>NC_090989.1:222538842-223788842 GCF_041146395.1 Eulemur rufifrons | reverse complement strand
ATTCCTTAAGATAACAGAATTCAGATACTAAGTACCAGAAAGGATAGATAAGCAATCAAATAATCAAAAACAAAATTCATTGCCTGGCATGTGTCATTGTTAGCTGGTGTCTCAACAATCCAATCATAAGACACCATAAGTTGGCTCTGTTTGAAAAAATAAGTTCTAACTGGGAGTCTCGTGTCAGATAACATATCAACACATTTCCTAAGAAGACCTGAACCTTATGAGTGTTTCCTTACTTGACAAATTCTGCATTCTGGGCTCTTTCCAGAGACTAAAGTTTTGAGTGTTCCACTGTCCAATTCTAATAAAAAGTTGGTTAGTATTCATGGAGGACTGCCTGAAAGCTACACTGTCTGTTCACTGCTCATTGAGATAACCTAAATTTTATTCATGGTTTAAGTCAGACCATCACACAGCTGCCTATTTGGATCTCCATGTATTTGCTTCTTATCAGTTTCTCTCTACTGGGGAGGATAGATGAAAAAAGGCACATCTATCATTATGAAATTTTTGAGCTGTGTTAAAAGAGAAAACTCTCTCACAGGTTTCTAGACAGAGAAAACCAGTAAAGTTCCAAAACAGGAGCATCAGACTAACATCAAACTCCTCATCTAAAAACTAGGAAGTAAGAAGAGAGCAATGTGGTATTTATAGAGAGGTGACAAAAAAGGACCATGAGCCAGGAATCCTGCACTGACAAAGAGATCTGTTCAAATACACGGACAAAAGAAAGACATATCTGGACAGGAAGTGACTCAGAGTGGACCATCCATGTACCACTTCTGAGAAAACTACTTCAGAAGTGTTCCAACCAAATGAGAACTGAGTCAGAACAAAGGTGTCAGGATAGGGAAGATGAAGAGCCAAAGAAACAGCAATGAGCAATGAACCCTGCAAAACTTACAGGCCGGTCTAAATAAATGATGATAATGTGACTATGAACTATAAATTGTTAATTAAGATTTCTAGAAGCGGAAGAGATGTACTGACTATGAGGACATATTTAGTAGTTTGGAGTAGAACAGGAGGTGAGAGAGTAAAAATATCCCAAGTATCTCCCCCTGTGGCTGAGGTGGAAAAAAGAGAAGTCATGAGTTGGGTTCTCTGGAAACTGGTACTGGGAAAGAGTTTAAGTTGCAAGATGTTTATTAGGAATTAATGTCAGTGTATCATAGTTCCCAAAAAGATATGTTGAAGTCCTAACCCCCAATATCTGTGCATGTGATCTTATTTGGAAATAGTATCTTTCCAGATGTAATCAACTTAAGGTGAGTTCATGAGGGTGAGCTCTAATCCATTATGACATGGTATTCTTATAAAAAGCGGAAAATACCATGTGAAGGCAGACACCTGGGGAGAATGCTGCATGGTGACAGAGGCCGAGACTGGAGTGATGCAGCTGAAAGCCAGGGAACACCAGAGACAACAGCCCCCACCAGAAGCTAGGAAGGGGCATGGAGGAATTCTGTCCAGAGTCTCAGAGGGAGCATGGCCCTGCCAATACCTTTGTTTCGGACTTCTAGCCTCCAGATCTGTGAGAAAATACATTTCTTTTATTTAAAGCCACCGGTGCATTGTACTTTGTGTTAGGGCAACTCTAGGAATACGATCTGTGAAAGGAGGAGGGAGGAACACTGGCAAAACAAAATGAAGACAACCTAAGGAAGTTGAAGATAAAGAAATGAACAAGGATATGCCAAGGAAATACAAATAAAAGGAAAGCAGAGTGGGTATGCCAGCATCAATTAGGACAGAACTCAAGACAAAAATTATTAAATGAGAAAAAAAAGATATTTTTAGGGATAAAAAGTACAGTTCACAAGGACACTATTATAGACATTCATAGTTATGGGATATATAAGGCAAAAAACACACAAAAGGTAGAAATACAAGAAAGCATGATAAAACTATAATCATATTAGGGAATGATATAGGCCATTTATACCCTATAAACAGAGAATGTGCATTTTTCTCTTGTATCTATGAAATAGTTACCAAAAGATCTATTTCTATAACCAAAGGAAAAGACAATGAATTTGGGGGAGGGGGGCGGGTATTTTACTCATCCCATGTTTTGAACCCACTGTAATAAAATAAGAAATTGGCAATGAAAATAGTAAATAAAATGTAAATGCTTGAAATTAAGAAATCTTCTTATAAATGATTCCTGGATCAAATTAAAAATCAAATACAAAGTGACAAATTATCTGGAAATTAATTAAACAGAACACTTCACATACAAACTTATGGGGAAATTGTTAATATATTCAGGAATATTTTATAGCCTTAATGCTTTTTGTACTATTTTTTTTAAAAAGAATGAAAAATAAACCATGTATTGCATCTAAGAAAATGTTTAAAAAGAAGGTATTATTAATGGTAAAGGCTAAAATTAGTGTAAATGGCCACAAAGCAATTAAAAAGGGAAAATATGAAAAAATATATATTTAATTTAATATATAATTAAAATATATATAATATTAAGAATATATATACATGTAAATACATACATTAGGAATAAGGAAAAAGACATTACCCAGGTTCCAAAAGGATTAAAAAAATTTAGTTAGGGACTATTATGTTCAACTTTATGGCAATAAATTTAAAAATCTGAAGGAAATTGATGATTTTCTAAAAAAATTATAAATTACCAAAATTGCCAGAGAGAGGTTATAAATCCCAAGAGATGAATAATTATAGAAAAAAAACTAAGTGTGTATAAAGAGAGAAAGCCCTCCAATTTTATGAAAAGTATCAATTCCTTGATACCAAAACCTGATAAAAATGGGACCACAACAATCATTCAATATCACTCATGAAAATATCCTCTCCAAAAGGTTAGCAAATCAAATCAAAGTTAAGATTTATTCTAGAAGTATAAGGATGATTTTGCATTATGAAATCTCTCGACATTATACATTGACACAGCAGAATAAAAGATATGAATTGTACGATTCTATCAACTGAGGCGGAAGCACATTTGATATAATTCAGTAGACATTCCTAATAAAAACCAAAAGTAAACTAGGCATAGCAAAAAGAACCTACCATGTTACCAACCAACAAAAGCATCATGGTATATGGTGACTACTGAAGGATTATGTTATAAATGCCTGGCACTACTGCTATTACTCAACTGCTATGACTCAACATTGTTTTAGAAGTTCAGGGAATGCAATAAGAAAAGAAACTGAAGTAACCTGTATAAATATTGCAGGTGATGTGACTGAGACTCTACCTAAAATCTTTTAGAATTCTATAAAAGGATTAGGTAAAATGACTGCACAAAAGATAATAAGTTAAACCCAATTGTTTTTCTTTATATGAATTAATAACTGGTTAGAAATGTAAATTTAAAAATTCCTATTGCAAGGAGTGATAAATTAAAATATCTAGGAGTGAATCTAATAAGGCATAAGACAAATACAAAAATATATAAGATTATAGTAAAAGACATAAACTAACATTGGAAGAAACAGAGAGCTATACTATCTTTTTTTTTTTTTGAGACAGAGTGTCGCTTTGTTGCCCTGGCTAGAGTGAGTGCCGTGGCATCAGCCTAGCTCACAGCAACCTCAAACTCCTGGGCTTAAGCGATCCTACTGCCTCAGCCTCCCGGGTAGCTGGGACTACAGGCATGCGCCACCATGCCTGGCTAATTTTTTCTATATATATTTTAGTTGGCCAGATAATTTCTTTCTATTTTTAGTAGAGACGGGGTCTTGCTCTTGCTCAGGCTGGTCTCGAACTCCTGACCTTGAGCGATCCACCCGCCTCGGCCTCCCAGAGTGTTAGGATTACAGGCGTGAGCCACCGCGCCCAGCCTATACTATCTTTTTGAATGAGAAAACTTAAAATTCTAAAAATAACAATTCTTTTTAAATTAGTAAATATAATCCCATTCAGAATCCCAACTTGGTGGGTGAAGGTGTTGTCAGATCAGTCAACATGATTTTAAAGTCCATATAAAAATATAAATGCAAGAAAATTGCCAAACTTGAAAGAAAAATAGTCAGAATGGGGAACTTGCATCAGCAGATGTCAAAGCATACTGTCATGTTACTGCGTTTAAAACAATGTATGAGCTCAGAAATACACAATGAAGTATTGGGAACAGAGTACATGGATAGATCGAGGTATGTAGGAAAACTTAATGTATGCTAAAGGTGACACGTCTTTCCAGTAAGGAAAAGCTAGATTATAAATTAAAAGATTTGGGGACAATTAGCTGTCCATCTGGGGAAAGATTCCCTTTGGATTAGATTCCATTTGTAGTAAAGATCTAATGTTAAAAATGGAACCATAAGGTATTAGAAGAAAATATGGGAGAATACGTGCCTGGGGAAGCTGCTTTCATGGTCCATAATCCAGAAAGGAAGAATTGCAAGACAGTAAATTCATAATCCATAAAGAATAATTGGCAGATTTCACTATGTAAAAATTTAAAAATGTTTATATGACAAGACACCATAAACAAAGGCAAAAGAAGAACGATACCTTGCAACCCATATGACAGAGGTAACGTTTAATATACTAGGAGGTCTTACAAATTGATTATAAAAGAAAAAAGATAAATAACCCAGTATAAAAATAGGTAAAGGGCATGAACTGGAAATGCAAATCACCAATACACCTGTGAAAAGGATCAGCCCATTAGTAATGAGAGAAGGTAAATTAAAACAACTGAGATGCCATTATCTGCCCATCAGGTTAGCGAGCAGTTTTAAAGATGGAGAACTTCCAGCGCTGATAAACGTGCCAATAAGCAGGCACTCAGCTCTGTTGAGCTGCCTGTTTCACCCTTTTTATGGAAAGAAAATGTAGCAATAGTCATTCAAATAGTTCAATGTGCTTATCAAGTTTGGCCCTACAATTCCACTTCTAGGTTTCTTTCCCACAGAAATAAAAGTACTAGAACATTAAAGATGTTTGAATAAGGCTGTTTATTCCTGCTCTGGTTATGGTTGTCAAACTTGGAAACAGTCTGAATGTTCATCCGCGAGGGAGTGGTTGGTTAAAAATGGTATGTCCGTCTTGTGAAATATTATGAAATTATTTTAAAATGAGGTAGATATATAAATTTGAAAAAAATATCTAAACTATACTGATAAGAATGAGTAGCAGAAGTGTGTGTGTGTGTGTGTGTGTGTGTGTAAATAACCACAGGGAAGATTTTGAAAGGCTATGCAACAAACTGTTAACGTTGGTTATCTCAGCGGGGAGATAAGAGTGGGACCTAATTCATTTTTACTTTATATCTCTCTGCATTTTTCAATTGATTACAATATGTAAGTATCTCTTCTGTATAAAGCATAATGAAAGCAAAAGAGCTTCATTGAACTGTTCTTTGAAGTTGTGCCATCTAATCAACCCTTAGGAAAATCACAGTTGATTTATCATAGGGATAATACTGAAAAACTGTCTACACGTCACATGGAGTCCCTTCTGTGAAGACCTATGGGAGAAATTCCACTCCAACCTCAATCCCCAGATACCTGTGGTTCGTTTGAGTAACTGATATGCTTTTATCTTTTGCACACTGGGCATCTGGTAACTGATCATGTCTTGTTTTGCTGTGGCAACAGGAATCTCAGAGTCAAGTTGGAGACTGTAGTTTATTGAATGGCCGTATTAGGTCACATGGCTTCTGTTCTATGCTTAGCCTCTACTGCTGGAATCATCTTGTGCCCAGCCTTTATTTTTCCCTCACACACATTCCTTCCTTTATTTTTGTTTTTAACTGATTACATCGCATGTATCTCTATAGCCATCTCCAGTCCTTTTGGGGAGATTAGGTAGGGATATGAATAAATAATGACCAGAGATTTCTATTTTAACAGGAACCTGGGAAAGAGAACAATCTCAACAATGAATAGGCCACCCATCACTACCAACTACAGATGACTTGTCATTTCATTTACAAAGGTAAGGAAATAGTCTATATTTTTATTTAATTCTGACTGACTCAGTATAGAGCCCTTACCTTTTTTATTATATATTTATTTTCAGTTATTCTAAAACATGTATCTAGTTTATAACCTTTAACTTTGACATTATCAAATGTAAAACAAACATCAAACAAACAGAAACAGGAAACTTTGTGAATGTCAGCATGCCTGAAGCACAGACCAACCCAGGAGATGTGGTCCCTGCTATTAATTAATGTGTATGGTTAAATTGTTTAATAATGTTAGTATTTGCCTTATTTTTAAATGTAGCAGTGCTCACTGCAGACTACTTAGAAAATATAGCAAAATATAAAAATGAAAACCTAAAACATTCATGATCCCATCATCCATAGATAATCACCAGTACTTCTGAGAATGTCTTTCCTCCTTTTATGCATATATAGAAATATATATGATTGTAGTGCTTTTAAAAACAATGTTTTTAACTCTTACTTACCTTGGCTTCCATAGTTACAAATGTTACCTTAAGTGGTGCAGAAGCATAAGAAGTCTGAGGACAAGTAGTAATCACCATGGTGACCATTCTAACAGTCCTTTCCAACTTACCAGTACATCCACAACATCTCATTGGCCTCTGCTACTGGGAAGTCCCTGGTTAATAGGTCTGGGTGACCTTTGGCCTTCCTTTATCATCATTATCTGTTTTGTGATGCTTAAAAGGAAGTGATTTTTAAAAAGAGAAGTTTATCCATTTCTCTCCTTCTCTTCCCTACTATCAAGTCAGGAGTGATTCACAAAGTAAGAAGAAACATTTTAAGACCATCTCATCATCTATCCTTCATTTGTGCCAATTAGTCAACCTCTCAATAAGATTGTTTTTTCAAACACGCTTCAGAGTTGCTCTTGCAGTGTTTCAGTTTTAAAAGCTGCAAAGTCTTAGAAGTGAAATTACTAGAATGGCATTCTTTAGCAAGGTCTTCACTCTGTTGGCTCTATTAAATAGTTGAAGGTTTGTTTTCTAACCTGAGCCTGACATTACAAAGCCTTTCAGGCATTTTAATTCCTCTGGTATTTTATTCAGATCTCACCCAAATATTATTATAAGGAAACTAGAAAAATAAATTATTCCTTCAATGAATTAAGCCGTTACAGTGTGGGAAACAGTACGTTGTGAAACGTCTGCCCTTGAAGACTCTATTCTATATGGACAGATTGAATGGATACAAATAGAATTGAAAAATTATGTAGGAAGGTGGTTTGATTGGTGGACAGTAATAAATCTGGTGAAGTTGGCTCAACATGGTCCATCCTTTCATATTCTTGGATGGTTTTTAATCACATTGACACAGGAAAGTAGCTCCCGGTGCTGGGAGCCACTTGAAGTCCAGGAGGGTCCTTGGCTTTGCACAAGAAAGAATTCAGGAGTGAGCCAACAAAATAAAGTGAAAATGAGATTTATTCAGAAACTATAGAAAGTTAGTACTCCACAGACAGAGCAGAGGCAGGTTCTTCCTGCAGAAGAGAACTGATCCCTGCAGAAATTCTAGAAAGTCTATTCCACAGACAGAGTAGAGGCTGGCCCTCCCTGCAGAAGAGAACTGACCCCTTGCAGATGGAGGACCAACCCCCTGGTTCCTGTTGCCTTTCTATTTAAGCAATGGGCTAAACAAGGGCAGGAATATTCACGGATAGGGTGGTGTGTCTCCACCATCTTGGTTATAACCGTTTGGAACTTGCCCTGCCTTTGTCCTGTTTTGATCAGGGCAATTTGGAACTTTTCTGGAGGCTTCCTGACTCAGTTAGGCAATGCCCAAAGCAATGCCCAAAGCAATGCTTAAGATATTGCCTGCAGCAGTGCTGTACCCAAAGCAGTACCTACCAGTTCCCCGTTTCAACAGCAAGCTCATGACAGTATGTGTAAACTCAGTCATTTGGTTCCAATGCAGAGAAATGGCTGGTGAATTCTTAGGTTTATGATATGCTGTGTTTATTAAAAGCCCAGGATTTAAAGCATGCTTCAAAGGCTCATGAGAAAGTCAGAAATTTTACCTGTCCCTGGTGTACTAAAAGTTCTTCACACAATGTAAGATAAGACCCTCAAATATTGTGGTTCCCTAATTATGCAGTTACCCTGAGTACCACAGACATAACTGGCTTTAAAAATTCAGATGGATTAGAGGTTAAATGTGAAAATCTTATCATTAAAAAGAAAGAGAAACATGTGTTCGAACATCTTATATCTCCCGATGAGAAAAAATATTTTGTCTAAAAGCATGGAAAGAAATCACAAAGACAGTCAATAGTTTTGAGCATGGAAAAATGTAAATCTTCTCTACATCATAAAAGAAATGAAAAGGCACGCAGCAACATGGAAAAATATTAAAAATGTGCTTGGCAACAGATTAATAACCTTAAAACATAAAGGTCAATAAGGAAATCATTAATATTAATAATCATAATAGGTAAAAATTAGTAACTAAAACACTGAGACCCCAGTAGACAAATGGACAAAACAATGGAAAACTCAAAAGAAGAAATTCAAACAACTAAACAAGATGTGAAAACAATGTTAACTTTCACTAGTAATTTTCAAAGATGCAAATTAAAATCAGGAGAGGCTTTCTTTTGCCTATCAGATTAGCAAAGATGTTTAAGACGATAATAGTCATTGCTAAGTTTTTAATGAAACAAGCTCCCACTCACTGCTGGTAGTAGTGTGAGTGTATTCTTCTGAAAAGAAATTTACCAATATGTAGTAAGAACTTTAAAATTTTTTTTAATACCCTGTTATGCCCTCATAATTTCAGGAATCTAGTCCAAGAAAACATTGAAATATTAGATGAAGATATAAGTACAAAATAATTATTGTTGTACTATTTGCAGGAGCAAAACCCTTGAACTGCCTCAACTCTTCTCCAATATTAGCACTAACTAAAGTATTAACACACAGTGGTATTCATACAGAGGTATATCTTGCAATTAGAAAAAATTATTAGTCTTGCAATGAGATTTTTTATAATCAAATGGGAAAATTCTTATTACATAAATGTTTAGTGAAAAATACTGGTAAGATGGTATTATAATATTTTTCATATGAAAATACATAGAACAAAAGGTAGGAACAAATATGCCAAATTTGAATATTTGAACATATATGCCAACATATGAATACTGGAGTTGCCCAAAGGCAGTGGATTGGAGAGTAATTGTTTTGTTCTGATTCATATTTTTTGGTACTTTCCAGATATCTTTATAGTAAGCATTTGTAACCAGAAGGGAAGGTTTTAAAAAGGCTTTGCAGAAAGAAACTTAGACATATGAAATGGGCTTGGACTTCCATAGCATCTTTCTCACAGGATATGAAGTAAAGCCTACTGCCAAAATAATTTGCAAGTAAAGATTTACTTTGGAAAGATTGGGAACACAGATTTTTTTTTTTTTTGTATTCTGAGAACTTCTTTCTTCTTTTCTTAGAAACAACAGTAATAACAACAAAAACATAGTTAACCAAAATAGATCCTTTAGTTAACAATATCATTAACGTATTGTATTTCAGAGTAGAGTTTAAATTCAAATGGGAATGTTTTTCTCTTGTAGATGTCGTCTGCTGCTGAAAATGGAGATGCAGCACCTGGGAAACAAAACGAAGAAAAAACCTATAAAAAGGTACGTGACTGTTCTGTTTTCTTTCTTCAACTCAGAAAGAAGAACGCTATTGTATTATTTGGCTTGTTAATATTGGCATAGGTCTTTTCTTTTTCCAAAGCAGTTATAAGTTACTGTCTCAGTTTTTCCTGTTGCTGCTATAACTAATTACTACAAACTTGGTGCCCTAAACAACGCAAATGACAAATGCACCATGGTATAGTTCGGTAGGTCAGAAGTCTGGCATGGGTCCCACTGGGCCAAGATCCAGGTGTCTACAAAGCTGCGTTCCTTTTTGGAGGCTCCAGGGGAGAGTCCATTTCCTTGTCTTTTTCAGCTTCTAGAGACTACCTGCAATCCCAGTATCGTGGCTTCCTTCCGTCCTCAAAACCAGAGTGGCTGGTTGAGTCTTTCTCAGGCCATATCACCCTGACACTTTAAAGGGACTGTGTGATTACGTTGAGCCCTCCTGAGTAATTCAGGACAATTTCTTTTATTAATATGTTAGCAACATTAATTTCCTCTGCAACCTATCCTTGTTGCCGGGTAACAACATATTCACAGGTCCCAAGGATTAGGGCATGGGCATCATTGGGACCATTTATCCACCTATTACAGTTACTTCAATGTGGAATATTGAGGGCAGGGAGTTATTTGAAGGCCCTTATTATTCCTCAGAAGAAGGCTCTTAAAAGTGTGCAGTGTTCTTTATATAGTATATGAATCCTTTACTTGAGTCACTACTTTCTACCAAAATTTTAAAGATTTTACCTTTGTATTTTAAAAAATTTTAAATATGAAATGCTCCTCATCCCTCCCCCTTTTGTAAGCCTCTCAGATTTCATGTCTTCAGCCCATTTCCCAAAAATCTCTTTTCCAGACTTCCCAATGTATCTTTCCTTACCATCCTTTGAATTTGATAACTTCTTATCTCCTAACAACTAAGCTACTGTTCAGAAACATTACTGGGTAAAATATATTCCCAAGCACTGCTACTCCTGATTATAAATTGACTATACATTTTAGCTTTTTAAAGTTTTTGCTTTTCTCCCCTCTTGAGAGTAGGAGGTTTGTGTATTGCAGCTTTAACTTTTCCTTTAATAGATAGCTAGCAAGCAGTTCAGTTGTAACGTACATGAACTATCTGGTCTGACCCACAATTCAGTCCATAGAACTAGTATGCTGTATTTCCTGTTCCCTTTTCTTGTGGGAGAATATGCCCTTTTTCCTGGTGTATCTTTTTTATCTGACTTTTTCACTCAGCCAAATCTTGAAATACAAACAGGGAGGTTGTCATCCGAGGTGATGGTAGGGCTGGGGAAAGTAGGGTGAAGATTCAAGAGCTCAGAAGTGTCAGCTTAGATCTTATAAAATCTGTGCATCTGGCCAAAGGCAACAATATGGTATTATTTATTTTTAGACACAGGTAGAAAACCAAATCCCATCTCATTTACCCAAGACTCCGTGCAAATTTAGTCGAGCACGAGACCAACATAGAGATGATTCAGTTGCCAGCCTGTTATTACTGCAGATCAGTTTCAGGCAGCATCCTCAATCCAGCATCAAGAGGCACTGCAACTTTTGACTGAATTCCGACCTACAGGAGCTCCTTCATGATGCAAAAGTTATAGAAAAAAATGTGACCATGACATCTTGGAGTTTGCTAAGTGTGCCCTGCCCAAGAAGTTAGTAAAGTTGTCAATAATATTATAGGTATGAGTCTATGATTAATATCTCTAACAGGATATTTGACATAGCAATGTTGGGAAGGTTATAAAATTGAGAAATCAGATTCCATGATAGCAAATAATGCTGATAAATAAGAGAAGATGCAGGAAACTTAAAGGGCCTCCCAAAAAAACACTGACAATTTTTTAAAATGTGAGTTAGTATAGGGATCTTTTTAATGATCTCTGATTTTAAAAGGAATATAAGCAATAGAGGGGGAGGTATGAAACCTCTCTAAAAAAAGCACCAAAAAACCTCAGCTCAGCACCTAGAACTTTAGCCCTCAATAAACATGGTGTTGATATGCACAGCAAGGAAAAGGGATCACTTAGAGAAAGTATTACTTTACTAACAGATAAAAGCTCAACAGAATTATTCAATTTAATTCTTCTCCATTAAGCAGACTGATCTTCAAACAGGAGAAGGTGTTAATGGCAGAGTTAGGAAAGCTGATAATAAGAGTCATATTTGCTATTTCAAATGTGTTTATCTCTAGGCCCAGATAAACCATTTCCCAGATGAAAGAACTTGAAGCTAGGGAAACCACTAAATGTGAGCTTTGAACACGTTTGAGAATGAGAAAATTGCCAAAAAGCAAGAGATAAATAATTAGTGGTCCTATTATCAAAAATGAAGAGGCACATTCTAGAAACCAGAATGTAAGTGAGACATGGTTCCCTAGCATAATTTGAGCATTATAATTAAATATATGGTTTATACACATTTAGAGAAGAAACATGTCTTTTTATAAACCTGGAGAAATTCATAAGGATGTAATTTATGTCAAACTAACCACATTTCCTATTCTGAAAGAATCATTAAGTTATTCATAGAGAAGGAGAATGTTCAAATTTAATGAATCTTGATTTGAAAGCATCTGGAAGAATTCGCAGTATCCTTTCAGACAAGGTGGGATAGTATTGATTAAATATTATGTTTAGTATGCTTGTACCTGATTGGATTAATGGTCTCAAAGACTGGCAATGTTGCTCCCTATCCACTTAGTGTCCACACACAATGCATGTGTTGCCCTGTGTAGCTTAACATTTTCACCCATGACCTTAATGAAAGCACAAAAGCTGAGCTTTGTAAATGCACAAATGACAAACTGGAAATGATAGCAAACAGACCAGATGAATGTCATCAAGGCCATCATGCATTTCATTAACTATGTCCCTTTTACAAATAACTTAAATATCTTTCCCAGTCCTGAGGCCCTGACCATGGGGTATGCACCTGTTTAAGAAGCTTTGATGACCCATTGTGTTTTTGCCTGTAACTGCAGCCCATCCGTGCGTCCCAGGTTAAAGATCCCCTGATCTACTGCCCTAAGAATGAGAAAGATACCAAAGGAGTTTATAAGCAACTTACAGTTGGGTGGGGGAGGCAAGACATGAATGCAATTTTAGAACACTGTGGACTATAACAAGGTTTGTTCAAAAGAGGAGAAACTAATATCGGTTAGAGTTAAGCAGCAGGCTTGGGCTTTCTGTATTAAGCCCCAGATTTATTGGGCAGCTGCCAGCAACACTCATCATCATAAGTGCCATGATTTCCACGTGCTTTTAGGGAACACTCAGTGTTCATGGAACAATTTTATACTCTCTCCGTCTCAATTATTCTCATGTGATTGTTTAGGCTGACTGCTTTTTGTTCTTGCAGTTGACCATTTCCCTAACCCATTATCAGTTCTTGGCAAGCCTGGGAAGAAATAGCTAAAATTGGTCCTTGAGGTTAATGTCTTCAGCTAATGGCTAAAATAGGAAGTTTGATTTTAGCTGCTTAAAACAAACATGCTGCCCATTAAGACAGGCCTTAAAGGCTGCCTGGCTGTATTTACAGAGTGTAGTATTTCCATTCTCAGTTAATTTATTGAGTGTCTTCCAGGAGAGTTATAAACGCAGAAGCCTTCCGGGGCTGGGCAGGTAACAAGAGCGAAATAACTAGGGAGCCACGGTAAAAACCAGAAGATACACGCCTCCTTTAAGGGGGGCGCTGACACTCAGTTCCAGATGACAGAGCTATGCAGGAAGGCTCACCCAGGGTTAATAGATACTCTGATTTTTTTCAAGAAACCAGAAATAAGAATTTTGATGTGAAATCCAATTTTTAAATATCAGCAACTAACTCAAAAGTCTTTAAAAATACACTCTGGACAAAACAACACACCTATGAACCGTATCTGGCCCATAGGCAGTGGCCAGTTTGCAACCTTTGACTCCCCTGTCGGTTTAGAAAAGTGAGATAAGCAAAGAGGAGGACGCAGAAGAAATGCACGTAGCAGCTTCTCTCTACCTCCCGTGACCTCACAATTTATTTGGGAGAAAAATACATGAAAAAATTATATAATGACCCAAATCAGTATTGAGTAAGTGCCAAGACAAGTGGTATTTCATCTAATCGTCTTGCAAGTCTTGACGAGCTTGAGGCTCATTACAGTCTTCTGGGGAAGGGGCCCTTTCCCAGGCTTGTTAGTTAGCAGAGCATTTTGCTGGGATAAAAATTTCATAGATGTCTCATTGCTTTTTGCCATGACAGAAAACCCCACTTTCTTAGTGACTGTGCCTTCAGATCTACCTTCTCATTTGTCTCGATGATGGGGAGTCCGAGGAACACAGGCACGCTCACTGGGGTGAGCGTGATTGTTGTAGGTACAGGAGAGGCTGGCCTGAACAAAGCTAGGTGTCAGTGTCTGGGAAAAGTAGCAGGCAACTTTGGAAGTATGGGCTGGCTCTAAATGACAGCTAGCCTGGGTGCTGGTTTGAGGAGTTTAAATTTTATGCTCCAGGTCAGTGTTATCCATTGGAACTTCCTACAGTGATGGAAATGTTCTGTAATCTGCGCCAATGCTGTAGCGACAAGCTATGTGTGGCTGTTGGGCATTTGAAATGTGGCCAGTGTGTCCCAGGACCTGAATTTTTCATCTTAATTTTAGTCAAATTTAAACTTCAATAAGCACACATGGCCGATAGCTACCATGTTGGACAGTGGTTGTAGGCAGTGAGGTGCCATGACATTAGGGTAGTGACAGGATGCAATGACTGTGCAAACCTAGTGGCAGAGAGCATGTTGCATGGGGTCAGGAGAGATGATGGAAAGAGCCTTTTGTGTTAGTTGAGCAACAAAGTTGGGTGTAAAAAGCTGCATAGGAAAAGATGTGGGGAATATTTTTGAAAAGAAAATCACAATGAAGACTGACCTGAAAGTTTCCAATCAGGCTGACTACCAGCACTTTGCTGCCAGTGATGGAACTAGAGAAGTAGAATGGAAAGAGCATTGTGTTGTTTTGGGTTTTGGTGGTTTGTTTAACAAGATGAGAGACACAGAAGGAAACAGGAGGCAGGGCATGAGCTGACTTGGAGGAGGATTGTTTAAACTCAAGTGAAATGCTGATGTCAGAGATCCAAGTGTTCTCTATTTTATATGTGAAGAAATAGCCCAGCCCACCCCTGCCTTTCCAAAACGAACAGATGTCATGGTGGTTGGATGACATATGCCAGGTCACCTAGCAGTCAAGGAGATGGTTAGAATCTCCAGCCAAATGTCCTCATTTTGTGATGTGTCCATTGGAATAGACCAGAGTTTCCCAACCACCTGGGCAGGGACGGACGTGGAAATGTTTCCAGCCATTCGCCTTCTCCCTGTCTCCCCGCTGCACTCTAAGGCTGTCATTCCAGGCTCTCGCCCTTCCCTCTTCTGCTTCTTTCTCCTTCCTGCGCCTGCCCCTAACAGGCCTCCACTGGGAGAGCCTGGTTTTGATGACCGCAGGCTGCTGTGGGGGCAGAGGTCACCTGCCTGTGGCACCAACACCCTGACCGTAGTGTGCTGCGTCTGTTTAGCGGATTTCCGCCAGGGCAGGCGCACATGCTGACGGCGCTCAGAAGGCTCCAGTAGGAAACCAACCAGACTAGGACACCCACAGGGTCCTTGGCCCGAGTGCCCCAGTTTTTTTCCACTTTGTTTTGTTTTATATTTTAAGACCTTGGTTGTCACTTCATTCCAGTGTCTGAGACAGTTTTTTTAATCAGTGGAAGCAGGCGGGATGAGGGATGAAGGAATTATACCTGGCCCTGACCACATTACAAGGAAAGAGGCCTTTTATTGCTTTTTAAACATGAGTAAGGTAATGGCTCAGAGACACTTTGATGTAAAAGGGAGCATTTATTTAAATACAAGCTCTTTTATAAAATGTCTCTGGGAAGACAGGCAACCGGTAATATTGGCTGCCTCTGGGGAGAATTGGGTGGTGAGATCTTGAGTTGGGGAGTTCTTCTCTGCATATGCCTTTTTATGCATATTTAATTTTGAACCATGTGAGTGTATAACCTATACAAAAATTGAATAAATAACATTTCAGAATTTTGGAGGGGAGTGGGGGCGGCATGTGTTCTATGCCCTGACCACTATTCTTTTCCTTCAGATTCTAGGAAGCCACCACTTCCATAAAATAAGCAAACTTGTTTATGCTGAACAGCAGTTGTCATGAATAGCAATTGTCATCATGATAATGAATGACCCTTTGGCATTCTAAGTGTTCTTCCTGATTCACTTTATCCAAACAACCCTAACCCAGTGGTTCTCAACCAGGGAACATTTGGCAATGTCTAAGACATTTTTGGTTGTCACAACATGGGGGCTGGTGATATTGGTTCCTAGGATGATATATCTTTTTTTTTTTTTTTAAAGAGATAGGGTCTCACTCTGTTGCCCAGGCTAGAGTGCAGTGGCACCATCATAGTTCACTGTAGCCTCAAACTCCTGGGCTGAAGCGATCCTCCTGCCTCAGGCTCCTGAGTAGCTGGGACTACAGGTGCACACCATTACATCCAGCTAATATTTTTTATTTTATTTTTTGTAGAGACAAGGTTTTGCTATGTTACTCATGCTGGTCTTGAACTCCTGGGCTCAAGCAGTCCTCCCACCTTAGCCTCCCAAAGTGCTGGGAGGCCAGGCGTGAACCACTGTGCCTGGCTGGGATGCTGCATCTTATAATACATAGGAAAGATCCCCAAGGCAAAGAATTATCTAAATGTTGTTAGTGCCAAGGCTGGAAAACCTTGCCCAAACCAAACTACCTTTTTAAGAGAAAGGTGGATGTGAGTCCAGCTCTTCTGGATACTAGTTTATAGGCATTTTTCCTAATTGGTCTGAATCTTAAAATGTTTCTCATTGGTAAAATGTAGTTAATACTTAACAACCTACCTGGCTTATAGTACTGTGAGGATCAAACAATTTAATAGATGTGAGCAAATACTGGCAAAAGTTCGAGAATACTAATGAGTGAAATCACTGTATTGATTAGCAAGCACACTGTCAGCCTTTGATTTCCAGATAGCTCTGTAAGGATGGAGCTCTGGGCTGCTGGCGAGAAGGGTTACTTAGTCCCCTGGTGCTACTGTGGTCAGGCCCGGGGCACAGGAGGCGGGCTATGAGTACCGGGGCAGGATGCTGGGTCCTTCCCAATGGCAGTGACATCTAAAAATCAGAGAAAAAGATGTGTTCCCACTGGTAGACTGCTGCTGTATTATAAAAATTAAGTGGCAAGGAGGTGAGCTACATTATTTAGACAGGAGACATTTTTAAATAATTCCATTAGATTCAGAAACATAGGTAATCGTATACCATTACCATGCACCCCCTGTGCAGATCAGCCCTCCAAACACCTCAGCTTCTGCATAGTGTCACCTGTGCTTCTGTCTCCTTCCTTGCTAAGTACTAGAGCAAGTGATTTCAAATCTGCCTTTATGACTCTCAAGCAAGACATTACTGATAATTCAGTAAAGACTGTTGACAGCTTCTGATTAAAACCACTGAGCAAGCCAACTCTCTTATCAGTCTGTTGTTCTGAATGGTTCATTTTGAAGTGACCTCTTTCAGCATTCCCTTTGGAGGAGGCGTCTGTATGTGAAGCTACCAGGTTTGCTACACTTCTGCCTTCTGATCAAGTGTGGGCACTCTATCTTTCAGTTCCCAATTCCAATACATATCACTTTGGTATCCCTAAAACACTAACTATAGGGAGATAATATTCTAAACCCAAACCTTATTGCATGGCTTCCTTCAGGGGCAACAAAAACCCAGTGTTGTTGAGTTTGGTGGGCGTGGCAGGCTAGGAGGCTGGGCGTTCGGTGTTTCTGCAGCTAGTTGGGCCATCTGAGCTGTGGTTCCTGCTCTCAGGGTACAATGATGATTTTGTTTTCTAATTAAAAGGCTTCATGTAAGCAGGTGATCTGCAGGGCTCCCTGCACAGCTTGGCCAACAGAGGTCTGGTCCGGCCAGCATACCCCTCGTCCACCTTTATCACTGCTTCCCCATCCTTTGCCTGAGCACTTAACAGAGATTTTAAAAGGTGGCTCTTAACCAGTTGCATAAGAACATAAAAATTTTAAATTCTGAAATTTTCTATTCCGGATTTGGGAAAAAAAGACCAGCAATGTAAATTAGGTTTTAGTCTTAAATCTACTTAACACTCACAGGGAATATACCATGTGCTTATTCAATATGTTTGCTGTTTATGGAGTTAGAGTCATTGGCTGTTAGAAGAAACTTATTTACAAATTCATTGAGTTTATTCTAGCCAGAAACCTATTCAGTGAATTAAAGAATAATTATTACCAATCAGGAGCAATTTTGAAAGCTATGCTGATAATAAGAGCTAGCATTTATCAAGTGTTTGGTGTATATCAGCTACCATTCTAAGCACTTTAGAATTATCAATTCGTTTAATCTTCGTAACAACCCTATGAGGTGATATTATCATTCCCATTTTACAGGTGGGAAAACTGAGGTACAGAGCGGTTAAGTAACCTTCTCCAGGGCACAGAGCAAGTAAGTGGCAGAATAAGTCTGGAATTTTAACCCAGAGTCTCTCTCCAGACCCTGTCTACTGTGGTATTGTCTGAGCACGGTGGTGTCCAGAGGGCAGTGCTGCCCATGACCTTACAATGGTGATTCTCAACCATCCGTTGTAACAGTGAGGGCCAGTGACACAGATGAACCCAGCCGTTTTAGAATGGGAAAAAAATTCATAGAATTGAACAATTTAAAAACATATTTTCCCTAATGCAATGGCTCAAAAGCCAACCTTCCTCGTCTAAAATGTGTCTCACGTCTGAATACAGAATCTGAACTGTAGCCTCAGGAATACCTTTATCTAGAAAGTACGTAGTAATTTCAAAATGAAAAACAAATAGATCCCTTGGGCACTGTGCAGAACACTGGAAATAAGATGACTAAAGCAATCATTTCAAAAATTATTCTAGAGTGCAGAACTAAAAATTGACGGTGAGGGATGAGATCCGCTTGTCAGGGGTGACGTATTTTGAATTATCAAATTAGGAGAACAGGCTTTCAAACCTACCTGTCTGACAGTTCTGTAGACTGTCACGGAAGGTGTAAAAACTCACTAATAATCTGCTCAATAGCAAAACACAATCTGGTAAAGAAAGCATTGGGGAGGAGGGTGACTATTTTGAAAGTTATTTTCCCCTGCAAGAATCAAGTTCTCCCCAATCATACACCTATATTTTCTGGCAAGTTCAGTTCACTGTCGGTCCTGTGTTGGTGACTTTTATCACACAGAGAAAGGGCACTGAGGCAGCTAGCTCAGCCCTCTGTGTGGAAGCTACTGCCCTTCAGATGTCATTGAGGAGGGAATGAAAAGAAGGCAGTTTGTGGTCTCGGTGGGGGCTGTAAAATTAAGATTCTCAGTCCTCCTTTATCTGTTTCGCACAACTTCTGACATGCATATACATGCAGACACCCAGGGGCACAAATTGGGTTCCATAACAAGGAAAATTTTAAACGATTCATGGGGTCTTGCTGTACTTTTTTCCCAGTGGAGATGATGAGCTACTCTTTCTGTTATGCCGGTGATTTCCACTCATCCGAGATGTGCTGCCATCTGCTTTACATTGTGGATCAGGGAGCATTTATTTGGTTACTGGGCACCGAGCTAAAATATAGGCTGTCTGGGAAACATTCTAATTCTGAGGAGCTAAGCTTTCATATTGTGACCTTGTCGTTTTTTTACCGGCGTGGTTAGTGCCCGGAATATAAGACATGCATTTGATTTATGTCCTTGTACTCATTCATTTCTTCAGTTGACAAATATTTATTTAGGTTGGCACTGTGCTAGGCCTTGAGGGTAGAAGAGAGGCCAGGACGTACATAGTCCCTGCCTTAATAGTGCTTTCATTGTTGTGATACAGACAGACCAGAAAAAGTAAATGTTTAATTGACCAAGTTTAAAAGTGCTGTGATGAAAGTGAAGACAGGCAGAGGTACTGCCTTTAAGATCAGGTGTTCAGGAGACCCTCTCCACTGGCATCGTAAGTGTGAGCAGGCAGCCAGGAGAAGAGTGGAAGAAAGAGAGAGAGAAGGCCTTTGCCAAGCTCTGGAAGCAGGACGAAGCTTGGTTCAAAGGACTGAAGGGGAGGCCCTGTGACAGAGGGCTCTGAGCAAGGGAGAGCGGGCAAGTAGACTGAGAGCCGTGGTTCCCAACGGGGGCCGGTTTGGTCCCCCAGGAGACATTAGGCAATGCTGTCACAACTGAGGGAGGCCAAGGACTCTGCTACACATCTCACAATGCACAGGACAGCCCCCCACAACAAGGACTCATTGGCCCCAGATGTCAATGCTGCTAAGTTGAGAAACCCTGGGTTAGAAAACGAGGCAGTGGCCTGGGCTGTGGACTTAGGAGGAGAAATAAGAAAACAAGTTTGAGTCACATTTCAGAGTCGATATTGACTGGACGAGGCCGTGGTTGGATGTGGGGGTAAGGTGTGGTAGGGGTGATTGATGATCTAGGATTCTAACACGAGAACCCACATGGATGATGTAGCCATTTATAGCGTTGGAGAGGGGTGGGGAGGGAAAATCAAGTCTTCTCAATTTGGACATGTTAGTTTGGCAATCTTGGTCAACCATTGAAGGGGAAAATGAAGTAGGTGCTTAGAAATGTGGACTTAGAACTCAAGGGAGGGGTCTGGGGTTCAGTTTCAACTTGTCAAGCTGTAGATCCACGGGAACTGGTGAGATGGATGGAGAAGAGAGGACCCAGTGTTGGGGTGGGAACTCACAGGGAGCTCGTGGTGCAGGTGAAGAGAGATTTTTCACACAAAGATTAGGATATAAAGATGTAAAAAGTTTGTTTTACTTTCTTAGAAAGAAAGAGATGGGGAGAGAGAGAGAGAAAGAGTAGGAGAGGAAAGGAGGGAGTTGCCACAGCTCCCGTTGCCACACAAAGGAAGAAATGGAAGTGCTGGGCAGCTGGGGAGAAGTGGCTTGGAGTTTTTAAAGGCTAAAAATGGCTTTTTTTCTTTGCTGTAGACTGATAACAGAAGCGGCTGTGGAGTGGCTGTGTTTGCTTTTTCGTTTTTTTTTTTTTTTTTTCTCTTTTCTCAGTGAGGCTGATTTTATCAGAGTCTTTGGAATCTGGGTCTGGAGAGAGCTGGGGGGAGTTCCCACCCCTGTTGTCCACTTAGGGCTCTCGAGCCCTGTGAAAATGAAACTCTCAAATAAAATAATTTTAATCTTATAGACAATGGATCAGGTCCCAGGTGGCTGATCAAACAAAAGGGCAGTTGTTTTATGAGTTTTCTCTTCAAAGGGGCAATTAATGTGTTGTGAGTTTATTTCTCTTTCTGTTTGATAGTTTGTCTTTCTGTGCTAGCTAGTTTAGCAAGGCCACCTCCACCCAGGCGTGGGAACATCCATATTTTGATATTTACCCCCTTACACCTCTTTCCACAGAGTTATACCCCTAAAGTAAGTAAAGCTGGCCAAGTCATTGCCTCCTCATCTTCCACTGGCTTCCATTACCCACAGGGAACAATCCACACCCACTGCACAGCGTGTGAGTCCTTCACAGCCTGTCCCCAGTGTCAGCATCTTGGCCCATCTGCTCCCATTATCTTGGGCACACCCCTAACTCCGGCCACCCTGAATGCGTCACCATTCTTCTTTCTACTCCCATTCCTTTCTGTGCAAGCTGATTGCTCTGCGATGTCTTCATTCCAGAAAGAGCTCTGTCATTGCCTCCCCTCCCAAGCACTGACTGTCAGCCACCCTTCCCAGGCCTCCTCAGCACCGTGCGCTTACCTCTGTTACATCACAGGTGACTTTGTTTTGTAATAATCATTGGCAGGTATGTCCTGCCGACAGCATCATGAGCAGCTGGAGAGCAGGGGCCTTGCCCAATCACCTTGACATTCATGGGGTCCCACGCAGTGCTTGGTACGCAGTGTTCAAGAGATGTATCACTTTTTTCTTCTTAATTCTAAAATTTTTGTAGACTTTCCAAAGAGATGTGTTCTTGAGCCTACAGTTCCAGTTCTGCAATTAGAGGTGAGACACGTAGGGACAATGGGGTAGAAGAGGGGTAGCATTTGTACTTTGGATATTGGATCCCAGAAAGCACCCTTTGAAAGAGCTCAGTCCCATTCCCTTGGCTTTTTCTGTTTCAAAGATGATAGTGATTATCTATGTCATGGGTTACTGTATGGGCATTTGAAAGTTGGCTATCAATGATGTGGCATCGTTAGTCCCCTTGTCTATACGCTACAGATGGCTTACGATCAGCCATTTCTGATCAGAATGAATTTTAAAAGGCAGTCCTTTTCCCAACCCTGTCACTTAAAGGTTCTTTTCAGACGTTGGCCCAATCAAAGGCTGCCCTTAGATACAAGACAATAATCGTCAGAGAGGTCGGGCTTTGGCATCGGCTGACAGCCGTTTCTCTAGCACAGGAGCATAGTGAACACCCTTTTCTTTGTAACACGAAAGAAACAGGATCAATGATCATCCAGGTTTGCTATTTCAAAGAGGGTGAGAGGGACCAATAACCTAGCAGTTTTAAAGGCAACTATCTCCCTCACAAAATTGTAGAAGAGTATAGACTTTAAAGGGACACTCGGGACCCAAAGGCAGGCAGTGATGAGAGCAGACAGGCCACGGGCCCTTACGCCCTTCCTTCCTTCCTCACCAACAGTGGCCTGAGAGGGGCGTCTGTGGCCAGGCCATCAGGCCAGCTGTGCCACTGATGAGCTCAACCTTGTGTAAGACACTGAACGTCTGAATGTAGCAATACTATGGTGTGGCTTGAGTATCAAATCTAATGTTGTATGAGAAGGCACTAGGAAGATGGCAATTGGCTGCACAAATAACAAATTGCTATTATCGTTGCTGGATCCCCCCCCCCCCAACACACACACACACACACACACATGGGAATTCAAGCCCCGTGAGAATAGGGACTTGGCAGACTGAGTAGAACTCAATACTTAGTGAGGGCACCAATATTATTGCCACCTTCTCCATACTGAGACACTGCTCAAAGTTTGGAATTGCAAATGGTTTGGGACCTTGTTCTCCCTCCAGGGAATTCTCTGGTATTGAGTATTCCAGGTGACAGGTTGTTTTCAAAAGGAAGTGAAATTCTATGGGAAAAGGAAATCTAACTTTTATGCATTAAAGACCCCTTTAAAAAAAATCTCATGCCTAAAAAGGAAAAATAACTTTCTTAGCTTTCCATCATATTAAATAAAAGTCAGGGCCGGGCGCGGTGGCTCACGCCTGTAATCCTAGCACTCTGGGAGGCTGAGGCGGGTGGATTGCTCAAGGTCAGGAGTTCGAGACCAGCCTGAGCGAGACCCTGTCTCTACTAAAAATAGAAAGACATTATATGGACACCTAAAAATCTATATAGAAAAAAAATTAGCCGGGCATAGTGGCGCATGCCTGTAGTCCCAGCTACTCGGGAGGCTGAGGCAGTAGGATCGCTTAAGCCCAGGAGTTTGAGGTTGCTGTGAGCTAAGCTGACGCCACGGCACTCACTCTAGCCTGGGCAACAAAGTGAGACTCTGTCTCAACAAAAAAAAAAAAAAAAAAAAAAAGTCAGAAATTTTCTATCATAGCTTTACCATCTGTCAGTGCTGATTAGTTCGAGGAAACTATATTGGGCTTCAAGAACCCCTCCTCCCTGCCTGTCTCTGCCTTTAGACCTTCTAGCTGCTCTTCCTGGGCCAATGGAGTTCTCCTGGGGGGAAATGAAATGTCATCTCCTCTAAGGACACAGAGTGCAATAGAATAGGGTGAGGGCATGTGTCTCGAAGACAGCAAGATGGGGAAAGGTGGAGGTGGGCAGGCAACGTCCAGCTTTGCATTGCATGCATTTTAAAGAAAATCACAGGCCAGGCGTGGTGGCTCACACCTGTAATCCTAGCACTCTGGGAGGCCGAGGCGGGTGGATCGCTCAAGGTCAGGAGTTCGAGACCAGCCTAAGTAAGAGCGAGACCCCGTCTCTGCTAAAAATATAAAGAAATTATCTGGCCAACTAAAATATATGTAGAAAAAATTAGCCGGGGATGGTGGCGCATGCCTGTAGTCCCAGCTACCTGGGAGGCTGAGGCAGTAGGATCGCTTAAGCCCAGGAGTTTGAGGTTGCTGTGAGCTAGGCTGACGCCATGGCACTCACTCTAGCCTGGGCAACAAAGCGAAACTCTGTCTCAAAAAAAAAAAAAAAAAAAAAAAGGAAAATCACAGAAAAACCTTGTTTTTCAAGGAGGTATTCAATGTAATAAAAATGTCAAAAGCTTCCATTTCCTTTTGAATTTGGGGTATGCCAGCTCAACTTGCATTGATGTTCACCTCTGTACTTTTATTCATTCATTCATTCATTCATTTCTGAGCAATTTTTGTGTATCGGATACTTCCATTAAAAATTATTGTTAATTTTTAAATGTGTATCTTTTTGGATTATGGAGGCCCTGGATTGTTTTAAGTGAGTTTACAGATGGGTGGGAAGAAACTACGTAGTCTGGTAAAGATCCTGGATTAATCTAGCCAGGAAGAGGGTATCTTACCAGAAGCCAGGTGGCCGCACAGAGCAGATGCAGCATGTCTCAGTGTGGCACCCCTTGGCCCTCAGAGTTCCTAATGGGGACATAGAGTGGCTGGTACACAAGGCAGAATCTGGCCGAATCTGGGGAACCAGGCCACGTGGCCCTTTAACTTCAGGCTCCATTCATGAAGGAAGAATTTAAACCAGCAGTCTACTCCTGCGATAGGAAATTTTACAGACATCCATGCCTTTCCTACTTACTGACCCAGATTCAGCCTCAGCAAGGTCACCTGGTCCACAAGCATTCGGAACCCAGACAGCCCAGAGCAGTATCTTTGTTTTCAACTGTCCCAGCCACAGAATGGCTGTTTCCCCATATGTTCTCCCTCAGTAGATAAATCTGGGCACCTGGCTTGGGTTTCACAGGGTGTGTCACAGCAGTGAACACAGGGACTTGGCCTATGGCCTCATGAAACCAAGTTAAGGGGTCTGGGCATTTTAGCACTATTAATAAATGAGCTTTCAAAATGGTTATTCCATCTTAGACTCCCCCTAGCTGATTAGGGGAGTGCCTGTTTTTCCCAAGTCCTCACTAACACCGAGCACTACTCCTTTTAAACATTTTTGCCAGCTGGATGGATGAAAATGCCTTAATTTTCAGGTTAATCTGCATTCAGCTTTATTATTGTAAGTTTGACTTTTTTCAGATGATTTTTATTTATTTATGTGTTTTGTTTTGAGAATTATTTCCAAATACCCTTTGCTGACTTATTTGTAAGTGCTACTTATATATTAAGGGCCTTGCATTTTTGTTGCAAATGTTTTTCTGGTCTTAAATTAGACTTTTCATTTTGCTTACTTTTTTTTTAACCCAAGCTTTTAGAAAGTCAAATTTGTTAATGTTCCCCTTGAGGCTTTTGTTTTTGCTCTTATTTTTTAATTTTGTGCTACTAATGCCTTGTTTTAATTATAATAATTTATAATGTAGGACTTCCCATGGTGTTCTTAATTTTCAAAATTTTATGATGATTATGTTTACATTTATTCCTCTAATTGAACTTTAGAGTTATAAGATCATTACCTCTAAAAAAGTTTCTTTTGTGATTTTTGTTGAAACTGTATTAAATTTATTAATGGATTTAGGAAGAAATAGCATCTTTAAACTATTGCATCTTCCCTTCCAAGGATGAAATGTCCATATGTTTATTATCTTTCATGTTCCTCAGTAAATTTTTATTTTCTTCATAGATTTTGCACCTATTTTTAGTTAAATATATTCCTGTGTAACTTATGTGGAGTTTTTTGTTGTTGTTGTTGTTGTTAATGTTTTGGGAGGATTTTTTTGCCCTATTGTGAATGGGATTTTTTTTTTTCCATTACATTTTCTGACTGGGGATACATAAAAGACCTTGATTAACATGAGTTTACTTTGTAAACTACCAACTTTATGTGTTTTTAAAGTATTCCAATAAATTCATGATTGATCCTTGGGTATTCTAGATAGCAATCATATTATCTATCTGTAAATTGTAATTTTTCTCCTTCTAACCAATATTTTGTAATTGGTTTATTACCTTAGTTTATTAACCTGATCTTCAAAAACAGCACCAAAGAATCTTTGTGGTATAAGGAAAGCCATGTCTTGGTCATGATTTTTTAGAACAAGTGGCTCTTGTACTGTTTCCTAGAATGTATCCTATGCTCATGCAGGTTATTAATGGATAGTTAAAAAAATTTTTTTAATCAAATACATTTGGGACGTGTCACTCTAGTGCCTCCATTAGTTTACTGTTGTCTTTTAGCTTGAAAAATTGTTTTCCATATTAAGAAAGTTTCTTTCTGACTTTAGTTTTAAAAAAATTTTTAAACTCTTAACTGAATATTGACTTTTTTAAATATAATTGATTTAAGCTGACCATGGAAACACATTGTAAACACTTTTTGAGATACTCCAAGCACTGACAAATAATAAAATCATGTTTCTCTTAAAAAATTATTTAATTTAGGTTTTACATCCGTCCAGATGAATGGAGTAATTGTGTTATTTCCTTATAGTTTGGGGAAATTTTAAAAATTTCTTCCTATAGGCCTATTGATTGTCCCCTACCATACCAGAGTAATCTATATATAAATTATCCTACGATTTAATACTTTTCACAAGCTATTTTGTGGTGGGCAAGTTGTTGAAATCATTTTTCCTGAGAAATTTTGTTTTGAGCAAGGGAAAAAAAAGGACTTTTGTGGGTTTTTTTTTTTTTTTTTTTTTTGCCTGAAATTCTGTACTTATTCATCTCAGTTTCCCTTTTGTTGAGATTTTTAATATTATTTCATGTTTTATTTGTTCTTCTGTTTCTTCATGTGTAAAATTTGGGGTATAGATGAGTGCTAAATGTCCTTTAAGTTTCTTGGTTTCTTCGTGGGCATTGTATTGTGTTTTGATTCTATGATCATCACTTGCAACAGCTGCTTTTATGAAGGCCTTGCAAGATGCCTGGGAGAGGGTAAAGAGAAGGAGGTAAAGAGTAGGGAGGAGGCTACATTTATTTCTCATCTGTTTTTTAGAGAACCTGAGTTGGCTTTCCTTTGGTGCAAAGGCAATAATATCTTGCATACTTTCCCACCCTTCTTTAAACTGCCTGTGGATTAGAAACTCAGATGACTCTATGGATTTAAAAAGATTAATCCTCTGTGGGAAAAAGTGGAGATTTTCTCCCCTTTGCTATGGCCTAGGGAAAATGAGCACGACAGAAAACTATCAAAATCTGTCAAGAGTATTTCAACTTTGTAGGAAAATAAACTGGAGTATGCATATAGGGCAGCATTGTGCCACCATCCCACCAGCTCTTCAAGCCTAGGAGAGTCCTGACATAACCAGCACCTAAGGCGTTGAAGTGTCTCACTGAAAGAAAAAGGAAAAAGGCCAGGGTATTTTCTGTTGGGTCCAACCTTCATCATCGCCAATCCAGAGAGGTCGTGTCAAGACCATCTTCTATCCACAAGACCAAGTGTGTACTCTTCCATGTTATAAACTCATCACCTATCTGTTCATTCTTTTGGCAAATGGTCAAGTAGGGCTTGCTTGGTGTCATACACTAGGACCACAGAGATGCAAGGCAATCTCTTTAATTTTAGTCCAGTGCATATTAGCAGTGACTTTTGGGGCTCAGGGAAATGAGGGCAAAGAATGAAAAAGGGATGCCTCAAGTAGACAAGAACTAAAAGTATTAAAAGTATTGTAAAATTGATATATGTGTTAGTTTGCTATTGCTGCTATAACAAATTACCACAAATTTAGTGGCTTAAAACAACACAGATTCTTTATGTTCTCCTTCCATAGGCAAGACATCCAGTAGGCATCTTGGTAGGCTACAATCAAGGTGTCAACACTGCTGGGTTCCTTCCTGGAGGCTCTGGAAGAGAACCCTTTTCCATTTTCTGGGGTTTGCCTTTTCCAGCTTCTAGGGGCCACTGACATTCCTTGGTTCATGGCCCATCTTCCATCTTCAAAGCCAACAATGGCAGATTAAGTCCTTTTCACATGATATCTCACTCTCCCTCTCTTTTGCCTCTTTTCTCATGCTTAAGAACCTGTGTTATTATATTTGGCCCACCTAGACAATTCAGGACACTCTCCCTATCTCAAGGTCAGCTGATTAGCAACCTTAATTGCATTTGCAACCTTGTAATATATTTTGCCTTTTAGGGTAATATATCCACTGGTTCTAGAGATTAGGACGTGAACAACTTTGGGGGCCATTGTTCTGTCTGTCGCGGTATGATTTAACAGTGTCCTCCTCCTCTACGCACCTATAGTTCTTTGTTATCCCTTTATCACATTGCTGTCAGTCTGACTGGGACTCTCTGAAGACACCGACTGAGGTCCTGAGGTATAGACATTGCCTCATGTCTGTATTTCCTTTTCCTCCTCTCTTTCCCTTCCCTCTTCTACTTACCTCCCTCCGTAAAATCGATATGCTCAGTAAATGCAGCTCCGGTACCTAAATCTCCCTGTTATAAACTTATATAAATAAGAGATCGTTTTACAGGGTATATGCATGAAACAGGACTTCTAATGCAACTCTCTGTGATTGAAAAGCAAATATGGCTCATGTTACTACTGTTAACATGAAGCAATTAATGTTTGAACAGAATTTTCAAAATGAAATTTTGAGCTCACTGCTAGAGATAGCGCAGTCTCCTTCATTTCCTGAACTGTTATGCGTCTCCCATGGTACCGTCTGCCATATTATTTCTTTGGTGTTTACAGAAGCAGGTCATGTTTATGAAGCATATCCAGAAGAAGGAAATGATATATGGAAAATCTCTACATGGGGTGTAGAGTCAAGTGATCCCTAGGTTGGAACCGAGGGCTATAAATAGGCCAATGACTTCATATGTACCATGGGACTGGTATTTTCCATCTTTCAGCACACAGTTTGAAGAAACTTGGATGGGTTTTTTTAATAGTTCTTTGAAAATGGAACATTAGCTATCCATAGAGATTTAATCTTGGACAAAAAATAGGAATAAAAGTCATCACTTCTGATGACAAGCTTAGTCCTCTTTTCTTGAAAGTAATTGAACATCCTGTGAGTTTTTTGCAGTTTCTGTAGAATTGAGAATAGTGACCATCATTTGAGGTGGAAATAGCGGAAATGATTAATTTAGAAAGGAGAAGGATTGTGGGGTGGGTGGATGTGACATTTTCTGCATTGTATTCTTAGAAACTTAGACTGTTAGAGTTGGAAGTGCCTCTGATAAAACTGTTCATTAGCATATGAGAAAACAGAGGCCCAAATATTTTAAGTCCCTGGGCCAAGAGTGTGCTAAGTGCAAAAAACCAAGCTGGAGCTTAAGTCCAAGGCTCTGGACCCTCAGACTTTCTCGGCCCACTGCATTCATCTCCAGTACCTCTGGTGGTCTCACTAGGGTGACCCACTATGCCACCCGCCCCAGAGATGCCCTTCATATTGGCTTCCGCTTGGGCATTTCTGGTGCTCAGATGGCTAAAATACTCTCTATACGGTTTACCCTGGAGAACTGAACTTCCATCTGCTGTAGGACATAGTAGCCTCTGCATCTGTGCATACGTGTGCATGTATCTAGGGAGGTGGGGAGGGTGGACAGGCATGTTTGTACACACACTATGCTAGCAGCATTTGTAAGGGCCAGGATCATGACAATGGTGATAGGAAGTGCACCTTCCTTTCCCATTTCTTCATTGTTCTTTCCACAAAAATAATAGTATCATTTCAGTACTTGTGTTTTGCACTTGGTGAAACAAAATGTGAGTTAAAACTGTAGAATTTTAAAATTGAAATTGTTCTTGACACACATATACTGCAAGGCGGACAGCACATATGTAGACAACAGGACAAGCATTGATGTGGTACCTTCACCTACAGATAGAAGGGTGATGTGCCTCAACATACATTATGGGAGTTCTGCACTTAGATTAAGTCGTGGTTCTCAACCAGGACCAATTTTGCACACACACGCACACACACGCACCCGCCCAGGGAGCATCTAACAATGTCTGCAAGCATTCTTGTTTGTCATCTCTGGAGGAAGTGGTGCTACTGGCATCTATTGGGTAAGGGCCATGGATGCTGCTGAACCTCCTACAATGCACAGGACAGCCCCCTGCCACAAAGAATTATCCAGTCCAAAGTGTCAGTAGTGCCAAGGTTGAGAGACCCTGGCCTACAAGAATTTATGACTTATCTGATGCTTGGATTTAGAAGGCTACACAGAGGGTTGATTCATTTAGAAACAGCTTGGCTTATGAAATAAACCTACCCAGTATAGAATATGACTTGGGGAAATTTTTGTAATCTAGTTGGATAGGGGCATAAGCTTGCCCAAGAGGAGCAGAGCAGCTCACTCTGCGAAGTGAAATGAGCCAAAGCAGACCCGGCTCTGCCCCTGTGCCCGCTCTCTCAGGCTTCTGTTCTCAGTGACCAGAGTCCCAAATCAGCCTCCCACTGGTCTCCTTATCTGTGGATTCTGTGATTGAGGGTTTAGATGTATTGTTTTTGTTTGGCGTCATGATATAGTTTGGATAACAAAACATAGAATTTTAAAAGATGACTAAGGATATAAAAGACTAAGGAATGCCTTACCCTGATTCCCTCTTTACACAAACAGCCCCAGTCAGGGAATCCTATGCCCCATGAGGAATCAGGCCTCAGCATGGCCAAGTCTAGGCAAAGACCACTGTGGCAGCAGTAGTTGAAAAAGGAGAGGGGTCCGAGGAAAGAGGAAATGGTTAGGAGGCTGCTAGAGCCTTCTCTGAGTGCTACGTTCTACTTAGGGACCAAGTCAGGTAAGACTGATTTGTGTTTCCTTGTTCCTTTTTGAATCTTTGAAATAAAATTTCCATACTGTTTGGGTTTTTTCCCCATTGCCAGGTGGTTACATTCCAAACAAATTAAATCATGGACTAGAGACACCAGTATTTCCAATCATGCTCATTTTGTGGAACTGATGATAAGGTGATTCCCTTCCATGATAACACCCTTGCCCATGCAAACCCATAAGAGTCAGCAGCTGGAGTGCCTGGCACCAGGAGGACTACCTGTGCCCTTCGCCTGGCATTGCTGGTTGATGTCAGTCGATGGAAGGGACTGAGACTGCTTTCGCTTCCTTCAGTCTACACAGGGAACCAGTCTGCCCCTCTTGGGAAACCTATTCCTTTACCAAGCTGGATGGTAGAAAATTCCTTGCAGCCATATACTGTGCCAGGTATGTTGATTTCACAAGCCAAGCCAACCTGCTTCTAAGCAGCCCTCCTAGCAACCTTCTGAAGCCAAGTGTAGATACCAGTGCTGGAAGAAAGGTGAAAGGATTCTGCACAGGCACAGGTCCTATCAACATGGGCCTGAAAGAGGGGGAGCTGGAGGTTTGGTTCAGGAGACAGGTAGAGGCTGTTAGAGGGAGCACAGACGATCAGAGGTGAAGACACGTATGGGAATCAGCCAGGCCTTTTGCACAGCAGACTCATGACCATGTAAGAGAACATAACAGAAATTTTTAGACTGATAACCGCTTGCTTGTGTGCATCTTGAAAGTTGACTGCTGCAGGGTCCAAACAAGGGAGAACTCCTACAGTGGAGGTTATGTATCCATAGCCTCATAGAATGTTAGCATTGAGATCTTCATCCATCTAGTGTCATCTACTCAGTCAGTCATCCAACAGTGAGTGGAGCTCTGAGCAAAGCACTACAGTTAGATGACAGATGGGTTACATAGTTGGAGGGTGTGAGGTCAGAGGTCTGGGCTGCAGAAACCATGCACGGTTTCCTCTGACTCTTACCAGGGGAGGGGAAGGAAGCAACCCTCTGTTGAGCAATTGGCTATGGGTCAGGCACTTCCACTTGTGCTGTAGTGGCAGGCCATCCACCCATCAGCTGTGGCCACCAGTGATCCGGTTTGGACTGGGCCACTGGAAGACTGGTTTGTTGGGATCAAGTCAAGAGGTCCTAGGAAACCTGCTGAAAACAGTCACATCCCCTTACAGTCCAGAAAAGTATCAGAGCCTGGTAGCCAGCTCTAGCAGGGAGAATCCTGAACTAGGTGTTTGTTGGTAGCTCGGACGCCAACTTTTATGACCTTAGGCAACATCAAGAACAACTTAATAATGATCTCTCCCAAGTTCAAGAGAAAAGGACTAAGCAGAAATAAACAGCACCCCAGCCCCTACCCAGCCGGTACTTCTGGAAATTGCATGTGGGTGAAGCAAGGCTGCTTCCTCCTGCTCCGCTTGTGAGAAATGACTGCCTCTTCTCCTTTCTCAGTATCGGTCTTACTTTAAGAGTTACAATACAAAGAAGGCAAACTGCAGGTACTTTCTGTTGGTGTTTTCACTGGAGCAACCGTAAATGGAAAAAGAAAAGGCATAGAGGAAAACGGTGGAATGAAATGTTAAATCTTACCAAAAAAGTGGCTTCTGGTTGCTAACTACATATACTGAAAAATAAATGAAATCAGAAAACAGACTTACAGAATTTTAGATGTGGAAGAAATTTGGCAATCATCCAGCCAACTGCCTTCATTTTATAGAGAAGGAAACAGCCCGGGTGACATCCTGTAACTTCCTCAGAGTCTCACAGCCCCCTGGTGGCAGAAGTGGCCTGAAACTCAGATCTTTCTACCTATTGCTGATTCCAAACATCTGTCCATGTTTTGCAAGTTAATATGGTGGGGCTTATGAAGTGAGGGCACTAGTCATTGTCTGTGAACACTTCTCTTTTTCTGCCCTTGGTCACCAAGCTGGCTGGGAGCCCTGACCCAGGGCCCTTCTCTGCCATCTCTGACTGCAGCCTGAGTTCCCAGCGGGGTTTTGAGGGTGCTTCCCTTCTGAAGACCTCAGGTGCCTTGCAGAGGGCTGATCCTCGCCTCTGGGGTGAGGAGAAACAAAGTAATGTGAAAGGCCATGAGGAAGGGAGGACGAGGATCCAGGAGGACAGGGAGGAAAAGCCAGTGGATTTGGGGCAAGGGAGCTGCAGACAGGCGGGAGGGGCCTGAGGGCCTAACATGGCTGTTTTGCTTAAATGCACAGGGCTCAGAAATAGAGGATTTTTGAAACTATGTTCCACTGTTCTAAAAGGGAAAGTGCATGGGGGAAAGTCACAGCTCAACTACAGTGTAATCCTAGATTTTGAAGTTATAGAGGTCACGTGGGCAAAGAATGCATAATCCAAATTTGAAAGTATGCATAATATTTAAAATTATCCCCCAACTTCAATGCTTTATCCTGGTTATGGAGATTCTTGAAAAACATATAAATGAATTCTGATCTATCAGTCTATACACACTTTTAGGAAAAGTGCCATTTAATAGTGTTTTTTGTGAAACATGATCTAGGATTTATCTTTCAGATGTCCAATCTTTCTGAACTTCAGTTTCCTTATCTGTGGAGGGAATAAGGTTATGGTGAGAAATAAATATTGCAAATATCTCGACCTTACACATAATAAACCCTTAAAACAATTACAACATAATTTAAGGGAATAGAATGTAAATATATAAGTGTGTGAAAAATCTCACAAAAGAAATGATTGCATTAGAGCCTTTAAATACTTAAAGCTAATCTGTCTCTACTCAGGAAACAAATTGTAAATTTTAAAGCCCCTTTAGATAAATACTGGTATTAATGTTTCAGATCTTTTTGTTTAACATTCTCTTGAGCGTTGTTCTTCTGTGGCTTCCCAGAAATATGGCCAGAGCTACAAGACAGGTAATAATAATAGCATTAACAATTTCTATGACATCCATTTAAAATAATTTAAGTAGACAGGAGGGATGTCTTCACTCCCTGTTCTTTTAGAAAAACAGCTTGGCCATAGGAATTTAGAGAGAAGCCATGTTTCTCATCCCTCATCAACATCATTCCTTAGTCCTTAGGGAACAGTGATCCGAGATTGGTAAACAGCACATCACTAGCCAGTGTGCTTCTTGTTGTCAGCCTATAAAATCACTGTATTGTCAGTCTGTAAAATTATTTTTGCTTTATGTGTGATTCTATCTCATTTAGCAGCCATACCCTGCCCCTTTCTTTCTTCTAAATCTTGGATCCCTGAGCTTTGCCTTTCTATTCCATAAATGTTATTTGTGCCTATAACATATATATAATATATGTTATATATTATTACATACATAACAGATATATATAATTCCCTGTCATCCCCTTGTAGAGTTTATCATGAAAATTAAAGTAAGAGGGGGGAAATTTAAACTGGAAGAGATTTAAAAGGAAAAGCAAAGCTATTTTTATTTCTTCTAGCTGGGCCTGCTTCTGTACCATTTATTATTTTCTTCATTATATCTATTTTTTATCGATCAAGAAGCTTAGTTATAAAAAAGTTAAGTGACTAATACACAAATTGAGGCACAAATCGGGAGAAAAAAATCTAGTGGTCCCTGGCCCAGTAAGAAGCTTCATTTCTGTTTTTGTTCCGCTTGGGTAAATGGATGGCAATGAAGCCCTCCTGTCTTAGGAAGTTGGAGAACTTACCTCCTGAGCTGATTGGCTGCAGAAGAGTGACCAGTGGCCCTGCCAACACCGTCAGCACACTGGGAGATGCTGGGTTGTTTCTCCTCCTTAGCTAAATACATTCTTCTTTTTAAATCTGAAGAGGTCAGATGGCGGAATGAAAAGGAAAGGTTTGAGGTCTCTTGGGGCAGGCAATAAAAGATACAACAACAAGATCTTGTATGCTACTGGTATTTCTGGAAGTGTATTAAGTTTCCATGCAAGTGTTAGCCTCCTTGAGGGAGTTGTGATCATCCCTTCCCATTCCCTAAGTCAGCAACAGCAGCTGTGTGTGTGTGTGTGTGTGCGTGTGTGTGTGTGAGAGAGAGAGAGAGAGAGAGAGAGAGAGACAGACAGACAGACAGAGACTGCATATGCAGCACAAGCTGGAAGACCAGGGCACGTAGGGCAGAGCTAGGGGTTAACATTCTCTTGAAGTAGATGGGGGTAATATAAGGCCAGAAAGGAAAGATGAGAGCACAGAGGTTGCTGAGGGTTCTTTGGCAGGGGAGGGGGATTGGTTGTCCTATACTTGGCTGACATAAAGCTGGTAATCAGCCTGGATTCTAATTCCTTTCCTAAAGATTATAAAATGCCAATGTTTCAGTGAAACCTTTCCACTTTGGCCCCATCTAGGACACCTTGTAAACCAGTGCCCGTGTCACACTGTGTACCTGAATTGGCAGAGAGCCATGAAAATGCCTCCTGGAGAACTGTGTGGGACAGAGGCTTAGCTTTTGCCCTGACCCACCTCCACACCGAGGAGCAAAGAGAGTTAACCATGGACTTGCCGGTCAAAAGGAGAATGCACATAAAAAGAGTAGAAGCTGGCTTGGCATTGCCTGGAAACAGGCCCACACAGCCAAGAAACAAGCAGTTGGACTAGCAACAGACTTAACTGGGCCTGTGCTAAATTGAAACGCAAAATTGACAAAGCTGGTAGCTCTGTATGTCTATGTCTGGTGATGATGTGGGGTGTGGACTCAGGGTTAACAGATCTAGGTTCAAGGGCCAGCTTTGCCACCTCCTTGCTGTGTGGCCTTGGTTGAGTTGCTTTGTCTTTCTGGACCAGTTTCATCTTAGCTAAATCAAGAGTAAATAATTTAGCACAATGCTTGGATCACAATAAGCACTCAGAAAAGGCCAGTCAGCTGGCACAATGGTGAAAAGGGCTCAATGTGCTCCATTCATTTCGTCCCCCAAAAAGAGTGAAGCAGAGGTATAGCAAGAAAGGTGCTACTACCATAATGTCAAAAAATTCCAGCTAAAGATACTGGATCATTTCTCTCTACAGGAAAGCCCATCATAAAGGTTCTTTCTAACCCTATCATGTGAGGCTATAAAGAAATAGGTAGGCAGGCTTGTTTATAGTTTCTGTGTGTGTGTGTGTGTGTGTGTGTGTGTGTGTGTGTGTTTCTGAACCCCATCTCACCCACAGGCTGCTGTTATATGCTCCTGCAAAAGAATCCACTATCCCAGTGAGCCAATTATAGAGAACATTTCTTATCTGTTACTATAAAAATATATACTTAACTGTGAATATGAGTATAAATTCTTCTAAAGGACAGTTTCAACTTTTAAAAATCTAGAGCTATGTAAAATTTTATTAGAGTAAAAAGGAATAAAGAAGAACTTTATTTGGTAGATGATAAAGAATAGGTAGTGTCTGCCCTGTGAGAGCTTACAATTTCAATAACATAAACTCCCAGGAGAAAGCATGGAATCTTACTGTTTTAGAGCTTCCGTGGGGACTAGTTTGCAAATGCAGTATAATTTCATTTGGTATAAAATAATTGAGCATGTTTATTAGTGTGCAGCCATAAAAATGAAAATTATAAAGTTAAAAGCAAATAATACGATAAACTCACAAAGAAAATCTCCCTCACTAGTGATCAGGAAAATGGGAACTAAAACAGCAAGATTGGTGTGACTGCACCTACCTGCAAGAGAACCAGGCAAAATACCCAATTAAAATTTCTACAATATAAAATTTCTTCTATATAATAAGGTTTCTCAACCTCCACACTATTGACATTTGGGCTGGGTAATTCTGTTTTGCAGAGGGCTGTTCTGTGCATTGTATATCCCCGGCTTCTATCCAATAGATGCCAATAGCACTACCCAGTTATGATAACCAAAATTATCTCCACACACCGCCAAATGTCCCCTGTGGGGCATAGTCAACCCTCATTGAGAGCAACTGCTAAATGAGAAAGGAGAATAGATGCTAGAGACAACTTGCAACATCTGCCATAAGCCTTGTGTTATTTCCCCAAGACAGTGCTTAGCACCGAGGTAATATTTTACCTTTAAAGGTGGACAACTCCTTTGCCAGGAAATCTAACACTCTAAGATGATGTGCAATTTGATTTGGGTTAATTCGATAAGGATGAAAAGTCATTCCTTTCTTATGTGTATCCATTAAATCTAAATTTGAATTTATAGCAAATAAAGATAATTTTTATTTGAATATGCAAACAAATGAAATATTCTTTCCTAGTGTGTAGGAATGGTGCTAACGGTATTACACTGTGCCACATTGATGATGAATGTCTTTACTCTAAACTGTAATATTTCTGAAAGGCTACATGACAGCATTCATAATGTTGCTCTATCTTAAATCAAAAATTTCATCTGTAGTTGATGGCATATCTCTTTTAAGGGCAATTAAGTGTGCATAATTTGCCACTGCTGCATTATAAATACCTTAAGCGTACAGTACTTTCCGTTAATGAGAGTGTTTGCTTAATATGCTTTTCCTTCCCAATGAGAGGATGTGCTTCACTGCCAACCATATTAAGATGGAGATAATTTATAAGAAACCATGAAGCCTCTTTCCTTTGTTCTGCCTTTTCTATCAAATTTTGAGAGCCAACTCTTCCGTCAAACAAGTGGATACACTGGTATCTTGTTAAAAGGCTGCTTAGTGAAAAGGGAAAATTAAACACAAAGTGCATCTGTCTTGGGCTTCTTCCACGGCTATTTAGTGCCTAGTATGTCACAGTGACCTTGTTACAAGGCAGTTTCACCACATGGAGTGTCTGTGCAGGCATAGAGTGGCGGGGGCATCATTATAACGGGACATCCAGTGTTCTTATTTTGGAAAATGTAGATAGCTGCAGAAATTACATCAGAAAAGTAGTTGCCAGCCATGAAAGTAACAGAATACCATAAAAGTATAAAACGACTCAACCTGGGAGAGGAATAATTTTTATCTGCTGTAATGAACAGAGACTGTACGGAGGGACACGTGGTAGAGCTGGACCTGGAGGAGTAGGTAGGATACCAGAAAGGGAATGGAGGACAACACTGAAGGCCTGGAGGTCAGTGGATGCAGAGACCAGGAATCACAAGGCAACTTTAAGTAGGACAGTTGGGCTAAAGTTGTGCATTTGCATAGAGGCAGGAGGATCTCTGGTTTGTGGCCCAAACAGCAAACTGTCCACCAGAATCTGTGCTCTCCTCCAAAGCACAGCTGCATTTGGAAAACGGCTGCAAAGCCAGCCCTCTGTGCATCTGGGTGGGGCTGTGCGGCTCGTCCTTGCTGGTGCACTACGAATGGGTCTTCATCTGGAGGGCAGTGAGCAGACAGCACGCTCAAATTGAGTAATTTGAAGGGAATTTAAGAAAGGCACTGTTTGCAAAGATGTGGGAGAAATGCAGGGAAACCACAAGGGATGGTACAGTATCTTCAGGCAGAACATATCTTGTTACCTCCCTAAGGCAAGAAGTAAGAGAATGGTACAGTTTCTTTTTTTATTGTAAATTTTTTAAAATTTAAGTAGATTTAGGGAGTACAAGTGGTTTTTCTGTTACACAGTTGAATTACATTGTGGAGAAGTCTAGGCGTTTAATATACCCATCACCTGACTTAGTGCACGTTGTATCCAATAGGTAATTTTTCATTCCTGCACCCTCCTCTAATGTTCCTCCTTCTGAGTCTCCAGTGTCCATTAAGTCACTCTGTATGACCACAAGTACCCACTGCTTAGCTCCCACTTGTGAGAACATGTGGTATTTGGTTCTTTATTCCTCTGTTACTTATAATAATGACCTCCAAGTCCATCCAAAGTTGCTGCAAAAGTGGTTATTTCATTCTTTTTGATGACTAAGTAGTATTTCATGGTTGTGTGTGTGTGTGTGTATTCTTTAGTTATCGGTTGGTGGGCACTTAGATTGTTTCTATAGCTTTGCAATTGTAAATTGTGCAGCGATAAACATATGGGTGTAGGTGTCTGTTTTATAAAATGACTTCTTTTTCTTTGGGTGAATACCTAAGAATCCCAAATACCTAGTGGGATTGCTGGATCGAATGGTAGGTCTACTTTTAGTTCTTTGAGAAATCTCCATAGTTTTCGATACAGGTTGTACTCATTTACATTCCCACCAATAGTGTATAAGCGTTCCCATTTTACCACATCCATGCCAGCACCTATTGCTTTTTGGCTTTTTAATAATGGCCATTCTGACAGGGGTAAAGTGGTATCTCGTGGTTTTAATTTGCATTTCACTAATGATTAGTGATAGACTGAACATTTTTTATGTACGTTTATTGACTGTGTCTGTTCTTTTGAAGAATATTCATGTCTTTTGCCCACTTTTTAATGAGGTCATTTGGTTTTTTTCTTGCTGATTTATTTGAGTTCCTTGATTCTGAATATCAGACTTTTGTCAGATGGATAGCTTGCAAATATTTTCTCCCATTCCATAGGTTATCTGTTTATTCTGTTGATTATATATTTTGCTGTGCAGAAGCTTTTTAATTAGGTCCCATTTATTTTTATTTTTATTTTTATTATTGTATTTGCTTTTGGGATCTTAGTCATAAATTCTTAACATAGGCCAATGTTGAGGATAGTTTTTCCTAGGTTTTCTCTCCTAGAATTTTTATGGTTTCAGGTCTTACATTTAAATTTTTAATTCATCTTGAGTTAATTTTTATAGGTGGTGGGAGATAGGGATCCAGTTTCAAGTCTTCTGCATGAGGCTATCCAATTTTCCCAGCACTGAGCCTGGTACAGTTTCTAGAACCCAAAATATGACTCATCTGAAAGGACCCACAAGAAAGGAGCTATAACCTTCAGAAGGACACAGCCAGCCTGAGTCAAACCTGCAGGGAAGGAGAGGTGGAAGTAAATACCTTGAACTCACCCTCAAACCTCCCTGCAGTCTTCTACCAGGGTGTCCCATTGGCCAAACCCAGCTAGAAGCCAGAGGGCAAGGGAGCCTTTGATGTTGACATACAGGCGAGTGCCCCGGGGCACAGAGCAGGGTGGAGAAGGGTTGAGGAACAGACCTGGGGTAGGTATCCTGCACCGTCACTCCCTGTCAAAGAGAGTAGGAAGTGGCCTTTCCTTCTGTGGTCCCACTTCCCCTGTCAGCCAGCTGAATTTGGAGGACTTTGAGACCAAGGGATATCAGAGCACAAGGATGGGAGAGCCAGACTCCCTTGTACCACCTGACAGAGAATAGGGGACCAACATTGAGGAACACGAGCCATGGACTATGCCTGGTTAAGAAAAACCTCTCTTGAATCAAGGCAGTAAATTTCAGGGGGTGTGTTTTTTATAGCAGTTTGCATTTGAGGATTTATTTATTATAGCATTTAGCATTAACAGGAATTAGATTGTAGAAAGTTTTGAAGGCCAAGCAAGGAATTTGTATTCTTTTCTATAGATGGTCAAAAACCAGTGAAGGTTGTTATGCTGGGAGGTGGTATTAGAAAGTAAAAGGCCTTGGAATTATGAGCCTGGCAATCGTGTGGCAGGTGGCGTGGAACCCAGTGAGCAATCGAGTGATGCAGCTGCCCCAAGCCCATGTCATCAGCAGGACCTGGGAGTCAGTCCAGGACCGTATACTCGGAAAGGGTGGAAGCATATTAATCACATTCCAAGGTGGGGAAGGGGTGGTCTAAGGCCAGTCTAATGATCACCCCAGTCTATGAAAGGGCTTGGCTGGTCCACTGTGAGACGTGGAAGAAGAGCTTTGGAGACAGCTGTAGATATAAGTAACTCCCACAAGAGAGAAGGTCTGGAGAGGGTCTGCCCCGCATCTTCAGTCTGGGGAAGGGGGCTTCAGTGAGACCGCTGAAAAGTGTGGTATGTATTCCCTGGAGCCTGGGAAATGCAGCAGTTACAGTATTTTTCTGGAAAATTGAAAGAACATGAGCATAATTGGTCAGCTGCTCTATGATAGCAAAAGAGGCTTCCTGGGGAGGGTGGGAAGACTGCCTGTCAACTCCCAGAGTTTCAGGACAAATGACATGCGACTAGTGTGGGGGTCATCCCTGATCCTGTCCACATGAGGATGGGGAACAACAAGAGACTGGCAGTCAGAGGAGATGTGTTCTTCCCCTAAATATGAGAATGCAACAGCCATTTGGAAGGGAGAACTACAGACCCTACAAAAGGACCCCACAAAAAAAAGAGATGTATGCACATGGCAAGCCTTTTGAGTGCCTGGGACATCTTACAACTGTACTCCTCAAAAGAGACTTTTCCTGCTCCTTTCCTCCTCCCTCCAGTAACCAGTCAGAAAAGAGAAGAGAAGCCCCCTTGTCCCTCCCGCTACTGGAGCTGGCTTGGGCCAGGCAAGCTGGGGGAAAGGGGAGACGGCTACTAAAAGTATATCCAAGCTTTTTATTATTACTGAGCTGGACTAGACATACCAAGTGTCTACACGAGGTCATTTTTATGGATCTATGAGAAGAAATGAACAGAGGATCTTCTTTTTATTCTAGGAGTCACCAGAAGGGTCATAGACCTGCCCTAAATTTCATGCTGGAGTAGGGGCAGATTTAAGCCCAGAATACATTTAGGAGAATAGTGGGAGACAAAAATGAAGCTGTTTACGATGGTACTTCATAAGAGCATGGCAGTCACATGGGTTCGTAGCATCAAGGCCTTGACCTAAAAGAAAAAGACAAAAAGATAAGCAAATCTCAAACATGCGTTTGTCATCCCTCAAAAAAACGTATTTACAAACATAGTAACAATACCTTCGTTGGAAGACATTTCCTTTCCTACATATAACATAACACTTAGAAAATCCAGGAAGTAGAAAACGTAAAAGCAAAACTCACCTAATGTCCCATTATCCAGAAATGTACATTTTGATAAATGTCCTTCCTGTTTTATTTTCCTCCGTGGATGTGTATACATGCACTTGTGGGTTTTTCCTGTTCAAATTTGATTATCTGTATTTTGCATCCTGCTTTTTTAACTTAACATTTTATTTTTCTAACTTGTAGAACATTTTTAAAAATATGGTTTAAATGATGGCATCATTGGAGTGGAATTCGTCAAATAATTTTGTCAAATATCCTAGATCCAGATATAGACTTACATATGAATCAATGATATGAATGAGAAAAGAATAGAGAATTTAACCCACAGCTTTAAATATCCCACCAAGTTGTAGCATTCATATTATCAAACAAAAGAGCCACTTGTGGAGAGTGTTGCCACTCTTTTCTTCAAACTCTCTTTTCTTATTTTCTTTGAAGCCATTTCTTTTCTTCCCACTGCTACAGGCACTCCCAAGTCTCCTCTGAAGGTTCTCCTTCTTCCATCCAGTCCCTAAATGTCACTGTGACTTAGGACTCTCCTCAGACACCCCCTCTCTTCCTGGGCTGCCTCATCCAGCCCCTCAGTTTTCAACACCACCCATATGCTAATAACTCTCAAATTCAAACATTAACCCAAACTCCTCTTCTAAGCTCCAGACCTGCATTGTAACATCTCCTGTTGGATGTCTCATTGGCATCTCCCATGGAACTCTTGATCTTTGCCCCAAAATATGTTCCTTCTTCAATCTCCCCAACTTGGTAAAGCAACCTCAGTTCCTCCATTGCTCAAGGAAAATTCCAGGAGACGTTGGTGCTACTTTTCTCTTCCTCATTTCTAGCTCATAGCAAGTCCTGTCTATCTCCCTCTAAAATACATCTCAAACTCAACTCTTCTGTCCATCTTCTCGTTGGTCACCCTTCTTTAAGCCATCAGCATCTCCATAAGAACCACTGCAACTGCCACCTAATCACTTTCCCTCCTGTAATCCCTGCAATGTGTCCTCCAGAGCCGCTGTCCTCTTTCTATTAAAATGCCACTCCCTTACTCAAACACAGCCAGCCCTTAGGATGGCCTAACGGTGCAGATCCCAATCCATCCAGTCTTTCCAGTCTCCGGTTCCTGCGCTCTGTCTGTTGCCCCCTGATTTACCCACAGTGGTTTGCTTCAGGTCCCTGAAGCCTGTTGCTTCTCTGTCCCTGGAAAGTGACTCCCCTAATCTAGTGTGCTCTCTCTCTTTCCACACCACACACACGAGTCCAGAATGTCAATTCCTTGAAGGCAGGGACCCTGCTCAGGTCATTTATATGTCCCTGGTGGGCACACAGCCAGTCTTTGCTGATGTGGCCTCCTGACTGGCCCATCCTCACCTTTCCGGTCCCAGCCCACAGATCAGTCCTCAGACTGACCACAGCAGACCCCACCATTCTTAAGTGGGCCCAGCCCTTCTGGCCTCAGTCACTTCACACTGTGCATTCTGTCACTGACTCCAATTTGACATTAAGTATGTGTATGTTTCTTTGTTTAATGTCTCTGTCTCCCACTAGACTAGAAACTCCCTTGAGAGCAGGAACCATGTGCTTTGTGAGGCTGACGCTTTCCCCAGTGCCTACCGTCATGCCGGGCTCATAGAAAGTGCTTTGTTAAGTGAATGAGCCGCACCCGACTGGATGGAGTTTGAGGGGAGCTCCTCTCTCTGCAGGGGGCAACACTGGAAAAATTGCCAGACTCAGTCCCACAATAGAGGAGTGCAGTCCCCAGAATAAGGGGACACCAAAGAGATCCATGTCCCAATCCCTGGAACCTGTGAGTACATTACCTCACGTGGCAAAAGGGACTTGGCAGATGTGATTAATTTAAAGATTTTGAGACTGGGAGATTGTCCTGGATTATCCAGGTGGGTCCTTACAAAAGTGAAACAGAAAGATCAGAGTCAGAGAAGTAGATGTGATGAGAGAACCAGTGGTCAGGGGAGGGGGGATTTAAGAATTCTGCTGGCATTAAGGATGGAGGAAAGGCCACAAGTCCAGGAACGCAGGTGGACTCTGGAAGCGTGGAAAGGCAAGGAAACAGATTCTCCCCTTGCACCTCCAAAAGGATCGCAGCCCTGCTCACACCTTGATTTTAGGACTTATGACCTCCAGAACTATAAGATAATAAGTCTGTGTTGTTTTAAGCCATTGCATTTGTATTAATTTGTCACGGCAGCAATGGGAAACTAATACAAGGAGAGACTGGAGAAATGATTAAAAAAATCTAGAGGCAAGAAGTGATCCCACTTTCCCTTAGACCAGAGTAGGCTTGTCTGCCCAGAGGCTATGCATTTCCGTAGTCCTACGGACCAGCGTCATGCACTCTGTCCATCTTTCTTTTCCCTTAATTCTCTCACGGGGACAAATGAGTAGCCCGTGTCTTGTTTCTTGAGTGTAGGTTTAGAGACGGGAGGGAGGATCTGGGGCTGGACGTGAGCTGTAGACATGACGGGCACAGTCAGCATCTGCCTGCCCAGACAGGTGTTACTGAACCATTCTTTATGGTCTAGGCTGAGGCACTTCGACAGTGAATATCTCTCATTTAAAATTAAACTCTAGATCTGTGGTTTGGCGAAAATAGACCTTCTGAGAAAAAAAAGAAAGCTTTGGACCCCATCCCTGGGAAAAATGCACACAAGCAGAAATTTTCCTATGCAGTTGTTAGGGGTTCATAAGGTCAGCCTGCTCAGAGCATAAAGTATGTGTTTATTGCAGTATCTTTTTCTTACAATGGGTGTAAGAGGCAGGGAGGCGGTAAGACAGTATAAGATGGGCTTCCAGTGTCAAGCTAAGGGGTTTGGACTTAATCCTGCAGGGAGGGTGCTGAGGACCCATTAGAGGGTTTCAGGCAGGGCAGTGACATGATCAGATTTGTACTTTTGAAAACAATCACTCCGGCAACATGTATATTGGCTACAACCCTATAATTAGTTCATCATATCACCTTAAGGGAAAAAATGCTATTGATATGAAATGTTTTAATACTTGCTTTGAAAGCCAGTGATATCAGATGGCATATTAAGTGATCTAATTTCATGGACATTGTGCTGTAGACAGCAGTTTCCTGAAAGGTCACTGAAATCTTATTGTCATCAGGATCATTGCTCCCCATTAGTGGATTTGCTTAGGCATTTAGTCTTGTTACTATCATCATTATTATGTCATTGTTCAAGTGCTTCTCAGCTTCTGTCAGATCCATCTCCAGCAGAGAAAACCCAGGTAAGTAAAGCAAAGTGGTAGAACACTGAACTGGGAGTCTTCTAGAAGCCTGGAGTATTATTCCTGGCGGTAGCACCACACTAGCTAAGGGACTTAGACCAGGTTAATCTCCCAGAACCACAGTTTCTATATCTATGCAATGAGCATTATAAGGCCTACCTAGCTAGGTGCCATTTGTGACAATTGAATGCAATCATCAAAAGATAGTGCTTTGAAAACCATAACATATTACCCAAATGCAAGCTGACATTCATTTTCCTGTTAGTATTACCATATCATACTGGAGCAAGTTAGGGTTAGTAAAGAGAGCTGTGAAAGTGAAGATTCGTGGTTTGCCTTTGAGATATTATATGCTTCTGTCTTTCTCCAAGAGTCAAACACTTTAGAGGTTTTTCTGGTATCCAGGCAACGTATTGTCTCCACTTAGCCCTTGCAAAGTCCTGAATTAAAAATAGACTTTGTTTTGCTGTGCTCTGAAATTTAAACCTATATGTTTTAAAGGAGTCAAAGGCCCTCCCTTGAGTCTAGAAGGGGAAATGGTCACGTTCCAGCACTTTCAGAGCATATGCAAAGCCATGCGGAGGAAATCGGAGAAGCTCAGAAGGGCTCAGTGGGTGTGCGAAGCCATAGGCCCCCTAGTCTCGCTGGTCTGTTGGTGGGATCCCAGAGCAAGGAAGGGAGCTCTGGCGGCTGAGTTGCAGGGAAAGAACTGTTGGTTCTAGAAGCACAGTCACCAGTGCTTCACACAGAAGGCTCTTTGTCATCATCATGACTACTAATCTGCAAATCTGAGACTCCAGGTAGCGCTTCTGTGTTTTTTTCATAGCTTTAAAGCACATCTGGCTCATTACTAGGCCAGACCTGATGTCCAGTGGGCAAATTTCAGGTGATGACATTTCCCCATTTATTGCCCATGGCTTAAGAAACCATATGCCATAGTGAATACAATCAGACATTTCTATGAAGCAGACAAGATGTACTTTTTTCTATTTTATTTTTTTAATTGACAAATAAAAAATTATATGTATTGTGTACAACATGATGTTTTGAAATATGTCTACATTGTGGAACAGCTCAATTGAGCTAGTTAACTTGAGTTAAGTGTGCATTACCTCTCCTAGTTACATTTTGTGGTAAGAACACTCAAGATCTACTCTCTTAGTGGTTTTTAAAATACAATACATTGTTATTAACTAGAGTCACTATGTAACACAATAGATCTCTTGAATTTATTCCTCCTATCTAACTGACATCTCCCCAACCCCCAACTAGCCCCAAGTTACCAGCATTCTTCTCTCTACTTCTATGAGTTTACCTTTTTTAGATTACATATATAAGATGCATTTTAATTATGCCCAAATGCATCAGTGTTAAAGCATTTGGGGAGATGGGGAGGGGGAAACTTTGAGGTGTCAGCAAAATACCTCCTTTTGTTAATAACCCCATGTTACCAGTAGTGACATTAACAATGGTGTTCATACTGGTTTACCAAGAAGTTTACAAGCTTTTCTTTCGCTTACCTGTGGTTGGGTATGATTAGAAGCAAATAAAGTATGTTATCCCTGTTTCATCAAAAGGAATGGCTCTCCTAGAGCTTCTTACTTTGTTGAGGTCAGACTTAAAATAGAACTTCCAACTTTGATTCTAGGTTTGATTTGAAACAACAGTTGAGGAAGCAGCCAGGGCTAGGCAGTTGGTCTCTACCACAGGGTAACAGAGTGACTTGGACAAGTCACTTCACCTTGCTGAGTATTAAATCCCCACCTGTAAAAGGGTAATAATTATCCCTATGTTCGAGGGTCCTTGAGAGGGTTAAATGAGTTAAGAAATTCTGACGCTAGAGGCAACAGAGTATGCTTGTTTATAACTTGGACTCCAAGCCAGCCTCCCTAGGGGTGAGTCCCAGCTTCACCTCTTCTCTAGCTGTGTCACCTTGTGAAAGTTGCTAAACTTTCCCGAGTCAGTAAAACAAAGATAATAATAGTGCCCACTTCATACAGTCGTGAGGATGCCAGAGTTCACATAACCAGAAAGCACTTAGAACAGTGCCTGCCGTTTCGTAAACACTATGTAAGTCTGTGCTATGATTATGATAGATTATGATTATAATTGTTGTTATCCATATGTCAAGTGCCTGGCACAAATTAGTTGTTCAAAAAAGATTAATAACTACTTTTATTATTTCTCCCATCAGAGCACTTGAATTTTAAGTACTCTGAAAGGAAAGTAATATTATAAGTTGGTTTTTTTGGTTTAACTAAACAGATGTCAATGGGATCCTTTCTAAAACCTCATTCCTTCAGGGACTGAAAACTTAATTGTATGCCATACAAGAAAGAGTTTTTTCAGTGCTTCTTAGAACAAGAGCAAATTATTGGGCCTTACCCCAGGCCTTCTGGGTCAGAAATTCTGGGGATGTGGCCATTGCCTGCATTAGCAAGTTCCCAGTGAGTCTCTTGTTCCCTAAAGTTTGGGAACACCAAGTATAGACCAGTCAAAACCTTGACTGCCTTCTACTACCAGGGCAGGACAACACAGAATGGGGTACTCTATCTGTTTGACAGGTTGTTCTAGCCCAAGAAGTGTTAAAACGACTGTTATCATGGTGATTCCTTGAATTAAGCAGAAATGCAGGTAGTTGTGGGAAGCAGAGTCAGGGAGGGAAGCAGGGAGGACAAACCACTTTGAGAGCATGTGCGTCTGTGGAATGTTTGGGGGTGTTGGGGTCCTCTGGAAAGTGCTGATGTCACCTCTTGTGTCATACCACTGAATGATGGATGAGATAAGAGATGCCTTTGGAATTTTTATGCAAGGTTAAAATGAGGAAAATCCATTTCAGTCTTTCGAAGTCAGAGCTACTGGTACAAAAGGTCACTGATGCCAACTGGTGGCATTGCAGAGCTCAGAGAGGGAATATTAAAATAGCAAACATTTTTTTAAGCACTAGATGCACTATGGGCTTAAGTCTCAATATTTTGCCATCTTGCTGCCCTGGGATCTTAAATAAGTGGCATGTGAAAAAGGAAAAATACCAAGACATTTTTCTACCTCCTGAAGGATCAAGGATGTAGATTGTTGTCCTCACACTTAAGATAACATAATTTTTACAGTGGAATAAGCAAAGCAATTAAATGATGCCTCTATTGGGAAAATAATTGTTACCAGTTGTATGTGGAGGTGACTGATCAGTTCTGATTGAGCATGGACATTGCAGGTGAAGTTGACAAGTATTTATTGGAGACCTAGGGATGTGGTCTGCTTGAGGTTCAAGTGTAGGTGACTGAACATTACAGTGCCTGGGGAGAGAAAGCCAGTCTCGGAGGTGAGGTGGAGAGGTTGTAAGATACGAGTTTAGTTCTGTATGTACTGCATTTGTGTTGACAGAGCAGCATCCAAATGGATTGAAAGGATCTGAGAGTCATATGCATAGAAACAGTGTTCGGATTGATTACCTAGGTAACTAAGAAGATCTGAAGATCAAGGACCAAACTTTTAGGGACACCACAATTATAGCAAATAGACTATGAGAAGTCAGTGAAGAAATAAGAGGAGAAACCACCAGAAAAGCTGGAGGTGGTCCCAGGACCATGTTCTATCACAGAAATCAAGAGGAGAGACATCTTCAAGAAGAGAAAGGTGTTCTTTGCTGTTAAAAGTGTGAAGAAATAAAAAAGAATAAAGCATGGGGAAAGGTGGGGCCAGGTCTTGGATTCACTAAGTGAAAATATTAATTCAAAAAGAAAATATCTTTTCTATAAAATGGGTGATCTTTATTACATTCATTCAAGTCAGAGTTTTTCAACCTCAGCAATATTGACATTTGGGGCTGGAGAATTCTTCATGGTGGGGGCTGTCCTGTGCAATGTAGATGCTGGGCAGCGTTCCTGGCCTCTCAGCTCAGCACATGCAAACCCACCACCACCAGGTGTGATTACCAAAAAATCTGTTTAGACATTGCCACATGTCCCTGGTTAAGACCCACTGATTTAAGTATTTATTTAGCTCCACTGTATATGTGGCACTGCATTAGGTACTGCAGAACATCAAAAGCAGGACACACTTTCACCATTAAGAAGAATACATTCTAATTTTCCTTAATTGAGTTATTCTGTTATTTCTCTTATTATGTTGGTTAAAAGTATGTATATGTATGCACACACATGTATATGTACATATACACATATACATGGCAGTTATCCTCCAGGTTAACATTGTATCAATTTAATTATAGAATGATATTAGAAAAATAGTAAATTGGAAATATTGTTGTCCCAATGCTATATGTTTTAATACAGATCAATGTTGGAAATTTTGATTATGGATCTATGGCAAGACTAGTAAGCAATTTCCAAATTAAATTTTTTGTGTATGCCAAAGATTCAAATTATTTTTTGCTCTTTCATTTCTTATGAAGATAAAATACTCTTACTAATCCATAGGCATATTACAGAAATTCTCAGTTTTTTTTAAGTGACCATACCATTTATCTTTGGGTAGAAATTAAAATCCTATAGATTAAAAGTGTTCTACCAAGTTTCTAAGTTATTAATAAAACAAAGATTGTCATGTCGGACTTTAATTTGACCTTAGCAACATTTGTAGGAAAGACAATCACAAAAAAGTAATTTCATGAAAAGGAGGATCCTTAATATTTGGAATAGATTCTCCATCAAAAGAAGTAACCTATCATCCTCTCAAACCTCAGTTTCTTCGTTGTTTAAGAACGAGAAAGAAAATCTAACCTCACTCTCCTGTTTTTGTTGCTTGTAACAGTGAACAAGGCCCTAATGTTGAGACCCTTGGTTTTTTTTTTTGTTTGTTTTTTATTTTTTTGCAGACTGCATCATCTGCTATTAAAGGTGCTATTCAGCTGGGAATAGGATACACAGTGGGCAATCTCACTTCCAAGCCAGAACGAGATGTTCTCATGCAAGACTTTTATGTGGTGGAAAGTGTGTTCCTACCCAGGTACGAACATTTTTATTTGTGATCATTTTCATGCTAAGGAATCTTTTTTGTGACAACCCCCTATTGAAGGACTTTCCTACCAGGGCCGTGTTTATGTGTACTAATTTATATGTTGGACCTCTGGGGACCAAAAGCAGTTCAAATGCTTGTTACTGCCTGATGCATCAGATGCCTTGCAGTTTTTATATGGAGATGAGAAGTGGACCTCATCTGTGGGCTAGTTGTAATGAGTTGTGGTGAATGCCTGGAAGACCATACGGAGAAAGAGTCTGAGATTTAGTGGGAAAGAGCGCAGTGGCCCCAGAGTGATGTCTGCCATGGGTTTAGAAAAAGAGGGCTTCCACAAAGCAGCCGCTGGTGCCAGGTTTTGGGATCCCTAATGTAAAAAATCAGGCTGGTGGGCCCATAATTGGGCCTCACATCTGAATTCAGTCTTCTGGCTCCTCCTTCATCATCCTTTGTGATGACTTTAACTTAACTTTCCTCCAGAAAACGTGCGAGAATTCTGCTGTGTTGACACCACATTTGCAAAAAACAACAAGGTCACCCGCACATGTTGCCTTGAGCTTTTATCATTTGTTTGGGGTGGGGATCAATTATTTAAAAACAAATACATCAGGAGAGGGATGGTGGTGATGGCTGCACAACAGTGTGAATGAATGCACTTAATGCCCCGGAACTGTACGCTTAAAAGTGGTTAAGATGGCAAGTTTATGTTATGTGTGCTTTACCACAATAAAATAAATACATAAATAAATAAATAAATTTAAAAGTCTATAACTACCTTAGTTTAGGAAAAGAAGAAGTTCTTGTTATTAAATTGGAAATATTACCACAACTGACAGGATTTTTTAGAGAAAATGGTCTAGAAAATAAAAATAAAGATATTTAATTTGGGGCCTTGGGGATAATTGTTTTGTCTTTGGGGCTAGGAGGATTGACGTTTCAGATACATTTATATTTAATATTTAAAATAAATATTTTTCTTCAAAATCTTGTTATTTATTCCTGGGCTTGGGTGAGAGTGGCTGAGGTGACAATTTTTACCACCAGTGTTTTCAGTGCGTTATTTAAAAAAAAAAAAAATCTTCAGAAGAATGCTGTTTACACATTTATCTCTGTGTCCAGGTGTCAACTGCCTAGAAATAAAACCTTTAGGTGAATGTGTAGTAACTTCCCACGTAGTCACCAAGCAGCCCATAAATTTTTAAAACTCAGCTATGAACCCAGACAGCCTAGTTTTGCTTTAAGCGCTCTTAGCTGAAGAACAAAGTTGGTCTACTGGAACTCTTGACGTTGCTTCTCCAGGGTCCACTAACAGCCATGAGAACTAGATTCCTGATAGAAAGTGGACGACCCGAAGGCCTGAGAGATAATCCCTGCTCATGACACTCCTTTCTATAGTTGGAAATTTTCTCTGTGTTTGTCTTTAACTGTCTGTTTATGATTCAAAAAAAGCGTGTATTCTTTTCCCTTGAAAACCAGGAGGTCATGAGTTTATCTTGATCTTTTGGTAAAATTTTTTTTAGGTTCATGACTCCTACAAATGTATCTGCAGAATGTTCAAGCTCTCATGCTCTTCTGGGGCCTCTACCCAGACGTTTTGGCCTTATTTTTTTCTTTGGCTACAAAGAACAAGAGGAATGGAGGACGTCTGTGGGAGGGTGGCGACAATGGGTTCAGGGAGCTGAGAGCAGTTACAGCTAAAGGTGGATGTGTAAAGACCCAATCAACATATAGCCAGCCATCATTGGGACCTGGGGGAACAGTGGCCCAAGCAGAAGGTCCCCAGGCCCACAGCATCAGCATCACCTGGAACCTATTCGACATGAGGATTCTTGGGCTCCATCCCAGACCAACTGAATCTGTGGGTGGGACCCAGAAATCGGTTTTAACAAGTCCTCCAGGTGATTCTCAGCACATAAAAGCTTGAGAACCACTGGCCCAACACATGACTTCCTATTTTAGAGTGTAATCTTTCTAGTAGAGAGCAAATTTTGTTCTTGGAGTTACTACATGACTCGTATAACTAATAAAGCTCCCAATTACTTTAAATTAGTATCTTATATATCAAAATGTACCTATTAGCAACTAAATTGTACATGGCACTACATGAGATGCTTTACAAGAAGTACTATAAACATTAGGTCCTCATCGGCTAGGTATTTAAAGGCACTTTCTGAGTGCACCCTTTTGTTCATGGACGATTTATCATAAGCTTACTGCATCTTTTTGATTAAGAGAATATAATGATATTTTTCACCTTTTCCTCGGGAATAGGAAGCCAAGGTGTAAACACCTGGACTTTGTGGCTTTGGCCTTCACTTTGTCATCCATGGTGGCAGCAGCAGATGTGCCACTGGTGGAGGAGTAGCTGGGATGCTTGCCCTTATTTAGAGGCACCCACAGTCTCATTTAAAATATATCATTTTAGAGAATTTACCGCTTTCAAGTGTCAATGCAATATTAAACATTCGATTCAGACCAAGAATCTATTTCAACAAATACTGTAGTGTTTGTTTCACTAACATATGCATTCCAGATGTATTTACATGAAAACAGAAGAAACTTATGTTGGGCTAGCCTCAGTTTCCTCATCTGGACCCAGTTTCTTCATGGGTTTAGCAAAGGACTTGGGCCCAGAAATCTCAATGGAGGTGCTGTTCACATTTTTGGATGAGACGACTCTTCGTTCAAGATTGCATAGTTCAGGAGATATGTCCTCCCCAGGCCCTTCCAGTAATATCTCTTAGTTACTGTAGCAACCAAAAGCCCCTGCAAAGTGATGGGTAAATTTAGTATCTCGATTGGGGCCATGGTTTCACAGGTATATACACATGTGAAAATTTAACAAATTGTATACTTCAATATATATCAATTATAACTCAATAAATCTGCCAAATAATGCTCCCCTCCCCCATATTTCTAGGCCCATTTGGGGATGAGGGTAGGGGAAGGTGGGCAGAACAGGCCCTGGCTGTAAGCACCTGAAACATGCAAGGTCTCTAGTGGCTCTAAAATTCAATGAATCTGTCTTTGTCATAGAACTAATTGCTTGAGATACTTTAATGTTTTATTAATAGTTTACTATTGCTCTGAAGCTGCAGGATCTCTGTTTCCCTTAGCAACCAAATACATTGTGTTATTTTTTATTTATTTCGAAGTTGTTCAGTTATTTTTAGATATTATGTACGTGTTTGTTCTATGGATTATTTCATTTTGTAGATGGAAAAAGCCCTGAACCTGTTTAAGATTTGAAAGAGGATAGAAAAATCCCTTTCAACCGTCTGGTTCCATAATCTTCCCTAGTCACGAAGGAGATGAGTAAGAGAAACATGACCGCATCTTAATATTTTGACTCCAAATTCTGTGCTGTGATCAGCAGCTCCAGGATGTCAATAAGGTTTTACATATTGATAGGATAAAGAAGAGAGAGTATAGTTGATAATGTTTGCACCATGTAAACACGAGCCTTGGGTTGCAAAGGGAGGCAAAGTTTTTAAGAACCAACTATGAACCAAGCATGGTTTTATTCACATATTATTTATATAATAAATATTAACTTTTATTACCCTTCATCTTTACCCAAAAAACCCCATTTGACATTGAAATAATTAAGGCCCTAAGACATTAAGTCACTTCACCCAAGGCTACACAGCCAATAAATGACAAAGCCGAGTTTTGAACTCAAGGGTGGCTGGCCCCGAAATTTTGTTTTTCTTTAAACTGTGGTGATAAATCCCAGGAATGGCATTTCTGCTTTATCGGATCAGGAAAAATGTCCAGATTTTGTCTTAGAATTATGGACCTAGATCTGCCTCTTTGGCCTCCTAAAAGCTGTAGTCTCTTCTCTTCTCAGGAGACATCATCACTACCTTCTCTGGGGTGGGAAAAATGGTTTAAAAGCTGGCAGTAAAAGTTGAAATATCTTTTCATGTTCCAGAAGAATTACCCAACCAAAGAATTTTTTAAAAGCCCGTGCATTTTAATCTCGTCACTTATAAAATAGGAGTTTCGCTTGATGTGAGGATCATTGCAGAAAACAGACTGTGCTTGGGTTTGATTGATGTGCTCTTCAGGGTTTATTTGGATAGCTAAGGAATACCCTCACTGGAGGAGAGAATGCCGCAGAACTACTGCAAGGGTAAAACATTATCTTAAATGACAAGCAAACATATACATTAAAGGTTCATATATGTGTTTCCAAATATCGTTGCTCGACGTTACAGTTTTGACAAACTAGCTGGCTACCTGCGTGTCAGGACACGCTGATATAAACTCATCCAAGAGTCTGTCTATACCACGGATCAGCACACTACAGCCCAGGGGACGAATCTGGCTCACTGCTCGTCCTTGTGAATAAAATCTAATTGGAACACAGCCATGTGCATTCATTTCTGAATTGTTTGTGGCTGCTTTTCTACAACAGGAGCAGAGTTGAGTAATTGCCACACAGAGTATGACCCACATATTTGCTATTATATCTGGCCCTTTATAGAAAAAGATTGCCAACCCCTGGTCTATACCAACATTCTGCCCCAGGTTTTATGTACGTACAGCCTAAGCAGCCAGCATAGCCTTTGCAGGGTTAAACAAGAGGCGTGGCTGTTGCTGGGCAAGCCGTTAATATGATGCCCTTTCAAGTCAAGACTCTTTAAATATTTGTTCAACATGTATTTGGTGGGAATGGGGAGAAACTAATGTCCTACAAATAAAAGTTATGTACCTCTTCCTTTGGTTCAAAATAAAGGATTAATTACATACACTGAATATTATATAACACTTTACCTTATTTGACATGGCCTTCCAAACACAATTTTCCAGTATAGTAATAATTTCTTAGGAGGTTTGACCTTTAGATAATCAATGATGTCACATGTTCCCAGTAAATGACACCCCAGAATGCATTACTGTATTTGGTTTTGGAATTGAAGCAGTCTCCAGATACTGACTTTTAAAAAGACTGGCTGTCAGCTGTTTGGCCTCAGAAGATGGTGCAGCTTCCTATTATACGATGCAGCTCACATGTACCCATCACAGAAGTGCTCAGCAGAGGGAGGTTTTGGCACCAGCAAGGAGTGTGTCTTTTGTTTTGCTTGGTTTTGTGTTTCCATTCAAGAGCACTATCTAATTTGGCAAGAGAGAGCATCAATTTATATTTCACTAGTTACATAAAGAGTTGTGTGTGGAAACTAAGCCACCTTGCCTGGATTGGCAGAGGCAATTAATAATACCTAAGGCTGCTTCTATAGATCCTTACTGACAAATGTCCAGCTTGAAGACTAGATGTCACCAGTAGTTTGTTACTGGACTATAGTGTCACTTGTCCAACTCTATTGCCACTTAAATTTTTCTGTCTGATGTCTGTACATTCAGACAAAGCACCCTTCATTTATCCTCCCACGCAGGGAGTATGGTCATGCTTGTTGAACAAAAGTGAGGATGGGGGGGGCTGAAGGGGAAGGGTATATACACATGTAATGGGTGTGGTGCACACCATCTGGGGGATGCACACACTTGAAGCTCTGACTCGGGTGGGGCAAGGGCAATATACATAACCTAAACATTTGTACCCCTATAATATGCTGAAATTAAAAAAAAAATTAATAAAGGGCATTTAGCATACTTTAGTGAAACCACTGCTAGCACCCAGGAGTTGTTGACCTACTAGTTTTGTCAAAAGTCCCCAAGCACACTACTGATGATTACAATGTGAAACAAAGGAAACTCACCGAATAGAAAATGCTGCCCTGCAAACAACAACTCTGGGTTTCAGCTCTAAAACTGGACCCCTTAGGTGTCCTTGAGATGTTAAATTAGTTTTACCCCATTACTCATTACCAAATCTCTCAGCCCAGTGCCACCAAAAGCAGTACTTGGTTATCAGACTCTAAAACCACATAAACAAAGCTATGACATTCATCATCTAAAACCACTGCCCAGAACCCCACAGCTGAAATTTTCTAAGCCTCAATTGATGCCAAGACAAGAAAGTGGGTTTTTTTTTTCCCCACACACTACATAAATGCATTGAAGAAACATAAGGTAAACCTTAAACTGTGAAGAACTCTGTTCTTCTTCAGACTTCATTTTTGCTAAATCTGGATGCTAGGCACAGTTCCGTAGCAGGTAATTCCAGGCAAGGGAAGCCTGCAGAAACTTGAGCAGACTAACGTGGATTGTGGTCACTGTGTTTAGCTGCTGGCAGTCCTGCCATGGTTGGAAGTTGCCAAGCTCTGGGTACCTGTGCCTGGGAGACTGTGGGCTGCCACCCACGTCCACACACAGGAAGCCGGCAGCCTGCAGCCTCAGGAAACCGAGGCTGGTGTCTGCTGCCTGATCCTTGCTGGACTTGCTGTTTGATTCTGCTCTTGTGCACTGCAGCTCCTGACAAATATCAAGGCCTGACAGGGACCAGCAATCTCATTAATTTGCATTTCCTCCACTAGAGCTTCATTCATGTCAAACTGGTGTTTATTAATTAATCACTGGAGCAGCTGAAATAGGCAGAGGTAAACAGACCTGCTGTGGGGCTGAGCGTAGAGAGCTCTGGAGGGCAGGGAGATAAACGTATGGCTTTTAACCTCTAACTTTTAAAAAATTATTTAATTTTGTAGATGATAATACATTCACAAAACAGAGTTTGACCTGTTTTTAAAAGGAATAGTGTAAAAAGTGTTCCTTTTGTCCTTAAGCTATTTTTACCCAACGTCTAACTCAAATTATCACTGTTACTAGTGGCTTGTTTTCCCTTTAAGGATTTTTTTAGGCATACACATATCAAAAGAACGTTTTTTTCTTTTTTTATACAAGTGGTGGCATGCCATACCCAGCATTTTGCGTCATGCTTCGCTTAATTTATCTTAGAGATCTTGCCATGTCAGTATATAATAAACAACCTCATTCTTTTTTTATGCTACATAATATCCCATTGTGTAGCTGAATCATAATTAATTTGACCAGTCCTCTTCCAAGGGATATCTAGGTTGCTATAATGAATAACTGTGTATACATGTGTTGTTTGTACATAGGCTAGTTTATCTGTAGGATAACACAAAGGCATGCATTTGCTGGATCAAAGAGTTAGATACGTTTGTAATTTTGATAGACGTTATGAAAATGTCCTCCATGGGGAAAGCATCAATTTATATTCCCGCTAATAATGTTTCAAGGTGCCAGTTTCCCTTGGGCTACATCAAAGTTTTAGATTTTAACCAATCTTATGGTCTCTCAATGACATTTATTTTATTGTGAATGAGGTTGTGCATCTTTTCATGTGTGTGAGTCATATATATTTCCATTTCTGTGAAGTGCCTGATCATATCCTTGGCTATTCTTTAAAATTAATTTCTTGGTCTTTGATGTAGTATATTGGAGCTTTTTATACCAGGAGGTTAGCCCTTTGTCTATGATATGAGTTGCACATATTTTCCCATTTTGACATTTTATTTTTCCTCTTTTTTTCTTTTTTTAAACTACATGATCAACTCATTCTTCTTGTGAAATGTTTACCTCTGGGTTGTTTCCTATCATCATACAGCCTCAGTCATCCAAATGTATTGAGCGCTTCCTGCATGCCAGGCGTCCCCATTCGCATTTCTGTTCACTTAGCCATTCTATTTGAAGAGGCTCAGTAATGCACCTAGTAAAACTCAATTTGTAAGTAGCAGGGTTGGAGCTTGAACCCAGGTCTCCCTGGACTGTAAGGTCTCCCTACAGCTAACTGTGTATCGCCTCCTAAATGCTGAGAAAATATTTGGATACAATGCTGAGGCATCATACATACATTATGAATATGCAACTATACTTGCTTAGGGCAAACAACCACCATTTAAATGAGCAGGTGATTTGGGGGCCATTCCATACCATGAGCCTGACACAGAGATATGACTGCTTTTCTCTCCATCAGTCTTAGTTCCTGTGTCACTCTCCTAGTGTGTATGCCTTGCGGCTGCCCGAGTGTAATCCTAGCCTTTAAAGATAGCCATTTATTATATGATGATGTCCCCTAACAACACAAGCCAGCTTCCTCTGTACTCACCAAAAGAAACAGTCATCTGTAACCACGCAGGAGGAAAAACTGGCTGCACTGGACATATTGAATAGGTATTTTCTAAATAATTTTCAAGGGTGATTTTTTTTACTTTGCTGAATTTTTGCCTTATGTATTGATTTTTGAACATAATTGCCATATAAGAATCAGCTCTACTATAGTAACACTTACTGTGTCTCTACAACGTGCCAAGTAATGATGCAAAAATCTGACCTCAACAAACTTAAATTGCAATAGATTCCAAGTATGTGATTTGTTGTGTGCTTACTTTTTTATTTGCACAGTCTTATTTGTGTGGTATCCATGAAAAACAGACCATGATAAATTTGCACAGGCCTTCAATGTCCCACCTAGAATGTAGTACAAAGAGATCTTGAACCTTTCCGTAAAATTCTATTGCACCATTCTAATTTTCACACTGAAAAATTTAAGTATGAGTAGGTGTTTTGTCTGAGGTCTTGCAAAAGTATAACGTTGTAGGGATTCAAAGAATAAAAAGGATGAGATTGATAAATAAATATCAAAATTCAGGCCAGTGGGTATCTCTAAATATGATCAGTAAAAAGTACAGAAGGGAATTCAACTATATGGATAATGTTTTATTTTTTAAGCAGCATTTTGGGTTCATGGGTATTCATTGGTTTATTTATTTATTTTATATATCATACATATTGTATAAAATTTATTCAAAAATGAACCCAGAAAAGGGGGGAAAAGATAATGATATATTTGGCAATGGAAATCAAGTTTTAAAATTTTTTAAATAGTTAAGGTCTCTTTTTTGGAAAATATAAATATAAGAAAGAGTTCAGATTGAGGTCCTACCCAGTGTGATGGTTCTCTCTATTGGTAGGATATTTTAAGAATTATTTTCCTTATTCCTGGTTAAAAATGTTTATCAAATATCCAAAGTTCAGGGTCAAAAACAAAATGCATTTTGAACTTGCTCCACACACTAAGCCCTGGGTCTTATTACCTCACACATTACAATGTGGTTTCACTGGGGAACACGGAGTGGATTTTCCCAGGAAAGAGGCAAAGGGGGATGAAGAGCTTGCAGGCTGGAGACTGTGATTGGCAGGGACCACTCACATGGAGTGATCCTCCCCAAGTCAGCCTCTGGTTTCACCTGATGACCACTGGCCTTTGTGACATGAGCTTTGAGAGACCCACTATCAGGGAGTGATTTTTCTAGAGGCAAAAATTGGCCCAGGACTAATAGGGCTAGAATTTGAAGTCAAGATTATCTTTGCTAATGTTTTCTCTCTTTCTTTCTCTCTCTTTTCGATATTTTAACTTCAGTGAAGGGAGCAATCTGACCCCAGCACATCACTACCCAGACTTCAGATTTAAGACATATGCTCCGTTAGCATTCCGATACTTCAGAGAACTTTTTGGTATCAAGCCTGATGATTACTTGGTAAGAACCTATAATTTTCCTTCCTCCTACAGAAATGTGTGATGTAAACATTTGTCTCATAGCAACAGTGACAAGTGGCTTGTGTCTCTTATTTTATAAAGCTCTGGGGTATAGTAAAAGTTCCAAGTTTTAGGATGATTATAAGTTTAGCTTCAAGAAATTTGATTTGATTCTGCAGCTTTTAACTGATAGCTATAAAATCTGCTATGGTAATTGATATTTAAATAACTGTGATATCGGTTGCTACTTCAGATAATTATTCTAACAGATATATTATAATTAGTTCTAAATACTCCTGTGAATTTTGCTGATTAGATTCTATTTGAAAGCCTCCCTATTTTAATTGCCTTATTTTACCATTCATCTCAAACCTGCCTTGGCCCACAACCATTTCACCTTGACCTACAAATTTGAATAACATTCTAAAGAAGCTGGATCATTTTGTTCACAACATCTCTTCATGCAAGCTCTTTTTAAACATATTTTTATTTGGTACAAGGGCACATTTTATCCTCAGATTTGTCTTTTCTCTCCGTCTTCCTTCTGGCACATAGGAGGTACAAACACAACAGTCTTTCTGTGAGGTAGTCTGATGTGACCTCAGAGTTTTACCTTATTCCTGTTGAAAGAGCCAGGAACTTCCTTTCTGTTGCAAGCAAAAAAATGGTTTATTTCATAATCCGATCACTGTTAACACCCTCGGGCTTTTCAAAATTGGTTTTCAAGAAACTATAGAAAGGATGCCATTAAATATTTATTGTTCATCCCATTCTGAATGATCTTAATCAGACTTTCGCCAGACCCTGGGATAACGCTTTTCAGAGGAAGCATAGCAACACTTGTCACTGGTAACAAAGGGTATTTAAAATGCATCTTATAATTTCTATAAGATGTAAATAATGAAGTTCAAAGCTGATTCTATTCTATGCTGATGAAAATCCATGAACTATCCTATACTTTAATTGGTCCCTAAGAAAATCATATGACTTCTGCCTGATGAGATAACACTGCTTCCTCAAGGCACATGAATAACTCTCTATAGAGCGGTGCAGATCAAGTAGAAAGTCCCTGGGCCTCTTGCTGCTCTTAAATGTGCATGTCCATGTTGCTCACGCATGTGCTTGTGCTCTTTGTCTCTCTCTGTCTCTCTCTCACCTCTCACCACTCCCTCTTTAATTGAAATGTCACTTGCCTCTACCCATCACTACCAACTCAAGAACACAAGCACGCACATTTGTTGTGTGTGTTTGTGTTTGTGTGTGAGAGAAGATCCTTTGGTTTCTGGCCCTTCTATAATTAGTGAGGGTCGCCACCATTCAGGAAATGTGTTTGGGGAACCCAGTGGGGTTTTGTTATTATATTATGGAAAACAAGGTCGACCTCTCATTTTCTGCTGCACATTAGAATTTAATGTATGCACCTTCTGAATTTCCTTGAACTTCTTACCAGCAAAGAGATGCAATAGACTTGCATCTCAGGACAGGATCTAATCACTGTGACAACATGGACATCTGTCTTTAGCCCTCCTGTGTCCATTGCCCCACAGGGTGGAAGTCCATTCTTTCACTTGTTCTGGCCTCACAAAATTGCTTTCTCTGGAGAAGACCCTTTTCCATCTTACGCAAGTTTCCTAATGAGCCTTTAAGCTGGAAAAATCATTTTCATAATGGGATTGGAGTAGTCACAAAGGAGCACGGGAGACTAAGCTCCTCGCAAGAAAAGTCTTGGTCCCTGTACCTCTCAAAATGGAAATTAATCAATCACTGAGTACTTTCAACACCTGTTGTATCTAAAACACTTTGCTAATAGCTATAGGGAGATTCAAAAAAACTACAAGTCATGACATTCAGAGAACTTAGAATCAAATTGTAATAATAATTTGTTTATGTAGAAATACAACACTACCAGGCAATAAATAAGAAAAACTGAGCAAAACATGAAATGCTCTGGAATTTCAGAGGAAGGAAGGGTCTTTCCCTCTGTTGGGGTGATGATTAGGAGGTCTTCTTATGTGCAGCATGTGGTTTTAGCTGTGCTTAGAAATTACAAGGGATTTTAATTGGTAGAAAAGAAGGGACAGATGTTGAGGGTAGAGGGGCTGTTGCCGACTGTGGGACCAGAGATGTCAATACATTAGATGTGCAGAAGGACTTTGAGTGGACCAGTATGTCTGGAAGGGAAGGTTTTGATCAGGAACATTCATAGATAGGGCCTATTAAACATTATTAGGACAATTCAAATAAATAAGCTCCTAAATTATAGGAAATTAAGGAAATATAAAGATCGACTATGTATTTGATGGTGTTAAGAAATTACTTTTTGGTGGGATGATGACATTGTGTTTTAAAAGGGGAAGTCCTTATCTTTTAGAGGTACATACTGAAAGAGCTACAGATGAAACGATCTGATGTTTGCAATTCAATAGAATCTGTGGAGTTGGTCAAAGGATACAAAATTTCAGTTAGACAGGAGTTCCAAGTACAGGAGACCTATGCTACATGGTGACTATAGCTAATAACAATGTATTGCATGCTTGAAAATTGCCAAGAGAGTAGATTTTAAATTTCCCACCACAAAAAGATGACAAATATGTGAGGTAAAGGATATTTTAATTAGCTCCAATGATCAAAACATCATGTTGTACACCTTAAAAATGTACAATTGGTGTCAATTAAAAAACTTAACTGGAAACATTGTATACTTTAAATAGGTGAATTGTATGGTATGTGACATATCTCAATAAGACTGGTGTAAAAAAAAACTATTTGAAAGCCAAAAAACAGAAGAAGGTGGAGGAAGATGAGGAGGAGGAGGAGGGGAGAAAGGGAGGAAGGAGGAAAGGAAGAGGAAAGGAGAGGAAGGGAGGGGAAGGGAGGGAGGAAGGAAAGAGAAGGAGGAGAAGAAGAATCTGAGGAAACAGGGTGGGGGAGTGGTTGGAAGTGTAGAAGAAACAAAACTGGCCATGAGTTGATCATTGTGGAAGCTGGAAGATAGACACATGGATGTCAATTACACAATTCTCTTTACTTTTATGTATATAAATATAATTCAGAAGGTGGGGGAATGATAAAGCCAGGCAGGTAATTGTGCTTTTGTTTGATTCTGTTTTTCCACCTCCCTCATTCACTACACACACAGTTCAATAGACACATCTCGGCCGGGCGCGGTGGCTCATGCCTGTAATCCTAGCACTCTAGGAGGCCGAGGTGGGAGGATCACTCGAGGTCAGGAGTTCGAGACCAGCCTGAGCAAGAGCGAGACCCCATCTCTACTAAAAAATAGAAAAAATGATTCGGACAGCTAAAATATATAGAGAGAAAAAATTAGCCGGGCATGGTGGCGCATACCTGTAGTCCCAGCTACTCGGGAGGCTGAGGCAGAAGGATTGCTTGAGCCCAGGAGTTTGAGGTTGCTGTGAGCTGGGCTGACGCCATGGCACTCTAGCCTGGGCAACAGAGCGAGACTTTGTCTCAAAAAAAAAAAAAAAAAACAAAAAGGGCACATCTCTGGGACTTGCAAGAGGCAGAACAAGAGCAGTGGCTGTAGCTAAACGCGACTGCCTGGTTTCTACAGCCGCGGCCATCCGCCTGCCCCTGCATTGGAGACACCGACAGCCCAGGACTGAGGCAGCTTCCCAGCAAGTCTTGGAGCTTCTGGAAACTCAGCTCCAAACTGCTTTATCTGGGGACCCCACCTAAAGATCCGGAGTGTGGTAGATGAGGAAAGGGTCTTTTGCGTGGCGCCGCATGCTTCAGAGAGACAGATATAACAGCCCTCAGACACTTTGTACCCCAGCTCCTCATTTTACAGATGAGGACGCTGAAGCTGGGATCGGTGAGGGGAGATGCCCGAGGTGACCCACGTTGGTGGGAGCAGAGCCTAGGCCACACAGTGGTGTCCCCATCCTTCCCCCAGTGCTTGAAGACCCTTCCCCAGCTGGCCTCGTGCCTCCTGCCCACCGAGTCACAGACCACTCGTCAAATACGGGCTTGAGGGAGCCTCTCCTTTTCCCATCCAACTGTGATTGTCCATTCTGAAGAATGCAGCCCAAAGAGGTCAAACACCTCTAACAAAGCACATTTTGGAAGAGTGAAGCCCAAATAAAGCACACACACACACACACACACAAAAAATGACATAAGACATCTCTTGAAAAACTGAAGAAACAAAGGGTACAGTGCAAATCACAAAGTACATCTTGGCTTCTGTCAAACTGGGGCTACTTTTGGGGGAACATTAGCTGTCAGTCACTCCACAGATAGCTTTGATAGTAAATACCTGTGATATGTGTGTATTTCTACTTAGTTTTGTGCCGCTGCATCTGGATTTCTGCCTGAATTATTCTGTTGATGTTTTCAATGTCATTAAAAGTCACCACGTGCCTGCTGATTACAAGTGTCATGTCGAAAATGTGCATCATTTGGACTGTGAGACAGTACGGTCGGTGAAGGTGCTTTGCACACACAGCAGTGCGAACACTGCTGCTCCCTTATTTGTTCTAGGCAAACGCCTCCCCAGGCAAGACCGAGGGCCCCAGAGCACGCCCATCTCTGCCTGGGCAACAGGCTATTGATTCTTTCCTTCGCCACCATGTGCCCAGGTATTCAAAAATCCAGTGCAATTTGTATGAGCCCTTTCAGGCTCACCTGCACCAATAAGAAAAAGGGCAGAGTGAATATTTTATACCACTGGGGAGGGGAGAAACGGCAGGTAAAATTATCTCCACCACGGGGCGCAAGTTTACATTGTTCATTTGCGTCAGCAGGGCCCAGCTGGGGTGTGCTTTGCTTTCTTTGCAGTGGGTATAGCAGGGAGGCCCTGCAGGAAATAGAAGCGAGAAAATGAATGCATTTGAACAGCTTGCACAGAGGACAAGTGCCTGGAATGTGCATAAAACCCAGGAGCGCACACGGGGGCTTCTGGATCATGACTAATTAAAATGTTCCCGTCTCTCCTCTTCATTTGCTCTTAAAAGGCAACATTTCAAAGAAGGTTGCTTAGAAGGGAACGTGGTAACCAAGTTGCAGAGTGAGAAGCCGTAGAATTCTAGAGGGTAACGGTGATGTTCCTGTTCAGTGTCACCATCCAGTTTAGTGCACATTGATGCTGTGCTTAGTAGCCCCCAGTAGGGTATTAAAGTGACTCAAAACAATTTTTTTATTCCATTGTATTAATTCATAAATTACATAATAAAGGAGTATTTGATAATTTAGCAACTGATGAAATAGTCTCTGTATTGTCACTTCTTATAGAAGAATTTGAGATTTTGATTGGGAGCAGATGTTCAGGTCCGAATCCAGTTTTCCTAGACAGCTCTTCCTGGATCATGCCCTAATTTCTCTATTTGCAGCCTCTAATTTCTGCATCCTTTGTTGTTTTTGTACTTTCACAACAATTACTCCTACCTATAAGAAAGTTCTGTATCAGGAATTCAAATGCCATTGAACAAAGAATCAGAATTTTTAAAAAGAGTCTGGGGTCTGCCTTCACTTTTTATTAAGTTTGGGATCCACACCTTTGTTTTCCAGGGTCTCAAATTCATTTATTATGTGACATGCCCAACTTTTTTCTTGCTTCACTGAGAGTGTCTTAGTGTCTCTTTGGGTGACCCTGTAGTCACAGGCACTAGGCTGAAAACCTCAGTGTGACCTAGGACGGTGCCAGCTCTTCCTTACTTGCCTGTGGAATGGGTATATTGCAGGCTGTGTGCCTCTCTCACCGGCATTTGATCATGTATTATAAAAATAGCTACAGAAATAATAAATGGTCACTCTTTGCCAGGGCTTTCAAAAGCATTCACTTTAAAAACTTTTAGCTACTTTCAGGTAGGTATTATTACCTTTATTTCAGAGATGAGGCTCTAAGACTCCAAGATGCTAAACTCCCTACTCAGGGCCATATAACTAGCAACTGGCACAAATCTCACGCCCTTTCCATCAGTCACCCTTCCATATGGACACATTGTCTGCACACATGGCTGGGCAAGAGCTCTCTGCTTCCTCTCAGTTTTTATGGCATCCTGTCTGCAGTCTGATAGCTATTTTTGTTTTCCTGACTTATCCTCAACTCATCCATAAGGGCTTGGGCTGTAATGCTGCTTAGCAAGACAGCCTCAAGAAGACAGGCTAGCAGGAAGAAGAGGAGGTGAAAGGTAGAACTTGCCAGCAAACACTTGCTGCTTTCTTTTCTTGGAGAACTTTGTTTCCTTTATCCACAGTTCTTCTAAAAGCAAGATAATGTAACAGGTGGCATCTAGAAACTGTCTTTTAATCATATTTCTCCTAGTTTCTCTCCCCCTCCTCTCCCTCTCCTCTTACTCGCCCTCCTTTCAGATTTTTTTATGACTTAAATATTCATAAGCTTAGAACAAACGGTTTGGAAGGTTTTCAGCCTCAGTGTTTTCAGATGCCTACATCCTCAAAACACGGTTCTTTATATTACAAAGCTATAGTAATCAAAACAGCATGGTACTGGCATAAAAACAGACACATTGACCAATGGAATAAGATAGCACAGAAATAAACCCACCTATTTATCATCAATCGATTTTCAACAAAGGTGCCAAGAACACACAGTGGGGAAAGGACAGTCTCTTCAGTAAATGGTGCTGGGAAACCTGGCTACCCACATGCAGAAGAAGAAAATTGGACCCTTATCTCACACCATATACAAGAATCAACTCAAAATGGATTAAAGACTTAAATATAAGGCCAGAACTTGTAAAACTACTAGAAGACAACATAGAGGGAAAGCTGTACGAGGTTGGTCTTGGCAATGAGTTCTTGGATATGACACCAAAAGCACAGGTAACAAAAACAAGAATAGACAAATGATATTGCATCAAACTAAAAAGGTTCTGTACAGCAAAGCAAACAATTAACAAAGCGAAGAAACAACCCACGGATTGGGAGAAAATATTTGCAAATCATATGTCAGTTAAGAGTTTAATATCCAAAATGTATAAGGAACTCAAACTATTCAATAACAACCAATAACCCTATTAAAAAATGGACAAAGGAACTGAATAGACATTTCTCAAAAGAAGACAGTCAATGATAAATGAAAAAATGCTCAATATCATTAATCATCAGGGAAATGCAAATTAAAACCACAACAAGCTGTCAACTCACACCTATTAGACTGGCTATTATCAAAAAGTTGAAAGATAACAAGTGTTGGTGAGGAATTGGAGAAAGGGGAACCTTGTTACACTTTTGGTGGGAATGTAAATTAGTGCAACCATTTTGGAAAACAGTATGGAGGTTCCTCAAAAAACTAAAAATAGAGTTACCACATGATCCAGCAATCCCACTACTGGGTATATGTCCAAAGGAATTGAAATCAGTATGTCAAAGAGATAGATGCATTCTCGTGATTATTGCATTAATAATTCATGATAATAAAGATGGAAACAACCTAAATGCTCATCAACAGATAAATAGATTTTTTTTTAAATGTGGTACAATACACAATGGAATACTATTCAGCCTTAAGAAAGAAAGAAATCCTGTCATTTGTGACAATATGCATGAATCTCAAAGACATGTTAAGTGAAATAAGCCAGGCACAGAAAGACCAATACAGCATGATCTCACATGGAATTGGAAGGCGTCAAGCTCATAGAAGTAGCGAGTGGAACGGAGACTACCAGAGGCTGAGCTGGGAGCGGGTGGGCAGGGGAAGGTGAAATGTTGGTCAAAGGGTACGAAGTCTGTTAGACAGGGGCAGGGCAGGGGATAAGTTCTGGCGATCTATTGCAAAGCCAGGTGACTATAGTTAATAATAATGTATACTTCTAAATTGTTAAAAAGAATGGATTTTAAATATTCTTACCACAAAGAAATGTGTGTGAGGTGATGGATATGTTAATTAGCCAGACTTGATCATTCCACAGTGCATACATTATTGAAACATCACATCGTACCCCATAAATGTATACAGTTATTATTTGTCAATTAAAAATTTAAAAATAGGCCGGGCACGGTGGCTCACGCCTGTAATCCTAGCACTCTGGGAGGCCGAAGCGGGAGGATCGTTTGAGCTCAGGAGTTCGTGACCAGCCTGAGCAAGAGTGAGACCCTGTCTCTACTAAAAATAGAAAGAAATTATATGGACAGCTAAATATATATAGAGAGAGAAAAATTAGCCAGGCCAGGCATGGTGGTGCATGCCTGTAGTCCCAGCTACTTGGGAGGCTGAGGCAGGAGGATGGCTTGAGCCCAGGAGTTTGAGGTTGCTGTGAGCTAGGCTGACGCCACAGCACTCTAGCCCGGGCAACAGAGTGAGACTCTGTCTCAAAAAGAAAAAAAAAAATTAAATAAAAAATTTAAAAATAGAAGAATAAAAAATGAAAAAAGATAGGGTTCTTTAAGCCCCTGCTTTTGCCAGGCTGGTCCTGACCTCACACCTGCATTAATTTCCTTACCTTTTTCTCTGCCCTCTACTTTTTCTCTAGTCAATCGTGTGAGTTATTAGTTAATAAACACTGACCTTAACAACCAAAAATTGACCTCTCTGCTGGTTTTTAGCATTTTTAGTGAGATTACAGCCCTTCGGTTGTTGGTAGGGTTCAGCCATTTATCTGACAAAAATTCATAAAGCGCTTGCTATGTCTGTGCAAGCAAGGCACAGATCCCGGGACCGAATCAGAGTATAAATGCTCATAGTTTCTCCCCACACAGAGTTTGCAGTTTAGAAGGAACTCGGGAAAAGGAAATAGGCAATTGCAGGATTTTGTGGTGACTCCTGTGATGAGAAGATCCGGGGCCAGGAAGCAACTGATCTAGACCCACGGAGCCAGGAGGTGTTTCCCAGAGCAAGTGCTGTCCCCGCAGGCACAAGGCTAACGCTGTGTGACTGCCTCTGAATTATGCTCCCTGCGTCTTCCTCTTGTCTGCCTACACTGGGTTCTGTCCCCAACAGAGTGATGTCCACTGCACACCCTCCAGTGGCTTTCCGGCTCCCTTAGAGAAAAGGCCAAAGTCCTTGCACTGGCCTGCAGTGCCCTGCGTGGTCTGCCCTCCTGACCCTTCCAGCCTCACCCCTCTCAGTGCTCCCCACGGCCCCCTCTGCTCTAGCCCCTGGCCTCCTTGTTGCCTCTTGAACCCCCAGGGCTCAGGCCTTTGCATTTGCCCTTCCCCCTGCCTGAAATGCCCTTTCCCCCAGACAGCCACATGGCGTGCCGCCTGTCTCCTCAGCCTCTGCACCAATGCACCTTTCCCAGCCAGCACGGACTTCAGCAACTGCCCTATCTTAAATTTCTGCAGCCCGGCCCTCGCTCCCTGCCTCTCTCTCAGCGATTCATTTTTCTCCACACCACTCAGCACAGTCTGATGGATCATTTGTTTACTTGTTTACTGTCCGTTTCCTCCTATGGGGACATAAGCTTCACCAGTGCCTGGGACACAGCAGGTGCCCAGGAGCTATCATTTAAATGTTGATTGAGTACAGGAAGGTGTCTAGTCAAACAGGTGAAGGTAGAATGGGGATTGTTTCAGGCAGAGGAAAAAGCAAAAGCCCAGGACTGGAGAGTGTGTGGCATGTTGAGAGCCTGGGAAGTCACTCTGTGTGGCCAGAGCTAAAGTTTATGGAGGGAAGCGATGAGAGAGACGGTTGCGGAGGAGACCAGGTCATTCATGGCCTTGAAAGCTGTGCTAAGAACCACTGAGAGATGTGAAGGCACAGAAGGGCCTGATCAGATTTGCATTTTAGAAAGGTCCCTGGCTTCCTGGTGAGGTACTAGAGGGGACGAGTGGACAATTGAGACCAGGAGCTTACTGTAATAACCCAAGCGTGAAATGATGAAACCATTGAGCTTAGGGTATTGGCAGAAACGGTGGCATGAAAGGGGGCAGGCAGAATCAACAATCTGGATGGGAAAGGTGAGGAAGTGTGAGGAGTCAAGGATGGTGCCCAGGATTCTGGTATGGGGAACAAGGTGAATGATATTTCCGTTCTTTAAGATAGGGAAAAGTGGAGGAAGGTAGAGGAGAGGAACAGATGATTTAGAGTCACCATGTACAGTTGTGCAGGGTGTGCACTGCCCAAGCATTCCTACATGGCTGAGGGGAAGGAGTGGAGACTAGAATCCAGCCCTTCTTCTATTCACCAACTTTGTATGTTGCTCCAGAGCTGCATATGCCAGGATAAAGGGATGCATCTAATTACAACAAAGGGTTACCACATGGGCTAACCATAGCTCTGAGATGAATTTGATTGTAAACTTGTTGCATGTGAAATGTTTGTGGTAAAACCAAGTAAAAATGTCTATTAAAATGTTTGGTGAACAGGTCTGGAGCCCTAGAGAGAGATCTGGGCTGGAGATACAGATGTTAGCTTAGCGTCATCTTCTTATTGAAATCATGAGTGGATGACATCTCTTGGGAAAATAAATAGTGAAAAGAGAATAGGGGTTGGTGTTGAATTGATATGATACATAGTGTGGATCACATCTTCAATTGTTATTTTTATGAGCACTTACTGGAAACAAAGCACCTTAGTCAACATTACTGTTTGAATTATCTCATTGAACAGATGGGATTGTTCATCATTCTATCCCATGACACTGGAAGTGGGGAGGGCATGTCTGTTTTCCATCACAGAATTATTAAGACAAACAGACCAATTAAGTCTTTAGAAATCTCACAAAGAGTCTACTTAGTATACCTAGAGCCTCCTTTGAAAGCTCGTAGAGAGGGCTTCCTGCTTCAAAATGGCCAAGACATGTAATGCTGGGATTGCCCTCCTTGGAAGCATCCTATACATCAAGTATATTTTTAAATGTTTCTTTATTTACTCTTTTAGTACTCCATCTGCAGTGAACCTCTAATAGAGCTGTCCAACCCTGGAGCCAGCGGATCTTTGTTTTTTGTGACCAGTGATGATGAATTTATCATCAAAACAGTTCAGCATAAAGAAGCTGAGTTCCTCCAGAAGCTACTGCCAGGCTATTACATGGTAAGGAACTGCACATTGTTAAAGCTACTACTTTAGGTTTAATTACTTTCCTCAACAGTGCTTTCTTCTATGTTTTTTCCAGTGCCTCCTTGGCGTGTTCCTTTCTCTTTGGTGAACTTTATTTTGCATTTAGATGATGCCATGACATTCATTAAATAGATTTAAAAAAGGCAACTAGAACTGAATGGTAGAGCATAGTTGTTGAATCACACAATCCTAGGCCCAAATCCCAGCTCAGCCATCAACTAACTGTGTGACCCATATAAGCAACATAACTGCTGAGCCCTAGTTCCCTCAGCCTTTAAAAGCTGGGAAATACCTGATAAAGGAAGGATACATGATACAGAATAAGGGAAGAGGAAAGGAGGCCACGGATTGCATAGGTCTTTGCACTCGGTACCTGGTAATAATATGCATAGTTAACAATCATTGATTGCTTACTATGTGTTAAGCAAGATCTTGAGTATTACATTCATTAACTTATTCATTAACTCATTCAGTCCTCACAGCAACCTTGGATACTACAGTCATCACCGTTTTATAGATGAGGTAATTGAGGCAAAGATAAATTGAGTAACTTGCCAAGTGTTATTCAGCTAGACAGCTGCAGAGCTGGGGCTGCACAGCGGTAGGGTTGCAGAGGCTGCATTTTCAACCCCTGCACTAAAAAATACATGTGTTCGGTGTTTGCTATTCTTAACTAGCACACTTCAGAATTTAGGATTTCATAGGTTAAATATGATAACATGAAAATAATCACCTTCTGTGTAATGTTTTCAAGAAATAGTAACTTAACCCAGATGGATTTACTACACATTTAGGCCAAATTTTTAAAGAAATTAACACTTTTCCTAAGTAGTCCTATCATTTGCATACCCGTGGTTTCATTGTACTTTCATACCAGTGAATAATTTTCTGTGATTGGAATGGCTACATGAAGCTGTTGGATCTCCAAAGCTCCAGTTCTGCCATTCATTTGCTATAAGAGGTGATAATTGTCATCTTTGTTTCAAAAAAATAAAATTAATGAGATATCACACAACTCATTTGTATGTAAAAATATTATTTTAATTTGAAAGTCTGCTAGAGACAGCATAACATTTTGTAAATTAATCTCATCTACAAGTATAGTAACTAAAAATCTTAGTGGCCAGCATGCAGATTTCAAAAGATTTTGATCTTGAACAAGTGTTTTCTTTTCTTTAGAGAAAATGGAAAATATAGAAAAGCAAAAGAAGGTGGGGCAAGTTGGCTCATGCATGTAATCTTAGCACCTTGGGAGGCTAAGGCAGGAGGATTACTAGAGGCCAGGAGTTCAAGAGCAGCCTGAGCAAGAGCTAGACCCCATCTCTTAAAAAAAATGTAGAAAAATTAGCCAGGTATGGCAGTGCGTGCCTGTAGGCTCAGCTACTTGGGAGACTGAGGCAGGAGGATCACTTGAGCTCAGGAATTTGAGGTTACAACAAGCTATGATGATGCCACTGTACTCTAGCCCAGGTGACAGAGCGAGACCCTGTCTCAGTAAAAAAAAAAAAAAAAAAAAAAAAGCAAACAAGAAAAATGTGACCACTGTAATTTCTTTCCCAGAGATACATATTACTGAAATTTGGTATATATGCTTTTAGATATATTCTGTTCATACATACATTTTAAAATAATCTAAAATTGGGTGCTCTTTGATAACCTGCTAAATGAGTAAATCTGAAACTTCTATAATTCTAACCTTACATATATTAGTTCCTTATTATAGAACTGCATTGTCTAATCTGGTAACCATTAGCTATATGTGGCTATTTAAATATTATTAAAATTAACTAACATTTTAAAATTTAGCTGAACAAGTAGTTTTATCCCTTTCATGTAAGCTAGTATAACAAAACATGTAATTCATCTTATTAACAAGAAAAAATGGGCCGGGCGCGGTGGCTCACTCCTGTAATCCTAGCACTCTGGGAGGCCGAGGTGGGTGGATCGCTCAAGGTCAGGAGTTCGAGACCCCGTCTCTACTAAAAATAGAAAGAAATTATCTGGCCAACTAAAAATACAAAAAAAAAAAAAATTAGCTGGGCATGGTGGCTCATGCTTGTAGTCCCAGCTACTCGGGAGGCTGAGGCAGTAGGATCGCTTAAGCCCAGGAGTTTGAGGTTGCTGTGAGCTAGGCTGACGCCATGGCACTCACTCTAGCCAGGGCAACAAAGTGACACTCTGTCTCAAAAAAAAAAAGAAAAAAATGTGAAAATCATGTGGTTATCCAATCAGATGTTGAGGAGAAACTGAGGCCCTTAAAATTCAACATCTTCACCTAACTAAAATTCCAAAAATTGGCAGGGAAGTTTTTTAACACAATAAGTAAATAAATGAGCATGCACATATTGTGCATTTATCAGTCTCCAAGAGTTCACATAATACCTCATGGAGAAAAACAAGAGGCTTTTCCGTGGAAATGTAGGAAGAGACAAGGGTACCCTCCATCGATGGTACTTGCCAGTGCCTTTGCTAGAATTTCTGGTAGTGACTTTTTGAGCACAAAAAGAAACAGGAGGAAAGTATAAGCACATTCTCTGTAAGTGACACAATTGAAAATGAATAAAACTTCAAGAAAATAAACAAGTAAGTTCTAGAGGTAACATGAGTCCAGGAGATTTGCAGAATACAAGATAAATCTACAAAGTCCATTGTATTCCATTATATAGTTGATATATAGAGCTGGAGAACACAAGGGAAAGAAGGAGGTCCTGTTCATGATGACAATAATTTATAGTAAACATTATTAGAAAAATAGCAATACAAATAAATTACATACGAGTACTATAATTCTGATTGGGAAAACAAATTATAATTAGTGTAACATATGAACAATAATCAGCTCAGAAAGAATTTGTGTAATGGCAAGAAAAACTCTAAAATACTGCAGTCTGTAAAAACAAATGGTACAAGACCAATATGAAGGAAACTACAAAATGTCACTGAAAGACATAGAACAGATCTGAAATGATGAAGAGATATGCATTGTTCCTGAACTCAATATGGTAAAGATTTCATTTACCCCCAAATAAACTGATAAATCCAATCTAATTCCAATCAAAGATTTTTCTCAGAACTTGACAAAGCTGATTCATTTGGGAAAAAAAGCAAGTTTCATTTTAAGAATGTTTTTAAAAATGAACATTCAAACAGAAAGGTTGTAAGAATGAATAAAATATTTTTGAAAGAGAAGAAAAATGGTAGGACTGCTATAGCAAATACCAAAAATCCGTAAGGCTATGACCAATGTTAAAGCAGTGGTATTAGTACAGTTCCAGACAAATGGATCAATGGAGTCAAATGAAGTGTCCAGAAATAGACCTGTTTATATTTGTCAACTTGAATTGACATCGGGGAGACTTACACTCAACTGGGAAAAGTCAGGCTATTCAATAAATGGCCATCCGTTTAAGGGAAAACTAAATTCCCTATTTTAGATACTTCACACACACAAAAAAATTAATTCCATATGGAGTAAAGACCAAATGTGATGACCAAAACTATTAAAAAATTTGGAAGAAAATAGAAGTTTATAACTGTGGGGTATAAAAAACTTTGTTGAACCAAAAGCAAACAAACAAACAAACAGAAGAAACAAGTTCATAAATGTGACTACATCAAAAGACAAAATATATAACAAAAAATACCAGACACAAAATTACCATAAGCATATAGAATATTTCTGGAATGATATAAAGAACATGAGAGCAGTCATTTCCTCAAATGTTGGGAATTGGGGGAAGATTCAGGGATAGCAAATTTCATTGTACATATACTCTTTAGTAAGTTAATTTCTTATCTACTTTTAAAGTGGAACAAAAATTGTCATATATTGCTTATTCTTATAATAATAAAAAAGACAACATACTGGGAAAAATATTTAGCCCCTATAGAAGAAGGAAATGATAAATATTGAATTCCAGACTATATCAAGAATACCAACAATGACAAAAACATGTAGAAAAATGAGCAAAGGATCTTAACACAAAAAATTGTCTTTGCAGTGGCTAAAAATATACCCAAAGTATTAAGTTTCTATAATAATCAGTGGTATTCAAATTTTTAAAAACAAGTTTTCATTTTTGACCAATCGTGCTTACAAAGATTTTAAGGTTTGGTAATATTCAGAATGGGTAAGAGTGATGGGAAATGTGTAATCTTACACCGTGTGGTTGTAAATTAATCTACCATTTTGGAAGACAGTTTGCAGGAGCTATTAAAATTTTAAAATGTTCATCCCTTCTACTCCAGCAGTCAATTTTCTCTTTAGCTACCTAGAGGAATAGTCACTCATGGCACCCGTCAATTCTTTGCCTGTTTTTCGTTGGAGCTAATTTGGAACACTGTGTCCATTTTCAATCCAGTCACTTTTACTGCTCTGAGTTTAGAATGGTAAAGTTTTAGTTGCAGTAAGCAGACTTAAAGTTGCTGTTCCATTAAGCAGAAACAGCAAAAATTTTAGTGATGGACATTAATAAAGATAATCACATCCCATTTTTAATTACTGTATCAGCATGAAAACTTATCTTTTGTGGAGCATTATTTTGTAAAAATTGGATGTTATAAATATCTTGTTTGTTTGTTTCTAGAATTTAAACCAGAATCCAAGGACTCTTTTGCCAAAATTTTACGGACTGTATTGCATGCAGTCAGGGGGTATTAACATCAGGATTGTGGTGATGAACAACGTTTTGCCACGCTTCATGAGAATGCACTTTACTTATGACTTGAAAGGCTCAACGTATAAGCGAAGAGCGTCCCGAAAAGAGAGAGAGAAATCCAACCCCACGTTTAAGGACTTAGATTTCCTGCAAGACATGCACGAAGGGTTGTATTTTGATACAGAAACGTACAACGCACTTATGAAAACACTTCAGAGAGACTGCCGGGTAAGGATATGTCATTGCTGTGATTTCCTTTGAAATGTCATCTGTGATCATGTACGCTTTGCTGGCCCTTATCAAAAACATAGAAATAAGAAATGTCCAAAATGGACACGTGGAATCTCATCTTTCCCAATCCTGGTGCTAAGCCGTGCTTCCTTGATAGTGAAGGTGGATGATGTGGGAATTATCTAGAGTCTCTTAACTTACGTCTCTGTTGATTTTATTGATAAGCTAAATCATCTGGGTTTGATAAAATGAAACAAGAAAGCTTTGTTTTCTTTTCCTGTGGAAAAGATCGTTCAGCTAGAAAGAAACAGAATTTAGGTTTAACGCTGTGATTAGCAAGAGAAGCCATATATAAATCTTCGAAGAAGCAAGATTCCAATTGGGGAGACAAGTTTAGAGAAAATGTACTTGAGATTCATAAATGGCTTCCTGGAGGTCCATGATGTCAACAGCACATTTGCTGAAATTGTTTTGTATCATCTGAGTAAGAGGCAATCAGGAATGAGACTTGCCACAGTTAGAGCAAAAACCAATCCATGCAAACTTAGTTGGAATGATTGTTAAAAGTAAGGAAGAATTCCCCCAGCCTAGAATGCTTTTAGACAAACAAGCAATCAAGGCTAAAACCCAGGGTAGATCTTTCTGACATAGTGAAAGTACGTAAAAAATCCTTTTAGAGAAAAAGATAAAAATGCAATTCTAATAGCTTCTGAAGGATAATGGTAACTTGATTAACAAATCTTCAGGAATATCATGTTCTGGCCTAGATGAACTTGGGAGAAGTGTCCAGGCTACTCGGCGAAGTTGGCTTAGTGAAGGAGGGGCACAAAGCAGCTTGGCACAGGGTTGGGCCCAGGCCTGGCCAGGGGTTTCTGGGGACTCACAGGGCCTGGTCACTGGGATGTGCCTTCTTGGCTGTGGTTTTCTGGGCCTTTGATGGGCCAGGTGACCCACATTGTTGCAGGGCAGGGGGACGTTTCTCTGCCAGACCCAAACTCATATGAAGATAAGGAAGACAGTCTAACCATCCCCTCTGATGTATAAAATAAGGAATCCTCACTGAGGAACACAGTCTTTCTGTTTGGGGCTTCTTTTGTTTTTCTTTCTACCTGTTATAACATGTATGATCATGCATGACAATGTGTCCTTGGACTTGCTTTCTGCGTTGACAGAGATGTCATTCCACAGCTCCTCTTCCTTAGCTACCATCTATCGAATGCTTACAGTGCGCCAGGCTAGTCTAAGATTTGTTAATGCATCATTTCATTTCATTCTCTCAGCAACCCTTTGAAATCAGACCTATTCATCCTCTCATTTTCATTGCTGAAGAATTGGGTTCTTTACGAGGTTCAGAAACTTGTCTAGCATTACTTAGCGAATCAATGACAGAGCCCACATCTGTTTGGGTACAAAGCATGTGATCTGAAACACTGAAATTTAAAGATTCACTCTGAGGGTTTTTTTTAATTATCTTTTCAAAAGTCAAGATAGGAACAGTGGGAACCAAGCTAAAAAAAATATCCAGCAGAGCTATTCAGATAACGGGGTGGATTTGAGTGATTCATGTTTTTCTTTAAAAAAAAAAAAAGAAAAGAAAAAAAAGAAAGAAAGAAAAAACAAAACACACACATTTTAGTAGAAATGTTTTTCCTGTGTTTTTTCTACCCTTACAGGATGTGGGTGAAAAGTGCCTCTCAATTCCCCAGAGTTTGGTATGAGCCTGTCTACTTTTAGATTTGCTTTCTCTTTGTGCGTATGGTTCTTGCCTCTTTAATATGGAAAGCCTTTTCTGCTGCCGTCCTACACCACGTGATTCTGGGCCAGGGGAAAAAAAAAAAGGTCAAATGTAAGAAAGCCATTACACAGGAATTTGTTTATTACCATTTCCTGAGCCCAATGCTGCGAGAATGAGGTCAAAAATGACTTTTCATCAGGAATGAGACCCTGGAGTTTGCCTTTTTGTATTTTATTTTTTGGCAGGTTTGTTGCTGTAAGAATCATAAAGGTCAGTGTAGAGGTATCCTGAAGCTACCTCCTTGTCACTCTTTGTACTTGGTGTTATGCAAGACACAGATCATGGGAACTTCTTTCAATTTCACACATTTGCCTTCAGAAAGGCTTTTCTAGGGGTGGTTTGGGAGCATGTAAATGCCAAGTTATGCAGGGACCCAACTCCCTTCTCTGCGCTGCTTTGACCATGACCAAGTCCTCTGTGAACTGGAGTCGACAGCTGGTTGTCTGGGCAGAGATGCTTCAAGCAAGGCATGTGTCTGGACTTGGTTAACATTTAATAGTCATGGGCCTCTTTGCAAACCTGATGAATGCTGTGAACTGTCCTCCCAGCAAAACGACCATCCACGCGATGGTTCATGAATCCCTTAGAGCCTGTCCTCCCTCTGCCTTCCCCTCCTGCCAGGCTGAGAACCCCCTTCCTGGGGTCACCTCTCTCTTTCTTCACGACATCCTCTGAAGGGCCAACTTCCTGGATAGCTGGAATAGGGTGTGTGGTCGGCATTGCCCTGATGTCCCCCTCGCTTTGCAGAGCTGAGCTTCAGTGCTGGCTGAGGGACTGTAGGGATCCAGGGTTGCTACAAGGTCACCCCAGGCTGGTGGCAGCACCAATCAGGAATCTCTGCTGTTAAAATTCCTCTAGGAGAGGTGGTACTGCTACGGCTCTAGAAACAAACAGGGAATGCATTACTGTGGCAGCACCCCCACCAGAGAAAGGTGAACTAGACCTATCTCAGGACATATCCTTTCATTCAGTTATCAGACACGTATCACAAGCCCACTCTACGTGCCAAGCATGACCTCCGTTTTTGATCAATTGCCATACAGTGTGTTACGTGCAATGGTAATGGTATATTGTGAGAGTCAGAGTAGGTGACATCATAGCTTGAAGAGTAATCCTATTAAGTGTCCCTTTGTAAGGTAAGTTCTCCAGGTAGGCAAAGCAATAGAAGCCTATTTCCAGGAAAGAGAGCAACAAAAGCCAGGTGTGAAACAGCATGACGTATTCCAGGAACTCAAGCAGTTTTGCGTTCCAGCCGTTAATAGGAAGGGAGAGCATGTGAGGTGGGAGAGGCAAGTAGCCAAACAATGTCAGAAGACCCTTTCTGGTGGTGCCAGGGGCCTCTTAAAGGCTTAGAAGTAGCAAATCCAGGAATCCCAGACCTTTGGACCCCAGCTTTTCTGTCGTTCCCAGACAGAAACAAAAAGCCTCCTAAACTCTCACTAACCTCCCTTGCTTCTTGCCCACCCCTCCCAATCTCTTCTTTCATTTTTTGGCTTTACACCTCAGACCCCAGAATTCCACGTCCCTTAGGGTGAGTGCCGGCCAGGAGATTCCTGCACGACACAGTGAGCCGGCCTGTCCACGCTGCTCCCTGCTCCCCATGGACTGCTCCCAGTCAGAGCTCTGCTTCTGCGCTCTGCACCTGAACAGCCTTGTCCTACCATGAGTCCTCTTGACACACGCCATCCTCTCCCGACATCCCTGCAGCAGCACCCAAGTCCCTTCACCTGGCTTCCCCAGCCCAGCCTTGGGCCCCTGTGGATAAGGCTGCCCCTCGGGGTGGTTCATCCCCACCCCTGACCAAATCCTCCATGTAGCACATTGGCCACTCAGAACTATTCTAGAAACCTGATCTTGTTTTGTGCTTCCTCCCTGCTGAACCCAGTTCCCCCAGAGGATTCAAACAAAGGGCTCTTTCCAAAAGCAGGGATCCGGACCTCGGGTTCTCCCCCAGCCCTGTGCTGCTGTTCCCTGTTGGCTGTGCATGGCTGTGCATGGCAAGTGGATATGGAAATAATCGGTCCCCTTTCTTGAAGCATTTCCTGCCCGTTGGCCTCAGCCTCTGTGTGCCTGCCGTGACAGCTGTCCTCATCCACAAGGGAATTTGGCCCAGGGAAAGAGTGGATACTACAAAAACATCACAGGTCACTTGCTATCAAAAACAGAAAGTAGGATTTATTCAAACCATGCTTTCTGGCCCCTATATGACAGACAAGCTGGGGTTCACGTCCTGTTTGAGAACGGCTCGTCCCTGATACCCTGTCATCATCCCCAAGCCTGGCCTTCTACCTATCTTCCCTGAGCCAGGGAACATGAGCATCGTGCAGCCAATTGCCCACATCAGTGCCTTAAGCTACCCTTTCCTCCTTCCTCTTCCTCTTTCCTGGCATGTAGTAAATCACCATGTCCCATCCAGTCTGTCCCCAAATAACTCGTGGGTCTGCCCCTTACTCTGTAGGCACAGCCTCTGCCTTATTGGGACCCTATTTACTCATCACCTGGAGTTTTGCAGTAGCCTCTTTGCTAGTTTGCAGTATCATTGTCTCCTAGCATGTCCCACCATTGCTGTCAGACTGGTCCTCTGATCAGAAGACTTATGATCGTCTGGCTAAAGCCAATGCTTCCTAGCTTGGAACATTAAGATCCTTCCTGATCTGGTTTTTGCCACCATCTCCAGATGCCTCCTTCAGCTTCTGTCTCCAGCCTTCTTTCCTCCTCTGGAGCAACCCTGGTTCTCTAGCTATTTTCATCTACTGGATGTGTTCTCTAAAGGTTTTGGTCCTTTTGTGAATGCCTCACTCTGCTGGACCCTTCTTCCCCTCTCTCCTTCACCCGGCCCTCCCCTGCTCTTCCCAGGACTACTCGGGTATCAGCTCCCCGAAGCCCACCGGGCCATGGCTCCACATGCATCCCGTGCTCACCTCTCTCATGGAACTTAATATGCTGTGTTGTTTTTCCACATGTGGATTCTAGAACCTGAGGATCAAGCCTTAATCTGTCTTTATATCTACATGCCTTGTTCTCAGTAGGTCCTCAGTAAATGTTTGTTAGACTATGTACCTGAACAAAGGAATAAGAAACTGTCTGATGGTAAAAAGAGAAACGTTTAAGTACACCTCCAAGGAATCTGTCTTTGGTGACTTTTGTGTATTTAGCTGTTTTTTTAAGTTCTGCATTGTTTTGGAGGAAGTATCCAGTTTCATCGCCATGCCTGCCAAATATGGCATTGAGGATTTAATAAAGCAGATGATCTCTGTTTTGAGTCACTTGGGATTATTTGAAAAACTGTACTGGTTGTCCTCATATTAAGATTCATTTGCGTAACAAAAGTATATTTATATTTCAGTGAGTTTTCCCAGGGAAGCAATGTTGTCAATGGTCATTAGACTTTAGTTTGTTAGTACTGACCCCTGTTTCCTTTAGGGGTGTGCACCATCTCCCCAGCTAGGCTTTAAATGTCTCAAAGGCCAAAGCTCATTCCTTATACCTTTCTGCAACTGCAACACCTGGCTTACTGTATATACTCAGTCCATGTTACAAGTTTGTGATAAAAACTCACTTGAATTCAAAATGTATGTATTAATTTTGAAAGAACTATTAGGAATTATTTTTGTATTCATTTTTAATTCACTATGAATATTCTCTGCTATAACTTATCTATGAAAAATCTATAGTCCCATCTCCTTTAATTAATTTGATAAATTATTACATCCTACAATATTTATTAATAACTCTGGGAAATGACATTGAGATAAAGTATGTTAGTGAGAACTTGTGTTTACAACCCAAATGTTTTTCAGTCCTTCGAGTGGGAGTCGTATCAGAGACAGTTTTTATAATTAATTACCTAAATGACTTATTTTACATTTATTATCATTTTTGTTAAGCAGCAAAGTTATTAATTTATAATAAATGTGGAACCAATTTTCTTTTTTCACACAAATGACTACTACCATAAATATTAATGGGTTCTCAGAAGTTAATGAAACCGTCTTAAGACCATCAAAACTCTTTGCTGTGGAAAGTGGGATCTTTGTATGTATGGCAAGCCCTAAATTTATAGATCAGATTCTTATCAGCAATGGGCATGGGTTACAATGTGGGTTATTTTTCTATAATACTTAATTTAACATCATGGCTAGTTCTTACCATTCGGCTATAATTTTTTTTGGTGTGAAATTTTCTGCATTTTATTCAGTTGAATTTCTCCTTTCATACTAATTGCCTTCCTAGTTATCAGGGAGGAAAAGGTGCTTCAGACCTAATAGAAAAGACATGTACATCTCTTAAAGGTGGCAATGTTTGAATTTAATGCTTTTTAATCAATAAGGAATTAGATTTTGTTTCTAGATCTTAACCAAAACATTAAAAGAATGCAGGGGGATCAAGTCCACACCCCTAAGATTACTTACAAAAGAAGTACAGATAAATTCATTATCTTTCCAAGTATGTTTTACAAATACTGTAATCCCATAATATATTTCATTTGCTCCATTGTTTTAAATTATGAGCTTTGCTATCTATAATGTTAATTATTTTGATACCATAGCAATATAAGGATAACGCAAAGTTAAAGCTGGGGAACAAATAAATAAAACTAACTCATAGAATCAAAGATTGTTTGAGCTGGAAGGCATCCTAAGAGTTCTGGGAAACAGTAGAACAATGTCTTCCAGTCTCTAGTCTGAGAAAAAATAATTTTGGACTTACCTAGCCAAGCCAGGTATTCTTGTGAGAATAAAAATAAACACATTACCATATATGCAAGGACTTTTTAAATTTTTCTACCTGTAAATCCTTTTTTTATTATTTTTTATTTTGAGATAATTGTAGATTCACATGTACTTGGAAGCTAACACAGAGAGCTCATATTTGCTTCACTCAGATTCCCCCAATGGTAACATCTTACATGGCCTTGGTACAGTATCTCAACCAGGAAATGGATATTGGTACAATCTACCAATATTTTTCAGATATTTCAGATTTTACCAGTTTTATATATGTGCACATGTATGTATGTGTCGGGGGGGAGGGTTCTGTGCAATATTATACGTAGATAGATTTATATAATGACCACAGTCCAGTACAGAACAGCTGCTTCTCAAAGATGCCTAATGCTACCCTGGTAGCCACAGTACCTGTCTCCTCATGACCTCTCCCTAATCCCGTGCAACCACCAATCTGTTTTTCATCACTGTAATTGTCATTTGTCATTTCAAGAATATAAATGGAATCATACAGTATATACCCCTCGATATTGGCTTGCTTTCACTCAGCGTAATTCCTTTGAGATACATCCAAGTTATTGCCTGTGACAGTAGTTTACTCCTCTGTATTGCTGAGTGATATTTCTTGATATGGATGTGCCACAGTTTACCATTCACCCACTGAAGAACCTGTGGGTTTTCTCCTGGTTTTTGAGTTTTACAAATAAACCTAAAGCTGCTGTGAACATTTGTATACTGGTTTTTATATAGCATAAGTTTCCATTTCTCTGAGATAAATGTCTGAGTGCAATTTCTGTGTCATATAGTAAGTGCACGTTTAGTTTTGTAAGAAACTACCATACTCTTTTCCAGAGTGGTTACACAATTTTATATTCCCACCTGCATTGTGTGAGTAATCCATTTCTCCTCATCCTTGCCAGCACTTGCTGTTAAAACTATTTTTTTTTTATTTTAGCCATTCTGCTAGTGTGTATTTCAGTCTCTTGCTAAAAAATTACTTAAGTGTAAACTCTAGAAAAGCAAAAGATAAATCCAATAAAGAAGCAGTCTTGGGATATAGGAAAGAGTGGTAAAAAAGGAAACAGAAAATCTCACAGTTAAGTCTGGTGGCTAATAATATGTCTGTTAGACTTAATTCAATTGGCAAGAATTCCTGAGAAGAGGCCTAAGGTACAGGAGTTTAGCATGTATGTTTCTAATATGCATTTTTATGAGACTTTAAATTCTCATAGCACTTCATCTAAATCTATTTTGTAGCTATTGGTATTGCTTCATCATATTGTAATTACTTGATCACATGTTGAATGTTTGCTGCTAAAATCTGCTCCTTGTGAGAACAGGACCCGTGGGGCTTCATTTCCTGCTCTTCAGCCCCCTTGACAGTTCTCCCACAGCAGATCTCTTGCTGTGGGTCTTCCGATGAAGCCTAGGCAATAACAACAACAAACATGTTTGAAATGGTGAAACTTACCTAATCAACAAACATAATAAAAGCAGGTTTTAGTAAAAACCTACACATGATTTCTCATGAAATAGAGAACCAAAGTAAATCATGTCAACGTTGTGAATTTGTGGGTAATTGTTTGAAGCGAATTTGTATGGCTCATTTGTCCAATGTCTGTTAGTGGCCAGTAAACTAGTAAATTGCAACTGTGTTGACCTCTCCATAACTTCAGTTATTTACTTAGGTGGTGACTGGTGTCCCATGTAAGACTATGGATACACCACAACTGTTCATTGGTCTCGGAAGGGGGCTGACGTTTGTCCAGGCTTTTGCTACTTGCTGTAGTTTAGCTCTGCCGCAGGTGGGTGATAGAAACGAGCCCTCCTGCTGGCAGTAACTGAAGGGACACAATGACAGTGCCAGATAGTGGCCGGACAGCTACAAAAATCAAAATCCTATATGTTGTTCATGCCTGACTTTCTACTAAGTAAGGAATACCTCAATTTGAGCCAGACAAGTAATTCCCAATATTTTGCAGAGCCGTCTATTCCAGTTCTTGGCAGAGAGAAGGTTCCATCTTTGATAAAACAGATACCAAAGTAGCTTAACACTTAAAACACATCATATGTAATATGTAATCACCAAATACTTATACACAATACAATATATAATACTTGATTTCATGGACAGTAAAGACACATTTCTAAGGCTCAGTTCATCTGTGCGTTGGTTCATGTAACATTTATTATGGATTTGCTTTGAGCCAGGTGATCTAATCAGTAGATTCTCCCACTGATCCTCACAGCGGCTCTGTGAAGTGAGGAGCATGATTCTCTGTTGACAGATGAAGCAGTGAATCCTCAGGAGTTCAGCTTCCTCAGGTCCACAGAGCTGACAGTGCTGGATCCAGGGTGTACACCCAGGTCTCTCTGACTCCAGACCCATGTTCTCTCACCGCCGCACTCTCCTTAAGGAGCTTGCAGATGTAGCGGGGGAAGGTCCACTGACATGCAAACGTTGTGATACCATAAACAGGTGCAGACAGCATGGGCTACAGGTGCCTGATGACGGTTCCTCTGCTCTGACAGGGAGATATTAGAGTAGGTGCTGTAGGAGTTAGGAAAAGGCTCTATCAAAGTAAAGAACTTGGTTTGGACAGGAAAATGAGTTAATGAAATCTTGCAGCCTATTTTAAGGAGGGAAAAGAGAGGAACACAGTTCCAGGTGACTAAGGAACACAAAGTTAAATAAATAATCCAAATATTTAATTTTAAAAGTTTAATGAAAAGCATAATCAAGCCCGTTGACACTTGTCAACTGTTACCAACATGTGCGCATGTGAAATCCTATTAACTCAGAAGCAGGACTTCCTTCTAAGCGAGCGATGGTTACAGTGGGGTCAATTGTTTTTGAAATCTTGTGCAAAAGGAGATCAGGGACCAGATGGATGATGTTAAATCCTGTGTGAGCAGCTTTTGAGAATTCTCATTCACTCCTAAAACTGAAGGATTATCAAGCCAGCAGTTATTTTTTTTTTTTAATGCTTACTTCATACCAAACAAAGTATTATAAACTTTACTACAGAAAGAATAGAAATGGGAGACAAAGTAACTTCCTCAGCCCTAAGAAGCAAATTCCTTTTCCTTTTCTTCCTAAAAGAAATATTACCTAAAGATTAGAGAATCAAAACAGCCCCTGAGTTGTTGTAATGTGTGTAGCTAGTTTTCAATTTAAGTAACTTGTCGCACCGAAATTTAAATATACAATAATTCAAGTTAATAGAAGCTCAGGTCTTCGGGGCTTATGAAATAGAACGATGCTATGTCTAGTATATTAGGGTTTCCTGCTTTTGTGTAAAAAGAACCTACCTGTCTTTGACTTTGTAGATGGCTGTAAGTGCAGAGGTGAGGTCAGTGTGGGTCTCAAATGAAAGAACCCACAAAGTATCTGAGGGTCAGGAGCAAAGGGAAGGAAATGCCCCCAGGACCACATCCTCCTCCCTGTCGAGAACCCTGCCAATACTGACAGGAGAGCAGGAAGGGGAAGTGGCCACAGGGGGCCTGATGGTAACAACTCCAGCTTTGAAGATATATCTGGAATGGCTTTGAGGCTGGCCGCTGTCGACCTTGTCGTGGATGCTGATGTGAGCCAGTCACACGCATCATAGTGTGAAACAAAGCGGGTTGTCAGTACCCAAAGCAAAGCAGACAGAGCGGGGCACAAACCCTGGTGACTTACACAATGGAGTGGAGGCTCCATATTTTCGGAGGAATTTCCGGAATCTGCTGAGGGACTGAATGACAGAGATTTAAGGCATATTTGAGGGTTTCTGGGGTCTGGGAAAACATTACAAAGTTTAGGAAATGGTTCCAAAATGTGCCTCGTGGGACGTTACGCAGCTCAGTGTGTACCTGTCAAACATGACCTTGTCTTCCTCCCAGAAGCTTGCAACTTAGGCTACTGGGAATACTTTCCAAGAGTAAAAGCAGTTTAGTTTTATAGGGCTTTATTTCATCCACCCAACATCCAGTGCACGTTTATGAAGCACCCACGGTGCTATAGGAACAGAGCCTGCATGACTCCCTTGTGAAAAGCCAGGCACTTCTCTGGCCATACGGTTCTAAACCTTTCAGAAAGGATCACCACATACTGGCTTCTAAGAGGCTTCGGCCCACACATGTGGCTTTTTATCTCTGTCAGAGTCGGTCAACACTTTGTATATACTGTCCTCTGCTACAAGTGACTGTCCCTTTGATATCACCAGTGTTCTTCCTTCAAAGAAATGTTTAAACTAAGTTATTTTGATCAAGCAAGTATAACTCTTCTCTCCTCGTTTTTGTCCCTCAAAATACTGGACTTCCTATATGGTGAGGTAGAAAATCTCTGTGCAGAATTTCTGCCTCCTCCATAAGAACGAAATGGGGGAGGAGAATCTGTTATGAATGCATTTATATATTAAACTTCAACTTTTTATGAAAAGGGTACATTTGTGAACTTTTCCATTTGTACACATCAAAAAGGTATTTCAAAAGGGATGCACAGTCTGCTGGACATATCAGTTGTCAATAGCTATTAGGGATGCAGGGAAGTTAAAATCTAATGTTTATTTAAAATATCCTCATCCAACCTGGATGTGAACCTGGCTGGAATGAGTCCACAGCTCTTTAACTTCCTCTCTTCATTTATCCACTCGAAGGCTTCATTTGTACACTTTGCCTGTACTCAGACAACGCCAGCTGTTCCATAGATAAAGCTTCGTAACCACCAGCTCGGGTTTGCTGCATTTTCATCAGCACCTGGTCATCTATCTGCAGATGACAACGAGGAGTTGTTTAGAGGTGGAGATTCTTCATCCTTGGATATTCCTCCTCCTTCTGAAAGAGATACCCAACATTTTTCTAGATTATTAGCAATTTCGGAAAAATGTCAACAAGTTAACTTGCAAGGAACAGAGAAAGCAGTGATTTTAGGTTGCAAATTTACTTTCCCTACACTCAGATATCATGGGAAAATGTAGTTAATTATCATCACTACTCTTCCTCACTGGCATCTATTAATACTTCCCCAAACTTAAACTTACCGGTTAATAATACTGCAGTCTCGGCCTGGCGAGGTGGCTCACACCTGTAATCCTAGCACTCTGGGAGGCCGAGGCAGGAGGATCACTCAAGGTTAGCAGTTCGAGACCAGCCTGAGCAAGAGCAAGACCTCGTCTCTACTAAAAATAGAAAGAAATTATATGGACAGCTAAAAACATATATAGAAAAAATTAGCCGGGCATGGTGGCACATGCCTGTAGTCCCAGCTACTCTGGAGGCTGAGGCAGGAGGATCGCTTGAGCCCAGGAGTTTGAGGTTGCTGTGAGCTAGGCTGACACCACGGCACTCACTCTAGCCCGGGCAACAGAGTGAGACTCTGTCTCAAAAAAAACCAAAAATAGTATTGCAATGTCTTCTGGTTTAGACAGTCACCTCTCAATTTAAACATTCTCCTTATTCAAAGGCAAACTCCCTCTCAGGGCTGGTGTAAATTGTCCCTCTTTTATCACTCCATCTTTGTAGGTAATCACAATTGGAAACTAGGGTCTTTATCACATGTTGACACACAGTGTGACGACATTGCCACAGCCCCTCCACTTACTGTATTGTAGTTCCACCTTGAACTGTCACCCTCGTGCTAAGTGTGGCTTTGCGCTATATGGCACTGAGCCACCCTCTGTGCATTTTTTACTTTGACCATGTACATATTATTCAAAAACTGAAATACTTCAAAACTCCAAAGAATCCATTTGTAGTGACACCTCGAAGAACCTGAGTTTTCTGTCATTTCTTAAAACTCACCCTATAGGTACTTAATGTTCTTCTTAAATTATACGCTTCTCAACCAATGATGACTTTCCCAGGCCTCCGAGTCTTCCTGCCTTATGGAAGCTTTGATGATTCTCAGAGCATTTAAGGGCCTGGTTTCTCTGGCCTTAAACCACCACAGGGATCTCAGCTGACAAATCCTGCATTACGTTCCTGCCACATTAATTACATGTCATTCAACAAATAGGTTTTGAATTCTCTCTGCATAAGGCTCTGTGCTGAGACCTGTGGGAGGTATGAAAATGAGTAGGATATGGTCCTTCCTCTAAGAAGCCTAGTTTAAACTTTAAGTCTAAACCATCGAGGTCTTATTTTCATCAACAGATTTTTCCATTTTTCTCTTTCCTTGTTCATAAGAGTAATGCTAGAGGGGCGGGCTGAGTCCTTTTTCCTCTTTCCCAAGAGAGGCAGTTCACTGGAAGGGGTAGACTGTAGGAGACAGGGGTGAGGACCCCGGAATGTCACCTCATGTGTGGAAGGGCAGCGGGCCAGCACCGGGCTCCTGCTGTCCTGCCAGTTTAGCTGCAGCGAAGCAAATCATTCGTGGTGAAGCCAACTAGAAGATATAGCACATAATCAGAAGGACTTAGCATTTTAACATAAGATGTTACTTTTAAATATGTTTACAAAGTAATTTCAGAAATCTTTATTTGTAGAAACAAAGTATCTATGAAGAAAAAAATTCTAAAATTCATCCAATATAGAAAGCTGATGAATATAGATGTATATAAAATCTTTGAAAATGATGTATAACTATTTCTAATGCATATAAGATATACTTCTATTACTTCAAGCTTTTCAAGTGAGAGAAAAAAAAAAAACCCTGGTACAAGTTACTCCAGCACAGCCCAGAATTCTAAATCACTGCATTAGACACAGTGTAAAACACATTGTTGCCAGAACTAACTAGGCTAAATATTTAATATTTATTTCATTCTCCTTTACCAGCTAAAATGATGCGGCCACAACCTATATTTTCCCATTATCACATTAGCAGAGAACACTGAGCTATATTGAAGAAATTGAATTAAATTAAAAAGGCAGCAATTCAGCTCTAACTAGATTGCCACATACAAGTAATTTTGGAGCTATACTCTGAGGGGCCTATTTAGGAGGAATGGCAGACCCTTCAACCCATTTTCTCTAAACCAGTGTTTCCAAGAAGGTCTATTTGCATAAAATCTCCAGGATATTATTTTGAATTTTGTTATTTTACTGAATTAACACAAATTATTTTGCCAGCCATTAACTCCTTATTCAGGGACTGGACTGTAGGCCAGCTGGGAACATTACTCAGGGCCGTTGGTACATCTGCCCGTCAGCTCCACCTTTGGTTAACTTGGTTATTCTTTAGATCTTCCATCAGAGAGTGATCAGGTAAGATAGGACACAGCAAGTCTTCTGCTTTAACCACTTTAGTTAAGATCCCAAATTATTAATTTCTATAGTCATCTATGCATCATCAACAAAGTAAGTTAATGCTAACCAAGTATAGAAATGCATTTTATCTAAGCATTTCAAAGTAGCATATTAAACTTTATTTTTGAAGAGTTCAAACATATACAGAAGTGGACAGAATATTGTAATGAATCCATATATACTCTGTACCTAATTTTTACTGCCTCCTCCCCATATAATCCGAAGCACATCCCAGGCATCACAGCATTTCCTTCATACATATTTTAGTAAGAATCCCTAAAAGCTAAGGGCTTCTCTAAAAAAAAAAAAAAAAAGCAAACTTGCAAAACCCTTACCATGCATTAACAATATTAGTAATTCTTACTAATTATCAAATGTCAGTGTTCAAGTTTCTAGTTGTTTCAGAAATAACTTTTGTTGTGGTTTGAATCAGGCTTTAAATAGTGTCTACTTGCCAAGTGCTCTGTCACTCTTAGTTTTTTTCGTTTTGAAGTTATTTGTTGAAGAAATTGGGTTGTTTATCCTAAAGTCTGGATCCTGCTGATTACATCCCATGGGTTTATTTAACAGGCTTCTCTCTCATCTGTTTTTTTCTGGAAATTGGTTTTTGGATCTAGAGGTTTGGTCAGATTTAGGTCTGACTTCATATGCAATGTCTCCTCCCGTCAGGAGGCACATAACGTCAGAATGCCTTTCTCTGTGTGACGTTACCAGCTTTGGATGACCCTGGACTAGATCTATTCATTCATTAGGAGTAGTAAAATGGAGATATTTTAATTTTATTATATATTAGCTGGAATGCACAAAGGATTTTTGTAATAAATAAGAGAGTACCTGGCACATAGTAGGCACTCAATACAGTACGTATTGAATGGGTTAATTTCCATGTCCCCTGTGACATGGGAAATCATTAGAAACCTTGCTTGCTTAAGATCCAATTAATAAAGCATCTCTTCTCCTCCTAGAATTGTTATCCTTCTCTGTTTTGCAATCCACATCTCTAACAGATTACTTGAGTTGCATTACATTTACCACTTGTAATATCTTCTGGTGCTTGCTACCAGTTTTTAAATGCAGCTGTTTTCAAACATATTTTGGATTTATCTAGTGATTGTCTTTTCTCAGTCTTGTGCTAACTTAACTTGACATTCTTAACAGATTGGAAAAGCAGAGGCACTGGAGGACAGGAAAGCTAAGGAGGCCCTGAGCTGTGTTCCATCTAAGGGTCAGCACCAAGCGTTCTCGGATGATTAAAGTTCTCAGATGATTAAAGAGTCTTTGCAGTTGACTGAGCCTGTGACATGCTGTGCTTGCAAAGGCTTCCTGAAGAGAAATGTGATAATCTTAACTAGACTCAAAGCTCAGCCTAGTTTGTATCAAAACAACCTTGCCTTTCATCTGCCATTTTGTTGCATGCCTACTAAACAGTAAATTAAAAGAGTCTCTGTAAATACCAGCTTGATTTTTGCCCTTGACACAGTGTATATAAAATACCTAGGCGTGGGTAGATTTGAAAACACTGTGGACTTTTATCTTTGTTTCTCTGACAATACAGAGCCCATCATTACAGTAAAGTTTTCAGTGCTAAAAATTTTTCACAGGCATTGTAATCATGACGCACAGTATCCAGTTCTTATATTGAAGATATAAGGTGTAATATCATATGCTCTTTTACTGCTGAATGTTTTGGTTTTTACTGACACACATGGAAAGCAACATAACAAACATGCATTCCTACTACGTTCGGAGCACACAGTGGGAAGCACAAAGTAAAACAAGCCTTTGGTGAGCTTGTCTTGCGTGTATGATAGGAGGAATGTAGCTGTAACCCGAGGTAGCTCTGGTGCTGAGTACCAAGTTTGAAATGCGGCTGTTTTCAAATGTATTTTGGATCTATCTACAGAGGAACACTAATAATGTACTTGGAGTTTCAGAGGGAGACTTTTTCCCAATAGTTTGTTGAAATCATTAGTCAATTTTCGTGGAGGTGAGAGTTGAGATAGGCTTGGAAAAATCAATAGGATTCGAGAAGGTAGTAAAAATGTTCTAGAAGCAGCAGCATGAACAAAAAGACATCAGGGCTTACATCTTCAGAGCACATTTAGGGGTAATTAAGGAATTCCAGTTTGACAAGCCTGGGAGGTGTCTTTAGGCAGGTATTAAATAACAAAATGATGCTGGTTGGGGCCTAATGATGAAGACCTTCAATGTCAAATTGAGGCATTGGCACCAAGCAGTGGAGAGAGATTGAAGGCTTTGAGCAGGGGCATGAGGTGACCCCATCAAGCACCAGTGTCAGGGATGGATCCAAGAAGGAAGAAAAGGAAACTGAAATCAAATCATTTACAGTAGAGAAAAGGAACGTTTTGATAATAGAAACTGTAGGATTGGTCAACTCAATGAAAGGAAAAGGAGCCATAGAGTCTTAAATCTACATCAGAATGATTTCAAATAAAAGAGGGAAGTGAGGAGAAAGAACTTCTTTGGGGTGAGATAAGAATTTACGGTTGCAGCATGACCGCGTATGGAAGTTTAGAGAGGTCTGGAAGGAAACATATTGGGCTGCAGCTTAGAAATGAGATCAGGATAAAGATAACAATTTGGGAATTGTCTGTAGAAAGATGGTAGTTGGAATCTATCTCTAAAAGATTCTTAAATCTGACCACTTCTCCGTCAAACTCCCCTGCCGCCCCCAGCCGTAGGTCAGGTATATCATGTCTGACTCGGCCTGTTGAAATTCTCCCCAGGCAAAAGCTGGTACTCCTTGTGGGGTCTCCTGTAGCACCTCGATTTCCCCCCAGGCCTTATTACAATCTGCAGTTCAGGCTTGTTTAATACCGAGGACGGTATAGTTGTCTGTTTAATTTATTCCTGAAGATCCAAGAGTTTCCACAGTGCCTGGCACAGGATAGACACTTAAACGTTTTTGTTTTGTTTTGTTTTGTTTTGTTTTTTTCCTAGCAAAAGAGTCAATGAATGTAAGTACTAAAAAGTAGAGAAAGAAAAGAGTTAAAGAAATAACTTTGGTGAACACCTTTAGGGCAAAGAGTGGGAAAGACAAATAGAAAGACAAAAACCCAAGAGAAGGCAGGCACAAGGCTGAGGCAGAGGGGAGACTCCAGGTGGGGTGGTCCTAGGGATTGACCCTGCAGGGGAGGAGGAACAACAAGAATAGGTGACATTAATTGGGTGCTTCCTGTATGCCTAAGACCTGACACAGATTGACTTCACAATAATTCTGTTGGTAGGAATTCTTATATAGAGATAATACAGGTGAGGGTAGATACCGGAAATGTTAGGTACTTTGTCCAGGGACAAACAGTGGAGGAGCTACAAGTCAAACCACCCACCTGGCTCCAGGGCACAGAGTTTTGACTGCCTTGCAGCCACTCCAGCTCCTGCTAGCAGCGGGACAGCAACAGTTTGCAGTGGGCTAAGGAGTGTGGTGTTAAAGATGTAAAAGGCCAGCCTGAGCAAGAGTGAGACCCCATCTCTACTAAAAATAGAAAGAAATTATATGGACAGCTAAAAATATATGTAGAAAAAATTAGCCGGGCATGGTGGTGCATGCCTGTAGTATCCCAGCTACTCAGGAGGCTGAGGCAGTAGGATCGCTTAAGCCCAGGAGTTTGAGGTTGCTGTGAGCTAGGCTGACGCCACGGCACTCACTCTAGCCTGGGCAACAGAGTGAGACTCTGTCTCAAAAAAAAAAAAAAAAAAAAAGATGTAAAAGGAAAAGGAGGACCAGCCACTCTTTATGACCTTGGCCATGAAGAAAGGACAGCAGTGCCTACCATTCTGAGTTAGGATAGCTCCACATTAGGCCCCCAAACCCCCAGAAGCTATAAGAGCACTCCTCATGTATCATCGCTGGCCATGAGAAGCCAGGGAATATGCTCTTATTTCAGGAACAGATAGTTTTGGTCACGTCTTCAGGGTATTCTACCAGCTGCTTTGACATTGACTGTTTGACTACATTCCAATGTTATTATTGACTTAAAATAGTCCTTGAGAGAGAAGAAAAAGAAAATCTGACTTTGGCAATAAACAGCATTGCATTATTCCAACTCGCTTTCAGTTTTAAATAGTTCTGTGAATCATTCCTGTTTCCTTTTTTTTTGTTCCAAGTGGGGAAGTAAAGTCCTGCCCAAGCTAGATGGAAAGGCACCTGTGTTTGCATTGTAAGCTGCGTTTTGAATAGCAAATGCACAGGTACAGAACCCACCAGCAACAGTGAGGTCAGGCAGACATTCCAGAAACAAGCGTGCACCTGAGTGATGAACTAGGCCAACTGGTGTCATGTAGCAAAATGTCGCTCACTCTTAAAGCTCACACGTGTCAAGGTTTTGGCAAATTTATCAATTCCTTTAATTAAAGGACTGGGATGATATGAATCATAGAACTATTTTTTTTTTCCTAATTGATGCAAATCTTAAAAACACGTGACTAAAATCTGTTCCCAGAATTTTTCATTGCAGAAGTTTTAAAATTTGATTTAAAATATATACATATGTATATATTTATCTTTTTGTTCCTTCACATGTTTTAATGGGTGATGATTTTGCCTAACCCATACTCTAACTATACTGATCAACTTTCACAGTAGGGATAGAATTTCTATTTTTTTAAGCCTTTCACTCTGAGAATAGGAGCCTTGGCCTCCTGAGGACGACTCGGTACCCTTCTGGGATGCTGCCAATCCAATTTAAGAGTACAGAGGAAATGAATAACTTCTCAAAAAATTTTATCACTTTTTCTTAATTAATTCTCTCTTGAAGCTTATTCTTTAAAAAAAAAAAAATTAAACCAGGACAAATATTTGACTACTTACAGCATCAGGATAGTTTCTTACCTTATCCAATAAAGTTGGACCACAGCCTGACTTCACATCACCTGTAAGATGCACAGGTTCTCTTTGGCCTGTTCGTGGCCAGTTAAAGACTGCATGTGCCAACCAAACAGTTCACATTGAACGCTACACGAAAAATATAAGAAAAATTATTTTATAAAAAATAGCTTTTTAACAAGTAGAATTAATTTATGGATGCTTTGCAGAAGAAAATGCTTTGCAAAGGGAAAACATAGTGTCAGGAATGCCCTTGGATCTTTACCACTCCTAACTCGAGTAAATGATTCTGGATGCCTGTTGGGAATATCCTCAATGTTGTCACAGAGTCTGATTAGAACTTGCTTTTGAAGTCAATTCACTGCTTTGGAGGAAACATTTATAAATGGGTACTTTGGGCTGTGCAGGACACAGACTGTATTTCTTGCCAGTTGAAAATGGAACCGTTCCCCATATAGATTATAAGGCAGTCATTTTAATAGCTCATTGACCAGAATCACCATGTTGTCAGCCATCCTTTTTCTGTTGAACATCCAGGCAACACCACTGGGTACCCACAAACCCAGAGCTTTTAAAGGAATTGGAACTTGTCAAAATGACACTGGTAAGCAGGCTAGAAATGCAGTTGTAGTTTGTTGGCTTTTTAGTGACATTTGTTTTCCCAAGTGTAACATTAGAAGTATTTCTTTCAGGCTGACACCTGTAGTCTCTTGAACTAGTGTGAGGAATGATTCACCATGAATTACAATTATAGTGTTAACAGCTAGCAATTAGTTGAGCACTTACTTTATGCTAAGGAGTTTTCTACATTGCCTGCATTGCCATATTTAATTTTCACAAGCACCCTATACAGTGGGTAATATCATTGCCACCATTTTACAGATGAGGAAACTAAGGCATAGGGAGGTAATGTAACCCACCTAAAGTCACAGAGTCCATGCTCTTTAATCCTCATGTCCTTACCCACCAGACTCTCTAAGAAAGAAAACACCAGCATGGACAAATGTGAGTAGGAAAATTAGCATCTCCAGGTAGTGATCATTGTGAAGTGTGTATGAAGCTGTCTGGGTGGGTACCATTCCCCGGCCATCATTTCAGTATGGTTGAGAATTAGAAAAGCTAAGACCCTTCTATCACTTGTTTCTGTCTGAAGAAAGCATCTAATATCCATTAGTATTTTCTTTTAAGAGGTTGGGTTCTTGACACCCCGACACAAAACAGTCTTATTTTCTTCCACAGTCTGTGCTACTTTGTGGCAGTGTGAGGCATTGATACACCTCCTAGAGAACCAACCAATGGGTCCCATGTTCAAGTGCTGGGTCAGTGGCAAGAAGCATTTCCCATCCCCCTACCTTCCTCCGCCAATCTTGACCTCACTCCTCCTGCAGTTAGGAGGGCTGGTTCCACATTGTTATCAGGCCCCTCTCAGATCTCCTTGGTTAGGAAACGCCATGGCCTACACCCCTTAAATAAAAGATTCTACTCTCAGCTCTTGCCTGCCTCCTGTCTGAAAGTACTCGACTTAGTGTATTGAAAGATGAAGGGTGAACAGCCTGGGATAACTGATACCCACTTACAGCCCACTCAATTTTTTCATTGATGGCAAAGCTACCTATGAGGCTGGATAACCATATTTTTTGAAAGCCACGTGTGCCATAGTTCACAAAGCCTTTTGCCAAATGGCATCCATGAAATGGCAACCACAGGTATTTCAATCTTCAGGCCTGACCGCCTCTTTAGTAAATCATAAATATCCAAAAACAGTTGGGATGAGGGACAGTGAGAAGCATAAGAAATTCTGGCTCAAGCAATTATTATAGCCTATGCTTCTCCAAGGTAGTTCCTGACTAAGGTGTAGAGACAGCTTATCGTGTTGGTTCAGAGACAGCTGTTCTGACAATCAGGATTGTCTTATTTTCTGGGCTGTTTTGATTTTCTGAGCAGCTTTGTGTGAGAAATGACAGGTATTAAAAGTCCATTGTAGGGGAGACTCATATACAACCTAGTAGAAAAAGAACTTTATCTTAGAGGAAAACATCCAGTTTTCAGGCACTCTTCCTGAGCACTGCTCCTCCATCTAAGAAGGCCCTGAGTGTCAAGGCCCCACGACTTACGCTCTGAAGCCATCTCAATGGACTCTCACCTAGTCCTTGACTCCTGTCCTTTCCTTTCAGAGCATTGCAATCTCCTCTGGCTGGCTGCCTCTGACTATTTTTAAGTTCCCTCGCTTCCCCACTGTCTGCTGAGTGGATAATTAAACATTAAGTCCTGTCTGTTGTTTGTTAAGATCATATATTTTTAAAAGACTTGCCATAGGGAACTGAATGGCAACTTTGAAAGACAGGCTTTGAAAAGGAGACCACTAACCTCCAGCAAGTTTACGATTTTGAGAGCAGAATACAAGCAAAAACACATTCCAGCTGAGTCTTCACGCTAGGGAGGGCACAAGCTCACAGACACTACTGTTTGTTGATTTTTCTGGCCTAGTACTTAAGAATGTGGATGCCAGAGTTGAGTGCTTGGGTCTCTGCCACTGACTTACATGCTGTGTGATATTGAGCAAATTACTTTATCTCTCTGTGCCTCAACATTTTCATGTGTAAGATAGAGATAATAATAGTACCTAGCTCATAAGGTTGTCATGAAGATTGAATCCAAGTGAACCACCTAGCAACTGGCACATGGAAGATGTTCAATAAATGCTATTAGTGAAACATTCATGGAGGGTTAAGAAAAGATGTACTTGCTTTAGATTTGCCTGAAATTCCCATCTTGGAGCCACTGTGATAATCCTTTCTGCATGTGGCCTAATAACAACCGCAGGTGTTTTTATTTTGATTTTTCCTGTCACCCACCCACTGGCAGGGATGTGGGAGATATGTGTCTCCCGTCTAGAGCTCTGATTCTGTGCACATGAGACTTACAGGTCATTTGGGTTGACTGGCCTCCTGGTCCTTTTTCTCACTCAGGTGCTGGAAAGCTTCAAGATTATGGACTATAGCCTTTTGCTGGGGATCCACATCTTGGACCATTCCCTCAAAGAGAAAGAAGAGGAGACCTCACAAAATGTGCCTGATGCTAAGAGGCCTGGGATGCAGAAGGTCCTCTACTCAACAGCCATGGAATCTATCCAGGGTCCGGGGAAATCTGGAGATGGGATCATCACGGAAAACCCAGACACGTAAGTGTAGCCACACACCTGCCCACCCTCCTGATGGTGGCAGCCCATGTCCCTGGGTAATTACATGCAACTACCTTCCCCTTACAGTGGCACTCTGTGAATGGAGTCCTACTCGGCCCTGAAATGGATGAAGCCACCTTCATTTCTATTCATCTATGGATAAGTAGATGAGTGGAAGTTTCCTGAGTTATTATTCTTTCAACCACTTGGTTTCTTTTTTCAGATGGCTCCATTTTTTTAACAATGGCCAAAAATGTTTTTACCCCCATTTACTACATATGCAAAACATCCACTGCAAAAGGGGAGAATAAACTTTGGATTTGAATAAACATGTATTTAAGCAAATACATGACAGGAATGATGTTTGCAATTCAGAGCTTTTTATCTACATAAGGGGATTCTGTTGTTCTAGTCCTGCACCCTGGCAGATGTGGTCTTTCGCCTCAGCCAGATGTGATAATAACTGCAAGATTGATTTGCATGTAAAAAGTACATATTGACTATCAGAAACAATTACAACCAAAGAATATTATTCAAATGGTTAACTGCATCAGGTGTGTGGACTAGCTGAGCAAGGAGACTGAAAGAAAGAAATCATTTTCCATGGTCATAAGTACCTACCTTCTAGGATTCTCCAACAATGACTAAACCATGGGTATATTTTACTTTTATAAAGGAAATTAATGCATATTTTTAAATCCTTGTTTGCAAATCCATCTAAATGTCCAATACTCAGTTAAACAAATTATTCTATATCGGTATGTTGAAATACTACACAGCTATTAAAAATCACATTAGCATTGAATATGAGGAAAAAGTTCATTTAGTAAGTGAAAAATTCAGGTTATAAAGCATGATAAATTAAATAATCCCTTTGTGGATTACTAAATATACACACATATACTGGAAAGGGATACAAAAAGTTAGTAGTTATCTGTGTACCCTAGGAGTGGTTTTTTTTAATGTATTTTTTGTGCATTTCTGTATTTTATTTTTAAAACTCACAGTAAATATATATTACTCTTTTGAGCAGGAAAAAAGTCTTACATTTTTAAAAGCACTATCTTATAATGCCCTAAAAATTCTCATTCATGGTTTTAAAATAGGAATGATTTTTGAATTGGATTCTTCACATCCAACTCTTTAGAGTTGACAACTATGATATTATTCCTTTTTGTGGGGAAGTACATCATTTTGGATTCCCAAGGAGACTTTAACTGATGCAAGAAAAAAAAAAAGAAGAAGAAGAAAGATGAATACGGGGAGATAGGCCAGAATTCTTAAAGATTGTCCACTTTTATTTTCAGTCTATTTATTATAAGTGATTTTTAACTTCCTGTTCTTATATGAAAAAATATTTTCTCCTTTGCTGTATCAACAGAATGGGAGGCATTCCAGCTAAAAGCCATAAGGGAGAAAAACTACTTTTATTTATGGGCATTATTGACATTCTTCAATCATACAGGTAAGAACTTTTGAGAAGTGGTCTTTTGTTATTTCAAAATTAATCAACAAAAGGTTCTGAAAATTCACCAAATGGGAGTGATTTTACATCCTCATTTTTATTTTTCTGTTTACATTTAAAAGGTTAATGAAGAAGTTAGAACATTCCTGGAAAGCTCTTGTTTATGATGGCGTAAGTGACTTATATCCCTTGTCAAACTGTGTGTATTTTTGTTTTCTCAGAGACTGCAGAATGTGTCCAGGAAACCATGTCACTAGACTTTATGAGGAGAGGTAACAAAGGTCTTTATAAACTCAGAATCCTAGGCTAGCAGATTGACTCAAATCTGAGAACAAAGACAACATAAATAGGCATCTATTTATAATAGATGACATCCAGCCTAGTAGCTAGGTAGAGGTCTGATAAACAAAATGACATCTGTTTCTATGTGACATCTAAAGGACTCAATTATGACATAATGATGAGAAAAAAGAGGAAATTTTTTTTCACAGGCACTGGGAAGATCAGTAGGGCAGTTGAAATGAAGTTCTCATAAGACCAAGCTACAGAGGGGTTTGAGCCCCGACTTTGATTGTAGGCAGCTGGATCTGAACTCTGCCTGCACCGCTGGTCTAGCCATGTGACCCAGGCACATGCGTGTTATTTGGCTTCTCTCTCTCAGCCTGGTTTCTCATCTGTACCAAGGGGATGGTAATAGTACCTGCCTGATGTGAAGATGAAATAGATTAATGCATATTAGTGTTCAACAGGATGCCTAACACATAATGAGGACATAAAATATCAAAACTGTGAAGTTGGTATGGGTTTTTACATAGACATTTATATAGGCTGACTGATATGAGTATGTCTTAATCGACATAATTGAAAAAGTCAATTATCAAAGGAATAATCACCTCCTCTTTTTTCTCCCCCCCACCTCCCTTTTTCTGTCTTTCTGTCTCTCTCTCTCTCTCTCACTCTCTCTCTCTCACACACACACACACACACACACACACACAGTCCCATCTAGATGTTAGATTTCAACTTCCTGCTACTGACAGAAGCTTTATTTGTCTAAGCCTCCCTAAGTTAATAACTGGAAGTGGCACTTCCAAAGCATATATTGGTTAAAGATTTGGTCACACCTTTCCCTTTAAGATGTTAGCAGACGCTTTCTTTTGAAAAAGGATACATTATAGATGTTATTCTCCTTTCTCGGAAAAGAACACTCCCATTCTCAGTTCTGTGGAAGACTGTTAATAACCTTTCAGCGTGAAAGATCTGCATTTCATCCACAGGCTATAGACTGACCTTTGTCGGAATGCACTTTTAAACAACAGGTTCACAAGTTTGTTTCTAAGAATTAACCTCAGTCTTACTCAGATCAAAGATTCCTCCTAGGAAAAGATCAAGACCGTAGGTTAATTTTATTTTTCCTTCCAGCTGAGAAAGGTTAGGGACTACATGGCACCTTAAAATGGAAAGGAGAGAGAGTAAACACCCCCGTTTCGTTGCCCTTCTGTTTTCTGAGACAACTTAAATTCCCTGTTAGCAGGCAAGATTTCTGATCCAATGGCCCAGTCCTATATAAGCTAAATGCTTCTAAGGGCCTCCACCTTTGTCTATTTAAAACATATCTTCTGTTTTTAGTTTGGGTTTTTTTGCTTAAGTAAAAATCTCTGTGCTGTTTATATATCATAAAATTATTTTTGTTTGTTTACAAATATGGCTCTATTCTAAACAATGTTTTATTCATACCAAAGAGAAGAACAATGTAACTTCTCTTTAAAGGCAAGGGCTTGAATCTTAATCATCTGTGGATGCCCCTCAGGCTCTTGCATCCTACTGATATTTCTAAATTACTGTACTTGTTGGGAAAATGGATCCACTTAACACAGAAGCTGCCAGGATACTGGGAAGAGTACATGTTAAACCAGTGGTAAATTTCTCAACACATGTACAGCCTCAGTGATAGTCAGAGGACTATTACAATGTGGCTGAAAAGGGACCCTGTGACTGTGTCCTTCGTCACTTGCTGACTATGGAATCATAGTTTGTCCCAGCTACAGTATGCCCCCTGTAATACCCTGTTTCACAAATAAAGAGCCTAAAGCCCTGAGGCTCTGGCTTTTCTCCGGATCACATAACCTTTTAAAATTAGGACTAACACCAGAACCAGGTCCCCTGACTTCTGGTCCAATGTCTTTTTCCCTCCAACTCCACTGCAGATACTTTGTAGTATCTAAACTTAAATTTTAGAAATTTCCATATTGGAATCCATAAACCCAGGTTCAAAATGGAGCATTATATAAGTAAATTTACTATGTCTAGAAATGTACAGCTCGGAGACATGATTAGGGTAAATGATTACTAAACAAACCGAGAGAATTAGCTCCTTCTCCATCTTTCCTGGATTTGTAATAAAATGACCCTTTAGTCCTAAAGAATCTTGCTAAGAATGAGAGAAGAATTGAGTTAACAATTTAATTCAATTCAACCCTATGTAATAAGTAGATAATTCAGTGTGAGGGAAGTTATCTGTTAGCCTTGTCTCCTAGAAATCCTCCTACTGTCTACTCATCTTATTACTTGGAGATGAGACCAGAACACTTTTAACTTAAATGTCACTGTTACATTAGAGTGGTTTTGATTGTTTATGTCCCCAATTTTTGTTCTGGCTAAGAGTGTCACTCTTCATTCCAGATGACACTTGGTGCACTGATTGCCTGTATGTTAAAAAAAAAAAAAAAAAAGAAAAAGAAAGAAAGAAAAAGAAGATTTAAAAGCCCCTCCTGGGACACAGTGTTGTAAATAAGGACAGCTGTTTCAATGTATACAGCAGAGTCTTTTTGCTATCTCTCCCCTGCTGGGTTTCACCTTGAGTGTCTGGAATCCTTGTTTCAATTGATCCTGTGATGTCCTCCTCCAGCCCCAGACTCCCAGGCCCAGAGGACACAGGGCATTGCTCTTTCTAGCTCTTGACCACTTTTGGTCCAGGACGTTGTCTAACAGAGAACCAATTGCATAGGTCTTTCTTTTGACTTGAGATAAACTCTCTGAGAGGTAACTGTGTGATGCTTGATTTGTCCTTGCAGGACACTGTTTCCGTTCATAGACCAAGCTTTTATGCAGACAGATTTCTTAAGTTCATGAATTCCAGAGTTTTCAAGAAAATTCAAGGTAAGATCCTTATGAAAGGTTTTTACTTTTGGTCACTGACTTCACTATGATCTTTGCAAGATTTTTATTGCAAGAGTTGGAGTTATTGCTTTCCTTACAGTGGCAATCACTTAATAGTTATGATTAAGTATCTCGGTCAGGTATTTATTGATACATAATCATTAGAGTCCTATTTTGTGGTGAAAAAATTAGAAGCTGTCTCAATGTCCAATCCTATAACGGTTAGATATATTATGAAATAGCTAAATAATAGAATCATATGCAAACAATAAAAATGATGTATTTTTTCAAATAAAATTAAGATAAATAAAAATCATGTATTAGACATACATTTAACCCTTTATAGATTTATTCACATATATGTAAGTTATCAATCTGTAGACATTAAATGCACAGCAGATTTCTAATGGGATATATAAAACTATTAACAGTAGTTATTCTCATGGAACATTCTCCAGGATGGACCATATGTTAGGTCATAAAACAAATCTCAATAAATTTAAAAAGATTGAAATCATACAAAGTATCTTTTCCAGATCACAGTGGAATGAATCAATAAAGAACAAAAATTGGAAACTTCACAAATACGTGAAAATTAAACAACACACTCGTAAACTAACAATAGGTTAAAGAAGAAATCACAGGGAAATTAGAAAAAGCTCAGAGATGAATGAAAATGAAAACACATACCAAAAATTATGGCATCCTGCTAAGGCAGTGCTCAGAGGGAAGTTGATAGCTATAAACTCTTACATTAAAAAAGAAGAAAAATTTCAAATCCGTACCCTACCTTTAAACTTTGAGTAACTAGAAAAAGAAGAGCAAACTAAACCCTAAGCTAATAATGGTCATTCTGAATCAGGGGATTATGTGGGATCTAATTTTTCTTTATATTGGTGTTTATTAAATTTTCTGCAATGGATATGTGATACTCTGTAGTCGCTTTTAAACTGTGTGAAAGGAGAAAAAAACTTTATATTATATATGTTGTTATTTTATCATTTAGCTATTCTGGGTTCAATTTAATGACCCAAAGCATGATTATTTAGTCACACACAAAAAAACTGAAAAAGAAGAATGTTCATGTTTTATATTTAAATAAGATGAATTTTTCTTATAATATTTATTGGAGTTTTTTTGTTAATAAAAGTCAAACACTTTCAATGTAAAAATTTTAGAAAATACAAGAAGATAAAAAGAAAACATGAACATTATTTGAAATCCCACAACCTATAGATATCTACTATTAATATTTTGATGTACTTTCTACTGATCTTTATTTCTGTACTTTGTGTATTTACATAAAAATGATAGCGTAATGGTCTACAATTTTAGGAATATGTCCTCTATTTTTTATATAATATTATAATTCAACTAGTTCCCCATATCATTTTATAATCTATGAAGATAGCATTTAAACTTGCAATATAATATTAAAATTATATGGGTATGCCATATTCTATTTAAGTGTTCTTTCAGTATTAGGCATTTACATTGTTTCTTTTTTTTCTATTTCCAACTAATAGTTTCATGAACATCATTTTACATAAATGATGTGTCCAAATTTAGGATTATTTCTTTGGGATAGATTCCAAGAATGGATCCTGGGATAATAAAATTCGCATAACTACACAGAGATATTGTGCCACTGTAGGCTCCCACAAGAGTCTGAATTCTACCAACCCTTAGCCAACCCTATGCTTTTTAAATAATGTTACTCTGATAAGTAAAAAATGTTATCTGATTATTTTCTTTTGCATTTCTTGACTACTGGTAAAGTTCAACCATTATTCATGTTTATTAGCTATTTGTAATTCCTTTGAGAATTGAGCTTTGTAACATTCGACCATTTATGGTGGGTATTTTTTATTTTGCAAATGATATATGTGAATTCTACATATTAAAAATATTAATGCTTTTTCTACCATATTTCATTCTAAGAAAAACTTTTTTTTTACATTTGACGATCTCGATGGTATCCTAAAATTGCTATCAAATTAAGACCACTATAAAGTAAATTCTCTGCCCAGAGTTTTTTTGACCCAGGATGGACCATAAGACAGTGTTTATGGAGACTGCAAACCTATGCGAATACCAACTTGTGATTCAAATTTTTGAGGAAGATTTTTCCACCTCCCTTAACCCTGTGCAATAATTTAAATCTGTTTTGAGTCAGGGATTAGAACATGTAACAGATTTATAATGTAATGAAGCAATTGCTAATAGAGTTTTTGCATACACTACTGTGGGTACACCAAGAGAAATAAGACCAATTCTTCCAAAAGAAAGCTTCACAGAGAAAAGGATATTAAAGTAAGTCCTGAAAACATAAACCAGAATTCATTAAGAAGAGAGGCAGAAAAGGTATCTTGAGGAGAAGAAACAGCATGTATAAAGGCCTAGAGGTAGAAATGAACATGGTAGGTTCTGGAAGGGCAGGAAGGTGAGCTGAAAAGTGGTGACATACAGAGGTAGTTGAGTGGAGCAGAGAAGACCAGAAAACAAACCTCTGCCAAGACCACATAGCTCCTAAAGAAAGAGTTCAATTTGTCTTAAATGGTGAGTTCCTTAAACGGGTGATCTGAGCCTCACTCAGCAGATCAGGACTTGGATTTTGCAGAAATTGATTGTCTTGGGGATTTCATTTGACAGGGAAATCTAGAAAGATGGTTTGGGTTGCTGGTTACTTTCTTTTGTGTGACAGAAATTCCTGGATTTGTCTTTGGCTAAACCTTGTCTGGTATATAGGTATCCTGTGCCCACTTCAAGACTTCTGTTGGCCCTCACTGCGTTAAAAGCCACAAGTACAGCTCTCCTGAGTGTCTTCTCCTCATTAAATGGCTCCAACCTCAATCATATTTCCTTGGTGCCACCGACATCCTTTTGAGCAAAGCTGTTTCTCAGTTTAGAGAAATAACAAGACCTAAGAACTATGATGTAGGAAAGCAATTCTCAAACCTTTTGGTCTCAGGGCCATTTCACACTCTTAAAAATTATTGAGGACCCTGAAGAGTTTTTATTTATGTGGGTTATAGTTATCTATATTTCACACAGTGGAAATTAGAATTATTAACTTTTACCAGGTAACAATTACAAAACCATTGTGTGTTACCATAAGTCAGTTTTAACAAAAAATAAACATTTTAACATTAAAAAGTAATTACAAAAATATTATATTTTCCAAAACAAATAATTTGTGGAGGAAAGTGGTATTATTTTACAAGTTTTTCCAAATCTCTAATGTCTTGCTTAGTAGAAAACAAATTGGAATCTCACATCTGCTTCTGAATTTAATCTGTGGTGATATCACAGGTCATGTAATGTCTGGAAAACTTCAAACACATGACAGAATGAGAGTGAAAAAGGCAAATAATGCATTAATATTGTTATGAGGCCGGGCGCGGTGGCTCACGCCTATAATCCTAGCACTCTGGGAGGCCGAGGTGGGCGGATCGTTTGAGCTCAGGAGTTCGAGACCAGCCTGAGCAAGAGCGAGACCCCATCTCTACTAAAAATAGAAAGAAATTATATGGACAGCTAAAAATATATATAGAAAAAATTAGCCGGGCATAGTGGCGCATGCCTGTAGTCCCAGCTACTCGGGAGGCTGAGACAGGAGGATCCCTTGAGCTCAGGAGTTTGAGGTTGCTGTGAGCTAGGCTGACGCCACGGCACTCACTCTAGCCTTGGCAACAGAGAGAGACTCTGTCTCAAAAAAAAAAAAAAAAAAAAAAATATTGTTATGAAAATAATTTTAACATCACAGATCTTTTGAGACCACATTAGTGGTTCCCAGACCACATCTGAGATCCTCTGCCACAGAAGTCTTAAAATACAATATTGAAAAACAAGAGTTTACAAAAATGTATAAAAGGTTTATAAAACTCAGCAGATAGAATATTAAGGCAGAAGCAGTATGTTGATAATGACTTCAGACCTGTGTAACAAGTGTGACCACTGTTTGAGAAAATGGGGAATTAAGGAAAACATGACTTACTTGGTCCACTTAGTTATCATTAAAATCAATTTTCGTCAGTTTTTAAACACCCAAAATCTCCTCCCCGTAAAGAAAAACAAACTTGAATTTTATCCCTCCTCCCCCGCCTCACCTTAACCAGAAAATAGACTGTGAAAGAGCTAGAAAATGAACCACCAATTAGGCAACTTAAGAAAAAAAGACAGACACCTGGGGTTCATGCTTTCTACCCTTGTGACCTTGAGCAAGTCACAACTTTTCTATTCTCCGTTTCTGGAACTATAAAAGGTCCTTCCTCCCCCTTAGACACGTGGATAATTTGAGATATGCAATGTGCATGTTAGTTTCCAAATGCTAAAGCCCTCTACAAACGTTATTTATTAGGATGATGATACTATTATGGTTGTAAGGCTGCTCAAGGGAGAGATGAACCTTCCCCCTCTTTAAGTGGAGAGATTGCCCTCTATTCTTCCCTCCTTTGTGTATCCAAAGTCCTCCTACAATTAAGTTCTTGCAAAGCTGCCTCTGGGAAGGCCCCAGATGAGCAGTGTAATCTAAGCACTGAGCTTCTCAAGGCTAAATACAATTAATACATTTGCTGTCAGATTACTCCTTAACGCACTTCCAAAGGAGAGACACTGCCAAACAAGTTCAGGGGAAAGTATAAACACAGCTTCCCTCTCCCCCAGCCTCCAAAGAAATTCTCTAACAATATTAAGCCAAGAAGAATTATTGCAGCAAAGAGTGCAGCTTCCATGGACGTGTCCTCCGTGAAGTCACAGGCTTCAGCAAGCATGATTGATGGTGAAGTACATTTTCATTAGTTCAGGTTCCCAACACACTTCTGAAGTTGTAGAATGCTGTTTAGACAAAGATCAGGAGTGAATTGTACATGTGACATAATCATGACCTGGAAAAGACCCAACGGGTAGGAAATTTTAGTGGAAAGTCACAGAAAGAAAAAAGCAACCAGAAGTAACTTGGCTAAATTGGGCAACATGAGCGTAAGATTAAACCTTGGCATGTTTAGAAAATTCCCAGTCCCAAGTCAATAAAACTAGGGTCATGAGAATTCTCCCTACTTCACCATCTGTGTTTATCAATCCACCCGGCTTCCTCCCAGCCCTAGAAAAACATTGTTTGGAGGGGGGGGGAATAATTCTTTGGCAATAAAACATTAAAATTTCACCTCAAATAAAACTTTATTTCAAAATCTGGGGAGAAATTTCAACTTTAATTTATTCTAGGATATTCTGATTTAAGTCAAGTCATTTTAGACAAACAATACGGCCGAAACCATAGACAATTTCATCTCCCTTTCTGTATATATAAAATGAAGCCTCTTGCCTTCTACTCAAATAATGATTACAATGTTAATAAATAAGAAATAGAATATTACCTTCATAAATAAAATATTAATGTGGTTTTACAATAAGTGTCTCTATTTGTCTGTCTTTTTTCCTTTCTGTCCAGCCTTGAAGGCCTCCCCTTCTAAGAAACGGTGTAATTCCATCGCCGCCTTAAAGGCGACCTCGCAGGAGATCGTGTCCTCCGTTAGCCAGGAATGGAAGGATGAGAAGCGGGATTTGCTGACCGAAGGACAAAGTTTTAGCAGCCTTGATGAAGAAGGTAAAGATATGTAACGTTAAAAAGGAGAAAAGAAAAATTTCTTATAATCTATTTACACAGGTAATGTATATTCACAGTAGAAAAATTAGAAAATACCTGCTCTCAGAAATACAGCCTACGAATTAAATTTTGTAAAAGGATATATGCATATATAGTATGGTATAGTTCCTATAAATTTTAAATACCACATAAACAATACAATTTATGGCTTATGGTAAAAAAAAAATAGAAAATACTAAAATATTCAAAAAGAAAAAAATTTAATATAATCCCACAACCTGATGAGGACAAATATTATTAACCTTTTGTTGTTTTTACTTCTAGACCTTATTCTATGTGTGTACATAAACACACACACACACACACACACAATGAAATAATCAGTTGTCTCTTCATTTATAGAGGAATTTAAATAAAATTTTATAATATTCTCCTTGTGTGGCATATATACATATCTTTTGTTAGATTTATTCCTTGGATAGATATAGAGATAGTGATGTAGATATATTTTTTTTCTGTCTTTTAAAGTAGTATCCTTTTTTAAGAATTGGGTTTTCTGGCTGTTTGTTGCTACTTCATCAGCCTCACGTCTCTTTTTTTTCTTTCTTTTTTATTTGTTGGCCAGGACTTCTGGTATAATGAGGAATAGAAGCGGTGATTGTAGGCAGCCTTGCCCTGTCCTGATTTTAAAGGGAATGCTTCTAATGTTTTGTTGTTGAAAAAGAAGTTTGCTATATCTGATACCCATAATCCAATTGAGGAAGTTCTTTTTTTATTCCTAGCTTGATAAATGTTTTTTTAATCAAGAATGAGTATTAAACTTTATCAAATACTTATCTCTATCTACTAAATTGATCATTCGTTTTTTTTCTCTTCTAATCCAATAAAAGGAAGTGATATTTTAGATTTTTCTATCAGTATATTCTTTTGAGAATCCCAACATTTCCTGAAAATGTCTTCTACCCTCTGTAGAAGATAAGACCTCTTCTAAGGGTTTCCTTTGCCTCAGAGTCTTTAGAATGGGTTGTTACTTCTATCCCTTCTTCTGCAGCACTTATTTATATATGGTATGTTGGATTTCTCTCTTTCTCATCTTCCCATAAATCAACTTTTACTCAGAGTCAGTGAATTGCAGGCTCCCATTCCCAGCAACCTGCTTCCCCTAAGCTAGCCTGCACTGGTGTTTCCCCCACCAGACTACCTGGCTTTCTGCAAGAACACATAAAACTACAGGTGTCTGCAGCCTGGGAAATAGGATAAACTTATTTTTAAACTGTGTTAGTTAAGCTTTCAAATAATATGCTCAATATGACCTCTAAAGTTAAAGCAGTGGATCTAGTTGTTAGTCTGAAAAAAAAAAAAATTCTGTATAGTAAATGTACTACCTAGTATCCAGAAAGTCTGGAAACATGGGAAGTAGTGCACATATTGTTTTCTTTTTCTTTTTCTTTTTTTTTTTTTTTTTTTTTGGATGATCACTGCACCCGTGATTTCAAATTTAGAGATACTATTCCTGAAAAGGCCTCTGAAGGTCAAAGAAAAACCTACAGAGCATATTCTTTGAAAATGTAACACACTATCATGAAATGAGTTTATCTTCATGATTCTCTTCATGTACAATGTCCAGCCTCTTCATAATGCTCTGTATCTGGGGACTTCCCTTTCATAGCACACCCAGTCAACACCAATTTTTCTCTAGTTCTTAACCATTTGTTTTCTGGCATTCTCAGTATTTTCAGGTTATATTCATCTTCTATTGCCATGTAACACATTGCCCCACAAACTTAGCAGCTTAAAATAATACCCATTTAGTAGCTGACAGTTCTGTAAGTCAGAAGACTGGTTACAGCTCACCTGGGTTCTCTGCTCAGGGTCTCAAAAGCTGAAATCAAGGCGTCAGCTAAGTTGAGTTCTTCTCTGGAGATGCTGGAAGAGAATCGTCTTCCAAGCTCATTCATGTTGTTGGCAGAATTCAGCTCCTTGCTGTTGTTGGGCCGAGGTCACCACTTGTTTGCCATCTGATAGCCAAGGGCCATACTCGGCCTGGAGACTATCCACATTCCTCACCATGTCACCTCTCCATCTCTAAACAGAGAGTTTCTTGCAAGGCAGTTCCCCAGCACTCGAATCTCTGACTTCCTCTGTCTCTGACCTCTAGACTCAGTTTTAAAGGGTCATGTGATTAGGTCAGCCTCCCCTAGATGACCTCCCCTTTGACTAACTCAAAGTTAGCCAATTCAAAGCAACCTTAGTTACATCTGCAAAATCTCTTTTGCCAGGTCACATAAAAAATAATCACGGAAGTAATAATTCATCCTATTCACAGGTTCCACCACAATCAAAGGGAGATTACACAAGGGTGCAAGTCATTGAGGGTGATCTTAGAATTGTGCCCACCACACTGCTTTTAGAAAAACGCTGAAGGATACAGAAGCAAGAGGAGACATTTCTCTCCTTCAAAGAGCAGCTTCTCAGGGGTTGAGGAATCAGCTACCCAATGTTTGGATGATGTGTGACCTGGGACACCGGACAGATGACACTTTTCTACATTATATCACTCAGGTTGTATATGGTTTATGAAATAAAACTGATATGCCCAAAACCTAAGTCTTCTTTGGGGGTTCAAAGTCCAGCTCCATCTGCCTTATAATTAGTGGCAATTTATTGGAACCTGATGTCAGATTATTTTTCAGACCCAGTTTTCAGTGTTTTGGAGAGTTTTCATATTTTCTCTGTATTTAATGAGAAGTTGAGATCAAGTATATTGAAGATTACAAGCCAAGTGTCATATTAAATTGAAGCTTTCTCATTTTTGAATGTTAAGCACTTTGGTTATTCGTGATGTTATATGATATCCATCACTGCAGTTCTTTCTTTTGACTTGTGTCAGAGACAGAGCTCCACCATCCCAATGTGTTGTTCAGTTTCCCAGACCAGAGTCCAGCCCTTCCTGTGCTTGCCTCAGTTTCCCTCCATTCCTCTCCCCACTCCACCACATATGCCCTTCAAATCCAAAATCCAAAACTTTATACTCACATAATAATGTCTATAGGGTCATATTCCCTTTACACATAGAAAATACCTAATTTTGAATTGTTATGTCCATAAAGGAATGCCAGAAACACTTTAGGTTTATGTTGTATTTATTATAATCTGTTTTAGTTCAATCTGAGGGAAAGACAAAAAAGAATCCATACAGGCTCCAGAGAGATGGGCATGGATATTAAACATTCCTCTTTCCTGACAAAGATGGGCTCTTGCAAAAATATTTTCATGGCCCCTAAATTTTAAAGAAGAAGAGTTTTTTCATTTTTAAAAAGGCAGCCTTGCTATTAAAATATGTCAAGAACAGCCCTGGATAATGTTCAAAAATATGTGTAGCACTCTGGGAGGCCCAGGGGGGAGGATCTCTTGAGGTCAAGAGATCTCTTGAGGTTCAAGACTCGTCTGAGCAAGAGCAAGACCCTGTCTCTACCAAAAACTAGAAAGAATTAGCCTGGCATAGTGGTGCATGCTTATAGTCCCAGCTACTTAGGAGGCTGAGGCAGGAGGATCCCTTGAGCCCAGGAGTTTGAGGTTGCAATGAGCCATGATGATGCCACTGCATTCTAGCCCAGGCGACAGAGCAAGACTGTGTCTCCAAAAAAAAAAAAAAAAAAAAGAAAGAAAGAAAAGAAAAAAAATGTATGGGCTCAAATAGAATTAAGAAATAGCTGGCTGTTAGTCTGTTGAAGTATTTATTTCCTGGCTTTTGAAAAGTCTGAGTTCTTAGATCTAAACTGAGAATCATAGCTATGTGCATATCACAGGCAGGGCAAAGCAGGTTCATTCTTTGTTTATCCATTTGCCAGTCATCCTTTTAATCTCTGTCGAATTATCTCCTTAAATTCCTAGGAGTTTTTTATGCCATCTTTTGAAATAGTAAATCACTTTATTTTGTTTTTAAAAGAACATTCATAATGCCATTTCCATAAGCCATTTTGTAAATTAATGCAATTTCCTTTCTCTTTAACCTGTTTGCAAGGAGCTATTTTACATTTCCGCTGTAGTTCAAAAGACTGCAATTAATTCATAATTTAATTTGCAGCATGATATGTAAAATAATGCGTTTGACTCATTTAAATGATGATAGATACCAGAGCTGCATTTATTACTGAGATTCATGAGGGTTTGTGTTGCTTTCATTCCCCAGCCCTGGGATCCCGACACAGGCCAGACCTGGTGCCCAGCACCCCATCACTGTTTGAAGCTGCTTCCTTGGCGACCACAATTTCATCTTCTTCCTTGTATGTCAATGAACATTATCCACACGACAGGACTACACTTTATTCAAACAGGTAATACTTAGCACGATCAAATTACCAATCAGGCTGTTACCACGTCACCATCTGGCCTAGACCAGTATCTCTGAATGAGAACATGTTGTCTCTAACAACCGGGATGTGCCTGTCACCTGCCTGGTGAGTAGGAGAGAGAGAGAACACACTTGATCTCTACTGTGGCAAAAGTGCATTTGAGAAGAAAAAAAAAAAACCTCATGTTTTTTCTTTACAGTTAATCATTATGTCATGTAGAAATTATATAGTTGGCTCTATGGAAGAAGACAACTCTTTCATCGTTTTTATTTTAGGAATTTCTTAGGAAGGGATTTTTTTTAAAGCAAGTACTCTTGGTTAATATTAAACAGATAGCTGCAAAGACATTTTAATGTTCTTTTTTGATAGATATGTTTGACCTTAGTGACTATGGTAAACAGAATAATGCTCCCCCCCCCCCCGAAAGTTGTCCAGTCCTACTTCCTGGAACCTGTGAATATGTTACCTTATATGGCAAAGAGACTTGGCAGATGTGCTTAAATGAAGTATACTGAGGTCGGAAGAGTATCCTGAATTATCCAGATCAGTCCAAGGTAATCAGAGTCCTCATAAGAGAAAGACAGAAGGGTCAAAATCAGAAAAGGTGTGCCACCAGAAGCAGAGGTCGAAGGGGCAGAAGAATTTGGAGATACTGCTCTGCTGGCTTTGAAAATGGAGGAAGGGGCCATGAACCAAGGAATTCAGGCACCTTCTAGAAGCTGAACAGGCAAGAAAATTGCTCCCCTCTAGAGCCTCCACAAAGCAACACAGTCCTGCCCACAGCTTGATTTAGGGCTTCTCACCTCCAGAGCTGTAAGAAAATAAATCTGTATTGTTTTAAGCCACCAAGCTGGTAATTTGTTACAGCAACAATAGGAAGCTAATACAGTGACTCTCAAAGTTTTAACGTAGGTTTAAATATTGGGGTAATTTACTGAAATTTTCTGGGTAAAACAGTAATTTTTTACTTGAGAATATTTAAACAAAATATTCTTGAACATTGGTTCTAGCGACGGAAAATGACATCTTTACAAAGAGATCACAACATTGTCTATGGAATTCACTGTTTTATTTCTGTTTTTTTATAACTAACTTTAATTCCAAGAGAGGGACTAATCAGTAGAGGCTCTCAATAATTATCTGTTAAATGTTAAACTAGTTCTTGTTGAAATCCAGCTGTCAAGGATCAAGATCAGATTTATGCAGGTAAAGTGTTTCTTATACTGTAAGTCATTTTCCACCTTCACACTAAAAGCTTGGTTTACTTCCAGAAAGAGGAGTCAATATTATAGATTTATTTTTAACATATGCACATCTATAGAGGTGAACTTGGTCTTCTGGCAAGTTAAAGTTTAGTCGTTGAACCTGCTATCGTAACTCTATCTTATTGCTGTTCCCTCCTTTCTCAGCTAGATAAAAGATTAGGCAGCCATTCTAGGTCCAGAAAAGTGGAACAAGTTGCAAGGTGAGCTACAGATCTTAGCTGGCCTGAGTTTGGAATATTCAGCTATAAGGACCAACAAATAAGGCTACGTTATAAATCAGTTAACTCACCCTGAGCTATATAAAAATCATTTGATTTGGTTAGCTTCCTTGGACTGGAGAAATTTAAAGTGATTTAAATTACTATATAATACCTAATATTAATATGCACTTTGAATGTTTAAATTTGATGTGTGAATGAGTCAAGCAACAGTCTTTCTTATCTGTGTAGTGCAGCTGAACGCATGGGTCCATATCAAGTTCTTTTGCTCTCAAATATAAATAGGAGCTCAAAAGATAGGTGGAAAATCACTGGAAGTTCTTAGCAAGGTCAAGAACAATTCTCATGCAAAGCCACGGTGGTTTCTTACAGTTTGCTACTGCGGTTATTATTAGGGGCGTATAATTGGATGTGCTCATAAAACATTTACTGAAATTTTCAGCACAGAAATAAAAGTACTTTTTGGTTTTTGGTGGCAGTCGTGGTTGTTGTCAAGTATCCAGTCCCTTGGCCAGAGTTATTAAACCCTCGGGTATTCATAAGGTTTCCCCAGGGTCTGGGACTGCCTCTTCCTGACTCCCAGTCCTTCCCCGCCAGCCCGGAAGCTCCCTCTGCATGCTCCCAGAGCCGTGCTGTCATTCTTGGTACCTTTATTTATGCTGATACTGGGTGGCATATAGATTTGGAGGGGAGAAATAAAAAATTAATCTACCCATATTTTTCCCTTTCTTTGAAATATTTATTTAAAACAAATGAGTTATTTTAAATAAATCTTTGGCATTGTACCTCCAAGTTGCAATTTGATGTGTTTGGCTGTGAGTCAGGGTTCAGTTGCAAGAACCAGAAACTACGTCATCTCAAGCAGAAAGGGATTTAATCTAGGGCACTCGGTTCACAGAGTCTGTGGAAAGGCAGGGGGAGTGGGCCCTGGGCTGGCACCGGGAAACCCCTCCTGGAACACACCTCGACACTGGCCCACCAGCAGCGCCGCAGAGGGGGCCACAGTCAAGCCAGTGCCTGCCAAGGGGATACGACCCAGAGAAAATCATTTCGGTGGGCCCAGAATGTTTTTAAAATGAGCCAACATTTAAAAACCAAGCAACTGCTCTAAAGTACCAAGGTTCTTTTGAAAAAAATCAGTCCTTTGGCACCAATGGGCTCTATGCCCTCCTGGCATCTATCAGCTGCAGGGAGAATCCCGGACCCTCCAAGTCACCACCCTCTGTGTCATCCATCTGTGCTGTCACCTGCCACCTCGTGCAAGCATTTCTGCTTTCAGCCTTGATGTATAGAGAAGCCAAAACACAGACCTCAGATCTTAATTGCTGACTTAGGGGAATCGATCATAAGGAAAAGAGGCATGGAAGGTGCTAGAGAGAAATAATGGCATGAGAACTCCTCGGAGTTAGTATCCCTGCTTCCCATGAGCCACTGCGTACAACCCTAATTATTCAATTGGGAAACCTCACCAGCAAACTGAAAAAAAAAAAATTGTCATATTTTTCTATCATTTTTTTTTTCCTATAAAGCCCTCCTAGCCCTACCTGGCATTTCTTGAGGCAACAAATAGACACTATTCTAAATCTCATCTGACCTACTGAGTTTTAAAACTTAATCCAGATAGCCTACAAAAGAAAATGCATTAAAAAGAAGAAGAAGATGTGTTGACTATTGATGTGATATTTTACATGCGAGATTTTTCTCTTTCTTCATCTGTGAGTCATTTTTCTGTTCAGGCCAACTGGTCTGTTTTCCCATTTTGACATTATGCTGTACATATCTGTTCTAAAAGAAGCTGTAAATACATCAGCTAGCAGTTGTCATTCTGTCAGTCTTTTTAGAATCCTTAACTTTGCGAGGTATTGGTTAGCACCTGGACGTCCCCACACCTCAGTTATATACTGCAGTGAGAAACTGCTGTCTCTTAGAATTAGCCCTCTTTTGTAAGAATTATTCTTTGTAACTTCAAAAACTCCAGTAGAGACCCATTCTCTTTTTTAAAGTGTACTACAAAGCTTGACTAAGAAGCAAAGAAAAAAATAGTATCATCTTAAAAGTATATATTTAACCTGCTGATTGAGAGTACATATTTTGGAGTTCCACTGTAGAGTCTTGTATTAGAGCAAGCCAATCATAGGAATAACAAGAAACTGCCATGAGCACCTGCTTCCCAGTCAAATAGTGGGATTTAAGTTCTGAATTTTTGATACTTGATTTTTTTTTCGTAGTAAAAATTCTACTCTTTTAAAAGAAATATGAATTAAGTGCACTTTTTTTTTGGCTACTTAATAACTAAAGCATTTCTAGTAGGCAAAGTGTTATGCTTATGTTAATGTCTACCTATGGTGTTTGTTCTGCAAGTCATTGGCAAATTTTGCTTATTAAAAATCGCACTGCAATGGCAACTTTTCTATCATAGTATTGAGTCATACTTCAAATCATCAGTAATAATCTAATAATAATAACAGTTATAATAGTAGCTAATTATTGGACCTTATTAAGGGCTGTGTTAAGCTCTTGTATTGAGGCATTTAATTCTCACAGCAACTCTGTAAGATTATTATATTTATTATCTCCGGGCTTCAGATGGGGAAATTGATGTTTAGCAACATTGGGTAACTTTCCGAAGGCCACATGGCTAAAATGTAGAGCCATGACTTTCACCCACAATACTGATATAGAATATATTTTTAGATGATGCTTTTAATGGAAATTTGATGACATCCATACAAGTTCTCTTCTTCCTCATCTGTTTTGCCTTTTCTTTTCCCATGTAATTTGGAGCGAGGATTTTCATCTTCAAAGATGTTAGAGACAGAATGTTCAAACACTTTAAAAATGTAACATTAAATTTATGAGAAGCCTAAAATAGCTGTTTCCTCAAATGATTACTTTCAGTTCTCCAGGTAGATTCAAAATCACTACATAATCTTTGAGAAGAGACTTTTGTTAGATATGTTTCTGCTGGATTTAGAAACCCTTGTATTTTTTGTTGACATAGCCAGGTTAGCGGGAACCTTTATTGCTTACAAAACAAAGGGAGAAGAATGTTGGTTGCAAGAACTTCCTAGTGATTCCAGTTTTCTAACCCTGCCACCCTCAAGGGAGGGACAGAGCACACCTGCAGTGTCTGCTGGGGAAGCACAACTACCTGCTGTACGTAGACACAGTCCAGGGCTCGACAGCCCCTCGTAGGATGATGCTCTTGTTGATGCTGAATGTTGTCTCTGACCTCTTCAGACTGTACTTTTCTGCTTCTTAATCTGGACACTGCTGCCTTGCAGAGAGACCTTCTTACCCCACCACCTCAGGTGTTTCCCGTGCTCTTTCATCCTTCTAAATCGTCACATAGCACACTAACCCCCGAACTGCCACTTCTCGCCATCTAACATTGGGCAAGTGACTTGACCTTTATATACCTCAGTTTCCTCATTTGTAAAATGTGAATGATTATACTAGTGCCCCGAAAGTGTTGTTACAAAGATTAAATGAAATAACAATTGGAAAGCACGTATAATAATACCTCCTGGCACATAGCACCATCAAAGCATTTGTTAAACTAAAATAATCAAGTGCTTTGAGATACCTTGCAGCTTCCCCTAAGTCCCACTGTAAGGGGCAAGATACGTGTTTTGGGCAAAGAGCCATCGTAGAGTATTCTGTTAGACAGAGTCCATTCAAGGAAATGGAAAACACACTTGGAATTTCAAAGGACATTGGTTTACAGAGTGTGAGGAGCCTGCAAGAGTGAAGGGGGCAGTTGCAGGAACCCAGGTAAATAACCACAGGGGGCAGCTTCCAGCACATTACCAGAACTTAGACTCTCAAAGAAGGGCTCCCACCTGGGGACCTGCTGCTACTTTAGGAGAAGGGACAGTGGAGGCAGACGCCACCTAAAGAGCCCGGCTAGTGGCAGGAACACAGCTGCCTCCAACACACTGCCCGAAGGTGAAAGAGAGAAAAATGAGAGAGAAGAGGGCCAGAGGCTTCTGCCCTCTCCGCACCTTCGCATCCATCTCCTGCAGTGTCTCGCCTGGCAGGGCCTGGCCTAGGAGCCTGCAGGACGTAGTTTGCGACTCTCAGCCCCAGCATTGCAAAGTGGAGTTGAGGCAGGATTAAATAACAGCCACAATACAGGGAGCAAAAACTAGATAGCTGTAAGATCTTAAAAAAATAATAATAATATTACAAAGATCAAAGGTAAAGTGTGCATGCAAGGACAGGAATCAATTCAGACTCACAAAAGGAATTATAGAACCAATTTATTAACATGCCAATGTAACATAGTGCTATGTAAAGTAGCCATAATTTTTTTTTAATGATCTGTGCAATTAGAGACTCCAGTGTTTACCAACACATCTGTCTGACAGTCAATAACACATTCCCTAGTACTGTGCTGGTTGTAAATCTCATAGAAATGGCTTAGCTCATTCCAGACACGTGGGGTAGATAAAAAAGGTTTTTTAGCTCAAGAATTCCTCAAAGAGGTTTGTAAGCCTGAGGAACCCAGGTGAAATGCCCTCTGATAAGGCAGTGGACACAGTTTGGGGGCAGCGTGGCCATCACCCATGTCCTCAGAAAACACTTATACTTTGTCACCGAAACCTAGTTTGTGAACCCACCACCCTGTCCTCTCTCACTGGCTGAATCTAATTCAGTTTGGAGCAAACTGAATTAGTGGGGGGAAATAGGGTGTCACGTCCAATCTTCTTAGTGAAGAGAAGGATTTAGTCATCTTTCCCCAGTGTCAGGAAACTAAGTCATCAAGCAAATGATGGCACGTGTTCAGAGGAGAATAACCCTCCCCAGGATCCTGGAGGAAAGACCTTTGTTCCCCAGCCTCTCAAAAGAAGGACATCTCGTTTTAGGAATTAGGACCATTGTAGGCAGCTGGCGTTACCGGTGAACCCAGGAGTGGTGCCACCTCTCCCTTGAGTTGTGACTGGGGCACATGCAGAGAAAATTGGAACCTGAGAGAAGTTTTTCATAATATGCCTGTTAGTTTAGTTCCCCCTCCCCACCCCCAGAAAGAAGAAGAAAAACATGTTCTTCTAAAAACCTTTTAGAAGAACATGTTTCTTCTAAAACATTTAGTTTTAGAAGAAAAACTAAATCACATTAGTCTGCACCTGGATTTTACCGGCTCCTTTTCTTTTTTCTTTTTTTGACAAATTATAGAATTATTTCAGAAGTGATTAGCTGTTCAAATGATCCCTTGTATATTTCTGCATGGGCAGGAAATGGAAGTGAATTTTTCAGGATATGTGACATTTTATGAAGAATAATTTAGGGTTCAGCATTAATTCAAAGAACACTCACAGGTTTTGAGGAACTGGTACATGGTAATATTTCTTGGTGCTTTTTGTGTATTCTTAAGGTGGATCTAGTTTATGGATAAATCATATCGCCAAAAAAAAAAGGTGGGAAACTATTGCCCAGCCTTTGGTTATCCTAATTTGCAATTTATCCATTCTCTGCCTCTTAGTTCTGGTACCAAAACACTGCATATGTATTTCTCTTGACTTCAAGCACTAGCGCTACATCTGTGGAGGAATGGCTCTCTGGTGGATGTATCTCTGCAGACCCTCCCCAATTCTCTGCCCTCCTCCACTGATCCTTTGCAGAATTGCTTTACAGTGTGGTTAGTTCCTACATCAAGGCACCTGCGTCTAGAAATAGGGCCCTGAAATCTGCATTTTAGCAAGTACGTCAAGGAATTCTGATGCACACAAGGGTGTGTGGAAAAAGTTCTTTAGAGATAAACTCCTCTCTCTGTCTATCCTTGAGTAGTGAAACAATGCCTTGTGGTTCAGCTGAGACACAGTGGGGCTCCTTCAACTAACTAAGAGGACATAGCATGTAATGCCAAAAATACAAGACTATAGCAGAGTGGGTGCATTCTCAGATTACATAGTTGAGGAGAACAGGACCTCAGTTCCTTTCTCATACCTCAGACATGCCTGGACAGGCCCTAGGCAAAAGTACACTTGCCTTCAAAGTATTTGATGTTAGCAACACCTCTAGAAAATGTTCCAACCGGCCCCAAACCTGCTTCCCAGCCCAGTTCCTCTGACCTGAGGCCAAACTACATTTCTGCTCAGCAGCTATTTTTGACCTCCCTGCGTCTACAGAGAGCCTTGATTCCATGCAGCCAAGCAGAGTCACCTCCAGATGCCCTGGGCCTCACTGACTCTCCTTTTCTGCTTAAAGGTCAGTTTGGTCCTTCTGGGGCCTGAGAAGCCCCCCTCTCAATCCTGACCATTTCACTCTGCCCGTTCGGTGTGGCCACCCTTTGGTTGAGCAGCCTAGTACAAGCCAGCTTCTCACCCCAGACAGCTCCTGGCCGAGTGGCCTCACACAGGGCAGCACCTTCCCATGGCTTGTCTGCATGGATTCAGCTGCCTTCCCCACCTCGGCCTCTGTTTGGGACGGTCCCTTTTGGCCCACCCGTTGCATTTTCACCTTCTGGCTGTTGCCTGTAGTCTAGCTCTTGTGTCATATACAAAGTAGCGGTGACTGCCAGGGCCTGAGATCTGTGATGGGTGAACTTCCAGGCTCACGTTACCAGCTCCGGCCAGTTCTCCTCCATCCAGGGGCCCTCTTGTTGAGGGCTCTGCCAGAATCCCAAGCTTCATTTTGTTTCTCTGCTATGTCTCAAATACACAGGAAGAGTCCCAAACACAATTTCTTCCAAGGCAAGTAGAAAGTTGATCCTCGACATCCTCTGTTTAATCCTTCTGTTATCTTTGGAATTATCTCCACAGTAGCCAGCTTTATCTCCTGTAAATTAGATGATTTGTTGGCTTTGGGGGAAAGAATTTCACCAGGGAAGTCCACACACAGAAGCTGCTGCCGAGGACTCATTAACTTCAGAGAGTGAACTGGCCCCACCGCCCCACGGGCAGCCAAAGCCTCTGCCGCAGCCAACTTTCCCTTTTAGCTCATGGTGCTGATGGGTGTCAGGGGACTTAGGTAGGCGTGATGAGGGCGTTAGGAGGCAGTGATAAATTCCCAGTTCGGAATAATAGTAATCCAAATGTAATTGTTTAATAGCCTGTTTTCAAGGATAAAGTAATAAAGATAAAATATATAATGATATAAAGGATCTCATTAGTTTTCTGGCCAGCTATAATAAAAATTAGTGTTTGCAAGGTCACAAAAGAACTTAAAAATGACCAGACTTGTTTTTTCAACAAAGGATTTGGCTAAAATGCAAATGTCATCCTACTGATGGCTACTTGGAAAAAAAAAAAAAAAATGAGAGAGTTTCTCTGTTTTTTCTTTTATTGTTTCTTGTCAGACTGGAAGAATGCCTCTGAGTATGTAAGCACTTCATCTGGGGAAACGTGTTTTTATCTTCTATTTATATGTAAGTGCATCTGGTTTGCCCTAATAATTCCAATGGCCCTCACCTGCCAGTTCTGTGTGGTCACCGAGTTGTGACAGAGGAGAGGCCAGGCATTTCAAGGCCAGGTCAAAGCTCAGTTAGGAAACAGACCAAGTGTTTCCTTCTTTGCCTTTCGCCTACCCACCCTCCTGCTTTTCTGATCCCAGTAGCAAAACTTGCTCAAAAAGAATCACGATGCTTTGGAAATGGAAGGGGCCTTTAGCTGTCATGTCATCCAGCCCTTTTATTTATTAGAAAATTTAATTTATTTATAAACTATAAATAAACAATTTTTATACCAAAACTATATCACAGAGTTTAACAGTCAAATGGTTGTATAAAATGTGCCAGGAAAAGAGCAGGTCCCTTACCACCTCCCCTCTACTTTATTGTCCCCATATGCAATTTCTACTCTTTGAGCTAATTCCTTTGGCAATTACCATAATTCCATTTCTGTAAATAATAGGCTTCCATGGCTATTTCCTGATCTTTCAGGTTTAGGCATTAGCTAATAACTTCCCAGTATAGAAGATGAAGATTTAGCTATCTTTTCCCCAGCCCACACCTACCGCAGACACACACTCTTCCGACCCTCACCCCTGCACCCTTGCAGTCTCCCAGGAGAGTTACATGTGATTGTGCTCGGAATCAATATTGAGTATGTTATTATGGCTGTGTCACTATTACGATGTACTATCCTGGTTTTCCTTTCCTATGCAGCTTTTTGTTTTCCTTGTAATAAACCATTGCCTTGTTCTTTTGTTTGCTTAGTTTTCTATATATTGTTCTTTAATGGAACCCTAAGCTCTCCACTAATTGTCTTCATTGCTTCTCAGATCACTTAGATGCATTAGGTTCTGTTCATTTCATTGTCTTGCAAAAGTTTCCCGCAGAGCCTTCCTACATGCTCCAGTCTAGACTGGCCGCCTTCTAGGGCCTGATGCACATAGGTTGCTTTGGGGTCTCTCTGCTCCATCATGTCAGGGATCTCAGTCACCTCCTATCTGTACTGGTTCCCTTGTTTGTCATATCCTGTATTTTTCTCTTTCTTGGTTTACACCCTCATGTCTTCCAGAAGAATCTCCAGCATCCTCCAGTGTGAAAAGGATTCACAGAAGGCAAAATATTTGAGGTCTTGCATGTCTAAGACTTTTTTCTAACCCTAACACTTGATCGATAGGTTAGCTGGTATAGAATTCCAGGTTTTGTAAATCTTGGTTTTTTTTTTTCAAAATTGTGGAGGTTCTGCTTCATTATCTTCTAGTTTCCAGGTACCCTTGAGAATTCAGTCCTGTTCTAATTCCCGATCTTCTGTATATGACTGTATTTTCTTTCCAGAAACTTGTAATCTCTTCAGTTTTTTCCCAGCGTCCCAATATTTCATGATGACTTGGTGCCTTCATGTGGCTCTATTTCCAGCCAATGTGCTGAGCGCTCAGAGGGCCTGTTCAGTCTGCAAACTCATGTTTTGACTTGGAGGAATTTTTCTTAACTATTTTTTTATTTCTTCCCATCTGTTTTCTTTCTTCTTTCTGTAATTCCTTTCATGCATATGGAATCTCCCGGATTTGTCCTCCAATTTTCTCTACTTTTCTCTCTTCATTTCCATCTATTTGTCTTTCTGTTCTATTTCCTGAGAGATTTCCTCACTGTCATCTCCTAATCCTTCCACTGGGTTTTTAATTTCCGTGACCATATTTTCTAAGAACTCTTTTTTGTTTTTGTTTGCTGAGATTACATTTTTAGCAGTCTTTTCTTATTTCATGGTTATAATTTCTTCTCTTTTCTTTCTGAGGATATTAGGATCATGTTGTTTGCTTTGCTCTGATTTTTATCACTTCTCCCTTTTTGGTCTCAATTTTCATTCAGGTTGCCTTTTTATTTTAGTCTGCGTCTTTCATACTGGAGATTTTCTTCAGATTTTTGGAAATCCTTGTTTGGTCAAGGTTTGGCTGGGAGACTAAAATGCTGACTGGAAACGTAGGCACCTGAGCAAGGCTTGTTGACGAACAAGCTGTTGAGCTGGTCAGATTCCCTGTAGAAGATGCTTCCAGTTTCTTGTTTGGAGGGGAAAGGCCTGGCTCTCAGCTTTCTGGAACCGCTGGCAGTAAAGAAAGCTGGGTGTCTCGGCCTCCAGTATACATGTGTTCACTTCATGTCTTTTCCCTCAGCTGCTTCTGGTGTCCCTGGGTCCACATACCTTATATTCCTCAAAGGAAAAAAAAAAATGAAACCTTCCAATCTTCTCTTGGAATGGGGTAGGGTATTGCCTGGCTATATATTTCTTTGCTTTCCCAGTAGTAGCTTAGGATTGACCTCTCTTTAGTTTGCAGGAAGTTGCTCATGTGCCTTCTAGATTCCAAAATTTTACTTCTGTTAGCCTCTTCCCATCTTCCACCCTTTTATAGGTTTATATCCTTTTTAAACTTTTCATTGTAGTTTTAGAGGGTTGGATTTGTCAGTAAAATTAGATGGTATGTGTGCCATTTGCCTTGGTTTCTTTGTCTATAAATTGAGAGAGGCCAAGAGGGTTGCTGCATGAAGATTTCCAAGGTTTGCATCATAACTTAATAGTAGAATTGGAGCTAAGACCTACACTTCCTGACTCCTTGTTCAGGGCAGTCTCATTCAAAATAGACAAAATAATCCATAATGGGTTAATCCATAATCAGTGTGTTTCTGACTGGGTGTGAATGAGTTTAAAAGGCTATTTTGCAAAGAGTTCTCTGATTGGTATCTCATCAGAAGGCAGTAAATCAGGAAGCATCTGAGGCCTTCCTAATGCCATCACACTGTACAGCCAAGCCCCACATAGGAGAAGGACTAGTGAAAAATGTTGGTAGGACCAGTATTGCCTATGCCAAATTATACTTCTCCATGTCACTGGAGCTGTACCAAGAGCTACCCTCCATGTGGGAAGAAATGGGATTACAGTCAAATACCCAAATTTCGCTAGCACTTGCCCCATCTGCTGCAGTAGATGCCAAGTCTCCTGTCAAGCACTTTCCAAGTACACCTGTAAGCCCCAGAGGTATCTCCTTGGTGCTCACAAACGAGTGCGGTCCCATTGACTGCCTCTACGTCTGTTCATCCCCTGCAGTCTCCCGCCAGGCATGGCTCCTGCCCACCTCCTGCTGGGCCTCTTGCTGCATACTGTAATTCCATATCCCCAAACATTTGGGGAGGGCCTTCTAGGCACAAGATATGGTATTATATAAAATGCTAGAGAGGATGGAAAAGATGGGAAATCTAGCTCTTGAGAAACTATAATATTTGCATAAATAGATACAATAGAAAGCAAGTGGTATTCTGTTCGATGAAAGACCTGCGCAAAGTGAGTCGGGAGGACAGAGTTGGGAAAGATGACTTGCCTGGAGCCATCTATGATGCCTGCCACAAGGCAAGAGTGCTTCTGCTTGCTCAGACTAAGAGGGATTCCAAAAGTGACAATGTCGTTTTATAAAGAATTTAATTCCAGGAAGATGTGTATTGATCACTTGCTTCTGTCAGTTTTTGTGATGTAATGACTACATCTGACTTTTCAAGTGCAAACTGATGCATGAACCCCTCAACCCAGGGGCTGTGAGAGAGAGCAGAGCTCCCTAGTTTGTTCCTGGTTGGCATTCATCCCATGTGTCATTCTGTGGTGATGGCAGATTTAAAATTCCATTTCGTTTGCCTCAGTGACATAGAAACAGTTCTTCTTAAACCAGGGGCTCCCACATAAAGCCCTCTCGGTGTGATCTCTGGAAAACTAGGGAACTGGATATTTTTGTTGAAGAATACACAGTTCTCAGATGTAACCTGAGCATGGCACTTCTTTGCCAAAACAGGAAGGTAGGTCACCTGAGAGCTGGCCTCAGACTGAAATAATTATATGAATTCTGGGAAGTGGTGAGAGCTTTATAGTTTTATAGCACTTACCTAATAATGCTTACAAATGCTTTTAGACATCAACATGGAAGACAATAATTGTTTGAAACTGTTGAGTTATGACTACCATTAATTAATGTACAATGTTTTACATTTTTGTTTATGGTAAGCCTAAGAACCATTCATTGAATATGTGTACTATACCATGCAGTCTGCCAAGAACTTCACAGGTATTATTTTATTTAATACACCCATCAAACCTGTAAGGTATAAGCACTGCTGGAGTTAATAAAAGAGACTTCCTAGAAACATAAATGATAGGATCATAGAAAAATCAATTATTGCCAAGGGTATTGTGTGCCCAAACCTAAGACTATATAAAAAACATAATAACTTGACCCCCAAAATGAACTTCTAGGTAAAATAAAACTTTTTTCTTTAAAATCTGTAATACTTTAATCATTATGAATACACTGTCAAATGCATCATTTGAAAACATTCCTATATTTGAGTCTCATAAAATGTGACCATAATCAATCAGAAAGTGGCCCCATAACTGATTAAAAAAAAAAAAAAGAACATAAGTTAGATAGCAAATAGTTCAGTAAGTGAAATCAGATGATATGATTTAGGCTTGGATCAATGTTGCATATTTATATGTTGCTAGAGAATGTATAAGATATCTTGTCCCTTTGCATTAACAAGCAGAAGTGAGCCCAAGTTTCAGTAAGAAATGCTTTCAGCCAAGTAACTGGTAAGGATGGCTTGAACTAGAACTTTCCAACCATTATGATGTGGCCCACAGGTAAGCCACAGATAGATGAGCAGAGACACTTTTCCCCTCAGTCTTCAGGGTGGTGAGGGGTCCTAGGGCAGCTGAAGGCCCCCAGGGTAATTCACCTCAGGTACCAGCGGTCTCCTCCTCATTCCCCAGAGGACAATACAACTGTTATCATATGCTGTGAATGTCATGACGCTACAGAAGGTGGAGAAGCACTGGCTTAAAATAGAATAAAGAATATTTGTCATTTATTTGACATAAGTGCAAAGATATACAGTCCAGCGTGGGTACAGCTACCCAGTGACACTCTCAAGGATCCAAGGTCTTTCCATCTGTCTACTTTGCCATCCTTTACTTTTTGGTTTTTGCTTCTCTGATTTGTTTCCCCATGGTTACAAGATGGCTGCCATGGCTTCAGACATCATGTCCTCACTCCAGGGACTACTGTAGGAAGGAAACAGAAAGAGCAAAGAAAAAAAAAGAGTGGGGAAGGGAAATTTCACATTGCAGGCTCTGTTCTTTTATTGGGGTTTGCCCAGTTGTGGCCCCATCTGCATCCTCTTAACAGCTCATGCCAGAAGTGTATACCACGACCACCTCTGGCTGCAAAGGAGGCTGGGAAGAGACCTCCTTTCCCTGAGACTACATAGGAGAGGAAAAGATTTATTCTCCTCACTCATCACTAGGTTCATGACTGAGGCCCCTATAACCAAGACAGATTAACAAGAGAAAAGCATATAAATTTATTTAATATAAGTTTACAGCCAGGCGAGATGGCTTACACCTGTAATCCTAGCACTCTGGGAGGCCAAGGTGGGAGGATTGCTTGAGCTCAGGAGTTTGAGACCACCTGAGCAAGAGCGAGACCCCATCTCTACTAAAAATAGAAAAAATTAGCTGAGTGTCGTGGTATGTACCTGTAGTCCCAGCTACTCAGGAGGCTGAGGCAGGAGGATCGCTTGAGCCCAGGAGTTTGAGGTTGCTGTGAGCTAGGCTGACACCACAGCACTCTAGCCAGGGTGATGGAGTGAGACTCTGTCTCAAAAAAAAAAAAAGTTTTACATGACACAGGAGCCTTCAGAAATGACCCAAAAAACCACATAAACCTGTGTATTTTTTATGCTAGGTTTGATTGAGAAGTGACTATTCATGGAAAAATATGATTGGACAAAGAGGGTATGATCTAATGGTAATAAATTGGAGGGAAATAAGCAAGGCTTGTTTGTTGAGATTCTTTGCTGTGTCTCTGTATCTTCAGAGATAAGAACGTTCCTTTCCTCCAGGTATAGGGAGGGTGCCTGTGGAATGAGGGTCTTATGACCCTTCAGAGAAAGGTCAGAGAAGTCTTCTATGGCCTGCTTCAAGGAAGAAGGTCAGAGAGTGACCTTCCTAGGTTTTATGATCTGTTTTCTCAAATGCCAGGGTGCCATATTTTGGGGTAGCATATCCTGAACTCCATCACTGCTGATCTACATCTACTACCCAGACTCAAAACTTGGGGTTCTGTTAGCAAAGGCAGGGCACTATGGCCCTTATGTAGGCAGAAGTGATAATGCCAAACAGACCATAAGGACAATGCCAGGATTTTTTTTTTTTTTTTAACAAAACAGACTTTCTGCTTCTTAAGTGACTCTTTCAGCTAAAATGCTACCCACCGGGCCATTTTCCCCACAAACTAAAAGCCTACTCTGTGGAAATGGGCTTGAAACAGAGCAAGAGAAAGGTCTGTGCAAATTTTAGAGAAATTTAAGTTTTCTCAGTATTCATTCTCATTCAGACATCAAAGCAGCATTTATGATTTTGTAGCTTTGTAGTTGCAGAACTAGGTATGATTTTTTGCCTTTTTTCTCCTATTCAATAGTATACTAAAGCATTAATATTGTTAATTATTTTTAATAATTATATGGGCTCTTCGGAAAGTTGTGTGAGATGTCTCAAGAATCAGAGCACAGAGCTGGTTTTGTTTCATTTCTTGAACATTAATATAAAAGTCATAATGCAAATGTCTCACACCACAAATTTTATTTTTTTTTATTTCAATCCTTAGAAATGTGTTGTGATATGCTTTAAAGTGTAATATTTGGTCAATTTTATCAAGTATTCCATTTGCACTTTTTTTCTTTTTTCTTTTTTTTATTGGTATAAATGGATGGGGTACAAGTATAATTTTGTTTTGATATATTGCATAGTGGTGAAGTGAGAGCTTTTAGTGAATCCATCACTGGAATAATGTACGTTGTACCCTGTAAGTAATTTCTCATCATCCATTTCCCTCCCATTCCCTCACCCTTCCAAGTCTCCACTGTCTCTCATTCCACACTCTACTTCCATGTGTACACATTATTTAGCTCCCACTTGGAAACGAGAACATGTGTATCTTTCTGAAATGTTTTACTTAAGATAATGGCCTCCAGTTCTATCCATGTTGCTGTAAAAGACATGATTTCACTCTTTTTTATGCCTGAATAGTATCCCATTGTATATATATATACCACATTTTATTTATATCTGTGGTTACAATGGATGTTCACACCACAAATTTTAAATGGTTAACTTTTGGGGGGTTAAGCAGTATTAACTGTGGATACTTAGAGATATTTTTTCTCATTTCGTCAGAATTGATGACAGAGCAAAGTATTATTTTTATGGTGTTGCAAAGTCTGCATCAGAAATCCATGGTACCCAGGAGAAACTAAATGTAATAATTACCTTGGATTAATTAATCATTTTTAGGAAGTTGGTTCATAGTATTCCCAGCATTGATTCGGAAGGAAAAAAGAATAAGAAAGAAAACACCAGCCATCCACGATCTTTCCATGGTAACTTGGGAAATCTTAAATTTGAGAGATAAGAATAACTGCGAACCAATTTTTAATCTATGATAAGGAATAAACTTTCTCTGCTTTGTGAATTCACTTCCTGATTATGAAAATTATATAAGAACTTTATAATATAGGGAATTTGAAAAAGAAAGCAATTATTCTTCCTCCTACCCCTTTAATACAATTACTGATGCTTTTATAAACCCCAGTTGGGCTCTTTCCAGATATGTATGGTTCATGATATGATTGGAATCATAGTGCAAATGCCACTTTCTATCACACATATTTCTAAGGCGCTAAATATTAATTCTGTATTCTCGTCATTCTTCTTTTCATGTTTTTCTACGTCTTATTTTTATCACAGATACGCTTTTGCAAGTCAAAACCACCAACCCATCCACTCCCCACCCCCATTTCCTCGCCACCAAAGGCAATCACCTTTTTTATCTGATTTATTTGCTTATTTCTCTCCATCTCCCTAAACAAAAATGCATAGAGTTGCTGCTTCCTGGGTTTTTTGTTCTCACTTTGAAAAAGGATGATCTAGTTCCCTTTTATCACCCTCCCTTCACACTAGCCTTCCTCGTGCCCTCCTAGTGGACCTGCTTAGATTATTTTGCTTAGATTATTTACCTTATTATGTCATAAACACTATTCACAACTGTGCCCTGTTGTAAAGGCTCATTACTTTTCCTTATATTTTTCCCCAAAATGAATGATGTTCTGTTCTGTTTTGTTTTGTTTCCTTGGTTGTCTACATACTTATTACTAGTTGAATCTCAAGCTCTTCACCGCATCGCATTAGCTCAGAAGCATCAGATGCTCCATCAGAGTTGTGCACCTGACTCGTCTGTCCCCGGAGCCTCTGACCTGGCCTGGTCTGCTGTCCTTGCCTGGTGCACAGCTGTTATCCTGGGAACTTCCTTCACCTTTGTCCTGGGGACTCACTTTGTCTCTGACGTTTGCTCCCCTGCTTCATCATTTTCATATTTTCCTTTTCTTGGTTTATTCCCTTATTTTTGCGAAGTACCTTGTCCAGTGTCTTTTTGAGAAAAAGATCATGGGAAGTAAATTTTTTGAGATCTTACATGTCTGAAAATGTCTTTATGCTAAGCTCACTCGTAAGTAATAGTTTAGTAGGATACAACATTTTATTTTGGAAATAGTTTTCCTTTAGATTTTCAAAGACATTATTCCATTGTCTTCAGACTTCCCATTTGTTGTCAAGAAATTCAAAGTTACCTGTTTCCTGATCCTTTGCATGTGATCTATTTTTCTCCCATCTCTGAAAGTTTAAAGATCTTGTCTTTTTTCTGATTAAGCACCTTGGGTGGCTCTTATTTTCATCCATCACAAAGTATGGTTAGTGGGCCTCTTCATTCTGCACATTCAGATCCTTCAGATCTAGGAAATTTTCTTTCTTTCATTTTTTTTTTCTTTTTTGGTTTTTGGATTTTTTTGAGGTCTAGGAAATTTGCTTGATTTATTTGCCTCTGTTTTTTATTTTCTCTCTTTCTTTATTTCTTCATTTGAGAATTAGAGCTGCTACTGGACTGGTGTTGTATGATTCTGTTGTTTTTTCTATGTCTCCCATCTCTATGGTTTCGTTCTATTTTTTGTGAGATTTCCTCAAATTTTCATACAACCTTGCTAATGAATCAGTTTTATTAAGATTATGTTTTTACTTTCCTAATCTCTTTCTCATCCTTATTATTTCTTTTTGTAGTACCATTTTTTTACTTTGTAGTTATACTAACTTATCCAAGGATATAAATGATAGTTGGGGTGTAGGTGTTTCTTGGCATTTTCCTCTCCCTGCATGACCTGAATTTCCTCTGATTAGCTTTTTCTTTCTCTTTTACAACAGCGGCTTTTCTCAGATTTCTGGTAATCCTTGGTTGTCCACTTATACTTAAAAGTGTGTCACTATAAATCTTTAGAGACAGAAAGTAAATTAGCAGTTACCTAGTGCTGGGGGATTTGGGGAAATGGAGTAACTGTTAATGAATGAGTACAATTTTCTTCTCTGGGTGATGAAATTACTCCACAATTGGTTATGGTGATAGTTGCACAACTCTGAATATACTAAAAGCCATTGAATTATATGCTGTAAATGGACCAATTATATGGTATATGTATATGTATTTTTGTTATTTGCCACAGAAAAATTAGAGGTATAATACTAGCTTTACCTACTCTTCTTATATGGTTCTTTGATTTGAAGGCAGTCATGTAGTCCCTCTAGACCAGCTGTCCCCAGCCTTTTTGGCACCAGGGACCAGGTTCATGGAAGACAGTTTTTCCACAGATGGTAGGGGGGTGGTTTGAGGATGATTCAATCATATTACATTTATTGTGTAGTCAGACCTCTCTGCTAATGATAATCTGTATTTGCAGCCACTCCCCAGTGCTAGCATCACCGCCTCAGCTCCACCTCAGATCATCAGGCATTAGATTCTTATAAGGAGCCACAACCTAGATGCTCGCATGTGCAATTTACAGTAGGGTTCTTATTCCCATGAGAACCTAATGCTCCCGCTGATCTGACAGGAGGCGGAGCTTATGCAGTGATGTGAGCGATGGGGAGTGGCTGTAAATACAGATGAAGCTTTGCTTGCTTGCCCGCCGCTCACCTCCTGCTGTGCCACCCAGTTCCTAACAGGCCATGGACCAGTACCAGTCCTCTGCCCAGGGGTTGGGGACCACAGCTGTAGACTGAGTCAGGAGCTCAGAGTATTAAAATCATGGGGGGCGGGGGTACAGTGGCCAAGCTCACCATCCTCTGTGACACTTGATCTTGCAGCCAACTTAATTCCTGTTTTCATTTCTGGTACCTAGAATTGCACCTGATATTAACTTAATATTTCTTAAATGTTTATCAGGTAAATAACTAAGAGAATCATTTGTAGTTAACAGCACAATTGTATCATATATACATACAACTTCAAGGCAATTCTAAATTGTCTCCTCCTCCAACTAAAACATTTCAATATAAACTAACATTGGTCCAAAGTCTGCTTGTTAATAACCATGATGTCTAAGATCTCCAGTCTCTAAAACCTTATAATTCTGTTTGTCAACCTAAAATGCCACCCTTCTTTTACTTTTGAAAAGAACCTTTATCTCTTTGCATCAGTGAAAGAAACTTATATTTGATTTAGATTATTATGTATAACAACTTGACCTTTCCAAAGCAAAGCAACCATTCAGAGCCAGCTACATAATTTGCATGATTTCATGCAAATTAAAAATGTGGGGCCTGTTGTTCAAAAATGATTATCAACTTCCAGATGACAACAGCAGAGCATTAAACTAAGCAAGGGACCATTTTAAGCACAGGAACCCATATAATTGCACAGGTCACACAGCCATGAAGTCCGCCCTGAGACTATTTCTGGAAGGAAGACACTTTTGATGTTCCTGCCAATAATAGTTTGCTTTGGTTCAGTTATTACAATGACTAACATTTCCCCTGCTCAGGGGCCTTTACTATGGGAGCTGTGGGGGGCATTCATTTTACGGTCATTGCCTAAAACTCCACATTTCAGCTAGTTTCGTTGACGGCAATTGCGTGCTTCACCACTGTGGGCGTTCAGTATTAGGTGGGGGGATTTCAGGTGTTTTCTTCCTGCTCTGACAGTAACTTTCAGTGGGTCAAATTCTTCAAGCCAAATTAAATTAAAACTCAAGATCTGATCCCCAAGAGAAAAAGAACCTGAATAAATATATATCTCCTATTTCTAAGGTCCTGGCAGTTTGTAGAGCTACTTATTCCCCGCCCCCCCACTTGTTTTCAGCTCAATGCATCTGAACACCTGCTATTCATATCAGGAGGAAATGAAATCAATGGCATTTTTCTTCCCCAGTGCCAGTCTTTAAACTTCCTTCTTTTTTGCCAGTAAGTCATCATTCTTCTTCAAGACTGCTTTTATATTCAGGCATGTCCAAGATTTCCTTGACTTATTTGTTTTGAACTTTGAGTCTGATAGACTCTTGGAAATGCACATGGTTCCACCCTCACCCAGAGAGGCACTTTACACAAACACAGTGGACTGAAATGTCTCTTAAGGGTTTATAAAAGGATGATTATGATGCCATTAAGAGAAGTAAAGCCCTAAGGGAAGTAAAGGGCTAATATTTATTCATCATGAGTAAACATCTGGTCTTAGCTATCTCAGAACAGGAGCATGTATTAATACATTGAACTTTGAATACATTGGCATCTCAGTTCTGTGGTCGCCTTGCTGTGAAGGGTGCTCCCTTGGGTCTGCCACAAAATAAGCAGTACCTGACCCCGGGCTAACCTGACTTCCTGTGTAGCCCAGGAAGCTGACGAGGCTGGCACGTGGACACAGACTGAGAATTCTTCCTAAGGGGGAAGAGTCAAAACCCATGCATGAAAGTCACAAAGAAATGATTGTTCTATATAAGGAAGAGTTTAATAGTGTGATTAAAGAAGAAATAGGCAACTTCTGAAAATGCTAAGCCTCTCGCTAGAGCTGAACAACTGTCTGGGAAGACTGCCACGGAGGGAAGAGAAACAGCACTTGGCTTTTTTTTTCTAACTAGAATGCCTTTGGGTTTCCTTGTAACCCTTCAATTCTGGGATTCTCTTAAAATAACTCACAAGAGGGGTTTGCTTGATCACAATAAGTACAGAGCCTCATGGAGGCAAAAAGCAGTCTGTTACACATGTATAATCCCTCTCTCCCCTTCCTTATGAACAGAGCGAAATCAAACCAGCAAACCTGTGGCTTTGCACAGGCCTGAGGCCTTAAGCTGTCCACACCGGGCACAATGTGCTTCCTTTGAGGAAATTGTAACATTACACAGCCATGATTTTCAGTCTGGCCAGGTAACCTAGCATGGAGGCTTTGAATTAGAATGCTGCTCTGCCATTGACCAGCTATGTTACCTTACCTCCCTGGGCCTCAGACTCCTCATCTACAACAAAGAATAATAAGATTGTTGTGAGGATGGGATGAGAAAGTGTGTATGACTATCTAGTACAGTGAATAGAATATATTAACATATAGAACATATATTCTGTAATTTAACTTTTTCTGTGATTTAATTTGAAAGTCTAACGTGAAGATGGCATCAGAGGGTATCTCTGGAAAGGCTAATGTTCTAGGAGAGTGTACTTCACCATTGCCACCTCTGAGACAAAGCCCACTTCTGCAAGACCAGACCTTTCAGCCTGAACTAATACTGGTTATAGTCTAGGAATGGCTTAAGGAATCTAAATTTTATTCCATAAATGAATGATGAAGTAAATGAGGTCAATCTGAAACTTTTAACTGTAAAGTAATCCCAGAGCTTTGTGTTTACTAAGGATGAGAAGGTTCAGCATGGTCTACGGCCATACCACCGTGAACACGCCCGATCTCATCTGATCTTGGAAGCTAAGCAGGGTCGGTCCTGGTTAGTACTTGGATGGGAGAAGGTTCAGACAGGTTCCTCAGTATTTCCATACTTAAGCCATCCAAAAATACAGGTACCTATCCTCTATTAAAAAAAGAGAGAGAGAGAGACAATTGGTATTCAAAAAGCAAAACAGTGATGGTATGTCAGAGGGCATAGGAGCCAACTTAAAGAGCTATCAATGGCTAAAGCTGGGATAATTTGAGCAATAAAATAACATAGTGTTGAATTATAACCCAAAGAAGAAATATCCAAGAGTCCATACTGATATGAATATTATATATGATTGAATAAATAAATAAATGGAGAAAAAGAGACAAAACTCCCATGCAGAAGAATTCCACATACTTTATGTAGATATTCCACTCTCAGGAAGTGGAATATAACACCCATCTGCATTTAATGGCTTGCTTCCAAAAGGTACAGTATAAAAAGGGAAGTAGGAGTCACTTTACAGCAGAGAAGCCTGAAAAACCCCACTTTGGCCAGGTAATCAAGGTTAACATCATCGTGATAAGTCATGCTGATAGTACGTGCTCTTGACATGATGTGATGAGGTCGGTACTTTACCTCTGTGATTTTATTTCCAAAAGCTTATAAATACAGTCTAACCATGAGAAACACATCATTTAAACCCAGATTTTGAGGCATTCTACAAAATACCTGATGAGTGCTCTTCAAAAGCGTCAAAGTCATCAAAAACAAGGAAAGCCTAAGATACCAGCACAGTCTATAAGAACTCAAGGAGATACGACAACTAACTGTAATGTGATGTCCCAAATGGGACTCTGGAACAGGAAAAGGACATTCGGGAAAACTAACAAAATCTGAATATAGTATAGAGTGTAGTTTTAAACCAAAAGGAGTCGGTGCTTCCTCTCTCAAAGTGGTATCCCAGAAACCTGGAGCACAGTCATGCGTCATAGTTAGACTGTGAGTGTTGGAGGATCATGTTTTAAAACTGTCTCTTGAGGCTTTACCTGAAACGATGGGAAACGCACTTTACCAGCAGTACACAGAGAGGACAAACAGGTAATCTGTCAAATACTATAAGTCTTTTCTGCAGCTGGGTTTAACTGTGATTAATGTATTATGCAAATCATATTTTAAACTGCCATAGACTCCCAGTCCACATAAAGCTGAATATGCGTAACTTTGAGTCTTACAGCTCAAACATCCCCATTCCCAGAATTTGGGGTTGGATCAAAGAAGTTTTCATACATAGGTGCCAAGGATGAGGAGAAGTTTCTCCTTCTGTCTAGCCATCCCTATTGGACATACAGGCAGATGTGATTTCTTTATGTCCCAAACATGGATGAGCAACCTGTCCATCTCCTGAGAGCAAGGTATATGTTGTCAGACCACGTCCCAGCTGCTGCAGGCTTAGGAAACTTTACTCATAAAGCAGCCTGTGGACTTGGCAGCTTTTGTTACTTGTCATTAATCTCATGTGCTCTTTTTACATCATTCTAGCATTTTCTACCCTGAGAGAGATGAAAGCCAAAATAAGAAGGCATATGTTTTCTCTGAAACTGGTTTTGTGTACACACTTTTGATTTTTTTTTTTTTTTTTGTCTTAGTACCTTTCCTCGGAAACAATCAGTGCATTTCTTTCTGCAAAAAATGTTAACATTTCCGGTGAACCCATATGTTGTTTGCATTGGTTTGATTTGCATGACTATCCTGGGATAACCATGCAGAAGTTGGGCAACCTATAGATGAATCACATGCAGTGTGGGAATAAACTGCTTCCCCACATATTGCAGGTGGGCTTTTTTATGGGGACTTTTTCATGCCGCTTAATAAAAGATCTCTCCTAAGAGATTATATAGTTCCTTGATGCTCTAATTGAGTTTTCTCTTTTTTTTTTTAATTTCAGCATATTACAGGGCGACAAATGTTTAGGTTACGTATATTGCCCTTGCCCCACCCGAGTCAGAGCTTCAGGCATGTCCATCCCCCCAATTGAGGAGTTTTCTATCAGCTCTTTGCTTGAGTTAGAATAATAGGTCAAGTGCATTGCTATGGGAAAACAGAACTCCATAAGGCTGGTCCCTCAAATATTATGGCACGTGTAACAGTTTTGTGGACATAATAGGTATCAGATAGAGTTCCTTGCTTGTAAGCAAGAGAAACTGAAGTTGCAAAGGAAATCACTGGGAAGATAACAATTCACATAATCTAAAGAAAAAGCTAAACTACCAAGACAAGGGAAGAATATGAATTGAAACACAGCAGGTCAGAGAGTTCGTTCACTGAGCAGTATTTATTGAGCCTCTACCATGTCCTGGGCACCATGCTACAGGGTAAGAGAGCAGTTTGAGGAAATCTACCATGCTTTCATCCTGCTGGCTTCTAGACGATCTCGGACTCAAGGACGTGCTGCCAGTGTTCCTGCTGGGCCCCTACCACCCTCCATCCATCATTCATCACAACCGCCCAAGACTCGCTTTCTCAGCGAGCCTGATGAGCCTGTGTTGGATCGAAGGCGCACCCTCATGGGGCGAGGCGCTGCGATGAGCATTCCCAACAGGACCGCACGGAACAAGGGAAGGATCGTTCCCCTAAGGCCCAGTGAGCTGCTCTCACCAACATAAGAAAGGAGTGCTGGGTGGGCAAGACGAGAAATCTGCTATATTTAATGTAGGAATATGTGAAGACAGGAAAGGGAAGACTCAGATCTGGCTTAGAATTCTGGCGGAAGCCACTTATGTACGTATAACCCTGCGTGTGTTTCCACAACCTCTCTAAAAGTCCCTTTCTTCACCTCTGTAAAGTGAGAATCAGAATCCCTATCTCATAGAATTGTGTTGACGTTTAAATCAGGGTCAAGCGAAGTAGCTATTGGAGAACGCATTCTAATAATTGCTTACTAAGTCAGTTGTATTTTCACACTGGTGTGACATAGCATCTGCAGATTATTTTTCATGCTTTCTAACGAATGATTCTTCCCTATCTGCTCATATATTTTTTATCTTACTATGAAAATACTTACTGGGGTGGACAATGTGTTCGGATCATTTTGTTTTGTTTTGTGTTTGGTATATGTTGACTATAAAGCTCTGCTTACTGAAGTATCACATTGGCCACTTAAAAAGGAACATCCTGTCCGAGCTCCCAGCTGTGTCTCATGAGAGACTTTAAGAGTGACATCTCCAGGCACTGAACTGAATCTCCCCAAGCTGTTCCACTGCTCTCCTTCCCATTCAGAACCAAGACAGGCATCAGTCTCACCCGTGTCATGCTGGGGGTTTTATTTATAGAGGGAGGTTGTGCACTTACCGGCAGGCCAAACTCAGGTTAGAGACCTGTGTCTTTGGGCACGGTGCTTAGAGTCTCAGGGCCTCATTTGCTTCCTACGTGCAACTGTGATGCTAATGCCTATCTTGATGGGCTGTTAAAATTGTAAATGAGATAATGTATGTAAAGTGACAGGCTTAGTGCCTCGATAAGGGGAAGCTATTACTGTTATTAGGGGTGTTGATTATTGCGATGTCAGATCTCAGGCACAGTATGCTTAGAATTGTAAAATGTTTTATTGAATAGTGCTGGGGGAAAAGAAGACCATCGACTCAGAATTTTAAAACAAGACTTTGCCATTTATAAGACATTGCTAGATGGTAGAAGAGCCCTCACCAGCCGAGGGGCTGGGACCACCACACCCTGTTTTCTTAACAGGTCAACATTACAAGACATCTTTTGTACCTGAGCATATCCTACACCTCCCAGCCCAGTCCCTTTCCGGGAATTGCTTTATGATCTACTGGAAAAGAGAGCCTTGTTCTCATAAGTAAACAAACTTCAATAGGGAACACTGATAAGAAACATTTGAAAGAAGGTCACATATACACTTGGAAACAAGAGGAATCAATGTTTGTTCAGAAGAACAAAGGGGAGTGTGACATTGAAATCTGTAAAAGGGTCTTAATTGTAGTTCAAGGAAGTAACATTGAGGACATATTTGTTGCGTTTCCAACTTACAGGACATGAAATTCTTTTGATTGTGGAGGTTGATTTTCTCATTTAAAAAAAAAAAACCTGCAATTATTTAGCCCAACACCTTTACTTTAAAAATTAGGAATCTGAGGTGCACAGAGGTGGCATTACTTATTTAACATCACACAGATAGGTAGTAGCAGAATCAAGGCCAGAATCTAGTCCTTCAACTCTGAATCCAGTGACCTTTCCATTGATCTGTTGTTATATATTATAAAGGATGATGGCAACATTCCAAAATCAGTGACTGATGAAGTCTAAAATTGCTTAAATGAACATTTGTTTTTCCTTAAATTGTTTTTCACTGAATTACACTGTTCCATGTAGAATTATAGCTAGGGTTAATTACACGTTGTCAAGGCCAGGCACTGTGCCAAGTCTTGTAGATGCTTATTCATTATGTACTTGTAGCGGGACTGGCCTAAGCTTTGATGATTACCGCAGGGGTTTGCTTGTTCCTGGCAATTAGTAGGAAATTGTCCTCTACAGAAGCAATATTGCGTAGAGCGGAATCATCTGAGATAATCTTTCCCATAGTGGGAAGAAAAGTGTGGGTAAGGCAAACTGGATCATTAATGCCAAGATAGATGAACCTTTTTTATCCAAATATTGTGAACTGTAGTCCCTCAACATATTAATATACTATATTCCACACACAAAGGTGTGTATGCTTTTTCAGTTTTCAATTTTTAAAACTGAAAAAAGTGGACTGTGACTTTTAAAAGTCAAGATGTTAGTTTAATTGTGTTTTTAACGTCTATTGATTTAAGAAATTACATCTGAAAGTGTGGATTTGAGTGCCCCTTTCGATCATTCTGGAGTCCCACCAGGACTCCCTGACTGATAGCCACTGCGGCAACATTTGCCAGCAGCCATAACGATGCTAATAGAAGCAGCAACTTCAACAGATTATAAAATTGAGTCCTAATGTTTTCCTCTCGCCTGCATGCAGTCGTGTGCCGGACCCAGCTCCTTCTGGCTTGTTAGAGTCAACCATCAAATTTTGCAAGCCAATTGCTCAGCACAGCTGTTATTAACAATCAAATTACATAAACTTGCAATTAAATGAATTATATTTTTTAAAAGGTAATACTCAAAGTTGATCTCTTCCTAATTACTGTACTACATACATACTATTATCTATGCTGTTCAGATTATTTGTATATATTTATCTGCATAGTGGAAATACTATAAAATGGTGAGCTACTAGGTGGTTCTTTCCAGCATTCAGTGATACCACCTTGATAGATTAAAGTAAAAGTATTTATTCCATAGCAATTGACAAGTACTATGTAAGTCAGGGCTAGATTTATTGTTTTGTTGATTATTTTTTAAATTTAAAAGTGCATTGTACCTATAGCTATCACATTGTCAATAGAACATACATTTCTTTGTGGAAGTAATCTTCCAGTGTTCAAAAATTATTTGCCCCTTCGACAAAGAAGTCCCTCATACCACTGACAAATGAGTGAAGTTTTGACAAATGCCATTATTTATTTTTGTTCTATTAATGTAAAGGAAACTATCAACCCAACATCATGTTGGGTCTGCACCATTCACCAATTGCAATCATAAGTTGTCTAAAGATGCAAAAGTTCTACAAAAATTAACAAACACATTCTATGATAACCAATTGGTTATATGGAATTTACTTTAAAAATTATTGTTCATTTTATTATTTGTAAATTGAGTGTTATACATTCTGTACTAGTAAAATTTATTTTTAAAAATCTTTACATACACATATATATGTACGAGGGTTTCTTCCCCCCTAGAATGCTGATTGTTAAACGTTTACCAGTATGCCATTCCTTTGGAGCCACTCAAGTCTATGAAATGTCTGTTTCTTTATATAACTATCCTCAACGATAGTACTCACAACAGCTAAAATGTACTGAAAAAAAGTGACAGCCTTTGTAAGAGTCAACCTCACTGACTCCTCACAAATACTCTTATATTGTCAGAGACAAGGAGACAATAAGGAGGGTCAATTTAGGTACCTCCAGCATGAGTAGAGGACATTTACTAGGTACCTTCCAAGGGCAAGGAGCATGGTAGATACTTGCACATGTGATTATTTCCATCAACCCTGTGGTAAATAAGAAAGGTGCTTTTTATCACCATTATATGGATGAAGAAAAATTCAGAGAGATGCAGTAACTGCCCAGGTCCCAGCTAAGTAACACTGGTTAGAAGGGGGAAACCACGAGGTAAGAACCAAAGCTTTGCAGTGGCTACTCCTAAATCAGCTCAGACGTAATATAGCAACTTCATCTAAGGAAGTGCTGTAGAGGAACCTAAATGGTAAATATTTTGAGAGTATTTTTATAAATACCCATTAAGAAATTTCATGCACATAGGATTTAGACACACATATGAATATAAACATTCTCCAGAATAACTAGAGCTTAAATCAGACTCTGAGAATGGATAATTTAGACTTTTGAGGACTAGATAGAATACAAAGGAAAAGGATATAATTTCAATGACAGCTTTTAAACATTACTGTTTGTATTTACAGATTGCTCAGCACATTAACACATAACAAGAAGGTATATGAACAATGTAAAATAATGGGCAGCATGTTTATGGTTTTTAACAAAGCGCCTAATCGTTTGTTGGTTTGCTGGTGTGTGCTTTCTGGAAGATAGAATTTATTGAGTGTGATATGGTAGATGGCTCCACGTCTGACCTCAGTGGTACTCAGAGCCCCCTACTGAGCTGGAATGACAACTGTTACAGACACTCTAAACACCAGCTCTAGAGCACTGGCAACACTGAACTCGGAGGCATGGGCAGGGCCTTCAGCAGTGCCCTTTGACCAGCATCTTCCTCCTCATTCTTTGCCAGACTTGTGAACGTGCATCATTCTGGTCCTTGGTCATTCACAGAAGCGTACCACACCACTTCTGGACTGCCCATCCACTGCCTTACCATTCCGCTACGCCAGTGTTTCTTTTTTTTTTTTTTCTTTTATTTTGAGACAGAGTCTCACTCTGTTGCCCGGGCTAGAGTGAGTGCCGTGGTGTCAGCCTAGCTCACAGCAACCTCAAACTCCTGGGCTTAAGCGATCCTACTGCCTCAGCCTCCTGAGTAGCTGGGATACTACAGGCATGCACCACCATGCCCGGCTAATTTTTTCTATACATATTTTTAGTTGGTCAGATCATTTCTTTCTATTTTTAGTAGAGACAGGGTCTCACTCTTGCTCAGGCTGGTCTCGAACCTGATCTCGAGCGATCCACCCACCTCAGCCTCCCAGAGTGCTAGTATTACAGGCGTGAGCCAGCGCGCCCAGCCGCAAGTGTTTCTTAAACTGTAGGTTGTAGAATCACCTGCTTCAGAAACTAGTTGTTTAAAATGCAGCTGTCTGAGCCTGTTGTCAATTCTAATGCACATTAAAGCTTGAGAACCACTATTTAAGCAAGTGGAGCGTACGGATCTTTGATTCTAGCACGACTAGCTTTGATCCTTAATGTACTGGAAGGGTTTTGGTGTATAAAAGGGCCACTGCCTGAGACTGCTAAAACTGAACCATGGTTTAGAAGCAACAGTGTCAGCTCTCCTCTAAGGCCCCCAAACCATAGACCTCCCAGATCATCTCAACCACAGAGGTACCCAGGCAGCTGCCCCCTTTCCTTGCCCACTGGGAAAGGAAAATTGGGGCCCTGTCCAATTTATCTATCCCTGAACTGCTTGTGTTCCTAATGACTCGGGACAGGGTGTTGATCTGTGTAGCAGAGACCAGTAGTTCCTGTGACATTTTCTGAGTATTCAAGTCAGAGCTCATAATTAGCTTGGTGTTGGCCTAGCCACGTATGAGAAACCCTCCTGTCATTCCGTACCTCTTTGAAGCTAGCAAGCACACTAAAAATCAATTCTGCTTATGATTTTCCAATAGCTCTGAACGGTTATAATTACAGTGTACATCTGAGGAAGCAAAGCTGCTTTTTCTAATCTGTTTTCTTATTTTTTCCAGCAGCTTCTGCAGACTTATTGGTAATTTGGATTTCAACTAAATGACACCACTTAGATGCTGAGGGTGGTCATTTCAACCCTGTGCACTTTTAGCACATTGATATGGTGAGAACCCGAGTGAAGTCTGAAAGCTAAGGCACAAACGCTATGTAAAGATGCCTGACCAATAATAAGGGCTCAACAAATGTCTGTTGAATTTTATTGAAGAAGGGCCTCACTTTTTAAAGACAGAAAACATAGTGTTTAGCAAAAAATAGGAATTATACTTTTTTTCAGGTTCCTAAAAAAAGTGTATGTGTATGTATATGTGTATATATGTGTATATATACAAATTTCCTGAAGTTTAAGATTTTTTTTAATTTATGAATGCATGCTAGTGAGACATTCTTTTCCCCCAAAGTGGTGTTGCAGGCTAAGGAAAGAAAGGGGAAGTTAGTGAATCAGCCTGTTTGCCAAGGCCGGGTTGTCCTTCAAGCATCTATACTACCAGTATTAGTTTGCTTGGCTGCCGTTGTGAAACACCGCAAACTACATGGCTTAAACAACAGAAATTTGCCTCACGGTTCTGGAGGCCAGAAGTCCCAGATCAAGGTGTTGGCAGGGTTGGTTCCTTCTGAGGGCTGTGAGGGAGAATCTGTGTCATGCCTCTCTCCTGGGTTCTGGGGGCGTGCTGGCAATCTTTGGCATTCCTTAGCTTGCAGATCGCTGCCTTTTTCTTCACATGGAGTTCTCCTTGTGTTCATATCTCTCTCTGTGTCCAAATTTCCGCTTTTTATAAGAGCACCAGTCATGTTAAAGCAGGGCCCACCCTATTCCAGTATGATCTCATCTTAACTAATGACGTCTGCAACAACCTCATTCCCAAATAAGGTCACACCCTGAGGTTAGAACTTCCATGTATGAATTTTAGGAGGAACCAATTCAACCCATAACACCTTCACTCTGAATAAAGCTTTGTTTTTCTGGCTCGTTTTTGTTTGTTTTCAATCCCAATCGCAGCGAATACAGAGATTGCAGAGTATCTGACTGCAAATCACCATGCATGGAATTATGTCATTGAGGGGCAGCATAGAGGGATAATGGTGCTTGGACTGGGAATTGTTTCCTGTTCACTGTACCTTAAATCCTTAATGGTTCCATTAGCTTGCACAGCAAAAGGCATTTCCAATTCAGCGTACAGTATTTCTGATATGCTACTCTGATCTCAAGCTTTGGTTGAGAGAGGACCAACTAAGGCCAAGAATCAAAACTTTTGAAAGCTGGAAAGACCTCATCAAATCCAGACACCTGATTTTCACAGAGGAGGGACCTGTGGGCTACAGGAAGATGAAATGTCTTACCCAAATACAGCACACAGCTACCTGGTGCCAAATTGGTACCAGATCTCAGCTACCCTGCCTCTCGTTCTAGCTCATCTTTCTGCATATCATACTGTTCCTCCGAGTCATGGAGGCCATGGGTCCCCTGTGGGTTAAAGGTCCCAATTCCCATTGGCTCTGTGGTGCTTTTCGCTAGCTGGCGAGCGCAGTCAGCCCTGTCTTCAGTGCATGCCGTCTGTCTGGGCATGTTGTGTGGACTGCCCATACTGCAGTTTTTTTAATCCCCCTAAGCCTCACGTCTGGGATCTACTTAAATATATTATCTCTCAACTCCATAGATGTGAGCTCTAGGAAGGGAACTAATTCTGATGTTAAACTTTGCAAAATATGAACAGTAAAACACATTTTCCAAGACAGCAGAAGCCATTCAGTATTGTGAAGCCCAAAAGAAATGACTTTGATCATCAAGGTTTCTATTTTGGTTTATTGCTGTTGTTTTGGTGGGGTATTTTTTTGCATTTATATATTTTATAATAATCATATATGTAGTGATTTGCTTCTTTTTAACATTTATTATCTATCTCCCAAACTTTTTGGGGTTTTTAGGGGGTTTTGTCCAGCTTTATTAAGGTACACTTGACAAATAAAAATTGTATATATTTAAGGTGATGTTTTGACATACGTATACATTGTGAAATGATTATTACAATCAAACAAATTAACACACCCATCACTTCACTTAGTCACAGTATTTTTTTGTGCGGTGAGAACATTTAAGATCAACTCTCTTAGCAGATTTCAAGTATGCAACACATTATTCTTAACTCTAGTTACCGTGCTGTACATTATATCCCCAGAACTTACTCATGTGGCATAACTGAACCTTTGTATCCTTTGACCCACATCTCCTCATAGCCCCTTCCCCTCTAGCACCTAGTAACCACCATTCTAGTCTCTGCTTTTAAGAGTTTGACTTTTTCAGATTTTATACATAAGTTAGTGCACGTAGTATTTGTCCTTCTGTATCTGACTGACTTCATTGAGCATAATGTCCTCCGGGTTCATCCATGTTGTTCCAAATGAATTTCCTTCTATTTTAAGGCTGAATAATATTCCATTCACACACACACACATTGTGTATGTGTATATATATGTGTGTGTGTGTACGTGTATATATATATATGTACACACATACCACATTTTGTTTAAATTTTATTTATTCACCCAATAACAGACACTTAGGTTGCTGCCCCAACGTTTTTGAAAGCTTCCAAAGTTAATGACCTGACCACGTCTGAACTATTTACTAACTTATCTTTTGCTTTCAGTACAGCACCTGGAGTGAAGTCGGCACACAGTATACATTTGAATGAGTGATTGAGAGTTTTATAGGTAGAAAAGCAGATACTGCTTATTATACTGACAGCTCATTACTGAAGTATAATTTATACGTAGTAAAATGCAGAAATCTTAAGTGCATAGCTCCATAAAGTTTGACAAATGTGTGCATAAGAACCTACCACCCAGATCAAGACAAAGAATATTCTCTCATCCCACCAGAAAGTTCCCGTCACCCCTTCCTAGACATGACCCCAAGGTCATGGAGATGTTCTGCTTTGTTTTTTTCTGGAAGCCTTGTAGGTTTAACTTTCACATTTTGTCTAAGTTCCATTTTGAATTAACTTTTGTGCATGGCATGAGATGGGGTGTCAAAGGTTCTTTTGTTCTTTAACATCTCTTTCTGCTCTTTTTGATTAAGTCGAATAATCAACTTGTCCATAATAACAGATTTGTGATTCGGGAATGGATCTGTATCTCTCTTTTCCTCTTTAATATTTGAACCGTTGTCACTGGGGATATCTTAGAAACACAGGAAAGCACTAATTCTCCGCAGTAGTTGGAAGGCTTGAGGCAATCTGTGTAGGACATGGTATTTCTGCAGAGTCAGGCCTGGGTTCAAATCCAGTCACCACCTGTGGTTAGACAAGTTAGTCTTAATGTTCAAATGTATAAAATAAATAGCAAGAGACCCAGCCTAACAAGGTTATCTTTAATGATTAAATGAAATAATGTGTGTAATACAATCATCACAGCATAAACATCACAGGAAATGATGACTGCTAGCTTTTTTTTTTTTCTTTTCCTTTTTTAGAGACAGGATATTGCTCTGTCGCCCAGGCTGAAATCTCAAACTCCTGGGCTCGTGTGATTCTCCCACCTCAGCCTCCCAAGTAGCTGGGATTACAAGCATACACTACCACATTCGGCTAATTTTTTTTTTTTAATCTTTTGTAGAAACAGGATCTCTGTTGCCCATGCTGTTCTTGAACTCCTGGCCTCAGATGATCCTCTTGCCTTGGCCTCCAGAAGTGCTGGGATTACAGGCATGAGCCACTGTGTGCCCAGCTTTAAACCTGTGTGTATGTGTGTGTGTTGGGGTATGGTGTTGGAAAGAAAAATAAATCTCATAGACATATGTGATGGAAAAGGTCCCTGAATGTGGATGAGGATTCCTTTTTGAAAAGGTTTCTCCTTCCAGCCACCACCCGCACACATACATTCACTCCCCTCAAAGCCTTCTGCTTGCTTCTGAGGCTGCTGGTTTTAGGAGCTCTCTGAGCCACCATGGCTTCTGATGCCCAGAACTAATATACCTGGAAACACACGGTTTGGTTCTCTTTTTGCCTGTGGGTTCAAAGCGTGGCTCTTTGTGCTGTGCTGTAGAAGGCTTCCTACCTCAGGCGTTCATTGGCAGGGTGGGGGACTGGGGGCGGGGGGAGGCAGCCATCAGTTGATTCCAAAGGGAGAGCCTGCTGCTCTGCTTGCCTGCATTAGAAACAGGCAGTCTCCTCGTCTAAAAATAGCAAAAGTGGGAGAGCGGAGAAGAGCAACAGCCATGCTCAGGGCTGAACAGGAGAAAAGGCAGAGCAAAGCAGATCTCTCAGAAAGCCTCCTGTTTGGCAGTGAGGGCTAGGTAGCGTGGGTGCAGTGACTGTGGTCAAGGACTTTCCATTCACCTGGGTCCGTGCTGGGGAGTCTTGTAGACCCGCCCACACACTCAGCCAAGGAGCTCAGCATGAAGAGGGTGCTCCATCATGGCGGGGCTGTGAGCTGGCTGCTCACGCTATCCAGGCTGCAAATAGGAACTCCCGTGCCAGTGCTTGGGAGTTTCCACACCCTGTAGCACCCTCCACCCACCACCCACCCCAACCAAAGTGAGCTTTTTCTAGCGGGGCACAAGGTATCGGTTTGCCCATCCCTTCAGAAGCGCCTCGGTAATACCGGAATGGGCTTGCCCAGAAGCGGAATGTGGCTCTAGGACTAAACGCGTCTTTGCAGCCATTAAGTGAGACCAGGCTGCATTTATTGAGTTTTCTCTGCAAGTAGAGCTTTCCTGTCTACATTTGTTATCAGTTAATGTTCCGGTAGCTAAACTTAGAATAGCAGAAAAGGAATTCTTTGCAAGGTCTGTGATAAATCTGTCTGTGCAAGCAGACCTCATCAAAGCCCCCTGGGAACAGAGTCACAGTGATACTCCTATTCGTTTATGCAGAGAGCTTTACCCTCCCTTGGCCTTTCTTACTCTCGCGGTTTCCAGCGGGATCCTGTTGATGGCCCTGTGAGACGGGCTGCACAGGGGGTACCTTTCCCATTTCCAGGTGAGGCAGGAGCTCATGACTTGCCCAGCGTTGTAACTAATAATCAGAGAAGCGGGGCTTGTATCTGGCCTTCCGCCCTCACCTGGATGTTATCTGGGGCCTTTTCCCCACATGGTCAGTTTTAAAGGGCAAAAACCTCCTAACATGAAGCAGCCTAAAATGTGGCGTGAATTCAAGCAAAAGTAGGGAAAAAAATAAAAAAGACTCCATTTAACCTTGATGTTGGAAACATCTGTCTTTGCATGACCCAGCGAAGACATGACTTTGAACCCATGAAAGGGAAAAATAACCCTAACTCGCTGTTGGCCGGTGATCAATATTTTCACAGACATAATAATGTAAACCCTGTGTATCAGTTTTCTAATTTTAGAGCCAATATGTGAACAAAGCAGGAAAAATTTTGTTATAATTGCAAGGTAGACTATAAATCTTAACAGCCATGACAAGGTAGAAATAAAAGTGTGTGGGGTTTTTAAGTGTGTCTAATACAAAGACAGAGGGGAAAGCAGGAACAAAAATGAAATAATGTGAGAAGTTAAAGGATATATGGTATGTGGTTGATGAAATTAAAAAAAGGTTATTAAGCATGTTATTCACAGTCACAAAATAAATTAAGTAGAAATGGCAAATGTTGGCAGAGTAGAAGGGAGTAAATGTCCTTCATAGCAAATCAATAGACACCTCCCTCGGTTGCGAATGTCTTCTATTCCCTGATTCATTAAAAGCTGTGAAGGGAATCACCAGAAGAGATAAAAAGAGAAATCGCGAAAGGAGCTGCATCTGAGGGGGCAGCTGAAGGCGGGAAACGGGGACAGGAGGTTGTTGCTTTTCCATCAGAAGTTATCTGTGTCGTGTGATATATCATGATGTTATTACTTCGATTAAAACAAATTGAGGCAGTGAGAGGATGACTTTTAAAAGACAAAAACTGTGGCTAGTACCATATGTTCCCTGAACATATAGTCTCATGAGAATTAGCTGTAAAACACTCACTAGGTCTACAAACAGAAATCAGAGTGTTCCAGGCTATAAAATTATCGATGACTGTGGTCAGCAGTTTGGCCAGGCTAATGGTCTCCAGTGAAGCCAACTAATGTTGCTGGTAACAGAAAGAAGCATTTTTGTAAATGACAGAGACGTCCGCATGGCATCAGAGCCTCATGAACGTTGCCTCCTGGAGGGAGAGCTGGGCCACCTGTGCTGCTCTTACCTGCGAGAAGTTTGTGACTTGTGCAGAGACGAAGCACAGAGCGGAGGAAGAGTATTAGCCGTTCCCATGCTTTTTACAAGGGAAGAACATAACTGAGTAGATTAACAGTTTCTTGTGTAGCTTGTTGCAAATTAGGCACAATTAGCCATAAGTCAGTCTGAATCAAGGGAATTGTGGCAAAACCTGATGGTGTAGAACCTAGGCAAGCAGCCAGACTCTTAAACCCAGTCACATAAATTTGCTTCTAGAAATGGATCCTCCCTAGCTGAGAGTCCGAGGAACGGCGTGCACTCTAACCCGACCACTGCATTCTGAAGGCGTTCCTCCCAAGAGAGAGCCTCGCTTATAAGTGACCCCTAAAACAGAAGCTCAGCCAGAGAAATTAGAAACTGATTCTAAATAGGCTTGAGCCCACGAAATCAACAGTACAATAAAAAAAATCAGGGCAATAGCAAGAATATTCCCCAATGCTAGAACTGAAGAGAAATGAATATCAAATTGCTCAGTAGCACAGACATTTAAATGAAAATCGTTTTTAGACCATATCTTACCTTTACTACATCTTCAAGGGAGGAGGAATTTGCTATAGACTATGACTATGGATGCATTTATTTGGGTGAGATGGTTTATTCTTGTGTTATCTCTTTACTCTTTTAATAATTACATTTCATTATTTTTTAAGCAGCAATGAACATACACATACATATTCATGCAGACAATATATAAGTTCTCAAGCCCAGATAATACTTTATGTCCTACGTGGAACATTTCTTGTTTAGGAAAGATACACCTTTATCTGCAATAATGTGTGTAACTTTTACTAATCTCTTTGCTAAAAATAAAGTAGCCATGCTAAAGGGAAATATTTTCAGTGTCTATATCAGCTGAGGCCCAAATTAAAAGTATGAGATTGTAACACTTGCAAAGGAAGTGAGTGGTCAAAAACCAGTTCTGTGGCCCTTAGCTAACTGCCCACCTCCAGCCTTAAAAGGAGGTCGGTAAGACCAAGAAAAGAGTTGGCAGGTGGAATGTGATCTTTAGAGAGAACTGCTAGTGATCAGAGATGTCTGTCCCAGCCCAGCAAAATGGGCTTCTATGGGGTACTTTGGAGGGCTTGCTGTGTGTGCTGTGGAAGGTCTGACTCATGCCTGAGATCCTGGGAGGGCAGAGCAAGGACAGTGTGCTGTTTGGAGTTGGCCGGTGCCACTCACTCACTTCCCATCTCCTTTCTGTGCTTTTTTTTTTTTTTCCTCCTTAGCACTTTTGATCAACATAATGTATATATGAAGTATTTATCTCATTGTCTGTCTTCCTCAATACTAAGTTCCGTGAAGTACAGACTTTTGTTGGTTTTGATCTCTGCTATATTCTAGACCTAGAATACAATGTGCAAATGGATGCCTAGTAAATGTTTGCATTACACATTCATTGTCACTGATCACCCCAATCCTACTGGTTTGGTATTATTATTCTCATTTTACATACAGGAAACCGGAGCTCAGAGGGGTTACAAAACTTAACCAATATCACACACAACTAAGTAGAAGAGCCAGAACTCACAGTCAAATTCATCCGATTCTAAATCTCATGCTGAGCCTGTTGATGCTTTATCAGCTCAGGTGTCTGTTTCTTAAAACTGTATTCTCATCCCTTTTGGGGTGGTAAATAGTATCTAATCTAAGAGTTTTCGGGAAGTAACCTGCCAGTTCTGTACTCTGATCTCACTGGTAGATACTGCATAATGAGGATAACAAATATAAAGATTAATTTATTTGTTATGTAGCTTTCGCTCAATGCCAAGAGAATAAGTCAGATTATTCAGAGCATATTTAATGACACTTTACTATATATATGTCTGATTATTTATACAGGGCTGTATATTTTAGTAAATTCCTTCATATGTATAATTTTATTTAAATAGTAAACTGTTGGAAGCTTAAATAGCTTTATTGTTTTTATTAAATATTGATATCCATTTCTCAATGTTGCTTTTGAAAGTATATTTTGCCTACTTATTTTTCCTCAAAACTTTCTGTTCACTGTTACTCTTCCCAAAAGAACAAAGATTTCCACAGCTTACATCAAACATCAAATACCATATTTGGTTTTGCTGGTATAATGTGACTATTTTGCGAGCTTCTAGGCACATTTGCCTGAGCTACCTTGGTTTCTGCAATGGCCAATTTCTAAAATTCCAGCAGAGAGGACTGTAAAACATGGTAGTTAAATGGAAACAGAGTTCAGGTCCTAACTCTATTCAACTACCTACCGGGTAACCATGGGCAGGTCACTGCTCCTCCCTGGGCCTCGTCCTGGAAGCAGAGATGCTGGGCTGACAGACACGCGGAGAGCCGACGAGAGTGAGTGGAACAGGCGGAGTGTGACGCAGACGAGCGTGGTGGGGACCCTGCAGTCATGCACAGGACGTGCCCAACTTGGGGGAAGCAGCTGCAATCTCATTGCTACTCAGAAATGTGGGCTTAGAGTTGGCAGCTTTGCTGGTTTCTCTAAAGAAGCTGTGGAAAAACTGGATTTTTGTGGGAATTTCCTGTTTCTTAATTTGGCAATAATTCAAACTAAAAAAAAAAATCTCTTCCTCAAAACACACTTCTTACAACAGAGTGGGTCTGTGGGCCAGCAGTGTGCAGCCTCTGGGCTGTACGTGAGTGAAGACCAAGGTCCTCTAGCCCGTGCCCTGGCGACACCAGCACTGGCCCTGGGACGTGGTAGGAGGTTCCCCAGGCCTCACGGACGGACCTGCGCTCGTGGGCTCCCCACCTCGGGACTCAAAATCTCAGAACCCAACTCTTTTATGTTGTCAGGCTGGATAGAATCTTTTTCGTCTATTATGAAAGAGAAAATGGTTTTGAATGACTGGTGAATACATCAGAGATTTATTCAAAATAGTTCTAAAATGGGTGTGACCTAAAATAATATTGCATGAACTTTCCTGATAATTCCAGTACTGTGTACTGAGAGATCGAGTTTAGAATTGTGACCCTTAGGTGCCTCATGAGCCTGGTTTTTGTTTTAAATATACCATAGAAGCATCCATTTAAAGTGTACAGTCCAGTGGGTTTTTGTATATTCACAGAGTTGTGTAACTATCACCAGAATTTAATTTTAGAATATTTTCATCACCCCAAAGAGGAATCCCCCAACCCCTTCCCCTGGCAGTCATTACTTGTTTTCTGTCTCTCTAGATTTATCTATTCTGGACATTTTGCATAAATGAAATCATACCATATGTGGAGCTCTGTGACTGGCTTCTCTCACTTGGCAAAAAAAAAAGTTTCCTTATGTTGTCGCATCTATCGGTATTTCATTCTTTTTACTGCCAAATAATATTCCATTTTGTGAATTATTTATTCAATCTGTGGACATTTGAGTTATTTCTACTTTTTAGCTATTAGGAAAAATGCTACTACAAACATTCACATACAAGCTTTTATGTGGACATACCTTTTCATTTTTCCTGGGTATATACCTAGGGGTGGAATTCCTGGGTCGTATGGTTTTAAGGACCCACCAAACAGTTTTCCAAAGCAGCTGCACCATTCTTGTTCCCATCAGCAATATATGAGGACTCGAGTTGTTCCAACAATTGTTGTGTCTTTTCTATCATAACCGTCCTAGTGGTTATGAAGTGGTATCTCATTGTAGTTCTGATTTGCATTCTCCTTACGGCTAGTGATGTTGAGCGTCTTGTCTTATGTTTATTGGCCATTGGTGTATCTCTGGAGAAATGTCTGTCCAGATCCTTTGCTCATTTTTGAATGGGGTTATTTGCCTTTTTATTGTTGAGTTATAAGAGGTTTTTTTGTATAATCTCGGCCAATCTCTATGAATCTCAATTTTTTTCACCCAAAATTAATCATGCTCAAAATATTCTACTTACTAAGATAGTAATCTATTCTAATATGTGTAAAAAACAGTATAAATAACAAACTTTTTTTTAAAAAATGACTGATTTTATCAAATTTTGACCATATAATACTGAGGAAATGTGATATTTCTTTTTTCTGTAATCATACTTTATTTTAGCTAAAATAATTGATAAATGTACCTATCTATTAAATCCAAAAAAATATTCTAATTTTTTCTCTATTTTAAATTGCATTATCTATGCTGGTGGCTTACTCTTGGTTTCCAAAAATAAATATCAGATTGAAAAATACTTCCAAAATGGGTTTGCCTCTAGGGACGAGAACTCTAGATCACAAGAGGACAGGAGAAAGAGGAAGATTCCTTTCTGCTGTATTTTATACTATATGCATGTAGTGTCATTTAAAAAAAAAATAAAATGTTTGGCAAAATTTGAATATGAACTATAGATTAGATCATAGTATTATATCAGTCTAAGTATCCTGATTTTGTTAATTGTACTGTATTTTATAGAACGATGTTCTTATTCTTAAGTAAATTCATACTGATGGGTTTAGGAATCAAGGGGTGCCTTGTATGTAACTTACACTCCTCAAATGGTTCAGAAAAAAATACTAATGTGTATTTATAGAGAAATAATGACAAAGCAGATGTGGTCAAATGATATTAATTGGTGAATCTGAGTGAAGGGTACCCCAGAATTCTTTCCAGTACTCCTGCCTTTTTTCTGTGAGTTTAAAATTATTTCAAAATAAAAAGTTACTAAAGAAAGAAAATTTTAAAAAGAAAAACACTTCCAGAATATATATATAATTTAATCTTGGGAAAGAAAGAAATGAAAATGATACGTAAAAACTCAGACAAGGAGAAAACTTAGTTTTTGCAAGTCATCAAATAAATTATGTTTACAAAATAACCCAGAAGCTATTAGAGATCTTTTTAATGATATAAAATGTGAACCAAAAAAAATAGGAATAACAGTTGAAAATCATGCCACAATTACATATTTTCTGACTACTTTGTTTCTTGCTTTAGGGTTTAAGTAGGTAAAGAATTTACCTTTCTCACAAGGTTTAACCAGGTAGGATCATTTTAAACCCACAAGAGGAGTGAATGACGTCTTCCCAGTTAAAAGGCAAAAGCCGGCTAAAGCCAATACTGCTTCCTTGTTTCTGATCCAAAAAATAACCTGAGCAATGTTTGTTGCCACCCAATGCCTTTTAAAGCAGCAGCCCTTGAGAGCCAATGGTTTACTTAACCCACGAAATCTGAGGGTTTATAATATGAAATCAACAGCTCTAAGGAAAGAAGCCACATTCCCCCTGCTCTGTAAGGTCCATTAAAACAGACTATTCCCCATAGTGTATAACCCATCTTAGGTTTTTGAAAAGCAAGAGAACTCTCTTACTATGTCTGGAATTTGAGAGAAAATGTATCAAACCAAAAGTGAGGTGGCTGCAATCCCTTAATTTTCACGTTCCCAAATATCACCAAATGGAAGACTCATGGAAGATCTCCCCAACCCCGCTTTCCTCCTCCTCTTCCTCGTCTGTATTTTTACAATCTTCTCATGTCTTTTATCATCAGGAAAAATACAAATGAACCTTATTAAGTTGAGAAGGTCAGGATTTTGGATAGTTCCCTTATATTCAATTAATAGGTAAATATGTACAATGATAGAATTGTGTGCAGTTGCCAGACTAGGGAAGGACAGAGGATTATAATGTCCTTCGTGGCCTCCCGTCCTGCTGGGAGGCTTAGACAAGAACTCAGAGGATGACTGTAGATGGGACGTTCTCAGAAGAGGTGAGTGCTGATCTACGCCCCGCAGGGATCGAGCGCAGGACATGGTAATGAGCAAGGGGAGAAAGAAGCCCACCTTCCGAGCCCCTCCCCAGCTCTACCACCCAGAGAAGACCACAGGCCGCTGTTGGTGTCCCTTCCATGCAGCCGATGGCCAGCCCCTCTGCCAGCTCTCCAGGACCAGTGTCACCCTCTTCCCCCATTTTGTTGAAATATTTAGTTCCTGCAAAACCTTCCTATGCCAAATTTCCATAGGTTAAAAACATAACTAACTTTTATTTCTAGGAAAAAAGTTGTGCATCCCCAAGCCCCTAAATGAATACCAAATTTAAATGCTATTAAAATGAACCAATTACTTCCACAATTAACATTGGTTATCATATCACAACAAAACAAAGTGCTTTCTCTTCAAATGACCCTGTAGTATATAGTCCACCTGCATTCCTTTGGCTTTCGTTGTAGTCGTAGTCACTAAGCATACACTTCAGCCGTCCTCACAGAGCACATCATACGATGCTCTGTGTTTACACAACTCACTGTTACTCCAAGTGTGCTCCTTAGACCCACAGCATGAATGTCACCTAGGAACTTGTCAGAAATGCAAATCTGTGGCTCCATGCCAGACCCACTGAATCAGAAACTCTGGGGGGAAGGCCCACGAAATTGCATTTTAACCAGCCCTCCAGGGGATTCTGATGCACATGTCAGTTTGAAAACCACTGATGTCATTGAAATTTTCGTGCCAAAAGAAAAAATTTAAAAACGATGGAAAAAAAAAAAAGAAAGAAAGAAAGGAATCATTAATGCTAATGGTACACAAGGTTATCTTCTGTAAACTAGCAAAGAACAAATTCTGTGACAGAAGAACCAACATGGGCTTCCAGATTCACAGCATCCTGCAGCTCACAAGGTGTGGGACCCACAAATCCAGTCTCAAAAATGCAATGAAGCCAGGCACAGTGGCTCATGCCTTTAATCTCAGCGCTTTGGGAGACTGAGGTGGAAGGATCACTTGAGACCAAGAGTTCGAGACCAGCCTGAGCAACATAATGAGACCTCATCTCTACAAAAAATTTAAAAATTAGCCAGGCCTGGTGCTGCCCACCTGTAGTCCCAGCTACTCAGAAGGCTGAGGTAGGAGGATCACTTGAGCCTTGGAGTTTAAGGCTGCAGTGAGCTAGGATGGGGCCACTGCACTTGAGCCTGGGTGACAGAGTGAGACCCCGTCTCAGAAAAATCAAAAAATAAGTGATGTGCTGAAGTAGAAAGACAAATGCACTGCTAGTATTACCAAATTCTTCAAACTCAGGTGACCATATCTCTGGGTATGACCATATTTCCTGTCTATCAAATTCTCAAAAAAAGAAATTTCATCTCCAAAAGCTGCCCATCTCAGCCTCTTTAGCCACAACTTTGGAGGTGTCTTTAGATTTTGTTCTGGAGGCCACATGTTCATTGTTTGCCTTTATTTTTCCAGCAAAGGGTTGCCTTCCAGTTCGACATTTACCTTGGAAGAGGGGACCATCTACTTGACCGCTGAGCCGAGCGCTCTGGAAATGCAGGATGACAATGCTTCTGTGCTCGACGTCTATTTAGTAAGTTACGTTTCCGTTTCCTCCCTCCCCTTCTGGTTTGTGAATGGATCCAGGCCGTGGCTTGCACAAGAACAAGTTCCATAAAACCAGGCTTGCTTGGCTTTTAAAAGAAATAATGGCACCCTGTCCCTTCTACAAATGGTGGGTCTTTTCACAAGCTGTGTTTTCCCCCAGTTTGTGCAGAACATTACACAAAAGAATATCTAGGTTAATACTAAATCACCACGTGCAACAACAGAACAAATCCCAGTGGCAAGGCAAAGTGGGGCTCCTTGTTGTCATTCCCAACCAAGTAATGTCTTCCTTTGACTCAGCCATACTCCCTTATGTTTGAATCTTCTGCATTTTGGTGTTGCTCCCTTCGTAATAGGTTAAGAGGCACAGAACTGGGTCGTGGGAAGAGCTCAAATTCGGCACCAGAGAACCTTGGCTGACTCCCTCCTTGGTTGCCACCAACCAGCTGCGTGATTTGGGCAGGGAGCTCTCTGACTGCATGTCCTTATTTGCCAAAGGGAGAAAATAATGCCTGCCCTGCCTACCTCACAAGGCTGCTTTGAGGATCATGAGTGATTAAGTGTGTGAACACCCTTTAGTGCCCATCACATTGTCTGTATCGGCTTAATTAAATTGTTAGACAATGCCCAGAAAGATGGGCTAGACTATATATATTTGTTTGGTTCGTTGGTTTGTTGGTTGGGTTTGTTGTAGAGATGGAGTCTCACTCTGTCACCCAGGCTGGAGTGCAGTGGCATCATCATAGCTCACTGCAACCTCCAACTCCTGGGCTCAAGTGATCCTCCTGCCTCAGCCTCCCGAAGTGCTGGCATTATAGTCACTGCACCCAGCCAAGTGCGACTATAAAAGAGTATTTAGTATGTCAAGTACATCTCATACATGTACTCTGTGTCCTAGTACACGTGCGCAAAATCACACGACACGGGAAGTGTTGATTTGGAATTTTCTGATTTTTTATAAATTTTGCTAAACCTTAAGAGACAAAGGCCGGGTACGGTAGCTCACACCTGTAATCCTAGCACTCTGGGAGGCCGAGGCAGGTGGATTGTTTGAGCCTGGGAGTTCTAGATCAGCCTGAGCAAGAGCGAGACCCCGTCTCTACTAAAAATAGAAAGAAATTATATGGACAACTAAAAAAATATATAGAAAAAAAAATTAGCCAGGCATGGTGTTGCATGCCTGTAGTCTCAGCTACTCAGGAGGCTGAGGCAGGAGGATTGCTTGAGTCCAGGAGTTTGAGGTTGCTGTGAGCTAGGCTGATGCCATGGCACTCACTCTAGCCTGGGCAACAGAGTGAGACTCTGTCTCAAAAAAAAAAAAAAGAGAGAGACAATACTCTGTATCACTCCTGGCACACGAGTGCGACCTCAGGAATCGGCACCATGTGCCACGTGTCTCACAGAAATGTGTCTCCACACCCTCCAGGCTCCTGGAGGCTGACTTTTATGTTTCTCCGTACACTCCCTGTAATTCCTCAAGAGTGCTCTGCAGAACATCAGTCACCTAAAATGTCACTTCTCAGCATGTAGCCCTCTAGTGTCTTCCCAGCTCTCTGGGAGTAAAATCCAATGTCCTCAGGCCCTGCATGGTCTGGTTTCCCCTGCCTCTCAGACACACTGGCCTCCTTGGTGTTCCTCCCACAGACCAAGCATGTTTCTGCCCCAGGACCTTTGCATTTGCTGTTCCTGTCTGTACACTCTTTCCTACCCATCCCATGCTTGCTCCCTTCTTCCCCAGTTCTCAGCCCAAGCATCTACTCAAACATGCTTTCCTTGACCATCCTCTATAGAATAGCAAGTCCCCCACCAACCACTGTGAATGGTTTTCTCTGTAACCCCAGAGTATCCTGATTGTTGCATAAACAGAATTGTTTCCACCGAGCAATGCTCTTCCCCACCACTGTCCCCACCCCTGAAATAGGACGTAAGAAGGAAAAGATTTTTGCCTGTTTTGTTCATTGTTGTACCATCAGAACCTAGAACAGTGCCTGGCACACAGTAGGGCTTCCTTCAATATTTGTTAAATGGTGAGTAATCTGCCTCCGTAAGAAATTAGCCTGCGTTCCCACCCAGAATGTCAAGTCCTGCCCCTCACTTTTAAAAAGATTTTTGTACTTGATTCTCACAATCTATAAGGAAAACAGGACAATTCTGGTCTTAAGGAAACTGCAATCAGAGAGATCACGGGTCTTCTTGCCCAGGGTCGGCCAGTGGTGTGGTGGCTCTGGGACCAGTTGCCCTGTCCCCACCACTGTCCCCACTTTAAAAAAATAAGTCATAGCATATCACAAAATCTTTACAGAAAAGTTAGTTGGTTTTCCCCCAGCCAAGAAAATAGGGAATTAAATACAAAAAAATTAAAGGTTTTTTTTTTTTTTATCCCATGATAACTTGGGTTCATCTGGAAGTAGAAATCAGGAAAACCTTTCAGGAAGAGGCCAAGTAAACTCTCATCTCCATGAGCTGAGGGTTCGTGCCACTTTCACGTGTCTTTACAAAACCAGATCCACGCTAACCAGGAGGTGTGATACTCCTGAGTGAGCCAGAATTCAAAGCCAGCTTTGTACACTGTCCTGCCTAAACTTGAACGTACAAAGCACTCTGTGATTGCTGTCATTACCACCGATTGATGTCTCAGCCCATCTCCTCGGAACCACGCTGCTTACAAAAGTGCGAGATGAATCCAGAAAGCACACAGTAGGGGGGTTTTTTGGTGAGAATTATTTTTTGTAAAACTTCACTTTCACTGTTTCCTTTCTAGTTATTTTCTAATGTTCTAGTGTAGCAGTTCTCAAACCTTTTGATCTTAGGACCCCTTTAAGCTCTTAAAAATTATTGAGAATTCTGAAGAGTTTATATATATATATAGAGAGAGAGAGAGAGAGGTTATGTCTATCAATATTTCGTATTTTCAGAATTAAAACAAAAAAAATTAATATTCATTTAAAATAAATGTATTATATGTTAAATAAAATTTTTATGAATATAACTATATTTTTCAAAACAGAAATAAATTTATTGAGAAGGGGGACATTATTTTACATTTTTGTAAATCTCTAATGTCTGGCTTAATAGAAGAAACTGGATTCTTCCATCTGTTTCTGCATGAGTCTTTGTGATATATAAGACATCATTTCACTTTTGGAAAACTCCGCTGTATCCATGAAAGGGAATGAGACTGAAAAGGCAGATCACATCTTAGTAATACTAGGAAAATAGTTTGACCTCAGTAACCCCAGAAATGGCCCCACACAGAGTTTTTCTGGTATTTTGACTTAGTCACTTTACCTGTTGCAAAACCAAATGAGAAATAAATTAATTAGAAATAGGTACCTGGGCCGGGCACAGTGGCTCACTCCTATAATCCTAGCACTCTGGGAGGCCGAGGTGGGTGGATCACTCGAGGTCAGGAGTTCAAGACCAGCCTGAGCAAGAGTGAGATCCCCGTCTGTACTAAAAATAGAAAGAAATTAGCGGAACAACCAAAAATATATAGAAAAAATTAGCTGGGCATGGTGGCGCATGCCTGTAGTTCCAGCTACTCAGGAGGCTGAGGCAGGATCGCTTGAGCCTAGGAGTTTGAGGTTGCTGTGAACGAGGTTGACGCCACGGCACTCTAGCCCAGGCAACAGAGCGAGACTCTGTCTCAAAAAAAAAAGAAAGAAAGAAAGAAAAAGAAATAGGTGCCTGGAGTCTATGCCTGTCTCTATCTCTCATTAATCATTGACCTTGACTTAATCACCCTCTTTGGGCCTCAGTTTTCTCATCTATAAAATGGATTATTAAATCATCTCTGAGACCCTTTCCAGTTCTGCCAGGATGTGACTCATTCTAAATTACAAGGAGTTGCAGAAATAAGATTTTCCAAAGTAGCTACAGTTTTCTCCAAATTTTGCTGTTTCATCACCTCTTCTACCATAGACCTTCACAGTATTTAAAATTTTAGGGCAATACATTTAGAAAGTTCTGCACCATTAACTTGTAATTCCAGGGTGTATTTTCATGCTGGAGATTTTTATTTTTTGTTTTGTATACTCTTCCAGATCTGAAAGGATACACCTAATTGCTCTCACTTCAATATTTTCATTTGCCTCTACATTACGAAACAGTCACTGGACAAGAAAAGCACAAGAAAGGAAAAACCAATCTTCCCTCTGCATTTGTCTCTCCTTTCCTTTTGACCTAATTTGATGCTCTGAATCATAGCCATCTTTATTGAAGGGCCGTTGGCACGCTTCTCTGGTGACCTTCTGTTCAATGTTGTCACCAAATGTAGTCAGATTTCTCTTGTAATGTTTCTCCCCCTTTAAGGTACAGCATTTCTCTATCGGTAGTTGTAAGCCACTCCCCTAGTGCTTTTACTTGTAGCCTAATCTATAATGCTGTTTATATCTCTTAAAAAATATATAGATTTAAACCCAAATGATTTAAGCCCACCAGATAGCACATATGAAATGTCCTTTTAAGGACCCAAATACACATTACGTGCATGTAAACTATGCCAGCTCTCCTGCTTTTTCCTGTGATTTGACAGGAACTTAAAAAGGATCAGTAACCTTAGAAGAAAGCTAATTGCTCCCTCACCTTTATTAAAGCATTTAGCTCAAGTTTTATGTACCCAGTTATCCTGCACTGCCTGTAAAAGGCCATTTACTTTCACATTGTAGAGTTCCAGGCTATCTGATTCATTTGCAGATATTCAAATCAAGGGAGGTGTTTTCTAAGAGGATTTTATCCAGTGACCAAGAATGTGTTTCCCATTGAATTTTGAGTTGATGACAGAGATTAGGGTATTTAAACGAATACAGCAGAGATGAGCAGGCTGTATTGATTTTAGAATGGGCAATCATGGAGTCTTCACAATAGAGCAAGATTCCACTTTGTGAATAGTCCCAGATATTCTAAGGCACTGATGCTGTTATTTCAGTTTCTAAGGCAGCTTCTTTGCCTGATGTAGAATGCAATTTGATGTTAATGGGAAGAGAAACAACCAACAAAAAAAAAAAACCATGCCTGCTGAAGCAGGTAGTGGGAGAGAGTACCCTTTTATGACTAGCTGGGAAGAGCTAGGTAAGTGGGAGCCAATGGGATCGCTGCTTTAATAATCCAGAAGTTTGAAAGATGGCTGCCACACGACAGTGACTTTCTTGCTTCTATTATTCAGTCCTAAGGTTATGCCCTTTTCTTTTTACAATTTCCATATTAACATCCTCTCAATAACATGTACGTTCACCTGGATTTGCTTCTTTGCAAAATGGCTTTTTGAAGTACAAAAATAGCTGTGGGTGAAGGAGAAGAAACAGTTAAGCCATTTTTTAGCCACACCAGCATTGGAGATTAGTGCTCTGAGGGGCGGCTGTTGGACAGCCTGATTATTTAATGTGTTATTAGAGTGGTTAATAATACTCTTTGATCATGGGACGAAGGGTGGCAGAGAAGTGAAAATGATTGAATTAACAGCTTAGCGTACTATTATGCATGGGAAAAGCCTGAGAAAAAGAAGAAAAACACTTTAAATGAGGTCACGGGGGTCTTAGAAAATTCGGCGGAACTTTTTTGGCAAGAGTAACCGTATTTCTGGATTTGAATCCCTTGGTATTGAGGTTAATGACATATTGGGTCTCTTTAATCATTCCTTGTTGGAGCCCGTGTTGGCTGCTGCATGGGGTGTTTATTTGAAACAGTGGCGATTCTATTGCTTCTCAAGAGAGAACTCGATTCCCCACCCACCAAAGATGCCGCTCAGGTTTTTGGTAGATTTTAGCGAGCACAGAGAAGGAAGGAGAAAAGGCTCACGCTGCCTTTGCTTTGGAAGGCTGTTTCCTTCCGCCACATAACCACACTGTTGAGAAATGAGGAGATTTCAGAAAGAGTAAAATAGGGCCCTTTGTTTCTTTCCAGAAATGCTTGGCCCCTTAAGTTATTGACCAAATAATATTTCTAAGATGTGTGGAAGAGCTGAAAAAAATGGATCCCACTTTCTGAGTCTCACAGCACCTACAAGTTATTCCTATCCTTGAAATAAGAGTGACGCAAGCTTCCAATTAACGAGGCAACCCGTCAGTCCGGATTAGGAGGTCACCCACAGGATTTCTTTTAAACAAACAGCATTAAACTGCTGTTTAAGGATTAGCTTGGGGAATTGGAGCTGGAGTTATAAAGGCATACTGCCTTTCCACATAAATTAAGTCCAGAGTTAGCAATTGAATGACACTCTGCAGGGCTGTGGTAACTTTTTTTTTCTGTTTTGTCCTAACTTTACAGTGACTCTTGCCCCCAGGCCAGTTTCCTTTCCATCTTCCTCCAAGCCAGTTCTGCTCTTCAGTTTGCCTGAGTCCCCTACTACACCCAGGCCTGCCAGGGGTTACCCATCATTTTTCATTCTTTGCCTCCAAAGACCGGCCTCCCTTCTGTTCCCTAATCTCTCTAGACTCTTCCTATTGCTTCTCTTTCTGGTTTCTATTTCTGTCTTCTTCCTTGTCATAGAAAGCCAGTGTTTACTAGTCTCTGGAGACTTTCCAACTCTAGGGAAAAGCGTGTTTGAGGAAGAATAGTCTCTAAGGGTGTGGACTCGGGATCTGTGAGGCCCTGAGCCTGCGGGGGAAACAAATAGAAGAGTTAAGATAAGAACAAACGAGAGCTTTGGGGAAACAAGTTTAAATCACACCCACGGACCTAGTAAACAGGAGGGTCCTCATTTGTACCCATTCCTCTGCTGGGCTGTGAGGAGGAATGGGAAGATGCTTAAGGACTGTTCTCTTTATACAAACTAAAGCCTCTGAGTGTGTCCAACAGCATTAGTAGGGATCCGGAGTGGGGAGCTGGGGCCTGGCCTCCCCTCGGTCTGCCCCTGCCTGTGGGCGTTTCCTAGGGCTGCCACACCAAATTACCAGAAACTGGGTGGCTTAAACAATAGAAATGTATTGTCTCCTGTTCTAGAAGCCAGACATCTGAAATCAAAGGATCAACAGTGCCATGCTCCCTCTGGAGGCTCTAGGGGCAGGTCCTCCCCTGCCTCTGCAGCTGTTGGTGCTGTCCTTCTTATAAGGACAGCAGTCACTGAATTTAGGGCTCACCCTAATCTGTATGACCTCCAGACATCTAACGATATCTGCAAAGAACCTATTTCCAAATAAGGCCCCATTCTGAGATTCCAGGTGGGTAAGAATTTTCAGGGGACACTATTCAACCCGCTCCACTCAGGGGCCTGTAAACTGCTCCTTAACACACATGGCCCCATGTTCTCACTCACTTCCCTCATCCCTGGCCAAGTTGCTGTGAGGTTGGGTAGATATTTCCAAATTATTTTGGATTCCTCACAAAAAGGCGTCAGGTAAATGAGTATATGAACCGACTCAGTCACTTGTTGCAACATATGTGTTAGAAATAAAAATCCCTGGGGCTGGGCCAAGGCGTTGGTGTTTTTGAAAGCTGCCCACACGTTCAGGGCTGAGATCCACTGGGCTTGTGGACAGGACCCTTCAGCTCTGAGCATCCTGCACTTGTTCTATGCTAATGTAGGGGGGAACTGTGTGACTCCCCCAGGGTTCCCCTCTGAAGACAGTTGGCCTGTTGGAGTCACGTGCGTTTTTCCTCTGACGCAGAAGCAAAGCTAAGGTGAATATTAGGAGGCTCCTACCATCCTACCACTCTCCCGTTCCTGAGCGGGGCTTGCCATTGAGTTCCTGCTCGCAGCAAGCCCTCTACTGCCACCTACTGGTAGAAAGGCAGCTCTGACCAAGGGGGACGAAGTGATTGAGCTTGAATTGAAACCTAATTAAGAGCGAGTGTGCCGCTCCCTAGACTGTTTCCACTCCACCACGGACTGCATCGTAGCCTTTCAGTGCTGTGCGTGTAAGTTCAGCAAGACACATGTCCTTCAGACGCCAAAGGCAGCTCACTCTGACAGGCCCAGCATCCACCACCTTTCAAGCTAGACCGGAGACTGCAATTACCTTGGGGCGCAGAAAACGAGGTGCTAATCTTCCCTCAGATCTAAGCGTCCCTGCTCATCCATCAAGGCCAATCCCGCTGGAGCCTCTTTGAAAGGGCCCCTTGGCAGTTTGCGGATTCAACACAGAAAATGCTTCTTTCTGCTGCTTAAGCCCCAATTTTAGCAAAGAACCAACAAATATGGAGTGGGGAAAAAGTCTTTTCTTCACTTTCAGTCTTTGACAGGTGCTCACAGACAGCCACTGAACTCCCGGGTGAGTGTGGCTTTTGAACCCCCAATAGGGAATAGGATTAAACATACTAGAATGCAAATATGAAGTCTTATTTTAAGAAAAGAAAAGACTTTCTAAATCCAAGCGATAGCTACTATATTAGTTCCCTAAGGCTGCCATAACAAAGAACCACAGGTTGGGTGGCTTAAACAACAGAAAGTTCTTTCCTCACTGCTCTGGAGGCTAGAAGTTCACGATCAAGGTGCTGGCAGGGCTGGTCCCTTCTGAGGGCTGTGAGGGAAGGATCTGTTCCAGGACCCTCTCCTCGGCTTGTAGATGGTTGTCTTCTCCCTGTACATCTTCCCTCTGTACGTGTTTGTGTCCAAAAGTCTTCTTTGTATAAAGACACCAGTCAGATTGAATTAGGGCCCAACCTGTGACCTCATTTTAATTTGATTACTTCCACAAAGACCCTGTCTCCAAATGAGGTCACATTCTGAGGTACTAGCAGTGAGGACTTCAACATAGAAATTTTAAGAGGATACAGTGTAACCCATAACAGCTACTGTGTGCTTTTGTAAAGAAAAATGCTACCAAGGAAAGTGCTGAGAGGGGAAAGGCTGGTGGGGGGTGTAGCATCTAGTTTCCCCCCACTGGGCCTTGGCAGAGGCCCCTGGCATCTGGTGCTTTCCTACCGTGCAGGTGACAGAAAAGGCGGTGGCCTCATCCTAAGGCAGTGCTCCTTTTCAAATGAAACCACTGCCACGTCCCTCCCCCTACATTTTTCAAATGCAACAGAAGCAAGAGTCAGGGCAGATTCTGTTGCAGCCCTGGAACTATATGATAGATATATTTATTAGATGATAAGGTAACCACTTGGATTTACAATTAGCAGGAGTCACTCGAGTGCCAGAAAGTCCGCCGTAGAATTGTCAGCCCGTATAAATCACTGATGCTCTTGGGCTTCTCTTGGGTCTTTAGAAAACAAATAAATCAGGCAGGAAACAGTGTTACAGTATTACTGCTACACTAACAGTTTTGAAATGAGAGGCCAGAATCTTAAATCCATCCCAGGACACAGCAGAGACAAGTGCCAGCTTCTTCTTAGGTCTGTCATCATCTTATCAGTCATCTGCCTACTGACTGGTATGGGACACTCCTATGGGGCACTTGGGTTGGCAGGAGGCCTGGTGCTCCATGTGCTGCCAACACCCCAGAATTCAACCAACGTTCTACCAGACTGGGCACAGAATGGTTGTCTTCATCTCGGTTGTACATGTCTTTCAAGGATGGCGAACGTCCCGCCTTCTGCCTCAATTCTTCTCTGTTGAAACCCTGCAGTCCCTGGTCCTTGGAAAAGAGTGATTTCACCCCTGATTCTGAGTCCACCCATTTTTTTTCAAGTGTGAATGTAGGACCCAAGCTTCTCTAAGTTTCCTTCCAGCTATGAAGTTCCACAGTAGTGTAGTTTTACTTTGCTGCCACGCCCTGATTTCCGCAGCGCTAGTGTATGTGTTCATCCCCACTCCCGAGAAAATGGTGAACTTTCAGGCTCCTGCTACAACTGGAATCCCATACAAAGAGAAATCCCCCACCCCACTCTATCTGTAAGCGATTATGTTTCGTGAACTAACCCCCTATATGGGAGTAGATATGAATATAATCTAATATCTACTAAATGTAAATATAGATTCTTACTGAAAAAAAAACTCTGGACTTCCTAGAGCCCAAAGGTGAAAACTTTGTGTTTGAAATTCAGGGATCTCTGAGAAAGCAATCAGGTGAACCCAGAGATGAAGGGGGCCCCAGAGGTAGTGTTGGGCGAGGTTCAGGCGTGAAGCCTGAACACGGGCTTGAGGTGATGCTGTGAGTCTGGACCAACATGGACAGGTGGGGCGGGACAAGTCCATGTGTTCTCATGGTAACAGAAGGAACATCAGCCAACAGAATAAGAACAATAGAAAACAGAAAGGAAACAGGAGGGCTGGGAAGAAACAGAATTCAGGAATTGCTGATGGAAACAGGGGCTTGGCATAGGAAGAAGAAATAAGGGACTTGGTGCCTACCTTAGCCAGGGGAAAAGTTGATGCTTTCCCCAGAGGTGTTTTGGCAAAGAATTTCAACTTGAAACCAAAATAAGGATTTCCTGGACATCAGGCAGGGAAAGACCCTGCTTCCATGGGGCCCCAGGACTAAAGCCAGAGGTAATTGTAGTTAAAAAAGAACATCACCCCTCAGGGTTAAGAGCTCATGGGACTAGTCAGTGCTGTTCATCTTGGCGGGTCTGGCCGTGGTGATGTTCTGCCTTTCGTTTCAGCTCTGCCTTAAAACTCCCTCACATCACACTCCAGAGCTTAAGAAATTCTGGATGTATTTTTAAGATAATGAGGTAGGGAGAGAGAGTTGAGGGAAGGGGAAGGGTTGAAAAAGGGCAGGGGGGGATGAATCTAGGAATGAGACCTTGGAGAAGAAACGTCACCTTCCAATGCCCTGCCCATGGCTCTGAAAAGTGAACCTGGACCACCGAGTTGGGAAGCCACCTCAGAGTGTTCCACACTGGGGCTCCCCCTGAGGGGGTGTCTGGCCTCACCTCAGTGCAGTCGGCCCTCACAAAGGGCTTCTTAATCAGCAGACAGACTGCTTTTGATTTGCTATTTTCCCTTATTTCTCTGTGTTTGTGTTTTAAATAATTTTAACATTGGAAAAATCTTTGCAACCTTTGACCACATGTGTGTGTATTATTGTGTAGTTTCAATCATAGAACTAAGCACTTGATTTTGAATAGAAATAAAAATACACCCCCCTCTCTCTCTCACTCTCTCTCACACACACACACACACACACGTGTGGAATAGATAGCACTAAGAATTTAGGCCACAGAAATACCTAACTACTCCATTTTTACTTTTCATGTCAACTGTTATGACACCTTTTACCTTCAGGTTTCAGAATTTAAAATTTATCATGAATTTTCAGAGCATCCTAGTGTATAGGTAGAAACACTTGCACCTTTGTGGGCAAATGATTGGGGGCAGGGGGCAGAGAGGGAAGGTACATACAGCAATTCAGTTGATGACAACGGTGAAATGTCATTCTAGTGTCTGTTGTCCCGTCTCTGAGATCTGGTTGGGTTCCACTCCCAAAGCACCAGTTCCCATTTCTGTTTCTAAGGCCATCACATAGGAGAGAGTTGAATCTCAGTTCACCTAAAGAAGAAGTTGCTAGTCTTTGAGACAGTAATACCCTAGAGCTGCAGTCCCCAACCCCCAGGCCACGGAACAGTAACTGGCTGTGGCCTGTTAGGAAACAGGCCGCACATCACCTCCTGAGCTCCGCACCACGCCCCACCCACCTATGACACCCAACCTTCCCATCCCCAGTCCATGGAAAAATTGTCTTCCATGAAACTGGCCCCTGGTGCCAAAAAGGTTGGGGACTGCCGCCTTAAAGAGTTCATCTTCATGTTGGGGAGCTGAAGGGACTTCTACAGTTACCACATTTTGAAGAATGAGCTCAAGCTATAAGTTTCCTTCCCAGGGTAGACTTCAGTGATGGCTAATATAGGACTTCTGAGCTATAAATTTGAAGAAGGGAAAATTGTAGCACATTTTATTCTAAATAAAGAATAATAAAATTGCTTTCTGCAGACTTCTTCCAGAAAAGTGGCCATGTTTACAAGCAAGGAGACCTTGCGCTTTCAAATCCCACAGAAGACATATTTAAGGCCTGTCCATCTCATTTTAATAGGGTTATAAATTACTACAAAATAGATGCTTTCATGTAACCAATCATGTCATCCAAGAATTATATTACAACACAGATACAGAGTTGGCATTTCTCACCAACTTTGACATTCTTATCCCCTGGATATGAGAGTGTTTATAGGAGTTTATGGAAATTTCTACAACATCCTCAGTTTAAAAAAAAAAAAAAAAAACTACTTACTGCATGAATGCAAAGGACTTTTTATGACCAAAGCTGGAAATCACTCTTTATTTTTAATACGAAGGAGAATGTATTTCATTATTATAAGACCTAGTATTTTTTTATTAAATTATAAAGTTAACCAATTTTATGAAAGACATCAAGATATTAAATTCTTTTCAGATAGTTCTTGTTGCATAAATCACCAGCTATTTATAATATTCTGACTTATTCAGCAGTATACATTTACAAAGAGTTTTTATGAGAATCTTGTGGTTGACACTAACTTTGTGGTCATCTGACCCGACCCACCCACGAGTGCCCGAGTCCTCTCCCTGACCGCCTTGAGTGCCTTCTGCGCGCTGGGTCTCGGGTGAACAGTTTTCTGCCTCAGCCCTACTCGGTGTCTGTTCAGCCTCAGCCTGACCCCTCAGTGTCAGCTCTGCCCCTCCTTTAGTGACCTTTCACATCTTTACTCTGGTCAGGAAGCGCTTTCAGGTGAGGCAAAGCTGGTTCCCACGCAGTTGCCCCGGTACGGAGCGATTCTCAACGCACTGAGTCTCAGAGGTGGCAGATTGGGCTCCTGTGTCTGGGGAGGGCAAGTACCCCACACACATACCCTGCACTGGGGAGGACGTGAGTGTCAGGATCCTTGATGGGGAGAGATTATAACTCTCCTCCCTTCACACCTTCTGATATTCCACCCCACTCCCCACCCAAGGATCACAGCATCTGCGCCACTGTGCTGATGACAATGTCACATCTTACAGGAATGCAGGGACTCAACTGGTGCCTAACCCTTTCTTCCCCAGCGTTACCGTCCACATACTCAAAGACAGCTCTTATGCCACCTCTACATCCCCTATTTTCTAGACAAAAGAGCCCAGGTCTTTAGCCACTCCCACAGCGTCCTGGCTTTGGGGCCCGTCACTGTGGGTCTCCCTAGCCATGACTCGGATTACTCAATGTCCCTCTCGGAGATTGACACAAGAAGCCAGACACAGAACTCCAAGCTGTGATCTATAGGATGATCTATAGGAAACGTGACTTTCACCTCCTTTTGTTTTTGTTTTATCTTGGTTTTTTTAAAGAAAGCAGGACTCATAAATCTAATCCTAGGACCTCATCATTTTATGTGGGGGTTTTTGGTATGTCACTGGTTTTAAGAGCAAAGATCTGCACCACATATCAAAGTTATCAGACTGCGGCTCAGTGAAGCCAGCGGACATCTGTCCCGAGGATGTGGGCAACTTCCCTTTACCCTCTGCTGTAGTTTACAGCACCAGACACTCACCTGTTCCTGAAAGATCATTTCTGAGTAACAGTTTGAGCATGTCATGCATAACTTTCTAACTTAGACTAGTAAGAGGGAGCAGCTGGGCATGGTAGCTCATGCCTGTAATCCTAGCACTCTGGGAAGCCAAGGCAGGAGGATCGCTTCAGGTCAAGAGTTCAAGACCAGGCCGGGCGTGGTGGCTCACGCCTGTAATCCTAGCACTCTGGGAGGCCGAGGCGGGTGGATCGCTCGAGGTCAGGAGTTCAAGACCAGCCTGAGCAAGAGTGAGACCCCGTCTCTACTAAAAATAGAAAGAAATTATATGGACAACTAAAATATATATATACAAAAAATTAGCCGGGCATGGTGGTGCATGCCTGTAGTCCTAGCTACTTGGAAGGCTGAGGCAGTAGGATCACTTAAGCCCAGGAGTTTGAGGTTGCTGTGAGCTAGGATGATGCCACGGCACTCACTCTAGCCCGGGCAACAGAGTGAGACTCTGTCTCAAAAAAAAAAAAAAAAAAAGAGTTCAAGACCAGCCTGAGTGATAGTAAAACCCCTGTCTCTACTAAAAATAGAAAAATCATCCGGGCGTCATGGTGCCCACCTGTAGTCCCAGTTACTCGGGAGGCTGAGGCAGGAGGATCGTTTGAGCCCAGGAGTTTGAAGTTGCAGTGAGCTACGATGATGCCACTGCACTTTACCCAGAGCAACAGAGGGAGACTTTGTCTCAAAAAAAAGAACAAGAGGGAGTGATCAAACTATTTAATATAAAACAAAATGGTAAGTTAATAAAAATTACAGTAGGCTCAAGGTACTTGATAAAATACTGATTGTTAAGCCAGAATTTTCTTTATTTGACATAGTTTCTTTCCTAATAATTTCCAGAGGCATTTCAAACTTTGTACTCAAGTTTTCTCTGCCTTAAATTGAAGGTGTTGAGCTGCACAATCTCTGTGATTCCCACATCCCACCTTCACCACAATTTTAGGGGCACTAGCATATGCCAGGCACGGTATTAAATTTTATATACATATATGTGTAATTAGTGTATATATTGTATGTGTATGTACTTTATTTTTCCTATAGAAAAATTTATCCCTCACAATTACCCTGTAAAGTAGGGTTTGTTACCTCCATTTTACAGATGAAACAAATAAGGTGCAAAGAAGGTTAAGTAACTTACTTAATGTCACATAGATACAATAATTAGGAAATCAATATATTTGACCAAATGTATCTGTCTCTAAAGACTGAACATAGTACCATATTCTCACATGTATCGTGGTACAACTGTCACAGGTTGAGTTAGCTGGCTCCGATTTTAAATGATTACCATTTTAGGGTAAATATTTGCTAAACATATTTTTACTGTTCGGGCACAGGGATATTATTTGGAAATAAATGTTCATGCGTTCAAGACTGTGTTCAAATTGTTCTTTTTGACTTTAGGTCTAATATGCCACAGCACATCCCCTAAGCCCTGTGCACTAGGAGGTCAGGAGTGTGTCTTAGTGTGCAGTGATGTGAGGTAGTTGGGACTTAATCTTGAGAAACAGTGTAAATAACTTGTTGCGAGTCCACCAGAGAATCATATGCTATGCTAATCCTTGCAGAAGAATCCCAAACCTAATGCACCCCATTTCTACCTGCACATTTTCCAGGCACAATTTGTTGGGAGAAATGTTCCCACACATGGGGAGGAGATACAAATCGATGCCAAAACCTAATGTCACAGCCACTTTCTTTCTTTTGTTTCCCCAGTAAGAGAAAACGGTGACCACCCAAACACATGGACGAGAAACGAACACAGTTACGGGAGAGAAGTTTCTCCACTCCAGAATTATCCACAGGAACTTGGCTGAGCCCCACTACACACAGAGAAATGATCAGCTTGATTTAGGAGAATTTGCAAGATGTCAGGAGAGTCTTGATCCATAGGCTGATCCGTAGATGGGATGTGAAAAATACCACACTATTCTGTCATTTGCTGTTGCTTGCTCAACTGTGAAGAACTGCATGAACTATATTTAAGCTGCTTTCTCTACCATTGCCAATCACCTTTTTTGACTTGGAAGTGCTATTTTCCTATGGACTCTTGCATTATTTCATTTTGCATGCATCCAGTGATTATACATAAGCAACATATGTAATCTGCTTATATATTTTTTAAAAATCCATCCATGCAAAATGGTAAATAAAGTATAAATTCTGCTTTTTTTTTTTTTTTGCTAAATTATAATCATAGCCCATGTCATGAAAGTTTAAATTGGTTTCATTTAAAGATCAATATACTAGGTCTGCCTTTACTTTATAGAAAACTAGCTTCTATAAAGAGTTTTTCACTGTTTACTAGTGAAATGAGAAAAGCAAAGCTATTTATAAAAGGCCTTATGTCGTGTACATACATTGTCTTTGAAATACTTGTGATTTAGTTTATTGCTTGTAAAAGAGAAATTATATAATTTATTTAGTAAATACAACTGTAAACTATAGTTTTATTGAGAGAAATAAAATATTTTGTTCTCAATTGCGGTGGTACCTTGATTCCAATGATTTCTGCTCTTTACATTTTTTTTTTTCTTTTAAGTAAAAAGAAATAACCCAGATGGTCCTCATTTTTACTATTTAGGAATCTTAAATAAACTTAATCTTGTGATGCATGAAAATGGAAAAATAAAATTATCAGCCCTAAGGAAAGACTCAATAACAGCTTCTATTCAACTCACCCAAGAGACTTTCCCCAATGTCTTGGTGTATTAATCAGCTTTGACTATGTTATGCTGCGGTAACAAACAATCCCAAATCATAGTAACTTTCACCAACACGGTTTTTTCTCACTCACATGTAGGGGCAGCTGCAGCTCTGCTCTAAGAGTCTTCTTCATTCTGGGGTCCAGTGCAGCCCCCTACATGAGACATGCCACTTTAATGGCAGTAGAAAAAGAGCTATGGTGGAACCAAGCAATGGGAACTCATAAAGCTCTGCTTCAGTGCAGCCTGCAGCACTTCTACTCACATTCCATCAGCCAGAGCGAGGACACTGGCAAGTCTGAAGTCAATAGGATGGGAAACGTATCTCCCTCATAGGAAGGGACTCTGCAGAGAGGGACAATAACTATTTTCAAAAATTAATGCAGTTTACACCACCTGGTGAGTGTCCCCAGCAGCCGAAACTTAAGTGGCTGGGAGAAAAAATCATTAGAAAGCAAAGTGATCAAAGCTGGAGAAAGACATTCCTGATGAGGAAGATGCTCAGTAGGAAATACTTCGAGTTAAAGCAAGCTGATTGTTGTAAGCAAACATGGCATAAACTTTTAAAATGTAGCCTGGAGCCATAGTTGCTCAGCGTAAGTAGCAATTTTAACTACAGAGTCAGTGCCTGGGATCTATCCTGGGTTGGGATGACAACAGGGAATTCTGCTGACCTGGACGACTGAGGATTCTCTGCCTCCCTCTCTAGTACTCCTAGCAGATACCCTCACTACGTGGGCTTACATAACTGGAATCCCACTCTTCCTCCCCCCATTTGTAAATCTACCCATTTACCTAACCAGAGGTCCTTAGTCCAGACTTCTAGCACCCAGGCTGGGAATGGAAGACTTTACTCTGAGAAATATCACTCCCAGGAGGTAGGTTATCATCCTCTATCTTGCCTGGGATAGTCTGAATTTACGCTTGACACTCAAAGCATAATAACAGTATGCCTTTTCACTCTCAACAGTGTTATAGTTTTGGACCATAAATTATATAGCTACCCTACCAAGGGGAAAGTTTACAGATAATATAATAATATTAAAAATTTCCCAACCAGGCTGAGCAAGAGCGAGACCCCATCTCTACTAAAAATAGAAAGAAACTATATGGACAACTAAAAATATATATATATAAAATTAGCCGGGCATGGTGGCGCATGCCTCTAGTCCCAGCTACTGGGGAGGCTGAGGCAGGAGGATTGCTTGAGCTCAGGAGTTTGAGGTTGCTGTAAGCTAGGCTGATGCCACGGCACTCTAGCCTGGGCCACAGAGTGAGACTCTGTTGCAAAAAAAAAAAAAAGAAAAAAGAAAAATTTTCCAACAATTGACCCAGACAAGGCATCCTACAGTGAGATTCAGCCACAAGCCCTGCCTATGTACTCACAGCATTTAGTCCCCATTCAGTGAGCAGACAACCAAGAATCAAAAGACATCTAAGGAAATCCTCTAAAATGAAACTTAAATATGTGAGCAGAAAAAAACAGCTTGGAGGAACTAGGGACTGTGCAGGTAGAAGTAAACTTCAAAATGAATGAAAATTACTATTACATCTTCAGAGATAATAGGCTATATGGCATCCATAAAACAAGACCAGGATGCTGTTTCAAAAATGAACATTCAGCAAACATAAAACAGCTTTTAGAAATTAAAAACATGATGGCAAAAATTAGTAAGAGAGAGAGTGATTGGAAGATGAAGTTGAGAAAATTCCCAAAGAGATTAAGTATAGGAGAAAATGGATAAGAAAATTTGAAGACCATTCCAGTAGATCCAATATCCAAATACTATAACTTCCAGAGAGAGAAAAATGACAATGAGGCAAGAAAACCATGAAACAAATTTAAAAAAATCTCCCAGAACTAAAAAACATGAGTTTCCAGATTGAGAGGGACTCTGAGTACCCAGTACAAAGGATAAAAATGAACCTAGATTCATGCAATTTCAGAACAGTGGGGATGATGAGAAGACTCTACAAGCTTCCAGAGAGTAAAAATTAATTTTATATAAAGGTTCAAGAGTCACAATTGTATCAAATTTCTTAATAGCATCACTAGAAGCTAGAAACCAATGGAGCAATGTCCTCAAAATTCTGAGATACATTTATTTCTAATTTATAATCCTATACAATGTGTATTAGAGTTCTTCCAAGAAGCAGAATAGGAGAGTTATAGGCAGAAATACAGATTATACAGATATAAATATCTGTATTAAGGGACTCAATATAGATTGAGGGACTTATTTAATTGCTCATGCAATTGTAGGGGACAGGCAAGTCCAAAATCCATAGGGCAGGTCAGCAGTCTGGGGATTCAGGCAGGAGTTGGTGGTGCAGACTCGAAGCAGAGTTTCTTCTTTTCCGGGAAACCTCGTATCTGCTCTTGAGGACTTCCACCTGATGGGTGAGGCCCACTCACATTACCAAGGATAATCTCCTTTACTTAAAACCAGCTGACTGTTACCAACTGGTAGCAATTGGTGCCAACAAGGCTTTAAGTAACAACCAGCTACTTATTCTTACTTAAAACCTTAACCACATCTACAAAATACTTTGACAGCAACACCTAGATTAGTGTTTGACCAAGTAACTGGGCACTCAAGCCTGAGCCAAGTTGATACATAAAATTAACGATCACACCTGGAAAATTAATAAAATATGAATATACAATAAAGTTATCCGTGTAAAGATCATTTTCCATCTTTGAAAAAGATGTGCTTTATCAAAATGAGATAGTAAACCAAGAAAGAGGAAGCCGTAGGATCCACAAAACAGGAGATCCAACCCAAGAGGGAGGTGAAGGGAATGCCCAGGGGGATGGTAAAGGGAGAGCGATCCCAAGAGGCTACTGTGGACAAGGCCTAGAGAACAGCCCAGACTGGAGCAGGTCGGAGGCTCTTGCCATAGCTTCAAGAAGATGACAACACCCAAGATATATACACAACAAGGGGAGAAAATTTTAAGTCTTAAGTGTCCTGGATTTGATCCTGGAAGAGAAAAAAAAAGGACATTAGCAGAAAAACTGGTGAAATCTGAATTAAGTATGGAATTTAGTAAGAGTGCTATACAAAGGTTAATCTCTTAGTTTTGAGAAATATAGTGCACTTATATAAAATGTTAGCATTAAGAGAAACTGGGTGAAAAGTATACAGGAACTCTTCCATCTTTGCAAATTTTCTGTAAATCTAAAATCATATCCAATATTCATTAAAATTGAAAAATGGGGAAAAGATTTAAACAGACATTTCATCAAAGAAGTATACGGGTGAGAAATAACCACAAGAGAAGATGCTCAACATCATTAGTCATTAGGAAAATGCAAATTAGAACCAAAGTGAGATACCGCTACACTCCTATTAAAATGGCTAATTTTTTTTTAACTGACAACACCAAGTCCTCATGAAAATGTAAAGCAATTGGAACTCTCATACCTTGCTAATGGGATGCAAAATTGTATAGCCACTCTGAAATAATTTGGCAGTTTCTTTTTTTTTTTTTTTACTATAAAGGGGGGAGTGAGGAAGGGGATTCAACTTCCTTTTTTTTTTTTTTTTTTTTTTTAATTGAGACAGAGTCTCACTCTGTCACCCTGGGGAGAGTGCAGTAGCATCAGCTTAGCTCACAGCAACCTCAAACTCCTGGGCTCAAGCGATCCTCCTGCCTCAGCCTCCGAGTAGCTGGGACTATAGGTGGGCACCACAATGCCTGGCTAATTATTCTATTTTTAGTAGAGATGCAGTTTCACTCTCGCTCAGGCTGATCTCAAACTCCTGAGCTCGAGAGATCCTCCCGCCTTAGCTTCCCGGAGTGCTAGGATCACAGGCGTGAGCCACCGTGCCAGGTCAAATTTGGCAGTTTTTTATAAAGTTAAACTTATCATATGACCCAGAAATTCCACCCTGTGGTATCTACCCTAGTAAATTAAAAACTTATATTCACACAAAAGCTTATACATGAATGCTTCCAGCAGCTTTATTGATAATCACCAAAAACTGAAAACAACCCAAATATTCCACATTAGGTAAATGAATAAACTGGTCCATTCACACAATGGAATGATGCACAGCAATGAAAGGAAAGAACTACTGGTACACTCAACAGTATACATGAAACAAGGCACTGTCCTGAGTGAAACAAAGCCAGATTCTCTCAAGGGGACTTAGGGTATGAATCCATTTCTATGACTTTCTGGAAGAGGCGTAACTGTAGTGCTAGAGAACAGGTCAGTGATGGCCAGAGCTGGAGAGCTTGACTCTGAAGGGGCAGCATGGGGGAATTTGGGAGGCCATGGGACTGTTCTGTATCCTCACTGTTGGTTGCAATGTGGTGGTGGTCTACATTTGCATTAAAACTCACAGAACTGTACCCCAAAAGAAAAGAAATTCAAGTTTATTGTATGCAAATTTTTAAAAATTTTTAACTAGTTAAGTTTAAAACATTTATATTCCTTCCTTCTATTTACTTTGGATTTAATGTGCTCTTCTGGTTTCTTAAAGCACAAACTAAGGTTATTGATTTAAAATCTGTCTTCTTTCCTATTACAATCACTTGATGCTGTAAGTTTCCTCCCAGGTACTGTTTGAGCAACAACCCGCAAATTTTGATATGTTGTATGTTCCTCTTCATCCAGTTCAGAATATCCTCTAAGCTTCCTTTTGATTTCTTTTTTGATCCATGAACTATTTAAAAGTATATTATCTCATTTTCAAATATTGGGGATCTTTCAAGAATTTTCCTTTTGTTGATTTCTTAATTCTACTATGATCAGAGAATATACTCTGTACAACTTAAGGTCTTCTAAATTTATCAGGACTTGCTTTATGGCCCAGAATATGTTCTATCTTGGCAGATGTTCCACGTGTGCTTGAGAAGAAGGTGCATTCCGCTGCTGTTGGGTAGAGTATTCTATAAATGTCACTAGGTCACATTGGCTGATAGTGTTGTTCAAGTCTTCTATACTCTTACTGACTTTCTTTCACTTAGTCTATCAATATTAAAAACAAACCATAGAAGTTTATGAGAAGTCAAATGTGGCCGGGCACAGTGGCTCATGCCTGTAATCCTAGCACTCTGGGAGGCTGAGGAGGATGGATCACTCGAGGTCAGGAGTTCAAGACCAGCCTGAGCAAGAGCGAGACCCCATCTCTACTAAAAATAGAAAGAAATTATCTGGACAACTACAAATATATATAGAAAAATTAGCTGGGCATGGTGGCACATGCCTATAGTCCCAGCTACTTGGGAGGTTGAGGCAGTAGGATTGGTTGAGCCCAGGAGTTTGAGGTTGCTGTGAGCTAGGCTGATGCCACGGCACTCACTCTAGGCCAGGCAACAAAGCGAGACTCTCTCAAAAAAAAAAAAAAAGAAGTCAAATGTGTCAGTGACGGCCCTCCACCACCCCCAGGCCACTGTGTCAGCCCCACAACACCCACGTGGAAAGGAGGGTCAGCATGTGCTCAGCCACGGGGCGTGTGGGGGGAGGTGAGTTCTGAGCAGCCCTCCCCAGTTGATTCTGTACAATCGATTCTATCCACCTTCACAAACATGTCGCAACAGACGTATCCATTTATCCTCCTTTCTTCTCTTCCTCTTGCCCTTTAAGCTTGACAGTCAGTTCTGCCTATCTATGTATGGTTCTGATGACTCACCCTGGCTGTGTCACCTTTAGCTGTTGCATGTAAACACAATGCCCTTTCACCCAGCCCTGCAGGCTGGAAGCAAATAAAATGGACAGGAATTCCTGTACTTGATTCCAAGTAGGTTTCTACTGTAACTGTGAATTATTGCCACTCAATTCAGCAGATGTTGCTCAAGCCAGTGTCTACAGTGTGCGAGGCCTGGTTCTGAGTTTATGGTTTAATCTTGGGCCAGTAATTGAGTATTGACTGTATATTCAGAGAGGGGAAGTGGAAGAAGGGGAAAGACCTGGTGTTGATGGCCAGAGGAGCCCAGCTTCCACAAAAGGGAAGCCCACATTCCCTCACCAAGAACGCAGCAGCGGGATCAATTAATTGCCCCTCTGTGCTTTGGGTCAAGGCAATTCTCCCGCAGGTGGGAATTCTAAGTCTCCCCCATAATCTCAGTGATCCCCTCTTCGTTTTTATCACAGAAGATCAGCTAAAATTCTGCCCATTTCTGACTTACCTCCGGATTATTCAGTGGGAATTGGTACACAAATTGGTACACAATTACTGCCAAGCCATCCCATTAGTCCCATGCCTGGGAAGTGGGACAATTTGTTCATAAGCAGGCTGTGCTGTTCCATGACAAGTTCTTCCAGCATTACTCTCTGAAGTTCAATTAGGAAAGCACAGGGGCCTAGAGTGATGCTAGGCTGCATCCTATAAATGTCTCCATGCTTTGTTTACAGATCAGAACATCAAGTATTTAGCTGTCCCAGAACCAGCAGCAGAATAATTACACTCGTTATTTCTCTCCATTTTCCATTCTGCTTTTCTTCATGACCTGGAGGGATCAGGGGAGTCCTTAGCATGCCAAGGAAAATAGGGATCCCTTTGCATTCAGATAAACCCTTTCATATGAACGGAAAAGATTAGAGCAGCAGGGTACAAAGTGTCCACCATGTCCTGCTTGGAGCTTGCCTATGGGGCCAGTTGAAGAGGTGAGAGCCAGCCCCGCTTCCTGTACACCCAGTGCAAAGCAATCAAGGTAATTCTTCTACCCGAAATTTGCTCACTGGCAGTCACACCAGCTGATTCTCTTCTTTACTATTTGCATAGCAGTTCCCAAATGGCTAATCGTATAAGAAGGCTTGGATCATTCAATTCCAACTTCCTCTGTATCTGCAAAATATTCTGTGGGAGAAAAGAAAAACACAAAGTCCTCCATAATTCAAATAAGAAAAAAACTGCAAATCTCTATCCCCCTGGGAATTGTTTATGTAATACTGCATGTTCTGGTCCAGGGATATTTATCATACCTGGATTTTGACAAGCCAGCTTCTAGTTTATTTTCTCCTCATTAGCAGAAAAGTGTAAAGTAGTGGTCCCCACCTTTTTGGCAGCAGGGACCAGTTTCATGGAAGACAATTTTTCCATGGACAGCGGGGATGGGGGAGGTGGAGCTCAGGTGGTGATGCAAGGCCCAGTTTCTAACAGGCTGCGGACCTGTACCAGGCCACAGCCTGGGGTTTGGGAACTGCAGGTGTAAAGGACGTTTTTGAACACAAGGTTTCAAACGTCAGATTTATCAGCAGCAAGGATATGTATAAAATGTTGATTTAAAAATTGACATAGCCTCTGTTATATGAAAGATGAAAAATACATTATGGGAGTCAGGAAGTTTAGAGGATGATGAAAGAGTTTAATGACAATAATTTATAATGTACTAGATTTCTTAAAAATTTTGGTGATCACAAGAATGGAAAAATAAACATCACATGTACTCACCATTAAATTGGAACTAATTGATCACAAGAATGGAAAAACAAACACCACATGTGCTCACCGTTAAATTGGAACTAATTGATCAACACTTATGTGCACATATGGAAATAACGTTCACTGGAAATCAAGCAGGTGGGAGGGAGGAGGAGGGGACGGGTAAATTCACACCTAATGGGTGCAGTGCACACTATCTGGGGGGTGGACACACTTATAACTTTGACTCAAATGGTACAAAAGCAATTTATGTAACCAAAACGTTTGTACCCCTGTAATATTCTGAAACAAAAATTTTGGTAATCATCTATCCATTGGTACCACTGATTTTGCTATAATATTTATAGAAACGGATTGACACACACGATAATGAGCATTCTACTGTTGGGATACAGAAAGGAAGCAGTTCTAGAAATAGGCCTGCCTTGTCTACCTAAAAATATTTCTTCTGATATATAAGAAACTGTTAATAGCAGTTACCTCTAGGGAATATCACTAGGTGTTTGGAGAAGTGTGGATTAGAGGAGGGAAATTTTTACTTTACACTTATAAACTTCTGAACTGTTCAAATTAATTTTGACAATGAATTACTTTGCTTATTAAAATAGAACGAAGCTGGGTGTCGTGGCATGCACCTATAGTCCCAGCTACTCGGGAGGCTGAAGCAGGAGGATCGCTTGAGGCCAAGAGTTCAAGGCTGCAGTGAGCTATGATCAAGCCACTGCACTCCATCCTGGGCAACAGAGCAAGACCTCATCTTTAAACAAAAGAAAATGAAATGAAGAAATATATGATTAGAATTTAAAAATCAAACAAAAAAACAAAACAGAAATGAGATACAGCATTGGTTTTTCACAAATGCATTTATTTATCTATTATGTACAGCTTATATAATGTTTAAATCAATAAAGTAGAGACAATATTTATAAAATTCTTTTCCCCATATTTTGGACATTCTCCCTCTTTCCCCTTTCCACTCTGTTTTACCTTTGAGGGACTACTCTTATCCCATTCCAAATCTAATTCTGTTGGGCTCCCAATCATGACCCGCCCACCTGAGTCAAAGTCAGGTGCGTCCCAAGATAGGCCAATAAGTATATCTCTCTTGGAGATTTGAGTCTTGAGCAGAGACACACAGGGACCATAGGCATTTGTAAATGACTCATCCAAAGACAGCATCTTAAAAGGCTGTCCATGTGTTCTACAGCTGTTGGCCAATGAGTTTCCTTAGTTCCTGTCCTTCTAAGCCCTGGTTTTTCAGTTCTTCCTTTATGTGTCCCTCCAGTACATTTCTTTTCTTTTTTTTTTTTTCTTTAAGCAAAGCAAACAGAGAAAGTGACAGATTTATTGAGAACAATAATGAGTTCAGAATTGATCACATTGAGTCCATGGTTCCTATAAGACATTCAGGGTGAAGACATCTAATAAGCTATTGGAAATTTGGGTTTGGAACTCAGTAGAGAGAGAAGAATTAGGCCGGGTGCGGTGGCTCACGCCTGTAATCCTAGCACTCTGAGAGGCCTAGGCGGGTGGATCGCTCGAGGTCAGGAGTTCGAGACCAGCCTGAGCAAGAGCGAGACCCTGTCTCTACTAAAAATAGAAAAAATTAGCTGGGCAACTAAAAATAGAAACAAACAAAACAATTAGCCAGGCATCATGGCACGCACCTATAATCCCAGGTATTTGGGAGGCTGAGGCAGGAAAATTGCTTGAGCCCAGGAGTTTGATTGAAGTTGCTGTGAGCTCAGCTGATGCTACTGCACTCTACCCAGGGTGACAGAGTGAGACTCTGTCTCAAAAAAAAAAAAAAAAAAAAAAGGAGAGAGAGACAAGAATTGACAACACAGATTTTAAAGGTATGAGAGTGCTAGAGAGACGACAGAGTCAAGGATGGGCCTGTGGAAATGCCACCATGTGAGGGTGGGGATAGGAATATCAGGCACTGCTATTTGCCCACCATGGTTGTGTCTGGTGAAGACTCACCTTCTAAGACCTTGAAGATAATTTCTTGTGCATAGGTACATAAGAAGTGGCCACTGTCACATGGTTACAATGTGACTGCACATATATGATGCCTAGTCATTACTGTGTGACATACAGTGTAGCCAGGTGGCTGAATGAGAAATTGTACCTAGAACAAGATGTTAGACAGCATAGACTATGAAAGGAGCTTTTTTTGCACCCACATAAAGTAAAACAACATGTGCGTTCCTTGGTGACCTCTTCTGCCGTCACCATAGCAACCCAAATTTCATGCTGAGTTGGGGCCCTCGAGAAACAGAAGAGGAGAGCACTTGATGTTTTCCTGTGGAGGTCCCACGCGGGGCACTTGGCACCTGGCGATACAGCACACCTGCCGATCAACACTAGAAAAGGCCCCAGGTAGAACAGAGCTTTCGCAACATCCTCCTGCCAAAATATGCCTATAAATCAAACGTCACACACTGATGTTCATCAAGCCAAGTGATTCTTAACCTCAGCTGCACACTGGAATCACCTGGGACACTGAAAAATGCTGATGACTAGGCCTGGCCTGCCTCCAGAGACTGACGGAATTGGCAGGTGTACGACTTGGCCAACAGGACTTTTAAAGTCTCCCCAGGTGATTCTAATGTGCGGCCAAGGCTTAGAACCACTGAATGAGCCCATGAACACGGTTCGTTTGACCTGATTATAGTGGCCTGTACAGTATATTTTAAATTTTAAGGTTTTCCAATTTTAAACATCAGTCAGTATCATATACCCCCAAATCATCCGGATTTCAGTCTTCTGTTGAAATGTCTGCGCACAGTAGGCCCGCGTTCCCACAGACCACTGCTCCCCTGTGCTGAGCTGCTGCTGCACCGCACATAAGCATTTCCTATGCACTTCGCCCCACTCCCCGACCCTCCCCACCGTCACCCAGCACAGAGCTAAGGACCGTTGCGTGTCATCCTGTTTGCACTGGGTTTTCTTACATCAGCGCTAAGAGAAAAGTGAAATAGCGCTTATGCCGTGTCTCCAGCAGAGCAGGAAAGAGAAAGGCAGCCCAGGAAGGCGCGAGTTCTGTGGGGCCTGATGCTGGTTTTCCAGCACCTGCCTGGTCCCCGCAGCGTGTGGGTGTGCCCTTGAGTTAAATCCATCGGTGTTTCCCAGCAGGAGCACCAAAATGCCTTACAGCCTAGAGAGCAAAGTGTTGAGAAGTGAGGAGTCCCAACTCAATTGTCAGAATAATTAGATAGCTCTCAAAGACAAAAGAAAGCTACGTAAATACAGCAAGAAAGGGGGGCACCCAATGGCACCAGAAGGCCAGTTTCAGAATTCAGGAAATGCAGGAAGTTTGAGAAGTTTGTATCCATGACAAGGGACATAGAAGGGTGGAGCCAAACCTGTGAGGTATTGAAATGCCTAACCTAGAATTAATTTTTTTTTAAAAAAAGGAAGATTGCAACCCTAAGAGCTAATTGCAGGCCTTGCTCCCAGGAACTGGGGCCCAACACAGCCAAGCTTGATTCTATTTGAGAATCTCCCTTTTTAAGCCTCCCTGACACTGGTACTAGAGGACTAGAGGAGGACACCCAGCCTCTGGGTCCATACATAACGTCCCCTCTGTCCGCTAATCTCTTTCCTCCCAGCCCTCCCTTGCCCGGCCAACTCCTCGTCTCTCTGCTCTCAAAGACTTGTGCTCTCACCACCCCCAGGCTGAGACTGGACCACTCCTATGTGCTCCAGTAGCACCTATAATTACCCCATCATACACTTATGTGGCTTTGTAAATGCTTTTAAATTATCTACCTCCTGCACAAGACTGTAGCTCCATGAGAACATGTTGCTTATCAGTCTTGTTCACCACTAGATTAGCAACCACAGTGCCTGAGTTGGTAGAAGTTCAATAAATAATGATGAACGGATGGATGGGTGAGTTGATGAGTGGGTGGGTGGGTGGGTGGACGGGGCCAGCATGGGAAACAGAAGAAAGAACATGAGATGGGAAAACTGGAGATTGTAATCAGAAAGCAGGATCCTGGAGCTGAAGATATCTAAGAACATTGTAAAATGACAGTAAAGTCCAGAGTATAGATATGGGTATCATTTGGGGTCCAGCCTGGTAAACAAAACCTAGGCCAGGCAATTCATAGAGAAAATCTAATACAGGAAATTTGTCACAAACGTGATAGAAGGGCAGAAAGAACTACCAGGGGCAATGAGACAAACACAAGATTAAGAAATGCATGGCCACTGGCCGGGCACAGTGGCTCATGCCTGTAATCCTAGCACTCTGGGAGGCTGAGGTGGGAGGATCGTTTGAGCTTAGGAGTTCGAAACCAGCCTAAGCAAGAGCGAGATCCCATCTCTATTAAAAAAATAGAAAGAAATTAGCTGGACAACTAAAAATACATAGAAAAAATTAGCCGGGCATGGTGGTTCATGCCTGTAGTCCCAGCTACTAGGGAGACTGAGGCAGGAGGATCACTTGAGCCCAGGAGTTGGAGTCCAGCCTGGGCAATATAGCAAGACCCCATCTTTAAAAAAATAAAGGTAATTTAAAAAAAAAAAAAAAGAAAAGAAAGAAATGCAGAAAGTTGCATTACCACAACTACACACAGAAGAGCAGGAGGAGAAGTGTGTTACATGAGCCCAGGAGCAGAGGCTGAAGCCACAGTGGCCTGCCCAGCAAGAAGTGGAACCACAGAAGAAACCCAATCAGTACTAGAGACCCTGCCTGAAGGGGATGGGAGAGGAGGGGCAAAGGATAGAAATACCTGCCTTCTCTTTTCCACCCCTGCCCCAGTCTCTTCCAAGTGTCTCTCATTGGCTGAACCTATCTCGAAGCTAACTGGCAGGAGAGTTTGGGAAAGTTAACTTGCAAACATTGCTCTCCTACAAAACAAAAACAAGCCAGGAGCAGAGCATGGATCTAAGAGCAAACAGGCAAATAAGCAGCCCGACATGAGAATGGCTTGCTGAAGTTATATGAGCAGAGCTGTGGAAAGTGGATTCCAGGAACTGTGAAACAGCGTGGGATAGATCACACCTGTGGACATTGAAGCCGCCACTGGACACCCCTGAGGGAGGAAGAACTGTAACTGGGGGCCAAGGAACTCCATGAATGTCAATGTTCTGAAATGACTTGGGGAGCAAGAGATAAAATGAAGAAGGGAAAAGGGTGTTAGTGTTATGTGCCAAGCCTGGTGGGAAAGAGTAAAGGAGAGGTAGAATATCATGAGAGCTAGAAGGCCTGGGTTTGAGGCCCAGCTCAGGCACTTGCCAGCTAGAGAACTGGGGCAGGTGAATTATTAGCCTCTGAGGCTTGGTCTGGAAAATGGAGATAACAGGACCCTCAGTGAGGCTACTAGGGGAACTACGGTAAATGAGAGAGCCTGCTTAAAGCGCTGACACAGTGTCTGGCGATGGCAGTCACAGCAGAGAGCACATTTCAGTTTATATTGTCAACTCTGGGGCATAAAATAAAGGCTTTCTCCAAGGCTCAGGCTCAGGGTCCCTCATGAGGCTGCAGTCAGTCATCTGGGGCGAGAGGATCCGTTTCCAGCTCACTGTCTTGCTGGCTTGGGGCTGGGCGCCTGAGCCCCTCACCACGGGGGTCTCTCCATAGACCGTCACAGCATGGCAGCCGGAGTGAGTGCTCACAGGGAGACAGCTGGACTCCTCTATACCCTAATCTCAGATGTGACAGACCATCACTTCTGCCATCTCTATTGGTCACATAGACCAGCCCTCATACAATGTGGGAGGGCACCACACAAAGGTGTAAATACCACTGGTGTGACACGTGCCTGTAGTCCTGGCTACTTGGGAGGCTGAGTCTGAAGGATCCCTTGAGCTTCTGTAGGAGTTTGAGGCCAGCTTGGACAACACAGCAAGACCCCATCTTAAAAAAAGTATGTGAATACCAAGGGGTGGGGTCCCCGCGGGGCCGATCGGAAGCTAGCTACTGCACTTCTCCCTCTTCCTTGTTTTATTTTTGTCTACACTTCTGATAACAATCTAACACAATCTTTAACTTATTTTGTTACTGTCAGTCTCCCTGAAATAGGACGTAAGAAGGAAAAGATTTTTGCCTGTTTTGTTCAGTGTTGTACCATCAGAACCTAGAACAGTGCCTGGCACACAGTAGGGCTTCCTTCAATATTTGTTAAATGGTGAGTAATCTGCCTCCGTAAGAAATTAGCCTGCGTTCCCACCCAGAATATCAAGTCCTGCCCCTCACTTTTAAAAAGATTTTTGTACTTGATTCTCACAATCTATAAGGAAAACAGGACAATTCTGGTCTTGAGGAAACTGCAATCAGAGAGATCACGGGTCTTCTTGCCCAGGGTCGGCCAGTGGTGTGGTGGCTCTGGGACCAGTTGCCCTGTCCTTTCTATGCCATCCCCACCCCCACCCCACCATGGCCTCCCCACTGCCTGGCAGCATTCACTGGCAAGTCACAGTGAGTGACGTTCTTGGAGCTTTCACCCAGCCAGGCAGGCACCGCCGCGATAAAAGGGGAAGCCGAGAAGCCTGGAGAGAAGGCAGCGGGGAACGCTCGGCCCGATTGTCCTCTTCCTGTGAGCAGTGACATTTCCGCTCTGCAATAGCGTCCGGTCCGGAGCCTCAAGCCCAGTCTGCCTCAGTTGCTGTTCTATCGGCAGAGAACGGGGAGCAATTGTCCCTCACAGACGGGAGAGGGCTGCGCCCATTTAAGCTGAAAACCCAAAACAACCCCTTCCGGAGTCCCAGGAGCCCAGACATGGGCGCCCCCTGCTGGACAGTGTAGTCCCATGGAGCGGTCTAGGCTGATCTTAAAGTGGTTTCCTAGGTAATCCTGTTGCCTGTCTCCTCCTTCAGGAGGGGCCTGGGGGGCCACCAAAGCGCCTTGTCCCTCAACTCCACCAAGGTATAAACTATTTTAACAATACACGCATAAATCAATGCAGTTCATCAACAAGCTCACCTCTGAACAGCAGAAGTAGAAGGACAGCAACAAAGACGCCAGTTGTATTAAATACGTTCATGTGGAATTCCTGACCCCCTATTCTGGTACCATACTGCCTAAGGCAGAGAAAAAATGAGAGGCCCTCCTCCAGCGAGGGGCATGCCAGGGCCCTGAATGCTGGAAGAAAGCAGTGCCAGGTTGATAATTGCATCAGGTTACGGGGAGAGGAGAGAGCTGTCATGCAGTGACAGCTAAGGGTAAAGAATGGATGACCACCACCCCTGCTGTCCTCCCCTAACTCGTGTCCAGGCCACCCACTCTGTCCTGCCTGGAGTGTGAGGCGAGGCGCCCAGTTCAGCTGCAGGGACCAGGCTTCTCAGCAATTGCAGCAGCCTGTAGTCCCCTGAAAGCCCAGATCCGGATGTCTGTGCTTGGCCAGCCAAACAGGTCCCAAGGGTACTGTCTACCCTCTGCAGCCACAGGTATGTAAACATGCCTGTTACACCACAACCCTGTAGTCCTAGCTGCTCGGGAGTCTGGGATGGGAAGGTCGATTGAGCCCAGGAGTTCAAGACGAGCCTGGGCAACATAGTGAGACCCCATCTCTTAAACAAGACAAAACAAAACAAGGCCGGGCGCAGGGGCTCACACCTATAATACTAGCACTTTGGGAGGCCAAGGCGGGAGGATTGCTTGAGGCCAGGAGTTCAAGACCAGCCTTAGCAACATGGTGAGACCCCATCTCTACAAAAAATAGAAAAATTAGCTAGGCATGGTGGCACATGCCTGTAGTCCCAGCTACTCGGCAGGCTGAGGCAGGAGGATCACTTGAGCCCAGGAGCCAGAGGCTGCAGTGAGCTATGATGATGCCACCACACTGTAGCCTGGGCAACAGAGTGAGACCCCGTCTCAAAAAACACAAACAAAAGACACCACAGCCGCCATGAGGCCAAGCATGACTAGTGTTTGCTGATTTCTGTGTTTTGCACATACTAATTCATCTAATCTTCATGCAAATCTCTGAGGTAAAAGGCATTAGTCCTAATTTACAGATAAAGAAACTGAAACTCAGAGAAACTGAAAATAGACCACGGACACACACGTAGTGAGGTGCAGAGCAGGGATTTGAACACTTTTGTGAAAATTATCTAAAACTTTGAAGTAAGGCAAAAAGATTGTTTTGAGTCTTTAATTCAAAGTTATATTAGAATAATGGTTCTCAACTAGGGGCAATTTTACCCCCCGGGGGACCCTTTGGCAATGTCTGGAGACATTTTTGATTGTCACAACTGAAGGGAGAGAAGATACTACTGCCATCTAGTGGATGGAGACTAGAAATGCTGCTAAACACCTTACAATGTATGGGACAACCCTCAACAGAACTACAGTCAGGTGTCGCTTAACAAAGGGGATACATTCTGAGAAATGCATGGCTAGGCGATTTCATCATTGTGGGAACATCATAGAGTGTACTCACACTGTAGGCAATTGTAACACAATGTCAAGTATTTGTGTACCTAAACATAGGACAGTACAGTAAAATATGGTATTATAATTTTATATGATGGGCCATAATTTCTTTTTTTTTTTTTTTGAGACAGAGTCTTGCTTTGTTGCCTGGGCTAGAGTGAGTGCTGTGGCATTAGCCTAGCTCACAGCAACCTCAAACTCCTGGGCTTAAGCGATCCTACTGCCTCAGCCTCCTCAGTAGCTGGGTCTACAGGCATGCGCCACCATGCCCTGCTAATTTTTTCTGTATATATTTTAGTTGGCCAGATAATTTCTTTCTATTTTTAGTAGAGACGGGGGGGGGGGGTCTCACTCTTGCTCAGGCTGGTCTCGAACTCCTGACCTTGAGCGATCCACCCGCCTCGGCTTCCCAGAGTGCTAGGATTACAGGCGTGAGCCACCGTGCCCGGCCTTATTTCTAATTTATATATGGCCCATCCTTGACTGAAATGGCATGCTGTGCATGCCTGTACCCAGTCCAAAATGCCAGTAGTGATGCCATTAAGAAACTCTGCTCTAGGACAATGTGACTAGGTTTGACTTATTATTTGCTATTAGATCTCAAGAAAGGCAACTGTAGCAAACTGATAATATGCAGATACCTCTTGTCTAAGAAGACAACGCTAAAGGTCATAGTTTTATAGACCTGAAAAGCATGGACTAGTTGTGTGTCTAATTTAGCAATCTTATTCCAGAATGCTCTTTTTAGCACTAAGTATATAGATCAGTTTCTTCTATGCTCCTTTAAGCCAATTTTGTCTACTGGTTGGTTCCCTCCTGTATTGTTTTGCTAGGATGCCATAACAAAATAACACAAACTGGGTAGCTTAAACAAGAGTAATTTATTTTCTCACAGTTCTGGAGGATGGAAGTCCAAGATCACATTGCTGGCAGAGTTAGTTTCCTCTGAGACCTTTCTTCCTGGCTTGCAGAGACAAGAGGCCGCCCTCTTGCTACCTCTTCCTTAGTGTGGTCTTTCCTCCATGCACGTATGCCTCTGGTATCTCTTCCTCTTCTTGTAAGGACACCAGTGTATTAGATTAGGGCCCCACCCTAATGCCCTCATTTAACCTTAGTTACTTTTTTAAAGGCCCATCTCCAAGTATAGTCACATTTTGAATGTACTGGCGGTTAGAAATTCAACATGTGAATTTTGGGGGAACACAGTTCAGTCTGTAACACTGCTCTAATTAATCTTTGACACATGCTCACTACATATTTGCATGAGAATTATGTTTTTAACTTTTTGAAAATCATGCTTTGCAAATACATCTGTCTGAGCTCACAAAGTCTACATGTTTCTACTATACCAGGCTGCTTCCTTGAGGGCTGTTAGGTATATTAGTGCAAATTCCTTAATCGGCATGAAGAATGACTCTGTACAGGTGATATTTAAGATAAATCACATGCTTCTATCCTTTTGTCCCCTCAGTCTCCAAGAAGAGGAGGGTTTTTGGTACAAGTGAGATGCTTCTGCCTAAAGATCTCAATCTGTCAAATCAAGGATCAAAAGCTATCATACATGGCCCAAGAGACCCTGCAGGGAGCCCACTCTCAGCAAAATAAATCCAAGCCTCCTTTTTTCTGGCCACTGAAAATTTCAATAGTTAGCACATTATTTAAATTATTCACATATTTAATATCTATTGTCAAAAACATTTTGGAATTACTGATCAATTTGCTGAATATCTTATGAATTTAATCTATATTAAGTTTAAGTCAATACATCAAATTGCATTCCAGAGTTTGGATTCAGGCTCTAGTGCCATAATCAGTCTCCTGGGACATTACTGCTGTTTCTCATCCCTGATTATAGAAAAATTTGCCTGTAGCAAATGTCAGAGAAGAATATCCTCTTCTCAATCTCTCTTATCAATCAATCCAAGCACAGACAATGGGGTTGCTTCTCCCCAGAGGGGAAGTCACCTCCTGGTAGGAAGTCAAGTCTGAGAACACTGAGCTAAGGCCCACGGCTAAGCAAGAATGAGTGAGAATTTGGAGACTTAAGGTTTTATCAGCTGTAATGAACTAGGGGAGCTCTCGTTTTTTTTGGCACCCTGGACACTTTCCCATCCCTCTTCATAGGGTAATATGTCCTGCCCCCTGAACTAGCCAATCATGTTACTCGAACCCCTTGCAACAGTGATTGCTTCTGAAGAAACAGGCCAACAAAGAAGAATATGATTCATTCATTCATTCATCAACAGAGTGTCTATTATGTGTCAGAGATATTAGATAACTAAGAAAACTACCAATTACACTACAGGCTCTGGAAACACATAGGGAGGTGCCTGAGACACACTTATTGGGAAACAGAAGTTTGGTTTTAAGAAAGGATTCTGGAAGAGGTCGCATCTGACAACTGAGTTGAGTGCTAGAGGATAAGGAGGAGGAAGCCTCATGTTGCAGTTACTATGGCTGTGTGACAAATTACCCACCGGGGCGGGGGTGGGGAACCTGCAGCCCTGGGGCCACACGTGGCCTTCTGGATCCTTAAGTTCACCCTTTTGACTGAATCCAAATTTTACAGAACAAATCCTTTTATGTTCTGTAAAATTTGGATTTGGTCGAGGGGCCGTACTTGGGGATTTGGAGGGCTACATGTAGCCCTGAGGTCACAAGTTCCCCACCTGAGTGGCTTAAACCTATGACAATATCTTTTATGTTCAGAAATTCTGTGGGTCTGGAATTCAGACAATATGTAAGGCACACCTTGTCTCTGCTCCATGATGTCTGGGGCCTCAGCTGGAAGACTAGAAGGCTGGGAGCTGGAGTCATCTGAAGACTGATTCACCCACATGTCTACTGGTTGATGCTGGCTGTTGGCTGGGGGCCTCAGTTCCTCCCTACGTGGTCACTCTGCTTGGACTACTTTGGGTTTCCTCAAAATATGATGGCTGGTCCCCAGTGTTAGCATCCCAAAAAGAGGGAGTTAGGAGGAAGCCACATCCTTTTTATGACCTAGACTTGGAAGTCAGGTAGCATTACTTCTGCCATACCCTATTGGTTGGAATGGTCATAGCCCCTACCCAGATTCAAAGGGAGGAGAATAGATCCCATCCCTGGATGAGAGGAGTGTCCAAGTCCCAAAGAGCATGTGAGATGGGATAAATATTGGTGTGGCCCTCTTTGGAAAATCCAGTTTTCCATACCAACCAAAGAGACAGAAGACCAGGGATCAACGTGAGAGAGAACCAAAGGAGGGGAAAAGCATCACTGGTTCAGGGAACTACAAATAGTTTAGAGAGGCAAAGATGTCTAGATGCCTGCCAACATCTATTCTCCCCTTCATTAATAACAGGATTTCAGAATTTTAATTGGACATGATGGCTGCTCAGTTAAATGACTATGTTTCCCAGCCTCCCTTGCAGCTAGGTATCATCTCATGATTAAGTTCCAGCTAATGAAATACAAGTGAAAATATTAGGTAGAAATTCTAGAACGTGTCTTTTAAAAGGAGAAGGTGCCCTTTCCCCTACCCCATTGCCTAGAATACAAATGTCATTGCTGGATTCTAGAAACTATTTTGGACCATGAGGATCAGGGCCACATCCCAGATAGTAGAGCAGGGAACTGGAAAGAGCCTGGGTCCCTGGTAACTTAATTGAGCCACTCCAAGAACCCTGGACTGCCAATTTCCTGACATCTTGGTACGTGAAAGAGAAAGGAACTTGAAATTGTTTAAAACACTTTCCGGTTCTCTGCTATGTTCAGCAACACCTAATTGTAATTAACTCACTCAGATTTTTTTTTTTTTTTTTTGTTGAGACAGAGTCTCACTTTGTTGCCCAGGCTAGAGTGAGTGCCATGGCATCAGCTTAGCTCACAGCAACCTCAAACTCCTGGGCTTAAGCGATCCTACTGCCTCAGCCTCCCGAGTAGCTGGGACTACAGGCATGCGCCACTATGCCCGGCTAATTTTTTCTGTATAGATTTTTAGTTGTCCATATAATGTCTTTCTATTTTTAGTAGAGATGGGGTCTCGCTCTTGCTCAGGCTGGTCTCGAACTCCTGACCTCGAGCGATCCACCCGCCTCGGCCTCCCAGAGTGCTAGGATTACAGGCGTGAGCCACCGCGCCCGGCCAACTCACTCAGATTAGCTGTAGAGTCAGGTGCACAGAAGGGAGTGGTAAGGGCACTGAGAGAGCTAAAGTGGCAAGAAAGCTTCCTTTGTCGTGCTAAGAAAGCTGGAATTTGTCCTGATGGTCATGAAAGGGAACTGAAGAGGAGGACTATGTTTAGCTTCACATTGTAGATTTAGATTTTTAGATTTAGAAAGATCTCCCTGGTGCCACTGGCTTAAGCCATAATTTTGCCCAAGACCTACCTTACTACAGTGGGTCTGAAACCTTAGAGCACATCAGAAGGCTTGGAAGTCTTGTTAATATACCGATTGCTGGCCCCCAAGCCCAGAGATTCCGATTCAGTAGGTCTGGATAGGGTCTGAGAATCTGCATTTCTAACCATTTCCCAGGTGATAACTGCTGCTGCTTGTCCAGCGACCACATTTTGAGAATCATTGCCCTAAAATAAATCCTATGAGAGTACCCTAAGGGCAGGGAGTATGGGTTCTGGGGAAATCCTTCCCCCCTCCCAACCTGATGGGAATTAAGATCTGCCTACAGACCACAGCCTAGCACTTGCCTTGCAGCTGAAAGCAACCAGGAGGGAGGAAAAGGCACTGTGTGTACTAAAACATCCTTCAACATCTTTGTCTGCACAAGCCATAATGCCCCAGCTTCTTACCAAGTGCGCCTGAGTCCCCTAAACCACCTCCAAGAAACTGAAGAAGGACACGTTCTTTCTCTGGTCTGCTACTCTAGACCTATTTCCTTGGCCAAAAAGATGGGGCAGTGATACCAGCTTTGCCCCTGGCTGGGACATGTGCCAGGGCCCTTTCTATGCCAGAACTTGCTAAGCATGCTGGTTAACAACAAGGCAACTAATTAAACAGTGAAGTTCAGAGGCTGTGAGGAAGGGCTTCATTGTTAGTGTGGCACGGACCAGGGGAACACACTCCCCTTTGACACCTACAGGTTGTTCCTGTGTGGCTTCAGGGAGGGCTTCTCAACCTTGGCAGTGGATTGAGTAATTTTAGACTGGATAATTCTTCATTGTGGGGAGGACCGTCCTGTGCATCATAAGATGTCGAGCAGCATCCCTGACCTCTTCCTACTAGAGCCCAGTGGCACACACACACCCATCCCACAGTTTGTGACAATCAAAAGTATCTCCAGAGACTTTGCAGGATGAAAATGATTTTTCGAGGCCTGGCATACAGATAACAGTGCTTAATAAATGGCTGCTTAGAATGAAGATGTCTTTCATAGAAGAACGCCTCAGACCACCTAATAGCCAAGCAGATCCCACCTCCCCTGCCCTATTTTTCAAGACCCTGTGCAAACGCCACTTCCCAGCTTCTTCCCACCCCTAGTTGTATGTAATCTCCTATTCCACACTGATAGCTGTTAGTTTGTATTCTTCCTTGACACTTGTCATTTAGTGTCCTAAGTATTTAACCACATGTCACCTCTCCACTATTTACAAATTGAATTCACTATTTACCAAGGTGACTTTGGAAGAACTTTAGCACCTTCTCATCTTCTCTTCCATGAAAAGTATACACATTTGACATTTTTGTTGTTATTTTGTTTGTTGAGACAAGGTCTTGCTCTGTCACCCAGGCTGGAGTACAGGGGCACCATCATAGGTCACTGTAACCTCCAAGTCCTAAGCTCAAGTGATCCTCCTGCCTCAGCCTCCAGAGTGAGTAGCTGGGACTACAGGCATGCAGAACTGTGCCAGGCTCACATCTGACATTTTCTTTTCCTTTTTTTTTTTTTTTTGAGACAGAGTCTCACTCTGTTGCCCGGGCTAGAGTGCCATGGCGTCAGCTTAGCTCACAGTAACCTCAAACTCCTGGGTTCAAGCGATCCTCCTGCCTCAGCTGCCCAAGTAGCTGGGACTACAGGCATGTGCCACCATGCCCGGCTAATTTTTTCTATATATATATTTTTAATTGGCCCGCTCATTTCTTTCTATTTTTAGTAGAGATTCGGTCTCGCTCTTGCTCAGGCAAGAGCTCCTGACCTTGAGCAGGCGTGAGCCACCATTCCTGGCCACATCTGACATTTTCTAAAGTATATGTAAAAGGTGAAGAAAACTTTCACAATCTTTATTCCTTTGCAATAATATATAACCTAAGTAAAATTTTTTCTTAAAATCTATTACTGACATTCACTGTGAACTTAACAGGAACCAGGCCCCGTTCAAAACACTTTACAAGGATTAACTCATTTTATCCTTCAACAGTCCTATGAAGTAGAAACTTTTATAAACCCCATTTTATAGACAAGGCACGAAGAGGTTAATTAACTTGTCCACTGGTCACACAGCTAGGAAGTAGGGAGAGTCTGGATTTAAACAAGGCAGACGCCTGACGCAGTAATCAATACCGGCGGCCAAGCAACTTCCACGCCTGCACACACCCACTTTCCAGCAAGACAGCAGCTCCCAAATCCCTCCTGTACGGAATTTGGGAAGCGGCAGGCGACCAGGCTGAAGTCTCCCTGAGGTCTCCCTGAGGTGAGGAGTCTTGGTTACACTCCGAGCTTTGCACAAAGCAGGCTCTCCGTTTCTGTTATATACATGGATAGTGCAATGCTGGGAAGTTCTTCCTGAGGTCTAACCTCCCCCTGTTTCCCCACAGAAGAGCGCAGGAGCCGAGCCGGGGTGCCTGCGACCCAGGACCACCAGGTGTCGCCGCAGCGTCCCTGCGCTGGAAGGCGGAGCGGGCCGCAGACCCGGAGCAGTATGTGGACGCTCTGGCGCCGCGCGGCCGCCGGTCTCCTGCCCCGGTCGGCGCTCCCGAGCCCGGCCCAGGCCTTCACCCCGACCCCAGGGCCCGCGGAGTTCGCCCGGATCTGCAGCCGCCGGGGCCTGCGCGCCGGAACCGCCGCGGCCAGCGCGCCCGGCCACACCGTGAGTACCCGCGCCGGGCCGCGCGCAGCACGCCGGCCGGGGGAGGCGCCGCGCACGCCGGGGACGCTGCGGGCGGGACGCGCGGGACGCGGGGGGCGGGCTGCGGACGCGCTGTGCTGCCGGGCCTGGCTGCGTCGGCCTGAGCGCACGATATGGGGGCCCCTTTCCTCCAGTTCTCCTGGTTTCGTCTGCACTGGCTGCTGCTTCCTGATGAAAAGGGACATTTTGTCCTGCAGGACGACTGCGGGGGGACGGCAGCGCAGCGGGACGGGGTCACTTCCGAGGGATCTGTGGTTGTCTCCGTGCTTGCCACTTTGCAAGAACTTAAGTGTTATTAATATATGGTGTGTACTATTGTAGACTACACCTATGTGCGTTGCGTGTGTTCATATAGTGTGTGTATATGCACCACATGCAGGTCTTGTGTGTGTGAACACACAATATTTCCAAGCCTGGGTTTTTGTGAACGAACTGCTATCATGCAGTGAGGTGAGACTGCCTGGGCTGCGGAGTAGCTAGAGCAGTAAGGGCTCCGGCTTTTAGAAAATGACCCGATCTTTGTTGCAAATTCCGCCTTGGTGACCTCGAGGGATCCCCCAACCTCTCTGAGGCGGGGCTTTTCTGTGAAGAGGAGATTAAAGGGTAACACCCATTTTTCCGGGCCTGGTTGTGAGGATTAAATTGGATTAGCATATATAAAGTCTTCTGCACTCCAGATTAGGTCCCCTTTCTTCCCTTGGGGATGCAGAGAAATATCTGACCCAGTTACTACAGGACTTGAAAGAAGGAAGCCCAAACAATGGCTGTGGGGTTGGGCTGGACTTCGCAGGGGGAGGGACGTGGTATTTAATTAGCATCTTAAAGATGTCGAGAGAGATTGGTGCAGGCACGCCAGGAGAGTACAGCAGGGCAAAGGCGGAGTGGTGGGGGGCGCGGTTGGGGATGCGGAAGGGGGTCAGTTCTGGGAGGCTGGTACTCGGAGTGTATTGGAAGCAGGTGAAGTCACATGCAAATGGTGTGTCGGGCTCTGGAGTTTGTACTTTAGGCTTAAACTTCCCACTGACTCGTGTTATTTGGCCCACACCATGTTTAAAGAAACTTTGGGATTGGTGCTCAAAAGTTGAGGCCTAGAAAATGGATTTCTCAGCTTCTGTGGAAAAACTACGCAGGTTTGGCCACGGTGACCCTGAGCTCCCCTGTGGGAAAGAAAGCGCACGGTCATTACTGGGCTCCTTCTGTGCCACTCATCCGCCCCTGCCTGTGGGGGCATCATGAATTGTCAACAGAGTCTTTAGGATAGTGACAAGAAATCCTTTTTTGGTTGGTACCTCGTGGCTGTTTAGGGCTGTTGACTCAGAAGCACACCCAACGTGGTGCTGGCACCCAGGAGGTGACCACCAGCTCACGCTGGGTTTGCCAGCTGTTAAGAGGTTGGGCCTCTTTTTTGCATGTTAAATTAATCACATTTGTTTAATCTGCCTATTGTACAGTTCCCTTGCACATCTTAGGTACCTGTGGAGTTGGATGGATGGCAGTGGCCACTGGGAACACCATTCTGTTTAATTATTTTAAGGTCTTGACTGTGTCCTTGAGTTGATCCCAAAGGTCCCCTTGGTCTTCAAAATGCATCAGGATCTGAGTTCAGTTAGAGGCCTCTTTTCCATCCTTGTTTTCGCTACCCCCTAATTCTACTTGTAGAGCAGTGTTCCCACAGAAATAGAACAGGAGCTGTATACATAATTCTAAATTTTCTAGTAGCCACATTGAAGAAGTAAAAAGAAACAAGTGAAATAAATTTCAACAATATATTTACTTAACCTAGTACAAAAAGAAACGAGTGAAATAAATTTCAACAATATTTACTTAACCTAGTACGTCCAAAATATCATTCTAACATGTAATCAATATATTTTAAAACATTAATGAGATATCTTGCATTCTTTTTCATACTTACACACTTCGAGCACATCTCAATTCAGATGTTAAGTTTCCCTGGAAATACTAGATTTGTATTTAGATTTTATTGAAAATGAAGATTCACATAGTTGAGTTGTTCCAAACATACTTAAAAGTCTTCCAGGAACTTTAATTAAAACTAAAGTTTAAAACGCAGTTCTTACATCCCACTAGCCACACTTCCAGTGCTCAGTAGCCACAGGTGGCTGGTGGCTGCCACACTAGACAGCTCTCCAGTGCGTCTCATCAGTCACAGCTCCGGCTGCTCATCAGAACCCAGAAGCCACAGAGCACAGAGCTCTGCAGCCTCACTCTCACCCGAGAGGCTGGGGAGGACTCTGGTTCCAGGAGTCAACCTCTGGTCTGGATGGAAGGGTGGGACAGGGGCTGCATCTTTAATGTTTCACTTTTCATGCCAGAGACAGCTTCAAGGAATGAACTGATGTCACTGTGTCTTAGTCCATTTTCTGGTACTTAGAACACCTGAAACTGGATAATTTACAAAGAAAAGGAATTAATTTTTTACAGTTTTGGAGGCTGGGAAGTCCAACGTCAAGGGGGCCAGATCTGATGAGGGCCTCCTTACTGGAGGGGACTCTGCAGAGTCCTGAGGTACCGCAGGGCATCACATGGCAAGGGTGCTGGGTGCTGGGTGCTGGGCATGCCAGCTCTAGGCTCTTTTCCTCTTCTTGTAAAGCCACCAGTCCCACTCCCATGATGACCCATTAATCCATTAAGTTTTGAATGGATTAATCCATTCATGAGGGAAGACCCTCTTAAGGTCCCACCTTTCAACTCTGCCACATTGGGGATTAAGTTTCAACAGGAGTTTTGGAGGGGATAAATAACCACAGCATGCTGCCTCTTAAATAACTTCATAATGTTAATGAAGAAAACCCAAACTCTGTAAGTTAATTTAGAGAGATTTATTCTGAGCTGAGTGTGTGTGATTGAGGCCCGGAGCACATGTTTTCAAGAGGTTCTGAGAAAAAGTGCCCTCGGTAGCTGGGTCAGTTTAGTTTTATGCATTCAGGGAGACAGGAATCACACATAAGATCATAAGTCAGTATGTGGAAGGTGTACATTGGTTTGGCCCAAAAAGGCAGGACATATGGAGGCAGGGCAGTTATAGGTTATAGGTGGGTTTAAAGATTCTTTGATTTGTAATTGGTTAAAGAAATGAAGCTAAACGCTTGGAATGTTTTACCTTAAGGATGTCTGTTATAAAACTCCAGTGATCTGTTAAGTAAGTTGATGGCCTGCAGGTATGGTTTAAGCTTTGTCTTGCATGCCCTTAGGCCTGATAATTAATGACTTAGTATCTTATTGTTACAAAGAGTAACTCCAAAAGGGAGGGAGCATAACGGGGCATGTCTGACCTCCCTTCTCTTCCTGGCTGGCAACTCAGCTTTAAGGGTTTTCTGGGGTCCCCTTGGCCAAGAGGCGGGGTCCATTCAGTCAGCTGAGGGGCTTAAGATTTTATTATAGTTCACAACAAGCTCCTGCTGCAGCCACTTCTGCATACCTTGGATGGCTCTTAGACATCCATCCATTTTCCTAGAAGGACAAGACCATCACCTGTGACCCCATGACCTTTCTTTTGGCTTTATCCCTGACAAGCAGGTTATGCCCTAATTCACTTTAAATTTGTTTTTATTTGTCTTCCACAGACAATCTACATGAGTTTATACACATGAAAGGATATATAAAATATCTGTATTGCTTAAAGATTAATAATAAATGCCGTGGTCTGAATATTTGTGTCCTCTCAAAATTCATATTGAAACCTGATCATCAAAGTGATGGTATTAGGAGGTGGCACCTTTGGAGGGTGATTTGGTCTTGAGAGTGGAGCCCTTGTGACTGGGATTAGTGCCCTTATAAAATAGCCCAGGGGAGCTTGTTCACCCCTTCCGCAGCCATAAGGCACCATCTGTGAATGAGGAAACGGGCCCTCACCAGACCTATCAGTGCCTTGATATTGGACTTCCCAGCCTCCTGAACTGTGAGAAATAAATTTCTGTTGGTTATAAACCACCAGCATCTGGGATTGTGTGATAGCTGCCTGAAGAGGCTAGGACAATAGACAGGCTTCTGTATTCCCGGCACCAGGTTAAGAGAGAGAATTCACTTGTCCTCACTCACCCGTTCATACCTGCCCTCCCGCCTGGGTTCTGTTAATCATCCCTCCTGTTCTTAGAGTTTTACCCCCTATGTATGTCTCCCTAAACCATGAGTTGTTTACATGACAGGCATTCTGCTGTATTCATTCTGCTGTGACTTGCCCCTTGCGTTCAGCATTCTTTTTGAGCAACATCAACATTGGTGCATGCAGTTGTCATTTATTCATCTGCTAGATACTGTCCTGTTGAGTGAAAATATCACACTTTATCCAGTCTCGTTTTGGAGACATTTGGTTGATTGCAGTGTTCTGTTGACATGATTGATACTACTGTGAGCCTTCAAAAGATCCTTTCTGGTGAATTCCTTAGAATGAAATTTCTGGGCAAAGGGCCAGCCAATAATTAACTCATTTGGGGCCAAAAGTGGTTATACCAGTTCATCCCCCCCAGCAGGGGACAAGCTCTGATTCACTCTGAAAGTGCTGTGGTTTGACAGGGCCCAGGGTGATCAGTGGATACCTTGGGATGAATGCTGGCCACTCAGCCCAGGCCTCTCCGTGGGGTGGGCCGTAATTGGGTCATGTGGTTCCTGACGCTAAGAGTTTAGGCCCAGAAGCTGTCTAGTGTTTTCTCCATGCATCCCATGGGCCAGCCCTGTGCTGAGCACACAGATCTAGAGCAAGGCAAGCCCATCACAATAGATAGTCCAAGGGCATCTGGGTGACCTGGAATCAGAAGGGGGCGTATGCTGGATGGCTTCATGGGGTGCACTCATCATATGACCCTCACCACCGGGCATTCCCGTCTGCCTCCCTCGGGCAGAGCAGAGCAGGTTCTCCCTTGGGTGGGGGCTGAAGTTTACCTCTGACCTCCTGGGACATAGTTTTGTTGACATATTTCAAAACAGAAATTTACTGAACACCCTTAGGCTGTGTGTTTGGGGTATCCCTGCTCTCCTGTTTAATCCTCATGACCAGTCTGCAAGGAGGGTGCCGTGATCCTGCCTTCAGAGGAGGAAACTGAGGTTCCCAAAGGTTTAGCAGTTGCCCAAGGAATGTTAAAGTGCCAAAAAATAAATAAATAAATAAATAAGTAAGATACAAGGCAAGGAGTATTTGGCAGTGGTTCTTTATTATGATTAAAAACAGCTGAATAAAGACTTACACTTCTGGCTGTGAATAACTTGCATTTAACCAAACCTCCCATCAAAAACAACCATCAAAGTTCTGCAAAATTAAAAAACAAAAAAACAGGTGTGTGAAGGTATCAGCTAGACTAAGACGGTTAGGATTCCAGGGACCAGGATCCTGGAGAGGAGGGGAATTCCCTGGGGTGAGCTTGACATTCTCACACACTCGTCCCTTGATGTTTTGAGCCCTGTTCTGATTACCAGGTGTGTGGTTCTTTCCTTTGTGGCACACACAGACTGTAGGTTCAACTCCAGCTCCGCCACTTTTTGTGTGTGTGTCTGTAACTTGGGGCATATCACCCTTTGGTGCCTCGGTTTCCTCATCTGTAAAATACAGCTATAGTTGATCCTCATTATTTGCAGATTCTATACTTGTGAATTTGCCTGCTTGCTAAAATGTGTTACCCCAAAATCAGTACTCCTGGCACTTTTGCAGTCGTTTTGCAGACTTATGCAGAGCAGCTATTAGTAAAAATGTGAGCCCCCCTCGCGCATGTTCCCAGAAAATGTCAAGCAAGGCATCACTCTGCCTTCTTGTTTCTGCTCTCATAGTATATACACAAGTGTCCTTTTCACGGTCTGTTTAGTGCCATTTTTAGGCATTTTTTTTGTTGTTTGTTTGTTTGTTTGTTTGTTTGTTTTGAGACAGAGTCTCGCTTTGTTGCCCGGGCTAGAGTGAGTGCCGTGGCGTCAGCCTAGCTCACAGCAACCTCAAACTCCTGGGCTTAAGCGATCCTACTGCCTCAGCCTCCCTGGTAGCTGGGACGACAGGCATGCGCCACCATGTCCGGCTAATTTTTTCTATATATATTTTAGTTGGCCAGATAATTTCTTTCTATTTTTAGCAGAGACAGGGTCTCGCTCTTGCTCAGGCTGGTCTCGAACTCCTAACCTCGAGCTATCCACCCGCCTCGGCCTCCCAGAGTGCTAGGATTACAGGCGTGAGCCACTGCGCCCAGCCATTTTTAGGCTTTTCAATGGTGATTTCACTATTTGAAATGGCCCCAGTAAGCATGAGGAGGCTGTGATGTGCCTTACAGAAAACATTTCTGTGTTAGGTAAGCTTCACCCAACCATGAGTTGCAGTGCTTTTGTTCTGAGAGCAATGTTAATGGATCAACATAAGGTGTCTGTAAGCAGAAATACACATAAAACAAAGTTATGTATTGATCGGGTGGTGAAAATGTGACCAGAGGCTTGCAGGAACCTAACCCCGTATTTCCGCTAGGAATGATTCTCTCATCGAGTGTTTGTGGCAATTTATAGAACATAACTGTGGAGGACCATAGCTGTAATAATAGTGCTTCCCTCGATAATAGTACAGGATTGTAAGGAGGACTGAATGAGTCCGTTTAGACAAAGCAGTGCCGAGCAGAGAGCGCTCTGGACTGTGCACCGGCTGTGACAGTGGTGTGACAGCCGCTTTCTCCCCTCAGAGCCATGCCTTTTTAAGCACACTGTCAGTGCTCTGCCCCCATCCCCTCCTTCCCCATCACTTCCCAGCCCTGTGCCCTCTGCTTCTCCTTTCTGAGCTCGCCCAGGGCGCTGCCAGCCCAAGAGCGATAACTAGCAGTCTCTCCCCTCCTCTCCATGGCAACCAGAGCGAGCTTTGGAGAAGCAAATCTTATCACCAACCTCTCAAAGCCCCCTGGTGCCTTCCCAGGATGAAGTCCAGCTGAGTCCCTGCGCGAGGCCACCCCGCCTGCCTCCTTCCTTTCCATCACCTCCCCCGCCTGCCATCCCCACTCCGCCTGTGCCATTTCTCTCCCGCGCTCAGTCAGCTCTTCTCCGGTTATTATCTGTCTCTCCAGCTGCTCAGCAGGGTCCCACGGCACAGCTGGCGCTAATCAACTTGAACTTCACCTCCAGGATGCCCAGCACTTAGGGACTGAAAAAAATCAACAGGTCACAGTCTGTCCTGCAGATCATGCTAATAAGATTTGTCAGACAGCAGTCTGCAGTCAGAGCCAATCTTCTGGACTTTGGCAGACTCTGCCTCTTGCTGTTTCCTGTTGCTTCTCTTAGTGACATTCTAGGAGCTTCCCTGCCTCCTGCTAAGCACCATGTAACCTGAATAGCCCGCAGCAGCGCTGCCCAGTGGAACTTCCTGCCGTGATGGAAATGTTTTGTCTGTCCCACTAGCCAGTGGCCACAGGACACTCAAATGTGGCTGGTGCAGCTGAGCAACTGACTTCATTTTATTTTAGCTCAATATATTTAGGTTTAAATAGCTACCTGTGGCTCATGGCTACCCTACTGGACCAGCACAAGCTTAGAGACCGGGACAACTTACTGTAATGCATTAAAAAGAAGGTGAAAAAAGAAAATCCCTAAGAAAATTTCTGAACAACTTAATGTGGTTATCTTGAATATAGAAGTGGCAATGTATAAACCATGCATTAATGGATTATAATATACTATAAAAACGGTAATGTTCTTCTTAACCTTGGCTTTTAGAGTTTGAACCTCCACTGCCTCAACCAGATTCTGAATGTCAAAAAGCAGAGTGTCTGTTTGATGAATTTGAGGAAATCAGGAACTTTGGGTGACCCACGGTAAGATAAAACACCTTCCACAGCAGGGATCTCTTCCTCCCGTTTTCCTCCCTCCCTTCCTCTTCCATGTAGAACCTTTTCTCCCTGAGCAATGACACTCGGGCATCTTTCCGTGTCACTAAGTATCCACTACATTATTTTTAATAAAATAGTATTAAATTATGTGGATATACCATAATTTATTTAACCCATCCCCTCTTATTGGACATTAAGGTTGTCTCCAGAGTTCTGTTATTACTTTCTTCAATATCCTAGTGGTTAGGGTAAGCCATGCTGTTGTAACAAATACACTCAAAAATATTAATGGCTCAAACCAAGAATATCTGTGTCCCCCTCTCCAGGCAGCCCAGGTGTTCCTCTGTGAAGTGGATCCGGGAGCCAGGCTCCTTCCACTTCCAGTTTGGTCCTCACCTGTCGGTGCCTTACTGCCCTCTGCATTGTTGAGGCTGGGTCACCTTGTACAAGTCCCATTTGGCAGAAAGGGCTGGAAGCATAGAAGGGCTGGAAGTGGCACTTGTCCCTCACTCATAGTCCAGTAGGAAGAACTTAGTTGCATGGCCCTAACTGGCTGCGAGGGAGCCTGGGAAATGTAGTCTAGTGAGTGCCCTGGAAGAAGCAGAGCATTCCCCATGGAAAGCTGCCAGGCACTGCTGCAGTTACCCGCTGCCAACCCATATCTGCATGGACCCTCCTTCCACACTCAGATGCATCTACCCACAGCCCCAAGGGAGCCAACCAAAGGCCATGTGGTCACTGCATCCACCTTAAAGTCCAAGATTTCCTAGTAACATGCAGTCCTTTCTCTCAGGTCTGGGAGTGGCTTCTGACCTGCTCTGACACAGTGATGGAGAGGGTTAGGGTGACCGCGGCTGTAATTCCCATTCAGAACAGAGGAGGTCCCTGAGCCATGGCAGGGGTGGAGTCCTGCTGGCCAGCACTGGGGCAGCCTCTCCCTGCATGAGTCTCTGGTTCAGCCTTCTGGGAGGCCCCTCCTTGTCTCTTATTCCCCTTGGCCACAGGGGAGGTAGCGGGAAGTGTGACCTTCTCAGGGCGACACTTCCATAGCCCACTTCCTGCTGATAACAATCTGGGTTTCAAAGGCTGTTTTAAGGCTCCAGTGGGCTATCTTAGGCCAGATTCGTTTTTCTTTATAATAGGATTTTCCCAAAAAGTAGGCTCCTGATCTATTCACTTTCAGTCGGTCCCATGTGCCAGGAACCACATCCAAATTCCTTGCCTAGCTGGGAGCCTCAGGCTGCCTCATTTCTCTGTATGCCCCATGCCCTGCCCCCTCAGCCGAAGGGCAGCTGCCTTGAAGTCATATAAAACAGTAAGATTGTTTTAAGATTGGGGACCAGCGATGCCTTCAACCTGGTTTTTGCAACAGGGCTGGATCCCTTGCTTTGACTTACTGGGAGGGGCCTTTGTTGTTCAAAGCCTTAGCTTCTCCCTTTGACTTTTCCATCTTTGTGCAGCCTTTCATCCCAACATGCTCCATTCCATTCCATCTGCTTGCGCAGGGGCCAGTTCTCCCTGGCTCTCTGATCCCTTGTAGCATCTGATAATAGCAACAAGAAGCCACCCATGCACAGGACCATTCTGTCCCCAGAGTTATGTGCTCAGGAGTTATATGTCAGCCTTCCAGGTTTATTTCAGGTAGCAGCCTTATAGAGGGCTTCACATGGCCCACAAGGCCGGAGGAGCCTCCCACGCCTCCCAAGCTGCAGTCTCTGTTCACGGACCCCTCCCACAAAGTCTCTAAGGGGCGCAGCATGCTGCATGTTTAGGTTTCTGCTTTAATGACACCTACTTCCAGCCCCTGCTCTGGCATTCCCCAGCCCTGACTCTCTGCTGCTGTCCCTTCACCCCTCCAGGCAGTCTTGTGAGGCTGGGTAGGGCACTTGCAGGATGCCCCAAGCCCAGCTTCCTTCCGCAGGGTCTAATTCTGCCCTCTGGGAAGCACATCTTTGTCTTGCTTTGTCCGACTTCTGCTGTGGCCCAACTCTCTGCAGTCAGATAGCACCTGCCGGCCTTTTTTTTTTTTTTTTTTGACAGGGTCTCATCCTGTTTCCCAGGCTAGAGTGCAGTGGTGCTATCATACCTCACTGCAACCTCAAACTTCTGGGCTCAAGCGATCCTCCTGGCTCAGCCTCCCAAGTAGCTGGAACTATAGGCTTGTGCCACCGTGCCCAGCTAATATTTTCTTGTTTTTTGTAGAGACACGGTCTCACTGTATTGCTCATGCTAGTCTCAACTCCTGACCTCAATCGATCCTCCAACCTCGGCTTCCCAAAGAGCTGGGATTACAGGCGTGAGCCACTGTGCCCAGCCTGCCAAGCTCTTGACACATGAGCCAGGTGTGCCTTTTTCTTCCCCAAATTCTTCAAGGATGCCTATCAGCCAACCTCTCCGCCCCATTCTCTCCAGCACACTCTCAAACTACATGCTACCAGGCCAACAGATCTCTTTAAAGAACAGCCCCTCACCAATCGGATCACCCCAAAGCCTTCCCCACATTGTCCCCCTGAAGTGGGTGATGGGCTGGGTGGGGGAGGGGGTCATATGGCAAATCTGTGTGTCTTGCATTGATTGTCTAGTAGCCACTAGTGTCTTACTTTAGGCCCCTTGAAAATTCATAGGTAATGGAGCTGCCTGGTATACATCTTATAACCTACAGATATATTCGCACAGGGGCACAAAAACACTTATAAGGATGTTTATATTTTTATTGTTATATTTTTATTGTAACAATAAATATTTTTATTACATTAATTCACAAGCCATAAACTTCATCAGTTTAAAATGTACGATCCGGGGGGGGGGGGTTAGTATATTCACAAAGTTGTGCAACTATCACCACTATCTAATTCCAGAACATTTTCATTACTCCAAAAATATCCCTCGTACCCATTAGCAGTCACTCCCTATTCCTCCCTCCCCTAAACCCCTGGCAACTGCTAATCTACTTTCTGTCTCTGTAGATTTATAGCAATTTTTTAAAATTGAAAAGTAGTATCTCTAAGGAAATATATCCAAGTCATAAGTATATAGCTTGATAAATTTTTAAAACTGAAAATACGAATGTAACCAGCATCTAGCTCAAGAGATATAATAGAATGTCACCAGCCTGCTACAAGCAAGCCTCCTGCTCACTGCTGGTCATTAACCCTCCCTCTCTTCCTTCTTGGTCATTCATCCCCTCAGAGTAACTACCATCCTGATTGCCAATAGCATAGATTAGTTTTGCCTATTTTTTTTACTTTATATAAACTATATCATTAAGTATAAATATGTTTGTAGCTTCTTTCCATCACAATTGTTTATGAGATTTATCCATGTTGTTCCTACGGTTAGAGACAATTCTGTTTTGCTGTGTAGTATTCCATTGTATGAATATACTGCAGTTTATTTATCTGTTGTATTACTTTTAGGTACTCGGGCAGTTTCCAGTTTGGGTCTAAGGATAGTTCTACTATGAACATTCCAGTATAGTGCATGTCTTTTGGTGAACCTGGGTATACATTTCTGCTGGCTATACCCCCCGAGAGTGGAAATGATGGGTCATAGCATGGAAGTGTGTTCAACTTTAGTCAGTACTGCCCGACAGTTTTCCAGAGTGATGGTCCAATTTAGTCACCTGTCTGAAAGCTCTGGTTGCTTCTCTTCTTAGCCAATTCTTGATATTATCTCTTTTATTTTGACTATTCTGATGGCATCTCATTGTGATTTTTTAATTTGCATTTTCCTGAAGATTCACAAAGTTGAGTGGGGCATGGTGGCGCATGCCTGTATGTGGTCCCAGCTACCCAGGAGGCTGAGGCAGGAGGGTCACTTAAGCCTGGGAGTTCAAGTCCAGCATAGTAAGAGTCCAACATTGCAAGACCCCGTCTCAAAAACTAAATAGAAATAAAAATAAAAAGTTGAGCACCTTTTCATATATTCCTTGGCCATTTGGATATCTTTTTTTATGAAATCTGTTTAAGAATTTTGCCCATTCCTTTTTTGGGTTTTCTTTTTCTTATTGATTTGTAGGAGTTCTTTATATATTCTAGATGAATCTTTTTTCAGATATTATGTAATGCAAATATTTTCTCCCACTTTATGTCTTGTGTAACATAAATTTTAATAACAATAGCAATGGAAACAACCTCAATGTCCAGCTGAAGGGGACTGGTTAAATAAATAAAATATTTTAAGATCCATATGTACTAATACGGAACAATTTCTAAGACATATTAAATAAAAATGCAGAATGCTTCATTTGTATATTTAAAAGAATATACAGAAAGGATACAGAAAAGACTGTTAATCATTGTTGCCTCTGGGGATGGGGCTGCCTATTTGGAAGAAAGGCTTACTTCTCTCTGTAAGCCCTTCTGTGCTGTTTAAATTTTACTTTGTATAAGTTAGATATTTTCCATCAATTTTAAAAATTTAAATGAAAAATAAATGTGTGAATTTGGTATTAATAAAATTGAACATAATCTTATGTTTTTCGTTGTTTTTTTTCCCCACCCTCTGCAGTTCTCTAGATGAGACCACCTATGAGAGACTAGCAGAGGAAACACTGGACTCGTTAGCAGAGTTTTTTGAAGACCTCGCAGACAAGCCTTACACATTTGAGGACTATGATGTCTCCTTTGGGGTACTTCTTGATTATTTTAATTTCTGTTTCCTCCCTAAGAATTTTAGCGCTCTGAAATGAAGACTTCTCCTCTAGCAGAATGAAACATCAAGTTGCATGGGGTTGTGGCTGGCACCAAAAGACCCAACCCAGCCCCACCAGGCTTGTGACCCTGGGCAAGTCACTCAGCCTTTCTGAGCCTCATTTTTTGGTTAAAAATACAGATTCTCATGCTTCACTCAATACCTGTGAAGGTAAATCAGGGAGGGACCTGGGCATGTGTTTGGCAAACAAGCAAGCATGGGGAACACTAAACTAGACTGATTTGTTCTTCCGCAGGGTAAGATAACTTTCCAAGAGTTACTCAAAGACTCAGGCCCCACTCCTGAGAAATTCTGATGTAGCAGGTAGATCAGGGTGCGTTCCTGGGAGGCATATTTTTGAAAAGTCCACCCAGGATTCTAATGTGCATCCCTAGGTCCCACTCCTAGAGATTATGGTTGAATTGGCCTGGGGTGTGACCTGGGCAGGGCACTGGGATTTTGAAAGCTCCCCAGGTGATTCTAATGTGCAGCTGGTGTGAGAACTTCTGCGTTTGATGAAACATTAGCCCCAAATCCTAGAAGCCTGGGAAGTACTGGACTTTATTGACAGGCCACCAGGTGGCAGACTTGAGCAAGGGCCCCCGCCTTTGGATTTGGAATTATTGCTTAGGCCTTGGAGTAGTTCTTTTTTGCCAGTGGGGAAGAAATCCCCTGCAGATGTTAATCTTCTTCACAGCAATTAATTAATGCCAGGAAATGTCATGAAGTGTGCCTTTTGGATTAAATCATGGAATGATTGAAGACAGCCAGCCGTCACCCTAAAATGATAGAAATGGTCTTGGATATTGCTGTGGGAGCACTGGCTAGAGAAGGAACCCCATATGATAGGGCAGGAAGCAAAGTCAAGGGGAAAGTGTCAAGCCTGGTTGTAAGGACAGTGAGGGACTTCGCAGTAATTGTTGGTTTAAAAAAAAAAATAGGAGCAATGGGGTTGGGAAGGATCAAATGCCTTCCAGGTAGATTCAGTGGTTGCTGTCAGTGGTGGAAAATGCAGCAGTGTCGGGGCAGGCCTTTAAAAGTGCTTGCACAGACAGCCCTGGAGGGCCAAGCTGCTTGGGAACCCTCACAAACTGGCCTGCCAATTTGACCATCCATGTGCTGATGAGAGGTAGGGAAGTTACAGGCCTCCGGTCCCCCAGCCTCCCTACCAGGGAGAGTAACTACAGGGAAACCAAGTCTCAGGCTAAACTCTGCCCACGTATGCAAACCCACAAAAACAGTCCTGCAACCTGCTCTTACAGGATTAGTGAAGCCCCATCCTGACCAAGTACTTTGCATGAATGTTTCATTAGAAGCAAATGTGCCAATATTCTAGCAGCTGTATTCAGTTTACATCGTTGAATCAGTTTAAATCAGACAATAAAAACAGCTCGGTTGTGGGCCACAGAACCTTCCCGAATCCTACCCCAAGGGTGTCTCTCTGAAGAGTATTAGGCTGATAGGCTTTCCAGATTCTACAACCCATTCCTGCAAAGGAAGAAGTGCCTATATTTTTCTAGCCAATCCACATACCTTGAGTATCCTCTACGCCTCAGAGCAAAATTGTTTCTAACAATTTTACTGAGTAGCAAATTCTTCTGTGTAGATTTAGAAAGCTAAAGGTATATAGTGGTTCGGGATCAGCCTGAGCAAGAGCAAGACCCCGTCTCTACTAAAAATAGAAAGAAATTATAAAAAAAAAAAGGTATATAGTGGCTGCCTCTATAGTTTAGACTTGTATTAAGTACAGTGAAATGCTTTCTACCCTGGGGTATGAATTCCTGATTAGAGTCTTCAGGTGCTAACTAATTTATGTATTTCACATTTGATAAATCAGTTGAAAATACATTATAGACAACTAGAACACCTATAATACCATTACTTGGGCTTTGCTGGAGGGCAGTCTTTTCCTGGCCTCAGGGTTGGAAGTTGCCTCCTTTGCGAAGCCCTGGGAGGTGCTCTAAGCAGACACCGCCCTTCCTCCCTCCCTTGTTGAGCACTCTGAGGATGACTCTGGGCGCTAATCACCCTGTTTTAATTGTCTATTTATATATCAGGCCCATGGCTAGACTGAGCTGCTTGGCAGCAGGGACACTGTCCATTCTTTGATCCCAGTGCCTGGAACTGTGCCAAATGCATAGTAGGGACTTAATAAATGTTGATTTACTATGTAAATGAAACTCGACCCACATACTTTTCCAAAACATGCTTTCATTGACGCCACTCAGCATTTATGGATCTTTTACCAACTTGCTAGCAGCCAAGTAGACAAATGAAAGCAATAATCCAGATACGCTCAAGAAAGCATTTGTTCTGTTTTCTCCCTGTGGAGTGGGAGACTTGGGTGGCTTCTTAGCTGCTGTGACATCTGATCGAGTGGTCCGAGGAAAGGGTGGATGTCAGTGTCTAGGTCCAGAACTCACCCCTTATTGGCACTGGTTGTTAGAGGGGACATCCCACAGGAGCTGACAGCCCTGCCTGTCACCAGGCAACTACCGAGTCTGCTGCACTTGACCTAGCAAAATCCGACTGGAGACTGTTAGACTCACTGCGCTATTTGAAGTTACCTGTGAGCTGCCTTCCTCTTCTCCTAGGAAGAGCCCCGGCCTCTTAGATGTTTTAATGAGGATTTGCTGGTTGACATGGTCTTCATTCACTAAGTTGTCAGCATAATACTGCATTAGAGCAGAAATTTCTTAACCTTTTTTGGGTCAGGACCCCCTATAAGAATCTGATGACTGCTGTGGACTCTCTCCGGAGAAAAACTCCCATACTCGGCTAGGGGTCCAATTTCAGCTTCACTGTGGAAGCTGTTTGCAGCCTCGTGAAGACACCTCTGGGTCCTGAGGTGAGGACCTCTGCTCACAGGTCGCATCTTACTGGCCATGGAGACAGAGGATCTGGCGTGGCAGGCTGGACTTGAATTTTCCTTCTAGGGGTCCTCGCATGAATGAACTAACTTCTGTGAACTGCAGCTTCCTCAGCTGTGCAGCGAGTGACATGAACCTCCCCTTCCCCAGGTTTACATTAGGATTAATTAAAACAGCATAGGTCAAAGTGCTTCACACTCATCATTCTTACTCTTCAAGGGGAAGTCAGAATCCACTTGAGGAAATGTGGGAAGTCGCGTGTATGTGAAGTTTCCCTACTCAACATGCCGTCCCGTATGTGTCTATTTCTACAGTGGAGCTGGTGACAACAGTAACTGCTATATTTGCGCCCACCTGTGCAGGGCTGGCTTGGACTGGCAGGCGTCAGTAAGCCTCACCAGCTGTGGCCTCGGTCTGCTCTGATTGCTTAGTGCCTGTGTCTCAGCAACTGCTAAATGTTTTGACTGTCCCCCCTCCCCACTTAAGTGCGCCCCCACTCCCAAAATAGATTTGGATTGCCTAAGGCATAGTCAGAATAGTAAATAGAAAGCCCTCTTCATCAGTCTACTTGCAGGCAGTTCTGAAAGCATGAAGAACTTCTGCTGCTCCAACCCGGCTGCTAGTTTCTTCTCTCTTGCCACTTTCCTTCGGAAACAACTTCCAGCTCCATGGGGAAAAAGTCTGATTCCAGTGAACAGGCCGTGTGGAGGTGCTGACCTGCAGGTGCCGGCATGCAGAGACGAGTCTGATGGCAAGGTGCTCACAGTAGTGGGCAGCAGGGACAGGCAGACACACTAGCAGCTCTGAATGCAGGGAGGAAGTGCCGCGGTGGCCGTGGGGACACACGCAGGACATCAGGGTGATCTTCCCCAGGCTCCTCGACTGGGACCTGGAGCAGAGGAGTTGCCTGTCCTGCGGAGAGGGTGCACGGTGGAGAAGGCGCCACGTGGCATAAACAGTTTGACAGCTGCGGAGCTAGAAGGCCCCTCACATTTGTTTTATTAATGTGCTCTTTGCGGAGAAGTGGCCTGTTTCCTGGAGTCACTCAAAAGATTTCCGGGCGGAAGGCCGATTTTGGTTTCAGTGGTTGTACGCACCATCCTGCTGGCAGATGGGAGCAAGGCAGCGGCCTCGAGGGCGCATCGGTCGGCCCTTCCGTCCTCGCACCGAGTCCCTCAGGGAGGCAGGACAGACAGGACAGAAGTTGTGAGGACACAGCCGCGGTTGATGTGACTGGCCCCAGGCCCGTGGCCGGTCAGTGATGAGACTGGCCCTGGAATCTGCAGCCTTATAATCTGTCCTCTGCCCTTTCCGCTGGCCTGTGGCCTCCCCAGTCTAGGGTGCAATGCACAGTGGGGGCATTTAAGGGCCACACAGAGGCCAAATGAGAGCAATTCTGTGTTGATTCCACGAGCCCTGTTATCTCATGGAAAAATAATTTATAAAACTATGTATGGGATGAGGAGAAGAGTAGAGATGACTACTGATGTGTGCAGGGTTTCTTTGGGGGCCCATGGAAATAGTCTAGAATTAGATAGCAGTGATGTTTGCACACTTTGTGAAATACTAAAAACTACTGAAGTGTATAGTTTTAAGAAGTTTTTAAATACATGAAATGTCGTCCTACCAAAACAATAAAGATGGGTTTCAGGAAAAAAAAATTTTTTTTAAAACAAACTTATGTACAGTATAATTCTAGTCCTTTAAAAAAATGTGTTTAGAAACTGGGAGACAAATTACAAAACGACAAATACTGTACAATTCCACTTATAGGAAGTCAAAAGTAGTCAAAATCATATTTAGAAACAACGCCATAAATATATAATTTTTATTTGTCAGTTAAAAAAGAAATGAGTCAAAACCGTAGAAACAAAGTAGAAAGGTATTTATCAAGGGCTGGGGAGGGGACATTAGTGTCTGGTGGGTACAGAGTTCCAGTGTTACAAGATGGAAAAGTTCTAGAGATCTGGTTGTACAGCAATGTGAATATACTTAACACTACTGAACTGTACACTTAAAAATGGTTAATATAGTAAATTTAATATTATGTGATTTTTACCATAATAAAAATTTTTTTTTTAACCTGGCATCTGAGACCCGAGAGTGAGTATCTTGTATCGCTGGTTAATGAGATTGAGAATACACTCTGTGTTATGGAAAGAACAATGTCTTTGGACCCAGACAGACCTGGATTTAAGATTAGCTCTGCCAATTACTAAGTGTTCTTTACAACTCTCAACCTGTTTTCCTTGTCTGTAAAATTGGGATAATGATTCCCACCTCCAACAGGTTATGATCAGTTTGGAAAGAATTTATACAAAGTACCCAACACATAGCCTGGCACAGAGTAGGGACTCAGTTAATAGTAATTAATTTCTTTTTTTTTTTTTTTAAGAGACAGAGTCTTCCTCTGTCACCCAGGCTGGGGTGCAGTGGCGTCATCATAGCTCACTGCAACCTCAAACTCCTGGGCTCAAGTGATCGTCCTGCCTCAGCCTCCTGAGTAGCTGGGACTACAGGCACATGCTACCACACCTGGCTGAGTTTTTAATTTTTTGTTGCCTAGGCTGGTACCAGAGTAATTACTATTAACATTTTTACCAATATTTTCATTTTCCTTGTGTTTTCTGCATTCTCAATGTGTCAATCATTTCTAAACATTTCTTTGTGAATCAGAAAAAAATGTTATTAAAAAATAACCCAGTAGTGCCCTCCCCATCCCATTCCTACCAGTTATGTTGTTACTGTTTCTACCCTCCGGCATTAAATAGCTCTTTGTGTTTGCAAGTGTGTTGTAAGAAACATTCGGGGCCCCTGGATGGGATGGGGCCTCTAGAATGCACAGCAGAGCTGCCGTGTGTCCCTGCAAGTCACACGCAGGACGGGGAATGGCGGGGCTCCTTGCTGCTTGCCAGTTCCAACACGGGGAACTCAGCCCTGTCGCTGTTCCTTTCATATCCTGTCCATGCTAAAGAGACCACAGGCCTTGGGAGTAAAGGACTCCTTTGTTGAAAGGGTGTTTTCAAATTTAAATGAGCATTTATTGGTCAAAGATAGACTAACCAGTCTTTTGAAGAATTCAAGGCTCTTTAGCGTCTGAGAAGCTTATTAGATGCGTGGGAAGGGTCTGGAAATAAAAAACCTAGTCTGGAGTTTCTGCCTTCTCCCAAGAAAGCTGAAGCTATTGCTCTTCTAAGACAAGCGAAACAGGTGGTTCGAGTACTTCTTTCTTTCCTTTTTTCTTTTTTTTTTTGTAATAGACTAGCGTCTGATGTTTGGGCTGGCACAGTACCCTAACAGAGTTGGAGTCTGCATTTTTTAACGTCCTCTAGTATGTTCTGGTTGGCAGTCGAGGGCAACAAGCCAGCAGTCCCAAATGCCAGCTCAAAGACCTCAGACAAGTCACTTAGCACTAGGAGCTTCATTACCACATTCACCTTGCAGACCTCATGGAGAATAGAGAAAAGTGCTATGAGATAGAAGCGTCATCATGATTAATCCGATTCTCATTCTGAAAGCAAGGCTCTTCCTACACAATCTCCTATCTGTAAATACTAAATTAAGGACATTCCTTTATGGTGTAAATTGTGTACTTATATAAATGGAAAGTGTTAAGATGTAACAAAACACGAAGCAATGATGACAAAAATCCTAACTTTGTCTTATTTTCTTCCTGCTTTTTTCCACCTTTTCCCCTAGAGTGGTGTTTTAACAGTTAAACTGGGTGGAGATCTAGGAACCTACGTGATCAACAAGCAGACTCCAAACAAGCAAATCTGGTTATCTTCTCCATCCAGGTATGTTCCCAAGTCAAAATCTGTGATCATTAAACTCACCTGAAATGTGACATTGTGGGCCATTTCAGAAGTGTCACCCTCATACGGGGAGTCTCTGTGTAAGTGAACCTTTCGTGATGTTTTATAAGCGGTCGCATTCTCAGTAGGCAAGTTCACTCTGGTTATATAACTTCTCCCTGGGGATAATTTGGCTGCCATGATCAGGGGGATGAGAGGAAGATCTGAAATGAAACGTTTATGACTTTTCAGAATCTGGCTTTTCTCTATTAAATCATTGCCCTGCCTTTAAAAAAGCTACTTTTGATATTGCAGCATCTGAACAAGTGGCACTTTGTCTTAAAAAGCAAGTAAAAGTTTGACCTCTATTTGTTTTGAGCATCACAGCTAAAGGGTTAGTTGCATTCCCTCCTTAGAACTGGGTCCTGTAGCCCTGTGGAGGTGGGAGAGTGTTTTAAGTGGCTACTCCAGGGCATTTAATTCCTCCTGCCTTTTCCATTGCTGTGCTTTCAATCTAGAGAAATAAAAGATTGTCTGGCAGACACAGCGTGGCTTGCGCAGCATCTGGAAGCCTGAGAACAGGCAGGGAGAGATGCCCGTCATCCCTCATCAGACTGGCTGCTGTGGAAGTAGTTGTAAAAGTGAAAGAGAAATGCCCACAAGAAGCTCTCAGACCAGCCTTCCTGGGTCATTCGTTAGCACTTCCAAAGAGAACACGTTGACTGTGAATTAGGAAAGACTCAAATATAACCAGCTTGGAATTCTTTGAAAGCCTAATGGTATTTACATTTAAAAAAATTATAACCTTACCCCACCCCGTATCATTGACCTCATTTGTAGGCAGTTAATATTATTTGTCAAGCTGTGATGTGTAATTCTTTGTTCAGAATAAAGTGTTCTGCCTCTTTCACCCCAGTCTCATCCATAAAGTGTGGTATAGTTCAGAAGAAACAACAGTAGAAATCTCTGTCCTTTCTAGTGAGGCCCTAATTCACACATTGTATTGCTTTTTTAGACCCAGTTAGTTTACTGGAGGTTGGAGGGCTTTAACTGCATGGGCCCATTAGCCTCTTTGGCCTGGAATAGTCTTCCTAACCATGGCCAAGCGTAAGGCCCGTCATTCTTATTCTTCCACGGAGGAACTGGTACAAGAAACTGGGTGGATCAGCTCAAATCCAGCAATCACTTTTGGGGATCAGTGGCTTTGTAAATCCCAGGCAGGGCACCAATATCAGCTGTGATGTTTCCACTAAAAGAATTTTCTCCCTCTCTGGTGACTGAAAAAGTCCATATCTTACTTGGACACACCAGCTAGCAGTAGGATCCTGCCCCAGCTGTGTTCAGAAGAATATATGATACTACTGGGTGGTGATCACTTCCTAGGAATTCCAAGTGTCCTTTTTTTAAATCTGCGGTTCATATGGGAATTTAGGAAGAAAATCTGCCAAGTAGGCCTTTACTGTCGCAGATGCTATGTTCCTCAAAAAATTTTTTTTGTTTTTTCCTTCTCAGCTTTTTACAGGGGTCCAAAATATCTTTCATAGGGCTGCATTTCTGATCGGTTTTTTTAAATTGATAACTTTTCAGGTCCTGTGGAATAAGCATTCTTTCCTAGCCACCTTGCCCACCCTGAGGAGGTTGTGGGATGGAATAAAGGAGAGGTCTGGGGACACCGGGCTTCAGTGCCTGGCTCAGAGCCCCTGGGGCAGTGTGGAGGGGTCTGGAGGTTACTCACTCTCTGCCTGGCAGCCTGGCAGCAGCCTCTGAGTGCAGGGCCAAGGGAATGTTCTCTGGGTTTAGTCTGGGTTAGTAGTCCTTTTAATATGGCCCAGATGGTTTGGTTTGCTCTTTTTATCTCCATTATTGGGATATATTCAACCCCCAGTGTTTGGTTGATAATATAAAAATCCTTGGTGATGTTTCCCTTCCAAGCTTCCCTCCCTGGCAAGCTCCTCCCTGCCTCTGTCTTTGGAAAAGCTCTCCCTGCATGCACCAGCTTGACTCACGTACCCCTTCGCAGGGGCTCCCCATGTGCTCTGCTCTTACCTCCAACAGAACACCATCATGAGCCACTGTCTTCTGGTGCTATGTCCACTCCTAGCCACGAGGCCATGAGGAGTTACAATTTGGTGTACATGTTGGGTACATCTGATATAACAAGACATGGCAAGAACCAGCTACAAATTTGTCCATGCAAATACAGCGTTCCCAAAGCAATGTACACGTGCCATTGGCATCGTTCATTAGATGAGCTTGAGATGGATGAACTGGCTCATCAGGCTCACAATTTCATAGATTTAACATTGCATTAAGAAAAATATTTTTTACACAAGAATGGAAAAACAAACACCACATGTACTCATGTACTCACCATTAAATTGGAACTAATTGGTCAACACTTATGTGCACATATAGAAATAACATTCACTGGAAACCAAGCAGGTGGGAGGAGGGAGGTGGGGACAGGTAAATTCACACCTAACGGATACAGTGCACACCATCTGAGCAATGGGCATGCTTACAACTTTGACTCAAACGGTACAAAAGCAATTTATGTAACCAAAACGTTTGTATACCTCTAATATTCTGAAATAAAATTTTAGAAAAAGAAGAATACTTTTAAAATAATAGTGTAGGTAGGTGCTGAAGGGCTGGGAGAGGAGGAAATAGGGAATAACTGCTTAATGGGTACCATCTGCCCTCTGTATCTGACAGTTCCACATCTGTGGACTCAACCAACTGCAGATCAAAAATATTTGGGAAAAAATAACTACAGTAATTAAAAATATAAATAAATAGCATAAGAACTATTTATAGAGCATTTATATTATATTAGGTATTATAGGTAATCTGGAGATAATTTAAAGTATACAGGAGGATGTATAAAGGTTATATGAAATACTATGTCATTTTATATTGGGGGCTTGAGCATCCACAGATTTTGGTATTCATGGGGGTACTGGAACCTATCCCCTGTGGATATTGAGGGACAACTCTATTGGGTCTCGTTTTGGAGTGATGCAGATGTTTTGGGACTAGATAGAGGCAGTGGTTGTACAACATTGTAAATAATACTAAATGCCACAGAACTGTTCATTTTTAAATGGTTAATTGCATGTTATATGAATTTCATCTTACTGATTAATAAAAGTTTAGGTAAGGCACAAATCATCTCAGTGGCATAAAAGTGACTAATTTTAAAAAACACCGGTCTAACGTAGCAGGTGTCGTGTGTGAGGTAGGAAAAGCGAGGGATCAGAATGTGATATGTGGATACTCGTCCGTAAGGGTCACATGTTTGCAGGTCTTGCGGATCATTCCAGAGGATAAATCGTGTGATATTCTTAAATGGAAAGACCCGAAGACAAGACATCAAATATATACTGAACCTCTCTAGTGCTTCTCTCCAGTCCATTTCTTGGTGGCAGCGTTGGTGGCATCAATGATCCAAAGGGCTGTCCTTGTGGACTTACCATGTATTTGTTTTGTCTTCCAGTGGGCCCAAGCGTTACGACTGGACTGGGAAGAACTGGGTGTACTCGCACGATGGCGTGTCCCTCCACGAGCTGCTGGCCACCGAGCTGACTGCAGCCTTAAAAACCAAACTGGACTTATCTTCCTTGGCCTACTCTGGAAGAGGCACTCAGTGCCCAGCCCCGTTGTAAAGACATTAAAAGCTATCAGGCCAAGACCCAGCTTCGCTCTGCAGCCGAGTGTCTGTTTTTTCCCGTTCCTGCTTCTGAGGACAATTGCTTGTGTATAACAGCTCTGTGAAAACAATGTGTTGCCTTCCACCCTGCCCCCAAGTTCTGATCTTTAATTTTTATAGAGGGTTATTTTTTGCATTTATTGTCTGATTTCCTCCTTCACATGCGAATTATACGCCTTTTATAGTGTCTTCTACCTATACCTTAATATAATAACCTCACAAAAAGAAAAATAAGAAGAAAAAATTCCAGGAGAAGTGAATTGTCTTCACTCTTGATTTTTTGAAGGATTTACTACAAAAACTGCATGAAGAGGGCTGGCCCTTCTGTCTCAAAATGAGACTATTACAGGGTAGCCTATAAACGTTCCCAGGCCTCTTTCAAAGTGTAAGCACTTCTGAGCTCTTTAGCATTGAGGTATCAATCGCAGCTCAGATGGGAAGACCATCCCCCATCCGTGCTTTGTGCCCACCAAGGTGTGGCCTACCCTGGGTTATCCACGGAGACCTGCTGCTGTTTCTTCCACATACTCATACATATGTGTGCACACACGTGTACGTGTGTATATACATTTTTTTTTTAATTTAAAAGTCAGTACAGAATCTGCTGCTGCAATACGAGTTGGAGAATGCAAAAAAGTCTACTAAAGACAGGAAGTGGAGGGAAAGCCATGTCCAAGAGCCGAGTGATATAGGATAATAAACAAAGTCATAGAGCTGAGGAGTACCTTGTAAACGTGAAGGGTCATAGAAATGAAAGAGATACTTGAATTGATAAAAAGAACCCTGGTCATAGACATGGCTCAGCCACAAAGTAGTTGTGTATCTGTGGACAAGTTTCACAGACTCCCTGGCCCTCTGCTTCCCTGTCTGTTAAGTGAGAGGATGGCGCGTCGTTGATTCCCAACAGTGAGTGGGCCTGTCGGGCAGCCGAACAGGCTGGCGTTAATTCCCACTGGGTAGATGAGGGAGTGACAAGGAACAATTTTTTAAGCCATATTGTAACACAGGGAATGGCCTGAAAAAGGGTAAAAGTTTTCACAAGCTGTCTCTTTAAAACCTCCCCCACTTTTTTGGGGAATTAAAACCTGCATCCCTGCCAGGCCAGTGATCAGAGGGACAGGGGAGTGTCCCTTTTCTTGTACCACAGGAAATGACGCAAGGGAATTGTCCAGGCAGAGGTCATGCGATTGTCTTCCCTAGAGATGGGTCGAGATGGGATACATCAGGATCATGAACTTTAGTTAAACAGCAAGAGCCCCAAGCTGAAAACCCCCTTTAAAAACTCTGTTTCTGTTTATAGATAGGATATTGGTACTTTAAGACAGGAGTTTGCCAGCCTGCTCATTTGCCAGCAAATGAATAAACCTCCCTTTCCTTCTCAAACCACTGTCCTCATTCTTCTGATGTGGCCTTGGGGACAAGTGCCAAACGTCTGGTAACGATATAGTAAATGTATTGCTAGAGGTGTTGCTCTCTTGGGATTTCAGCTGAATTCACGCTAAAATAGTGGCATTCTTTATTGTGCCCTTACTAGATTATTACCTGTTACCCCATGTTACCTCGTTTTAATTTTTACTGACCTGCACTTTATACATGAAGCCACAAGGGTCCAGGACATTAAAACACACCCAAAGTTATCTCGTATTATATTATTTTCTTACTAAAGATTCATTACTGACAAGTCTATGTGAATGTGTAGCAAAGGCTTTTGCAATGAGTGAACAAAAACGCATTCTAGTATAGACAAGAAGAACAATAGAACAGTATAAATAAATACTAAATGGGTGTTTAAAATATTTTTTTCTTAAGAAATAAAACTATTTTTTGACTCTGGTGGAAATTTTTAAGTTGAGTAGGTCAGTGCCAGTAAGAAAATAACTAAAATTATGTGTGTGTGTGTGTGTGTGTGTGTGACTTGCTTCTAATGAAAGTCTCATTGTACCTCACTTGCTTGGAGCTCAGTGACGTGGTGCACTGATCTATCCGGAACACAACGCAAACTTAAGAAGTATGCAGTGGGGCTACTGTAACATGAAAATGGAAGTTAAGAAATCTGCGCCCTTCTGGGCTCCTTGTGGGCCAGCTCTGCAGGCCTATTTACTTTTACTTCACATACAATTCTAACTAGTTTAGTTATCTAGTTCCAAGACAGTGGGAGATCCCTATTTAAGGAAGGAAAAGGGCTTCAAGCACATAGACAGCAGCCGGGGGCAGAACCATTCTCTGGGCCGGGCACGTGGCTCATGCCTGTAATCCTGGCACCCTGGGAGGCTGAGAGAGAAGCATTGCTTGAGGCCAGGAGTTTGAGACCAGCCTGGGGAACGTAGTGAGATCCCCGTCTCCACAAAAAAAATTAAAAAACTAGCTGGGCATAGTGGCATGCACTTGTAGCCCTAGCTACTCAGGAAGGTGAGGCAGGAGGATCACTTGAGCCCAGGGTTCGAGGTTACGGGAGCTATGATTGCGCCACTGCATTCCAGCCTGGGCAACAGAGTCAAACCCTCTCTCTCTCTAAAAAAAAAAAAAAGAGCAAAATCATGCTCTGACAAGCAAACTGGAAGAGTATCACAATGTGGGCCAACAGCACCCCCCACTTCAGACCCTGGGTGGGCCGTCTCATTGATGGTAAGTCCAGTCACCCATGTTAAGGATGAGTTCTCAGGAAAAAGTTGTTAAATATTCACTATAGCATGTTGAAGGAGGCGAGGAAATGCATAAGAAAATTTCAGAAAGCTTTTTCTCTTATATTTACCTTCTTGAGTAAGTAGAGTCTCAGCCATATAGAAAATAAAATTTGCAGAATGACTCTCTCTCTTTGAAGTTACAGAGAAGCACTGAGGTGTGTAAAACAACCTGAGTTTTTTAATCACAAGTTTTAAAATGTAAACTCTGCCTCCTGCTTGCTTGTAGACACCAGCCTCAGTATTTTTATCTGTAAAATGGAGATATCCAACATGTTGAGCCTGAGCCCACAGGCAAAGCGTAGTCTAGAAATGAGAAACACTTCAATTTATGACAAGTATTGTTTTCCCTTACATAGCAGGATTTCATATTCAAATTAGGGGCTTCCCCCCAAAATATTATTTATGACATCCTAACCAACCTTGAACTTAGTCAAAATGCTCATTTTATTTAACTCCGTGATGGATTCTGATTCTCCAGAACAGTCTAAGACAATTTCTCTTGTGCCCTACCATGCTTATGCTTTATTACTCCATCTTCTGTTTACCTTCTAAAAATATTTCAGCCAATTTTAAGTTCGATAGTTTGTATTAAATAACAGGTTTACAACATGCTTTCTCTAGCTATACCGGCCCCAAATCCTGATACCCCCCTTTGTCACCTCTAAAGAAAGACCCAGGTTCATAAAGATGGAGTTTGTGTGAATTGACTATGCAAGGTTGCCAAGGAAAACTAGCTTCTCACTTCCAAGGTACATATTAAGATTAAAGTAACTTTAGTCCATGTCCAGTTGAATTCTTGGCTTGTATTTATCTTCTGCAAACTAAAATAGCTACGTGCCAGAAAGGGAGAAAGGGGAGGGAGGGACAAAGCTAATGAAATTTTATATGACCTTGTGCTGCTGTTCAAAACTACAACTTCATGACTGTCTTTCTGTGTATAGAGTAAGAAATGCTTTCAAATCCTTGGCTTGAATTAATTAACCATGACCCTCGGAGTGCACCCTAAGGTGCTGAGAAGTAGCCCCTTTGGAAGGTGTAAAACTGAGCTCGCTTACATCCCAGCATCCGTTACAGAGACAGATCCAAGCTCATCTGTTCTGTCTTCTCTGGCTGTATAGTTTCAGAGATAGAATGCACCAGAACAGATTTATTGCAATGTTTATTAGCTGAAGATTTATTTAAACTGTTGAGGAAAACACCTGTACCCAGCAGTAAAATGGGCTCCCAAAAATTTTCTTCTACTGTGAAAAGAAAAGTCAGGCCTCTGAGGCCCCATCCGGGTATAAATGCCACTACAAAACAGGCCTCTGCTATCCTTTTGTGTTTCTGTCATCTGTGGAAATGTTGGCAATGCCACATCTTGATCTCAAAGTTTTTAGTTTCCATTTCTGCCCTCTTAAGTGGAAAAGTGGCTAAATTATACAGAAAAATAAGACAGTGTCATTCTCCAATTACCATTCCTTTCCTATCCCCCTCTACAATGCTAGTTGAAATTTTTCCAAAATAAAGTGGCTTATATAAAACCCTAAAAGAAAGAAAAACTTAAATCTCCAGGATTCAAAAGTAATAGAAACAGATGAATTTATAGTCAGGATTGCTGTGTAAGGCTGTCCAGGTTGGTCACTGCACAACTCCAGATGCTGCTATAGACAAAGATTACAGTAACTACAACATCATGTGAATGGTGCCACTGCAAACTGTCCAGAGTATATCTACCTGATCCTGCTGGAATTCATCTTGCTAATCCATCAGTAAGTCCCTTCAAATATTTCACTGAACATCTGTTAAATCTGCCCCCTCCTGCCCATCCCCAATTGAGGTCTTTATCACTTTTCATCTGTATTATTGCAGAAGGCTTCGTGCTTCCACCTCCCTCCCTTTCTGTCACCCCATCATCCATCCGCACTGTCTCCAAAGTAAGCTTTCAAAAAGGCAAACAATACCTCTCACCGATAAAACCTTAGCAGGACCAGGTAAGACAGGACCAAGTCCAAGTTTCGTGGCATGAGCAATGAACTTTTCTAACCTAACTCTGCACTGACACTCCAGCTTAATTATGCCTTTCTCTCCCTCACACTCAACACTTTGGATCCAACAATTCCAAATCCTCAGATCCCTAAATGTGCTCTGAGATTTGCCCCATGTTGTTTCCATTTTTGTCTTTATTCCCACCATTTCTGCCTAGGGGGTGTATTTTCCCCTCAAAAATGTTATTGGCACAGCCTCGCAGCCCCCTCTTCCACTCAGCCTCTCTACCCGGACATGCTTGATTGTTCCGCATTCTCAGGACCTCGAGCTTGGTGCTTCCCAGTGCTGATCCCAAAGGAATTAACTAGGCTACCAAGTGTCACCCCTGCTGGGCTGCACCCTCCATGAGGACAGAACTGTGTCTTCCTTGCTTACTGTCGTTGCCACAGCATCCCACACTGTTCCTTGCCACATGGAGAACTCCATGAATGTCAAATGAATGGGTTGTAATTACATGTGTACCAGTGTTGTTCAAATAAACTCCAAATAACCTCAACTCCAAGAGTGTTAGCAAGGAAAATAAATCTTATAAAAGGATGGTTTGAGCGGGAAGGGTGTCAGTGGAGGGAGTTAGCTCACATACGCACAAAAAAGCTTTAACCTCCTAATGACACCTGTATTCTCTTTTTCCTGTTTTCTCTCCTGGCTTCCTGTTGCCTGGTCTCATTTTCTCTTCTCCACCATGCTACCTCCTCAAAAATGCCTTTGTTCTTTTATGGTTTGTTCTTAAACTTAGGATAGGTGTCCCGCTCTGAAAAACAAAGGTAAAGTTGGTTGGTAATTAGCCAACTGCCACCACTTGCTGGGCATGTGGAGGGCAAGGTCTCAGACTCCACGTCAAGGCAACAGCCACCATTAGACTGAAGGCTTCTGGGGACAAGTTTTCTATCTTTTCACCTTTGGTTCCCACGGCCCACTAAAGTTCTTGGTATAATGTAGGCACTCGAATATCTCCTGAGTTGAATTCTCCATCTCTTAGTATAGCCTATTGGCCAGCCTCTCTTTTTCACATTGTTGGGTTTTTTGTTTGGTTGGTTGGTTTTTGAGACAAGGTCTTGCTCTGTCTCCCAGGCTGGAGTGCAGTAGCGTCATGATAGCTCACTCCAACCTCAAACTCCTGGGCTCAAGGGATCCTCCTGCCACAGCCTCCCAAAGTGCTGGGATTACAGGTGTGAGCCTCTGTGCCTGGCCCTCAATGGTAACATTATTGATCAAAGCCTTTAAAATTTTGATTGAAGCAGTTCAGGACATGCCACCACCTCACGATATGCCTCTGTGGTGTATTGATTATTACAAATGGAAAGCTTTTGAGAAACAGCAAATACTGTAACAAGTAGGGCTTTCTGTCCTCCTCTTCTCTACCTAAAAACAGGCCATAAAATTTCCTATGAGAGGCCGGGCACTGTGGCTCACGCCTGTAATCCTAGCACTCTGGGAGGCCGAGGCGGATGGATCGCTCGAGGTCAGGAGTTCAAGATCAGCCTGAGCAAGAATGAGACCCCGTCTCTACTAAAAGAAAAAAAAAATAGAAAGAAATTAGCTGGACATCTAAAAATATATATAGAAAAAATTAGCCAGGCATGGTGGCGCGTGCCTGTAGTCCCAGCTACTCGGGAGGCTGAGGCAGGAGGATCGCTTGAGCCCAGGAGTTTGAGGTTGCTGTGAGCTAGGCTGATGCCACGGCACTCTAGCCAGGGCAACAGAGTGAGACTCTGTCTCAAAAAAAAAAAAAACAAAATTTCCTATGAGAAAGGTCCCCTCCCTGTACCAGAAAGGGAAAAAACCTCCTTATCACCAGAGAAAGGAAATCAGTGCCAAAACGGATGTGTACAAACACACTTATTAATTTAATCAATGATTTTCTATTAATTTTCCCCAAACTCCTTTGTCTTGTCATTTCTTCACAAACTTATCATTTCTTTATCTAAAATGTATATAAGCTGTCTGTCTGGTCCCTTCTTTGAGTCTACATGTTCTTGTGAGGACTCTCAAGTACATGTAAAATTTTAATAAAACTTGTATGCTTTTCTCCTGTTAATCTGTCATATATCAGTTTAATTCTTAGGCCTGGCCAGAAACTAAGACAGTAGACGAGAAATTTTTCCTCCCCTATAGGGCAAAGGGATATTCTATAATAAAACTAGCCTCAACACTTAAAAAATAGGATGTCATAAAAAATAAAAGAAAACAAAACAGAGAGGCAATTAATAACACCAGGGAACACAAACAGTTCTCCCTTTTCCAGCTACATGTCTGTGTGAGACTGGGCTTTCTCCATATACCCCAAGCAAAAGAACATATTGCAACAGATGGAATGAAGAGCCAGGTACAAGAATCCAGCTATTTACTATTAAGCCAAACATTAGTGTTTTATAAAACTCTAGAATAATGTCATTCTCCTTACCAAATATTTTGTTATGGAAATACAGTTATTTATAATAAAATGTCATTCATATTAACGGATAATGGGTTTATGATTGCCATTTCCAAATTTATGAACTAATAAACATTTTCAGAATTTCTCAGTTTTAATTTTAAATATGGTAAAAATGCATAGATATAACGCACACAAACAGCAGCTCTTTGGAGTCCCCTATAATGCTTAAGAGTGTAAGGGGTCCTGAGATTTTTTTTTTAAGAGTTTGAGAACCACTGCACTCTCCTATCCTGCTAGCTTTCAGTCTACCCTGGTTCTCTCCCCTGGCAGGAGAGTCCTGGTCTACACTACAGCGTCCCCTAGCTGTCATCTGAGGAACCTCTTTCTATTTGGGCTTTCCATTTTTTCTTCCCCTTTTAAGAGCCCCTTTGTCTTTCATCCAATTTTGTGCAATACACACAGGGTCCTGCTACTTCCACATCTGGTAGTGGGCTCTTTGAAACCCAGAGGGACCCTCTTCTGTGTGGCACAGGGGATGCAGGAAAGAGAGATGGGCCTTCTCATTCCTCTGCTGGATGTGCTGTCCGTGACATATTGTGACCTTTCCTAGGAGCTGACTCCTTTATCCAAGCCATGTGTGTGCCCAACCCTGGAAGGAAGACTAGGGAGCAGGAAGTCCACCCTGCCTCCTGCTCTGTATTAGCAGCGTCTGGATGGGTAGGGGGACCACCCTGCTATCTGCTCCTGTGAACTAAAATAAAATCTTAAGCCCCCCAGCGGACTGAATAGTCCCCCTTTTGGCCAAGGGGACCCCAGAGATATCCTAAAGCTGAGTTGCTGGTCATGAGAAGGGGGGTCAGACATGCCTCTTCATGTCTCCCTCCCTTCTTGGAGATGTCCTTTGTAACTCATGAACAGGCCTAAGGCTATGCAAGACAAAGCTTAAACCTGCTGGGCCTCAATTTACTTCACAGATCACTGGAGTCTAAGTCTATGTCTGGTGGCTTGTCTCTGACTAACAGACTTCCTTATCTTAAAACATTCCAAGCCTTTAGATAAAGCTTCATTTCTTTATCCAATTACAAATCAAAGAATCTTTAAACCCACCTATAACCTGTAATTCCCTGCTTTGAGATGTCCTGCCCTTTCTGGTCAAATCAATGTATGCCTTACATGTATTGATTTATGACTTTATGTGTAATTCCTACCCAACCACGGCGGGACCACTTGCTCAAGATTTCTTGAGAGTGGTTCTCCGGGCCAAAGTTGTACATATTCGGGTCAGAATAAACCTCTTTAAATTATTTTACAGAGTTTGCTTTCTTTTCCATTGACACTCCCAAGGAGGGTTTCCAGCCTCACTACGCTCACGGTTCTACAAGCAAGAACAGCCCCAGTGGAGTCTTCCAGGGGGGTTAGAAAAGAATTCGCAAGTTATGCAGAGCGCCATAAAAGCATCCTAGTAAACACCTTTCCAGATACTCACTCGAACAGAAGCGGCGCTCAGCCTCCATCCCTTCACACCAGCCCCATCTTCACGCTTTGCTATCACCACACCATTCAGGAGAAACCCCCAGCTTCTCGTCTGGCTGCTCTTCACTCTCTTAAACATTTTCACCAGATTAAGAAAGTTTTGTCGGGACCACTCCATGCCCAGGGTAAAAAGTGCAAACGGCACTAGGCAGAAAGTTATCAGACTCCTTCCTAAGGAGTGTCATTTAACCATGCAAACCCCAGCACCAACTCCAGGGCCAAAGGAAATACCTGCATCTTGGACAAGCTCACAGAAGGATTCTTATGTAAACCAAAATCTCAGACCCGCTGCAGGAGAGAAATCAAGAGCCTTAGAGATGCTAAAAGGAGTTGGATATTTGGAAAAACAAAGAGTAGATTGAGATTCCCCTCCATTTCAGGGGAGAGTGAAGACCTTGCTTTTCCTACAGCTCAGGGAGAAGACTGATATGGCAATTATTTCCTCGAGCCAGTGGCCACCGCAGTGGGAAGGAAGTGGCGGAACTAGGCGTTCCTAATGTCCCCAACCCCGCCCTCACTCCCTCCTCCCACCTTCCTCCCTCCCCGAGAGTGACTCCAGGACTTAAGAAACTGGAAAGGAGGGAGGTTGGGCAGGCGGACACTTCCCTTGTCCAGCTCTAGGAGTGTGTTAGTGACCAGGAGATGTGAACAGGGAAGGAATCCCAAGGGCAGCTGCAAAAGGAGGGAGATCCCCAGAGTCTTTGGGAAGCGAGGTTAATACAGGCAAGACTGGAGACTCCCAGTTGATAGTGTTCAGGGCTGCATTTGGCAGCAATCCTATAAACACATTCCTCTCTAAGATCGGATGTAAGCATTTAGAAGACTGGCCATTAGAAAATAAACAGTATTAATAACATTAATAATCAGGAGTGTCAGTAGTGTTGAAATTTTTCTGGAATCCTTTCCCGGGTTGCCTAACGCCCAGAGAAGGACAATAACAGTGTTTAGTAGACATAAATTATAGGATTAGTGCAAGTAGCTATCAAGGTGATGAGCCAGGGCTTGTAAATTGGTTTTGTTTTGGTTTTCCTAATTAGGGGTGTGTGTAGTTAATTTCATGACTTTTTTGCCTCTGGCACTTCCTAATTAAAAAACAAAAACAAAACTTAAAAATAGTACGAAGAGACACATACCCTTGATGGATCTGTGTTTATGTTAAAGAATTGGCTCAGTAAATTTAACCAAGACAAGGAAACTGTTAAGGACTGTATTTTTGCCTTTATTTAATAATTCACCCACTTTTATTGATTGCCTATTTCAACTCAAGCCACGTGCCAGGACACAAAGATGAACAAACACATCCCTTCCCCTCAAGGAATTGGTGGTCTAGTGGAAGAACAGAAAAGTCAATAAATAAAATGCACTGTGAAAGAAGTTATGATCACAGTGTGTACTATAAGCACACAGTAAGCGTACAGACACTGCCTTTAAACAAGCATGCATAAAACCACTTTTTAAATTATAAAAGATAGGTACACTGTACAAATTGGAGCCTTGGGTTTTGTTTTTTGTTTTATTCCTTACTGTACAAAAATGTACCCTGGAGATCATTCCACCTAGCAGGTGAACATTTTAAACAGATCCTCTGGCTACAAGCAAGCAGTAGGTAGGGCGAGATGGGACGGTGGCGAATGAATTAGAGAGTTAGGGAGACCGTTGCTGCTGTCTTCGTGCCTTGGTGCCAGGTTGGGAGAGGGAGGCCTGCAGGCTGGTGCTGAAACTAGTGGAGGTTCGCTCCCCCTATTGAATTTTTCTTTAGTTTCTCTCGTGGCATAGAAAGGTGTCGTTGCTGCTGCTACGGCACAACCTAGAAGCTCCTTTATTTACGCCGCAGATATGACAGGCTGAGCGCCATGCTAATGTTCAGTAAGTCCCTGCTGATCCTCAGTTAATTATTGTGTCAGATACCATCAATTATAAGGAACTTCTAAAACTTCAATCTGTTTTAAGTCTTTTACCAGATTTATTTGTAATTGAAGCCCTAAGTAAATAAATAATAAGTAGAGTTTTTACCAACTGTCCTCTGACTCAGTTAAAAATTGCTGTGTTATAATTATTTCTGAGTGATGAGAATTGGGGTACATTTTTATTTTCTGTACTTGTACTTTCCTGTATTGCTTGGGTTTTTTTGAAGGATCATGTCATTTTTAAATTTTGATAATTAGTAATGGATCCAGATTCGCAGAGAAATGAAGAGAATGAGGTTATTTTGTTTGCACCGAGGCTGATCCCTGGGAGCCGAGAGGCCGGACGGGACATGACAGGACATGTGCAGAAACGAGGTGGGGCGCAGACAGGAAGCCAGAGCGAGGCCAGGCACGGGCAGGGAGAGGAAGCTCTGAGCGAACTGAGAGAGTCTCCACTCCAGCACTCCCGCTTAAGTCCCACTGGTTCGTGGGAACAAAAGAATTCTGTGGTCAGGTAAATCTGGGACACAAAGCACTCCCTCTCTGCCTCTTGTCGAATTATAATGCACACGCCTGAGAAGTCCTGGAGTGCAGACACCTGCCCAGCCCAGGATCTCCCCGACTTATCTGGATTGAGAAACTTTTTAGGGAAGCACCTATTACACCTGTGAGAACTAGTGTTTTACTTTGCTCTAGCCTAACTCCCCCGTTTCACAGATAAGAAAAATGAGGCACAGAGAAGCAAATGAAAGTCACACAACTAGCTACAGGCAAAGCCGACATGCAAACCCAGGCCTCCTGATTGATTTGCCACCATGCCTGCTGTTTTCCTGCAGTTCCTGCTGCTCAGGGTTGGCGTGGCTTTGCCAAGAATATCGGGGAACAGACAGATGGATAGGACAGCCCTGAGGATTCAGAAAGGCAGATGTTAAGCAGTAGAAGTATATTTGTTTGGAACAATTGTTGGTTTTTTTGGTACCTATGATATTTCTCAAGTAACATAAACTTTTTTCTTTTTTAATTGATACATAGTATTTTACATTTTTATGGGGTACATGTGATATTTTGTCACATGCATAGAATGTGTAATGATCGAGTCAGGGTACTTGGGGTATCCATCACCTTGGGTAGTTATCATTTCTATGTGTTCTCTTCTAGCTACTTTGAAATATACAATGCATTGTTGCTGACTATAGTGACCCTGCTCTGCTGTCAAACATTAGAACTTAGACCTTCTGTCTGTATATTTGTACCCATTGACCAACCTCTCTTCATCCCCTCCCCTTCCCAGCCTGCGGTGTCAGTCATTTTACTCTGTGCTGCCATGAGATAGACCTCTTTTAGCTCCCACATATGAGAGAACATGCAAAATTTGTCTGTCTGGCATTTCACTTAACATAATGACCTCCAGGTCTCTCCATGTTGCTCCAGATGACAGGATTTCATTCTTTTTATGACCAGATGTATATACCACATTTTCTTTATCTCCTCATCCATTGATGGACACAGGTTTATTCCATATCTTTGCTATTGTGAATAGTGCTGCAATAAACATGCGAGTGCAGGTATCCTCTTGATACACTGATTTCTTTTCCTTCGGATAAATACCCAGTACTGGGAATTGCTCAACCTTATGGTAGTTCTATTTTTAACTTTTTGAGAAATCTCCATACTGTTTTCCATAGTGTCTCTACTAATTTACATTCCCATCAACAGTATATATGAGTTATGAATTCCCTCTTTTCTGCATCCTTTTTTTGTTCATTGGTTTTTTTAGAGACAGGATCTCGCTCTGTTGCCCAGGCTGAAGTGCAGTGGTGCAATCATACCTCACTGTAGCCTCAAACTCCTGTATTCAAGTGATCCTCCCACCGCAGGCTCCCAAGTATCTAGGACTACAGGTGTGTGCCACTACATCTGGCTAAGTATTTTTTTTTTTATTTTTGTAGAGGCAAGGTCTCTCTACGTTGCCCAGGCTGGTCTTGAACTCCTGGGCTCAAGCAATTCTCCTGCCTCAGCCTCCCAAAATGCTGGGATTAGAGGCGTGAGCCATTGTGCCCAGCTTTAGTAGCCATTCTAACAATTTTTAAAAAAAAGTTTATTCCCTTGGTTGCCCCTTCGTAATGTGGAAATCAGCCAAGTTTTGGATGTAAGAAATTGTAGCTTGCACATTCAGGCTCTTCTTTATCTCCATCTAATCTTCCCCCGTCCCCTAATAGAACTCTCCAATGAGAGATAGATGTTTGTGGCAGTGTGGACAGGACAATAGAGTTTCCTGTGGGTCAACACTGATTTCTTTCTCCATGGTGACTCAAAACCAAACACTGATAAAGCTCTGCCTCCCCCAGTTTCAGGAGCCACTTATCAGAAGCCCTCTTTGTCCTGTGTTGACACACAGTAAACACCTGCCCTGTCTACTCCCTTGAAAATTCCACCTGGCCTAGCATCTAAGGCCCAGACAGGTGAACACAGACACGGCTGTCTCTCCCCTGTGCCAGTGGGCAGCTGCCATGAAGTCATACCCAGCACGCTCATGTTCTGGCACAGGCACAGCCGTAAACACCCACACCTGGAACTGAGAGACACTAGTCTCGACGGAGTGTCTGGACGTGGACAGTGCACATTTCCTGGTGGCACACACGACAAGAAGTCAATTCCGACAAACTTGTTCACACTGCCAAGTTCCTCGACTCGAAGGTTACAGTCTGGTCGGGAAGAGAGGAAGAGGTATAAATGACTTTGATCCAAAACCCAAAATAGTGCTCTGAGAAAGACTTAAAATAAAATACTATATGAGCTCAAGAAAATTAGCAGTTGATTTTAATTTAAGGGAAGATTGGAGGAGAAGGGTTAGAACTGGGCTTTGAAAGGTGAGTACAATTGTAGCAGGTGGAGAAGGGAGGAGGGTAAAGACAGTCTATACAGAAGGGTCAGCTGTCGGGGGTGGGGGGTGTTCTGGATACAGGAGAGAGTTCAGCAGAGGTGAGCAGGAGAGAACGTGGATCTTGATAAAGTAAGTAGCAAAATCTCCTGCGGCTGGAGTGTAGGACACATGAGCGGAGACAGAATGGAAAAGAGAGATGGGAGCTAGATTGCAGAGGCCACGAGTCAGGAGATGAGGAAGTGGATGACTCTCCTGTATCCCTGTCCCATGCAGTGATTTGGGCAGAGGGAAAGAAATGCTTACAAAATACATGGCTTTATTAATTATTGTATGAAATTGCAGTAGTCAAAAAAGTTAAAATATATCATGCTATGTATTAAATTTGGACCTCCTACCATAGTTAGTAAAAGGCCACAAATGGTTTGGGAGGATTTTTTATTGTTATTATCAGTGGTGTCGATTTGCTTATGATTCAGTCTTTATTGATTCTTATGTGAGACCCTGGCAGGCAGAGAATTTAGGGTATTTCTCAGAGCCGATCTTACGTAGCATTCCATGGTTAGCACTTACTATTTCTTCTTCTCTTTTTAAAAATGGTGCTTGGCTTTTTTTCTAAACATACAGAATTTGGGGGCATGGGAATAATAAACATGAGAGCAGATGTATGTTTCAAAAAGATAACCCAGATAACCCTAGGGTCAGTGTTTAAAATGGATCAGATTAGAGGGAGAGAAACTGGAGATGGGAATATTAGTTTCAGACTTTGCTTTCTTGCTTTCATTCATTTGAAAAATCTTTAGGAGTATCTACGACATGCCAGGCACTGTTCTGGGAATCGCCAATATGATTGAACCAAACAAATGAAGCAGTTGCTCTCCTAACTCGCTTTCCACCGGGTGGGTACAGACGGTGGACGTGTAATCTACACTACTGGTAAGTGCTGTGAAGAAATACGAAGCAGGTGAGATGGAGCACGCTGAGCAGGCCCTGGAAGCAGTTAAGACTATCGCAATAGCCCAGGTGGGAGGTCGTACAATACAGTTTGGTGTTGCTTGAAATAGAAAGAAGAACAAACTTGGGAGGTCAGGTTCCTCCCAGACTAGGAGAGGATTTTTCATACCTGTCCTGGAATCCTACATCAAAGTGCATGTGGTGGCTGGGCATGGTGGCTCACGCCTGTAATCCAAGCACTCTGGGAGGCCAAGGTGAGAGGATTGCTTGAGGCCAGGAGTTCGAGACCAGCTCTGGGCAAGAGTGAGACCCCCTGTCTCCACAAAAAATAGAAAACTTAGCTGGGTGTGGTGGTGCGCCTGTAGCCCCAGGTACTTAGGAGGCTGAGGCAGGAGGATCGCTTGAGCCCAGGAGTTTGAGGTTGCTGTGAGCTTTGATGATGCTGCTACAGTCTAGCTGGGGGAAAAGAGTGAGATTCTGTCTCAAAAAAAAAAAAAAAAAAAAGTGCATTTGGTGATTGTGAACACAAATTCCTGAGGCTGTGAACCCTACTGAGTTTTCTTTTTGAGTTGTAGGACTTTCTTCCATCAAATATGAGCAAGGAGTCATGAATTTCCCTTGGAATGTCCTTTAGCCTCTTAGTACGTGTTTTGCCTGTGACAGGAGCAATTAGTCATACATTATTGAGTACATGCCATATTTCTGAGTACGAAGGGCAACAGAGAAATGCCTATATCTCCTCTATTTGGTCAACAGAAATACCTTTAGACTTTATTCATCCAATCTAATAATTTTGCCGTCCATGAAAACTTAAGTGTTCTGCATTCTACACCTGCACTCAGTTCCTGATCAATGAAAGATCCAAATCATGATTTCTGACTTACCTGGATATTTGAAAGATTAATTTACTGTGGTAATATTTTACAAGAGTCACAAAACCAACCCCTACCCTGTCACAGCCACCTAAAGGAAAGTAGGCAATACCCAAAAGAGATTTGAGTATGTTATCTTTCTTTCAGTTACTCTTCTAATTTGCTTACCGTGAAAACTGCAGAGAAACTTGAGCATGTTTGCTCTAGGTGGATGCTTGTTTTCTTATTGATATGAAAAGCAGTAGGAGGAAATGGAGTTTCTTTGCCTGTAAAGAGGGGCAGCCATTATAAATATGGGCAGACCAGGGCAAATCCATAGTGTTAGAATTTGGGGGTGTGTATAAGGACTTTGCAAATTTCCCTTTTCTTTCTTTCTTCTTTGGTCTTTCTTTCTTTCTTTCTTTCTTCACTGTGCTTCCTCCTCATGGGCAAAATTTTCTACAAGGCTTATACAGCATGCAATTAGGATTAGGATTAGATATATCGTAATGTATTCTGGGGCAGGGAAAGCAGAGATTCTCCATTTTATAAAAGTGCTACAACTGCAATTTGGCATGCTGGATAACTATTTGATAACCGCACTTCTCCCTGAGGTTTAATTTTACAGGTCCACAGCCCTTTATCTGAAACCCTTGGGCTATGTGTTACGGAATTTAGAATTTTTGAGAAATATGGTGTATATGCTGTATATTATTACATATTACTTCCAGAAAAGAGTGGAGTGACACCCTAAAATCAAACACATGGATATATTCCTAGTGAAATATGACTATTTACACTAAGTAGAAAAAATAAGGATCATAAATTGACTTACATCAGTTCAGGTCATATTTTGTTACCAAATTAGTTTGGGCATCAAACTTTTGGTTTCAGAGACAAAACTCTGAAATTTCAGAACTACGACTAGGGCAGTGGTCCCCAGCCTTTTTGGTACCAGGGACCGGTTTCATGGAAGACAATTCTTCCATGGACTGGGGGTGGGGGGGCCAGTAGGACAGGGGGATGGTTTTGGGATGATTCAAGCGCATTACATTTATTGTGCAGTCAAACCTCTCTGCTAATGATAATCTGTATTTGCAGCTGCTTCCCAGCGCTAGCATTACCGCCTCAGCTCCACCTCAGATCATCAGGCATTAGATTCTCATAAGGAGCGCACAACCTAGATCCCTCACATGCGCAGTTTACAGTAGGGTTCACGCTCCTCTGAGAATCTAATGCCACCACTGATCTGACAGGAGGTGGAGCTTATGCAGTGATGTGCCTGATGCGGACAGGCTGTAAATACAGACAAAGGTTCACTCGCTTGGTCACCCGCTGTTTACCTCTTGCTGTGTGGCCCAGTTCCTAACAGGCCACAGACCAGTACTGGTCCTTGGCCCAGGGGTTGGGGACAACAGGGCTAAGGGATTGTGGGCCTATATAATCTTCTCCTGTGTAATTCCAAAAAGCAAGCAATTGCATGAAGCAATGTCATATATAGCTGTGATTGTATGAATCAAGCATCTGGATGTGGGTGGGAATGATTGCTGACATGACCTAGGTAGAACAGACGATTTTGCATGTTATACACCTGAGGAATAGTTGTCAGCAATTAGTGAAGACAATGAATGTGCTCTTAATGTCCATCACTTTCAATTCCAAGAGACTTTGCATCTGGGTCTTGGCTACCTAAGGAAAGAGGTCTCCAATAGGTGAATACAGAGAATACTTTCTTCCTGTCTCCACCCAGACCAGTCCTCTCTGGCATGTGAGCTCAATATCACATCCTTCCACACACAGGGGATGTGTCTATAATAGGAGGTCCTTCACTGGGACTTTTTAAGGTGTATCAGTGGGACCTGAAAACACACAAGTAGAAAGTAATACACCTTTGCCGGCTGCTTTACCTGGCTCTCCAGGAGACAGAAACTCTATGAATCTTATCCAGCTGGGCAGTTGCAGGCGACAGACGGCCAGTATCTCCCAAGTGAGTTTGAAAGGATCTTGTTACCCAGGATCCCAAGGGGCTTGTAGCCTTGGGAACCATAGGTAAGGATAATTACTCAGCTCCCCATTGTAGCCACTCTTCAGTTCTAGATACAATTTATTGTAGACATGGCTGCCTAACAGTCTCCAGACCCACACTCAAGACACACGCCTTCTCCTGGAAGATTAATGTGGCAACTGTGTCTGCTCCATCCCTGAGCGAGAGTGAAGACCATGTTCTCCAAACAGGCCACATGCCGGACCACCTCTGGTTTCTGTTTCCTGGGACTCCAATTAGCAAGCGCAATGCAAAGCTACCCAGACAGCATGGTGGTTCATAGGATGGTTTGGGAGCCAGGTGAGTAGCTTTTTGTTTTTTCCTCAGTGTGAGTATTTATCAGTAAAGCATATATAGAGCATTCTTGACAGGAACATTTAGTATATCAAGTCAAGAAATTACCATGTTACTTTTGACACTATTCATATGAGAAATCATACCTTGGTGAGGAGACAATTCAATTTTTCAATTCAATAGATCTTATTTACTGAACACATACTATATGTTACTTTGCTCTATGTGCAAAGATTTTGGGGGGTGGTGTATGTATGTGGGAGGTATATGCGAGTGTGTTTAACAAAGGGGGCTTCTGGGGTAGAAGAGGAAGACAAGACCCAGGGGGGGACCCTGTAGGCAGAATATACAACAGGCCAGTGAAGAAGCAAACCATGGGTATGGTAGAGAAAATCAGAGGATGGAATGAGGGGTCACACCTCGTCGGTAAGATCAGGAGAGACTTCAATAAACTGAGTGGATTTAGAGATGGGCCTTTAAGGATGGGCAAGATTTTAAAGAGTAGATTAGGGGGAAGGGGGCGCCTTAGGAAAACTATCCCTGTGAGAAAACATGAGCCCTTCTGGGAGAAAGGTCCGGGTTGGCAAAAGTGTAGTCTATACATTACCATGAGTAGGAAAATGCATTGAGCTGTTATGTCCCCTGAGTGCCAGGCTGAGGGATTTCACCTTCTTCCAGGAGGGCAGAAAGAGATACAACCTGGAGAAGTCTTGCAAAGGAACTTAAGCTAAAAAGCGACCTGAGTTCACTCTGGGGTCAAAATGGCTAGCAGGCTGCTGGTGCAGCATCAGGCCAATGGCTGGACAGTGTTTGGAAATGAAGTTCCAAAGCTGCAGGATTCAATAAAGTGGGGTCAATGCGTGATGATACAATATATGAGGATGAAGCTGTAAAAGGAGCCATAATAAGGCTCCTGAGAACCTTTATACGGATAGGATGTTTCACATGAAGAGACCACTGGACCCGACCATGAGGCAGCAGATCTTGCCTAAAGAGCAGTGGACAAAACATGAGGAGGATGAATTAATTCTACCTTGAACCACATCCGAAAGAGGTTACTTGGGAAAGAAAAGAGAGGAGCAGGCAAAGAGGTAATTGTGTAGTTGAAATCTGTGGATGCAGCTGTCCTCAAAGTATGTTTATAAACATGGTTAAACCCGAAGCATACAATTTAAGAATTATTTGGTCTGCAGATGCATTACTTCAAATAACTATCTATTGTAATCAAAAAAAAAAAAAAAGAAAGAAAGAAAGAAAGAAAGAAAGAAAAGAAAGTAGCATGGCCAAAGCCAAAGAGCTGTGTGTGGATGAGCTTGAAGTTGAGAAGATGTCAAGAGCTTCTTAAAATCAGCTGGACGAGATCCAACATGAAGGCAGGAGAATAGAGAAGTTCACGGAGGTGAGGTCACTGCAGAACATTTACACTTAGCCACTGATTGCACATGAGTCCAGAGTGTGTCAGATTGGACACCTTTGCCTGCTGGGACCAGAAAATAAACTGGTTTAAACATTAAGGGCATTGATTGGCTCATGAAAATGCATGTCAAGAGAGAAGGCAGGCTTCCGCGTCAGCTTTCTCTGGGGTGTCCAGCTCTGTCTACCTGCAGTTCCCTCAGCTCTGCCACCATCTGCCTTCTCAGGCAGTTTGGATCATGACAAAACGGTTAAAATGCTGGTAGAATTGCTGGCTTCACCTCTGCTCAACAACTCGTCCAGGAAAGTAAAGAGACTATGTTTTTGAACGGCTTGCTCTCTTTTAAATATACATCCTTTGTTATTTTTTTTAATATTTTCTAAATTGCAAAATGTGACACATGAATGGAAAAGTACATAGAACACAGATTTAATTACAGCTCAGTTAGTTTTTATAAAGTGAATACCCATGGAACCACCACCGAGGTGAAGAAACAGAACATTGCCAGCATCCCAGAAGCCGCCTGTATATGCAATGCTTTCTTAAGAGTGAGGAAACTTGCCTACCAGAAGTCCAAGGCTAACTTCCCCAGAGTTTCATCCATAGGAATCAGGTTCCCAGGTTCAGCTGGGAACCAATTACCACCAAGGGAGGGTCACTGCTGAAGAACGAGTGCTTGAGCCAATTATTAGTCAGAGGGAGGACTCCACTTAGAGTGGCCCTAACCCTGGAGCTGGGAGTAGGGTCACATTTCCCTGAGACACTGGGCTGCAGAGAACAGGGTAGGTATATGAGGAAAAAAAACCATAGCTCTGCTAGGAAAGGGCCCAAGAAGAAGGAAGGCTGGGCCGGCTCACAATGTCCACCGCAGGGAGAGCACACACATGCGCTACGCCAAGACTGCAAGGGTGGGTAACTAGTTGACAGACCTGAACTAAGTCAATAATGGTATCATACGATACGTGATCAACTGAGAGCCCAGTGGTTTTCGGTGAGGGAGAGGATTGTCTCATAAACTCTTGTGCAACTTATAAAACCTGTGCAATGCTTTCCTCCTGCTTAGCCTCCAGATTCAAGGATATTTGAAAAAACATTAAAACATCCACAATCCTTCCAACATCCACGTTCTGCTATCTTTCTAACACAATCACAATTTTGTTTGGAAGACAGTAAACCCACTGTATGCATGGTAAGCAGGAAAGCTTGCAGAAAAGCTTACAGGCGGGTTCAGCCAGAGTGGGCTTTTGCCTACACTGTACACCAGATGCCTGGAAGTAGAAGAACCATCTTGAACACGTGAGGGTCAAAACCACAGGCAAAGATGGCAGAGCAGAAAGACTGGAAAAGCCTTATTCCCTGTTGTCCTCTTTGAGATGCTGTATCAAAACTGGACTGTCTGCCTCCAGATATTTTGGAATGTGAAAAAAATAAAGGCCTATTTTTGTCCTAACTTAGTGGCCTACAGTTTGGCCACTGTTGTTGAGAGTCTGTTATCTGTAAGTGATTAATATCCTGATACAATATTCTTCTAAGGTTTGTCCTATGCATATATAGATTTATAATTTTCAACTAACAAGTCTATGAGGCAAGTAATATTATCCTCATTTTTATTTATTCTCTTTTATTTATTTATTTTTGTTTTTAAAATCATGTTTATTACTCTGAATCAAAAGTTGCTCATATAATATGGTGGTATTCAATGTTTATTTTTGCCTGGTTAAACAGTCTGAATGACTAGCTTGTAATCGAGGGCAGTTTTATAAGTCTTGCTCTTCAAAATGGTGTTCCTGTTGTACGGGAAGAAGTTCTCACCAACAAAGAAATTATGCTAATGAAAACAAAATCAAGAATGACCTGTTAGTACCACGGATTACAGAGCAGCTCTCAGGGCAGTTCCCCCCCCCGGCAGCAAAGGGGATCAAGATCTAAAAATACCCTAGAAAAATCTAGTGGCCCCTGCACTGCTCTTACACAAAGGCCAAGCTTGTAAGCTATTCATCTGTGCTGCTCAAACGTGAGAGAATTAAATATAAGGCTAAAACATGGTGAATCTTCTCGCTTCTTTGTGGAATATAATTTTCTTCAAGTGGGACCAGGACAATCCCTTAACACCCTTTTACTTCCTGGGTCAGAGGGTGTTTTAAAATATTCTGTCTAATCACATCAATGTCTTGAGACAAGGGCTCCATTATGCTCTTAGCAGTTGGTTGTGGTGCATAAGAATCCACCAAGAGTTGTGTGTTTGGGCAGCTTCTGATGCGTGCAAAGATCCCCTTCCCATGACAGCACAGGTCCATGAGAGACCGCCCTCTACTATGCCCATGACTGTGAGTGGAGATCTTGCAAGGAAGTGCTCCTTTGCCCAGGTTTTTCAAGTTCTTCACTTTTACTCATCTGTCCAGCAGGGCTTCTATCTTAGGGTAAAGCGTTGGAACCAGCTGGAACTTCCCATGCATCCTATCCCACCCTGGGCAACAAGGGGGTCTATCCTCATTTTTAAAAGGGAAAACAGGTTTAGGAAGGTCCAGTGACTGTATCTCAGTCATGCAACTAGAAAGTGACAACACTGGGACTCGGACCCAGATCTGTGGGACCCCAAGGCACATGCTTTCTCCTATCACATGCTTCTCTCTAGGGTTCTTGAACTGGCAGATGAGGAGACTCAGATTCTAAGTTTCTTTTAAAATTATTATTTTACATTATTATAAGACCTTGAATCAACAACATTAGCATGTATTTATTAAAGGAAAATGAATTCTCTCAGATCCTACTACTTTTTATAATATTTTTCCTTTTTGCACAACTGAATTCTTTCTTTTTTTTAAGAGACCTGTCTCACCATCACCCAAGCTAGTCTGGAAGGCCAGGGCTTAAGGGGTCGGCCTGCCTCAGCCTCCTGAGTACCTGGGATTATAGACTCGAGCCACCACACCTGACCCTTTTTGCACAATTAATTTCAATCCCTGTTCATCTGAGTGCAGACTTGCAGCAGTTCTGTTCATACTACTTGTTATTCTGGTTTTTTTTTTTTTAGAACTACTCTCTGAAGAAAGTTATTCTGGTTTTTAATCTAGTGATATTATTTCTTGATGTCTCTGTACATTTCATATCATTTTAAATTTAAACAAAAACATTTACTATAAAAACACATTGACTATAAGTTGTAAAATGATAAAAAATAGTATAAAATAGATGAATAATCATCAGTACTATCACTGCCCCAAATAAATACAAATACAGTTTGTACTAGGCCTTATTTTGTTCCTGTCCTTTTGCCCATACATTTCCTCTTTGCATAGTGGTAATTACAGTACATGAATTTTGTATTCTGTCATTTCTACTGAATGTTACATTATAAGTGTTATCTACGAGCTCCATATGGACAAAACCTTCTCTGTTTTCATCATTGTGCTTAGCATGGTATAGTAAATGTTGCCAGATGCTCTTCCTAATTAACATATACATATCCATGTAAAGTTCTTTTTAGCGAGCGTGCATTAATTCACTTAACTTTTCCCTAATTATTAAATTTTCAGTTGTTTCCAATTTTTTGCTTTTATAATGTGTTGAAAAGTTTTGTGCATATAGTTTTCTCTGCATTCGGACTATTGTTTTAAGATAGGGTGAAATTATGGGGTCAAATGATTTGGACAGTTTTATAAGTCTTGATACATTTTATGAAAATGCTTTTTAAAATGTCTGGAACAGTTTACAATAGCAAAAGCGATGTACCAGTTTCACGACACCCACACCTGCTCTGGTTTTTGTTGTGTTTTTAAATTGTTATTGATTGAAGCGGAAGACATTATGAATCAATTAGCATACTTACATAACCACAGTTTAGTGTCACAGAGACATTGTGCCAAATAAGTACTCATTAAAAGGTGAGTCTATTATTTTGGTCATGTTGCCAACGTCTCCACTGTTACCCAACACGTGATAAGCACAGGGGCAATTTAACTGTATCTATAATTTCTATCATTGGCCTGTACATATAAATACCAGTTGTAATTATTACAAACTATTATATTACTGTTCACAGCCTTTTGAACATCATAATGAGCAAGTTGATTTTTACATTAGGCATTATCAGTAATAATTCCTTCATTTTCTACAAAGGCATCCAATAAACATATATCTGTATCTGTATCTATATCTCTCTATAATCCCTATCTTTCTCAGTGGAAATTCGTAGGTAATCCCAGCTCCAGAGAAACTGTGCTTTTCTATGTCAATTTAAAATGAGTAATATTCACCAGAGGCTTAACTAAAACTCCAGTGATCTTTGGACTGTTCACAAATGACCAACACAAAGTATTTCTTTATGAGTTATTTGCCAAAGTCCAAATAACTAACACTGAATTCTGTAAAGCAGGCAGTGTGCCACTTACTTGAACTGATATTTTCTTAGAAAAGCTATTCAAAGCTTTGGCCATAGAAGCAATGAATCCAGAAGTAATCCATGGCTTTAAACTACTGCACAGAGAGTTATAAACTGCATGATTTACGACGTCAGGCCAAAGGAGAGTGGACTCCAAAGTGTGTTAAAGGGGATCAAAGTAATCTTTAACCCAGTGACTGCTGAACACGGAGAAGGGACTGTCACTGGCTATTCCTTTTTCCTTTCTTCTCAACACTTGACTGGTAGCCACAGGTTAGGTGTTAACCTGCGCCATTTATGCCACTGCTCAGAGAGAGGAGGAGCTGCTGCCTGCTGAGGTTCCAGCGGGGAGGGCATGCAGGACTTCTCCAGGCTCGGGAGCAACCCTTCCTAGGGCCAGACAGGTGTGGCTGGGGATGAGGCCAGGGGAAGGAGTGTGAGAAGAGCACGCTGCAGTCATGAGACCCTTGTAACCTTGGTTAGCCTGTTTCTGAGAGCTGCAGCTGGAGCTAGGCAATCCTCAGGAAGCATCAGGGCCCCATGACCACAGCCCCTCACTGGGTCCCCATCAAGACTTTCTCCACCCCATTAGGATCCTGGCAAGTGCTGGCAGATCTTCTAGTCCACCCCATGCATTTATTTTACTTTGCTTTATTTTTAATTAATTAATTAATTTTTGAGACAGAGTCTCACTCTGTTGCCCGGGCAAGTGCTGGAGCATCAGCCTAGTTCACAGCAACCTCAAACTCCTGGGCTCACACAATCCTCCTGCCTCAGCCTCCCAAGTAGCTGGGACTGCAGGTGTGCACCACCAAGCCTGGCTAATTTTTTCCATTTTTAGTAGAGACGGGTTCTTGCTCTTGCTCAGGCTGATCTCGAACTCCTGAGCTCAAACAATCCTCCTGCCTTAGCCTCCCAGAGTGCTAGGATTACAGGTGTGAGCCATCGCACCCGGCCTACTTTGGCTTTAATTAAAATCAAAAGAGTACCCAAAAGAGTATAGGTCTGTCTTCACCACCTTTTCCCTACTCCCCTAAAATGACCTCTCTCATTCACCTTTCTAGTTAACCACTGCTGCCAAGTTGCTGAGCATCCTTCCTGCCCTTTTCCTATTCATTTGCATGTATGTGTATATTTATTGCATAAATAGGTTCATACCACTTGTATTGTTTTGCAACTTGCCTTTCTCCTTAGCTATGTGTCTTGAAGTACTTTGCATATTGGTTCATATAGAACAGCTTACTGTTTTTTTAACTAATGGAGAACGCTCCTTAGAGTCGGTCAGCAGGAACACCTTAAAAAGTTGTGACAACAAGTCAGAAAAAGCCAAAAAAGAACCTAAAATTCAATTTTGTTCAATATCCCCCCAAATGCAAATTTTTATATAGGAAAAATCTCAAACATGCTCATACAGTAAACACCCATATACTGTCCGCCAGAATCAACGATTGTTACTACTCTCACTGGCTGTCCTTTTAATATCTGCTAGAGCTGTGTGGTTCTAAGACGAGAAGTACATGAAGCAGAATCGTCAAGTCCCAAGGTCTTAAGAATTTGGAAGAAAAGACATTTACATAAAAGCCAAAGAATGTAAAATCCACTCAAGTGATTGATGTGGGTGGAAGATGTAGATTTCTATGAGTAGAAGGAAAATTAGTAATCAAGGGATGTGGACTACATGGCTACCCCTTCTTGAAATTATGGAGTAATTTAAGTATTAATATAAATAGAGTTTAGTGAGTTCCATCTGGATGTATTTTCTGGTAGCTGTGCAACTTCAAACATACTTAGAAAGCAAAACCCCCAAATGACATGTATCTCGGTGTGTGAAAAGAAGAATCACTCTTGTGTGCAAAATCTGATCTTGCAATCATCTGAAATCTTTTCTCTAAAGTTCACTAAGAAAGTCATCTTCTGCCTAGAATGTGGGCATCCTTTTTCTCTAAAGGAAAATTTAGAATCAAATATGGAAATGGGATATTATATAGCAGTAAAATTGGATGAAACACCTCTATACTCAAACAGCCAAAATAAATCTTAGAAATATACTTTGCAGTGAAAAGAGCTGGCCACAGAAGACTCCATACAGCGTGATTCCAATTTTATAAAGCTCAAAAATAAGCAAGTTCAAACAATATATTGTTTAGGAAGATGTACATGTTTGGTAAAACTTTTTTTTTTAATGAATGCATAATTTAGGATAGTGATTACCTTGAAATGGATGGAGAAGAGGGGTTTAGGATTTGAAAGGTGCATGGTGGCTTCAAAGCAATGGCAACGCTCTAGCCATAAATTGTTTGGTAGGTTCATGTGTTCATTTTAGTATATGCTCCCAAGACTACATAGATGTTATTTATATTATTTTATATGCATCAAATTGTATATAATAAAATTTTGTAAGTGGAAAAAATGCTAGTTTTCTAAAACAGAATAATAAAATATATGAAGTTAAAGCCTAAAGAAGAACTAAGGTTTTGGATTCATAACTTTAACTAATTGAATATCCATTTTGGAACTAAAGCAAACCTCTGGATAGTTAATAGAGAAAAATATATTTAACATATTGTACAGTGTATGATGTTTACCCAGCCATTTTTCGGTAGGCATTTAATTTTAATTTTATGATATTTCAGACACATAGGAATAAGCATTTTTGAACCTAGCTCTTTCAATACTTGGGTGAGTATTGTTTTTTGAGATAGATACCTAGGAATGGAGTTGCTGAGTCAAAGGGTGAGGAGACTGAAGTTGAGATTCAGGAAAGTTAAGTGCATAACTCAGATCACACAGGCTGCAGGTAGCAAAGTCAACAGGGCTTTTTCCAGGGCTCCGTGGTATCCCCATTCCCAGTAAAGAAAACACTGGTCCTGTCAAGGCAGCTGCCCCACTTTGCACTGTGATTTGATTCTTTCCCTTTCTTGTTTGTCCAGCCTGCAGGTGAAGCTCAGTATTGATTTCAGAACCTCAGGACACTGAACACAAGAGCTCCCTGTCATGAGAGGCAGCAGAATAGAGCTTTGTCTCCCAGAAAGGCACGATGGCTTCTGTGGGACTGCCTTGGTGCCAGGGGCAGGGAGGTAGGCCCTGCTGAGCAACAGAGTCACAACTCAGAGTTCTTGTCCCATTTTTCCTAGTACTGCCTCTGGCACCCAACGAGGCGTCACATTTTATTTCTCCGAGCAGATTTTGAAATGTTTAGTTGTCAGAGTGGAAATGTTTAGTAGCTACTGAAAAATGCTGTTTTGCTGATAGCAGGAAAGCACAGACAAAAGGAATCATACAGTATGTACCCAGAATGAGAAGAGTGGGTGAGAAAAACAAAGATAATGTCAATTACCACCTATACGGGCCAGAGTCCCTTTCTTTCTACCTGAACACATTCCAAAAAAATCCAAGTCTTCTTAGAAATGTTCGTTTCACTTCAAATACAGAAAGAAATTAAATGAGTGTTCTATTTTGCGTATATGCCACTCAAACACATGTCGTAGCACCATCAGCTCCATATACTAAATTAAATCACCCAGCCTGAGCCACATAGCAAGACCCCATCTCTACAAAAAATATTAAAAATTAGCTGGGTGTGGTGGCACACACCTGTAGTCCTAGCTAGTCAGGAGGCTGAGGTGGGAGGATCACCTGAGCCCAGGAGTTCGAGGTTGCAGTGAGCTATGATCGTGTCATTGCACACCAGTTTGGGTGACAGAGCGAGACCCCGTCTCTACAAAAATTAAATTAATTAATTAATTAATCAATGGCATGTGAATAAAACATTTAAAATTTTTTTCCTAAATTTTTATTAACTTAGAGAATATTCTGCAAATATTTCAAAAATTTTTTAGTGGTTGGTTTGTTTAAACCAGAATCCAAACAAGATTTACACATGACATTTCATCGATATCTCTTAAGTATTTAATCTGTAGGTTTCACCTCCATCTTTTTTTTTTTTTAAATGCCTTTCTAGCAATATTTGTTAAAGAAATTGGGTGATTTGTCTTTTAGAGTTTTTTGTATTCTGGATTTTGTTGATCCTACCCTGCAGCAGTGATGTTTAACACATTCCTCTATTCCAGTAGTTTTTCTAAACTGGTAGTTGGATCTAGATGCTGAGTCAGACTCAGGTTTGCTCTTTTTGGCAAGAATGTGCCATTTGTGATCGTATATTTCCATCATATAATGCCTGGTGAGCTCCTTTTCTGTGATGTTAGTGCCCATTTGTTGATGATCATTGTCTCCATCCATTATTTTATTAGCGTTCTGCAGAATGCTGGTATTCAAATTTTGCATTCCTTATTTATTGTCTGGAATAAGTTCCTCATCAATTATTTATTTATAATGAGATACAGTTTGTATATACATATCTGAACTGGGGCTTCCCAGGAAGCAGAGCCTGGAGACAAAGGCTTTACTGGAGAGTGTGGTCCCGGGGAAAGGAGTGAGGGATGGGAAGCAGGAGAGCCAATGCGAGGGAGCCCCCAGCATAGGCTGCTGCTCCAGGCACCTGATTGGTTGGCCCTGTGGGACCACCTCACAAGCTGTACAGAATGAGTCTCAGGATAGCTCATCTTGGGGGAAAAGGGGAGAAGGTATATCTAGGAATGCATATCTCTCATTTCTCATTCCTCACTGGTCACAGGTTAGACTATGAAACCTTAACTCAGCCACACTTCAGAGTGGGAAGTGCCTGGGCATCTAGATAGTTTCCAAGGGTCCCCACACTGCTGTTAACAGAACACCCCTGGGGTGGGAGGTAAGAGATAAGGTTTTTTCAGGTTGCCCTTGCGTGAAGCTGGTCACAGCCCACCTAGAACTTGTTGCTGCAGCAGTGGCTGTTATAAGAAGACAGCTGAGGCTAAGCAGATCTGAAATGGTACATAAGAAGTGTTAGATATAATCCAGAAAAGGCAGGTAAAATGTGCACTTCTTTCCCTTTGTTTACCACTTACCAGCTTTCAAAAGAATGAATTAGTTCTATTGCATTTCCAAAGTTGAACAATTAAGGTTTGGTTTTTTTTGGTGTGTGTTTTTTTTTTAAGCATCATTAGGGTTGGGCTCAGTGGCTCACACCTGTAATCCTAGCACTTTGGGAGGCTGAGGCAGAAGGATTGCTTGAGGCCAGGAGTTCAAGACCAATTTGGGCAACATAGCAAGATCCCATTTCTACAAAAAATTTTTAAAAAGACAGCCAGGCATGGTGACACATGCCTATAGTCTAGCTACTGGGGAGGCTGAGGCAAAAGGATCACTTGAGCCCAGGAGTTTGAGATTACAGTGAGCTATGATTGTGCCACTGCACTCTAGCCTGGATGACAGAGCAAGATCCTGTCTCAAAAAAAAAAAAAAAAAAAAAAGGTATCGTTATGACTAACAAATATATACATATTTGACATGTTTCAATTCATTTTAGTTATTTTTCTTATTGATGCTCAAATTTATCCCACTTTGGCCAGTGGGAACTTCTACAGATTGGTTCTAGATTACATTTGAAGTAAAACGATTCATTTCTGAGAGCTTCCTGGCTTTCTGAATTGACAAGATATTCCAGGCTCGTCTTGGATACTTCTTACCCTAGGCCTAAAATCAACCACTGATCCAAGAATGCCTAGATCCTGTTAAGGGAAAATGGCATTTAGAGAACACAGTGTGGGATCTAGGGGTGCATGTTCCTACCAGGTTTGTCATTGTTTGGTAGTGCTTTCAGTGAGTAGACCCTGGATTTTTTTTTTTTTTGAGACGAGGCTTTGCTCTGTTGTCCAGAATAGAGTGCAGTAGTGTGATCATAGCTCATTGCAACCTCATACACCTGGGCTCAAGCGATCCTCCTGCCTCAGCCTCCCAAGTAGCTGGGACTACAGATGCATGCCACCGTGCCTGGCTAATTTTTATATTTTTTGTAGAGATGGGGTCTCCCTCAGGCTGGTCTCGAACTCCTGACCTCAAGCAATCCTCACGCCTTGGCCTCCCAGAGTGCTAGGATTACAGGAGTGAGCTGTCACACCTGGCCTGGAAAATTTTTTTTAAGAAAAGTATATTGAAGGCAATCAAAATATTTTGCCCCAAAATACATTTCTTTGACATATTTTGAAATGGCTGTCCAAGAGCCAGCAAACAGAAGTAGCCCCACTGAGCTGTCTTTTGGGGGGAAATTCACAGCTGTAGAGAATCTGCATCCATGCAGCCAGGCCTTCCCTTGTCCAGATCTCTACCACCCACTCTCTCTGAGGGCTGCTACCTGGGAGGTTTCATACACATAAAGAGACCACCTCTGTTAGCCAAGTCTCCTTTTCTCTCCCTCCCATAAACTGTCTTGCCACTATAACCTGATTTACAACCATAACCTGTTTTGGCCATGCTCCAAGCCCCATTCTTTCTGTAATTTCAAGATGGTGCATTAGCTTCTGTACTCCATTGGGGGTGGGGGAGACAATCACTCTGTGGTTATCCCCATGCGTGCATGTTAATAAAATTGTATGCCTTTTCTCTTATTAAGCTGCCTTTTGTGAGTTGATTTTTCAGTGAACCTTCTGAGGGCAAAGGGGAAGTTTTCCCTTGGCCCCCACAATATCACGAGTTCTAAATGATAATTCCAATTCAAAATGTAATGCTCCTCAACTTCTTTGATTTTACATTTATCTCTTTTATATTCTAAAATCTTAATTTCTAAGGATAACATAATTACTTACTGCTAACATTATGATTACTGAAAAACAGTTCATATATGTATTTTTCTCTTTGTCCTTAGGTATATCCATAAGAGATATAGAGTCAAATAACTATGTTTTAAAGTCACCTGATATAATTTCCCTTTATATGCTTAAGCCACCAACCTTACACCTGCATTCATTTGTTGCATTTTGCTTTTTTTAAATTTCAATTTAATTTTGTTTCATAATTATGTAAAACATTTGTATCATTCCAAAGTCAAATTTACAAAACAAGATATATTCAGAGAAGTCTGGCTTCTATCCTTGTTCCTTCCATTCAGTTCCCTCCCTCCCTCCCTCCCTCATAGGTTACCATGGTTTTGGGGGTAGGGTGGTTGTGTCTCACTATGTTGCCCAGGCTGGACTGCAGTGGTGTGATCATAGCTCACTGTAACCTCCAAGTCCTGGGCTCAAGGGATCTTCCTGTCTCAGCCTCCTGAGTTCAGGCAGGTGCCACCATGTCCAGCTAATTTTTTAAAAAATTAAAAATTTTTTTTGTAGTGACAGGATCTTGCTATGTTGCACAGGCAGGTTCCGACCTTCTGGTCTCAAGTGATCCTCCTGCCTCAGCCTCCCCAAGTGCTGGGATTACAGGTTCAGGCCACCCCACCCAGCCAGTTCCCATTTTATTTAGTAATTCATCCTTCCATTTAAAAAAATAAGCAAATGCATTTATGTGTGTTCCTGCTTTCTTAGGTAAACAGTGGCATACTATATACACTTTTTTCACCTTGCTAACACTGTAGTTTTTGACAAATTACTGTTCACCTATCTTAAAATTGTACTGTCTTTTAGGCTTGATCTTCCTTCTTCTTGAAATAACTTGTTAATAGATATCCCAAGAAGTCTAACCTGAATGAACCTGAATTTTATAAAAAGTATTGTTATTCATGCCACTACTTCTGGCAAAGGCTTGCCTGGGGAGGGAGAAAGGGGAGTTTGGCAGTCCTAAGCAAAGCTATCTTGAATGAATGACCACATCCTTTCCAGAATTTTTTTTTTATTGTGGTAAAATATACACAACATAAAACTTACCATTTTAACCATTTTTAAGTGTACAATTTAATGGCATTAAGTACATTCAAACATCCCCACTATCCATCTCAGAAATTTTGTTATCCCAAATTGAAACTGACTACGGCTTAAACACTTAGCCCCCATTATCTTCCCAGCACCTTTAGCAAGACCATGTTAAAGGGAAGGAGCACCTGCTTGCCAGGTGCAGGCCTGGCACTAGGATTCTGCCTGCCCGACTGAACAGGGATTCCGGAGGTGACTTAAGCAGGTTCTGGGGCAGCGCTCCCGCCCTCACCTATTGTGCCAGCGGAGGAACCGGTATTTCCGGATTGGGGCCTCAGACCAGTGATCCCAGCAAAGGGCGAGGTTAGTGGGGGAGGGGACGGAAGCCGATCATTAAAGTTAACTTCTCACCAAAATCACTGACCTGTTTCCCACCGCACCCCCAACAAAACAACAACCCTGCCACCACCAAACACCCACAGTGGCCCACAGCCATCTCTCCCGTGGTCTTTGAAGCGGGGCTGAGCTGACCTCTTCCTCGCCCACACCCCTGCAGAGGATCAGAAAGCAGACCCAGGCAAGAATAAAGAAGCCCAGCGAATTCCTCTCGCACTAGTGCGGCAGGGAAGCTCAGCCGCAGTTTTGCTTAGAAGGCACGAGGCAGGAAAGTCGGCGCGCGGGCCCCAGGACAAGGCCGCCCTCGCGGCCGCAGCCCCTGCCCCACCGCTGGGTGGCGTGTGCGAGGCCCCCCTCTGCCCTTCCCGACACCCCAAAGTAGCGCTGCAAGAAGCTGTATCTCCTTTCCGGGACTCGCGCGCCCAGCACCCTCCTGGTCTCAAGGAAGCAGGTGGCAGCCGCCGCCCACCCTCTTCCCCTCCCAGCCGCTGCTCTCTGGCTCGCCACCGCCCAACTCCCCCAGCCCCCACCTTGGATATTATTTTTCTTTCTCTCAAACCTCTAAACAGGAAATAGCTTGAGTCACAATAATACACAGGAGCTGCCGCGGAGGCCACTCGCGCCCTCCCGTTCCTGGGACAGCCTCCCGCACTCCGGCTCCGGTGAGGCGCCGCCAGCGACACGCGCGGGGAGCGCAGGGGACACCGGCCCAGCAGCTGGCGCCGCGTCGCCAAGCGCCTCGGAGAGCAGCCCTCGCCCTGCGCCTGGTTCCGCCGGCTGCGGCCGCCACCCTTCTCCAGGCGAGTACCCTCCTCTCTCTCCCTGGCCCCTGGAGAGCCGGCGAGGCGCCCGGGTGCAGCCTGCCGCGCGACCTGGGAAAGCCACCAGCGGCGCGGCAGCCTGCGCTCGGGCGTCGCCAGGATGTCTTCCCTCTTGTCCCAACTTTTGCCAGGGAGGGATTTGCGGGGTGAGAATTTGCGCTGGCGCCCTGGATCGTTTGTGCCGGCGGGGACAAGGGGCAGCGCTAGTAAATGCTAGTTGCTATCCGCCAGATCTCCCTGCGGAGTTCGGGGTGTAATTTATTGGGCATTTATTTTTTCCTCTCTGGCTTTTGCGTCCCTATGCCCCCGGGGGGTGGCAGCGCGTCACAAGGTTTCTCTTGGAGAATCATCAGGAAGTGAGCCTGAGCACGTACCTGGGGCAGCTAGAGGTGCCTGGAAGCCACCTTCTTTTACCCTACCTGGCCGGGCACCTTTTCCCCCAAGAGATGGAAACTGTTTCACTTTCTGCTGAGCTTCTCTTTTACCCGATTAAAAAGGGCCTTTGAGTTTCTGTTGGTGCAGCCAACCGTATCTGGAGGGGCCAGGAGCTGGTGCCTTGGATTGCCGCGGGGGGAGGGAGGCGTGGGTGGTTGAAGGCTGGCGGGGCTGTCGGAGCTGCCCGCCGCGCCTCCGCCGCGGGGCTGGAAAACCCTGCGCTCGCTACAGCCCGACGGGGCTCGCCCGCCCGCGCAGCCCGCGGAACCGGGATCTCTGCCCCTAACGCGGCACAGCCCTGAAAAACATTGAAAAATATATATATTTTTTACACTTTCCGACTCATTTGTAAGGGAGAGGCTGAGCTTGTCAACATGCTGGGGCGTTGTCAGTTTTCCAGGATTTTCTATAGGGAACTCTCAGTCAAAACCGAGTTAGAGATCTTTATGTTGGATAAAGGCCACTGAATACCAGGCATTCTTCAAGCTTGAGAAGGGTGTTTTCAAGATTGTTTTGAAGTTTGCAAGAGAGCTTTCCGCGCAACTGAGCCTCTCTCAACTATCCTCGTCGTCTGTGGCAGCTTCCCAGTCCCAGAGGTGGAAGGGTCGGAATTTCTCTCCAAGTTGCTCTAGCATTTAAACAAATAGCGGTTGGTAGTTAAGTCCTAAGCCAATTCCCTTGAAGGATACTATCTATTCTCTGCCTTTCCTGGTGAGGAGACCTTGATTCTAGATGGTTAGACTGATAGGCTGATATTCTGTTTCCTTTCCCCGTGTTGCGGGGCCTTGGCACTTTAAGTGAGGTCCACAGTCCAGCAGGGGGACGTTACCTGGGGACCTTTGAAATGCAGGATCTCAGGCCCGACCCAGACCTGCTGAGTCAAGATCCCCGGGGGATCTGTTTGCACAGAAACACATTAAGTTTGGGAAGCACTGGCTTAGGGTATTTTGGGGTGAAGTTTCGGTCCAGAGTAAAGGAGTGATTTACAATACATTCCATCCAGTCCTATCTTTGGATCTTCATTTCACCCACCAGGACAAACACACTAAAGCCACATAGGTCACAGCCCCTCCACCCCAGGCTGATAGGTTCCTTAGCAAGATTTGGAGACTTAACATACTGGTCTGCAGGTTTTTGTTTGTGGCTACTTATTATTGTGGTAAAATATACATAACATAAAATTTGCCATTTTAACCACTTTCAAATGTACACTTAATTGAGTGGCATTAAGTACAATGTTGTGCACCCATCACCACTATCCATTTCCTGAACTTTTTCATCATCCCAAACAGAATTCCTGTACCCATCGGACAATACCCCATTTCCCCCTTTCCCCAGTCCCTGGGCTTTAAAATACTTTTAATTATATTTTTTGTAGGGAACAAAAATAGCTGAATAAGAATATATAGTAAAAGTAGAATCATGTTGGCAGAATATGAACAAACATTTGGGAATTCCTGGGTGGACAAGGCCCTATAGCTCCCGGTTCTTGAGTGCATGTGCTTTCTTTTAATAGGGACAACCATGAACCCACAAGGGTTTGCTTTTTGTTTGGGCTGGGATGGAATGGAGTTAGTTGCCCAGCACTCAACTTGCACTAATTAACTAAGCACAGAAGCCTGTTGATCTCGAACTCTGTGCTTCTTTTAACTGGCTTTATTTTAGGTGTCCTGTTGATATTGGGTTTAGTTTTTTAAAACCTACTCAAACCCATTTTTGAAAGTAGTTGGAATAAACCTTTAAAAAAAGTTGTTGCTTGACAAATATTGGAGGGAGTCACAGCAAGACTTTAGAAAAAAGATTTGAAATAATTCTCCAAAATGCCCCAAACTATTTGTTTCTGCTTTAATGTTAAATGAGTCTAAACGGTCCAGCGACATCATTTCTAGTTGTAAAAATGTTTGTGTAACTTAGAGGAGCCTTGTAATAATGCAAGTCATCTGTTTACAGCTGCATAAAATTGTCCAGCTTGTGGTTTGAGGACACATTTTTCAGTGAGAACATAAATGTCAACTGGTGAACTAATATAAAGTTTCATTCATCATCTAAGAAAAATCATTGTTATACATCAAAACTGTGGTTAGGAATACATGCATGGTCAGGGATGTTGGGAAAATTTAATAAAAGCTGAACAGTGGGAGATCCTTCATATTCTTTCAAGATTATTTTTTCTCTTTCTTAAGACTCTTGATTTTTCTTGTGTTATGACTTTCACCAGAATGAGTTTATCAACTTGTAGTAAGGAATTTATGGCTTCCTTGGATTGAAAAGTCCCTTTGAAATGGTAAATAAAGACAATTCAAATGAGCAAGATTTGGCAGAAAATTCTCCCTCTTTAGAAGATTCCTGCATTCACAGAATTTCAGAATATTGTTTCCTATTAATTCCAGTGAGGCAAGTGAGAAAAGGGTTCCCCTCCTACAATATGTTCTCTTCTGAAATAACAATATAGGCCAGTGTTTTATCTGGTGACCAAATGCTATTTTGCAGTCCACATGTGATTAGGGATTTCTTAGAAAATGTCCAGTGAATGGTTTTATCAGTGATTCAGTGATGTCTGGGGAATCCTCTCAGAGTTAGTAAAAATGGAAACTGTCCAACTATTCCAGAATTACTCAGTCATAGTCTTTACATTAAAAGCTGTAGGTTTAATAGCACTTTGGTTGATTCTGATATATAATTAGGTTTGGGAATCACTAGGATAAACACATATATACACACACTTAAACACTCATGCAAACTAAGATATTGCCAAATTTATCTGAAGTTCCAGGAGAACATAATTTTATACTTAACATGAAAATAAAATTAATGATAGGTTCTTCCTTAAAATTAGGTAGTCAGTTCCTGTTTGGCAAATCTAATCAATACTTTTTTTTCCTTCTTTTTGTAATCAACATCTTTTGATGTTGAACACCATTGAAGTTTAGAATCCTGAGTGTCTAGAAGAACTACTGTTTTCCATAGGAGAGATCAAGGTATTGGACTAGCATTTGATTTAGCATCAATGAACATTTGTTGTGTGCTTAACTGTAAATCAGGGATTTTCAAATATATTGTCATTAAATGTTGACATCAACTTTGAGAGTGGTATTTCTTTTTTTTTTTTTTTTCTCATTTTACAGTAGATAAAACTGAGGCCACTCTGGGTCTTCTTGCTTGGAATCATGTTTTTTTCCATGGTTCATGTATAATAATGAATCCTGCCTACTTATTTCCCTCCACCTCCAAAAGGAGTACTGCTATGTACTGTATTCATTAATTCTTCATTCAAATCTCTTGGAACATCAGGTCCTACACTAGGTCCTGAGGCAAATAAAAAGATGAGCCAAACTGAAATAAATTCCAAAAGAGCAAAGGGTTCTTTCCATGGTACCCTGAGAACTCTGATGTGTTAGATTATATTTGACTTGAATGTGGTCTTAGTGTAGCTGGCCCAGCTCCCAGGAAAATAAGATCATGGGCATTTTCCTTGTTGAGATGGGTCAGAAGTGTCACCTTTGCATATGGACCTGACAGTATTTACCTAGCACCTCACGATGCTACACTGTATAAGAAAGGGCACAGAATTTAGGCGTAGAACTGACTACTTCTACCAGGTAAAGGAACCCCAGTAAATCTCATAAACTCAGAACTGCCACATGCTGGTATATAAAATTAAGGGAATAATTATCTTCCTCCAGGATTATAGTGAGGTCTCAAAAAGACCTTATTTGTAAAACTGCTTGTAAATTGTAAAATGATAATAATAGCTGCCTCTTACCTCCATCTGGGAGAAACGTGTAATTCAAAGGAGATAGAAAAAGCCACACATTTACATAGCATTTTTTTAGTTTACTAACACTTTTTGGTTAACTGAGTCTGTTTATAATTCTCTTCTAACTTTAGGCCATTTTTGTTTTAAACAGTTATATTGAGGTGTAATTTACATGCCATACAATTTATGTATTTAAAGTACAATTCAATGTCTTTTAGTATGTTCACAGAGTTGTTTGACCATTGCCACAACCAATTTTAAGACATTTTCGTTGCCCACAAGAGAATACCCCCCAATAAATCCCCTGCACCCCTTAGGTGGCACCTCTCAATGTCCCCACAACCCCCAGGCTACCACTAATCTACTTTCTGTCTTCATAGATTTGCCTATTTTGAACATGTCATATAAATGGAATCATACTATAACGTGAGCTCCTTCCTGCCTGGCTTCTTTCACTTAGTATAATTAATGTTTCTGAGGTTTAGCTACATTGTAGCATGTATCAGTACTTTTTTTTTATTGCTGAATAATCATTCACTGTATGGATATATCACATTTTGTTTATACATTCCTCCATTGATGGGCATTTGGGTTGTTTCTCCTTTTTGGCTGTTATGAATAATGTTGCTATGAACATTCATGTACAAGTTTTTATGTGGACATATGTTTTCATTTCTCTTGGGTACATACCTAGAAGTGGAAAACATATGGTAACTCTATATTTAGTATTTTCAGGAACTGCCAGACTGTTTTCCAGCATGGCTGCACCATTCCACAATCTCACTAGCAATGTATGTGGGTTCCAATTTCTACACATCCTCATCCACACACATTATTATTGTCTGGCTTTTTTATTTTAACCATCCTAGTTGGTGTGGAGTGGCTTTGATTTGCGCTTCTCTGATGGCTAGTGACGTTGAACATCTTTTCATGTGCTTATTAGACCATTCTTTCTTGACTTTTTCATGATACTTTGCTAAGGGAAAACTAGATAGGGAAAGAGGAAAGTCAGTTTTGAATAGATTCCCTAGTTTCAATGGTGTAGAAAAATACTGAAAATGTCAATTGAGCCCTTTGCTCTTTTAGAATTTATTTTGGTTTGGGCTTATCTTTTTATTTGCCTCAGGGCCTAGTCATGTAATACCTGATGTTTCAAAAGACTTGAATGAAGGATTAATGAATACATAGCTTCTTGGGGGTGAAGGGGAGTAGGTATGCAGGGACTTACTATTCTACCTGCTCATTTAATACCCACAAAAAAAATCATACACCATTCAGATGTTAATAACACACAAAAATGCATTGGTGGAGGTGATGGACATCTTAAATATTTTAACCGAAATATTTATTAACATATGTCAATTCTACTTGTTAAAATATACAAAATATACTTTAAAAATCATATTAATACATTGTTTCTATATTTTATTAGGGTACTCTTTCATTTTATTCTCAAGTACTCCTAAAAGAAGGGTACACTGATAGACACTTTTCATGAGTTAGTACATTTTTGTTCTTTCTTTCTCAAGTTGCATGGCAGTTTTTTTCCCCTGTGTAGCCACGTGGAAAATTATCTTCATACTCTACAGTTACAAGTCAATATTGAATTCTTAAGTATCTGTTGTGTTTTTGAGGCTCACTATATTGACCTCAGGTTGTACCATTTTGATCTTGTATTATGGGGAAATGGTGGTAGCATTGAGAGAATGAGGGAAGTCAGCTGGATTTAGAAAAAGAAAATTACTCCCATCTGAGGATTGTTTGAGACTGGTGGGGCGGGCACGTGGAAGTGGGCAGTGCAGTGATTCTCAGACATTAGCGTGCATCTGAACCACGTGGAGGGCTTGTTGAAACAGATCATTGGACCCCACTCCTGGAGTTTCCGATTGATTAGGTCAGGGGTGGGTGCCCAAGAATTTGCATCTCTAAAAGGTGCCCACCCAGGTGATGCTGCTGCTGCTGGTGTGGGAGCCCCAAAGGTTTGGAGGCCTTTGGAAGTGTAGGACTGGTACCTGCGTGAGGGAGGGGCCAGGCTAGAGGTTGGCTGGGGCATCCAGGTGCTTAGTGGAGCTGTGAAAGTGGGGAGGAGCCAAAGGGCGGGGCATAGACGAGTGGTGAGGATAACATATAGGGATGCGGTGGGGAGGGGTGGCTGTGGGGAAAACAGCCTCTAAGAGCTAGAGAAGGAGTGGGCAGAGGGTTACAAGGAGACCTAGGCCAGTGGGCCCACAAACTCCTGTGTAAACATTCAGGAAAGCAAGGACATGGCCAGTATTGGTTTCAGGGGAGGGACTTAGTGGTCACCCTGCTGGTAGGTGTTGTAGTTGTGCAGGCTTGGCTTTTCCACCACCCTTTCTGTAAGGCCAGCATTAGCAGGTGGTGGGACGTACTGCTTGGGGCCACAAGGACAAGCGTGGCCTTCCCTTCATAAGATAAGGGAACCCCTTCAGTCCTTCAGGCCGTAGTCCCAGGGGGCATGACTGACTCTTCTCCCTCTTACTACCTGTCACTGCTAATCAACCTAAAACCAAGGCGAATTTTGCCAACTGGAACTAAGATTCCTTTGTGTAAGTGGTGACTGTCATCTCCAAAACTGCCATTTGCCTCCTTTTGTGCATTTGCCTGCTCAGCTTAATAGCTTTAAAGATTTACGCTACCATGCAGCTAGTCTTAGCATAACTTGATATAAGCCGATTCTGAGAGTGGGTGCTGACACCTGGAAGCGTTTTGACAATCCACGAGGTGAAGGTCAGAAGGTTTGCTGAGGAAAAGAAGTCCAGGAAGAGTGGCTGCCCCCTCCAGCCGGGCCCTCTGAAAGTGAGCTGTGTTCTACCCTTCCTGCTGGTGTCACAAAGTCGAGACAAATATCCCCTCATTTTATTGTACATTTTATAGTAAAGGAATCCTCTTTGTGTCTGAGGATGTAAAACATTTCTCTTAGGTTTCAGAAAGAGGCCGAAGTCTGCCCCTAGGTGTTTTCTGTTATCATTTGGGGCACCTACTGTTAGCAGAGAGAGAAATGATTTAATATTAATGGTTGAAAATCAACTGCCAGGGTCTGCCTGTGACTCGCTGTGTGGTCAGGAGCTGAGTAGCAGCTGCCTCCGTTAGACTTTCCAATTTGCTCTCCATCCCACTCAGCTCTTTGCACATATCAACATTCCTGCTGGCCCCTGTAGGCTCTGGGTGTGAGATTCCTCTGGGTAATGGATAGGACCGTTGAGGAAGTATTTCACAAGCCTCCCTGCATCAGAGGAGAGGCAGTGTCTTGGAATCCCCAAGACCACCCCCAAGTTCAATGATTTGCTAGGAGGACTCACAGGATTCAGCATACAGTTACTTGTACTTGTGGCTGTGATTTATTACAGCACAAGGATGCAAAGGAAAATCAGCAAAGGGAAAAAGTGCATGGGTGTCACAAGGCATGAATTTTGTAATCACACTGACCTGGGACTTCTAATTACCCATGTGGCCTCGGGCAAGTTACTCAGTCACTTGGTGCCTAAGTTTCTTTACCTAAAAAGAGGGAGAATTTATAGCCACCTCTTAAGGCTGTTGTGAGAATTAAACAAGGCTGGCCTCCCGCCAGCCCTGGGCTCATGGGTGCACACCCACCTGCATTTCTGTCACATTGCTGTGCTTACTGGTCCCAGAACGCTCTTTCCTGTTTCAGTTTCCTGGCTCTTGAGGGTGCTTTTCTCTCTGCTTTGCATGTCCAGATTTTCTGTTAGTCGAAGGAATGTCTACTCATATTATTAAGACCCAGTTCAAAGACTTTGTCTGTGAAGACTCTCCCAAGCCAAGCCCCTCAGACAGCGTTGTCCACTCTCTCCTTTGTCCCATCCCAGGTCCATCGTCACCCACATCCATATCACAGCATGCTGGTTGCAGTTACTTGGTGCTCCAATAGACCGGGATGGTTTGGTGTTATTTGAATGTCCAGTGTCAATCAGAGTGTTCAATGGGGAGCAGCTCAGGGGATGTGGAGGGGTGAATGAATGGACAAGCATCGGGTTGGACTAGAAAACCCAACATGAAATGGATACAATGTCAGCAGAATAGGTCCCTGCCCTCAGAGCAGAGCTCACAGCCTAGAGGAGGAGACAGATAGTGAACAGGTAAACACAAGCATACAACTAGAGACTGAGAAGTGACACAAGGAAAACATAGTCTGGTCCAGCAGCAGGTGCAAGGGAGCCAGAAGTGGGAGAAATTGGAGGTCCGAACGTTGATGCCCTGGGCATTGTGGGGCTGTGGTCTGGAGTGTGGGTGGTGGGGGAGGTCTGCAGAGCTGGTCAGCCAGGCACCACACCACAAGAGCCAGGAGTCCTCCAGATGAAGGTGGACAGCGGAGCAGAGGTTACCAGCACCTTAGCTGCCGAGTGGCAGGACTGCAGGGAGATCTAAGTAGACACTTGGAAGGTTGCGAGCCAGGCAGACTTGGGTCACGGAACGCAGGGTGGATTGAGGATATTACTAGCAGGGGAGCTGAAAGACTGAGCTGGATCTAGGTCCTGTGTCTTAGCTTGGGCTGCTATAACAAAGTACCTCTGACTCGATAGGTTGAAAAACAGACATTTATTTCCAAAGTTCTGGAGGCTAGAAGTCCGATGCCTTTCCCTGTGAGCGCATGGTCTTTCCTTGGTGTGTGAGTGTGGAAAGAGAGTGAGAGAGAGAGAGAGTGCACACCAGTGAGCCCGCAATCTCTCTTTTTCCCTCTTCTTGTAAGGACTGGAACCCCATCCTGAGGTTCCTGCCCTCATGACCTCATCTAAACCTAATTACCTCCCCAAAGCCCCTCCTGCAAATACCATCACATTGGGGGGTAGAGCTTCAATATATGAATTTCGAGGGGGACACAAACATTCAGTCCTTAAAAACCCAGGCCAATAAATATTTGCTGAATAAATAATAATTATGACAAGCACTTTGATAGCACTTTGGATGGGCCACGACCTAAGTGTTCTGCATATATTCATCAATCTTACCAGGTAAGTGCTATTATTATTTCGTGTTTACAGATGAGGAAACCCAGGCCCTGGGGGGTTAAACGATTTGCCCAAGGTCACACATCTAATTAAGTGTGAAGCTTGGATTCAAACCCAGGCAGTCTGGTTCTAGGGTATAAGTTAACCTTGCGGCCTCTTAATTTGGAAGTAAACTCTGACATTATTGGGCATCTATCATATGCTAGTACCTGAGCAAGAAGAGGTGTTAGAGATACAAGGAGCACTGTGACATCATGCCTACCTTTGAGGCCATCTCAGAATGCTCAAGGAGACATCATTTTTGGATGTCCATTAAAATTTATTGGGACCACTAAGAAGCTTTCACCATTCTCTTGTAACTGTGGTCTATAGAACCATTGACAGAGGGAAGTGTGTTGCTATTTCAAATGTGTCTGGTGGCTGAACTGCTCACCAAAAAATATGGTTTTTAGGAATACTGGGCTGATGCATCTAATTAAAGTGTACTATTTATTTTTGGTAGAGTGTATAATATAACGAGGATAACTTCAATGGTGGTAACAGGTGTCCTAAAGTTTATAATATTATAATAGCAGTTGAGAACATATAAAACCATTTATGTACAAAAGAGTTTTTTTAAAATAAAAATAAATATAGATATTTTGGAACTATTTTGTATGAAAATTTAAAACAAAATGACTTAAAGATCTTATGGTGTTTCAGGATCTTGACAGGGGGTCGTGTGGAAACTCAGTGGACCCAGGAAGTAACTTCCATTTCTGGGATGGGCGTGTCCAGGGCAAACCCAGCCCACGAGCGGGAGGAAGGAGGACAGTGAGCCCTTGGTGGGAAGCTGGCTTGGTGATGGTGGGGTGTGGCAGCAGGAGCAACAGGGATAATGTGTGTGTCCAGCTGACTCTCAACACTTCTCCCCCAGTGTTGTCCTGACCAAGTTCCCAATTCTGATGTGAGGAAGAATCTGCTCCTTTCCCTCCTTTCCCAAAATTGCAGAACAGAGGTGACGGACAGCCCCCCATCCAGTGAACAGCCAAGCCCTGCTTTACTTAAACCAGCTCCTGCCAGCGTTGTGAGTTCTGTGCTCCCGGGCAAGAGAACTGCCAGAATCCTACCACTCTAGGCTCGAGCAGAAACAGCATAAGCACAATTTTTCCCAACAGTAATAGGAGCAGTTTCTCCTCACATAAGAAGTTGAAAGTGTTTTATTTCTTAGAAATGAGAGTACTTGAGGAATCCATGAATTATTATATAGGCAAGTTATTTGGGAGGGGCAGTCAATTAAGTGGTTTTTGTTTTTGTTTTTTGTTTTTGTTGAGAGACCAGATCTTGCTATATTGTCCAGGCTGGAGTGCCATGGCTATTCACAGGCACGATTGTAGCGCACTGCAGCCTTGAACTCTTGGCCTCCAGTGATCTTCCTGCCTCAGCCTCCCAAGTAGTGGGGACTATAGACAGGTACCACTGCCCCTGGCTCAATTAAATGATTTTAGTTAACTATTCAGTAACAGAGGGTAAAAATCTGGGAGAGAAGGAAAGAAGTGAAGGAGGGAGGGAGGATATCTACTGAATGCATATACATTATGAGAGTATTTAAAATGACGCCTGCGTTGTGTGTGGTCTTAGTCCACTTCTACGGATGTTGAAACAGAGGTTTACAAAGGTCATGTAACTTGTTCAAGATCACCAGGTGTTACGCAGTAGAGGTGGGATTCGAATCAAGTCTCCTTTAAGCACAGCTCTTTTTCCCTTGTCATGGGGTTGGTGTGATTGGGGACCCACGGGAACGGGTGAGGCTGTCTTCAAGGTCTCGTGGCAGGCGAACCAGGATGTGGATGCACAGAAGCAGGAAAAGGCAAGAGGCCCTGCAGCTAGGGGCTGGGCAGATGAGCTGTTTCCAATGCGTATCTCGTTGGGTGGGCGGACAGGATTGCAATTACACATTTGGTGGCATCCAGCTGAAGGTAATAGTTTAAACCCAGTAGTGAGTATGTTCTGTGGATGACTCTGAAGAGCAAAGGCTAGTTTGGGCTAAGTGGGGGTGAGTCTAGAAGAGCCATAACTAATCTTTTTTAACTCTTTGGTAATTCTTTTACTCATGTAGTCTGCTTTTGTTAGTGGTGCAATCCCCAACCCCTGGGCCACGGACCACTAGTGGTCTGTGATCTATTATAATGGAACCGGGCTGCACAGCAGGAGGTGAGCAGTGGGCAAGTGAGCTTCATCTGTATTTACAGCCGCTCCCCATTGCTCGCATCACCGCCCTAGCTCCGTCTCCTGTGAGATCAGTGGCGGCATTAGATTCTCATAGGAGCACAAACCCTACTGTAAACTGTGCATGCAAGAGATCTAGGTTGCACACTCCTTATGAGAATTTGTCCGAAACTATCCCCATCTTCCCCACACCCCGTCCTTAGAAAAATTATCTTCCATGAAACCAGTCCCTGGTGCCAAAAAGATTGGGACCATGTTTTAGTGGGTCATCTGAGTAGCAAGTATGTAAACATATAGACATGGAAATACAAAGGAGGGTGGAAATGAAATGCTTACAGAAGGCAAATGGTTTGTTTGTAGTAGAGCTAAAAAAGCAAAAATAGCTGTTTCCTGGACTCTTTTAGTTAAGGCTTTTTCCAGCTCTCTGAAAAGCAGACCACACCCTGTGAAATAGCCTGTGTAGGCCATTAGTTCATTTCCATTTTTATACTTCTAAACCACAGTAACAGTTAAAATACCCACTAAAGAGGATGTCTACTGTTTTCTTCCAGAAGAAATAAAGTAGAAATAATTAGTTCAAAGGAAATGTCAGTTTGATCTGTGGATTCTTATGTTCAATTTTAATTATCCAGAAAGAGAACTTGATTGACTATCTTGACTTAAAAGTTTTTTTAGATAAGTGATTTTTAATCAATAGTTGTCATTGTAAAGAATTTCTAGAACTCTAAGGGAATTAACCAAATAAATGCATACTTCTAAAGAATTTCTACAATTATAAAGAAAATGTCATATAAGTACATATCTAGAAAGAGTATTTTAGCGAGATTTATTCTTTTTTCTGGGTTGTTGTCCTTATATGCCATTATGAGGGAGTCCACACAAAGATGACAATTTTTAAAAATGAATAAATAAATTAGCCAAACAATCTCATCTATGAAAGAAAAGCAAATTCTTTCTAATGTTTGCTAAGGCAGAATAATTTTCCTAATGAAAGACTCCATTTTATTTTTTGTATGAGATCATCCTAGATAAGAATCACTTTGTAAGAGTATATGTTAAATGCATCAAAAATTCCAATATAAAATGAAACTTTAAAACATGCCCTTTATAAAATATCATGTCACTTTCACTGCAGTGCAACAACTTCCAATGGGTAACAAGTTTAACTTGATTTTTTGTTGTTAGCTCAAGCTTTGTTTTTTATTTGAGAGGGTTACTGTATAGTAATTTTTATCCCACATCATTAGAAATACAATTCATTGGAACAAAGACTGTTGTGTAAGAGTAATTACAACTTCCTGTCTGATTAAATGAGGGCTGTATTGGACCTTTTCTCAGAGGTGGCAGCTGTAGCCAACCAAGTTCAGCCTGTAAAACAATTCCTGGAACTAACTGGTACTAATTGTTTGTAGAACAACCAGTGGGAGTAATATTCATGAACATTATGGAAATGAAATATTCCAAGGCTGAATGTTTTATCCCTTGTTTTTCACCACTTCATTGTGGTCAGATTATATTAATTACATAGTCAAGCCAAGTGAAGTGGGAGCTCTTAGTCTTGTAAGAAAACTTAACCTTTATCTATTTAGTCCTCTCATGTTACAAATGGAGAAATGGAGGCTTAGGGAGTAGTTGAAGGTTTGTTTAAGTCACTGAACATCAAACATTTTTGCTGACATATCCCTGTCAGATTTTTAAGCACATCCTATTATATATATGAATATATTAATTTATCAATGTTATACCTTAATACAATATAAAATATGTTAGGTCTCAAGGTAAATATTATGAATATATAATATAAAAACATAAATGCTAAAAAAAAATTCTTTTTGAGACAGGGTCTTATTCTGTTGCCTGACCTGGAGTGCAGTGGTATCATAGCTCACTGCAGCCCCCAGCTTCTGGGCTCAAGCAATCCTGCTGCCTCAGCCTCTCCAGTAGTTAGGGCTACAGGTGTGTACCACCGCACCCACTAATTTTTTTTTTTTTTTTGGGACAGAGTCTTACTCTGTCGCCTGTGCCTGGGCTAGAGTGCAATGGTGTCATCATAGCTCACTACAACCTCAAATGCCTGGGCTCAGGCAATCCTCCTGCCTCAGCCTCCCGAGTAGCTGGGACCACAGGTATGCACCACCACGCCCAGCTAATTTTTCTGTTTTTTGTACAGATGGGGTCTTGTTCTTGCTTAGGCTGGTTTTGCATTCCTGGCTTCAAGTGATCCTCCCACCTCTGACTCCCAAAGTGCTGGGATTACAAGTGTGAGCTACTGTGCCCGGCCAACACTCACATTTTTAAAGGATGAGAGAAAAAGGGGAAATAGATGGCTTAAGACTCTCTTCCCTCATCCCAAAGATTGTCAGCATGTGCCACCCACTTTGGGGACCACTGATTTAGGTCCTTGAGGTAAAAAGAAATGAAACTTGCTATTGAGGAAAAAGAAAATCTGTAGAAGGTTCAAGATTTGGGGGAATGGGAAAGGGTTTGGGGCACTTATTCACTGTGGACATCTAGGTTAATCAGAATTACTACATAATTATTCCTTCTTCTATTTTACTTCCCCTTTGTATATGAGTTTGTTTAGACAGAGCAGCATAACTCCTATATGTTGCTATAGTATATCAAATAAAAAAATAATAGCTTGAAGAAGTTGGTGTGGAAGGAGGTGTATAAGTCAGAACTCTTTCAGAGGGACAGAAAGTCAACTACAATTAAATTTCACAGAAGTCAATTTATTAGCTTTAATAAAAGTATAACTGAAGTCTTCTAGGATGACAGTGGCCTCCGGCATAGCTGGATCCAGAAGCTCGAGTGATGTCACGACATTTCTTTTGGTTCTGTTTTTCTCAACTACTCATGAAGAAAGAGCCCTCTCCACGTGGCAGGGCTCACGATTGCCACTGACAGCCCTCACTTGCTATCCGCCCCGGTTAGTGACTCCAGTGGAAAGAGAGCATTTCTGTCCTAAGGTCGTATTTTCATTCTTGGGAAGACAGGTTGGCCCAGTCTGGATTGGGTATCCCATGGCCCATCAGGGGGGCCACCATGCTGGGTGGTCCACATTTACCACCTGGACAGAGGGCAGGAAGCTTCTCAAAGCCACGGGGGAGACTCTCACAAAAAAAGGGTGAAGAGGTAGATTCTGAACATTTCCAAGCAATATATTGACCTGCTAGCAAGGAACATGCTGGATGTTCCTTAATTAATTAATTAATCTTTGCTTTGCTATTGACCCAGGCAAGAAGTTTACAGCATTTAGAAATGCCTTGCCATAAAATGACAACTGGAATTCCTTCCTCATTTGTCAAAGCACAGTCTTTTAGAGAAAGATATTTGTAGAAAGAGCAAATCTGCTTCTGATTTTAGTTCATCCAGAGGCAAGCAGGCTTTTTGAACCAATTATTACCAGACCTTGAGATAAATCACCTCATGCGCCATTAGTTCTTGAAGGATTAGCGGCCTCAAAGATTTATGTGCGGATTAATTGGAGAGCGTCCGTTAGATCGCTGTGTTTAAAACCGCCGTCATTCCTGCAAATCATTTTCATTAGTGCTTTATTCAGAATTCGTTAGCCTTACATAATACTGACATTGCAGGGAAATCCGAAAGACCTTTTCTTTATTTGTTCGTGGTTTTTTGGCCTCTCCCCTGCCCCACCGTGGTGTTTAATAGGTCTAGCTAGGGATACACGGAGCATCTAAAGGAACAGCAGCTTCCAGCAGAGCAAAGAATAGTTCATCTGCTTCAGCTGAACAGTGACCGAAATTTACAAGACCTTGTACTGAGAGAGACAAGATGAGGTACAAGAAATACATGGCTATTCTGGAAGCAGCAGTTGGTATCACCCCACTTAACAAAAGAGAACTTCTACCTGAGAGCCGAAGACACGTGAACCTTTGGCAACACCCTGGGTAAGCAGAGGAGGGTGGAAGCTTCTTGCTCTAAATGGAAATTACTTTTTGGCTGTTTTGGGGGCCCAGGTAGAGAAAAGGGTCAACTCTCCCATGGGGATCATAGATGCTGAGTTCTTCACTGAGAACTTGTTTCTTGGTGGATATGGCAGTCTCAAACTGATTTAAAAATAGTAAAGGAATTCTTGGATAATATTCTTACACCCAAGAACAGGAAGTAATGGGTGTGTCTAGAGCACATTTTTCCAATCGAGATATTTAATTTTCTGATTTTAAAAGAAGTTTTTGCATGGTCTACAGTTGTAGCAATTCTTAAGAATGAAGAAAATGTGCCTTATTATTTTTTCAGCATTGCAGATGTTTTTCTGGTTAAAGTGTGTGTGCAGACTATGCTTCCAGGAGTATTTCCAGAAACAGCAGTTTTCACTTCACATCTCTTTCTGAAGCCCCACTGATTCACCATATTGAAGAACGGTTTCGAAGTTTTTTCCTCATGGCTATAGACTTCAATTCTAAAGTTCTCTGAAGTCCTTCTTTTGTGTTTTTTCCACATTGACGAGAAGTTGAATTTAAAGTGCCTGTATGGTAGACAGTATTTTTAGGGTCTGAATTTGATTTGTAAACTGAATGAGCCACACAGTGGCACTTACTGATCAACTTATATCCATGTAGCAAATGATATTTCTTTTTGATAATTAGAAAATTCCTAGCTTATTTTTTATCATATAAAAAATACACATTGACTATAGAAGATTAAGAAAATACAGAAAAATAAGGGGGGAAATCACCCATAATTCCATCTCCCTAAGAGAACTAGGATCATTTAAGTCACTAGTTCTCAGTGGGGCTGGGGGTGGGGAATTCTGCCCCCTAGGGGACATTTGTCAATGTCTAGGGGCATTTTTGGTTGTTATGACCCAAAGGTTGCTTCTGGCATCTAGTGGGTAGGGGGTCAGGGATGCTGCCCAACATCCTCTAATGCACAGGACAACTTCCCACAGCAAAGAATTATCCAACCCCAAATATCAATAGTGCTACTGGCGAGACATTTGATTTAGATAAATTTTCTTCCCATCTGTAAAAAGTACTTTTTATTAGAAACAAATTAGCTATTTCTTTGGGAAGGTTTTGGGATGCCTTAGAATGGAATTCTAAGGCAACATTATTATTGTGTTCATACTATTATTATTATTTTACTGGTGTTCTCCTGAAAGTAAAAGGAAGTGTGTCTATGTATGGAGGAGGCAAGGGGCCTATAGTCTGTAGGAGTCCGTGTGGGTTAATGTTTAGCCAGGGTATGAAAATCATGTTGTAATGACTGAATTGTGATTCTCCAAGAAGCCGCTGCAGATTGGGCATACCGTAGCCTGGACCTTGGTTTCCAAATGATAGCAGTTTAGAGCTGGGAAGACCTTTCGTCAGGGATGGGAAACAGGTTTCATAGGGCGTGCAGGTGCCAGTTGATGGCTAGGCTGGTTGGCGTATCCAGCAAGGAGTCACCCTGAGGCCAAGCCTGGGTTTAGTGGGAAAGGAATATTGCAATTGATGAGGGATGTTTGTTCTGAACATATAATTAGGGAATTGGGGAGCTGCAATGCATGGCCTTATATATTTACCATTCCTGAATTCTAGGTTAGTCTTTGCAGTTTACCAGTGGGGAAGTCAGCCTCATTTGAATCATCATGATCCAGGGCTTGGCCCTCAGACAGTAACTGGATGTTCTTAGTTTCTGGCTCAGGATCCTTCATGAAGGGTTTCACCCTAAACAAGCTCACACGGTTCAGATGTGTAAATTGATTGCCAGATTACTAATTTCTGTTTGGAGATAGCCTTTTCTAGCAATTGGAATGAGTAAGTATCCCAAGTAGAACCATCTCTGCCTCTCATTTCCCCAAATCAAGCCAAACAGAAGTCAAATTATTCATTATAAAGTCATCCTTAATAAGAGAATTTGAATGTGCCTTTTTTTTTTTTTTTTAAGAGAACATTTTTTTAAGCCTGATAAAATAGCACTGCATCAGAGGACAGAAAAGATCTTCCTGGTGTCTGTAATACTTTGAGTTCTTTGAATACACACAGACAAAACATTGCTTTGCTGATCTCCAGTTTTTGTTTGCTGGGTCCCTTGGCACCTGACCCGGCCTTCCTTTGGACATATTTATATCCCTCACTAAGCTTATAGAAACTCTCCTTTATGGGTATCTTAGGAGGGTTTATCTCCTATGGAGATGTATTAATGTCTTTCTTTTTTTTTTTTTCTTTGAGACAGAGTCTCACTCTGTTGCCCAGCTAGAGTGCCGTGGTGTCAGCCTAGTTCACAGCAACCTCAAACTCCTGAGCTCAAGCCATCCTCCTGCCTCAGCCTCCCGAGTAGCTGGGACTACAGGCATGCGCCACCATGCCCAGCTAATTTTTTCTGTATATATTTTTAGTTGTCCATATAATTTCTTTCTATTTTTGGTAGAGACGGGGTCTCGCTCTTGCTCAGGCTGGTCTTGAACTCCTGAGCTCAAATGATCCACCCGCCTCGGCCTCCCAGAGTGCTAGGATTACAGGTGTGAGCCACCGCGCCCGGCCGAGATGTATTAATTTCATTAATCAGTTCTGCATCTTTTAGAGCCACCTTGATATCTTATTTCTCAAACTTTAACATGCATATGAATCAGTCTGTTAAAATGCACATTCTGATTCTGCATTTCTTACTAGCTCCCAGGTGGTGCTGATGGTTCAGTCCATGAACCACACGCTGAGGAACAAGCACCCAGAGAAGCACTGTCCATCACAGCCTACTTGCTGTCTCTTAACCTTGTACTTTCTGACCGGGTGTGGTAACTCATACCTATAATCCCAGCACTTTGGGAGGCCAAGGTGGGAGGATCACTTGAGGCCAGAAGTTCAAGGCCAGCCTGAACAACATAGTGAGACCCCATCGCTACAAAAAAATAAAAAAAATTAGCTGGGTGTGGTAGTGTGCGCCTGTAGTCCCAGCTACTTGGAAGGCTGAGAGAGGAGGATCACTTGAGCCCACAAGTTTGAGGTTGCAGTGAGCTATGATGATGCCAGTGCACTCTAGCCAGGGTGACAGAGTTAGACCTTATCTCAAATAAAACAAAAACAAAAACAACCCCCCCACACAAAAAAACACAAGTTTGCACTTTCTGATCTTCCCGATGGCTTTTAGTTCCAATACATCCCCTCTTGGCAATTGTTAAAGATAACATTGGCTGGGCCTGGTACAGTGGCTCACGCCTGTAGTCCTAGCAAGGGAGGATGGCTCAAGGCCAGGGGTTTGAGACCAGCCTGGGCAACATAGAGAGACTCTGTCTCAACAAAAAATTTAAAAATTAGCCAGGCATGGTGAAGCATACCTGTAGTCCCATCTGCTCGGGAGGCTGAGGCAGGAGGCAGGAGGATCACTTGAGCCCAGGAGTTCAAGGTTGCAGTGAGCTATGATTGTGCCACTGCACTCTAGCCTGGATTATTAAAACATAATTGGAAGTCAGGTGATAATCCAGTATTCAAAACCTCAAGGAATATATTCATTCCCCTTCTCTCCATCTTTAGTACTTTTTCTTACTGTCTGCAAGCAGGGATGTGCTTGTGCTTCTATCCTGCAAACTGTACAGTCGCATGATTGACAGAAACAAACAGCTACTAACCAACAATTTGAGTGTTGCAAGTTCACTGCGGCAGAGATTGGATGACTTATACATGTGCATATTTACCTCCTCGCCCAACACAGGGTAGGTGCTCAGCAAGCATTTGCCAATGCTTACTCAGTTTCAGTATAGCCACAAATAAAGAAAAAATAGAATTGACACCCAAACACAAAAATACTGAGCCACTATGGATTTTCCTTTTAAAATTTATAAAGTTTTTCAGCTCTAACTCTTGTTACCTGACAATAATTTTACTATCTGTCAATACTATTGAAAACCAAGAAGATATTTTACTTCCTTCTGCCAAGTTTTTTCTTAATTTAGAGGCCCTAGTCAATAACAGTGTATCTTAGAAACAACTGTTTGTTCCTGGGGGGTTCTGTACATGTCAAAAACCCCTGGAATATTACAAAGAAAGTGAAAGCCATGATGTCTTAGAAATGCAGAAAGCTAATTGAATTAGAAAGCAAGCTACTTCAATAAAAGAAACATGCTCTCTTTGGAACTGATACCTGTAGAAAAATTTCGTATTAAGGCCAAAAGCACATCTTGATTTGCAAGCCATTTCTTTATCTTTGGAAGTAATAATAGAAACATGTATGGGCTGGGCTCTAATCCTGTTGCTTGCTTTGTAGGATGTCCAGATGGCCTAGCTTTAGCCTTTGCCTACATTTCCTGCTGATCCTTGGAGAAGGGAAATGCGCGTCCTGCCTGTACAAATAAAATCCACACCATCTTTTATTTCTATTTCACTGTGTAGGGAGCAGAGTGTTTTGCACAGATGCCACAATATCACTTTGTCTAGCAAACAGAAGAGTATGTCCAGAATTGGTAAGAAGCCACATTCTTCCTCCCACTGAAAGTTTTCCCTGTGACTGCTAGAAAAAAAGTTTTCTCTGTGAAGCTGCCTGGGCCCAGGCACCACCCAGACATGAGCTTGCCTCCCTGTGGTGTCTGAAAGGCACTTGCAGGAGTCACACAATTCTTCAGAAGGGCTTATTTCTTGAGTTGTCTTGGATTAAGCAGTAAAGAGAGAAAGTATTTGCCATCTCTGAAGGTGACCAACCCACAAATATATAAATACAAACATGAGCCAGTATTTTAAAAGCTATGAAAAACAAATTCTCTTTTAGTTTAAAATGTTTTTTCTATTGTATACTTTGAAATGGTAAGTTTTAGGTTATGTGCATTTTCCCACAATAAAAAAATGTTTTCTCACCTGCTGAGTATTTTTTATGCCTAAAAGGGGAATTCTTATAAGATCTTCTTCCTCAGGGTGACCCTCAGGTAGACTGATGATACCAAACTTTAGGTGGCAACTCATTTTCTCCATTTTTTGAAGATGGAAAACATTAGAGGCAGCAATTCTGCTATATGTGAGAGAAATGAAAACATATGTCGACATAAACACTTGTGCAGAAGTGTTCATAATAGTCAAAGAGTCGAAACAACCCAAACATCCATCAGCTGAAGAGTAGATAAATAAAATGTGGTATATCCACACAATGGAATATTATTTGTCCATAGAAAGGAATGAAGTTCTGATATATGCTACAACATGGATGAACCTTCCTTGAAAACATTATGCAAAGTAAAGGAAAGCAGTCACAAAGGGTCATATATTGTATGAATCCATTTATACGAAATATTCAGAATAGGTACATCTATAAAGACAAAAATTATTAATAGATTGGTGGTTGCGAGGGGGCAGGGAGGGAACTGGGGGGTTGGGGAGTGATGGCTAAGCAGTATGGTGTTTCATTTTTGGGGTAATGAAAATGTTCCAGAATGGATTGTGGTGATGGTTGTACAACTGTGAATATACTAAAAGCCATGCTGTAAATGGGCGAATTGAATGGTATGTGAACTTCCGGTGCATTTTCCAAGATTCCACCCTTTGGGGAATGACCATGCTGGATTTTTAACAGCGCTGTCTCTTTCCAGAGCGAGGAGTACCACATTATTATCATCTCCCTGTGAGTGGGACTGGCACCCCGGCTGTAGCTCCAGGCAGAAGTACTCCACGAAGCACAGACCTGTGCTGGCAGACAGCACAGGTATTTACCAGGTATTTGCTTATTTGTCTTTCATCAACCTTGTTACCGGTCTTCTCCATCAAAAGTTTGATGTAGAAATGATTTCACATCGTAGAGGCAATTAAGGTCCCCATTTCTGATGTTGTTGATATATAAATTTTCATAGAAAATTTAATGGTAATGTCCTTTCTACTAAAGAACAGAAACGTCTTACCTGCATTTATGCTGCAACTTTGCCATGCTCGGGTAAATGCTTACTGAGGACCTTCCTGGCATATAAGTACAGCTTCTGTGGTTCAGAATAAATGCGTAGCTGGTGAGATCAGCACTGGGTGCTGCTGGCGTCCGGGGGTTGGAGGGCATTTTGATAGGTCATGTTTTTTCATTACCATTGAGATAGTAAAATTATATAACAGTGGTAAGCACTTTGCTGAAAATATAAAAGACATCATCAGTCACACTGGCTTCTAAAGATTAATTATGTATAAGCTTTTAGTGAAAGACCTAAGAGCAAGTATTATCCATGTGCTGATTCACTTTTAAGTATGAATTAAATGAGATTTACAAGGTATTAAATTTTATTTTGACAGATGCTGGGATGTATTTGTTCTTAGTTACATTTTGACCTCTGATTATAGGCCAGTCCATGGCTGGCTGGAATGAGGTTGGAATTTTTTTCATGTGCTTCTTCTGTAATTCCTGTCTGTTTACGCTGGCAGCCCCTGCCTGGGTAGATTGCAGCTCCATGGGAGAAGTCCAGTGTAGTGCAGTGTGAATAGCACACTCTAGAATAGCAGATAGTTGTTCAAACCCCAGTGCTCCTGCCTCCTAATTGTGTGATATTGGGCATGTGTCTTAATGCTTCTGAGCCTCAGATCTTCATCTGTAAAAAGGAAGTGTCAACATGAAACTAGATGAATTAATACATAGCAAGTACCTGGCACATGCCAAGGCCTTTCTCGGTGTCTAGTTGTCCAAATGGGGACACTTAAGTGGGTAAGTCCTCAGTTTCCACAGAATCGACAAGGCTGGAGGTGGGTTTTGTTTACTGAAGTGTTCTCTATGGAGCTCTTAGGTGTTCCAAACATGAGAAGACAGATGCTTACCCAGACTGCAGAAGTGGTTTTCCTAAAACTAGATTTCTAGGTAGGGTTTATTGATTTAATCAAATGAATTGGAGGGACAGCATGGAGTATGGCAACGAGGGATTGGAGCTGGCATCGTCTGTTGGAGGGAAGGCTCTTTCCGACGCAAGCAAGTCCCTCCTGAAATACCTCCCTGTTCCGGCTCCCTGTGCTCCTGCCCACATGCCCTCCCAACATCAGTTTGTTTTCCCAAGTCAGTGCCTTGCTCCAGAGCTCTTCTACGAGTAAACACCCAAGCTGGACTTTCTGGGATGAATTAGCCTTAGGCAAGCTTGGGTGGTGAGGATTTCCCCAGGCGTCCCACCCCGCCCTAGCTTCAGATCCAGCAAATATTGGTTAAGAGCCTTTCATTTGCTGGGCACAGGGCAAGGTGCTTTCACTCATGTTGTTTCTCCTCACAACCACCTGTCAGGAAGGTACTACCAGCTCCCTTTTGCAAACAAAGAAACTGAGATTCAAAGATTTTAAATGATTTCCCCAAGGTAGCACAGCCCCTGACTCCCACATTCAGTGAGATTTCTATAATAACGGCTGATTTCTATAGTAATTCTACAGAGGTTGAAGACTTAACTCTTTAAACTCAGACTCGTATTTGCAGTCTGGACAGGTGAGGCTAAAAAGAAAAAAACAAAACAAAAATCAAAACACCTCAGACTAGTAAACAGGTTTTTGTCAAAGGCCAGATCTGATCAATAGCAGCGGCTGCCCGGAGTTAGGGATTGCCAGGTGCTGCCCGAGTTTGTTGAGCAAGATGTTGTGATCCCCTGGCAATGTCTGGTGTGGGTGGAGCAGAAGTCTTTCAAGCTGTGTTGGACCTGAGGTCTCTAAGCATCAGCCTCCGCCCATTCTGCCCTCCTTTTCCATCCTGGAGTCTCTTCTGATGAACCCTGTTTGCCTGGGGCTGATTTCTTGCTACTTTAAGGGGCTCTGATTATCATCTTTCTGACTTGGCAAAATCATCTTTGCTTTCAGAAAAGATGCTAAGAGTCTGGGCAGAGCCTCACTTCCTACATGTAGAATTTCACTGTTTGGCAATTTATTATTATTATTATTAATTAATTAATTTTTTTGAGACAGAGTCTCGCTCTGTCACCTGGGCTAGAGTGCCATGGCATCAGCCTAGCTCACAGCAACCTCAAACTCCTGGGCTTAAGCAATCCTTCTGCCTCAGCCTCCCAAGTAGCTGGGACTACAGGCAGGCACTACACGCCTGGCTAATCTTTCTATTTTTAGTAGAGACGGGGTCTCCCTCTTGCTCAGGCTGGTCTCAGACTCCTGACCTCAAGCAATCCTCCCATCATGGCCTCCCAGAGTGCTAGGACTATAGGCTTGAGCCACCGTGCCCAGCCACTGTTAGGCAATTTAGATACCTTAAAGTTATCACTGACTTGTCCCATCATATCTTCAAAGTGAGTTGAAGATGAAAGCTTGCAACTTACTTCATGCACCTGGGAGCCCCTCAGTTTGTAGGCGTCCTCAGGGAGCTCACACCAGCGGCCAACTCTCATCCTGAATTGATCAGACCCAGAGCAGTGGTTCTCAAACTTTAGCCACATCAAAAGCACCTGGAGATGGCCGGGCACAGTGGCTCATGCCTGTAATCCTAGCACTCTGGGAGGCCGAGGTGGGTGGATCGCTCGAGGTCAGGAGTTTGACACCAGCCTGAGCAAGAGCGAGACCCCTGTCTCTACTAAAAATAGAAAGAAATTATCTGGACAACAAAAAATATATATAGAAAAAATTAGCTGGGCATGGTGGCGCATGCCTGTAGTCCCAGCTACTTGGGAGGCTGAGGCAGAAGGATTGCTTAAGCCCAGGAGTTTGAGGTTGCTGTGAGCTAGGCCGATGCCACGGGCTGGGCATTCACTCTAGCCCGGGCAACAGAGCCAGACTCTGTCTCAAAAAAAAAAAAAAGCACCTGGAGAGCTTGTGAAACTAGATTCCTGGACCCCATCCCCAGAGATTTTGCTTCAGGCAATGTGGGGCAAGGCCCAGGGATGTGCATTCCTAACACGTTCCCAAACAGGTCTATACTTCTGGTTTCTGGACCATACTTTGAGAACCACCAACCTAGACAGTACTTTTAACAGTCAGTTTAGAACATGGGCTTGTTTGTAGATGGTGTGTGTATGGCCAGTTTCCCTACCTGTAGTTAAGGGATTCTTTCCTCAAATATTATATTTAATGAACATCTCAGCCCTGCTGAGGAAAATTTAGAGGAAAGGCTCATCCCTGGGGGACTTTGAAATCTAACTGGAACCAGTAACTGCATTCCTGTGTGGAAAGTACTGCTCTGCCCCCTTACAGTGGATGTGGCCGAAGGCCTGAAGCAGTGACTAAGTCAGGGGAGGCCTCCTGGGGGAGGTGACATTTGAGAGGAAACTTGAGGATGAAAAGTAGTTGACCAGGTGTAAAAAAAGGCCACAAGAAACTCTGGAAGCAGAGACTGTACGTTAGAGGGTCTAGAGATGCTGCACTAGGCTGGAAGAAAAGGTCTGTGTTTATCTTGAGAATTTCATTAATTCCAATATGGAATGATTCATTAATAACATATATGTATAATAATAATGATGAAATTTGGGTGCTCATTATGTAGTTGGTACTGTGCTAAACATTTTACTTGCATTGTCTCATTTAATTCTCATACCCATCCTATGAGATGTAGGTCCAATTATAATCCCTGTTTGTGTTAGATTGTTGGAGCTGCAGTAGCAAAGTACTATAAACGTGGTGGCTTAACCAACAGAAATTACTGTCTCACAGTTCTGGAGGCTGGAAGTCTGAAATCAAAGTATTGGCAAGGCTGGTTTCTTCTGAGGGCTGTGAGGGAAGGATCTGTCCCAGGCCTCTTTCTTGGCTTGGAGATGGCCATCTTCTCTCTCTGCATGTCTCTGTGTCTGAATTTTCCCTTTTTATTAGCACACCAGTCATTTTGGATTAGGGCCCACCCTAAAGACCTCACTTTAACTTAATTACCTCTGTAAAGATCCTATGTTCAAATAAGGTCACATTAGGGGTGCGGACTTTGACATATGAATTTTGAGGGGACACAGTTCAACACATCACACCTGTTAACAGATGAAGACGCGGAAGCTTAGAGAGTGTGCAGGCAAGGTGCCTGTGTCACACGGTCCTTAGGCCAAACCACACAAACGTGCTGTTTTGTACGTCAAAAACAGTTGAATGTTGGCAATGTCATAAGGTTAAACCTAAGAAGCAGCAAACCTGGGGCTTGCTGGAACCCAGGTCTGTCTGACTTCCATAGCTGTGCTCTTTCACCCAGTACTCTGCTGGCTTCTAGAATTTTCTTTGTTTTCTGCCACGTTTCCTTTTGGCTCACCAGGCAGAGCGGTGCTGTGGAGATCAGAGTACCATGCTGCTAGTCTGTTAGCTTTGGGTTCTGGAGTTTCTGGATAAGATACGCTTATATTTCAGTTTCCTATTTTATCTGTTCTGCAGGGACTATTGGGAAATTATCAGTGTAGGAAGCATTTAAACTTCATGAAAGAAAGGGGCTATATTTTTCAAGATGATGCTTTCTTTGCTATTAAAATGTTAAACACTTATAAATACATGGGTTATCTGAGGCCAGCTGGCCCTCCATAGGCTGTGGGTTCTGCACACTCAGATTCAATCAATTGTGGATAGAAAATATTTGGGAAAAAATCACAAAACAACAATAAAAAATAATACACATTTAAAAAAATCAATATAACAACTATTTATATAGCATTTACACTGCATTAGGTATTATAAGTAATCTAGAGATGATTTAAAGTATATGGGAGAATATGCATAGGTTATATGTAAAGGCTATGCCATTTTCTATCATTGACTTGAGCATCTGTGGATTTTGGTATTCGAGGGGGTCCTGGAATCAATCCCCCAAGGCAGCAGTCCCTGGCCTTTTTGGCACTAGGGACCACTTTGATGGAAGACAGTTTTCCTCAGACTTGTTGGCGGGGGGGTGGTTTTGGGATGATTCAAGTGCATTACATTTATTGTGCACTTTATTTCTATTATAATTACATTGTAATATATAATGAAATAATTATACAACTCACTATAGGTTGGGGACCCCTGCCCTAAGGATACTGTACTATATAGATATCCTATTCTTTTTTTTTTTTTTTTGAGACAGAGTCTCACTCTGTTGCCCGGGCTAGAGTGCTGTGGCATCAGCCTAGCTCACAGCAACCTCAAACTCCTGGGCTCAAGCGATCCTCCTGCCTCAGCCTCCCAAGTAGCTGGGACTTACAGGCAGGCGCCACCATGCCCGGCTATTTTTTTCTATATATTTTTCATTGTCCAGCTAATTTCTTTCTATTTTTAGTAGAGATGGGGTCTCGCTCTTGCTCAGGCTGGTGATGTCCTATTCTTAATTTCCTTCCCAAACCAGCCTAAATGCTTGTAAGCATGTTAGCCTAACAATGTTTTAGCTCTTAAACTTGTATTTACTTGGAATTACTTGTATATTTACTTGGAATTGTTTCAGCATTCACAGATTCAAGCAATTTAACAATTGTCCAGCCATAGAAATTTCAGGCAAATAATTTTGTCAGTATCCATTCAATAATTCCATATTTTCCTCTCTAACTATTTAAAAAGGAAAGAGCATCGCTCCAAATCCTTATCTACAGAGTTTGTCAGTTTAGCAATTCAAACATGCTTTTATTGTGAGAAATTGGTATACCATTTAAGTGGGAGAAAAAAACAAGAGAGGTTTATCCTTACCTACATTCTAATTTAGAGTCAAACATGTTTTCCAAACAAAAACTAGAGTGTGTGCTTTACTTATGAAATCAGCAAGACAGAGCTTTGGTCATCTGGCTTATCCCTGGAAATCTGTGATGTCTGGACATCTTAAGTATAGCACCTAGATGAGTAATGTTCAAGCCAGGCTCTGCCACATAATTTAATTATACTCCTCCATGTTTAAAAGAATACAGAACCTAAGAATTAAAAGATGACCTGGAGCCCTAGTTCTCTTTGCACAGCCAGATTGCTTGAAAGGATTCTTTGTGCTTCTTCCCCCTTTTCCTCGCATAACCTGCCCTTCTCTCAGGCTCTACCCAGGCCAGCCAGTTAGAGGTGCAGTAACTGGTTTCAGGTAGCCCTTGGGCTAGGCACAGCTCCGCCTGAGGAAATTTAGATGGATAAAGGCTCTTCCCTTAGGGGAGACTGCAGTCTAATTGGCCCCTGGCAGTCTCCTTGCTGCTCCTGTCGGGCCCCTGGGACTATGGCTGTGTTGGGGGAGCCTAGGAAGCTTATTTTAAGATTCTCAATTATCCTAATAAAATCAAGATGAAGAATCTGCATCTAGTTTCTGATGGGGGTGATCATCATTGGAGCTCTGATTTTGGTACGTCATTCCCATCAGTTGAATGGTTGGTTGGTAACAGTAGTTTTCAGTTCAGCCAAAATGTTGATTCATTTAGAGGTAATCTGATTGTGTAGTGAGATTAGGCAAAACATCCTGGGCAGGATACACCCCCTCACATCAAAATTAGTTGATATTTGAAAAAATTGATTTTTGAAAAGACATAACTAATTATTTGATTATAATTATTACTGCTATTTGAGATTGATATTTGAAATATAATTGTTGATATTCAAAAAATCAAATAATTATACATACATAAAATTATTTTACTTTAGATCTTAAGACTGGTTACTAAAATAACTCTGTCAACATATTTTGAAAGTGGCTTTGTAATATGTTAAAGTTATATTTGTCTCTTCTGATGGTTTTAGCTTAGCAGAATAAATATGGCAAGAAAGGGGGATGCTTTCCCAAAACTTAGAACAAGAATCAAAATACTTTAGCAACTGGAGGATGGTTCCAGCAGAGGCAGAACTACATTAGCAAGAGATAAGATATGTAAAAAATAAAGTGTTGTTGGGATTAATAGCTAGGATTGTCTCCGAAAAAAAAAAAATAGAAAAACACTCTGCTTATGTGACTTAGTGTTTAGGATGCAAATCTCAAGGAGGGAATAAACTTGAATTGAGTTATTTAAGAATTTAGACCATGACTTTGGAGGCAGGAAAAGCTGAAAGTCCCATACATTCCTGAAACTGAATGAAAGATTTCACTCTTGTGCCTAACCTGGCCTTCACATCCCAGGTAAGCAAAGGATCTGATGTACCTTCTATAATATAAACCTAGTTTTATTGATTATGACTCCCTACCCTGCTTGCTTCTTTCCACTATTCCAGCAGTAGGGGAAAGTTTAGCTGGATGCAGTCCTAGCCTCCAAGAACACTGCCAGAATAAGCTCTCCCAGAGATCATGGAGTAGAAAGGCTCAGAGACCAAAATCAGGTGTTCCAATCACACAATTTTTACAACTCGGAAACACTGGGTGAGAAGGAAGGGGAAAGTGATAGGGCCTGTTAACATAATTAGGTTAGGATACCAATAGGATGAAAGATCCACATTAACAGAACCCTGTGCTTATAGTGTGTCTCCCTGAGGATCAGCTTTCCCTGCTGATGGTGTGGTCACAAACACCAGAGTTGAGGTTGAACAAGGGGGCTCGGCACACGGAAAGTATCTGAAACCAGCATACACTTGCTCTGTGGGAGGGATGCGGGGCAATATGCCTGGCCAACAGCTGCAGCTCACCAGTGATCTGTGTTCTGTCTGCATTTCGGGCAGAGTATATGTGGGGCCAGATTGAACATGATGGGTGTCACCAATGGGTAATCAATTTAGGGATGACATAGCTGTCAATCTGGAGGTAGGATAAGCTGGGATTTATTATATGTTATTAATATTTATGAAATATTTATTATTAACAGTATAAATCATAAACTAGAAAAATATTTCATATTATGTTATATAATTATATAATGAATACAATTACAAATTAAATATTTATTAAATATTATAAAATCCAGGATTTACTTTGTCCTTTGTTCCCTTTCTGTTTATAAGTGAAACTCTCATTTGTTTCTTTTTTTAATCTATTCTTTAACACATTCTTTTAACACAAAAATATTCCATTTATTGTTTATCTTCAACATATCTTACAAGTAACTATCTACCCTTAGCACATCTTATGAATTCTGCCTGAGTCTTACAAGCTACTTGTTTCCTCATTATCTATGCTAAACAAATCTCAGGAGTTTCAGTCACCTGATTTTTCCTTATCCTCTATACCAGTTTTAAAAAGAACCTTAAATAAAAGTATTTATTCAGTCAAGTACAGTATAGTCACATAAATGGAATGTTATGCAGCTAGAAAAATGATATAGGTCTATATTTCATGAAAAAATAGTCAAGCAATAGTCTTACATAGAAATAGGTTGCAAAAGAGCATACTCGGTGTATACCCAGGTGTACAAAGTTGTATACAATATCTACATGCTTATCTGTGCAGAAAGACACACCTGGAAGGCTGCTTATCCAATTACTAACAGTAGTTGGCTCTGGATGGTGACATTTTAGTTCAATTTTACTACTTTTTAGTGATCTATGGTATAGTTTAAGTTAACAATTATCATTTATATAAAAAGAATTGAAATTGGCTGGGCACAGTGGCTCACGCCTGTAATCCTAACATTTTTGAAGGCCGAGGAAGGAGGACTGCTTGAGGCCAGGAGTTCGAGACCAGCCTGAGCAAGAGTGATACCCTATCTCTACAAAAAAACAGAAAAATTAGCCGGGCGTGGTGGTGCACACCTGTAGTCCCAGCCACTTGGGAGACTAAGGCAGGAGGATCACTTGAGCCCAGGAGTTTGGGGTTGCAGTGAGCTACGACGATGCCACTGCACTCTAGCCCAGGGGACAGAGCAAGACTCTGTCTCAAAAAAAAAAAAAAATTTGAAATCCAAATGTACGTGTGTGTATACAAACATATGTAAATAAACATAAAAAGATTTGTAAGACCAGACCCTGTCTTTTGTAAACCAAAGACAACATTTTGCAAATAGTTATTTTGTAACCTTTAAAATGTGTTACCTATCTGCAAAATTGTAATCTTCCTGTCTTATGTCAGAGAACTGCAACAATGTCCCTTGGGCAGAATTTCCTAAACCTCCCCATGTGGAGAACCACGTGAGGATGCATGCTAAACTATTATTCCCCAGCCCCTTCTCCGACCTGCTGAACCAGAATCTTCAGGGAGGGACCTGGGATGCTGGTTTAATTTTAACAAGTGCCTCAGGTGATTCCCATCATCAGAGAAATTTGGGACACTGTCCTATAGAACATAAGTGTTCGGAGCCACATTGTCAATTTTTATTGAACATCTCCTGGAAGTGCCTTTCCTAGGCGCAGCAGCTTCCTTTGTTTGAAGAGGCCCATGCTAATTTGCATGACTGCCCTGGAAAGCCATTTGTTTGCAGCTTGCTTTTTTTTTTTTTTGGAGACAGAGTCTTGCTCTGTGGCCCAGGCTACAGTGCAATGACATCATCATAGTCACAGCAACCTCAAACTCTCAGGCTCAAGCGATCCTCCTGCCTCAGCCTCTGGAGTAGCTGGGACTACAGGCGCGCACCACCGCGCCAGTGGGCTCATTTTTCTATTCTTGGTAGTGGTGGTGGTGGTGGGGGGGGGGTCTCTTGGTCTCTTGCTCAGGCTCAGGCTGGTCTTGAACTCCTGACCTCGAGTGATCCTCCTGCCTCGGCCTCCCAGACTGCCAGGATTACAGATTTGAGCCACCACAACCAGCTATTTGCAGATTTTTTTCTAAGGCCATTTTCAGGCCTGAAAATTCTTTGAGACTCTTCAACAACTTTAATCTGTGTTCATCAGGGATACTGAATTCTTAGAGTTAGTGGATTCTGGTGATAGTATAAAAAAATCAATTCAGGTGTTGCAGGGGCCCCTCCAGTTTCCCTGGAGGACTTATGTGTCTAATGGGGACAGTTCCCTGGGCCTCTCTCACCTTAGCTTCCCTCCCTTGCCTGGGAGAGGAGGGACTTTTTAATGAACTTTTTTGCTTACTAAAGTGTTTTTCTTTTTTTTTTTTTTTTTTGAGACAGAGTCTCACTCTGTTGCCCGGGCTAGAGTGAGTGCCGTGGCATCAGCCTAGCTCACAGCAACCTCAAACTCCTGGGCTTAAGCGATCCTACTGCCTCAGCCTCCCGAGTAGCTGGGACTACAGGCACGTGCCACCATGCCCGGCTAATTTTTTCTATATATATTTTTAGTTGGCCAGATAATTTCTTTCTATTTTTAGTAGAGACGGGGTCTCGCTCTTGCTCAGGCTGGTCTTGAACTCCTGACCTTGAGCGATCCACCCGCCTCGGCCTCCCAGAGTGCTAGGATTACAGGCGTGACTCACCGCGCCCGGCCTTAAAGTGTTTTTCTTAAAGTATTTTTTGGGGAAAGAAAGCTCTGAAATTCATTGAAACACCAGAATGGCATTTGAATCAAGGACTCTAATTAACTAGCTCAACTAGGGGGAGACAAATCACATTTGTGGCATTTACCCTTTTAATATTTTGTAGGAAGAGTTTCACAAATTTGATTCTCCAACATGGTTTGGCTAAAACTCACCTCAGTTGCTGTGTCAGCAGAAACCTACTTGAATTCTATTAACAGGAGCTAAAAGGAAAACAACCATAACCACAAAAACCATACCTCTCCTCCCACCCCACGCAAGTGTCTCATTGGGTGGGAACAATGCCCACGGGGCCTTGAAAGCAGTGAAGAGAATGGATTTCGAATCTGACAGGCCTGGGTTTGGAGTCTGTATCTACCATCTACTTGGGGATGACCTTGGGTTTTCTCTGAAGCTCAGTTTCTTCATCTATATATAAAGCAGGTTCAATAATACCGAAAGGGCTCATGCCTGTAATCCTAGCACTCTGGGAGGCCGAGGCGGGAGGATCACTTGAGCTCAGGAGTCGAGACCAGCCTGAGCAAGTGCGAGACCCTGTCTCTACTGAAAATAGAAAAATTAGCCGGGTGCGGCAGTGCACACCTGTAGTTCTCGCTACTCAGGAGGCTGAGGCAGGATGATCACTTGAGCCCAGGAGTTTGAGGTTGCAGTGAGCTATGATGATTTCACTGCACTCTAGCCTGGGCACAGGCAACAGAGTGAGACTCTGTCTCAAAAACAAACAAAAACCCAAATATACCGAGTCACTATGAGCCTTTACATTAAATGAGTTAATGCGGTGCATGAAAAGTTCTTGGCACATAATATCTTTTTTTTTTTAACGGAGAATTATCAGGTGGTATCTGTCCCTGAAAAGAAACTGTGGCTTTCACATACTCTGCAATGTAAACAGTAGTAAAAGAATAAAGGCTGTGATAACTTGGAGCACAGGGCCTCTGAGGATGCCCAGCATCCTGCCAGGAAGGAAGAGTTCCTCTACACTGCAGAGCACTCTCCCTAGCAAGGTCGGTCCAGCACCAGACTGTGCTCCAAAAGATGCTTCTTGGCTTTCCAGGACTGGAGTTGGATTATGTTCTGCCTTAGCCCCAGGCTGACTACCACCTTGGCCTCTGCCTACAGGTCTGGGCACACTCATCCCAGCCTTGTAAGTCACCCAGGAGCCTGCAAAGGGTCAGCCCAGACTACAGCTGCCTCCTTCCAACCCAGAACTCTCCCCAAACACCAGTGTGGGGCACCTCAGACTCTTAATTCATTCTTTAGGCCACAGCTGACTCTGAATTGCACAGCTAATTCTTCTATCAACTTTGTGGCCAGCTAAACCCATCATTCCCAGAACACTGCTGGGTTTTTACACCAGGGAGAGGATGCTGGGGTTTGGGACTGTGCCATTGGCAGGTAGAAGAAGCTCTGTGGTCCAGGTAGAGAAGCTTGAACAGAGGGTCTGGGGCAGGAATGAGCTTGGGAGGGTCTCAGGAGCAACAACCACAAAGAGAGGCTAGTGTAGCCCCAGGCAGTGAGTTTGGGAGAATTCGGTATGAGTTGAGGTTGGGGAAGGTGGCAGAGTCAGCCATGTAGGCCTTACAGACTGTCTTAGTCAGCTCAGGCTGCTATAACAAAATGCCATAGATTTATGGATGATGTCTACAATAGACACTTATTTCTCGTAGCCCTGGAGGCTGGGAAGTTCAAGATCAAGGTGCTGGTGATTCAGTTCTTGGGGAGGGCCCTCTTGCTGACTTGGAGATGCCTGCCAATTGGACACGTGCTCACATAGGCTTTCCTAAGTGCATGCTCACAGAGAGAGAGAGAGAGAGAGAGAGAGAGAGGAGAGTGCTCTTCTTTTTCTTCTGTCAACATTAAATAGAATTTTATTTACTATTTTAAATTAAAATAACAGTATCGTAGGATCTCATTTTTGTTAAAATTATTTTTGTCTCTGGGTAGTCATCTCATGTAGCCTTCTGTGTATATACATGTATATGTCTAGAATGTTTACCTAATGTTGAAGATGGTTATTAGGATTTCAGATGATTTTTAAAGTTCTTTGTGCTTTTCTGAAATGCTCAAATGCTTTATAATGAGCATCTTATTCTTGCAAAACTCAGTCTAAAAAATTAAGAAAAATGAAAATAGTTTTTAGTAACTGTGGAACAATATAAGTAGCCTTATACTTTAGGTTACCTACTTTACTAAATAGAGGAATGTCTACAAGAAAATTGGCACTGTTCTTTGAGATGGGAAAATGTAGACATCAGGACATAATTGAAAAGCAGCAACTTAATAGCAACTTTCTGCTCCTTCCACATAATATTGAAATATGGGAACAATCCTAAACACAGGCAGTCTGAAAATTGCGTATCAGTGAACTAGAGAGAGAATGTTTCCAATGGAAAAGCAAGAACTTTTAATTGCTCACAAGACAGAAGCAGGCCTGAGCGTTTTTCTAGTGGTTTATAATGTGTTCATCTGTGCTGGAGGATAGCTTAAAAATAATTTGCTGTCTTTGTAATCTTTACAAATCTATGATTGTTAAAGTCAGCTTTGTTCCATTATATCACATTTCTAGAAGTATCATAGATTTGAATGAGGAACATCTTAATTCAGAAGTCTATTATTCTTCCGGGGGTGGGGAGTTGGCAGGAATATATGGTGGCAGAAGCAGTTCCCTATACAAGTAAGCAGTCCTTAACTAGCCACATAGGATCTGAGAAGCTAGGTAGCTAGCTAGTCACCGTTCCCTCCCACCACCTCCCCCAGAAATGAAAAAAGAAAAAATGAAGAGTATTTTAACAAACTTTGAAAGCGAACAAGAGTAAGTAATACATAGTAACTAAAAGTGAAGGCATAAAGGGGTGAAGCAGAATTTTAGGTGCCACTCTCCTGGTGATAATTCGAAGGGCTGTGGAGTGGGGTGGTTGTTGTGGAAGGGGTCCTGCAAGTGAATGTGGATGGTTATCGTGGTACCTGTGTTTGGACTGAGGAGGATGGGAGGGGCCAGAAGACAAGATGTGCTAGCAGGAAGGTGAGGGAACATCAGGCCTTTTCTCCTGAAAAACATCAGGTCCCTCAGGCAGGGTTTTAGCTGCTGCCCCAGCACCTTAGTCACACCTGCACTTGAGCAATTCTCCTGACTTGTCACCATGTGTTTACAGATCTTTTGTTTTCATCACACTGTGAGCAGGCTCCCTGTTCCATATTGTGTTCTCTATACCTACCGCAGGGTACATGCAGGCATTTGGGAAAGATTTGTTAGAGAACAGTTACAATTCCAGTCTGCCATTCAGCGTACAAGTCAACTAAATTGCACAATGAACCTGTAAACTTTTTAATGTTAGTTTCCTTTGCTCCCAATTGATGATACTTTATAACTATATTGCAAATATATTGATATATATAGATATATACATATATAAGTATATATATGTGTGTTATGTCTGTATGTTACCGAAAGTTTGACACTTGTCCCCAAGGCCACATCAGAAGAACCAGGACAAGTGGTTTGAGGAAAAGGAAAGAGAAGTTTATTAACTTGCCAGCAAATGAGGAGGATGGCAGACTCTGGTCTTAAAGTACCATCATCCTATCTATAAGCAGAAATACAGAGCTTTTAAAGGGAGTTTTCAGCTTCGGGCTATTGCTGTTTAACTGTAGCATCTCTGGTGAAGATGATCTTATGACCTTTGGGACAATTCTGTTAGGCCACCTCCAGTGCTATAAAGAACAAAGGACACTCCCCTGCCCCTCTGATTACTGGCCTCAGGCAGGGATGCAGGTTTTAATTCCCAAAAAGAGTTGGGGGGAGGTTTTAAAGAGATAACTTATAAAACATTTTACCCTTTTTCAGGTTGTTCCCTCTGTTATGTGTGTGTGTATATATGAGATATATATATATACATCAAATCTTAACATTCTTGAGATAATCTGACTAAGAGGCATTTTATTACATTTATTTAACATCTTCTAACCAAACTGTTTCAGAGATCTTATATATTGTAATTCACACCGGAAAATGTTGAAAAAAATTATCCATTGCACAAATAACTAAAATCTAAAAAGGAAAACATATGCTCCGTCCTATCTTCTCATGAAATCATTTTTTTCATATACTTTCCAATTCTTTTTATATATTTTTCATAATGCCATCATTGTCGTCATCATAGGTTAGAGAAAATTTGTGTTCTTTGTTGTTGATAATTACATCATTATCATTCTCCTTGTTGTTGTTGTATAGACTTCCTTATTATAATTTTAAATGATGGTCTGCTATGCCAATTAAGTTGATTTACTGTAGTTTAATAGCCCACCATCATTGGACATTGATGGTTTCCACCTCTCATTATTAGAAATAGGCATATAATGAAGTGCTGCCTCACACCCAGTCACCCACTGTAACCTAACCTCCCTCCAGTCCCATCTTGCCATTGAAACAGCTCTGGCCAAGATAAGCATCGTCAGTTCTTACCTTAATCGACCTCCTCAAAGTTCCATGTTGCTGGCTATTCTCCCCTTCCTGAAATTCATTTTTCCCTTGGCTTTTGGACACTCTCCTCCAGAAGGCTTTTTCTTCCCTTTCTCGCAGTTCCTCTTTGGTCTCTGTTCTGGAGACTTGAGCTTGCTTCCTAAATATTGGCATTCCCAGAGACAGGTCCTGTCCTTGGTCCTCTCTTGCCTCAGTCTACATCAGGTCTCTGAATGTGGGAGTCATCTCCTCCCGTGACTTCAACTTTCATGACACATCGATGACTCCCAAATCTCTTCTTTCATCCCAAATCTTTCTACCCAAATATTCACCAGTGCCAAGCACATAGTAGACACTATATAAATATTTGTTAAATTACTGAACATCTTCACCTGGATAACCCATGGCCCTTAAAAATCAGTCCATAACTAAATTCTTCATCCTTCCTCAAGCCCCTCCGAGATCTGTTCCCACTCCTGTGTTTTCTATTTTGGTAAGAGCCGCTGTCATCTACTTAAGCCAGAAACCTGAGAGTCACCCCAGGCTCACTTCCCTCTTCGTCTCCCCATATCTCATCAGGCCGTCATCCAGCCTGCTGATCCACTCCCTTAGTTTCTCTAGAACCTGGCTCCCCTTTGTCTAACATTGCCTAACTTCATAGCCACGTCATCTCTCACCTGCATTCCCACAGGAATGCATTTTTTGCTGGTTTTGTCACTCTTACTAACACCCCCTCCCCCACAAGTTTCAAATCCATCTTCTAAGAAGCCGACAGAGTAATCTCTAGAAAAGGCCAATCTGATCCCACTTCTTTTTTTTTTTTTTTTTTATTTATTTATTTTTTTTTTTTTGAGACAGAGTCTCACTCTGTTGCCCAGGCTAGAGTGAGTGCCGTGGCGTCAGCCTAGCTCACAGCAACCTCAAACTCCTGAGCTCAAGGGATCCTCCTGTCTCAGCCTCCCGAGTAGCTGGGACTACAGGCATGCACCACCACGCCCGGCTAATTTTTTCTATATATATTTTTAGCTGTCCATATAATTTCTTTCTATTTTTAGTAGAGATGGGGTCTCACTCTTGCTCAGGCTGGTTTCGAACTCCTGAGCTCAAATGATCCGCCCACCTCGGCCTCCCAGAGTGCTAGGATTACAGGCGTGAGCCACCGCGCCCGGCCTGATCCCACTTCTATGTTCAGAATACAGTCCCTGGGCAACCTCACCTTCTGGTACCTCAAGAGCAAGCCTACTGTCTCTTCATTCCTTGCTTCTCCATATGTTATTTATTCCCTTTACCTGGAAGGCTTTTCCTCATCATTTTGTCTCAAAAACTCAGTCCTACCTTTCCTTTACAATGCATAAGCAACTCTGTCTCTGGAAAGCCTTCCCTAAACCCTATCCTTACATCTCAGGAGGGGTGAGGAGCCCCCTCATGAGAGTCCCCAAACCACTCTGAGCCTGCCAGGAATCTCAGCACTTACACAATTTCTCATTACTTGCTGACTGTCTCCCTGAGGCAGGAGCTTGAGTACTTTATCAGGGAGTTGAGAGATATGATCTGTAAGCACTTGTTGGAGAGAAGTTCTTTGGATAAACAAATTCCAGGAGTGGGGTTAAAATGTGTAACCCTACATGTGAAAAATATCATTTCTCCAACAAGTTGTATTGACTTCTATTGCCACTTGTATTGATTCAGTGTATCAGTTGAATCATGTTTCTCAACAATCATTTATTGAGTGCTTATCTATCAGGTGTTGTGCCAGAAGAATGGTATTCTAGTACATAAATATTTCATCGTTTGGAGTAGTGTAGTCCAATAGAACTTTCTGCATCGATGGAAATATTTTATATCTGCGCTGCCCAATATACTAGCCTTTAGCTACATGTGGCTATCGAGCACTTGAAATGTGACTGGTGTGACTGAGGAACTGAATTTTTCATTTCCTTTCAGTTAATTTAAATGTAAATGTCCATAGGTGGCAAATGGTCATCATATTGAATAGCACAGCTCTAGCGAGAAAAAGAGGAATCATTGAGCAGATGTAACTGCCACATCCTGAATTCTTTTTTTCCTTTTTACATGCTAGTGGGCTAAGCTCACGTCACTAAGGTGTGGCCAGCTCACAAGTGCTATCATTATTATTAGTCAGCACCACCTATTTTGGGAAACATTTTATAAATAGGTGCTTAGATCAGGAGAGTAACACCTTACATTAGGAATGCAACCAAAATGTCTAAGTCTGGAGACTTGAGGTCAAGTGGGAAACGTTACTCACAGTGCTTTTTATCCAGAGGTGTGGACTCAGCTACTCCAAAGGAGGCCAGAAGCATAACACTTTTGGAGAGGAATCTGTGGGACTTGTTTTTCCACCTAAACTGCCAAGCTTGTTTTGATCAGGCAGGAAGTGAAGCAACTTTTCTGGGAGAGAGCCCAGCATGTGCATCTCCCCTGGGGCAGAACAGACCTTTTACCTTTTACCTTCTACTTGGAAGCCTAGGCCGAGTTTTTGCTTTCCAATTTAAGGGAAGAGAGGTGTGGGCAAACTATTCTCTTACAACATGGTTTTCTTAGATTTTGAACCCAAACATATTTTTAATTAGTATCAGGCATCTGTTTGGATTTTCCAATAATTTATATTTTCCTAAAACAGACACGTATTTAAATCGCACAATTCTTTGTACATAGAGGACTTTGAAACGAATGAATACACTGAGATGAATCCTGTCGAATAAGCATTGGTGACCTACTGGCAGCCTTTTATAAGCTGATGATGGGAGTTGTTGGAAATGTGCCAACAAAGAGATCACCTGGAGTATCCTGTACTGTAAAGTCCTGTTTTAATATTTAATATGAACATCGTCTCGGAATTCGGGTAAACAGCTGAGCTGAGAAATCTGGGGAGCAAGGCCATGTTTGTGTTGGCAGGCAGGGCAGGCCTCTAGACAGGGCAGAGAACTTTGGGGCTTTCCCAGTTTTACTCTAAGGAAGAGAACCGAAGCGCTGTGTGAGGCCCTGCAAACCTCGCCAAAAAGTGTTCCTACGGGATGCCCAGGCGACCTCACGGGGGAAAAATCCGCAGACACTCCGGCCAGCGCCCCCAGCTCACGCCAGCCCTCCAAACTTGCAGCGCTTCCCGGGACGCGCGCGCTCGGAGCCGGACCGGCTAGCTCCAGTACGCTCGGCGGAGCGAACCATCCGGACGGCCGGGGGTGCGGTGGGGTACGGGGGCTGCGGCCCGCTCGCGCCTCCGGGTCCCCCTGCTGTCGCCGCCGCCGCCTCCTCCCGCCTCTGGCCGGGAGTCGCGCGTGACGTGGCCCGCCGCTGGGGCCTCGGGGGCGCGGCGCCGGCGAGCCCTCCCCCCGGCCGGCGCGGGGGTGGTAGCGGCCGATTCGAGAGTTTCCCGGGCCGGGCGGCCGGCGCGGAGGCGCGGCGCTCCGACTGGGGGCGGGCCGACGCCGCCGCCGCGGCGGGAGGAGGGACAAAGGGGTGGGTCCCCGCGGGTCGGCACCCCGGCGGCCAGGGCTGCGGGTCAGTGGAGCGACTGGCCGCGCCGAGGAGGATTTAGGAGAAGGAGTGGGGCCCGGAACTGTGCGCTACGCGGGAGCCGCGCCCGAGATGCCGGTGCGAGGGGATCGCGGGTTTCCACCCCGGCGGGAGCTGTCAGGCTGGCTCCGCGTAAGTGTCCTCCTGCGCCGCGCGGGCGGGAGAAGGGGCGCGAGGGTGAGCGTGGTGGGCTCTGCTCGTGGGCTTCCCTGAAGCTGCACCCTGGTGCGCTGTAGGAAGCGGGGATCCTCCCGCCCGGACGTGGGCGCAGGCGAGGGGTAGGTTCCACTGGAGGGGGAGGCTCGTGGCCTCCATGGCTTCCTGGATCCTGGTCTCCACTTTAAAGTCACTTGGGCTTGAGATTAAGTCGTGAGTAGGGAAACTGTCTTGAACGCCAGTGTCCTGCATTTCTGCTACTTTGGAAGCGTCGCGTTGTGCCGGTTGTGTCGCCTGCTGTATATCTTTGTGTCCCCTTCCCTATTTCAAACCACTCTCTCCGATTTGATGCAAAGTTCCAAGAATGTGTACGTGACAGACACCGAAAACTCATCCGAGACCAGAATCCTCATTTTCCTTTTCAATCAACTGCCTCTGCAGTGGAAGTCAAAGTGTTTTCAAGAAGGAATGGAGATGGAGTTTTGGAAAGAGCCACAAAAAGAGTGATGAATGCTTTGTACTCTGGTACTGTCTTACCTGTCAATAGTTCCTTTTATTTTATGTCTTCATTTGTCAAGTTTCCGCTTTTACACGGTAGTTTATTTTAGGGTATAAATAATCGGGAGTTTCACCTCCAGGGTTTTGACATTCTTGAAATGTGGGCTAATTGGGAGTGAACACTCCAGGGCTTAGTAATGGAACACAGCCTCCCACCTCTATTTTAGCTTCAGTTCTTAAGCAGAGTCGCTTCCCTGGCAGCTGTCTGGCCTGAGTAATAATGGTTGTGGTTTCCCCGAAGTTCCCAGCCGGGAGTCATCCCGTCATAGAAACTGCCCTGCCCTCGCACACCCCCTCAGCCGGGGGATCCCCACAGGCAGGGCTGGAGGCCCTTTTGCTCAGCTCTCTAGGTGGTCTGTGCTGGCTGTGCTGACAGTCACCCTGGGAAAAGAGGTAAACCTGTGTCAGTGTTACTCCTAAGAGAGACAATCCTGGGTAGGTAACATCTATCAGACACACCTGGGAAGGAAATCACTTTAAGTGAAAAATTAGCAGCAGTAATTGCATTGTAGCAAAATGCCGTTTAATAACCTGCCTAAGAGAATGAAATTTGATTATTCAATAAATTTTCACAAGCAGCTCCTCTTCAGCATGGGCAATACCAAGATGGGTAAGAGCCCGCTTCTGCAGCACAGTCTTGCTGGGAAGGACTGCAAATAATTAGGAATCCACTGAGTGCCGTTTAGAAATACAATACGGACGGGGTGCTGTAGCTTCCCCACTCTGGGGAGATGCTTGAGGGGAGGTTGGTGATTTACTAAGGCAACAGTGACTTCTGAGGTGTTTCTTGAGGTTTTTCAGAGCTATTGCTAGAGACTGTTGAGGGGCATTTTTTTCCCCTTGAAATACTGCTGGCAGCTTTTTCAGTACCACTCAGTCAATACTTTTTTTTTTTTTTAAGAGTCTTGATCTGCAACCCTGGGTAGAGTGCAGTGGCGTCCTCATAGCTCACTGCAACCTCAAACTCCTGGGCTCAAGCGATCCTTCTCCCTCGGCCTCCTGAGTAGGTGGGACTACAGACATGCACCATGACACCTCACTAATTTTTCTATTTTTAGTGGAAATGGGGTCTCGCTCTTGCTCAGGGTGGTCTGGAACTCCTGAGCTCCAGCAATCCTCTCACCTCAGCCTCCCAGAGTGCTAGGATTACAGGTGTGAGCCACCTTGCCGGCCTTCAGCAAATACTTAATGAGCCCTACTGGTACCAGTCACTGTGAGGGGATAGGAAGATGAGTAAAACTCGATTTATGCCTTCATCTGTTGGACTTGAAAATTTTAGATTTACTTTAGACTCTGCAGTCTGTCTGTTGGGATTCCTGGGGCTGAGGGAGGGAACGTACTATACAGATGCACACTCTGCAGTATAGAAATACAACAGAGGGTGGGATTGTCCTATATTCACTCCCTTCAGGGATTCTTCCTGGGAAGAAAGGGCATTTGAGGAAATATCTGACAGTGCAAGCCACTGTAGAAAATGAGGCTAGAAATACATCTACCTCACAGGGCTGAGTGAGGACTGAAAGAAATGACATAGAGTACACTGGCATGCAGTAGGTGCTCAATAAAGGGGAGCTAGTAATATGAACCAAAATGGGTGCTGAAAATTCTTAAGTACTGGATCCCGGGTTGATAAGGGAGGTGAGATCTAGTAGTACACGTAGGAGGGACGTGCCAGGTAGGTGTCAAGGAAAAAAACAGAGAAAGAGGAGTTGCTCACACTGTCTTGAAAGGTCTTGAATGCCTGCAGTAGAACTTTTGTAGGGGGTGAGGGGTGGTATCATAGAAATCCCTAATGTATTAATGGCTTGATTTTCCCTACAAAGAAGTGAATCAATTTCCCATTAAACATTCTACCCCACTCCCTAAACAGTAAATATTACTACTTTTGAGATAGTCATAGGCTTAAGACCATTGAATTTTTACATCACCCCCAGGGGAATGACATTTGCTATGACTTCTGCCTACATTTGTTTAACTTTCGATCTAGTTCTTTGTACAATGACAAAAGGTCACAGCCAACCATTTCTCATCAGGACAAGTGTGAGAACTTTGAATACTGCTGAAGGCAAGGGAGATAGATGATAAAATTCCCATGTTAACTTTTGAGTTGAGCAAGGTTTTCTCTCCTTAAGAAGGCTGTCTTTTTAGGAGACAGGTAAATTTTTAAAACTAGGTGGGGCTACTTAGTCCTGTGTACAATAGTATGCTGAGTAGTAGTTTAAATAGTAGTTTAAGAAGTCATGCAGATTTGGTTGGGGAGTGGCAGAAGGTGTGGGTGTAGAGTTAGGAAGGGTTAGTAATCATTGCTGAAACTTTCAACATACTTTCTATGTAGAATATTAGCCACTCAAGGGATTCCTTCCTTAATCCCTAGAACAAGTCCCATTAAGCAATTGTGGCTACAGACTAATTTATCTAGGTTGAGAGCTGACTCCCAATAAAATGCTTCATTGATTAGTCTCTAAGCAGTCATCAGGGCTCTGACAATTGCTGACCAGAACAGCCTTGGACCAGGCAGCCTTGGTGCCTAGAGGCGTTTTCCAGTGATTTGGGGCATGGACAGGTGTGAGGCTGTGATTGCCCCAGGTGTGGGTGGAGGTAAATAGAATGATCATCTCACGTGTTTTACTGAGTTAGCATCTTGATCCTAAATTCCAGGGTCAGGGTCTGAGGTCAGATTTAACACCCATTTAGTGGGTTAAATACATCAGTAGTTACATGTGAACTTCGTTAAAATTAAAAAAAACTATTTAGGGCCTATTTCACCCTCACAGGAATTTTTGTGATGTCCCATTTTAGCAGATGCCCATATAGCTAGCAAGTTTAAGAGAGTCTAAGGTGGTATTATGATTAAACTTTTTGAAAAGATTATATAATAGCAATGGGAAAAAGTTTTTAGGCATGCATTCCCAACAACCAGTATTGCAATAGCTACTTCCAATTTTGGATGGTACCTAGGAAAGCATTCAATTACATTTGTACAATGTTGTATGAGAGGCAGAGTTCCAAGCTGGAAGGCGTCTGCTCCCACTTTTTCCACTTAATTAGGAAATGCACTTCTTAGAACTTGGCGACTAACTGCTGGGGCCCTGCAAGGCCTGCACGGGCTGGGGCAATTGCCACCCGTGGTGGTGACTGTTCCATTCTGTTTACCTGGCCATTGCAACCAAAGCTTCATCATCTGGATAACTTGTGAGTTCAGAAGAGAGACTAAGAGGACTGTCATATCCAAACAAATACCTAATCCTTTAATTAAGCATTTTCTCTGCCTTTTATGCTGTCCTCGAAATGGTATTTTCCAAAGTGTTGTGTACAGATAGACCTACAGGTGGTTTGGGGAGGGACATATTCTATTTTTCAGTTATTGTGCATGAATATTATATGTTGGGAATAAAAAACATGAATCCAGTCACTAAACCAGATTTATTTCATGGCTAGATTGCTTAAAACAAGGCAAAAATAAATATTAAGTAAAGTGATGAGTTTGCTTTAAGAAAAATTATAAACACAGGTGAATGGTATGAATGAGGCTAAGGCAGTAATTGTGAAGATAGTCCTTTGACACCTGAGATTTGGGCAACACCGCTTAAAATACAGGTGTAGCCTTTACCTGTGGAGAGCCTGGTGTACCTTGACCACACCTTTAAGAACATCAAACTCAGAATGGTCCAGGAAAGTTAGGGAAGTTGAATTTGACAGACTTAACGTCTTCAGCATGTGCATCTTGCTCTTATCCACCCAGCTTTCTTATCTATGATGGCAGACATGATATTTGTGATGTTCTTTTAATGTCTGGCCCAATTCTCATTCCTTTCTCTGCTTCCATAAGCCATCCTGCAGTTGTTAAAGTCTTTTGGTGTGACATTTTTGATATGCTAGAGTGCCAGGGGAGGAAATATTTTGGCACTGCTGAGGGACACCACTCTGTTATCAAGTGATTCTCACTCATGATCCATTGCTGAGGAATGTACAGCGCCCAAGAGCCTCACGGGTAAATGCATGTGACTTTTTAAAGTCTTTCAAAAGGGTGCCGATTGGAAAGATTGTTGTTGCCTTTTTTTTTTGGATGAAGCTTGTATTGGTCTGTAAAATAGGCTTCAAGAAAGGATTGTCATAGGAACTGGAAGTCTTGAGATAGAAATCAAGTGACCCCCTGCCTTTACCTAGAGAGATGAGCAGTTGAGATGCATGTTCAAGAAGTAGGGGAATAAAATGAGGAGAATAGAAAACACTGTTTCACTCACTGAAATCTCTAATTGTATGTATGCACACACCACTTATGAGAAATCCTAAGCTTTCAATTAGTAACTTGTACTTTCGTCATTTTAAATCAGTACAGGTTATTTGTTTAGTGCCTCTCCCAGATGGTTAAAGTTAAATCAGGTCTTTAACCTTAAAAACATAATGCAGTTCTTCTTAACCGTGAATATATCATTGTATATTTCAGGCAGGAGTAAAATATATTTTATAATAATGAATGTTAATTTTAATGTTCAGACTGAGAGCTAGCCTAATTAGGATATTCGTGGTTATGGTTTCTATTTATGTCTCTTCCTCCAGTACTCCAGGGGTGGTGAGAATGGTAGGAGTGGTGAAAGCAGAGTCTTGATAGGTCCTCCATGAATAAAACATTTGTGTTTTACTGACCAGAACATTCCAAACCATACCATTAATCATGGCAAAGATCTTATGTCACATCCTTGAATAAAAATGCTTACTAAATTTTTCCTATGTGTGTGTTAATATGGACTTCAGAATTAATCTGGTAATTATTATTTCTATTGTAGACTTAATCAGCCATATAAAATATGCATTATGTTCACAGGAAAAAACATGGCATCATCTTTGGAAACTTTAATTATAGTATGCCTCATTTTACAGACACCCTATATAACTATGGGACCAAATATATGAGTTAGTGACAAGGTAGGCATTTGGATGGAATGTATATAGACATTGTGGGAGGGAATTACTGGGATGGTTATTCTTTCTGATAGGTAACGGTTACTTGACTGTAATGAACAGATAATGATTACAATCCAGTTATGTCTTTGCCGTTGTGTTAAACAAAAACTGATAGAGATGTGAGAACATTGCGGATCCTTTAGATTTTGCCTCTGGAGTTGAACATGAACAGAGGATATAATGCTAAACAGTAGGAATTAATGAACTCTTTTAGGACCTTTCTTCTTCTGAGGAGGAAATAGTGTTCCAAATGTAGCTGTTTGTTTCCATTTGTTGAGAGCTGTTTGTTCTCAGAGTATTAAAGGAAGTGTTCTGAGTTCTAGGTTGTTTCTTCGTCTATGCCTTATGTAGCAGAGCGCACCTGAGACCCTAGGCAGGTGGAGCTCTCCCATGGGACCAGAGGATGTAGGAATGTATGCTTGGAGAGGTGACCAGCCCACTCTCACTCCTTGGAGGACTGTTGCTAAATGTATCTGGCAAAGCAGATGAAATTATTTGAGGGACTTAATTAGCACAACTAAACATTTCTGGTTTTGAAAAGAATGAGTCATTCAGAAGGAACTTCCTGGTGAGCTCACTTTTAGAAGCCCGGTTCCTCCCTTACCCTTCTTCAGTCAGGCTGAATCGGTTGCTGTCTTGCCTGTGATTGAGCAGTATGCACCTGCCAGTATTTATTCTAGCCCTTATCACATCAGATGCATGCCACTAGGCACTTCCCATCAGCTGTGAGCCCCTCCCTGGTCTGAGTCATCTTGGTAACCCCAGAAGCTGACAGGGCACCAAACACATTCACCAAGTATTTACTACATGAGACTGACTTGATTTGGGGAAGGCTTGTTGCAGAAACTAGTCAGAGTCACAGACTAACCGAGAATTTAGAAGAGTGGATGATAGTTTGTAAGAATTGTGAGCAAAAATCCTACAAAGAATTGTGGCATTACATCCAGACCATTTTTGTAGTGGCAAAGAAGCAGCATCAGCCACACCACTAATTAGTTGGGTGACTTTCGCTAAATCTTGTAACTCTAGTTGTCAATGTCTTTATCAGAAAATGAGTACTTATAGTTGATGGTCTCCTAAAGTTTTTTGGGTGCTTAAGATTCTGAGGGTTCTGAGTGTTGGCGTGTAAAGCCTAGACAACATTCTAAATAATTTCTATTGGTTCTTATCATCTTAAAATGCTTCTGTGTTCCTTGCACTGTTTTTGTGGTGTTTTCTTTTTTATTTATTTATTTTTTTCTTTTAAAAAGCTATCCAATGTTTTCTCTCTGAAAGGCATTTTTTAAAAAGACAACTAGGAACTGAGGAGTGGCTGATAGTTGTTTAGCTCATGGAGTGATGGAAAGATCTATTATTCAGTTGCAGCTTAAATAATGTACCAGCGCAGCATGTGCCAGATTCTCTTCCTTACTCTGCAGCCCAGGCCAGCAACTGCAACCATCTTGCAGAATCTTCTCCTTGAGAATCCTCCTTCTTCTGCCTCTCCACCCTTCCCAGTAAAAGCTGCATACTGGGAGCTTCCAACACCCCTTTCTTTTCTCCATGGCCTTCTCCCCAGGGGCACCTTGTCTAAAACATGAGCTTGGAAGAAGAGGCAGGCCTGCAATTGGGAGCCCTTTCTGATTAGTTCTTCACAGATATGCTAAAGATGAGCTTACGGGGTACTATTGCAAAACCTCATTGCTCACCGACTAATGTAAAATCACCAGTTGTCATCTGAGTTTCGGCGTAACTTCAGGCACGTAGGAGTTTTCCAGCATAACCTCAGGCAGAGCATTTTGCTTTCCTTGGGTTGATCTGCTGAGTGTCTGGGTGAGTTTTAAGAGGGGAGAGAGATTGTGGCATCTTAGACATCAATTGAAATTTTCCAGAAATGGAACTGGAAACATTTGTGCTTTTCCTCCCAGTGTTATTGTTGGAGTGTAAAAACAGGCAAGTGGCGACACATAGAAATAAAGAGGCCCTGAGTTCGTTTTGAGCGTAAATGTGAATTTTAATCAAAGGTCTGGGAGAAATATTTAGTCTACTTATACTGCTTAAGTGCATAGTTTGGCAGATGACTTTGGGGAGTGAAGGATCAAGAAGGGGCAGAAAAGGTAGACTCAATTCACTGAAGAACTGGGATTAAAAAAATTTACCTGAAATGTTTCTATAGAAACAGTGGTTATGTCTGCCAAAGCTGCTTACTCATAATGAAGCCTATTCTTTTTCTATTTGAGACAGGGTCTTGCTCTGTCGCCCAGGCTGGAGTAGAGTGGTGAGATGGCTCACTGTAACCTCAAACTCCTGGGCTCAAGCCATCCTCCTGCCTCAGCCTCCCAAGTGGCTGGGACTACAGGCATGGCTAATTTTTTAAATTTTGTAGAGATGGGGTCTTGGTATGTTTCCCAAGCTGGTCTCGAACTCTTGGCCTCAAGTGTTCCTGCCTGGCCTCTTAAGGCACTGTGATTACAGGTGCAAGCCCCTAAACCTGGATGATTTTCCTTGTGTTATCATTTTCTAAAAAATTTTTTTATTTTTATTTGTTGTATATACTAGTTGTACATATCGGTGTTATCATTTTTATGGTATTTCATTGAAGTATAATTTATATAGAGTAAAATGAACAAATCTCAAGTGGAGAGCTTGATGAATTTCTTTTATTGTGGTAAAATACATATAACATTAAACCTACCATTTTAACCATTTTAAATTGTATAATTCATTGGCATTTAGTACACTCACAATGTTGTGCACCCACCACCACTATCTAGTTCCAGAGTTGGATGAACTTTTTACATGGATGTGTTCACCTGTGTGATTACCAGCTAGATTAGAAAACTAGGACTTTCCACCTCTCTAGAAGGTTCTCTCGCCACTTTTCCGACTATTACCACCACAAGGGAACCTCCCTTCTGACTTCTCACCATGAAATAGTTTTGCTTGACCTTGAGAGGACCCATATAAATAAAATTAACATTTTGTGTCTGGCTTCTTTTGTTCAACCTAACCTTTGTAAAATTCATCCATGTTGTTACATGGAGATTCAGTAGTTTTTTTTTTTTGTTGTTGTTGTTGTTGTTGCTGAGTAGTATTCCATTTATATGAATTTACCACAATTTGCTTATCTATTCTTCTGTTGGTGGATATTTGGGTTGTTTGCAGGTTTTTTGCTGTTATGAATAAACCTGCTACGGAAATCACCTACTCATTGTTTTGTGGACTTGTGCACCTGTGTCTCTTGTGAAATTTCTAGTAGAATTCTTGGGTCACAGGTTAAATGCATAGGCATGTGTTTAACTCTCATTTTGTAACTTTGAAGTCACACAGACCTAGAGGGCGAATTCTTTTGTTTTGCCACTTGCCTGTTTGGCCTTAGGCAATTTACTTTTTTCTCATGTTCAGTTCTTTTCAACTGTAAAATGGACAGTATATGCCCTATCAGTCAGGGTTCAATGAAGAAAACCCATTATTCTAGCCTTTTCAAGGAGAAAGGGATTTCATACAGAGTATTAGATGCCTCGGAACAATGGTAAGGTAGGAGGAGCGAAAACCACAGGTCACCGTGGCTTTCAGACTTGCTCCACAGAAAGTTAGGAAGCTGCCGCCCTGGAGCTGAGACCTGGAGAAACCCCTTCTGCCCTCTCAGCCTCTGCAGCCCTGAGGCAGGTGAGAGGGGAGGGAACTTGGAGATGGCCCTAAAGCTCATTTCTGGGAAATCCAGCTTTTGCCTGCTACTGCTGCTATAAGAAAAAGAAAAACAAACGGCTTCTGCTTTCTTTCATCCTTCCAGATCTTAAACACGTTTACCTCCTTGGCAGAACCCTGCTGGCAAGGGCTTCTGGCCTCTGATAGAAACAGAAGCTTAGTGCCAGCAAACAAGAAACAGCATAGATGCTTTCCGGGGTTGCTGTGAGGTGCTGAGGAGATGGCAGCGGTTATAATTTATTATTTTCATCATTGTTCCGCAAGAACACAGTGCTGCTGCAGTCACCAGACTGGTTCCTGTAATGCACGTTCAGAATCAGTCTTTTCACTTTGTAGTTGTGTGGAGCTACCTGCCACAAACGGTGTTCTTTCTCTGGCAGGGCCTCAGTTTCTGCAGCTACTACTGTGTGATTCTAGGTACTTTTCTATGGGAATAAGCTTGAGAAATTAGTTTTCAAGATTATAAGTTAATGGAGGTAGAAGCAAAGCGGGTGACTTGATTCTAAGAACAGCTGCTTCAATGTATAACTTTATGGAACCTAATGAGTTTTCTTTTTGAAGTCATTCTAATTTGCTAGTTTTTAATAAAGTAAAAGGTGATATATAAATCTGGTTTACAGATGGGCTTCCTTTTCCCATCTTTAACTTCCTTTGTCTTTTGACAAATGAAATGGAAGATTAGATTTTTATCCTATTTTGTACCTCATATCTCATGCTTACAGAACACTCTAGTCTGCCAAAACATTTGGCTGTCCTATTGCTAGCTTATTTTATGTAATATGAACTATAATGTATTGCTTTTAAGACACTTAAAAATCTTGAATCAGTTTTGGCAACATCCTCTCTGTAATGATGTCACATGTGGAAAGAACTGAATTTTTATTAACTTTAGAATGTCTATGAATTTTCCTTCTTCAATTAATTTTTCCTATAACGCTGACCTATTTTATATTACTCCCTTAAGGTGGTTAGCTATAACAGAGTGACCAAGTGATGTATTGACTAACATTTTTGGCTTATATCTATAGTACTCCTTGTGAAGGCTCCTTGCAGAGAAATTTGAAGTGCTAAGAAAGGCAAATATTCTAAGTGCAAAGATAAGCGTGACCAGTGACTGTATTTCAGCCACTGGCTTCGCAGTTGGAGTAAGCTGGCTATTTGCAAAGGTTGCTTAGATTTGAATGTGCTAGAAATATATTGACAGAATACCGTTTTATCTCTTTTTCTCCAGACTTTTAGTCGGCCAGGGCTAACAATGGATGTCCAAACAGTTTACAGTGGCTGATACAATGAACAAAGGGTCTCACTGTTTGGAGAGTAGAAAATAGAGCCAGAGGGGAGCTTCTTATGGGCACTGACCTAATTCACTCCTTCGGTAAAAATGCTTGATTTTATTTATATATGTGTGTCTCTGTGTGTGTGTGTGTGTGTGTGTGTGTGTGTGTATTTCTGATCCAGATCAGATGTTCATAAATATTTCAGCTAGTAGGGTTATAGCTCAAGGAAGGGACCTGTGGTGTTGCTATGTGCATTTTTGTAAAGTAGAGCCTTTATTTTTATTTGACAATATACTTTAAAAAAAAAAATCAAGTTCTGGTGTGAACTGATATTCCACAAAAGTTAGAGAGAGTTAAGAGGGCAGCTAAAATTGCATCCTCTTCCTCCTTCGTCCCTGGAACCTCCCCATAATCAGGAATTGGTTAGTCACCTGCTTTTTAAAGATAAATTTCCCTGGGGGGCTCTTTGCTGAGAAATGGTGGGAAACAGAACTGGGTTAAAAATAAAATTTAGACATTGCTAAATTTCTGAATTATCATGGTTGTGATTTACTTTGTGCAGAAAACATAAATTGGCAGTGTGTTTGCTCTTTAACATTAACACAGAGAGAATATTTGCAATGAGTACGCACCGCCTCGGTATCTCTCTCCTATTAACAGAACAGGAGCAAAGGAACGTACACGTGTCTGTGTGGGGGGAAACTTCTCATTGGGCTTAGTAGTAAGCTCCATGTAACAATTACATTGTTGTCCTGAATCGTCTTTGAGTGTGACTGGGAGATTAAATATAAATGTTGACCTGATTGGATTATATCTCAGCAATGAGCTGTCCTAAAAAATAGCAGTCACATGTCACTCTAGACAGTTACCAGACTTACTCTTTTGGCTTTTATATTCAGGATAATGATTTATGCAGTGAAGTGTCATAGAAACTGGGATGCTGTCGTTTCTGTCTGTCTCTCCGTCTTTTGTCTGTTCCAACTTGGATGTATGGGCTGTGTTAGAGTAGTTAGCTTGAGTGGATCGTCCATTATCCTTAAGCGATATAAGCAACAAGAGCTTTCTGATTGGGGAGAGCTTCGTTAAAGCAAATGCTTGGAAATAGCCAGCTGTAAAAAAAAGAAAAAAAGTCCTCAATTAGATATAAACTTCAGAGCCTGTGTTTATCCTTTCAGAAGAGCAGTGTGTTTAGAGTGAGGGTGTAAACCCACAGGCCTGGATTCTGCCTAGTGTTCGGGGATCTGTTTTAACATTAGGTGGGCTTGATAAGCTTGGTTAGCTCTTGAGGGCAGGTCTGGTTCTTTGCATTCTTAGGCGGGGCATAGAATAGTCAGTCGCTCAGTCGATGAGAGAAGGTAAAAGGAAGAGGAAGGCGAAGGTAGGTCCTAAAGGACTGGAATGTGATGGGAGTGGATGCATATTCTTTCCCCTTCCCTACAATAGTCTGTACCCCCCTGACAAAAGCCCTCTGTAGGAGGCTTGGAGACCCTTGAACCTGCAGCTTTGTATTACTGGAGTGACAAGTCTAAAATATGCATTCGTGGAGCCTATAGAACAGCTCTGAGGCTGTGTCCTTGATTTTTACATATATTGTGGGTTGTTTTGGGGGCTGGCTACTCCAGCCCAACTTCCCCAAGTTCTCAGTGGAACTCCTGATCTGTAAAATGCCTCACGATGAGGGAGCCCACGAGACAAAGGTGTGGTCAGGTTTGCTGTGTGCTGGAAGACCGCTGTTGGTAACTGATCTCTAGTGAGGTTGGGGAAGGCCGCCACAGGGCTGATGTAGCGTTAGGCCCTTGGTGTAGAGCTCACTGAATTCTTCCAATCAGTGGGGGGGTGGGGAAGGTGTTAACCCTATTTTGTAATTGGGGCATCCGAGGCTCAGAAACATTAACTTGCCCAGTGTCATACAGTTTGTGTGACAGGGAGGGAATTTGACCCAAGGCCCATTTGACGGATTCAAAACCTGTAGATTCTCTCAACTCTGCCAGCTTCTGCTTTTCGGAATCAAAGTAGCAAAGAAATGGGAGGACAAGCTCAAGACTCTCTGTTGATTTTTAGGAATTTAAACATTATTATTGAAAGTGTACAGAAATATATTTACTCCCAGAGTTTCATAAGTAACAATAACATGTCCATGTTGTCAAGAGATGCCATTGTTCATTGGAAACCTCTATGCGTCCATTACGGTATGAGGCCCTAGAGACGCTAAGACGTAGCCTTATGGAGAGGTAGATTACATGTACAGCTAGCTAAAATCACAATTTTATTATAGAAATGTTAAAAATATATCTTGTCAAGTGACAGTATACTTTCTTCAAGCCAATAGCCTCTAGTTTGAAATGGCTGTGTTGTACCATCAACCCCTTCCCTCCGAAGCTATTGTTAATGTCAAGAAAAGCTTGTTGTGGCTACAAAGCACACACCGAGGCGTGGAATTAGAACAACTTAGATATGCTGTGTTTGGGAACTTGCCTGTTACGGATCAGAATTCCGTCACAAGTTTCTTTAAGGTCAAAGTTTGTCTCTTAAAATATCAAATACCTCTAGGAGGTTTAGGGTATTAGACACTCTGACTTTAGTATGAAGTAGATCAGTTAGCATTCTTTTGCTATCTAGCTGAGACCATATGCATTGATAAAGTGGGAGTTTTGATTGAGGATGAAGATAGAGAAGGAATTTTGGAACCAGAACATTTTGGTGACAGAGCAGATACTGTGGAGTACTGGGTGTTGGCCTTGGGACTGGTAAGGGAGGAGGACATTGGAAACCAGAGCAACCAGCCCAAGGGGTAGAAAGAGCTAGGAAGACTCCAAGTACAAATTTTGCTTCTTTCTTGTTTCTCCCTGGAACCCAATAAAGGGTGCTTTTGTGTCTGCTTCGCTGCCTGGCTCTCTTCCCCCAGGACCTGGAATTGATGGGTTAGTTGAGTTTCCTTGGGCAGTGTAAGGTTGTGTTAACATCTGCAATACTGATTCTTGGTTTTAACTCAGTTGTGACGAATGGTGGATATATCGTTCTGACCAGATTCTAAGCTGGACTTCATGGTTTGCAATGGAAACTTCCAGTGCTTATACCCCTCTCTTTAAAAACATTTCTCCTAAAGCAGTTTGCTGTAGGTTGTGGCTGCTACCTCCTCGGTGTCTTTTTCTGAGGGTATATAAATCATTTCAGCTTGAGATCAGGAACCGGGGTTTTTACTTCTCTGTCCAACACATTTCTTCCTTACAGTTTCTTGCCCAATACATGGGTTGATGATACTAACAGATATAGCTTCTCTACTTTGAGGATTGTCTGAAGCAAGATTTTGATCTCAGGGTAGCTTCCCTTGCAGTACGTGATTGGAAACTGAGAACAAGTTCAGATTTTAGTTTAGGTAAAAATATGGCCAGGCGTGATGGCTCATGCCTGTGATCCCAGCACTTTGGGAGGGGAAGTCAGAGGATCATTTGAGGCTGAGACTTTGAGACCAGCCTGGGCAACATAGTGAGACCCCATCTCTACAAAAAAATTTAAAAATTAGCTGTGTGTGGTGGCATACACCTGTAGTCCCAGCTACTCTGGAGGTTGAAGCGGGAGGATCACCCAGGAGTTTGAGGTTAACAGTGAGCTATGATTGCTCTATTGCACTCCAGCAGAGCAAGACCCTGCCTCTGAAAAAAAAATTACATATATGTATGCATGTATGAAATTGCTATAAAACCAAGTGTAGAGTTCCTTTTGAATTGACCTACTTTTGGATTATGCACCCATTAAGAATTTATCCCTTATTAATTAAACAAATAAAAAGAAGTAAGCAAATAAAAACACACAAAATCGTATTATCCCCAAATAGTGACTAGATCCTAAGGGCAGACGTAAAGCTTTTTGAAGGTAGAAGTGAAAAATGAGGCAAAAGAAACCAGGAATCAAGACGTGTGTGTGCCTCTACCAGCACCCGTGTGAGCACTGTGTAGGTAAGGACCCTTGTCTTGATAAATAGACACCTGCATATCAGTCCTCCACTCCTCAATCTGAATTTTGTAGACTAGTGGTTGGTAAGCTGCAGCCAGCTGCCTGGGTTTTTTTTTTTCCTTTCTGTTTTTAGTAGAGAGGGGTCTCACTCTTGCTCAGGCTGGTCTCGAACTCCTGAGCTCAAGCAATCCTCCCGCCTCAGCCTCCCAGAGTGCTAGGATTATAGGCATGAGCCACTGCGCCTGGCCTGTTTTTTGTTTATTAGTTAAGAACTGTTCTTATATTTTAAATGGTTATGGTTATGTGAGTATCTATATGATATCCTCGATTTTGCCTCTTGGCCTGCAAAGCCTAAAATAGTTACTATCAGGCCCTTTGAGAAAATGTTTGCTGGCCCCTGGGTCAGACCTCCCAGAAGCGGGGTGCTTGGTTTCTCACGTGTTCTTCTGCAATCTGGGACTAGGAGGTCAGGATGCTGACTTGTGGGAAGATGCTGGTGGCGTGCGGATGCCTGCTGTCCCTCTTGGCTGTGAGAAAGCAAAAAGGGAGAAGGGGTTGGGCCCGAGCCCTGAAGGGCAGGTTTGCTTCTGGTTTTAGCCTAGGAAGGTGACTCGGTAACAGGGGGTAGTTGAAGTTAGGAGTGTAGATTTCATCTGGGTTAAGTGGTGACATACGTATTAAAAAAAAGTGGAGAAAGTATACTTAAAAGCACGTTTTGTTTTTAGGATGTGGAAAGGCCATAAACTGAAATGTCCCTCTATGAGCAAACATTTCCGTCTGCATTTCAGATGTTCTTATTTCTCTGGATTTTAGTTTTGTGACATGTACTGTTTGTTGTGTTTCTAAGTTGTTGCCTATTTCAAATTCCAAACAATTTATTATTTTCTGTCAGAGGAAAATTCAGAGTAACCATAAAGCACTGATGGGGTTTCAGAGTCTTGAAGAAATGAAGAGCAGAAGAGGAATTTTGTGATTTTCCTTTGGCTCAGAAGATTCGGAAAGAGTTAACTGCCATGATCTATATGCTATTCCAGGCCTCTCTACGTCCTAAATACAAACATCATTTTGAGGGTGGGCCTGTCCTATATCAGTAGGTCTTTGTTTTCAAAGCCTAATGCACAGTAGATACTTAAATGACTGAATGCAACCTATGTTTTAAATCTTCCATTAAACTTATACCACTCTTGATTATTCTTTCCAGAATGGGGCTTATATTAATATTGGAAATACCCTTCATTTGTGTGATACTTTACAATTTATCAGAACGTCCACATAAACCCCAGATGTGGTGGTGGGTGCCTATAATCCCAGCTACTCAAGAGCCCAAGGCAGGAGGATCGCTTGAGCCCAAGAATTCGACACCAGCCTGGGCAACACAGCAAGACCCTATCTCACAAAAGCCTTCCACATAAAATTCTTCCTTGATCCTCACAAGAACCCTGCAAGATGAGTATTATTTACCAGGATGCTCAGAGAACTTAGGGGTCATACAGCCGGTTAGTGACGAACAAGGAACTTGTACTTATAAACCTGACATAGTTGGAGAAAACCTGGTGTGTTAGTTATCTTCTGTCTCTCAGTCCTCAGCCCCCAAGGGGAAGCAAGAGCCTAAGTCATCTTGGCAAATGCATTAGAGGCCGCGACTTGGGCTTTCCTTCAATAGAGACGTTGGGGTAGTGGCTTGTTGCTCTCCTTCACACGAACAGTTCTTGGTAGTGCTGTTTGTTCCCTCAGTACTTTGTGTTACTCTGTTGTGTGCATTCATTCATTTCTCAGAATGTTTAGTAAACATTTCTCTTGTGCTCTGGCACCAATTTCCTACCCACTCCTCAGTGACATACTGCACAGGTGGCTTTGGAACCCGGGGAAGAAATGATAGGTTGCTTTAGTCTTTCCTCACAGTGACAAGGGGTCTTGACTGGTGCTTCCGTCCTTGGATGGATGCTTAGGCTGCCCTGCGACAGCCCCCACCGCACGTGCCATCAGTGCCAGGGTCTCCCTGTCTTCCTTCTTCTCATTCCTTGTGGCCAACAACCTGCAGAGGTTGACCTCGCCTTGTATTTTTTCCCTGCCTCTCAGTAAAATGAGGAATTTGGACTCAAATATATAGAAATAGAAACCCGTTTGTGCCGTTGACCTGCCTCTGATTTTTACTTACTTTAATCATAGATGGAGACCAAGATCTTCCTGAGACCCAGGCTCCAACCTCTGCCCCCATCTGCATCCCTCTCTGTGCCTCAGCTGTGGTGGTCTCTTGTCCGTGCCATCTCAGTGGGCCACACTTCCTACTTCCGCAGGGTCACTAAGAAGGAAAACCTTCCCTGAATTAATTCCCTGAGGAGGCCAGTTCCTGCTGTTTTGGACCTTTGTGTGCTTTGCCTTCGTATAGCACACATCCCAGTGTTAGCTTGGCAGTTCCTGACTTCTTCACTTGATTGACACAGACCCCGTGAGCCTGTGAGCTCCGTGAAGGCAGCGACCATGTTTATTATACTCAGTGCTTGATTTCTAGTGTTCAGGACAGAGACTGGCGCGAAGGAGATGCTTCATGAATCTTTACTGAATCAACCAATGAATGGATTCCACCTTCTAAGTGAAGCTTTGTTTAACTCACTCTTGTAGTTCTTTCCCCTGGAAATCACGTTCTGCCATGCCAGCCGGGCCCAGAGATCAACAGTTAGAAAGTGCTGTCTTCCAATTCCAGATGGCTTAAATGCCCTTGAATTCCCCACAGCACCAAGAGCAGGGTCAGAAACTTCATAGGATGTTGACTGATTGTAGTATACTTTTTTTGATATTCATGAACAATGACTAAAAGTGTACTTTTCTGCTATTAGTTTTTTCCCACTAATTTGCAAATTTACCTTGGCTCTTATAAAAGCTATGGTGGAGGAGTTTTATTGTAACTGTTAAAGTCCATTTCTAATTTCCTCCAAATTACATTTTAAAATTTTCAATTTGAAGGGAAACAACAATCTGTCACTTTTTATTTCTGCCTCACTATGCCACCTAGTGGATAATACAGCTGTGACTAGGCAGTGGCCTTTGCCAATTTCCTAACCACAGATTCCATGAAAGGGAAAATTTGGGTGCCTTTTTATGCTTTTAGATCACCTACAATTTCTGCCAATAATTTTTGTTACTAGACAAGTATGGATTTTTTGGGAGGAGCTCAGTATTTAATTCAGAATTTAAAAATCTTGGCCCATATGTCTGAAATTTCCCACATCACCAATAAAGGATAACAATGCAAAGACTGTCATTAAAGACAGTTTATATAATAATGACATACAGGATACTAATTCAAAGAATGAGGTCTTAAGTTTAGAAACAAGGCTATTTCAAACATCTGACCTTTTTTTTTTTTTTTTTTTTGGTATAACTTGCTTCAGTTTCATCTACTGTTTTGTTACTAATTTTAAGTCAAAATAATTAGTAAGGCTTGTTGATTTGCATTTTCAGTATTTTCACTGGCTTGGCTTTGGCTCCCACATTTCATCTGGATGGGAGGTTGATACAGGAAACCTCACCTTTCCCCACCCTGCCTCTTGTCTTAGCTGCCACTACCCTGGATGGAGTATGTTCCAGTAGGATGGAGCAGTTGCTTTTTTTTTGGTGCTGATTTCCATTAGGTGCAGTGGATGCTCATTATTGTGCTAACTATACCATGTAATAACACATTCAGTTAATCAAGTTTGTGATATTTCAAATATATAACAAATACTTATGCACTTGAAACCCTAAACCGTAAGCTTTTTAATTTTATCCATAGATTAATGGTTTAAAATAAAATTGTCTTTCTTACTGAGAGCTGATTAACGTCTTCAAAGTGTCGTTGCTGTTTTATTGATGTGCCTACATAAGGAGTTCACAATCTCCCCCCCCCACCTTGCAATCTTTTTTTCTTGTAGGAAAAATTTTAAGATTACCAAAAGGATCCTTGAAGTATAAAAATAAGTATGGTTTCTGAAAATAAATAGTATTTCTTTTATTCTTCTTGAACTGGCATTTAAAAAACCTGGCATTTGGTTCATGGCTGCAGTACTAGTAAATTGCTAAAAGTAATAGGTCATTTCACACGAAGAGACTTAGAAATGTTTATGCCCTTTAATCCAGAATTAACTAGAAAATACAGGGGTGGGGGGAAGCTATAGGCACAACAATGTTTGCCATAGTGTTAGTTATCATAGCAGAAAATTGGATACTCTTTTAATGACTGCTAGGACTATGGGTAATAAATTCTATAGTAAATGTGGTTATTTACAAATTAACTAAAATAAAATAAAGTTAAATATTCAGTTCCTCAGTTGCAGTAGCCGAATTTCAAGTGCTCAATAGCCATGTGTACCCAGTGGTTACTGCGTTGGACAGCACAGCTGTAGAACATTGTCATCATGACAGAAACTTCTACGGGAGAGTATTGCTAGCCAGGTGCCTCTCAAACTTTAATGTGCATATTAATCACATGGGGGCTTTAGTTAAAATGTATATTCTTACCAACAAATTCAAATTAGGGCTTGAGATTCTGCAGTTCTAACAAGCTCTGAGCAATTGGCAATGTGGTAAGTAAGGGCTAGGGTCTTTACAGTCTTGCATTTATTCCCTGATTCTATAGGAAAGGCGTGCCTTTGAAGCTCAGGACTCTTTATGTAGGTTTACTGGCTTTATGGGTTTAACCAGGCTAATTGATGTACAGCGGAAACATTGTGTCTCTCTCTTCTGTGTGAGCCATCCCCTCTTTGTGCCTGAGGTCTGGGAGGAAACAAGTTTACCTTGTATGTTTCACATGGGGCCCACCCTGCTGGCAGCATGTAGCTGAGCAACTCTAATAATTGGTCTTCTAACCTGCCTTTTGACAAAGCAGTTTATAATCATCTTTATCTTGGTACCTATGATATTATGGGGTGGTGGTTTTCATGTTTGTTTGTTTTTTAAAGTGAAGCTGTGTTTTAATGTTATATGGGCTTAGTCAGGTTTAAAATCATAGGGTAGACAGGGCTTTGTCTGTCTCGCCAAATTAGCACCTTCCTTTTTGGCTTATTAATGGCTTATTTGTAATTACAAATAAGAATGGTATGTTTATAGCTTATTGCTTAGTGTACCAGAGCAATGAACATAGAGGTCTTAAATATAATTATCTGCTGTTTTTGTTTTTGTTTCCCCTCATATCTTGTTAAAATTGGACTCATGCAGATCTAGATTCAGATTGTGATCAGCCAACTATTAGCCATAGGGGCTTGCCATGGGCAGCCCCTTGATCTCTCATGCTTTATATTTTCATATGTGAGAAAGGGATTGTGTAGGGTTTCAAGGATTACTAGGCAATAGCCACAAAGCACTTAGCACGATATCCAACACACTGTTAACCCTCAGTGAGGCAAGTGTCAGGATCCCCTTTTCCGTGTGTGTTAACAGAGGCACAGCCATTAGGGAACTTGTGCATCAGTGCCTAAAACTGACTATTGAAAGAGCCAGAAATAAAGTCTGACGCAACTCCCTTCCTGCACCCTTTCCTTACCAAGTCTCCGCAGAAGAGGTACTGAGCTGGGTTGACGGGACCCAGGCCAACTGCTTGGAAGTAGCCATCATGCTTGCTAAGGTGTTCTGAGTTGTTAGAGTGATTGGATCCATGGCTGGTCTGGTGCCCAGACTTGTATTACCTTGACCAAGTTACTTTACTTTTCTGACTTCAGTCTCCTTTCTGTGAAATGAGTATTAGTTATAATATTGATAGTAGCTAAAATTGACTGAGCATTTACTGTGTGCTAGCCACTACCTTGAGTTCTGTACATGCATTATCTGATTAAATTCTCACAACCACCCTAGAGAGGTGGGTCTTCTTGCTGCCTATGCTTTACAGATGCGGGAAACTGAGGCAAGCAGAAGTTAAGTAACTTGCCCAAGGTGTAAGCGGTGCAGCATGGATTTGAATCTACACTTTCTGGCGATGGAATCTATAATGTGTTCTTTTTTTTTTTTTTTTAAACAGCTTTATTGACCTATAATCCATATACTATATAATAAAAGTGTGCAACTAATGTTTTTTAGTATAGTGTATTCACAGAGTTGTGCAGCCATCACCACAATCAATTTTAGAACGTTTTTATCACCCCAAAAGGAAACCCCATACCTATTAGCGGTCACTCCCCATTTCCCCCTAAACCCCACAGCTCTAGGCAACCACCAATCTGTTTTCAGCCTCGATGAATTTGCCTCTTCTGGACATTTCACGTAAATGGAATCGTACAGTATTTGTCATTTTGCATCTGGCTTCTTTTACTTATAATATTTTCAAAGGTCATCCATGTTGTATCATGTGTCGGTACATTGTTCCATTTTATTGCTGAATAATAGTCTATTATATGGATTTACGACATTCTGTTTATCAGTCATCAGCTGATGGGCATTTGGACTGTTTCCACTTTTTTGCTATTATAAACAATGCTGCTGTGAACATTTGTGTACAAGTTTTTGTGTGGACGTATATTTTCAATTCCTTTGGGTTCTGTTGAGGGTGTGTGTTTGTGTGTGTTTTCCTTTGATTTGTTCTTAATGCTCTTCTGCAAGAAAGAAAACAGGCCATTCTTACTTGGGAGTGGTCACCTTGCATTGAGGCTGCAGTTTTAATGATGGGGACCTTTATCGAGAGAGTGCTCGTTCTGCAGTGGGCACCAAGCAAGTCTCTTTACTAGCGAGCGTTGCTTTATTCAGTCCTCACAGTTCTAATGGGGGAGGGATCTCGGGCCGCCTTTTGCAGAGAAGGCACCCAAGCCTCACCAAGGGAACTGCTCCAGGTCACAGGGCTTGGGGAGTGTGTCGGCGCTGAGTTTAGACCCAGGCGTGTGTGACGGCCTACAGAGCTCCTACACCGTGTTATGTGGCCACCCTTGTCCACCTCCCACTTGAAGGTTTACTGGCCTGGATTTTACAGAGTGCTTTCATGAGAATTTGCCTGGTTTTACCTTTTTACCCAGTGGCAATGGAATTGAATGGGTACCCAAGTTTGTGAGTGCATTGAGGGGTAGATTCTTGGCTGGAAGTCTGTTTTTGGAGTCCAAGTTCATTGCTCTTTGCATTTCAACACAACTATTTTCAAAACTATAGATTGTACCCCCAGGTATACTGTCATCCTCTCCTAATTCTGTATTATTTATTTAAGTGCATGCTGAAAATTTATCTTAGGCAAGGAAAGGGCAATGTGGCTTAAAAATAAAACAACTACTCAGTAACTCTGGTACTCTTCAGCAATAGGCCCAGGATTGAGTCATATTAATTCTGATGACCTATCAGATACCCCTGTGTAAACTTCTATATGTATCTTTTTTTCTTTAAACTCGGTCTACCCAGGCTGTGTGTGGAAAAGCACACATCACATTCTGTCTGTAGAAAAGGAATTGGATCCAGAGTCAGGCACCAGCTTCAGATGTCATCTCTGACAGCGGTGAGCTATGTAAACTCTCTGGCCTCAGCTTCCCTGTTTGTAAAATGGGGCCAATCACAGCTAACTCACGGGGTTGTGGGCATTCAGTGAAAAATTATATTGTGAGCAGTGTGAACCCCGGCTGGATGTTCATGTTAATGACTTCCTTCCTTTCCAGTCCTCATAGCCATCTTGTCTCCCATCTCCAGGGTGAGTATGTGGTTTAAGGCTTCCAAGCCGTAGACTAAGGTATTTCCACATGCCTGTCCATGCTGAGAATGTCGAATCCTGTGTGTGTTATTAAACAGTGTGCTGCCCAGCCACACTGAGTACTCAACAATGTCTTGCAGGTTATCCCTCTTGGCTCTGAACATGCTGTTCCCTGTACGCAGAATGTCCGCCCAGCTGACCAGTCAGTTGGCCTTTATCCTTGAGCTCACACAGAATGTATTGTCCACCTCCCTGCACCCCACACCTCCCATCCCAGTTAACACCTCCTGTCTGTGCCATCAGCTTCACATTGTGTGGACTTGCTATGATGCCATCACCCACCCTGCCCCGCCCGGCATGGCCTTTCTTCTTTCATAAACATACTAAGCTTGTTTCCCACCTCGGGGCCTTTGCATTCACTGTTCCCTTTGCAATCTGGGAAGCTGTCCAGATTTTCTTTTGATAAATTCTTTCCAACTTCACATCCCATGGCACTTACTGCTACCTGAGATGATAATATATATTCACTTGTTTATTATCTGTGTCCTCTGTTGGAATCCTCCCTGCAAGGAGAGAACTTTGACACATACACCCCAGCATCTGCAGCAGTGTCAGACCTGTTGGAGGTCTGCAGGGAATATTTCTTGAGCAATGAGCCTGTGTCTCCGTCTTTTGTACTTCACCGAGTTGTAATTACTTGTTGACACGTCCCACTTCCCCACTGGACTGTGCGGCTGCCTTAGGGTAATTTGTCTTTCAGTCCGCAGGGCCAGGTATGTGTTCAGTAAATGTGTCCTGAATATATGAGTATGAAAGTTAGGAATCTGAGAAGACGTACCCTTAAAACCTGTGGAGTCTGCTGTCCACCACAAAATGTCCTTCTGTGCCACTGGTAGAACTAGTGCTGGTCGGAACAGGCTGCAGTTGTTCTCATGGCCATTCTTTATTGTCCCCTGCCCCTTTGCTTTGCCCTGTGCTGTTCTTTGGGCCCTGAACAAACCCTTCCCCCCACCCCCCAATCCTCTCTGTTCTTTCAGACCTCATCTCATGGCTCTTGCTCATGGAAACCTTCCCTGGCCCACCTGCCCTAATCAGGTGCTGGCTCTGCGGAGCTGCCTGAGAACAGTGCTGTATGTTTGCTCTTCATTTGATCCTCAGAGCACATTGTCCTTGGTAAACATTTGTTGGGTGAATGAGTAAAGAATTAGTGCTGATGTATTTGCATACTCATGTCCATGGCAACATTTTTCACAATAGCCAAGACATATAAGTAGCTCACTGTCTATTGATGGAAGAGCAGATAAACAAAATGTGTTATATACATACGATGGAATATTATTCAGCCTTAAAAAGGAAGGAAATTCTGATACATAGATGAACATAGCTTCAACATAGATGAACCTTGAGGACATTACACTGCGTGAAGTAAGCAGGTCACAAAGACAAATACTGTGTGATTCTATTAATATGTACATGATGTATCTAATGTCAAATTCATAGAATCAAAAAGTAATATAATGGTGGTTGTCAGGAACTGGGAGGAGATGGAAACAGGGAGTTGTTGTTTGATGGGCATAGAGTTTCAATTTTGCAAGATGAGAGTTCTGAAGATTCACAATAGTGTGAATATACTACTACTGTCTTAGTCTGTTCCTGCTCCTATAACAAAATACCTAAAACTAGGTAATTTATAAAGAACAGGAATGTGTTAGCCCACAGTTCTGGATGCTGGGAAGTCACAGATCAAGGTGCCAGCAGATGATGTGTCTGGTGAGGGCTGTTCTCTGCTTCCAAGATGGCGCCTTGTTGCTGCATTTTCCTATGGAGGACGAGGTGGAAGGGACAAATGCTACCTCCTTGCATGATAGAAAGCAGAAGGACAAAAGGGTGTCCCCCAAGCCCTTTTATAAGGACACTAATCCCATTCCTGAGGGTGACACCCTCTTGATGTAATCACTTCCTAAAGGCCCCACCTCCTAACACTATCACATTGAGTCTTAGATTCCAGCATATGAATTTTGGGGCAACATATACATTCAAGCCATAGCAGCTACTGAACTGTGTACATTAATAGTTGACCCTTGAACAATGTGAGGGTCAGGGGTGTTGACCCCCCACACAGCGAAAATCCAAGTATAATTTCTGACTCCTCAAAAACTTAACTCTGGTAGCTACTATTGACCAGAAGCCTTACCAATAACATAAATAGTTGATTAACACATTTTGTGTGTTATATGTATTATATATTGCTTTCTTACAATACAGTAAGCTAGAGAAAAGAAAATGTTATTAAGAAAATAAGGAAGAGAAACTATATTTCCTATTCATTAGGTGGAAGTGAATCAGCATAAAGGTCTTCATCCTTGCTGTCTTCACGTTGAGGAGGCTGAAGAGGATAAGGAAGAGGAGGGGTTGGTCTTGATGTCACAGGGGTGGTAGAGGCGGAAGAGGTGGAATGGAAGGCAAGAGAGACAGGCATACTTTATTGAACAAAAAAATCCGTACATAAGTGCACCTGTGCAGTCCAAACCCGTGTTATTTAAGGGTCTGCTGTACTTAGAAATGGTTAAGATGGTAAATTTAGTGGTTTTTTTTAGCACAGTTAAAAAAAAGAATTAGTGTTGCCAGAAACTGACTTCTGGAAATCACTGTAGAAGGATCCAGAGTTAAGTCCTAGGACACCTATGACTTCTGGGCAGTATGCGTGAATTTAAGAGGAAGAAGTATTTATTTCCTCATCAGGATATGCTCAAGTGTTTTCCTAACGACCATCAGAGCAAAGGAGTGAGCTGGCCTGAACCCTGCAAGTTGCCTGGGTGCTCACGTTTCTCTGCCCCTGGGGCCGGTGAGCCAGCCCTGGGCTGAGCCTGCCTGGTGTGTACGGAGCCTGCACATGTCTGCATGGACCTGGTCAAGGCCTGGGCCCCCACTCAGCTTCCAAGGGTCCTTCTTTGTACCCCCTGCCCTCTTCCATGTGAGATTTCAGACATAAAATTTCATCCATTTCCAATTCTGTTTAGCCGTTGTAACACTGACTGAAGAACTGTGCTGAGAACTTGTTCCTATAGCATCCTGGCGAAGCACGTGACCATTTTCAAGTGCCTATTCAGCACCAGCACGAGCGCTTGTAGAGATTGCCTCTTTTCTTGCTGGCATTGACCCTCTGCGGTGCAGATGGTTTTATCTCCATTTTACGAAGAAGGATACAGCGTATCCAAGGCCCCACATCTAAGTGTCAGAACAAGGATTACACCCAGACCTTGTGACTTTAAAACTTACTTTCTTGCCTCTGCTCCAGGTTGTTTCCTATATGGTCTCCCTCATGGTCCAAATTTATGTACATCTCAGTCTCAAGCAAATAACACACTCTTCATTTGCAAACTGCTTGGCCCAGCCTTGTGGTATGTAACACGCTCTGCGGTAGCAAGAATGACCCGGGCTCCCCAAGACCGGGCTTTTGAAATCCCAACCCCAGCTCTCAAGCCCTAGGCATCCCACAAAATCTTTACTAGATGTTCAGAAACCTAAAATTTGCTTTTCCAACCCCTCTTCCCCAGTGGTAAAGACAAAGAAACAGGTGGCAGGGCTCTTTGTTATTCTTTTATCTGCTAAGTTTTCAGAAAGGTTAGAAAGTGGAGAGAACTTTGCTGAGAGTGCACTCTGTTCCCTGGGTTGGCTCCGAGCTGCACCAACTGCCCAAGTCTTATCTTCCCCTGGCTTGTTATCTCCAAGGATGTAAAACATTTTCTCTCCATGCCTTTTCATTTCTCTGTAACATTAACCATTGGCCTGAAACATCACCGATTCATTTCCCTCTGGCTTTTACTTTTGTGTGTGTGTATATGTGGGAGGGTCTATACGTCTATACTGTATAAATAAATACTTTTCTGAACATTCTTTTGCATAGTATTGCTCTAAAATGTCCCACTTACTTAATAATTTTTACTTAGATACTGAATCATTTTATATGCCCAAAAGAAATATCTAATGCTCTCTGTTCCTGGGAAGGGAGAGAGGGAGGAAAAGAAAGCTAATGTTACGGTCATGCAAATCCAGATTGCTTTCTTTTTCTCCTTACAAGTGGTGCTTTTCAAAGTGTTTGGCGTCCCTGCTGTATGGATGTGTCACTGTGCAAGATGACAACAGGATTTTCTGGGAATGTGGGCCACTATTGTACCCGCCTTACGTAACCACGTGGAGTGATGGAAATGGGTGAGCAGCCAGGGATGTAGGCGGTGGCCTGGCCCATGATCTCCGGAGGCCATGAAGACTGCTCAGGTCCTCCACAGGGTGTGGATCCAGGCTGTTAAAAAGTTGGGGAGATGGAAAGGCCATGTGAGTCCCTCTGCCAGCTGTCCCCTTTTTCTTTCCCATCATTTCTTTGCAGGGAGGGAGGGGGAGCCACAACCCCTCTCACAGTGACTCCTTTATCCTCGGATTTATTTGTGCGCTTTCTGGCAGCTTTCAGCAACAAATTGTGAGGTGGTAGATTGTAGTCAATGGTGGGTTTTTTAAATTCTTGTCTTATTTTTAGCAGACCTATGCGAACCTGATAGCCTCTTCCTGGATTTGTGGATCAAACGCTGCTGTTTTCCATGTGTTGGGAACCTGCAAGAGTGGGTTTTGATTCCTGGGTAGAATTTAACATTCTGCCTTGTATGTATGTTCGTGTTTGAGAATTTCTTGTTTTGGGATAAAACTTTTTGCTTTCTTATTCTTTTGTCTAGCTTCAAAACTATAGGAAAAAATGTTTGGATGTTCTTTTTTTTCCCTTTTATAGTTTGAGCTTATGCAGTACTGTAACATGTATGTTTACTTTTATGGCTTGGGAGTTTTATTTAGCATGTAACTTATGGGCAGCTTTGGATTAATTTTTGGTTTTAGCTATAACCTCCATCACCGGGAAGCAGCACTTTGTGGACATAGAACATAAAAGTTGCCTGTTTACCTTGGGCAGTGAAGATGTTGATATCTGCTTTGTGGTTGGTTTTTAATATGTTTCCATGTTCTTTATATAAAATATAAAGGATTTTTATTTATTTGGCCATGGTTTTTCAAAGGAAAGAAGCTTTATAAAAAATAGAAGATTTAAAAAAAATCAAGTAACTATTAATATTTGCTTTAGTCCCATTCTCTTCTTCAATCATACAAATACCTTACTGTTAACACAAAGTTTTTTATTTATGGTGGAAAGATTAGCCCACTTTCAACTTTCCATGGAGTCCAGGAATGACTTGTTAAGATATGGAAGGGATTGTCATTAACACTATTTACGTGAAAGGTAAAAGTGACAAGGAAAAATGATGAAAAGCACATTGAGGATCCTCCTGGCAGATGGGATGTTGGCGGTTGGGTTGAAATGGTGACTCGGCGTCCTCGGCACCCTCTGCTCCCCAGACCTAACCTGCACCTCCACCCTGCCCGTGCCTTTCTCTGCCTCCCTGGCACCTCTCGCATTACTGGTATCACCTTCCCCCTTGCCTTGCCTCCACTGGAAATTACCCTCTTCTCTCTTCTGCTCTTTGAACTGTGTTAAAAATTTGGTATTAGGTATACCTGTACCATTCTGTTTTGGTCAGTATTGGGTCCTTCACCAGGAATCAGTGTTCAGTTTGATGTTCACCCGCTCGTCTCCCTATTTGTTAAACCTATGAAATGTTTGGTACCCATAAAAGAATTAAGTATCTAAATCATGAAGGATAATAATTAAACATATTCCATGAGCCCATCACACATATCCATAGTAGACCCTCACCGACCTCACTCTGGCTCCTTCCCAAGTCACTTCATGCTGAGTTTTGTGTTTTTCATTCTTTTGCTCTTTCTTTATAGTTTTGCCTTGTACATGCATACAGCCACATGCACACAAATACATCCCTAAACGAAAGATTAGTTTTGTTGGCTTTTTTTTACTGTTGTAAAAATTGCATAACATAAAATGTACCATCTTAACCATTTGTAAGTGTACAGTCAGTAGTGTTAAATGTATTCACGTTGTTGTTGTGAAACATTGTTTGCTTTTTGGACTATATGAAAATATCACACTCTACAAATTCTTCTGGGATTATTTTTCACTCAACATTATGCTTGAGATGCATCCATGTCATGGTGATGTGTGACTGTGGTTTTCGCTGCAGTACAATACTATATTTTACTAATATATCACAATTTATTTCTCCATTCTGCTCTTGCTAGATATTTGGGTTGTTTCCAGGTTTTGGCTATTGAGAACATTGCCGCTGTGAATAGTCTATACATGCATCCATGCACACATACTCACACATTTCTCTAGGGCCTTGGAGAAGAATCACTAGGTCGTGAATTTTATAAACCTTTAACTCTGATACATGTGTGCTTTTTCTGTGGCCCTGCATGTAAAGCTCCCCAAATGCTAAGCAGCCACCTGCTGCCATTCATGCAGAGAAAGGTGGAATATCGATAGCAAATCTGATCTGGGCACAGCCAAGCACAGGCTGGGTGGGGCCAGAGCCCACTGGCCCAGTTTGAATGGTATGAACAGCTCAGCTCCCGGCTAAACCACTGCACGCTGGCAGCCTGTCCCCAGGGAGAGTCCCAGAGCTGATGTTCTGAGGAATAATTATGTGGGGTGCTTTGTGTTTCTGGGAAGGTAATATATAAACGAGGCAGGGAAGACACACAATGATTTGCATTTTGGGGCCACCCGTGGTTAGCTGATGAATTCCACAACGGCTTGGGTTATTTTATTCACTAATGTAACCGAAGTGCCACAAACCATATGCTTGGCACATAGTGGATGCTCAGTAAATATTTTCGAATGAATGAGTGATTGAATGAATGAAGTGTTTTCTGTGAGACTTTTGCAAAAAGGCCTGGTTCTGTGGGCTAAATACACACAGTTATGGTGTATTTTTAATGCTTAAAGGAGCTATTAAAATTTATTTTTACCCAATTTTCCCACCTTTAAAATTAAGATTCTATATTTATCACTTAGTTTAGCAGAGCATATATTCTTTTAACATTATGTTTAAGTTGTTAATGGTTATGTCAACCTGTTAACCATAGGTAAGGAACAACCTCTTAGAGTCTGATCAGTTTCATGTCAAGTTGCTAAGGTTTAGGCACCAGGCTAGTTTACAGCAGGGTCTGATTGATTACAAATTTGATTCAGCCCATTGGTGGTGGTAGTGGTAGATTAATCCTCTCAGACAAATTTAATTTAAATCTCCCTTACAGACAGCACAGGAATACGTAAAGTTGGGCCTCATTATGAAAGGACTGTGAATTTCAAAAGCCAGCTTCATTCTACTTGTGCAACATTTTAAAAAATAAAATTTTGTAGCAACTCATTTATTTGGCTAAATGATTAAAAAAACACTTTAAATCCAAAATTTTTAAAAGACAGTTTGCAGTTTTTATATTTAATATAAAAATGTATTCTAAAAGTAAATGTACTCATAAAATATTCTGTCATACCGTATAGCTCCTTGGGAAATTTAACATTTTTTGGTATCTATCCTTCCAGTCTTTTTTCCTATTTGCTTATATAAATATATATTTATGAAAATAGGAATAAACAGTGATGTTTTGTATCTTGATTCCCCCCTCACATCACAGACATTTAAGTATAGATCTCTATATATGTAACCAGTCCCATATTGTTAGACATTTGATTAGTTTCCTATTTAATAAATTATAAGTGATTATAAACAAATTTAGGTTATCTTTGTGCACTTGTGTGAATATCTGTAGAATAAATTTTTAGAAGTAGAGTTGATCCATGAAAGAGTGTGCAGATTTAACATTTTGATACATATTGGTAATTTGCCCCGGGAAAGGTTTGTACCAATTCCCACCACTTCCACCAACAGTGAACAGACCTGAAAATATGAAATGAATTATATCTGTCTCTATTTTTCTCTTTCTCTTTATTTAAAAACATGGGTATCATGGTAAAAAAAAAAATTTTTTTAAAGTTAGTGGACATTAAATAATTATTTTCAGTACCTCCACATTTCATTGTATTGATGTGCCTTCATTTAACCTAAATTTCACTATCTGTCTGCATATTCCATACATACCATTGCCCAGTCCTAGAGATGATTGTCCCAGTACTGGTTAGTTTTTTCCTGATGATTTTAGAATAATTTTTGGGGAGAGGGTGCCATATGATTTTTTTCTTAATGTGTGGGGTTATAACTATATCTAAAGAAGAGCTGGGAACTGTATTTATTTTACCGTAACTTCCAGATTACTTCACTTTATTGAAATTCCTCAGCTTTAAGGTATGGGAGGAAGGTGCTGAGAAGATGAGCTGGGAAAAGCGCGCATGCTCACAGGGTCATTTTCAGGTGGTAATGGCTTGGTTTTACTGAGGCCACATCTAAACCTGAAGGTTCTATGGGAAAGGAAAGGACGACCAGTTCCGATTTACTACTGGAGTTCAATTGGGTTTCTGCTTTCTAGTTCCCTTTAAGAAAACTTCTAAAAAATATATAAAACTTTATTAAAATCTTGGAAAATGTGTTATACCGGCACGTGTTGGAAAATGCTATTTTAGACATAGATGATAAATGCGTACATGGAGGGGAACTAAAGAATGACAAATTCCTCTCCATATGAGTAATCAGTTATAGCTACTCAAGAGTAAGGAGGCTAGTTTACTTTCCTCTGTACAGACAAAACAGCCTCTGCTTGACCCTTTCCAACCAAAGGGAATACATTATTTGCTCCAATGTATTATTGGTTGATAATCGCCTTTTGTACCGAGCTTCTTTCCCCCAAGCCTAAGAGTTTAACTAGGGAAAACATTATTACCTGGATTTTTTTCAAGTTTTGTCTGTCTCTGCTATTAGTATCAGTGCAGGAATGGCAAATTTGATTAAAATTTTTTTTTAATGTAGAGCAACTGGATAGTTTTTCTTAAATTATTTTAATTTGTATATAAATTTGGCAAGGCTTTTTATTTATATACTTAGATTACTTTGTATTCTTATATTTTAGGTATTCTCTATTAAAAGACATATAGCTGGATCTTCTTGTTTCTAACCTAGTCTGACAATCCGGTTTTTTAATACTTACTGTGATTACTTGTCTGTATTCTTCTATATTCTTTTCTACAGTCATAGTTTATGTTTTATATTTGCCCTGCTATTTCTACATTTCCCCTTTACCTTCTTTTGGATTGAATATTGTTATTTCATTTTATTTTTCCCCTCTGCTCTTTTGGAAATCCTCCAAATTATTCCCATAGTACTTACCCTAGAAAATCGAACATGGAAATTTAACTTAATGAAGTTCAAAATTAATCAGTACCTTTATCCTGCTCCTGAATAAAATATTTAGAAGGTTCATCATGACTAGATTCTCTTGATTTATATACTATTTTGCCCAATGCTTTGGTTCTTTTTTTTTTTTTTAACTCTCACAAATTATACATCATTATTGTGGTTGCATATAGTCTATATGCATTTAGGTTTATTAACATTCCTTCTTATATTTTTAGGACTTCTTTCTGGGATTGTTTTCATTCTTAAATTTATCCTTTGAAAATTCTTTTATTGCTGGTCTATGGTAATAATCTATCCTTGTTTTTTGTTTTTTCTTTTAAATCTTTTCTGTCCTCTCAATCCACAGATAATGTTTTAAAGATAACTGTTTTAAGTGTGGTAAAGATACTGTTTTAAATGTGGTTCCCCTCCCTCCCTCCCTCCCTCCCTCCCTTCCTTCCTCTTCTTTCTTCCCTCTCCCACCTTTTGTTTCTTTCTCTTTTTTCTTTTGATTCACCCTGCTGTAATGTATTAGGTTTTCTGAAGCTGAGAAATCTTCAATTCTGGAAGAGCCATTACTCTCTGGGCATTATTGCATCTCTCCTACACTCTTACCTGCTTCAGGAACTCTTACTCCTAACCTCTCTTTCACATTTCCCACTTTTTAATGCTTTAGGCCACATTGTAGGCAATTTCTTCACATTTGTCTTTCAGTTCATTGTTTTCAACTGTGTGTAGTATGTGGTGGAATCCACTGTTTATGTAACTTCAATTGTATTTTTTTCATTTCTAGAAATTTTATTTGCTGCTTTTTCGGATTCTGTTGGTCATTTTTGATGGTCTCTTGTTATTTCATTAGACTCTCAATTATCCCTCTCAATTTTGATACATATTATATATATTCTTTTTTGTCTGTCACTGATACTTCCAATATTTACAGTCTTTGATTCTTCCGTTTATGTTTCCTTTGACTCTCACTCATGGCGACTCATGTATGTTTAAATTGTGAACTCATGTTTCTTAGATAGTGTCTGGGGATTCTTTGAAGGCTGTGTTTAGTGTGTTCCTTGGAGAGGATTTGCAGCTGGCTGGCACTGCGGTGCAGAATCACTTTGCCTGTGAGTGTTGTAGGGGAGTGGGGTCACATCCGTAATATGAATTTCAGTCCGAAACCTGTGTGTGTACAGGTCTGTTGATAGAAATTCTCCAAGGAGATATTTTTAGTTATTGCCACTCTACCTACAGCAAGTGTCCCTGCCGTCTCCATCTGTGGTGGTATTTTCCCCCCTAATATATCCACTTGGATCGATCTCCCACCCCGTTTGGATGCTCAGCCTGCTGTTTAAATGCCTGCTTCAGGACGGGCTCGTCTGTGGTTTTGAGCTTTCTTGCCATCTCTAGTCTTCTCAAAGGCAGCCTGCACGTAACGGATTATTATTTTTAAAATGACACCACCACTGTTGGGTTTTTCTAGACTGTTTTGGAATATTGTCAGAAATGGAAGCCCCTGTGGTCTAGTTATGAAGGCATTTTCATCTTTCACACCCAGTGATATACTGATTAAGAAAAAGCCAAAAGATCCCACAGATTACCCAACTGGGCACACCCTATGATAAAGCCAAGGATATTTTCGACATAACCACAGAGAACTTGCCTACAAGGTCACCTTTGACAGGAGGGAGGGAGGGTAGTGGTTTAAAAAAAAAAAAAAAAAAAAAACGAAAATAATCTGTTTGAAACTAGATTTTTTAAAGTGGTTTTACGATGACAGTGCTTTGGAGTGGTGATAATAAAAGGGCTAAGCATTTAATATTTTATTCTTTTTAGGGTCTGTCTCACTGTATATTTCACTAATGTTCTAGTTTTATTTCTAGCCATTTCATTGAAGGAGAGTGTGTTTGAAAATAGGTAGCATAATGAACAAATATTAACTCTTCCTGGTCTGTAGAAAATGTGAACTGGACTTTATATTGAGGCATTTTGAATTATAATTTTATTTCTAGCATTGAAATGTTTGTGATTTTAATGAGGTGGGTTTTGTTTATTTTCAAACAGGCCCCAGGCATGGAAGAGCTGATATGGGAACAGTACACTGTGACGCTTCAAAAGGCGAGTTCTGCACATTTCACATGTTCCACAGTCGTATACTTGATTTTCCAGATCACAGATCTTATTTATTTTTGCCAACACACAGTTTTTGGTGTTTTCTCCCTTGAGGTAGATATAGTGCATTGTAGGTACTCGCTGGCAATAATTACTGTATTAACAAAGATTTGCTTACTATTGTATTTTTTGGTGAAGGCTTGTGAAACATAGCACATTTTAGAGGTTATTTATTGGGTTCACGTATCTCCAGACAGAACAGGTTATGAAAGAGAGAAAAGAAGAGGGAAGAGTAAAAATAACCTATACTGTTAAGGGATGTGGAGGTAGCTTTTACAACTTCTATAATTTGAATTATACATACATACCTTATAACTCCTTCAGTGAGTTTTAAATCCAAACTAAATTTGAAAAGATTGCCTTGGGAATCAGGAGACATGGATTCTAGTCCTTGTCCCACTCCTGGTTCTATTAAAACGGGTTGAGTTAATAGAATTCCACCCCACCCCCCACAAGGGGATTGAAAGTAAAAGTGATACCACATGTAAATAGATTTCACTCCTTTTTTTAAAGTCATTTCACAGGCATTACCTTTCTTGATTAAATGAGGTAATACAGCTTCCAGTGCATGGAGTCTGACACACGATCGATGCTTAATAAATACATATTAGCTCTATTCCTTTTTATTCTGACAGCAAAATTCAGGGTAGTCATGATAGGCGTTAGCCCCACTCCAAACAAGAGTAGCAACAGAGGGTCTGTAGTCATCTGTAAGGCTGAGCTGGACTAGAACTGTGTTCACCATCCTGAATTCTTACTCCATCAAGCTGCCTGCATGTCAGCATTGCGGTGATTTTCCGAGGCCATGTAGAGATCTTCCTCCTTTGCATCCCTCTAGTTGCCATCATTTCCTAGAGAGGGGATTGTAAGTTCCTCAAAGGGAGACTTTTCCTTTGACTCTCAGAATCGTGAGCTTTGAGCCTTGTCTTCAGTGAGCATTTGGCTCCTGAATTAAACGTTTGTTGAATTAATCCAAGTAGAAAAAAATGTCACTGGGTCAGAGCTCATGTGCTCAAACTTCCGGATCAGTGATCATGGATTTTTTTTCACTTGAGGGGTTTTGCCTGTTTGGGTCTTATTTTCAACTCTTGTCCTTTTTCTGACTCTAACCCCGTGCCCTTTCCCCCAGTGCTTCATATACTCCATGAGTTGTGGACCCCAAATTTGCAGAGATGAGAAACTTTTTAGGCTTGGTATAGAACCACCTGTCTAAAACCAGGTGCCAGGTGATGGTGCTGCCAAATTCAAAGCCATGTGACTAATAGACAACAAACTAACCTATTTTGAGTTTGTAATTATTTATAATTAGTCAGCATATTGGGCCCCACATGGGAACTTTTTCTTTGAGGGGAAGACTTTCTTTTATTCTCTGAGTAGATTTTTACATAATCAAACCATGATTTAGGATTATCTAGTCACATACACCCATATCATCTGGATGAGATGGGCTTAGCTTTTTTAAACACTGAAATGAATTAGGATTCTGTATTATCTAGAGTCACTGTTATGCATTGCTAGACCAATCATGGGTGTAATAAATCTGTATTTCCAATCTTCTATGCATGTAGAAAAGGGCTTAAGGGTTTGCTGTCTCATAAGATCTCAACACTAATTTTATGGTCAGATTTTATCTTTAAAATCCATTTATTTCTTTTTTGCCCTATATTAAAATGAAACCACTAGCTCATCTAACTTAAAATTAAAGGTATACTTTAAAAATACAATTTTAGCACATATTCAGTTTTTACTGAAGTTTTTCCAGCTCTGGCCAGCATGATACAAAGAGGTAACAGTTGGTGCTTCAAACAGCACATTGCTGTTTGGACAGAAGACAGTATTTCCCATCCCTGACAGCTTCTAGTGATAACTCCAGTCTGCACTATCAGTCTTTTCCAGCTCTCACTGGCTGTCTGTTTTAGATAAGGAATTTCCCTTTATAAACCTGTCAGTTGACTGTGACCACGCTTTATGTTGTTTCTCGTTTGTTTCTGTAAGCCCATCTGTTCCTGAACAGTCTCGGGTTATTGATTTGACCTTTATTTTATTGAGTGCTTGTAATAAACCCTGAAAGCTACTTATGGAAGGATTTTTTTTTTTTCTCCTAACTCCAATGAACAGGATTCCAAAAGAGGATTTGGAATTGCGGTGTCTGGAGGCAGAGATAACCCCCACTTTGAAAATGGAGAAACGTCGATTGTCATTTCGGATGTGCTCCCGGGCGGGCCTGCCGACGGGCTGCTCCAGTGAGTGTCCTCCCTTGTCCCCCCGCCTCACCTGCTCCGCTGATCGGCCCCAGAGAGGGCGTTTTGGTTGGTGGGCACTTTTTAAAGTTAAAAAAGACCCTTTTCTATAGCATTTGAAAAGCCTTCAGGTGGAAATTGAGGCCATAACACACCATATTTGAACAATCAATCCCCCAAACCTTTGGGAACACATCAACTCTGGAGGGAGGAGGGGAGGGCAGTTGTTTCCACAGGAAGATAGTTACACATGTCACTCCTAGGTTTAGGAATCATTTGTGAACAAGGAGTTTAAAATTGGCAGGCCTTTCGCTGATTGATGCCTACCTAACACTATTTGTGTTTATTTTACATTACATTCTTTAAGAATTTAAGGAGGAGACTTTGGCTTAATGCTCATCTTATTCATAAGAAGGATGTGGAAATTAGGGGAAATTTACTACAGAAAAACACAAGTTTTTCCAACTGCCAGCCTTCTGGCCTGAGGGGATAATGTCTGTTCCCACAGGATAACTCCTGAGGGCAGAATCAAAAGTGAGCTGTCTGGCTGCACTGGCCAGATGGCTCACAAGTTTGGGTTCTGCTGCCATTTAAGGCCTCTATGGTCCTGTCAAAGTTAGTAGTCTTTCATATGGAGCAGTGTTAAATTTGTAAGTAATTTTTGGGCTGAGCTGAAGTAATAGTTAGGATTCTGTGACCTCAAAATTTCTTTAAGAATCTGAGGCAAGCTCTTGACCTCTTTTCCTCCAAGAAAGCACAGATAGATACATACCTACTTTGGGGGAGTGTTTGTGGACTTTCTGAAGCCCACTATGCAGCCTGGGCAATGGGGCACTGATAACAGAAATTCCTTTTGCTGTCTAGACCGTGTCCCCATCGAGTGCCTCCTGGAGTGACCCTGTGGCTTGGGGAGGGCAGGCCTCTTTCTCCGCAGGTGGACACTCTCTATTAGCCACTCTCAAAATGGAGCTGTGTGGCTCCCAGTGACTTTCCTCAGGAGAGCTCAGACCAAGTAGACTGAGCCTTGGGAGTCATCAGACACGGAGCCCTTCAGTCAGCATTTAGGTCAATTTGCTGCTTCTATTTGTTCCTAAATAAATTGATTTATAATGAACAGAGAGGAGTTTTTTCAGAACCCATTTTCATTTCTTGTTTACAGAGAAAATGACAGAGTGGTCATGGTGAATGGCACCCCCATGGAGGACGTGCCCCATTCATTTGCAGTTCAGCAGCTGAGAAAAAGTGGGAAGATCGCGGCTATTGTAAGTTCCGGGTTTGCTTTCAACTTGCCTCAATCGCGTTTTGTTTTTAAGCCCAGAAGAAAATTACCACTTGCTTTTAAGAATTTGACAAAATCACATAACCTAGGGACCTCTACTTCTTGGATCCTCAGAGCTTTTGGGAGGATGTGAAGATGTACGTATGTTATCCTCCCTGCCTTGCCTCAAGTCCTCCTGCAGACAATGATGCTCTAATCTGAGTGAATTTGCCTTATGAACCAGGTTAGACAATTATTCCCTAAGAGAATTGGCTAGATTCAGAACACTGGTAAAGCAGTATTAATTTGGAAAAAAAAAATTCAGCTTAAAAACTCATTTGTAAAGGCACAAACAAGATCTGTTTTGCCTTCATAGTCTAAGAATTCCTTAGAGGACAGTGGCAGTCTGTAGCATTCACTCACTCATTCATTCATTCAGCAAACACTGGCTGAGAATCAGCTGTGCGATGGTAGGCCACGAGGCGCTGGGGCCAGTCTGTCCTGCACGGAGTGTTCGCTCCAGCCGTGCAGGTGGACACATAAAGCAAGAATTGTAATAAAGTATGTTTAAGGGCAACGCTGGGGGGACATACCGTGTATATGGTATAACATAGCATATGGTATAATTTTTTTTTCAACTTTGTATTATGAAAATTTTCAAGCAAAAAGCAAAGTTGAAAGATCAGTGTAATAACATTTACATATCTTTGAAAGTGTTAATATTCTGCCATCTTTACCTGATCTCTATATATTTTGTAAACACTTGTATGTAGTTTTGGCAAACCATTTGAAGGAAAGTCAGACATGACAGTTCAATCCTGCTTACTTTAGCCTGCATCTCCTAAGAATAAGGACATTCATCTACATAACTATAATATTACCCTATCTAAGAAAATAATAACTCCATAGTTTCGTCTAATGTCCAGTTCATATCTAAAGATGTCATTGATAGACTTTTTTTCTTCCCCATCCAGGATCCAAAATTCACTCATTACATTTGATCATCGTCTCTTTAGCCCCTTATAATCTAGAAGGCTCCCTCTTTCCCCGTGCCCCTCACCCGCCCCACCCCCACTTTTTTAAAGTCATTGACTTGTTTTTTTACAATTTTTAAATTGATGCATGATAGACATACATAGTTTTGGGGTATGTGCGATATTTAATTCATATAATTTGTAAAGATCAAATCAGTGTACTTGGGATATTCATCATCTTAAATATTTGTCTTTTTTTAATGCCAGAAACATTCAAATTATTCTCTTCTAGCTATTTTGGAATGCACAACAGATTGTTGTAAACTATAGTCACCCTATGGATCTAACACTGGGTCTTACTTCTTCTATCAAACTATACGTTTGTATCCATTAATCAACTTCTCTTCATCCCCCCTCCCCTCTGGGCAGTTATATATAGAATGTCACACTTTCTGGATTTTCATTTGAATTTTATAATAGTGATTTAGGCCTCTGAGGCTTTTCAGACTTCAGTAGAAGCAGATTTTGGAGGTATCATTATTATTAGTTTAATTCAAGCGTCACAGTCAGAGTCTTATTTGTTTCTAACCCTCTGAAGTTCTATTGTCTCTGTTTTCCTGACGAGGAACCTGAACCTTAGTGAGTTGGCCAGGGGCACAGTTTTACTGGAACCAGGACTCTTGGCCACTGCGTTCCCTATTCAGTTGTGATTGTCCTGTGTCCGCATTGCCATTGCGTTTGTTTGGACGACAGGTGGTCAAGAGGCCCCGGAAGGTGCAGGTGGCCCCGCTGCATGGCAGCCCTGCCCTCAATCACGATGACCGGGCCTTTGAGGTGATGGACGAGTTTGACGGCAGAAGTTTCCGCAGTGGGTACAGCGAGAGGAGCCGGCAGAGCAGCCACGGGGGGCGCAGCCACAGCTGGGAGGACAGCCCCGAGCGAGGGCGTCCCCACGAGCGGGCGCGGAGCCGGGAGCGCGACCTCAGCCGGGACCGGAGCCGCGGCCGCAGCCTGGAGCGGGGCCTGGACCACGACTACGAGCGCGCCCGGGGCCGCAGCCGGGGCCGCAGCCTGGAGCGGGGTCTGGACGACGACTTTGGGTCACGCCAGCACCGGGACCGCAGCCGCGGCCGGAGCATCGACCGGGACTATGGCCAGGCCTACGACCCCGACTACGAGCGGGCCTACAGCCCGTCGGCGGAGTACGGCCGCAGAGCCCAGCGCGACGCCCGGTACCCGGTGGCCCGCAGCCGCGAGCACCTGCGCTCCCGCAGCCCCAGCCCCGAGCCGAGGGGGCGGCCAGGGCACGCGGACCAGCAGGACCCGGACAGGCCCATCGGGGTCCTTCTGACTAAAAGCAAAGCAAATGAAGGTAGGCATGCTTGGTGCCGGAAGAAAAGCACTGTGACGATGTAGCACTTAACATCTGCCGGCATTGACCTAACTGTTTGATAACTGTTAGTTTAATATCAAAACCACATCCGGAGGGAGTTACTCTTGTATCGTCATTTTATAGACAGTGGAACTAAGGCACAGAAAGGTTCGTTGACTTGCACAAAGTTGTGCCATCAGTGGCAGAGCCAAGGCTGCTGAGCTTTTTGGCCTTGAACTACCAAGCCGCTGGTTCTCAGAGCATCGTTAGAGATGCAGATTCTCAGGCCCCGGCCCAGCCCTACTGGGTCAGAAACCACGGGGTGGGTCCCTGGACTATATGTGTTGATAAGCTGTCCTGGTGACCTTGAGGCATCTCAAGTTGGAGAAACCACAGGAGAGGACAGTATTCTGGCTAACCTTTGAATTTCTGCTCTATGCCAGAGGCCATGCTGAATACATATTCCATTATTTAGTCCTCACAAGAACCCTGTGTGGTAGGAGGCTCCATTTCTGATTTACAGGTGAGAGATACCATGGTACAGAGGGATTTGTGGTACATGTCCACAGATGGGGCAGGCTCTAGCCCAGTCTGCCCATCCCACGTTGCACACACACTCGATCACATCCAAGATTCACTAAATTCCTGCAGCTAGAGAAGCTAGTAGCACCTGCAGTTTATGGGTGAGGATTCTGAAACTCAGACTGGGGAAGCAGCTTGCCCATGTCTTGAAGCCGGTAAGTTAAGTGGTGGAGCTAGAACTCAACCACTGTTTCCCCTGGAAATACGTGATAGGTAAACCAGGTGAATGAACAGGGCTTTTGAGCCTAGTGTTGAGCTATTTCTAGGATCAGTTCTTGTCTTCTGACTTTTAAAATTCCTTGTAACATATAACATCTTTCGTCTCCTTTTGTTCTTTAATTGTTCCCCTTCTAAGAGGAAAAAACATAAAGAGCCCCTGAGAATGCAAAGTGAGAGACTCCCTGCTTTTTAGGTTTGGGATTTGCATTTTAATAGCCTGTCAGATGAGAGGGTTTGCTTTCCTTAGTTTTTCATGAGTTGAGTTATGTAACTAGGTGCTTGTGGTAATAACTGAAGAATGATGCAGGGATATAATGGGATACCAGGAATCCAGTCCAAGAGAGTAAAGGTGAGAGTTGAGATTGCATTATCTCTGAGGAGTGTGCATCTCAGGAGGTGTAAGGATTTCACAGAGTCTTTATATCCATTTGTAATGAGATAGTCATTCATTAATCCCTAAGAATTGCAGAGTAGGAACCATCCTACATCCAGATTGAAAGGTGGATTGTAGAGAAGTTTCAAGAAAGATAATTTGGCCTGCGATCCCCTTCAGAGAGGTCTAACACCCACTTTATCGGACACCCACCCTGGATTCTTGAATTACCTAAGGCACTGCTTTCAGATGTCCCCCTTTCCTTCCCTTCCCCCTCCTATCACAGAGAGAACCACATCTGTAGACAGTCATGGATGTACCTGCATATCAAAAATTTGAACAGAAGTTTCATGGAACAGTGGTTATTCTGCTGTGTGATGCAGTCTGAGAGGTTCCATTACATTATATTTCATTACATTTAAAACTGGCTGGTTGCAACTTACTAATTTGATTGATTTATTTATTTTGTGGGACAGGGTCTCGGCTTTGTCGCCCAGGCTGGAGTGCAACAGGGTGATCATAACTCATTGTAGCCTCCAACTCCTAGGCTTAAGTGAGTCTTGTTCCTCAGTCTCCTAAGTAGCTAGGACTACAGGCACAAGCCACCAGGCCCAGTTAATTTTTAAATTTTATATAGAAATGGGATCTCACTATGTTGCCAAGGCTGGTCTTGAACTCCTGGCCTCTAGTAATCCTCCCGCCTCAGCCTCCCAAAGTGCTGGGATTATAGACATGAACTACGGCACCTGGCTGCTAAATTGATCTTAAGACCCACTAATGGATTGCAACCCACAATTTAAAAAGACATTATCTGTCCTAAGAGACTGTCTAAATCATGACTGGTCTTCGTAAATCAGGGGGAAAGGGGGCTATACTTTTTTGTGATATAGCATTTTACTCTTTCTTGGCCATTTTCTTTGTCAGATTTGGAAATCATTAAACAAAAAAAAAGTTCTACTTTTTAAAAGAATATTTTTTGCCACCCTTTGCTAAGATTACGCAATAACTTAACTATCACTGGCTAGGGTTGCATAAGATCTAATCTTTAAAGAAATCTGACAGTAGGCAAGACCTACATTTGATGAATTCTTATGGCCAGCTATCACATTTCATGGGCACCACATTGCCTTGCTTGTAAATGTCTTAACGCTGGTCAGCTGGTTTATTTTTCGTCACTTAAGAAATGCCTGTATACACACCAATAAGTCTATTTGCAAACTTTATAATAAGAGTGCAGTTTTTAAGAGGATAGAGGAATTGTTGCTAATACCAGAAAGAAGTTATCACTTAAGCTTGTCTGGGCTGTGAGGCCATCTGAGCAGCAGAGGGCCTTCGTCCATGACGGTAGCGACAGCCTTTCCCTTCCGCCTTCCTTGACTGTCGGCTTCCCAAAGGGGTGGGGGATGGGCCTCAACACTTTGAATCATTGTGGTAAGATCTGGTGCTGACAGGTTTACTGTGAGTCATTGAAAACTTATCTTTATATCTACTTCATACCTTTCCTGTATTGTAGGAAGTTACTTTGTTTTGTAATTAAAAGGTTTTCAGTCAGAACAATAAAAAAATTTAAATGTGCCTGTTTGAAAACCTGCTAGGTTGTGGTAGCTTCTTAAAATAACCAAAATTCATCCTTAAAATATATAATTTTACAAGCTTAATAAGTAAAATCAGAATAGCCTGAACAGCATTGAAAGTCTTTTAAAGTACGCATACTTAGTAAATACAGTATTTTTTCTTTTGATAGCAATTCAAAGTCCATAGACTTCTCCAAAGCTATGCTGGTTTTTGTTAAATGCTTTACTAATTGCTGCGCCTGGCTTCTTTACCCTTTTCTTCACACTCGGAATTTCTGTTGGTGCCAAACCCCACATGATCTGAGTTGTTATAGATTATACTGTGCTATTTGCAGGGCCTTCCTGTGGGCAGTCTCCCTGTCAGCAGAACATTCCGATTAAGGTGTGCTAAATTGTCTTTTCCTCCCCAACATTTTATTTGAAAAGTGTTAATTTTATAGCAAATACCCATATAGCTTTCACCTAGTTTTACCAGTTGTTAACATTTTGTCACATTTGGTGTCTTTTTTCCTCCTTCTCCCTCTTCCCCTCCCCTCCCACCCACCTTATCTCGCTCAGAGGGTTTTTTGGAACCACTTGAGAGTCAGTTGCAGGCAACTCAGCCGTCACCTGTACATATTTCAGCAGGTATCTCCCAAGAATAAGAACGTTTTCCTACATCACCATAATGCCATTATCACCTTAACAAAAGTAACATTAATCTCACTTTAAAATAGTATAGTTCATTTTCAGATTACTCCAAAGTAATGTGACCCACTCTCCTTTCTCCATTCCCTCAGTGGATCAAGGATCTAATGAAAGGTTATGCATTGTGTTTGGCTTTTGTCTCTTAATCTAGAACAGTGCTCCTACCTCTTTTGTTTTTTATGACGCGGACTTTTTTCAGAGTCCAGGCTAGTTATCTTACAGAATGTCCTATCCACAAAATTAATTTTTTATGAATATTTTTAAATAGTCCTGAAAACCAGACTAAGGTTTGATGACACCTATGTCATCAAGTTTTCTGAACAACTTGATGACATAGGTGTATGTTTCTGTGTTTGTCTCCTAGAGTATGGTCTCCGGCTTGGGAGCCAGATCTTCATCAAGGAAATGACCAGAACAGGCCTGGCGACTAAAGACGGCAACCTTCACGAAGGGGACATAATTCTCAAGGTGGGTGGATGAGGGTAGAGAACAGTAGTGTGCGTGCTGGAGTTCATAGCCTGCATTTCCACATTCAAGTGCTAATACGGTGAAACTCAGTTGTGATGGCATCAGTAGTAATGCAGAGGCCAGAAGAGAACATAGTGAGATGATTTTTATCAGAGAAACCAGACTTGGAGGTTTGTAACAGTTTAATGTCAGAAAAACAAACAAACAAACAAACTCCATGACTACTTTCTTCTTCCCTGTTTATTTAAGGTTTAGGTTCCTAGGCCCTAAACTAAGGAAAGGTGAGAAGGAGAATTGGTGGTATATGAATGCTGAATATTTAATAGTTCTTGTAAACCTCTCTGGTCAAGAAACACGTTCCAGTAGTAAACCAAACCATCGTCTTGAGCTTGGACGTTAAATAAATTAGCAGAGTAACTTAAACCTGTATTTGTGATCCAGGCATGCAGGATTATATTTAATTTAAAGGATAATTCATTTTTAGTCAGTCATCCTAAAGCACATGTCTGTTTGAATATCTGAGCAAAACCTTTGTATTTTTAGTCAGGGAAAATATGAATTTTCTGCTTTGCTGGGAATAGTCGTAATGCATATAACATTACCATTCTTCATAAACACAGATCAATGGAACTGTAACTGAGAACATGTCTTTAATGGATGCTCGAAAATTGATAGAAAAGTCGAGAGGAAAACTGCAGCTAGTGGTGTTGAGAGACAGCAAGCAGACCCTCATCAACATCCCGTCCTTAAACGACAGTGACTCGGAAATAGAAGGTAAAGGAAGAGGCTGTGAGCTTGACTGGGGGTAAAGAAAGCTGTTGCTTCTGTATTCTTATCTCTATTCAGCATAGCCGTCCAGCGGGAATTTAAATTTCCCATGAAAGCCTCCCTTTTAAACTTTAATCCCAGAAGATCAGTGTTTGGTTGTTATTTGCTTATTAAAGGGTCTGTTGAAATTAGGTTTCCAATATGAAATTCTGGTGCACTTGTGAACTCCCAGAGGACAATTAATTAGGCCACTAAAAGCAAAACTTGTTAGTAAAATGTGAACTAACCATAACATTTATACATTTGCCAATTGCTCATTCTTGTACTTAGTTGTGTGGTTTTTTAAAAGCAGCTTATTAGTATTTCCAACAAAGAGAAGACAGTTTGTACAACAGCTAAAACAGATAGACATTATAATAGAATCAAAATGGCTAATGTTTTGGTATTTATTATTAATAGTTAGCAATCTGTGCCACCCCTCTTTAAAGACCAGTAGTCATTACTTGAGTATGAATTACAGGTAGGATAACATTTTAATATTGTAAAAATTGCCAATAAAAATAAGTAGTCATAATATATCCTATTATTATACTATTTGTTTTGTGCAGAAAAGTTGAGAAAACGTTAAGTTCTCAAATCATAAAATAGGCTTTTGTTGATTTTTTAAAAAAAGAATTTATTTGTAAAACCTTAAAACTCACTTTAGTTTTCAGTGTATCAAAAGTCATTCACTGCTATGGGTGCAGTGCAGGAAAACAAAAGAAGCATGGAAAATAATCTCAGCATGTTAGGGGTTTTAGTTTACTTCCTTGCTACTCAAAGTGTGGTCCTCAGCGCCCAGCAGCATCAGAGTCATCTGGGAGCTTGATAGAGGTATAGAATCTCAGGCCCCACCCCACAATGACTGCATCTTAACAAGATCCCTGGGACATTTGTATGCACCTTAAAGTTTGAGAAGCACTAATCTGTTTGGTAAGAATGAATGTATATGTCTACAATGCAATAATTGAATTTCAACTCTTCGATAGCTGCTTTGATGGAAAGTTGGATAAAAGAGAAATACGCAATTCTGAATTTGGCTTCCTCTTTATTAATTAATGCCTTTCCCTTGAAACAATCAAGTTTTCTTTCCCCAGGGAAAGACTAAGACTAATAGCACATTTACTGTCTGCCTCTCTTCTATTCCCCGTGTTTCCTATCCAGAAAATACTATAATTTCTGGTACATGTCTTAAATATTTGATTAGAAAGTCTTCTCTTATTTTTGAAACCAGATATCTCAGAAATAGAGTCAAACCGATCGTTTTCTCCAGAGGAGAGACGCCAGCAATATTCCGACTATGACTATCATTCCTCAAATGAGAAGCTGAAGGAAAGGCCAAGGTAAGAGGATGTCTGTTTTTCCTGGCACACGTCACTGTGAGTGTACACACCTGTGTGTTTGTGAATCTGTTACCTCATGAGACATTCACGTGACCTGTGCTTAAGTTCAAGAGAGGACACACCGAGCAGACTGTCCAGGATGGGCGCCACACCCACTCCATTCAAGTCCACGGGGGATATTGCAGCTGCGGTTGTCACGGAGACCAACAAGGAACCCCGATACCAAGAGGAACCCCCAAGTGAGGCTTTAAGATCCCTTAGTTGCAACAGTTGTGTTCAGAAGTGTGTGCTTATTAATTCCACAGGGTGGCTGGAAGGAGAGAGAGAAATATAAAGTCCTTCCCATATATGGGAGAGGCCCTCTTCTCTCTGAACATTGAAAAGATATAAAATAAAAGCCTTTTCTATATGCCATCAAAATTGGTCACATTTTGTTATATTTGATGAGTTGAGGTCTTTTTTGTCTCTCATTCTCAATCCCAATCTCATCCAACCCTGCGCCTGCTACCCTACAATTATCATAATTTTATATGCGTAAATATTTATAGGAAAATGATACCATTATTATATTTTTTAAGTTATAAAAAGTGCTATCTTCTTGTACGTGTGATTGTGCATCTTGTGTTTTAGTGGTTCATTTCTCAAACCATTGGCACGTGCCAATGCCTCAGAGTTAAACTTCACCTTAGGGACTTCTTTTTGTTTGTGATGATATATAGGGAGCATGTGATATAGACTTAAGTTTATTGTGGATTTTGTGATCTTTATATTTAGAACAAACTCCTCCTAGTCCAGTTTGATAACAGGAGATGTGTTTTAATCTGCAGCTCCTCCACCAAAAGCAGCCCCGAGAACTTTTCTTCGTCCTAGTCCTGAAGATGAAGCAATATATGGGTATGTATTTCTTTCTCTCTGTTTCCCCCTTTCGTCTCATACACAGCTTTGTCTCCTTAACTGAAATCCAGAAGAATGGTGTTTTTTAACCTACAGATGGTGATTTTGCACATTATCAGCCACCTTTAACCAACCCCTGTTGCTAGTGTTTATGAGAAAGAGGGATCATTTGTAGGAAAAGCAAAATGTGGAAGTGGGTGAACTCTGTGATGTTAATGTTGTCTGCTTGTCTATCTGGCTACTTTTCCAGAAAGTTATTCTGAATATTTGTATCTGCCAGGTAAACAACTCCCAAGTAGGTGCAGTATTGCTAGACTGTGGTGCCCAGGAGTGACTGCAGGGATGAGACGGTCCCAGCCTATGGGGGAGGGGGAGGCGCGGCACAGGGCTCTGCAACTGATGAAGCATGAAAAATAACCCTGGTTCAGTGGTGTTCAAGAGTAGCACCCTCCTGGGTTAGGATCCTGCTTCCTTGGACCCAGGCTGTGTCTTTATTTGACAAGAGCTATGTGGAGCCAACAGGCTTTCCTTAAGAAGTATCTCCCATCTTTTCTTCCCGAAACTGAACTTGTTGCAGCCCTAATACCAAAATGGTGAGGTTCAAGAAGGGAGACAGTGTTGGCCTCCGTCTGGCCGGTGGCAATGACGTCGGGATATTTGTCGCTGGCATTCAAGAGGGTACCTCGGCGGATCAGGAAGGCCTTCAAGAAGGAGACCAGATTCTGAAGGTAAGAAAAGCCCGGCTTTGTTTCTAGAAGTGACTTGGAAAGAGTGGGCTTTTCCAGTGTTCTTTCAGAGGGAGGAGGAAGCGGTCCAGTGTGTAGAAATGGACCAGCTGTAGGTGTGCTGACGGCCAGCAATGAGATCTCTATTCCTAGAGTGGGCGTTCCTATCTTCTCAGTCCTGGGACCTAAAACTCACCCCTGTGTCTGTGGAAATTTGTAGTGTTTAAAACCCTTGTCAAGATTTTTATGGGTTTGATGAACAACAACAAAAAAGAAAAAAAAATTAACTCTGACTAAGGGCCTACAAGTAAGATCTTTCTACAAGGTCTTCCTAATTTTCGGGTTTTCCTTGTGTTCTCCCTGCCTGGTGTCCCTCCTAGGGAAGTGCCCTAGAACTGAACAAAGGTGGGTGTTGGCATCAGACTGGGTGATTTGAATCCTGTTCTAGCCTCTCATTAGTTCTGTGACCCTGGCTCACCCTGAGACTCGGATTTCTGTCCCTGTTCAGCAGGGATAAGCATACGTGCCTCTCAGGGACCCTGGGAAGATTAGAGGAGATAGCACAAGGCAGCCAGCCGAGTCCCTGGCACAGAGCAGGAAGGGCGATGTCCATTCTTTTTTCTTATTGGAAGAGAACAAATAGCTGCCACTCAATGTTATTTACATCTAAAATTGTCCAGAAAAGGGAATTCCTGATTAATCAAATATTGGTACTTTTTAAGTTACTGTATGTTTGTAAAATCTATTGGTGTTAAAGCAGTAAAAAGTGATAACTTTGATATTTTTTGAGAGAGAGAGAGATATATATATAGATGCATTCTTTGTTGACTTCAGAATAAACTTCAAGAATATCAAGTATCTTACTATTATAAAAATATAGAATGCCAGGGAATTGTCTTTATTGGAATTTCTGCTTCTATAAACTTGAAGTTTTTATATATGAGTTTTTTCCTTGTTAACTTTAGTGAAATGTCCATATGTAATAAACAAAAGGGTCTGGTAAGAGTTTCTAGGCTCCAAAGAGAGGGGAGAAAAAAAGTTGCAGAATTAGGAACCAGGGAGCAAAGTACAGAAAGAGGCGATCCCCTTCCTTCTTGGCACTTGGCCTCATTGCGGTAGTTCAGATTTCGTTTCTGGAGCAGATGAAGGACAAATCTTCATCATGAGCTTCGTGAAAGCTTTCCAGTGAAACCCTAGACCCTCCTTGCTTGGTTCTGGTCAGGATCCTAGAAGACTGAGTGTACCTGAGTGAACATCCTGGTACCGCATGGTCCTAGGAAACACCTCTCACCAAATGCTAGGGATGGAACTGGAGGACATTATTTCAAATGAAATAAACCAGGTACAGAAAGACAAATATTGCATTTTCACAGTCATATATGGGACCTAAAAAAAATTGATCTCATGGAGGTAGTGAATAGAATGGTGGCTACTAGAGGTTGGTAAGGATGGTGGGTAGGGGAAATGAAGGGGTGTTGGTTAATGGGTAATACTGTTAAATAGAAGGAAAAAGTTCTAGTGTTCAATAGTGCAATAGGGCAACTATAGTTAACAATAATTTATTGTATTTCAAAATAGCTAGAAGTATTCAAATGTTCCCAACATAAAGCAATGATAAATGTTTAAGGTGAGTCATGTCCCAATTACCCTGATTTGATCATTTATACATTGTATGCTTGTATCAAAATATAACATGCACTCCATGAATATGTACAATTATTATGTATCAATAAAAAATTAAAAAAAATTTTTAAAAATCCCATCCCAGTGCCAGCTAATACCGATTTACTCTTGGGAAATATGCTAATGAAGAAGAAAGGACATTTTTCATAACTAGTGTGAGGCCATAGAAAGCCAGCTTGAAACTTAGAGCTTTTGCTCATTACGGTTCAGGAATGAGATATATTTGTATTGCAGGGGGAAAAAAAGATTTTCTCAGTTTTCGTGAAGAAAAGGAGTGACTTCCCGTAGGAGCTCGGCAGTCAGACCTCTCTAAGTCGTCAGCAAAGATAGGGAGAGTGGCTTCAATGGGTAAAAAGTCATGGTACTCAGCACTCATACTTATGAAAGTGTTGTGTTTCCTGTTATCACTGGGGCAACAAGGCAGCAAGTGTGGGAACTCGCTGCTTTTGCAGTAATCCTGTACGGAGGTCAGGCAATAATAGGTGGTCCTCGTTCTTGGGTGCGAATAAATTTTCTGTTGACTACAAAGGGAGTCCTCAGTTCTCCAAAGGTTTGAAAAGGATTGAGTTTGCCTACCAGGATGGAGAAGCTGCTACACAATTGCAAGTTGTCGCTGATACAGAATCCTTTCCAGGCTCGCAGCAGACACAGCTAGACCCTGCAGACTACTAAATAGCTAGTGAAAGGGGATATTTATTGGAAAGGACTGTACAGTCTAACCTTGAATATAAAAGTACTGCCCCGGCTTTTTTTTTCATTTTAATTTGTTTCAGTGTTCCTTTTCATAGCCAAGTTGAATATATGAAGTGAGCCATGTACAGATGCTAATCACATTTTTCTGTTGCCAGATTTTTAGGCATGACTCTTTGTTTTGTAAAGGTGACACCCTCCCGTGCGGAACTAAAGCACGAGTGTGCTGTGCTGTGGTGGAATATGTGCCTTATCAGTAACAGATACATGTGCTTCTGTTTATTCCTACTTGGTTTGAATGTCCTTTTGTTTATTATATGTCTGGTAGGGTTGTCATTTCTTTCAGAAACTTTTAGGGGATGGAAAAAAGGGAAAAAAACTTTGAGAGTTTGATTATTAGCCATGTGGTTTTTAAAGTGGAACTACCACATGTGCTTTAATTTTGACTGTTACAGTATTTGGCTTGATCAAAGGTCAGTCTCACATGGTCACAGAGATGGACAAAGGGATGTCCAAGATCCTCCCCCAGCCCTGTGGCCCTGTCTTATTTAAATAAACAAATATAAGCATATACGGTGCATGCAAAAACATACATGTGGCCATATATAGATACAGTTGTAGACAGGCAAATGGCACGAGAAAGGATTAGACATCAAAGTGCAGTGATCCCTAATCTCTGTCTCTGAGGGACAGAGAGGTAGGAATGACAGTACCTTAAATGTAAATATTGTTTCAAAGGAAAAGTTAACTTGATTGCTTTAGCAAATCACTTTATTTTAAAAGCACCAAATAAGGTTCAGTCTAATGCCTACTTAATCAAAAATTTTGGCTTTAATTAAGGCTCAACTAGTAATAGCTTTTTTCCCCATAATAAAGCATCACTTTGTGATTAAAAGGATTCTATAGTTCTCAATGACTGAAGAAAATATTTCATAGGAATTCTATATCTTCTTTTCATTTCTATAATATATTATTAAAATATCGGGCACTTTAAAATAACTTACATTTTGCTTATTTGTAATTCTATTTTAAAATAGTTTTAAAGGTACAGAATTATGATTTCAAAATGTCTTTTTCTTTGTGATGCATTTCAGTTTTACTTGCTTTTGAACTCATATTCCAAAAACTATTTACAGTGTCCCATATTCAATCATTGGGAAATAAATGTTGTGGGCTCCTTGCCAGAAATATGTGCGGGTCGGAAGTTTAAATATATTTAATACAAGGCTCTGTATTAGACTAAAATTTTACCATATAAGGCTAATACTCCTTAATTTTATAAACAACTTTCAGTTTTATAAATACATGTTAAACACCTTTTAGGTGATAGAAGGTATAGGAGAAAGGTAGAATTGATCAGAATTCTTATTTGCAGAGTTTTATTTGAACCAATTTAAAAACAGCATGAATACTGGGTGGGCCAGCGTGCTCATTTGCCACAATCCCCACCACTCCCTATTGCATTATAGTTGTCTGTTTCATACTTGTACATCACCTTCCTGGCCACTTCTTGGGATACTCAAGGAAGAGAGGGAGACAGAAACAACCACAAGAAATTCTAGTCTGCCCTGGTGATGAGTCCTTGATTCAATGGCTTGTCCCTAAGAGGTGGTCGGCAGTGTGGGGAGGCAGCAAGGTGGAGTGATGCCCACACAGCGGAAGCCCATAGCAAAGTGCTGAGTGGAGGGCTTGAGTAGAGACACTGAGGACTTCTTTACATCATGGTTTTGCTCTCAGCAGACCCCGATAAAAACAAACAAATAAAACTCTCAGGTGGCCCGTTACTATAAACTTTTTTTATTTTTTTCTTTTTCTGTTTTTCCCTCCTATCAGGTGAACACACAGGATTTCAGAGGGCTGGTTCGGGAGGACGCCGTTCTCTACCTGTTAGAGATCCCCAAAGGTGAAATGGTGACCATTTTAGCTCAGAGCCGAGCTGATGGTGAGCAAGTTTGGTCATTTAATTTAGTTGGGGGGAGGTGGGTAGGGGAAGGATGACCGAGGTGTCTTGGGACCAGAATAGGCTAATCTGGGTTTTTAAAAAAACTGAAGTGGATCTTGACACCTAATTCCTGGGTCACAGGTGTTTGGAAAAAATTTAGGTGCCATTTAACTTTCCATAAAAATGTTTTCTGTGCACCTCCTGAAATAATTTCACTAGGTGTGTCAGTTTGGAATAAAATTGCTTTTCTGAACAGGGATACCTCCTTAAGTTCCGCCTGGAGGTATTGTTGAGCTTCCATGTGACATATGCAAAGGACCGTGCCTGCTGCTGGTGCCCACATTAACCCTTACCTGTCTGACAGTTGCTTCACCTCCCAGCCCTTGTCTGCAAAGTGGACGTTGGTAGTATCTTCCCTGTCTGCTGCAGAGATCGATTGGCAACTGTATTAGGGTTCTCCAGAAAACAGAGCCTATAGGAGATACTGGAATCAACAGAAGATAAAGGGATTTATTACAAGGAGTTGGATCCCATATTTTTGGAGGCTGGCAAGTGCCAAGATCTGCAGGTTGAATCGGTGGGGTGGAGACCCAGGAGAGCCAATGATTTAGTTCAAGTCCGAAGGCCTGAGAACCAGGAAAGCCAATGGTGGTGTTCTAGCATAAGGGCAGGGAAAAAAGCCGATGTCCCTGTCCATAGGCCATCAGGCAGGAAGAGTGATTCTCTCTTGCTTGAGAGAGTTGCTGCTTTTTGTTCACTTCAGGCCTTCAACTGATCGGCTGAGGCCCACCCAGATTGGGGAGGGCAGTCTGCTTTGCTCGATCCTCCCCCCCCCCCCCCCCCCCCCCCCCCCCCCGTTTAAATGTTAATCTCATCCCAAAACACCCTCACAGAAACACCAGGAATAATGTTTGACCCAATATCTGGGCATTTCTTGGCCCAATCAAGTTGACACATAAAGTTAACCATTGCAGCAACTCACAGTTAGTTATCGGAGCTGAGACTCCCCTAGGGCCTGTGCCCTGCCTGGACAGGAGGTAGAGGAGTTGAGCAGACATGGGAGAAGCCGATCGCTTTATCTTTAGCTAAGCCAAATGCAGCAAACAATGCTTTTGCCTTTCAGTGTATAGAGACATACTGGCTTGTGGCAGAGGGGATTCGTTTTTTATAAGAAGCCACTTTGAATGTGAGAAGGAAACTCCACAAAGCCTGGCCTTCACCAGGGGGGAGGTCTTCCGAGTGGTGGACACTCTGTATGACGGCAAACTGGGCCACTGGCTGGCTGTGAGGATCGGAAACGAGTTGGAGAAAGGCTTAATCCCCAACAAAAGCAGGTATCTGAGATCGCACTTCCCATGCACCCCTCTTCATCCCTCTCCCTGCAACAAACAACAGAACTCCCCAAAAGGAAACCCTGCATGACTTTATTATCTGTCATTGTCTACTTCTTGTTCACGGGGAGTGGCCTGAACTGTAAATGGCCACCAGTTGGATTGCTGTGTGCAGCATCACGCGTTGGCTGTGTTTGAGTGATTTCCCGAGGAGCGTCCGCCGCCTTGCGTAGCGTACAAGGGAGATGCCGAGCGGCTGTAGCACACAGCACACCTTTCAGAGACAGGTCACCCCTGCCGTGTGCCTGGTCCTTGGGGAGGCTCATGTACCCCAGTGAACACTTGCTGGTTGGCTGCCAGCGTGGGACCCTAGAACAGATACCTGTATTTTAGCAGGTGTGTTTACTGTATGCCTGCGTCTCAGAATGAGCCACCTTTAGCATGTTTATTACTGAGCTACCTCTGGCTTTTTTGCTGCTTCCGTTTGGAAGTGAAGGTCCCCGTGTTCCCCACCCTCTGAAACTTCTGCATTGTCATTGCCGAATCTTCTCTAATCTGAGTTCATAGTTCAAATTGACTAGATTTGGTTCATGATGTGCACATTTGCCACATTTTCTGGCTTTAGAGATTTACTTCCTGTGGTTTCTTCTCTCAGAGCTGAACAAATGGCGAGTGTCCAGAACGCCCAGAGAGACAACGCTGGGGACAGGGCGGATTTCTGGAGGATGCGTGGCCAGAGATCCGGGGTGAAGAAGAACCTGAGGAAGAGTCGGGAAGACCTGACGGCCGTGGTGTCTGTTAGCACCAAGTTCCCAGCTTACGAGAGGGTCTTGCTGCGAGAAGGTGAGGGAGCTGCCTGCGGCCGGGAAAGGACCTGACTGGGCTCTGAGGCTGTTTACGTTTATTTTCAGACCATAATTGTCAAGTTCTAACTTAGCGACAGCACTGATGCCAAACCCAGGTTATAGAATTGAGATCGTATTCTAACAAGGCACACGACTCACAAAAAGGGAGCTGTTCAGACTCGTAAATGGAAGCATAGTTCCACAACCTAAAAAGAATTTTTAATGCCACCATTCAAAAATTCCCTTATATCACCAATAGCAAAGTTTATCTTTAAAAATGGTAAAGATAGGCCAGGCGCCGTGGCTCACACCTGGAATCCCAGGTCTTTGGAAGGCCAAGGCTGGAGGATCACTTGAGGCCAGGAGTTTAAGACCAGCCTGAGCAACAAAGCAAGACCCCACCCCTACAAAAAATAGAAAAATTGGTGGGGCGTGGTGGAAATGTGTCTGTGGTCCCAGCTATTCAGGAGGCTAAAGCAGGAGGATTGCTTAAGCCCAGGAGTTTGAGGCTGCAGTGAGCCATGATGACGCCACTGTACTCCAGCCTGGGCTACAGAGCAAGACTCTGTCTCAAAAAAAAAAAAAAAAAAAAAAGTAAAGATAGTGAAGGGAAAGAGCTGGTCTGAATTGGGGGTAGGAGAATACACAGTTTCTTTCATTTAGTTATGTTATTATCAAAAGCCTGAACAGTACATTTGCTGCTTATCTTAACAGCTAGGCAAGTATATGTGTTTTAACGGCCTTTCTTGTCTCGTTTCAGCTGGTTTCAAGAGACCTGTGGTCTTATTCGGCCCCATAGCAGATATAGCAATGGAAAAGCTGGCAAATGAGTTACCTGACTTATATCAAACTGCTAGTAAGTCTATCAGTATTTTTTGTTTTTGGTTTTTTTTTCTTCTCCCAAAATTTTTATTTTGAAAATTTCTAACATACAAAGAAGTTGACAGAATAATGAACATCCACATACCCCTTCAATTGGTGTCACCAGTTGTTAACATTTTACCACGTGCACTTTCTCTCCTCCACTCTGCTTGTAGAGAGACATACACATACAGGCACACCCTCTTTGAAAAATTTTTGCTGAATCATTTAAAAGTTTAAGTAGCGACATTAACACCTTTTCCCCTTACACTTACGTGAATCTCCTAAGAACAAGGACGTTTTCCTACACAACCATAGTATCATTATCACAGCCGAGAAATTGTAACGTTGATATAATGTTATTTAGTATACAGTCAACTTTTTAAATTTCCTCAATTGTCCCAATTATGTCCTTCATAGCTTTTAAAAAAAATTCAAGATACAACCGAGGACCGTACACGACATTTGATTTTGATGTATTTCTATGATTTTTATGTTTACTTTGTAGTGTCCACTTTTTCTCTAAATTTTTTTGTGGCGTTGATATTTTGAAGAATCCAAGCCAGTAGTCTCATAGAATAATCCTTGTTGGACTGGCTTCATGGTTAGATTTCAGTTAAGCATCTCATTAGAAGACATCTAATGTCAGATGTCCTATCATTGCTGATGCTAGGTTGGAGCATTTGGTTGTCACTCTTTTCTAAACAATTATTTAGTCCCTTGTTTTTGCTTTTGCAGAAACAGAACCAAAAGACGCAGGATCTGAGAAATCCAGTGGAGTGGTTCGGTTAAATACCGTGAGGCAAATTATTGAACAGGTGAGAAAATTCACCCGAGGTCCATGTGATCAGAAAGATTTAGATCGTGGTTTGCTGCAGTCACTTTTCGAGAGTAGCATCTGTATTTTAATAATCATTAAAATGTTAATGATAAAAAGTTAATGTAAACGCAAGCTATTTCACTGTGTGAAGACCAGTTACTGTTCTGTGGCGGTACATTTTTGGTTTTGGGGGTGTGGGTGGTTTGTATGTTTGTTTTTTGAGACAGACTCTCACTCTGTCTCCCCAAGTAAAGTACAGTGGCGTCATCATAGCTCATGGCAACCTCAGACTCCTGGGCTCAAGGAATCCTCTTGCCTCAGCCTCCTGAGTAGCGGGGACTGCAGGCATGAGCCACTGTGCCCAGCCCATTTTGTTTTTTTTCCGAGTTTTCAGCATGATACCAAATAATCTGTTAATTCATTTTATCAGCAGTTCTATCAGATTGATAATATTGAAGTGGACATAATGTGGAAGGAAATGTTTTCTGCTGTTTGATTTAAATTTATAAGATTTATCTAATGTAGTCTTTACTTATTAAAACAAAGTCTTTGATGCTGTATTACTTTATATACCCACTTATGGGCTTTCCCCATTTGTGACAGGATAAGCACGCACTACTGGATGTCACTCCGAAAGCTGTGGACCTGTTGAATTATACCCAGTGGTTCCCGATTGTGATTTTTTTCAACCCAGACTCTAGACAAGGTGTCAAAACCATGAGGCAGAGGTTGAATCCAGCATCCAACAAAAGTTCTCGGAAGTTGTTTGATCAAGCCAACAAACTTAAAAAAACATGTGCACATCTTTTTACAGGTAAGTGAAATTTCAAATGTAGTCTCTTTGCTCAAAAATGAAAATAGGGAATTGAAGCATGGAAAAAAATCAGAAAATAACCTGAATAGAGAATTTGAAATTCTGTTCTTGACTCCTTGAAAATTAGTTAATCCTATAAAATGGGTATATTAGACCCTGTCATTTGTGTATTGATTGAACTTTGCAATTTTGACTATTGGAAAATGAGCTAAAGATCCATGACATGGTAATAATAATTTTGAGGAGGTTCAGATTTTTATGTGGCATTGCAAAGGCTAGTGATTGAACCTGCCCCAGCACCCATGTCTCTCTATAGTGTTATTGTTCTCTACTTACCAGCATGCATGCTCTAACTTACAAAATGATAGGAACTTGGTTTCCTTATTAATAAATGTCCCCCAAATAGAAACTTGAGCACTCTGGATATTTATGATTTAATTATTACTACTGTTTTTTAGGTGTAATAATAATATTATGATTATGTTTTTTTAAAAAGAGACTTTATCGCACTCTGGGAGGCCGAGGCGGGTGGATCGTTTGAGCTCAGGAGTTCGAGACCAGCCTGAGCAAGAGCGAGACCCCGTCTCTACTAAAAATAGAAAGAAATTATATGGACAGCTAAAAGTATATATAGAAAAAATTGGCGGGGCATGGTGGAAATGTGTCTGTAGTCCCAGCTACTCGGGAGGCTGAGGCAGGAGGATTGCTTGAGCCCAGGAGTTTGAGGTTGCTGTGAGCTAGGCTGATGCCACGGCACTCACTCTAGCCCGGGCAACAGAGTGAGACTTTGTCTCAAAAAAAAAAAAAAAGAGACTTTATCTTTTAGCAATACATACTAAATAAATATTTATGGATGCCTAATGTGACGCCTGGCATTTGCCTAAATAATCTGCGGTGCGGGGAGTAGATGGAGGTACCGATAAGACGAGACTGGACGAGACTTAAGAGTTGTTGAAGCCAGTTGATGTGTACGTGGGAGTTCACTAAAATGCTCTCTACTTTTGTATATGTTTAAAGTTTTCCATAGTGGAATATTTTTTTAAAGTTCATGAAATGACTCATTGCTGCTATTACTCATGAAAGTAAAATGGTCTGAGAATGTGACATATTTTCATAACCGAATGTATGCACTACCTGTATAAATGGCTAGTTCTGTGAATATGGTATAATAAGAGTTTAAAAGGGTTGCATAAATTTTTTGGCCATGCAGTGCGTTATTTTGTGGGAGTAACATGAGATGACCGCATGGATCTGACATCCTCAGGGTAATGATAGCTCTGAGTCCCAGGCCAGTCATTGTCCACCTGTGTCATAGTTAGCGTATGTGTGATACTGGGGAAGAAGAGGCTAACTGATCGTGTTCATATTAGAGTCTTGTTTTATTGTCACTTGGCTTTTCTCGTTAAAGAGAGATGCACTGCTTACCACTGTGTCCGAATGTTGTAACTGAGGGAGTTTAACCAAATGCAAAGGAGGAAGTCCTTCACCATAAACTAGACTTCTGTGAATGTAAAGTCTTAAGTACTCGTGCTTTTGGAATCTTCATGCTTACGTTTTCTGTCATTTTTACTACCACTGGCAATTATTACTGTTACTGTTGTCATAGCAACAGTGAGCAGTGGCGCAGCCTTTCGTGTGCTCTGTCTTACTAGGCCATGAGCAAGGCCCAGCGACTTCAGATCTAGTGTGTGGCTCTGCCCAGACTTACCTGTGGAGTCTGTGTGTGTTCAACATTGTACTTACGTTACAGCATGGACGCATTATTGTAATGCCACAAGGGTCGCATAGTGCGAGTCTTCCTTTTAACAGATGAGAACACCAAGGCCCACAGGATTACGAATGATGTTAAAGCTACCCCCATTTCCCATTTCCCTCCTGCCTTTGTGGGAGTCCACCGAATGGCGAGGGGATGCCTTCAGAGGGTTGAATTTGGGGTTCCTGTGAGGATGTGGGAAATCAGGAAGGGAAACCGTGGGTTGCAGAGGAAGAACCAGGCTGAAGGAGGCTGGACAAGGAGGACAGCAGGGCAGAAGAAGGCAGCCAGTGACTGTGGGGCTCTCCCTTTATCTGGCTTTGAGTCCCCAACATTTGCTCTTTGCAGCACAGTTCCCGGTAGCCGGCTGGGTCTGATTCCCATGCGTGTGGAAGGGATTAGCACGCCTCCTTTAGCTCCACTAATAGACTACAGGATCCTTGACGGGAGAGACCGTGCGCTATCCAGCTCTGTGTGCCAGAGGCCAGCATCAGGCAGAGCAAATAGGCAAGTCATAGTGTTTATAACTTACACTAGAACTGTCTCTGGCACACCGAGCCATTTCTTGCTTAAGCTAGTCAGGAAGGGGAAAATTTTGGGATAACTAAAGTCGGAGGTTTGAATGGAAACACACACTGTGAGCATTGAGTTTCATTTGGAAATATAAAGTGACCCGATCTCACCATAAATTGCCAATCTCTCATATGGAATTTTTATGTAGGAGAGGTGGTGCAGACTGCTAAACAACTTTGATCAGCAAGCCCCAATTCCCTGCCAAATGGTCTTTTACAATATTCTTCCAAACTTCTAAGGTTGACTCCTAAAAGCAGCACGGATGGCCTCACTGAGCACCTCCCACACCCCAACCCGCCCACTCAGCTCAGCCACGTAGTGATTTGACGCTGTGTGCCGTGGCCAGAACAGCAGTCCTCACACTTGAGCAGCAGAACCTTCAGACAGAATTAATATTCTATAGGCTTTTATGCTTTTGAATTTTATGACATTTTTATAAATTAATAAATGAGAATAATAGCACTGGTTTGGTGAGTCCAGCAATTTGGAGTCAAGCTTTGTGTTGCACGTGGTCTTGCTAGGTGCAGTATCCTTTTTTTCCCCTTTTACATGGTAAGAAAATCCTGTTTCCCACAGATGAGTATTTAATTATCATAATATTAAAATGGTTCTCCTTACAATCTTGAAGTGCTCCTCGATTAAACAAGAAAAACTTTAGTCTGGGGATTGCCCAAATCAAGTTGACTTATCAAAATCAGTTTAAATGTTAGGCTTGACTTCCCCTACTACCACAATTTTTAAAAATGTACTATAAAATACACTTGCATTTGTGTATAACAAATCATTTCTTTAAAGAAATGAAGTTTGTATAACATGTTTTCTTGGCATCTTCAAAGCACTCAGTTCATAGTTTGAAGACCACGGAAGTAGAATTATGGATTTAGAGATGTAAGTGGGGCCACGCTTTCTGTTAAATTGTGGGATTTTAAAGCACCATGAGATATTCTAGCCCTTTATCAGCTTTCAGGCTTTCATTAAAGTCCCTGCTGGGACTTTGGAGGTGCTGAACAAGTGCTACTGATGATTATTAGTGATACTACTTTATACTTATTTTGTTATCTTTCAGTGTGACAGAACATGTTTAAGAACATTTTCTCTGTCATTCTGTAGTCTTTGAGAAAGCTTGAGGGGAAAGGTAAATCTTGTACCCAAACTGCAGTAGGTAATTCTTGGTTTCTCGAGGGAATGCAGACAGTCTGGTTGACCACAGGAAGCAGAGGCAACATGCTGGGTACTTTGGCTGTTGCCCACCCATTTAGAGGGGGTCTAACACTGCAATGTTGACCGAGCCCCATGAATAGCTTTATTGAGATTTAATTTACCTACCGTATAATTCACTCAAAGTATACGATTCAGTGGGTTTTAGTATATTCAGAGTTGTGCAGCTGTTATCACAATCCATTTTAGAACATTTGTTACCATCCCCCCAAGAAATCCCATGCCCCTTGGCAGTCATTCCCTGTTTTTCCCTCTCCCTAACCCGTCCAGTCTCACAAGTCACCTCTGGCTGTTGCTCTGGGTACTCCCCAGCCTCCTGGGCTGGGGAGGGGGAAGTAACACTGACCGCACACATGCCCGGGCTGGGCACAGATGCCCTCGGAACCCCAGTGCTCCCAGCCGAGGCAGTGGCTGAGTGAGCATCCTTTTGGGATTTCACGTTCTTGCACTTGAGAGATGTATTAAGCCTATCCAAGGGGAATAGGCCTAGCCCAGAGGTTGGGGAGCAATAAGTAGTTAAGTAATATTGGTCGAAGGCAAAGAACATGAAAAGCCTAATGAGCGAAAAGTACTCGATCCAGAGTTAAGGGAGGGCACCACCATGTCTGTGCACCTACCTGTTAAAAAGAGGTCAAGTGCGTGAGTTGGGTGTTACTTTTACATACGGCTTCGGAATTTAGCTACTATGAAGCTCTTATTTTTTGTTCATATACTTTGTGAACTCAGTAAGAGGTCTTGTGACTTTCTTCATTTTATCAGGGACACAAACATTTTCTGCCATTCATAAGTGGCCCTTTTAACTTTAAGTTTGTGATAAATACAGACTGTATTTATCTCAAGACAACTCCAACATAAAGCTTCAAAAGCCTGCTTAACGTTATGTGTGCATTTCTCATTTAGTCTCTGGGGTACAAAATCTCACTTCTGTTTGTAAGACCTGTGGCATCATATTTTAGCAATGAGGACAATAATCTCGGCAAGGTACCATGATAAGAATACAGAAGTCCATGGAATCAAGGTTAATTTTCCTGGGGTTATCCAATGGATCAGTTTATTCTAATGCTTTAAATAATTAATAACCCAGGAAATTGTAAGCCCATTCAGGATTTTCCAAGGTCACTGTCAGAACTTCTTAAGTGGAAGAAAGCTATATATAATCAGGAAGAAAACTTGAAGCATAGTTACTCAAAAAATTTGCTTAATGGTTCTTTTTGGCTTTAGAAGTGATAATAAATAATGCCGTGCCCTCTAATAAAGGGCCCTGATGATGTAGTTTAAAAGAAATCCTAACTTACTGCAGTGTGATAATTTTAGGTGCAATTTAATTTATTATTCTGGACTAATTTGCTTTTCTAGTTTATCTCTTTTAGGCCCACAAATACATACTGCTGAAGAATGATTACATATGTTGTACTTTGTTAGTATTTTATATCTGTACTCTAAATTTGTGCTTTTAGATGGGCCATGTAGTGTGGTGGCTAAGGCCATAGGCTCTGAAAGCAAACTTTTGAGTTTGCATCCAGGCTTTTCTGCTTGGTTGGTATGAGGCCATGGGCTAGTTACTTTCACTACTGTGCCTAGGTTTCTCATCTGTAAGATGGGCATGATAGTAATACTTACCTCGCAAGGTTTGTGTAAGCATAGAGTGAACTAATCCATGTAAGGCATTTGGAAAGTACCTGGTTGACCCACACTGCGTGCTAATATGTAAGATATATTTTCTTCTGAATAGAAAATTTACATTCCTTGAATACACACCAGTGGAGTTTGGGTAATCTGTATGCGTATTCCAAAATGTTTAAGTTTATCAAAATGACGTATACAGTTGGCCGTCTATATCTGTGGGTTCCATATCCATGTATTCAACCAGCCATGGATCGAAAATATTTGGGGGAAAAAATGGATGATTTTGTCTGTACTGAAACATGTACAGACTCTTTATTTTGTCATTATTCCCTAAACAGTGTAACAACTGTTTACATAGCATTTACATTGTATTAGCTATTATAAGTAATCTAGAGATGATTTAAAGTATGCAGGAGGACGTGTGTAGTTTATATGCAAATACTCTACAACATTTTCTATCAGGGACTTGAGCATCCATGGATTTTGGTATCCAAGGGGCTCCTGGAACCAATCCCCCAGAGATACTGAGGGACTAATGTACATCTAAGTGTTATGTTTTTCTTATTTGTAATATACATGCCTATGTAAATGGGATATTTTTATGTTTGTTTTAGATGTATCTTTGCTCTTGTACCTTTTAAAAACATTTTTTAAAGTTAGCTTTTCTGAACATAAACATTCTAAAAATTAATGTATTTTTTAGCTTTATGACATCCCTCTGTAATGTAAACTCAGACAGCTAGATGGTTCATAGTTTTAATTATATTCAATGAAAGGAGTTAGTGCTCAAATCTGTGCATTCTTTTTCTTGCATCTGTCAAAGTTGTAATTCAAATATGATAGAAATGAGTATAAATTATGTCAACTAGCATCCTTAATGAGCATCACTCTGGAAATTGATGCACACATTTTTGTTTATGTTTCTATAGCAACAATCAACCTAAATTCAGCCAATGATAGCTGGTTTGGCAGCTTGAAGGACACCATTCAGCATCAGCAAGGAGAAGCAGTTTGGGTCTCGGAAGGAAAGGTATGTGGTGTAGATACGCTGCTATGAGGTGAGAGTTCGTGTCCTGAACCTTTTCTTAAGGGGGAGTGAATGTAGTCAAACCGTGCCCATTTGAAGGGACTCTAACGTGTACGTTAATCAAGTTTGACATGTAACAAATTCTCTGACCAAGTAAGAAACATGAAGGGACTTTTCCAAGAAAAGCATAATGTGATGCACGCAGTCCTACATTCACTTCCCTTTTACTTTTAACGTAGTAACTAGTGTTGTGTTCCAAGTACACTAATCAGAGCTTACAAGACCTCACGCTGAGCTCCACGGCTTGCTAAGGACATGGGAAACTTAGAGTGCAGATGAGAGGGGAGGCTGAGGAACATGGAGAATACAGTTAAAAATTAATAGAAAGAAGAAATGCTAATGGAGTTGGAATTATTTGCTTAGAAGAAAGGTTGGTAGAGACTGTGCCATAGTTCTAGGGGTTTGAATAGGTGAAATGTGAGCATGAGGGAACTTGTCTAGGCCTCTAAAATTGGATAGCTTCTTGCCTGCGGAGATAGTTTACACATGGCTGTGCTGTAGGGAGGAAGGAGAGAGATTATATAACCTGTGGTCCCTTTCATTCTGAGGAGCTTTTGGTGCTAGTATCCTGTGCTCCAGCTGAATTGAGGTAGTTTGTGAGACTTTACGGTGACTCTTTTGTTGCAGAACTAAGTCTTGCTTTTTGAGAACTGGATGTTTAGTCAAGGTATCTGGCCATCTGCTGAGTGCTTACTGTCTGGAAGGCTCCATGCTAGCTCCCCGGGAGAGGCCAAGTTGAGCAGGACAGAGCTTCTGCCCTGAAGGATGTGAGCATCTTATAAGGAGTGGAGATTTATTACTAGGCGGGCGGGACCAGGAGAGCAGGCTGGAGAGGAGCTCAGTTCTGGAAGGAAAAAAGCCTGACCATCGGAGGAAGCGTGGGCCAGTGGCTGCGTCTAGGAAGGATGGTAGCGAGGATAGGCTGGCAGGTGGCTAATTTGAGTTCCTGCACCAAAATTAACATACTATCAGCTTGGACCACAGCCAGGTGATTTCAGGGGGAACAAAAGGTGCCTTCCTTGGCTAGCACGTCCAGGTTTCAGTCACTTGGCTGCGCCCTTGGGAATTTTCTTGAGTCCCACGCCCAGGAGCCTTGTCAGACCCCACTGACCCTCCGAAACAAATTCCTCTAGATGGAAGGGATGGATGATGACCCCGAAGACCGCATGTCCTACTTAACTGCCATGGGCGCGGACTATCTGAGTTGCGACAGCCGCCTCATCAGTGACTTTGAAGACACGGACGGCGAAGGAGGCGCCTACACTGACAATGAGCTGGATGAGCCGGCCGAGGAGCCGCTGGTGTCGTCCATCACCCGCTCCTCGGAGCCGGTGCAGCACGAGGAGGTGAGGCGAGGCAGGCCGCGGGCAGGAGGCTCCTCCGGACGGCGGTTCGTTCAGGGTGCGGAGGAAGGCATGCCTGCGGGTCGGAGCAGAGGAATTCTAGGGAGCCTCTCACTCGGAGTCCACGCCTGCACTATTGCGGCTGTGGTCCAGGGGATAGGAGGGCAGGAGAGTGAACTTCAGAAGAGATTCAGTGGCCGGCACTCCTCACACCTGTGCCTTCAGGCGTGATGGGTAAACAGGGTGGCTTTGTGTGCCAGTGTCCAAATTACAACGGAACATTCCTTTGGAATGCAGTATTGTTGTATTACTTGTAACCTTTGATTAGCTCTCTCTCTGTACTCTTAGATGTCCTTGCTTTTCTTCCCCACCCTACCTTTAACCTTTCTAATCTTGCCAGAGCTCCTGAGTGTTTCCCCATCAGTTTCCTTCTCTTTTGTATTTCAGTTTTTAATTGAGCTCATGATTAAATATTCACCTGATCACATGCACTCTGCATCCACTGACCCGTGATTATACGGCTTATAGGATCCTAGAAACCGTGGCCGCAGGCGCTAAGTTAGGACCAGGGCAATTATTAGTTGTACCTTAGAGAATGTTGGAACAGTGATCTTTGTCGATGAGATTATCCGTATATTTGGATAATTGTTGCTGTGGATTTCTCTTTAGCAATTTAGCTCATTCCAGTAAATGATCTTTTTCTTTATGAAATAGAAGTACCAAAAAAATAAGTTGAAAGGGGAGAAAAACACACCCCAACTGCAGCAAAAAATCAGTATATGCTGCTAGACCAGTTGTAAAGAATAAATTAACTCCCAAATGTCTACAGACACAGATGAGCTAGTGCTTAGAGATGTTAACAGTTATCAGTGACACACTAGATTTTAGACTTTAGGAGGGTTTTTAAAAAAATTGTATTTTGAAGGAAGAGACTACTATATTGGATGCAGCCAGTTTTTAAAAATAGGACTTAAACCTTTGCTAATAGAGTATGCTTGGTATCTGCCTGTTTAGTAAAGAACCCCTGGGTCACAACCTTGACGTCCAAACTTAAATAAGTTCACAGAACTCCAGCAAAACAGACGAGTGCTCTCTTCTCTCTGCTCGGATGTTCTGGTTGTGAATGAATCTTTGTGTCTTATAGAGCATAAGGAAACCTAGCCCAGAGCCACGAGCTCACATGAAGAGGGCTGCTAGCAGCGATCAACTTAGGGACAATAGCCCGCCCCCAGCGTTCAAGCCAGAGCCGCCCAAGGTACGTGGCTGGGGAGCCCAGGATGGGAAAGAAGAGGAAGCAGATGCCTCTGAGCCCCCAGTAGCCAGGGAGGTGTGCACACAATGAGATGGTGTTGAATTTACAGTGTTCCCTATTAGAGCCTGTCCTTTAGCCTGTTGGGTGATCCCCCAAATCGGGGAGGGGCAAAAAGATAGGAAGGAAAGACAATATTAGGAGAGTATATAATTTTAGGACTGTTAAAAGAGTTGAGTTTACTTTCTTTGTAAAAAGAGTAAAAGATTGACGGAATGCTGCATGCCCAGAATCACCAATCTCAGAATCTGTTTTTCTTTTTCTGTCTAATTAAAGTTTTATGCTCACAGTTTGATTTAGATGCACCAGAAAATCCTAGCTGGTGATTTGCTAAAGAAAAGAATCATCGCCACTGCTTAGAATGCCTTTCATTGAGAGAGCAGCTTGATTTACTTGTTTAATAAATCGTCATCCAGAACAGGATCAATATAAAGAAACAGGCTGATATCATATGATTCTTCACCTCCAATCAAAATCAAAGCTATGGCTGTAGGCTTTTCCTTATACTCCAATACAATTTCTATTTAACTCAGTAATTTAGATGAGAAGAAAGCAATAACTGATGATCTGAGCTGTCACAAATAAGTAAAATAGTGACTTCATAAAATATATCAGTGAAAATTTGCAAGCGGAGTGAGAAGCAAGGTGTGGAGGAGAAATGGCTGATAGCTTGATGCGCTGCCCTCCTCGATCCCCACTCGGTCTCGTTCTCTTCTGGCTGGACACCGGTGTCACCTCGTCACCTCTGGGCTGGGACATGCAGCCTCAGTGTGGCATGGTCTCAGAAGCCCATTCTTCCAGTCCCTAAGCCTGACTTGTTCTGAGTGAGGTCTTCTCCAAGATTCTAATCTCCTTTACTACAAAATTATCCCAGGTCTCATCTACTTGTAGCAATAGCAGCCCTCCCAGCACTTTCCCCGCACCCTCTTGGTTTCCTAATACTCTTCTGTAGGCAGGGAGAGAGGTAGGGCTCCAGATGCCCCGCCAGCAGCCGTTTGCCTTGCTGTATTGAATTCCTTGTTGCAACAGTATTTTTTGACCACCTTTGGAAACTGATCAGGAAATGGAGTGTATTAAATCACTAATATAGATTTGAAAATCAACTAAAAGCCCAGGGTAAGAACATGTGATTGCTTTCTGCAGGCCAAAACCCAGAACAGAGAAGAATCCTATGACGTCTCCAAATCCTACGAATACAAGTCCAACCTCTCTGCTGTTGCTGGGAGTGAAATTCCTGGGGCATCTACCAAAGGTTACCCTCCTCCTGTTGCAGCGAAGCCTGCCTTTGGGCGGCCTATACTGAAGCCCTCCACTCCTGTCCCTCCCCTAGAGGGTGAGGAGGTGGGAGAGAGCGGTGAGGAGCCAGATAACACTCCCAAATCAGTCCTGGGCAAAGTCAAAATATTTGAGAAGATGGATCACAAGGCCAGATTACAGAGAATACAGGAGCTCCAAGAAGCACAGAATGCAAGGGTAAGTGTTTTAAACTATGTCACCAGTGAGTTTTAGGTAAGTTTGATTTCAGTACAACAGTGCTTTTCCCACTGCCACAGATGTGACAGGGATGTGCCAGAGGTGTGTGCTGCATGTGTGGCTTCCAGGTGGCCAGCTCTCAAGAGCATCCCTTTTTGTCTTCTAATCCAGAAAGTCTGACCACAGAGGTGAATAAGATTCTGCTGCTCATACATCAGAACTTTGTTTTGGGTTCCGAAATCGGGCAGTGGGAGGAGAGAACCAGCACCTCTCAGAAGTTATTTTAGTTAGGACGTTAGTGGTGGTTATTTGATAACTCAGTCTTCATTCGCTCCCAGATTTGCCACAGAAACCAAGGCAACTTTGGGTGCTAAAATTGAAAAGCCTATAGATTGTACTTTTTGAGCTGCTTTTGTACTATGGGCACATATAACCTTTCAAGTGTCAAAGAAGAATTTAACCAAAGATCCTCAGACTATGTTCTGAGCAGTAGATATGAGAGTTTTTTCATTCAAGCCTATCACGGCAATACCAGTGCTTCTGAGCATTTTTCTTCTTTTTTTTTTTTATTGTGGTAAAAATATACATAACATAAAATTTACCATTTCAACTATTTTTAAGTGTCCAGTTCGGTGGCATTAAGTACATTCACGTTGTTGTGCAGCTATGACCACCATCCACCTCCAGAACTTTCTCATCCTCTCCAAGTGAAACTCTGTGCCCATTCGCCCTCCCCCACCCCGGCCCCTGGAGAACCACCCTTCTACTTTCTGTCACTATGAGTTCGACAGCTTAGGAACCTCGTATAAGTGGAATCATACAGTATTTGTCTTTGTGGCTGGCTCATTTCACTTAGCATGAAGGTCCCCAGGGTTCATCCAGGTTGCAGCATGTGGAAGAGTTGCATTCCATGGGCTGAGCAGGGTGGCTCACACCTGTAATCCCAGCACCTTGGGAGGCCAAGATGGGAGGATTGCTTGAGGCCAGGAGTTTGAGACCAGCCTGAGCAACATAGCAAGACCCCATGTCTACAGAAAATAGAAAAATTAGTCAGACATGGTGGTGCATGCCTGTAGTCCCAGCTACTCGTGAGGCTGAGGCAGGAAGATCCCTTGAGCCCAGGCATTGGAAATTATAGTGAGCTATGATTGTGCCACTGCACTCCAGTCTGGGTGACACAGCAAGATCCTGTCCCTCAAAAAATAAAAAAATAGAAAAGAGTTTCATTCCTTTTAAATGGTTTTTCTACTTGACATGTACCACTAGGCACCAGATACCATCATGGAAACTGGAGAGTTGCTTCTGTGTTTCCTCTTCTCCTTGGAATGGATGGGAAAGGAAGTAGGATGTAGGGAAAAAGTGGGACCAGAAGGAAGCCAGCAAGCAAACTGTCCAGTAGTTCATTCTTTCTCTCTTGTTTTTGTTTTTCACATTCCCACAGATTGAAATTGCTCAGAAGCATCCTGATATCTATGCCGTTCCAATCAAAACACACAAGCCGGACCCCAGCCTGCCCCAGCAAGCAAGGTAGGGGCTGCTCGGCAGGTGTAAGTCTCAGGAGGGAGCTTCTTCTGTAGGACTTGGACTTGAAGAAAGAATTTTCTTTACTCAGATTTCTGGGCAACAGGAGGATTTTTTTGCCTCCCTAGTCATTCAAGTCAGATTTAATTGTCAAGATTACAGAGTCAAAAATTGATGATAATTTTGCTTTGTGCTAAAACTCTGACAAAGTGTAGTCATTGCTATTTCAAGTCCGTACCCTTTGACACGTCGGAGCGCAGTTATTATGTTACATTGTGTTGGGATAGCACCTGAGCAGAATTCCTAGGGCTTAGACCTGTTCTGCTGCTATGTTTTCTGGCTTAGCCAAGCTCCTTAATTCCTTTGTGTCACCTAGCAAAGTCAGGCCACTTGTGCTTCACTGGGGTCTGAAGGGACCCTGGCAGGCAGTTGACCAGTGTTGGTAAGATGCTTTATGTTTAAAATGCTACACAAGCACCAGGAATTCTCTCAGTGTCTTCCTGTTGAGGTTTTACAGTAGATCGTATCCTGTTTCCGAGAATAGGGAAAAAAAAAAAAATCATTTTTCTTGTGGTCAGTCTGCCTGGAAGCTGGAGTCTAGTTTTACAGCAATGGAAAACTAGAAGCGAATTTCTTCTTTACCAATTGAATGGTGGCAACAAGGTCAATCCGGTTGCTGCTGGCAACAAAGAGGACTGGTGTAATGGATTGAAACGGGTGGAGAGCTCACTCAGTGCTGGGTGAGGCTGCCACCAGAGAGCTTAGGGGTGGGGAAGGCACCCCCCCGTCCAACGGGGGAGCACCTGGCTGGGTTCCTCACTCACTACCCGGGTGGGCCTTGGCCTTGACCTATTTCTCCTACCCCTGCTTCCACCACTGGACCTGGGCGAGGCCAGGAATGCCCCTGGTGGTTGGGCAGAGTGTGGCCCAGAGGCCAGTGAGTGATCAGCCTCAGGGATGGCCCTCTGTGCCTGTAGCCACAGCTCCACAGGCAGCCAGGGGACAGTGCTCTGCCATGTGTTTAACACTCTCGCTCTGTTAGCTCCAGACCCCCCGAGCCGCAGAAAAATCCTTCCAGACTTTATCAGGACGCCAGAGGAAGTTACGGCAGTGACGCTGAGGAGGAGGAATACCGCCAACAGCTGTCGGAACACTCAAAGCGTGGTTACTACGGCCAGCCTGCCCGATACCGGGACACGGAATTATAGTTGCCTGAGGATGGACTCTTCTGCTGCCACAGCAGAGTGACACTGCCGCCAGGCCACCGCGATGGTTCTTCTCCAGCTGAAATGCACTGCGGAGATGCGGTGGGCCTTGGGCCCCTGCGTTCTCACGGGGAGCCAGGGACAGCCAGTACAAATTAAGAACTGAAGGCTCTGCTTGCGGGACTGGGTTAGAGGAGTGTGTGGCTTTTGCTGAGAGATAAGAGGAACACTACACTACAGTCTGATACTGTTACTCGCTTCAGTGGACCAACATCTGTATTAATTCTGTTTGCATATTTTTAATATGTATATTAAGAAGCAATAACTATTTTTCCTCATCAGTAGCTGCCTTCAAGGACTGTGTTAATGTGAGGCAGAATGTGAAAAAAGGAATAAAAAATACTGTTGGACTCGAACTAAATTCAAATAAGTATTTTATTGCAGCTCTCTAAGTGCCTTTGATGAGAAGTGTCTTAAATTTTTCTTCCTTTGAAGCTTTCTGCAGCGCCATAATGGACTAAAGCATTATTTTGACTAAATTTTTATACCAGTTTATTAGCCGCGATTTTCCCTGCACTGTATCATCTTTTCAAGGCATTCCATCTTTGTAATATTTTCCATAAATTCTGACTGTATATAATAGCTATGTTTGGTAGTTTGGCTATAAGTCCTCAGTAGCTTGAGTCCAAGAATTTAGTATAGAAATTTTTTGTTTGTTTGTTTCAAACCTAGTGCTCCACAAAAGCAGATACTCAAAGAAAACACATTTTATTTCCAAAAGTGTGTATTGACAACCGTTTTATAATTTAATAAAAAGGAGTACATTGCAATCAACAATTTGCTTCGTGGTAGATTTCTACACTACTTCTGATTTTTAAATGCAACTTTTATTTCAATTACTGATCATTAAAGTGACAACTTGCTCATTGTTGAACATTGGAAAATGGAGACACATATGAAAAAGAAAATAGAAATAAGCCATAATCCCATCCATCAGATAATTCTGGTGAATTTCCTCCAATTACATATCTATGGACGTCTGCATGTATGATATTTGAGGGTATGCTGTGTTTGCAGTTCTGTTTCCTACTTTTTCTTTTTTTTTTTTTTTTTTGTTGAGACAGAGTCTCACTTTGTTGCCCAGGCTAGAGTGAGTGCCGTGGCGTCAGCTTAGCTCACAGCAACCTCAGACTCCTCGGCTTAAGCGATCCTACTGCCTCAGCCTCCCGAGTAGCTGGGACTACAGGCATGCGCCACTATGCCCGGCTAATTTTTTCTATATAGATTTTTAGTTGTCCATATAATGTCGTTCTATTTTTAGTAGAGACGGGGTCTCGCTCAGGCTGGTCTCGAACTCCCGACCTTGAGCAATCCACCCGCCTCGGCCTCCCAGAGTGCTAGGATTACAGGCGTGAGCCACCGCGCCCGGCCTTGTTTCCTACTTTTTCTATTTAACATTCTATCACAAATGTTTCTCTTAGGTAGTAAAAAATGATGCATACATCATTACTAGTAACTGCAGGGTAATACATCCCATGACTGCTTCATAAGTCAACAGTTCTATTATGGACTGGATTATTTCCAGTTTTTTGCCTTTTGTACATGAAATGTCCCTCTTTCTATAATCCATTTTTGTATGTCAGTGATCAGTATTTCAGTCCTTTTCTGTAGGTAAGTTCTCAGAAGTAAAATCACTGAGTAAAAGCACAGGAACATTTTAAGGTTCTTCATGTTTACTGCCCAATTGCTTCCTAGAAAATTTGGACCAATTTATGCTCCCACATTCACTCTTGGAAGACTAAAATTGGTTTAGGATTTTAGCAAGACAGTTTAGGAGGGTAGGCTTGCATGAGTCAAAAGTACACTGAATTTGGGAAAGAAGGGAAAGGGTTTAATTCCATTTGGGTCTTGTATGATGTGAATTGACACAAAGGTGTTAAACTTGTGCTTTAGTTGAGTCAGAAATTCCTCTTACTGGTAACTGAGTTATACGGTAAACGTGTCCTTGGCTGTGACTTTAGCAGCAGATGTAATAAAGTTAAGGATCTTGAGCTGAGCTCAGCCTGGATTATCTGAGTGGACCATAAATCCAGCAACATGTGTCCTTACAAGAGACAGAGGAGAATGTCACGTGAATATGACGGTGGAGATTAGAGTGATGCAGCCACAAGCCAAGGAATACCTAGATCCACCAGAAGCCGGATGGAACAAGAAAGGTTTCCTTCCTAGAGCTTTCAGAGGGAGCATGGCCCTGCTGACAACTTGATCGCATACTTCTGGTCTCCAGAACTGTGAGCAAATACATTTCTGTTCTTGAAGGTCACTGAGTTTGTAGTAATTTATTATAGCAGCCAGACAAAACTGATACACATGGCAACTTCTAAGCAGTTGTTAAGAAAATTTAGGAGAGACAAGGATAGTGTTCACGATAAAGCCAGCATTAGAAATAGGTCCCTGCACCTTCTTAGGGAAGGAATATTTATGTCAGGACACTAATAGTATAGACAAAGTCTTGGATTTTCATGTCTGAAAGGATACTTTGAGACCTGAGCCAGGCCCACATTTGACTGACATGGAATCTGAGATCCTAAGAGGAAAATTACTCTGCTGAAGGCCTCACGGGCGGTTAGGGGCAGGGACAAGTGAAGACGTCGTCTCTGCTGAGCCACTCAGCACAATTTTGTTCACTTTTCTATACCAGATCATTTCTGCAGGAGCTGACTGCCTCCGTTTCACCATACTCTTTCAGTTTTTAAGTGACAGACATCCATCTCTGAGGGTCAAACAATGAAGGAGTTATTGGCTCACGTAACTGGAAAGGATGAGAATGGGTTTGGTATTCGGACGGAAACTAGGTCCTCAGCAACCCCAGCGCGACTTTCTTGCTAGCCCTCAGTTCTCCCCTCTCCACCCTGAGTCTTTGCGTGTCTTCCCTCATTCTCTCTGATAGTGGACATGCCTTTTTTACGCACCGGGGAAGAAGGCCGCTGATAGCTCCAAATCCACATCTTTCCTGCACCGTGACCCCAAAGCCAAGAGAAAGCTTCCTGTCAGAGCCACAGAAAAGACCCAGGAAGAGCCCTGATTGGCCTCCTGTGGGTCACATGTCCGATCCTGTGGTGGAGTGCCAAGGGGCAGGGTCTGTGTGGCAGAGGCTGCTGGCTGCTCTCCCAGTTCCCCATTCTCTTATTCCAGGGCTCGCAGCTGGAATACCTCCCCAGGCCGCCCCAGAGAGAGGCCTGGTCAGACGATGGCATTCTGGTCGATGGGGGACGTGAGCAGATGTGACGTGCCCCACTCCCAGGTCTAGCCCACCAAAATCGCCTTATGTGCTTCTCCTCCATGTTCCTTCTCTTGGTTGGCTGGAAGGGAGGCGACCCCAGGGCAACCTTGGAAACCTCATATTGAATATGGCAGTGGCCCCACCGGTTGGCAGTCACCAGTCTGGATGACTGCATGGAAGAAGGCCACCTCCTGACCTATTCATCAGCCCAGCCCAGCTCAGCATAATAGTTTATGTGAACAAGAAATAAACCTCTACTGAATTTGACCCATTGTAATGGAGGAGTTTATGTTTCCACTGTTAATCTACATTAACTAGTACAATAAACATATTGTACCAAAAGAAGGCAAGCGTGGAAAAACTGCCATATCAAATGTGCTAATCAGGTAGGCCGTGGTAACAAACAACCACAACTCTTAGTGGTTTAAAGCAACAAAGGGTTATGTCTCACTTGTGCCACCTGTTTATCATGCGTGTCTGGGAAGGACTTTGCTTTAATCTCATTCTCACTCAGGGACCCAGGTCAAGGGAGGCTTCATCTTTGTGCTTCCATGATTGCCAAGGCAAGATGAAAGGCTATGGTGACCCGTTCACTGGTTTTTAAAGCACCAGTTCCAGACTGATTTTTTTTTTTTTTTGTCTTTTTCTTTTTTTTTCTTTGCTCACTTTTATGAGAACATTTTTTTTTTTTTTTTTTTTTTTGAGACAGTCTCACTCTGTCACCCAGGCTAGAGTGCAGTGACATCATCATAGCTCACTGCAGCCTTAAACTCCTGGGCTCAGGTGATCTTCCTGCCTCAGTCTCCCAAGTAGCTGGGACTACAGGCATGTGCCACCACACCCGACTAACTCTTCATGAAGGGACAGCTCAGGAGTTACAGTGACAGGAAGGAAACCGATGCATCAGCCTCACTCCCCTCTCCTCCCTTTCCTTTATGTCGCCTCCCCCAACCCTGCTTGTCTCTGGCTCTCCCATCCTTTCGTTAGTGTCTCCCCATCAGAGTCTGAAAAGCTGTCAGTGCAGTTCTTACCCATGTCCAACATCTGGTGCCTAATAATCACTCAACACATGTATGTGCATCCATGCAGCTGATGTTCCCTCTCAGTACGGTCTGAATTTCGAATGGAATCATCTGCAACTCTCAGATCCCTTCCTGAGGAAATGGGATGAAGGAAGGATTGGGCCAAAAAGCATGTACAAGTCTCAAGAGTCCTCTTCATAAAGTTCCGCAGAGGTTTGCAATCCTTGTGCTGCCTTCGGAATGTCAATATGTTGACAACACGAGCCCTCACTTAGGACACTCGGAATGTGACCCTACTAGTCAAGCTAGGGACGCAATCTTTGTCCTCAGATCTTTGCCGATACCCAAGCCTCCCTGCAGCTCTCTTGTCCACACGTTGTCCAAGCTGTAAGTGTGAGCTGTAAGTTAGAGGCAGACTTGGTCCCTGCCTTTATAGAGCTTTGTTCTTCAAGTTTGTCAGAAGAGACACGATTTAAATTTCAGAACTCTGTTTCAACCTATTGGATAGCCACATTTTTTTGTAACCTAGGATCCTTTCTGACCTTCCATTTTCTTGAACTTTCTCATAGGGATCTAGCAGGGAAACTAGACCAAACATTTATCCTTGTCATGGCAGGGCTAGCCATTGCTCCTCCTGGAACCAGCACCATTTCTCTATTTCAAATGATATTATCCAAAGTCTTGGAACCCCCTTAATATGTTCCTTTAGGAACCTGTATGCAGACATAGAAGATAATATTTTCCAAAAATGGTTACAGCAATATTTTCAGTCCCACATTCTTCCAGAACCTTACTTCTTTCCATCAAGAGGGAGATGGTGGCTGGGCGCGGTGGCTCACGCCTGTAATCCTAGCACTCTGGGAGGCCGAGGCGGGTGGATCGCTCGAGGTCAGGAGTTCAAGACCAGCCTGAGCAAGAGTGAGACCCCCGTCTCTACTAAAAATAGAAAGAAATTATATGGACAACTAAAAATATAAAAAAAAATTAGCCGGGCATGGTGGCGCATGCCTGTAGTCCCAGCTACTCGGGAGGCTGAGGCAGTAGAATCACTTGAGCCCAGGAGTTTGAGGTTGCTGTGAGCTAGACTGATCCCACGGCACTCACTCTAGCCCGGGCAACAGAGTGAGACTCTGTCTCAAAAAAAAAAAAAAAAAAAAAGAGGGAGATGGTATTTACTCTCCCCATGAACCTAGGTGGGACTTTATGACTGCTTTAAGGAATGTAAGGTGGCAGAAATAGTGACGCATGACTTGGGAGGCCAGGTCATAGAAGGAGACACAGTTTCCTGCTGGCTCTCTCTCTTGGAATGCTTGTCTTCAAAACTCACCCTGTAAGGAAGCTCACACAGAGAGACCACATGAGAAAGTCCATGTGGAGAAGAACTGAGACCTCAGCCAATAGCCAGCATCCACCGCTAGATGTGAGAGTTAAGCAATCTTCAGATAGTCCCAGCCCCCAGCCTTTGAGGCCCCAGACATCACTGTGGCAGAGACGAGCTGTCCCTGCTGCGCTATGATCAAATTCTTGACCCAGGGAATCCATAAGCATAACAAATGGACATTTCTACCACTCAGCTTTGGGATCATTTGTTAGACGACTGCAGTAACTAGGACAGTGAACCAAGCATAAAATGTTATTGAAACTTCCCAGATACTTTCGTTACCTCAGCATCTGTAGATCCCTTCTTGTACTCGTGGCACCGTAGCAGTGCATGGATACCGTATGGATAACCAAGGGTGTGATTCTGCTGCCACGGCCAGCTCTGCCATGATGCAAGCAAAAACAGGAAAAACAGGCAAAGACTTGCACAAGCATAAGAATAACTGGGAATTGACTATACAGTGCATAAAATACAATTTGCCCAAACTGAATGCTATGGTTTGAATGTGCCCTCTAAAACTCAAGTCAAAATTTAACTGCCATTGTGACAATATTGGGAGGCAGGACCTTTCAAAGGTGATTAGGTCATAAAGGCTCTGCTCTCATGAGTGTATTAATGCTGTTATCGCAGGACTGGGTTAGTTCTCTCGGGAGTGGCTCCTGATAAAAAAGGTAAGTTCCACTCAACTTCCTCTCCCTGTCTCTCGCCATGTGCTGCCTTCTGCCATGGGCTGACCTTGGCCAGATGCCAGTGTCATGCTCTTGGACTTCTCAGCCTCCAGAACCATGAGCAAAATAAACTTCTGCTCTTTATAAATTCCCTAGTCTGTGGTATTCTGCTATAGCAGCAGAAAACAGACTAAGACACAGACCACCTCTAACCCTGATGTTGTGTTTGCTAGAACCCTGTTTTTGGCATTGGTATTTTATACCCCACCCCACTTTCTTAAAGAAAGAAGAGAAGGTTTGTGGGGGATGAGAGGTTTGAATCCATCCATACCCCTGAGCCTTATCACCTCCAGCTTTCTGGCTTCCTTTACAGCCTCTTCTTAGCTCTTACACATCCAGTCCTTATGCTTAGTTTGCTAAAATCAGAATTTCTAGAATCTAATGAGCTGATTACCAAATAGCAGTGGCAGCATCAGCAACTCCCCCCAAATAACTCCAATCATCATGCTCATCATCAGCATTGTTATTATCATAATCTGTCCTGTGACCAAAGGATGCTTAATCTTATGAAAGTGTAACTACAAACAAGTCCAGAATGCTCCGCTGTTTTTGTTCCTTGGGGGCCATCTTGCCCTGGGTTCCTTGGAGCAGAGGTTGACATGAGGCTCTATGTGCAGGTAGACTATGTGAGAGGTGAGCCTAGGGAGACAGAGTGAGGGAGAGAAAAGAATGAGACCCAGATGAAGGGAAAACCAATACTGTGTAAGGGTCTTGGAGCTTGATCCCAGGGGACTTCCTGAGACACATGTGGGATTTCTCCACCATGGGAGAACATTGGCTAATGCATTCACTGGGCATTTCTTGGGTTAGATGCTTTCCACACACTCATTTAATCATCACAACACTGAGTGTTGGGTTTTAATAACTCCCATTTTTCAGATGAGAAAGCTGAGGGTTGAAAAGCTTAGACTGCTGAAAGCTACAGAGGCAGGCAGCACAGCAGCCCCACCCTCGAACTCCAGAATCCTTTGCCACTTCACAACAGCACCTGCCACGCCGAGGGGTCAGAGAGTTTCACTGGTTTTTCTCAGAAGCTCTAAGAAAGTGCAAAAATATCCTTTTTGGCCTTAAACCAAAATGCCTCCGAGGAAAGAGTCCCAAATGTACAATAGAGAATTGTCTGGCAAACTTAGACCCGGAGTTCCCAGCCGGAAACCCACGGAGAGGAAACCTTCCCTGAAAGCCCCGATAAGCTACTCCGGCCCATAGTGCTTGTGTGATTAGGCAGCTGACAAGATTGCACAGAACTATATGGAACAGCAAGACCACAGACTAATGGCAAACCAAAAAGCAAAGAATAAAACTGAGTTTTAGGTCTTTTAAAGAAGGCCTGGCAGAGAGAGAAGTTCCTCCCGGCCCGTGGCTGTCACCTTCCTTCATCAGTCAGAGTCCTATTCTTAGTTTGAGGTATCTCAGTTGTCACGGAAGAGAACTCTCCACTGGCTGAATCATTACAGTCGCCCAGAATAGCACATTTGAAGGGGGAAGAGCAAGCGGCAGGCGCTGCTAAATCGTTAAGTGAGGCAGGGTGGGAAGGAGGGAGATTCTGTGAACACTGAGGATCCTTGAGCCTGCCTGTAACAAGACCTTCTTTTTTGCTTAGGTCAGAAAAGCTGGTTTTATTGCAAGGACAATGCTTTAGGGGAGGAGAGGCAAGTTCAAAACCAAAAAACATGTCTTCATCCATTTATTCCATGTTACTCGTTTGCTAGATTTAAAAAGTGGAAGTAATTCTGTTGTCTTGTAGTTATAAAGTTTATAGTGTATTCTCATTGTTAAAAATGCAGACATATAACAAAGTAGAGAAAAGGAAGTAAAAATCACTAGCCTTCCCTCAAGGAACCTGAGTCCGTTTACTAGGTGACCGTTGGTAGGAAAAGGGAAAATAACCAGATGTTGAGTGGATTACTGGTTACTGGCTTTGAATTGATGCTTTCTGGAGATCCAAATGCCATTGTCACCTACCAGTTAGAGAGGGTCTATGGGATCGGGTGATCGGTGGGGTTCAGGTCTGTATCATGATGGCCCTGGTGGGTCACTGACTTCACCTGTGGTTATTTCCCTATTTTGGAAATGCATAATTGGAATGGATCTACAGGGCAACTGGCAGATCCCTTCATTCCCCAAAGAACTTTTTTTATCTTTAGGTATCTATCAGTCTTACTGCTACTGCTACTTCTACTACAGTTAATAATCAGAAAACAGCCAATCAAATAAGACACTATGATGCCAGTGAGAATAGTGACAGCTAACACCCAATGAGTCTTCTATGCCAGACACCGGGCTAAGCCCTCTATGTGGATTCATTCACTTGTTTCTCATGACACAGAGGTCCCCAGGAATCTCATTTTGTTAACTGTGGTGGCCCTAGAAGCTAGGTTCTCAGTAAGTGCACGTCACAGGAAGGGTTATGACCGGTTTGTCAGGTTGTCATTGGTTTGTCATCATTCTTTTAAAAGGACCTTCTCCCCAGGCAAAGGCTTTCGGCTGCCATCCCAGGAATTTCTCTCTCCTCCTCCTACGGTGAAGCATTGTTTGTTGACCCTCTTTGCCGTTAACTCAACGCTTAACACCTGCTTGAGGCCCAATTACCCTGAGAAATCCGAACATAGTTCTTCAGGCTGGACCTCAACCTTCTAGTTCTTAAATGTTGGAATTTGCTCTCCAGCCTCACAAACAATAGCTGTGGGTTAGGAACGATCCAGCCTCAGCCTGTCCCTCCACATTGTCCCACGAACAAGGCAGCCATTGCCCCTTGTACCACGATGGGGCTGCAGTGACCCAGCACAGCTTAGTCTCCCACTGACTCCAAAACATCTGACACCCAAACACGCAGAGAAAGAGGCTCCACTCTTCCTAAAAGAGCATTTTAACCATTAACTTGTTTGTTTTTAAGAAAAATATCTTAACTCCCCAGAAGTAATCTAATAATTCTGGAATGTTAGCCAGGGGAGTCTAGAGCATAGAAATAATCAAACTAACGGCTTTTGAACCTCAAAAGTATTGTACTAAGTGATAAAGTGAGACATGAGAGGTCACATATTATATGCTTCCATTTATATGAAACGTTCAGAATGGGCAAATCTGTAGAGACAGAAAGTACGTCAGTGGTTGCCAGGGGCTGGGGGAGGGTGCACGGGGAATGACGTGTAATGGGTACAGGGTTTCCTTTGGGAGTGATGAAAATGTCTTGGAACTAGATAGAAGTGATGGTTGCCCAACATTGCAAGTGTACTAAATGCCACTGAATTGTGCACTTTAAAATGGTTAATAGTTGATCTTATGTGATTTTTACCCTAATTTCTTAAAAAAGAGATGAACTTTTGCATCTAGTTTCCAAAAAAAAAAAAGGTTTATGTTTGTTGAGCACCTACTATGTGCCAGCCCAAGCTATCATATATGGGTGGGAGGGGCGGGGCTGATATTTTTTGCCCCCTCTTAACATCCCACAGAATAAGCATTGCCATCCTTTGATGGGACCCCTTCCGGGTTTCAGGTAAGTTAGTCCCACTGCAGAAGACTATAGAGTTAGTTTCCTTTAGCCTCTGTCACATGCATATCTACTGAGAATAACTAGTAACTAATTTATGACATGTTAATTAACTTAGTCCTAAAGGGGAATACAGACACAGGGACAAGCCCTCCAGCTGCACCTGAAATGATTATTCAATTTCCTGTTAATGTGATAGACAACATTCTATGTCTTTAGGAAATTTCAGAATACATGACCCCAGACAGGGTCCACTAATCTAACCCTTGCTAACAAAAGTGGACAGCATTCACCCAGAAATCCCATTTGGTCCTAATTCAGCACAGCTTTGGGAAATAATATTCTAAACCACAAACATATATTTGCCACGCCACCCTAAATCTCTACGTCTTATTCCAACCCATTTAAACTGTAGTAGCCAGAGAGAACAGGACGTGAAAAGATATGCTCAGAAGTTCCCATGAGAGCCCGGTTAAAGTTCTGGTGCATCTTATAGAGTTAGCTGCAAGCCTACCCAGGGAGCTGCAGAGTTCCTTCTGCATGTATGTTCAGAATGCTGGCTGCATGCATGCTGCACAATGCTGGAGACTGGGAGAGGAAAGGGAAAGCAGGGAAGAGGTGAGCAAGGTTTGCAAACTCAACGCTCTCAGATATCATGAGGACCACACTAGTGAGTGAGTCTGCGTGGGTGCTGTCTGTATGGGCTGTAGCCACCGGGCTCCAGGCTATAGTTTTCATGCAAAGACAGATGCCCAGCATCATCAAACCTACCATTTTTAAAAGAAAAGCCGCAAACCTAGATGTGTATGTAAAATCTGCTGATTTTTAAATTTAAAAATTTCACCATTCTATGTAGACCAAATAAAACGTTTGTGAGCTGGGTTAGTGGCATGGCTCTGCCAGTTTGCAGACTCAGCTCTAAAGTGCTTTAAAAGAATGCAAGTTAGAAATCCATGCAACAGGATAAACAAACTATTTCGAGATCCTCTAGAAGAGACTTCTAAATGGAAAGAGAGGTACACTGGACTCAGAAGTAGGGAACTTTGTTTTGAATCTAAACCCTATGTGTGATTTATTGGCTGAAGGACCATGGGCAAGTTACGGAACTAAGGTGTGGGTGGACATAGTCACACCTGCCATTCTTACTATGCAGGACTGTTATAAAGAACAAATCAAACTATCAATTCTGGAAATTGTATCATAAACTCTAAAGAATCATGCAAATAAAAACTTTTACAATGTAAACTTCTTAAAGGCAGAGAATAACTCATATTCAGTATATGGTGCCTGTGTTTAAATGTAGACAGTGGCACTTAGTAAATATTTAATTGACTTAGCATGCCTTCCTGTTATAATCCAAATTTAGAGAAATAATATGATCTACAAAATAGTTTGGGTGATTATTAAGCACAATAATTCCATAATGACTGATTAGTGCTAAAACTATTGATCAAAGTTCCCAGACTTAGTGAAATGACGTATAAATGTGTAGATTTTTGTCTGGTAGAGAGGCAAAGAATTTCTGTCTGGTGGAAAAGATAATCTACAAAGGTTATCATTTATTGTTCTGTGGGTCATTAACCAGTCTTGTATTAATTCAGAATTCTTATCCTAATTCTCCTTAATTAAATTGCTTATATTACCTAGTTCCTCAAATGTTCTTTGACCCAGTCTTAACATCTTACTGGTTCCTTCATTAAGTAATGAGTTCATCTTACGTTTGCATGAGAATCATAAGTTTACCCTTTTGAAAGTTATCCTTTAACATTTGTCTGCCTTTTCCTGGTCAAATTAAGTTCTTAGCAGTTTTTCTCCACTTTACTAGCAGTTTTACTAATGTTCTCCAGTTTATATCAGTGTTTTCCAGTGGTAGCAGTGTTGAAGTTTAAACTGGGCATGATGTCAGAAAATCATTATGTCATTGACCCTCTTTTGTGATAACAGCAGACATTGCATTTCAGTTTATTTCTTTATTCACTCCATTTTTCCAATACACATTTCTGGAACATATATATATATGGCACTGATGAGGATACAAAGATACATACAGATTACCACTTCTCTCCGCCACACACACACTCCTTAGTGGAACTTAGAAATGAATGGAAGTGGATTTGTACATTGGTAACTAGAATGCCAGAGGATACATTTAATAGATGAAGGGTTATGGAAGCTTAGTGAAGGAGTCAATGACAAATGTGATTGGAGGCATCAAAGAAGGCTTGACAGAGAATGTGACATAGTTGCTGGACCTGGAAGGATGAGTAGCGTTTTGAAAGATGGTATAGAAAAGGGAAGGAACAGCAGAGAATCCAGAGTGTATTGGGGGCAAGTGCTCCCACATATTTGAAACATGCATGAGTTTTGCAGAAGAAAGTTACCTGGAAAAGAATTTGGGGCATTTTGGGGTATATTATTGCACAGCAAACTACTCCAAAACTCAGTAGCTTAAAACAACCCTTGTTTAGTATTTCTCATACATCTATGGGTTGTCTGATCTAGAGTGGACTCAATTGGAGTATTTCTGCTTCACGCTGCTCTTGTCCTGCTCTGGGCACAGCAGGCCAGCCTGGGGAATTTCCTCTCTTGGATGGCAGAGGTGCAAGAGAACAAATCACAAGGCCAATCCAAAGCCAAGGGGTGACGAAATATATTCTGACCTTTTCAGTGGGAGGAACTGTAAGATCACATGGCAAAGGACATTGATACAGAGAGGGATGAAGAACTGGGGCCAATGATGCAATCAATCTACAGTAGGGACAGAGAGTAGAAAATCCTGAATGCCATAATAAAGAATCAAACTTGGTTCTAGGCAAGGGGAAGTCATCACTGTTTTTTAAGCAGGAGGAAGACATTCTCTGATCTAAGTTAGAAAGATGATTCTGCCTGCTAGCTGGGTGGAGGATTAGAGAGTTTACAACCATCTGATCTAGGGTAGTGGCTGTGGGAAAAGGGACAGAGGGACAAATTAAAAATAGTTATTAAGTAGAATAAAGTAGGTCATCATTTGAAAGAAGAGTAAGAAAATCAAAGACACCAGTCAGGTTTCTAAATTGATACAGTGAAACCATCAATGATGATAATACTAGCTACTTTTATTGAGCATTTATTTTGTGCCAGCTACTATTGCAAACATTTTATGGATGCCATTTACTAAAGTGCCACAAAAAGCTTATGTCATAGTGTTAGTTACAGTTTTCTATCCCTATTTTATTAATGAGAAAACTGAGGCTTAAAACCTTTGAGTGGTTTTGCCCAAGCATTTATAGCTAGTAACTGACAGAGCTGGGGTATGAAGGATTATAACCCCTGTGGGCTGCCTCAGTGGAACAAGGACGATAACAAAGGAACCAGCTTGGGGGAGGAACTAACATTTGATTAGGGTACGGACTGTGTTAGTAACTTTTATATTCCAGCTTTCCATACTGTTTTTAAGCAACAAAATTCAGTGTATTTATGGGTGTAAAACAACATCTTGATATTTGAAAATACCTGAAGTTTGAAATAATTTCCAAATTAAATTTGCCCAGAGAATCATATGCTACATTTTGACTCAAAGGTGCATTCATTTGGAAAGCATTCAGAATCCGTCCCTCCCCTGTTCAAAACCCTCCCAGACTGTCTTGCTGTCATCCCCAATTCCCCGGGCTTCTCCTGAGGCTGAGCAGTGTTTCCTACATGGATTCACGATTTCTACTTCCCACAGAGCCTTTAGTGGGCGTTTCTGGACTTCCCAGTGGGATTATTTGAGAATGGCGGTGGGTGGGAGCGTGGGTGGCGCGGGGAGCAGAGAGCAGGGAATTAAAGCAGCAAAGAAGGAGCCTGTGGTGGGGGATTAGAGAAGTCAGGGGCACAAGGGGATGGGAAGTTCTGCTCAGCTCCAGCCCCTCCCTGCTTCCTCCAGCTCCTAGTTGACTCCACACCTCTCTCTCCTGTCCCCAGAGACAGGTCTGGACACTCGGCCTCCGCATCTGCAGGGTCTGCATCCTTGCACTCAGCCAACCTCAGATGGAAAATATTCAGGGGAGGGCCGGCATGGTGGCTCACGCCTGTAATCCTAGCACCCTGGGAGGCCGAGGCGGGCAGATCGTTTGAGTTTAGGAGTTCCAGACCAGCCTGAGCAAGAGCGAGACCCCATCTCTACTAGAAAAATAGAAAGAAATTAGCTGGACAACTAAAAATATATAGAAAAAATTAGCCGGGCATGGTGACGCGTGCCTGTAGTCCCAGCTACTCGGGAGGCTGAGGGAGAAGGATCGCTTGAGCCCAGGAGTTTGAAGTCGCTGTGAGCTAGACTGATGCCACGGCACTCTAGCCCGGGCAACAGAGTGAGACTCTGTCTCAAAAATAAAAAAAAGAAAATATTCAAGGGCAAAAAAGCCATCAAAAATAACAATACGAAAAAAAAAACAATACAGGATAACAACTATTCACAAGACATTTACATTGTATTAGGTATTATAAGTAATCTAGAGATGACTTACAGTGTACAGGAGGCTGTGTGTAGGTTATATGCAAAGACTGCACCATTTTATATCAGGGACTTGAGGATCCACAGATTTTTGGTGTCCGTGGGAGGTCCTGGAACCAATCTCCCTCAGATACCGAGGGACAACTGCACTCTCAAAGCTCGATACGGCTCTCCCAGGATAACTGATTTCAGTCAGGATCTTCTTCCCTCGTTACCTTTCCTGGAGAAACTCAGACTCAGAAGGACGTAGGCACCTGGATTTGGGCCCTCTCTAAGGTGGAACAACATCTGAGGACAGCGCAGAAGCAATGAAACCACATCCCACCTTTTATTGCACAGAATAAATAGCAATTATTATTGCCATTGCAGCCACCAATTGGGGGAATATAAAATGTGCCAGTTTTATATCTAGATATAGATAAATGAGATTTAAAATAAAAGGCAAGATGAAAATATGTTTTGTTTATAACTCTCTCTATATACACGAACATATATCTATATAATATTTGCCATTCAGCCTTTTAAGTTTCATTTATTTCACTAAATATTTTAAAATGTCAAATATTTTATTTTTATTGGGATTTCAATTCTATTATTTGAATGTCCTTCATTTTTGTTTTCTCTTTATTTTTAAGGCTTTTCTACTCATTAAAATTAAATTTGTTTTTTAAAACAATATAAATATATACTATATGCACATGTAGAACATATAAATATCATATAAAATCTGTACATATGTATAAATCTATGTAAATAATTCTCCCTTCTTCTGGTTTGTTCATTCATTCACGCTTTAACACACCGAACAGTAAGGCTGCCTGGTGTCCTACATGGGCATGGTGTATTGTGATGGTTAATTTTAGGTGTCAACTTGGCTGGGCCATGGTGTCCAAATATGTGGTCAAACATTATTCCAGACATTTCTGTAAAAGCTTTTTTTTTTTTTTAAATGAGATTAACATTGAAATTGGCAGACTTTGAGTCAAGCAGACTGCCCTCTGATTGGATGAGGTGGGTGGGCCTCATCTAATCAGTTGAAGGCCTTCACAGAACAAAGACTGACCTCCCCCTATCTAGAAGTCCAGACTGCCTTTGGACTTGGACTCAACTCTTCCCCGGGTCTCCAGCCTGCTGGTCTACCCTGCAGACTTTGGACTTACCAAGCCTCTACAATCGTGTACAGCAATTCCTTAAAACAAATTTCTTTCTATTATACACATTCACACACACACAGTTGAGCCCTGAACAACATGGGTTTGAACTGTATGAGTCTACTTAGATTTTCTTCCGCCTCTGCCAACCCTGAGACAGCAAAACCAACCCCTCCTCTTCCTCTTCCTCCTCAGCCTCCTCAGTGTGAAGGTGATGAGGACAAAGATCTTCATGATGATCCACTTTCTATTAATGAATAGGAAATATATATATTTTCTCTTCCTTATGATTTTCTTAATAACATTTTCTTTTCTCTAGCTTACTTTATTGTAAGAATACAGTCTATAATATATATATATATATAAATAACATACAAAATATGTGTTAATTGACTGCTTATGTTATCCGTAAGGCTTCTGGCCAACAGTAGCTATTAGAATGAATAGTTAAGTTTTGGGGAGTCAAAAGCTATTCATGGATTTTTGACTGCACAGGGGTCAGCACCCCTAACTCCCGCCTTGTTCAAGGGTCAACTGCACAGACTGTTGTTCTGTTTCTCTGGAGAAGCCTGACTAATGCAGGTTTGAAGCTTTTCCCTCTCCACTCTCTCTAGGGGACATTTCTCTGGTTCTTCTAATGTCTGTCCCAGACCATCCTAAGACACTACACAGAAACAAACTCTCACCTCGGAGGACTCAGTAGATTCGCAGCCCAGTCATGCCGTGGGCCCTCTTCTTCCTACCTGAGGGCATTCCGGCTTCCAGTGATCTTTCCTGACCTGCTAAACCATGCAGGCCTTAGCAAGACACTGAATGTTCTCCAATACAAGGCCACTGAGACAACAGCGTGTCCCAAGCCAGCTGTAGCATTCCAGCCCTAGGGAAGTGCCTTCTTCCCACACTATTAGCCTGATGCTGTTGAAGAACCAGTTCGTGTAGAACCTTCTCACACCAGGTGCCATGGCAGGATTCTGTCACCACTGGATACACCATCCTGCCTCCCAGCTGCTTATGATCTAAGATGGGTCTTCTTCCTTCTCAGCAAAGCCACAGGTCTGTTGGTGCCTGGCTCTTTCCCTCTCTCTTCCTGCAGTGTTAACAGTGAGAAGGCAGCCCTACTAGGAGGCTCTTGGTACCCCAAAAGGGTCTTCATTTCTCCCCAGGAAACCTCTCAAGACTTGAGGAGGCAGCTGAGGGAGGGCTCCTCATGTCCTGGAGCTGGCACATAGCAGGCACTTAACAAAGTTGATGGATAAACCAATATGTACTATGAACACTGTGGGGACTGACAGTTCATTTCACGTACACTTAAGATCAAAGGCATAAAGGTAACACACCTTTCTCCCGCAGTGCTCCCTGTTGGGTCATCTGGCAAGACCCTGGTCAGAGGTCATTTTCTCCTGGTTATGTGTCCCAACCAATTCTTTCACAACCAAACAGATGGTATCTCTTGTGTCTCTTGAGAAACAGGACCTTCTGTTCACTCCTACCCTCTGCAGGGTATCGCCTCCCTGGTGATAGCCCAAGCCAGCCCCAAATGTCTACAGTCCCTTCCCGGTCAGTTGAGATGGGACTTGGACAGAACGTGCCTGGCTTACCAGATCTCCAAACACGACTGTGGCTGTGGTTGCTGCTCACCTGCATTGTAAGTCTGAGAGGTTGCACATCTTCAGGTCTAGAACCCATCTTGGAATGGGACCCCCAGCAATTAAGATTCTTTCCCTAGGACATAATCAGTGGGATCCTCAAGAGACCCCAATGTGTTTGCCTGGCATTTCTATTAAGTTTTACTTGCCTAGAATGGACCTGAAATATTCAACTCCCATATTCAAGCTGCCAGGGCTAAGATTAGACAGAAGCAGAGGAGGATGGGCACCCTTCTGTCAGGTGATTACAATTTATTCCTCCCGTCAACCAGTGCATTGTCCATCTGGATACAGGGCCTCTCTCTGATGACCTTCTAGCTTCCTTATTCTCTGTGTCCCACAGCAGTTAATCCATCTTTAAGGATCTCAATGCTAGAACTGACAAAATGACCCCAACTCGAAAAGGGGTTATGAGGGGAGAGGGGATTTGTTTTACTGGGAAACTTTCTCTTAAAAGACAGATGTAATTGCTTAAATGGACTGTTCCTGACCAACCTTTCTTCATATAAAGAATTTGTTAATGCTGAATGGTAGCACCTGATGTCATTCTGCTATCACCCCTGTATCTACCCGTGCTAGAAGCATAGACATAATTCTATCATAGTCACAGATGCTGCTGGTACTGCCTGGACCCCTCAGGCCCTCTTGGGAAGTGCTGCTGGGCGCTTCAGCCTTTCAACGGCCAGTCTCTGCATTTCTGTTGGGGGGCAGTCCTGAGGACACCTGCCCCCCAACACACACACAGAGCAGCCCTCAACCAAGACTGAAGGCAGCTGGAGAACAAGTAGCCCAGCTTGCCCACCCCTTGAATGGGAAAACTCTAAGGCACACTTTCTATACCGTTCACCAGCATCTCTGGGTGGGATTAAGTTTGTCTCCCAATGCAGAGTTTCTTGCTCTTCCCAAATAAACCACTTATACTCTAAGCCTGGTCTTGGGTCTGCTACCCTCATTAAAACCTCCCTCAAATTCCCCCCAAATCACTGGTGTTCATTCACTGAACAAAATCATGGTTGAGAGAACCAGTGAGCTCAGGGATGGACTGAAGATTACGTGGCACTTCTCCAACTGGCAGAGGAGACTGAACTGCTCCTTATTAGATCTGACTGGTATCTGGAAGGTCTGAGTCAAGGGCATGGAGGGAGTAGCCCAAAGACCTGCTGAGAGCACAAAACTTCAATCAAGCCCCATGTTTCATTCCTACAAATTCGTGTGGGTGGGGTTTGCATTCTGATATATCATCTACCCTACATGTGGATGTAAAACACCCCTCCCCCAATGTGGGAGTAACATGGATTCCCAGAAAGACAGACAACATGTTTACCTTAGGGCATCATGCATGTCATATTTCTTCTGAGAGGCACTGGCCCGAGATACTCCAGAATGGATCTCTGGATTAAGCCAGACTGCCGAGTGGTGCTTTTACACTGCCATTTTTGGTCTTTTCTCAAAAACTTTTGCTATATGGCTCTTGCAGTTGTGCTACTGCCATACATTAAAGAACACAGTAAGAAAGAGACCTCCAAAATCAACTGGGCAAGTATGTGGTTGCAACATGAGACCCTGCCAAAGAATACAACCAATGTGGAAAGGAGGAGAATTCCTGAACAACTTTCTCCCCCTATGGATGCTGAATCAAGTCACGCACCCAGTCACATCTCGGGTTCCACACCAGCTTCTGGAGAGCCGCACAGCCCTGAGAGTGTGCGGAGTGAATACTACCCTTGCTCATGGCTCCAGCTTCCCTATTCTGGTGTTCTTCTCCCCTTACCTCATTTGCTTAGCACCAGTGTCTAGGTTACAGTCCATGTGTCTTGTAGGCAGCCTTAAGTCCTTCCCAGAACAAAGCAGGATATGAATAAAAAGGGGTGGGGACGGCTCTGGTGGTCCAGCGGGCACTCTACTGGGTGATCCCAGGAGCAGAGGAGCTGCTTGTCTGCACCATTTAATGTGTCACAAAACTGCTGGAACCAGATGACAGCCCAGCTCTTGCTGAAAAGCCTCCTCCCGTCTCCTCCCTACGTTGGCCAAAGGGTTCATTCCAGTATTTAAAGGACACACAAGAAACTAACTCATCATATATTTAACCAGTGCATTTTTTGAGTTGTAAGAGTTCTTTAGCATATTAGTCCCTTATCAGATATGTGACTTGCAAATATTCCTTCCATGCTGTGGACGGATTTTTCACTTTCTTCATGGTGTCCTGTGATGCATGAAAGTTTTAAAATTTTGATGACATTCAATTCATCCATTTTTTCTTTTATAGCTTGTACTTTTGATGTTATAGCCAAAAAGCCATCGCCTAACTCAAGGTCTTGAAGATTACTCCCATATTTTCTTCTAGGAATTTAATACTTTTAGCTCTTACATTTAGGTTTATGAGTTAATTTTCTATATTATGTGTAACTCAAATATCTTTGAGTTAATTTCTGTGTATCATGTGAGGGTAGGGGTCCATCTTTATTCTGTGGCAGCACCATTGTTGAAAGACTATTCTTCCTTGTTTGTTGAAAATACTGTTCTTTCTCCTGTGCAATGATCTTTGCACACTTGTTGACTATTAATTAACCAAAAATGTAAATGTTTATTTCTGATCTCAATTCTATGCCATTGATCTATATGTCTACCCTTATGCCAGTCCAACACTGCCTTGATTATTGTAGCTGTGTAGTAAGTTTTGAATCCCTGCTTCCTTGGCCATAGATATTAATAATTGAGTCCTTTGCCTCAGCCATGCCCTGAGTTAGTGAAGGTAATCCTGTATTTCATTTAATTCTTACAACCCTGTGGGGTAAGAATTATCATTTCAACTTTAAAGATGAGTAATTTGGGGCTTACATAATTGTAATTGCTTTCCAAAATTTATATAGTCTTTGCTCTATAGGCCCACATAAGGGTAAATTTACAGATTAAGGTAGGGGTTTATCCTTCTCTAAATACAGTTATAAGTTCTTACACCTCTTTCTGCAACTGTTTCTGAATAGGCCTCTTCTAGACCCCGAATAGATCTTATAATATTTGCCATTCTTACCTGTGACTGTTAACAGTTTTTCTTACTGTAGAATTTCCCAAGGCCAGTCATTATTAACACCTTAGTGACATTGACTATGACACATCTCTTCCTCTGTGAGTTGGAGTCTTCCTGCTATACAGCTCATACCTGTATTTATCAGGGTATCTGGGAATATTGAAATGTTTATGTGGCCAGAGGCAGAAATTCAAATCAAAATCAACAGAAAGGGAGAATTTGTTGGAAAAATATTGAGATATCCCATGTAATTGAAGGAAGAGTTGAATAGCTGGACTGCAGGAAGTGTGACATGCAACTGGACCTCAGGAACAGCTGGAACCAGGACTTGAATGACACCAGGACACACACACACCCACACACACACTCTGTCTCTCTCTTTCTCTGGGTCTTACCTCTGTTTCTCTCTGCCTCACCTTCATTCCCCATGCAAGCTGGATTCCTTTGCATAGCCCAAGACAAGGCCAGAGACAGCTCACAAGATACTAGACTCCAATCTCTCACCGCCAGAGAAAACCAACTCTTTTTCCTAGCACCGGTTTGGAAAATTCCAGGCAAGGACTCTGATTGGCCAGGTGAGGCCATGTGCCCCTTCAAACTGTTTAAGTGAGCTTTATTGTAACAATGAGGGTGGGTTTTATTTGCAGAAAAGACTCTTCAGAAGTTTACTTTTGGTTTAAACAACTTGTTTTCAATTATTGCTCTGCTTCTTATAGAGCTTTCATTCTATTTATAAATCCAGCAATTGTTAACAATCACTTTTTAAAGGGTATTTAAATGTTGTTTGGTCTGTTTAAAAGCTCAGTTAATTAAACCGTTTCAACTTTCAAACATAATTAATTTTAATATATTTTATTTTCTTCTTAAATATTTTAATTGCAACAAATCTTCCTGAGCACTTAAATAACTGATATAAAATAAGAAATTAACCTTATAAATAAGGGGAAACTAAAGTTCTCTTAAAGATGTTCCAGTCCTATGAATGAACTGCATAGGATTTTGACATAACATTGTAAGTCTAACAGTTATTCGATTGTATATTTTAAACCAGAGTTACAAGACTGTCACTCTACTAGGTCAAATTCTCTTCCATCTTACAAACACACAGAATACCAAATATAGACAGTCTTTCTAAACATCAAAATATTAATACCATGGTTTTGATCCCCTTGAACTTTTTTATACTTAATTTTAAATCTTCCCCAAATTAAAACTGTACCCACTAAGGAATACTAGTAAAATTCCAGAGAATGCAGAAGACTTAATTCTAAATTTTTCCAGGGTGAAAAGATGTTCACCCGCTAATGAAGTTTCATCTATTCTAAGATATACTTTTTTCCTTTTCATATTTTCACATCTCTGAAATTGGGATGTGTCCCACACTCAATGGCACCTCACAGTTAATTTGCAGCAGTGAGTCTTTCTTCACGATGCATCAACTAATAACAGTGGTTCTTAAATTAGATAAGACATGGTGCCATAGCCCATCTTAGTTAACTGGGACTACTTAAATCTGGAAATTAAGGCTGGTTGTGAGACCTGGAGCTACAGATGTCCAAGTGTTGACACCACTGTCCTATTGATGTGGCCTTTCTTTATAATAGTTTCTGTGACATGGCTTCAAAACTTAACAAGAAATGTGGGTGGTATAGATGATCAGCTAGATTCAGTTTATCGAAATTCTTGAGTCTCTGCCTACTCACGAAGTTTACAAGTTCACCTCAGCTGGTCATTTGGTTTTGCACTTGTACAACTTTTAGTGTACATAAATGTCTTTTTTTCCTATCCAACTTTGAAATTGATGGGAACCTACTAAATGTGTTTTTATGTAACTTATAAGATATTTGAATTTGATGGATTCTTCTATTCTTTCATGTTCTGGATATTTAGTGTTATCTTAATTTTTTTCCCAGGCATAAGTCCTGTATTATTTGAAACTATGATAACTATTCTCCTTTCAAATGCTTGCCATTTCTTAGCTTAAAAGCCTAGAAAAATATTTAAAGTGTTTAAACAGACATTCTAAGCTTCTTTCTAAATTTAATAGAAACTGTTTTGTATGCTTTTGGTAATTTGAGATAAATATAATGTTAAGAGATTATGTCTATTTTATTAAGAGATTTAAAAACAGGAGTGGATTTTGAACAGTTTTATTAAGATATAGTTCAAATACTATTCAATAGGCTGGGCGCAGTGGCTCACACCTGTAATTCCAGCAACTCTGAAGGCTGAGGCAGGAGGATTGCTTGAGCTCAAGTGTTCCAGGCTGTAGTGAGCTATGATCGTACCACTGCACTCCAGCCTGGGTGACAGAGCAAGACCCTGTCTCAAAAAACCCACAAAAAATCAAACAACCCCCCCCAAACCTCAAATACTATACAATTGACCCATTTAAAGTCTACCAGTCAATGGTTTCTATTAATAGTATATGCATAGGTACGTGTAACCATCACCACAATTTTAGAACATTTTTATCACTTCAAAAAGAAACTTCATGTCCTTTAGTTATGCCCCATTTCCCACCAACCCTAAGCAACCACTAGTCTACTTCCTATCTTTATAAATTTGCCTTTTCTGGACATTTCGTATAAATGACATCATATAATAAATATGTGGTCTTTTTGTGATTTTTTTTTTTTGATTTAGAGGAATGGGTGTTGAATTTGTTTAAATATCTTTTTAGAAAATATTAGGAGGAGTATCCTACTTTTTGGTTTGGACATCTCCCCCAGATTTGTCTGACTTTCAGTCATGATAATGAGGTCATTCTACTGCCATGAACCAACCCACAAGAGAGGTGCTAAAGGGCTCCTTAGGTCAGGTGCCTGCCCCAGACCTGATCTCCAGACAGAGAGGCGGAGTCAGGCAGGAACATGGCAGCCCTGACCAGGACACGGCTGGGGTAGGGCAAAGAGGAGCCCATGGGAATGGGACAGGCAGACAGAATTGAAGGTGTTTTCTTTAATTAAGCCATTCAAAGACCCTCCTCCATGCATTCCTGAATCATGAATGAAGTTGGGTGCAAAACGTTGCTGTTGTGTATTGGGAAACAAATGGAATTAGAAGTCAGAAGGCCTAGGTTTTTGCTTTGGCTTTGCAGTTTGACTTTAAGGAAGTCACTCTGTGTCTCTGAACTTCAAGTTCTTTATCTTTAAATGGGCAAAAATTAATTGCCCAGCATGGTTGTTGGTGGTATTATATGCGGTAATGTACCTGATCTTATACAAGCATTAGGAGACGTAAGTGTCCAGTAACTATCTTCTGACCCTGCCTTATTCTTGATGTCCTGCATGGTTGCTCCATAGGTCACAGCCTTCTGGAGCTGTTCCACATTTCGCTCTCAGTTAAGTCCACTCGGCGTGTCTATCCCTCCACTTTGTGCTGCCGTTGGCGTCTCTGTGTTCAAGGTCCATGGTTGGGGGCTTTATTTTAAGATCTCGGCCTCCAGGGTCTTCAGAGGTTTTCCCCAGACTGCATCCACCCACCACTTCCAAGAATGCTGAAAACCAGGCCCCCTCTCCACCGTGCCCCCACCTGTTCCTTAGGTTTCCACTCACCCTCCTGATCCCAGCAAAGACGGTTTGATTGGTAGTTACATGACTAGTGTCAGACATCTTTCATAGCTAAGCTCATCCTTAGTCATATCCTAAGCTGCAAAACCTCTGAGTTGAGGAGAGGACATGGTTCCTGCTCTCTGGGGTTAGAGTTCCGAGGCTGATAGATAACACAGCCTCTGTGAATGGGACACCTGATATTCCAGAGGCAGGTAGCTTGACACCAGGGCTTCGGGGCCTGGGTTCTCTTTCAGCTTCATTTATACACACACACACACACACACACACACACACACACTGCATCTTTCTTTGTATTTTCTTAGGTGATGATTTATAGTCAGGATATTCCTAGTCAAAGGGGACCAAGGAACTGTTTTATGACAAGAGAGCAAAGATCTATATATTACTGGCATTTAGAAGTACATGTTAGAGCTGAAAAGACCTTGGACATAATCTAGGCTAAACCCCTCCCCACCCTCTCCTTACCCCACTTCCATTAATGGAAAAAACTGAAGCCCATAGAGGTGATATGACTTGTCTAAGATCTCTAAATAAGAGAAAAGGCAAAGACCATTTATTTATTTATTCATTTGATAAAAGTTTATTGATTCCTATTTACCAGACATCACTCTAGGAGATGAGAATATAGGATTATTCGACACAGAGTCCTCACCCTCGTGAAGCCCTTGTGGACCTTACATTTGTCATGTTGTCATGGAGACTATAATAAACAGCTCTATGTCAGATGGTAATAATCCAGAATAAGGGGATAGGGAGTGGAGAAGAAGGGGAAGTGCCCCATCTGATAAAGATGTCAGAAAATGTTCTCTATGAAGTAAACACAGCAGAAGGGCAAGACATATCAGGGGAAGAGCATTTCTGACAGAGAGAACAGCGAGTGCAAAGGCCCTGGTGCAGCACTGGACAATATGACCAAGATGTCTGGATTCGCCATGCAGAGCTCCTTCACCAAACCACACTGCCTCCAGTGTGGAGTCCCAGTGTTTCAAAAAAGATTATGTCTTCACCACACCACAAAAATACCAACTACCGTTTATTTACTGATTGTCTCCCACATTTGGAGTCTAAACAGGGAGCTAAACAAGAAATCAGGATATCACAACATGGTGCAGTGAGAGCTACGAGGGAAGCAGAGAGTGACATGAAACACAAAGCAAGGACACCTCACCTGGCCTCTGGGGCCAGGTGGTGGAGGTGTCAGGAAGGACACCGTGAGCAAATATGAGCTCAATCTGTAGCCTAGGGATGAGTAAGAGTGTCCCAGAGAAATGTGGGTGTGGGTGTTGGCACTGAGTATTCTCGACAGAGGGAACAGCATGTTTAACTGCCCCAAAGTAAAAACGAGCCTGGGACAAAAGACTGATATGCATCAGGACGCCTATTTATTAAATTAGAACAAGGTGGAGGGTGGGTGTGTCCGTAAAAGGCTTTCTAATGCACAGAACTCACATGGGCTACCAAGGGCAGCTGTTTCTTGGATCAGAATAGCTGGACAGGTGATTTTGTACCATAGAATTGCTTAGAGAACATCCTCATTTTTCTGCTGCCCTGTGCACGGCTGAGAGGCAGATAGGGAGGAACTATGGGTGCAAGAAGCACAAAGATGAATACTTTTCCTTCTGATCTTATCTCTTCTTTTCTGGCCTAATGAAAACAAAGACCTACCTGATAGGACTACTGTATTAGAAATAACGTACACAAAGCCTGGGCATAGCAGGCAGTCGCAACCAGTAGCTTGGATTACCAGGAGGCCCAGGTTGTTCGTACATCCTAAACTTCACTTTCCTCAGTTCGCACTTTCTGTTCCAGGAACAACTTCTGTCAGGGTGGTTAACAGCAGTTATGCCCTCTCCTCTCAGGGGAGACCCCATCCCTTTCTCCTTAGATGGCTTGGTGGCCTTCAGCAGGCTAATGGCTAAGACATTTTAAATTCATTGAATTTGTACATTTCCCACAGTTAGAGTTTGTCAGTCTTGAAAAACCCAGCATATGGTGATATCTATAGCTCAGTCTGTGTGAGCTCTGCTGAGCCCAAGCCAGGTCCCCCTATTGTCTCTCCTCCAGGTTGACTGGCAGGAACACCATCCTCTGACTATCTTTGGGGACCCAACATCCTCTCTTCCATGAATAATGGCTGGAAAGAATACACACACACACACACACACACACACACACAGACTTGAAATCCCTACCTGGGAAAGGAATAGTGTCTCTGAGATACAGCTTTAGAGGACAATTTATGCATCTCAAACCTCAGAGGAGTTACAGCGGTCCCCAGGCTTTTTGACATCAGGGACTGGTTTCATAGAAGACAATTTTTCCACAGACTGGGGTGGGAGGGAATGATTCAAGTATATTATATTTATTGTGTACTTTATTTCTATTATTATTACATTGTAATATAAAATGAAATAATTAGACAACTCACCACAGGTTGGGGACCCCTGTTTTACTCAATATATCTGCATGGGCCTCACCCCTCTGCAGACCTTATGCATTAGCGTTAATATGTCAGCAACTGGGAGCTTAGAAATTGCATATAGTTTTTAAAGCTTCCCTCGTAAGTCTGCCAAGCCCCTCAGACCAAGAGCTCCTCAGTAGCGGGACAGGAAACCTGCTCACGCCGTTCCAAGAAAACCTCTCTTGTTATCATACAGCTTTTTCCTAAACATCTGTTTCAAAGAGTATATCTTCACATTTGATTTAACTGAAAGTGCTGTTCAAGAGACTTCCCTAGAACAAAGAAACGGTCTCCACTTAAAGGTGAATTTCAGCTGTGACTTCTACAGAAACTTGACACTACAGGACGTTCTGATATTGCAAGGTTACACACACACACACACACACACACACATATATTCATAGGACACACACACTTTATTACACATATATGTATAGCTTATCTCCCCTATAAATTTATGAGTCATAAATAATTTTTAGGGCCGTTGGCTTGAACTGTCTTTTCTGGGATTTGCATTATAAGAGGTTTTCAGTATTTAATTTCAACAACAAGAAAAGTATGGCTACAGCGCTTCTGCTTAACAAATAAGTTTGTCCTGGGGCCAGAGGCGTTAGAAATCCTTAAAAACCAGCCTGTACGATTATTTCAGGAAAACATAGTGCCTGATTTGCCCAGCTCTGCTCAGAGGTTTTTTTTTTTTTTTTTTTTCCATTTTCTCTCTCTTAATTTAAAAATAAAAGCTACACAGCCCTTTCTCTGCCAAGTGAAATGTTATAATTGCTGTTACCATTCATCCATTACCCCCATGTGATTTCTTATACAACACAGTAAAAAAAACCCGAGACCATGGAACCTGAGGCCTTAAAGTTTAGAAGAGTGAGTTTGGGGTTTTGTCCTGGGTATTTTGGGTCTGTAAGTTTAACCATTCCACACCCAAATTCACCTGCTGTTCTTAGTCCTTGTTCTCTTGCTGGTCATCTGAGAAACCTTGGTGATGAGAATGGCTGAACTTCAAAATCGCATTCCTAGGGAAATCCAAATGATTGCATGGTCCAGCCTCAGGCAGATGAAGTCTCACGCACCCGCATTTTACAGATAAGGCGATTGAAGCCAAGAAGCTCCTGACTTCTTCAAGAGTGCAGTGTGGAGGAGGGGCTAGAACTCAGAACATCTGGCTCCTCTGATGGTGCCCTTTCCATTAGAATCCATTGGTCTACATCTTTCCGGTGCATAAAAATCACCTGGGCAATAGCACTTGGCTTGGGGGGGGGACCAGAAAAGTCCCTCCCCCACGACATATTTCCATGTAAGTTTGCTTTCAAGCCAAATCTCCTACCTTCCCCTTTCAATAAAATTGCTGCTCCTAGTCCCCTGTTATATAAAAATTCTGGAATATGAATAGTACCATATACTAATATTAATTTATAGTTGTTAAAATGCAAGTTTGTAGGCCTCCAATCCGGAGTGTCTGATTCCACAGGTGTGTGGGGGGGGAAGTGTGTGAACTTGCATTATGATATGCCCCCCTCTGCGCTCCAGCATGGTCCTGCGGTCCATGGAGCACAGTTGGAGAAGCTGCTCCAGAGCCGCCATGTTAGCTGTGGGCTTCTGGAGTCCACTCTACCTTAACTGGGAGAAGCACTTCTCCTCTTGTCAAATGTAACAACTCGAGGCAGATTGCCAGGGAACGTGTTGTGAGGAAAGAGTTCCTTCAGCAGCTCCCACTCTGACAGGGAACAACCTTCTTTAATTAGCTAACAGGTTGGGTCTTTTGAGAAATGTGGAAGGAACTAAGGCGTTTATTTAAAGGTGTCCAAAGAAATCTGAGGAGAGAGCCTGAACTCCTCAGCGGAGAAGGCTCTGAGCGAGGTACAGGGAGGAGAAGAGTTTGTGGGAAGTATATAGAACGTTCTTGGAATTTAGCTTTGATCTTGAGGAAAACTGGTAGCTGGGTTTCACCAAACAATACAGCTATTGTTTCCTTGAACTTTCACCTACATTAATGAAGAATCTGGGTCAAGTTTTCCACAAGTTTTTCCTTACTTTAAATTTTTTTGGTAACTGTTTTATTGAGATATAACTCACAACCATACATACAACTCACCCATAAAATAGTGTACAATTTAATGGCTTTTAGTACATTCAGAGAGTTGTGTAATCACTAGCACAATTTTGGAATATTTTTTATCACCTTAAAAAGAAACCCCACGTGCTTTAATTATCACCCCCAATCTCCTCATTTCTCCAGCCCTAAGCAACCACTAAGCTTTTTGTCACCATGAATTTGTCTATTCTAGACATTTCATATAAATGGAATTACATAATATGAGGTCTTTTGTGACTGGCTTCTTTCACTTAGCATAACGTTTTTGAGGTTCTTCCAGGTTGTAGCATGTATGTGCACTTCATTCCTTTTTTACTGACAAAAATATTCCATTGGATGGATATTCTACATTTTGTTTATCCGTTCATACACTTGGTTGACACTTGGGTTGCTTCGCCCTTTTTGGCTATGGTGAATAATACTGCTATTTGTGTACAAGTTTTGGTGTGGATATATATTTTCATTTCTTTTGGGTATATACCTAGGAGTGGAATTACTGGGTCAAATGATAAATCTATGTTTAGCCTTTGGAGGAATTGCCAGACTGTTTTCCAAGTCCTCATTTTATTTTTTCAAGTTGACCTGAACAATGGCTCTGAATCATCCTATAATAGCTTAGTTACATAGAGCTTGACCAGGTATAACTAAAGACTTATTGTAAGCACTGTTTGGGGAATGCAAAGAATCAAGCTTGGTTTACAAAAATCCCAAGCCCAAATAGTTGAGGGTGTCATTTGACATAACCTTAAAGGTCGGGCAATGTTACATGAATTCCTGTTTTCGGTAACTAGAAAAAGAAACTCACAGCTATAAATGTGTCCAGAAAAAAAAAAAAAATGACAGCACAACAACTCCTTAATTAGTAGCTTTGGAAAAGGTTTAATGAACTTATAAAATGAGTAAAGCTATTAGATAAAACCACCTAGGGATTTCAGTTCAAACATCTGCTCTCATCTGTTTCTGCATAGGGAAAAAGACTTGAAAAAATTTAAGAGTAAAGTACTTAGAAATACTTTAAAGTATTTAAGTATAAAATACAGAAAAGTGCACCAATCATAAGTGTAACTCCATGAATTTTCACAACATGAACCTCGCCCATGTAATTAGCACCCACATCAAGAAACATCATCACCAGCAACCCTCAAAACTCCTTTTCCAGACATAACCATCCCCAAGGGATGTAGGATATCCTGACTTCTAATACCAACATTCTTAGACACAAATACATTTTTAATAGTACGTTTCAGGTGTCAAGGACTAGCTAATGGAATAGATTTGTGTAGCTGGGAGAATTTCTTAAGACTCAGTCAGACTTACTACCTTGCATGGTGTAATACATTCTTAAAAATTAAATACCTTTAAGCTTGTATATAAAATAAAGGGTATGACCTCAGAACCCAAGAAGCTTTTAATTTAACATCATCTGCAACTTAAGAGCACATACTATAATTTGTTTTTTTTTTAAAGAGCATGAAACAGTAGACTTTAAACATTTATTTTAAAAGATATCTTCTTTCCCTTCCAGAATTTGAAGTTTATTCCTGACAGCAGTCTGTAAAGGAAGTCCTAGGGATCATTAGTCACAAGAGCTTTAATAATTTAAAAAGTAATGTAAATACACGCATATTGGCAATACATCACATTGTGGGTTGAAGTAATTACCAAAATAAATATAGCCTTCACAAGCAGAGCATAAAAACTGATACACGGTTCCTGGGGCAGGAGGATGTTAAATACCCCCACCTTACCGATAAGACAAGCTTTCTAATGCTGGAACTAACTGACGCTGCTCTGGTTCTTATCTGGAAAAAATCCATTATAATCATTTTATGTATGACACTTCGTTCGCATTAGAATTCTCATAAGGTGAAAACGTAATACTATTAGGGGAAATCATTTTGCAAAGGCGGATCATTTTTCTTTTTTTTGAAAAAGCTCTAAAGATGTCTCAAATTACCAAAGTAGATTAGGATTTTATTAGGATATTTCCTTGGAAGCTTGGGATGCTGTGTTCCACCAGGTGATGCCTAATATAGCTCGTGAGTCAAAGCGAGGCGGACTGAGTGTATAACCCTTGACATGCACTCGGGGCTGCCCCAGGTACTTTCTTTTTGTGTGGATGCTGGATACTTCCAAGGTAACCTCGTCCTCTCCTTCTCCCTCGGACAGGGGAGCCGGGAAAGCACGCGGCCCGCCCATCCCCTCCAGACAGCCCGGCCGCAGCGCAGGCAGCGCCCGGAAGCCCACGCGGATGCGGTGTAGGCAGGTCCCGCGCCTCTCGAGCGGTAACTTCGCTGGGCCTCGTCCTTCCCAAAGTCCTCGGCTTACGCCTCTTCCCTTCGAGTCGCCCCATAGCCCCTCCTCCTGGCACCCCCTTCTCTGGAGGCGGGCGGGGTGGGGGCAAAAGTTTAAAGCCCGGCTCCCTTCTCAATAAAACTCGCCAGGGTCCCTCTCTCGGCTGGACCGTAGGGGGCCGAGGGGCCACAGTGCTTTCCTCGCGCTCCTCTCCAGCCCCAGCTCGGCGGGTGGGGACAGACTCTTAGACTGTCGGCGGCCAGCTCCGACGCGCCCTGGTCGCGGGATCCCTCCCAGTCCGAGGGACTTATTTAAAAATTTGGAGTAGGGCAGCACCCTTCCCGGACCCCAGGGAGCAGGCGCAGGTTCGGCGGTGTCCCCGAAAGCTGAGGCGCACTTGCCCGCCGCGCAGCGCGAGCACAGGGTGCGCGTGGGTGAGAGCGAGGGTGCGCCCGGGGCCAGCTGGAGGCGGACCCGCCGGGCGGCAGTTGGGTGCGGCCGGTGGGAGCCGGGGCAGCGGCGGCGGCGGCGGCAGCAAGTGGTTGGGCGGTGCGCATTTCCTTCCCTCCCCCTCGGCCTCGGCGCCCGCCCGCGGTGCCCAGTGTGCGGCGCCCTCGGCTCCGCTCCGCGTACCCTCCCCGCCGCCGCCGGCCGCTCCCTTCCCGCCCGTCCATGTCCCTGCCTGTGGTGCTCCCGGGCTCCTGCTGCCCCGTGGCTGGGCTTTCTGGCGGGCCCCAGGCCGGGGGCCCGGGCGCCGCGGCCGCCTCCGCCCAGGAACCGCCGCTGGCCCCGCTGCGGCCGCGCTGGCCCCGGGGCGCGCTGCAGCCCCCGGCGCGGCCTCGCTGCGCGGCCCCTGGCGCCGCCGCCCGGGTGCTGGCCGCGCCGCCCGCGCTCTCCTCCCGCCGAGCCGCCGCTGCCGCTGCCGCCGCCGCGGCCCCCGGCTCCGCGCTGCTGCCTGCCCGCCCGCTGCTGTCGCTCGGGCTGCTCCAGCTGATCCTGGGCTGCTGCATGGTGGCGTTCAGCTTCGGGGCGCTGTCGCTGAGCAGCTCCCCGCAGGTGAAGAACTCTTGTCCGTTCTGGGCCGGCTCCTCGGTGAGTACCGCGTGCGCGCGCGCGCGCGCGCCTCGCGCTCAGGCCCCCCCCCACCCCGGGGGGCCGGGGGCATCTGGCCAGTCCCCTCCATTGCCCCGTGGTTGGCCTCCAGGGCTGCAGTTGGGGAGCACAGCCCCTCAGGCCACTTGCAGTTTCTGGAGGCGTTGAGGCTGGAGAAAAAGATGCCAAGACAGTGGAGTTCAGGAGTGAATTGGGTTGCACCTGGGCAGTGTCTGTTCCTCCCAGCTAAAGGGTTTTATTGTCCCTGTCAAGCTCGTAGAATAAAACAAAGATATCTGGCTCTTTGGTACATTGGAAAGATGGGGTGGGTGGCAGGAAAGTGGGAGGAAAATGATTAAACTTCTTTTGGCCGTTGAGTATTTAGTGAACTGACAACGTCTGTCCCTGGGGGGCAAGGATTTTGATCTGTTTTGTCCACTGATGTATCAACAGGGCCTGGCACATAGTAGGTGTATTTGCAGGATAGATGAAGTGACAGGTCGACTGGGGCATGTCACTTGTTTTATTCTATATCTAAGACACACGTAATTGTGAAATGTGTAGGGTGGCTCGACCCCCAGACGAGTTCAGGAGGTAATGAGAGGGTGCTTGTACCTGGTCATTACAGGAGGGCCCCAACTCCCCTAGGTCCCTGGAGCCATGCAGGCTACTGCGCAGAATTTAATTCTTGAGAAACCGAACCTGTCATTATGGATGAGCTGGCCAAAACTTCAGCTGGGGGGAGATGCCTGCCGCCTCCGTCTGGGAAGGCTGGTCCCAGGGCAAAAGGGTGCTGGGACTTTGCAGGAAGGCTGCTGCCAGCGAGCTTGGTGGCTTCTGGGTGGCTGCTCACCGCTGCCTCCTAACAGTTTCACAACTTCCAAGGCATTCCACCCGTTGAGGTTTGCTGAGTGTTGATAGGCTTGAAAACTTGTCTTTGTGGAATGATTGTGGACGATGGGTACAGTAAAGTGGATGGCCTTTCTACAAACGATGGAAACCTGAAAGTCTGGCAGTGCCCATAAATTTTACTAAGATCTGTACCGAGCGTATGTCTTGAATGTATAAAAACTATACTTTTTCAGGTCCATACATACCCATATTCAAGACCAAAATTTAAGAATGTAGGGAGAACAATTAGACCCAATGTAATTGTTTGAATAAGAACATTAAGAACATTAGGTTCCTTGAGCCTAGCCAGAAATTTTATACTTCAGCCGGAACCAATTTGCTCTCCTTTTGAAATGCTTTGATGTTGGAGGATCTTATAGAGGTACACCCTGTGCTATGGTGAGGGAAGTTCACAATTTGTTCATCATGTGGACAAAATACCACCCTTGTGGCCCTGCCCCTGGGCTCTGCTGCTGACTTCTATGAGTGTTCTGGAAGACTCCAGAAGGTTGGGTATTCCAAAGAGGGTAGGAATTAGATCCCTTATGCTCTCTACTACACTTTTCAGACTAAATTCAGCCAAACGGTTGGTACATGTCATTCCTCTAAATACCACGGGCCAGTAATGAATCTTGCATAAATTTTTAGAGATTTGCTCTTTGTAAAATCATAATCTATTGTCTTCTCAAAGATAGCTACTTTAGGATTATTAAAAACTATTTTTTGTTTTCTAAAATTAAAACCTGAAATCAGTTTACTATTGTGAATTATTTCAGAAGTAAATGCACTTATATCTGTCAGTCAAACCACAGTTCGATTTGATGAAATACAAAAAAAAAAAGGCCATCAACTAGAGGATGAAGGCTAATACCCTGGCCTGTTGTCTGGGCATATCCTTGGCCTTGGGCAGAGAGAGAATCAGTGATTTGGAACTGACAAGTTCTCTTCTGCATGTCGTTCCCCCAACTCTGTCCCCTAGGTCTGTATGCAACCCTGTAACTGTTGGTTATATTCCTATCTTTTTGGTGACTTGTTGACCTCACAATTTACAAAGTGACAACAGAACCAGTGGTACTGTATCTATAGAACAACTAAATAACAATTGTGAGAGAATGGCATTAGATGCCATGATTCTTTTGGTGTTTTTGGGAAAAAAAAGTCTGATCATGTTTTGAATTTATGTCTGTGAGTGAGGTTGTTTTTTTAAAAACCTTGCATTGTGGGAAATTTTAAATTTATATGTAAAACGCTGTACAAGGAACCCACATATGCTCTTCAACAATGTTTTCATCTGTACCCCCTTCCTGGGCTCTGCTGTGGGCCCTGTGTGTTCTAATGAACTCTAAAAGTGTGGGTATTCCAAGCAGCATAGGAATTAGATCCTTCATGCTCCCTAGTTCCTTTGTCAGATTAAATTCTCTTATTATTTTGAAGCAAATCTCGGGCATCACATATTTCATCTGTAAATATTTCAATGTGTATATATTTAAATCTATCTATATAACTAGCATAGAGAGATAGCATAGAAGTGACCAGGAAGACTTAAGAACTTCCCCCTCCACTTCTAACCTTTTATTATGAATAACTTTAAAATCTCAACAAATGTAGAAGAGTGTAAAAACTCCATTTACCCATCCTCAACTTCAGTAGCTAACACACAGCCACTCTGTACCCAACACCACTCCCCTTTTTAACACCCATTGGATTACTTTAAGGCAAATTCCAGGTATCATAACTTCAGCCATTAAATATTTTAGTGTATATCTCTAAAATAAAGGGGCTTAATAGCACATTGCAATTAATTCGAAGATAGCTAAACTAAGGGTTTTATGAAAAAAGCTGAAAGATTCTGACTTGAGGACTGCAGAATTCAAAAAAAAGGCTTTGAAATATAGTTCACATGCTGTACATTTCATCTATTTAAAGTGTACCATTCAGTGGTTTTTAGTAAATTCAGAGTTGTGTAACTGTCCCTACAATCAATTTCAGAAAATTTTCATCACCCCAAAAAGTTATTAGCCATTACTTCCCATTCTCCTTCCTCCCTTCCCTAGGCACCCACTGATTAATCTACTTTCTGGCTCTATAGTTTTGTTGATTTTGGGCATTTCATATAAATAGGATCATATAATATGTGGTCTTCTATGACTGACTTCATTCACTTAGCATGTTTTCAAGGTTCATCCATGTTGTGGCATGTATGAATATTTCATTCTTGTTTATTGCCAAATGATATTCCATCGTGTGGGCATGCATGTTTATTTATCCCCTCAGAAGTTTTATTAGCTTATGAAACTAGGTGGTTGTGTGGAAGTGCCAGCTGAAGTCTAAGGTTACTTCAAACCCACTTAGGAACACACTAGAAGAATATCCTCATATTTAAACTTTGAATGACTCTTAGGCACTTTAGCCTGTTATATCAACTGAAGTGGAAAATCTTTTGGCTTCACTAAAAATTTTGCTTATATATTTGTTACAAAATTAGGTTTAAGAGACAAATACATTCATTTAAAAGGACTATTTTGTTAAACACGGTATAGTTTAAGGATATTTTTCTATACATGCCTTTCTGTAAGAGTTCTCTCCCTGAAACCTGAGGTTTTTGAGGCTTATTATTTTTGTCTTAATCTTGAGGGTATATTTTATCTGCTTAAAAAAATTTGAGCATTAACAAGTCCTGTAAAGTATCTTTTTACATAGTTTACATTCATACTTTCAGCAACTTGTAGCGAGCATTTTTATTGTACTCTGTGTTTTCAAGCACTCTGTAATCGTTTGTTTTCCTCCTGGTATCACTAGTTAATGACTCAGTGTATTATTATTCCCAAAGTTCATGAAACTAAGAGATCAGCCACCTTTAAAAACAACCCGAAGTTTGGCTGTAGGTGGGTGGCTGAGTAAGGATCTCAGTATTGGTGTTCAGACAATGCGGTCCTAGCACTCAGCATTGGGGATGCTTGATTCGGGTATACGTTTAGTTAATATTAATTAGAGTCCACTGGGATTATGGGAGACCCAGCCTACCACATTGCGCTAGATTTAATGAAAGGGTAGACAGAGTTGCGATGGTCTGTCTCTCCTACTTCCAAAATAAAATTCCTGACTTTTATGACATATATGATCCTTGGGAGATATTTCAGGCAAGTGGTAGAGAATTGGTTATTGTTTTTGTTCTCTTCTCTGGGTACCCTAATGTCCTTTTTATCTACATACATTTATGTCTCTCTGCTTTAAGTCACTGATCTAAATTCGTGATCACTCCTCCATTGAGTACGTGATTCTTCAGAAAGATTTTACTTTCATATAAAGGGACAGACATTGGTGAACTTTAGGGTTTTAAAACAGTTTTAAAAAAATTGCAATGACTAAACATTAAAAAGAATGAATGGGGCAAGGGAGAAACTAATGTAAAAATTCTGAAGTTTCTACCAGTTAAACAACAGTAAGTGTATATTTTCTATCATACTCATCAAATATTACTTTAATATTTAAGGGATATTTTAAATGTAATTTGGGGGATGAATTTTATTGATTTTCTTTGGTCTTTTATTTGCATAACAGCAGAATCACATGAGTTTTGTGCCTTGAGCAAGTCATTGAGCCCCTGGGCATCAGTTACTCACCTGTAAAATGGGTGGGATGATTCTGGCCTCAGGACTGATTTCATGAGGGTGTAATTAGAGAACATATAGGAGAGTGCTTGGATGATGAGGAGGACCTAGCACCAGGCCAGGCGCATGCTGGAACCTCTGTCAATGTGTGTGTGTGTGTTTTTAAATTTTAAAGTATTATGGGAGTACAGGTGTTTTTGGTTACAAGGATCGCTTAAATCAAGGTTATAAGTGTGTCTGTCACTCGGTTAGCGTTCACTGTACTGATTAGGTAGGTTTTCGCCCATCCTCTCCTCCCCATTCCCCCCAATTGGTTTCCATTGAGTTTTACTTCCCTCTATGCACATATGTGCTCATCAATTAGTTCCAATTTAATAGTGAGTACATATGGTGTTTGTTTTTTCATTCTTTAGAAACTTCACTTAGGATAATGGTCTCCAGTTCCATCCAAATTTTTACAAAAGGTATTAAGTCATCCTTTTTCATGGCTGAGTACTATTCCATGGTATACATATACCACATTTTGTTAATCCACTCATGAATTGATGGGCATTTGGGTTTATTTCACATCTTTGCAATTGTGAATTGTGCTGCAGTAAATAATTGAGTGCAGGTGTCTTTTTGATAAAATGACTTATTTTCCTTTGGGTAAATACCCAGTAGTGGGATTGTTGGATTGAATGGTAGGTTTACTTTTAGTTCTTTGAGGAATCTCCATACTGTTTTCCATAGAGGTTGTTCTAGGGAATGTTTTTATGGGAGACTCATCATCAATCTCTATCAATGTTTTTTAAACATCGAGGCAATATTTAATCAAAGTAAAATGAACAGGCCACTTTTTTGTAGGACATTATGGGTAACCATCACGTATGTGTTAGAAATCTTCAATTGCCTACTGTCTCAGTTTTTTTAATGAGTCATGCTAGATAGAGAGGGAAGAATCACACACACACACACACACACACACACATGCACTTTTTTTTCCAGTTGCCAGTGTAAAAACTATAGGGCAAGATAGGTTGTTGAGAAGTTTGATAAATTATTTTGTGTTTATTTATGGGGTAAACATGGAACATTTACAACATGGCTCTTTTAATCTCTATGTTTAGATACAGCAGCTTTTGACCAATGATCCAGAACATTTTTGCCCTGAGGCATGTTAATGGATTAGCAAAGGAAAATAGGGCAGTAGAATTATAAGCTTTTGATCTTAATGATTTGATTTTTAAGCTGGAAAATTAAGGCACATTAACCATATATTGTGGGTAACAACCACTCTTGCCTGGAGTATATCAGAGCCCTTTTTTGCAATATCAGAAAAAAAGGCCTCTACTTTTTCCTATAAACTACAAGGAATGGGTTACAAGTGAGTGAAACAAAAATTATAATAAATCTCATTATATATAACATAGAGAGAGTTTGGTGTTAGAAAATAGGTTCTCGCCTGTTCATTTTAGACAAGTTGCATCTTGCGCTGGGTGGAAAGAATGTTGATAGAGTTGCTTTTCGCTACTGGTATATTCTATTTGGAAGCACAGGGAATGTGCTTAGGTTTACATTGTCAACTCTGAGCAAGTGCATCTTCTATTTCTGGTCTCCATTCATTCATTCACTCTTGCCATAACTGACTGAGTGCCTTCTAAGAGCCTTCAGTGGTACTTAAGTGAGTACTCACAGGCCCAAGCCCTGAGATAGACAATTAAATATGTGCTACTAGCATTATGGTGTAATGGGAGCCATGAAAGGTCATTGTTAAGGGACCTTCTTGACTCCCTGCTGATGGAGTTCCAGTTCTTGCTGCCACTGAGGGAGGTGGAGGCATCGTATACTCTGCCTCGTTCTTTTCTCCCTCCCCCAACCCCTCTCCCCATTCGTGACTTCCACTCCTCCTTTAGATGAAATGTGAGCCTCATTCCCTAGTCTTGAGCTCTTAAAAGATTCATCCCCAGCTGCAACACCTCTGTTCCCACCATTCCAGAGGCTGCTCACCTGCCAGCCCTACTTCCTGTTTGCCTATGTCCCCCTCACCACTCACAGGGGTCCCCAAGTGCCTTATGGATTCATTGAGCTTGAAGAGAGGGAGAAATTGAGTACAGGCAGGTGTGTGCCTTTGCTGCAGGGTTTGGGAATGAGGAGGATGCAGCTCCAGCTCCCACCTAGAACTGGAATGTAGTGTCTTAAAGCATCCCTATGAAGAAGGGTGGTTTGTAAAAATCCTGCTGGGATTTAACTTGGGTTTGTGCTGAGTCTATAAAACAGTTCAAATGGAAATGACATCCTTAAATAGTCTGTCTTCCGATCCATGAACTTGGTATATGCCTTGACTTATTTGAGTCTTCATTTAATGTTGTTCAGTAAGCTTTATATTTCTCCTCACTGAGGTCTTAAGTATCTTTGTCATGTATACTTTGAGATTATTGCCATTTCTTATTTGTCATATGTATTTTATACATATTTTTAAAATAATAGTCTCTATAGTTTATTGCTACTATATGCACACAAAATACCACCTCCTAAAGGAAGAAATAAAGATAGCTTATTCTTTTGTTTCAGAGACCCCTCATTTGAAATGACAGTTGTATCTGTCATGATCTATTAAAATAAAAAAATATAAATACCTTTCAACTTAGAAACCCCACTCCAGGGACTTTATGCAACATAAATAAATGCACTTGTTTTTAAAGATATATGTTCACAATGTTTACTACAGCATTGTTTGCAAGGGCAAAAAATTGGAAATAGAGTGGATGCCCATGAATATGGGAATGACTGACTACATTAGGTACATACAATGCAATGTTATTAGCCATTAAATTGCATGAATTAGAGCCATTCCAGTGGACATGAAGTGATTTCCATGAAGTATTTATTTAGAGAGAAAAGGAAGAGGCAGGAAAATTGTATCTTTCATGACCCATTTTTTACAAAAGTCATATGCCTGTGCATGTGTATATATACACATGTACCTACGTACATAGTGATGAAAGTTTAGAGAAAACTATACATTTACAAAATATGTAAACCTGTTAGCTTGTTAACAAAGAGGAGGGTGGGGTGATGTGCTTTGGTAAAAGAGGTGGGAAGGATAGTTGAGGCGTATCACTATTTTACGGGTTTTTATGCCGTGTGCTGGACACCTCCCCTTAATATTGTTTTAGTGGAAAAAATATATTTCAAAACGCTGCACCACAGGTTCTGTATTAAGGGAGACTGACGGCATAAATGTCAAACACTAACTGATAATTCACATCATATTTATTTTTTACTAAAGTGGGCGTCTTGTGTCTAACCCAAGGGCAGTCAAATTTTCAGTTATGTTTTCGTAAAAACAGCTTGCATTTCCTCAGCAGAGCTGGCAGGGGGGAAGGACACACACGTGTGGACACGCACGTACACACAAGCACATGTGCCTGTACCCTGGATCGCAGGTTTCAGAGGGGCCACTCTTATCACAGGAAGGTAAACGTTTTGAGCTAGAAGAAACCCACAGATGGTTTCTGGAGGCTGCTGACCTGCCTATGATATAGATTTATGATACCGTTTATCCTTACAGGTGATACTTTCTGGAATCATAGGATTAACAACTTGGAAAAGGCCTATGATACTCCTGGTATGTACTGATCTTATAAATTGTTACCCTGTATAAAATGTGCTATGTATGAAGTTTGTTTAAATAAACCGTTGAAGAAATGCTTAAGCTCCCATTGTTCATTAAAAAAATAAGTTAACAATGGACAATATTAGAAGTCATATGATCTTATAACACTAAATTAAGGTGCTAATTTTGCTGGCTTTCTGATTCACTTTAAGCTTCTTAGGTACCCAGTGCTGTACATGTATTTCTAGCTCAAGGATTAGACCCAATCTAAAAATATAATTTTTTATAAAACTCTTTACTATGGACAGTTTTAAACATATGCAAAAGTGGGGGGAATAATATAATGAACTCCTTGTGCCCATCATCCCGCTTCAACAGTTACTAACTTACAGCCAGTGTGTTCAGCTCTACCTACCCATTTACCCCCATATGCTTTATCCTTCCTTACTATTTTGAAGCAAATATCAGATATTAATCATGAATATGACTTTTTATTGTTATAATGTTTTGGTTGGACAGCCTCAGAATTTTGTTGCTTAGATTTGCTATACTGTCCATCACATACATATTATATTTTCTTGGTAATATAGAGAGATATATTACTGGTGACTTTTTTTGTTTTCGTTGTTATTAAGGCAAAATTCACATAAAGTGAGCCATTTTAAAGTGTACAATTCAGTGGCATTTTTAGTACATTCCCAGTGTTCATCCTTTGTTTTTATTTGCTCTGTCATTTTGATTCAGGGAATACTATAAAAAATAGACAATCGCTGATGGAGTTTTCAACTTTCGAGGATACAATAGAGGGTCTAGGAAATTGCATTTGAATTGAAGTATACTTAACATTTTTTTTTCTGTATAACATCTCTTCTTTTTATTTTTCTCTCATTCATCTTGAAATGGGGTTAAATAATTTTAAGTCATTTTTTATATATACTTAATAGTTCATCTTAAACAGACCACTGTTTATTAGGCAATGGATAATCAATACAAAACTACTTACATTTTTAGTTACGAGGAGAAGCAGCACATTGTATTGTAGAATCTTTGAATGTCAGAATAATGGATCCCAATACAGTGCTGATGGTCTTGAAAAACTAAACTAAAATGTTTTCAGGCCCACAAGATGACATAGGCAATATTTTACGACTCCATCAGTGATAACATTGAGTGAAAATCCTTTAGTAATTTTTGGAAAGGGTAAATTATCAATATAGCATTTTAATATATTAGATAACAGAATAGGAGAAAATGAGGCTTTGGGTGTGTTTTAATGGCCTGTGTTATAAGTGGCTGAGGTTTGTTTTGCAACAACTCTGTAGGTTTACAGTCTCTGCAGAAAAATTTTGGATGGTGTTCATTGTTTATACTAAGACCAGATTATAAGAATTTTGCACTATCTTTTCTCATTCGACGATATTAAAATACCCAGAAATACAAATCTCAAGCATTTAAATTGAATTAAAATAAGAAAATCTCTAATGATATTTGTACTTTGGAAATTGTGAAGAGAATGGTGAAGAGAATATGAGCATGTGTGTTCTTAGGTAGAGTTTAAGAAAGTCCACCTTTTAAGACATTTATTTCTTTAATATTGTTTTGTTTTGGAAATGTGCCTTATGTATTTATTATGTGAGCTTAAGCAACTTTAAATGAAAATGATCCTATCTTTATTGCATTCCTTTCAATTTATTTCTCATCTTTGTTGGGAAGTATATGTACTTTGTCACAAAGTTGTAACCAGTGTATACACACTATGTTGGGCTCTGCTTTTTTGTTTAACATTAAATTAATTAAGTTATACCAGTTAATATTATGTTTTCATGCATAAGGAATCTACACTTAATATCGCTAAGCAGGCTTCTGCCATACTTTCTGTATCGTCTTCAGTTTCTATCCTGTTGTTGGACATTTGAGCTTCTATATTTTGGCTGCTATGAATTATAAAGGTCACACAGAGATTGTTTTGAAATGTTAATCTGCATCAATTTATAAAGAAGATAAATTAATTTTTTAGAAACTATACAAAGAAAACTTTTCTGAGTCTATCAAAAATCATTTGAGCCTTAGTATCATAAATGAAAAATCATCAGTTCACATGAATCTTAGTAGTATATACCATTATAACCTGTGCCAAATATTTTGTTAAAAAAGGAAAAAATCACATGATAAAATGAAAGAAACTGGACATGCAAGTCAGATTCTTCTAGTCCATCCTCTTAAGAGCTGTGCAAGCCACTTAAGTTTTCTGAGTCTGGTTTTCTTTTCTGCACGGAGGTGATAATTTAGTGATACCAAGGGTGGTTCTACCACATCTCTCCCTTAGTGGATATTTTTCTTCTTTCGTTCCTTTCTTCTTTCCTTCTTTCCTCTCCTCCTCCTCTTCCTTCTTCTTCCCTCCTTCCTTCCTTCTTCCTTCTTTCTTCTTCTGCCCAACCCCCTGTCCCTCAGCTTCCTGAGTTTAGGGAATGTGCCATTGGATGGTTTTTTGGTGAGAAGCTATGTTCCACCAGGGGAAGCCACAAGGGTGCCCTGTGGGCTGTGTTCTTACAGACCTGGCTTGGCTGATCAGAGCTCTGTCCCCCTCCCCTTCACAAGCCATGCTGTAGGCACAGTGGCACCTTCTGACTTAGCACTTTCTTCTCCTAGCTGGTTGCTTGGCTGGCTCCTTCTCTTCTCCCTTTCAGCTCAGCAGTCACTTCCTGAGAGAGGCCGTTCCTGACCATCCTGATTGCAGTGGTCCCTAGTCCCTGCCCTTTCCATAGCTCAGCAATGAAGCTGTTGGGTCCACAGGATGTGATTAGCCTATGTACTTGTTCTTTACAATTTGCTGTATGTCTCCCCCAGGAGAGAGAGAGAGTTCCATGAGGACAAGTACCTTGTCTCTTTACCTTCTATTTCTAGGGCCAATGTGCTCAATATACATTTGTTGTTGACTGTGGAGATAATTTGGCAGCAATAAGAAATTTAGGTCCTGGGTGAGTTCTCCAAGTTTCTCTTTTACTTTTGTCTTAAGTTTCTCTCACTTGCTTTTGTTCTCTAAAACTTGGATTCGTACCCTTTGAACTTCAGGGCCGTTAGGGAGTATTTTGGTAGTGGAGCTAGGGAGGGGGAAGGATGGTCTTCTTCAGGGCCATTTGAGAGGCAAGCTGTCCTCATTTTGAGCTGCTAGGTGCACACTAGTCTAGAATACATGGATGTTTCCTTTTGAGAACCATTTACAGTTGTGCTGCCTCTTTTGTGATTGTTGCTGTGATTACACCAGGTTTTTTACTGGTTTGAACAAAGAAGGATCAGTTTGACCTAGTTCCTTCAAACTCAAGTTTGCGTGGAAACTCACAGTTGAAAGCTTTCCTTCACTGGGTCTTCTTCCTTCTACAGAGAGCACATGCATGTGTTCAGAACAAAAATCATAATATTGGAAAGTAGTTTGTAAATATTTATAGCTATTTATGGCTATGACTAGGATTAAGTGAAGGAGTATGTACATGTATGTGTAATATTCTAGGTTGTGTATTTTCCATAAAAAGCTAACATCTTCTGCCAGGCATGGTGGCTCATGTCTGTAATCCTAGCACTCTGGGAGGCGGAGGCAGGAGGGTCACTTGAAACTGAGAGTTTAAGACCAGCCTGAGCAACATAGTGAGATCCCCGTCTCTACAAAAAAATAGAAAAATCAGCCAGGCGTGGTGGCGCATGCTTGTAGTCTCAGTGACTCAGGAGGCTGAGGCAGGAAGATCGCTTGAGCTCAGGAGTTGGAGGGGGAGGGGAAAATTAACATTTTCCATTTTTAAAGAATGTTTTTATTTCTTCTGGACATCATTCCTTTTTCATTCTAATAAAATATTTACGTTTATGCATCACACACAGTGCTAGAAATGGCCTCAAAGATTGTCTGGTCTAGGCACCTCAGTAAACAGAATTGTCTTTTTTTTTTTTTTTCCAGACAGAGTCTTTGTTCCCCAGGCTAGAGTGCCGTGGCGTCAGCCTAGCTCACAGCAACCTCAAACTCCCTGGGCTCAAGCAATCTTTCTGCCTCAGCCTCCCAAGTAGCTGGGACTACAGGCATGAACCACCATGCCCAGCTAATTTTTTCTATATATTTTTAGTTGTCCAGCTAATTTATTTCTATATTTTTAGTAGAGATGGGGTCTCGTTCTTGCTCATGCTGATCTCGAACTCCTGAGCTCAAACAATCCGCCCGCCTCAGCCTCCCAGAGTGCTAGGATTACCAGAATTGTCTTAACAGGATATTTTTCTTATTTTTCTGTGGTGGCATAGGTATTTTTTGTGGCAGGTATAATATTTTTCTTTGGCGGTACATTTAGTAAGAATCACCACTGTGAAAGTCCAGCTGGCCCAGTGCCTATGATTTTGGTTGCTTATGAAGTGGTAATTTGAGCGATTGTTATTTTTTTTCCTGTCAGTTAGGAACAGATGGGATGACACAACCTAGAAATGATAAAAGGACAGCTCTGTTCTTCGGCATCAAGAATGAAGGTTCTTCCCCAGTGATGTGCTTGTGTCACTTGTGGCTTATTCTCAGGTGTGGATCCTGTGGATTTGCACCCCAGACCAAGAGTAGAAGAGGGTAAATACACTGGCTGATTTTAAAACGGTCCTTCAGTTTTTTTCCAACTTCAAGATTATATTATTTAGAATAAAACCTCCTTACCCAAAGAGACTGAAAAATGGCTTAAGATATACATAATTCTTTTTTCTTCATCTCACAATCCAAGTAGGCTAGGCTGGTAATAGTTCTGCTCCACAAAGTTCCAGCAGGTTCTTTCATATACAGTTTTATAGATAAGGGCACAGTAGCTCAGGAGTTAACTGGCTTGTCCAGTTCACAATCAGATGATCTATTATGAGAAAGAACCCAGGAGTTTCGGCTCCTTGTTTAGTGCTTCTTTCATTGTACCATTTCACCACATCTTCCATTAGCAAGTTGGTAGGTACTTTGCTGTTGCCAACAATGGCTTCTTTTGTCTTTTTTTAGTGTGAAATATAAGTTAAATTAAGTTTTTTTCTTATTTGTGACTGTCCAGTTCTTTTTCAAGATCTGAAGTGACAAAAGTTTTGGGAATTTTATCCTTCGCTCAAAAAAGCCAGAAGCAGAAATGACCCAGGCTACACAAAGTCCAGTGCTGAGTCTCAGTCCTGTCCATTTCAATCCGTGAGTGGCCATGGAAACAAATCTAATCAGTTCCCTTATTTGTACGATGGGTATATGCCCATCCCTCAGGACTGTAATGAGGAACAAGACATAAATGCTCATTGAAACTACAAAGTGTAAAATGGAATCTCAGGCTAGACAAGCACATTATGAATTATGTTTTATCACCCACTGAGAAAATCTCCAAGAGCAGATCTGGTCTCTCGGTTTGGTGTGTTGTTAAGTAATCCCTGGCAGCAAAATGTACACTTAGGTATTGTGAAGGCACCCTGGGCTGAGTTCAGGCTTCCCTGTGACCACAGTGGGGTTAGTCTTCTGGCAACAGAACTTTGATTTCTCCCCCCGATCATCTTCTCCCAGGAACTATGCATTGGGAAAGAACCTAGGATCTAAACGAAACAAAACAAAACACCCTGGGATCCTCAGAAATTGAAGGCACTCTTGGGCAGTCCATCTCTGGGCAGCATCAAGACCCAGGCAGTACCTTGTTCTGCAAACTGACCTAAGCTAATTTGGGTATGCTCTAATTAGGAGGTTTAGTTTGCTAGCAACAGATAATTGCCAAAGCTTAGAAGTATTAAAAACTTTCCTACAAAGTCAATTGTTAAAATGAAATTGATTCTCAGATAAAATTCTGCCATGGGTATACTTGTTAGCCACCAGACAAAAAGAAATTGTTCACACCCTCTGTTCTGAAGCTTAAAGGATAGAGAGATGAGATTTGTATCATGCTTACAGAATAGAGTGGACAATGTTTTTGTCTCTCATTTTTGTATCCACTTGTCTTGAATACCACTGTTCATTCCCTGAAAACCTGTTGATCAAGCAAAGCTAAGTTTTTCAGACCTACTTTAGTAAGGGAGAACACCTCCTTGCCAGTCCTCAGAAGGGGTGAGTCAAAAAGAGGATATTTATAGAGTTTTAGGGCTCCTGTCGGGCAGCGATTTTAAGGTGAGTCTTGCAAGGCAGAGAACAGGTTGGGATTGGGCAGAGTTTGTGACATAGAGTAATCCCTCATTATTTGCAGTTTTGCTTTCCATGGTTTCAGTTATCTGTGGTCAACCATGGTCTGAAAATATTACATGGAAAATTCCAGAAATAAATAATTCATCAATTTTAAATTGCTTGCCGTTCTGAGTAGCATGAAGAAATATTTTGCTGTCCCGCCCAGGACATGAATTATCCCTTTGTGCAATGTATCCTATTCTGTCTAAGCTCTCCGCCAGTTAGTCACTGAGTGGCTATTTCAGTTATCAGATTGTCACAGTATCACAGTGCTTGTGTTCAAGTCATCCTTATTTTGCTTAATAGTGGCCCCAAAGCACAAGAGTAGTGATGCTGGCACTTTGGGTATGCCAAAGAGAAGCCATAAAATGCTTCCTTTAAGTGAAAAGGTGAACGTTCTCTACTTAATAAGGAAATTTAAAAAAAAAATTGTATGCTGAGGTTGCTAAGATACAGTAAGAATGTATCTGCTATCTGTGAAATGGTGAAGAAGGAAAAAGAAATCTGTGTGTGGTATGTATAGGGTTTAGTGCTATCTCTGGTTTCAGGCATCCACTGGGGGTCTTGGAACATACCCCACACGAATAAGGAGGGGCTACTGTGGGTTGGGGGCACAGCGAGAGAAGGGTCTGGATCTGAAAGAAAGGTTCGATGAGTAAGCTGTTAGTTTTGATCAATAAACTATTTTAGTTAGTTCACAATCTTACTTTTGAGGAGCAAGTATTTCCTGGAGCAAATAGCTAAGTTATTTTTGTTTGTTCACAATATTGTTTAACATAGGGTCAGAAAAGTCTGGCTGGTGCCAGAATTGATTAACACAGGAAAAAGAAATGATGTTGGTTTTAGTTCTCACCACAAATTTCTCAGAGAGCCCATTTTTAACATCCATTATGCTAATTATACAAGCTAATAATTTCATCAATGACATCTCACTTCCACATTCACTATAGCAAAGTCGCTTGGATATTGTTGGGAGATATAAAGGGAGCAGGCTTTTGGAGTTTGGCCTTTTCATAAATGCTAGCTGACCATGCTGGAATATGAATTTCTGACTGTCCTCAGGGTGTAGCTTGGACTAAGCAATATGTACACACTATCACATTGTCAGTGCTGAGGTATTTTAGAGGGCATTGCAGGCAAACTCTAGCAGTGTGTGTGTGTACCTGGGTTGCTAAAGGGAGCCCTCTGGCAGTCCTGCATCTAGGCTGTCTGGGCCCAACAGACCGTCGTGGTCAATTTCTGAATATGACTGTGAGAAAATTCACCAACTATGAGTGATTTGGTGCAAGAAGGGAGATTACTTTGAATTGGGGGAATATCTTAAAATAGATGTGTTGTTATATGAAAAGTCACAGAATAATATGTATGGTCCTATTTATGTGCGTACGTGTGTTTTAAAAAACCTGGGTGATCACACATATGTGTTTGTGTTTTCTGGAAAGCTGTACAAGAAATTGTTTACAGTGGGCACCTCTGTTGAGTGAAATAGGAATGGAAGGAGGAAGGCTTTTCTACTTTCCAGTTTGTGTTTGGAGAGGACAATATAGTATTGTGTGACAAGGAGACTTTTAGTTTAGTTGTGTTTTGTTTGATCTTCGGCCACTCTGTATCTGCAGTATCTGAACTCCCTTTTTGAGTGGGTGTCTCTGCCTTTGTGGGAGTCTTGGTGAGAGGCAGGGTCTGGCTCTGGTGGTGGGAGCTTCTGAGGTCACAGGCTTGCACTTCTGAGCCAACAGCCGAGTGTGAGCCCATGACCACCTGCTGGAGCTCTAGCCCAGGACTCTGGAGCTGGAGCTGTTGATGAGGAGAAGCCCAAAGCAGCTTAGAATCCATTAGGCTGAGAAGGCAGCTGGCGTCCAAGGCTGGCAACAGGGAACCCGATTTTCCCGTGGCATGACCTTGGTACATGTTCCAGCACCCAGCTTCCTTGGCTCCTTCCCGGGTTCCTGAGCTTGGTTCCTGTGGGTTCTGTGAGCTACCTGACAGTCGTGCGAGGAATCCCTTTTCTTCTTTCTTCTTAAATAGCCTGCATTGGTTTCTCTTATTCATAACATAATCAAGAACTTTGACTGCTTAGGACCATGATTTTTTTCCATGAATATTGCTTTTTTAATAATTTAAAAAATAGTTAAAAAGTAAATATATTCATTCTTAAACATTTGGGCACTTATGGTAACTCAGTTGAAAATGAAATCTGGTGGGCACTCAAACTAGATTGATTTATGGTGGGTGCCTGGCATTGGGGGGAAGTGTCGGGTCAGGGAGGCGGGGGTAGGGGTGGAATTGGGTCTTACTAGCTGTGATTTCCCAGTGAGGATACCACAGAGCTGCCTGGTAGAGATCTTTAGTTAAAGGAAAAGAATGATCTCCAAATGGACATTGTGTGTTAGCAGGTATTTTGTATGTTGATGGAGGGGAAAGACTATAGGTTTGGGTCAGACCTGGGTCCCCTAGTTATTTGTATAATTTGGGGCATAATACTTCACCTCTCTGAGATTATTTCCTATTTATTTTATCTCTGTGTGTCTATATTTATATTTATAAATCTATTATCTATAACACATCACTATGACATTTTATAATTTACGAAATGCTTTTTAAGAGGGAAAAAATCTTTTTTATTTAAAAAAGGAGGAGCTCAGTAGTCTTCTTACTCATATTAAAAATAATAATTTGGCTGGGCCGCAGTGGCTCACGCCAGTAATCCTAGCACTTGGGAGGCTGGGGCAAGAGGATTACTTGAGCCCAGGAAGTTCAAGACCAGCCTGAGCAACATAGTGAGACCCGGGCTCTACAAAAAAACAGAAAACTTAGCCACACATGGCAGTGCACTCCTGTAGTCCCAGGTACTTGGGAGGCTAAGGAAGGCAGATCGTTTGAGCCCAGGGGTTTGAGGTTGCGGTGTGCTATGATGACGCCACTGCACTCTAGCCCAGGCAACAGAGTGAGACTCTGTGTCAAACAAACAAACAAAATTAGAATTCTGTGCGTTTCTCCCAACACCCAAAACTTATTATACTCCCCAGAATTAATCATTTCAAATCCTTTCTGATTTTAGTATTCTTGGCATTTGTCCCACCTGTTAAAGCGAGGGATTTGTCACACTTATGCTAATTCACCTTCCCTCTATGTTTAAAGAAATTATTTTTATATCTCCTATTGATGACTTTATAATTTTAAATAATACACTTCTATTATTTAAATCCTTTACTTTGGATAGTATTTTTTGACTCTTTTAAAAGGTGAAGAAATTAGCACTACTCTCTGCTTCTTTCCCCCTTCAACTTCCCAGTTTTTTGATAATAACGTTATTACCTTTATTTTGTGTTTTAACATTTACATTTTGCGCTTAAACTATGTCTTTGAATTGTTTCTCAAATGATGAAAACCAATAATGGCATTTATAGGATTTTCATGTGAATGTTACTGTAATAGGACGGTAGAATTGGATCCTTTGTTTCCAGATTCACCTGAGGCCTCCATCCAAGAGATGCCACCTGCTCCCACATCCCAGTGTGTGTGTTAGAATGTCTCCAAGCAGGACTTGCAGAGCTGCGGGGTGAAAACCAGTTTCGTAACCCTTAACTGATCTCCATCTCCCAGCCTATAAAAAGATTAGGGCTTAAAGAGACCCAAGTTTTGAAGAAAGTTACTGAATTGCTGTGGCATTTTGAGTCCCACCTTTTCATGGGGGAAAGGAGGGTGCTTAAAGATAAGCACGTGGAGAACCTGATGTCCTGGATGTTTGCCTGGACTGGCGTCAGGCACACATGCCTGGGGAATCAAAGAGCTGGTTGGCACACACTGTGGCCTCAGAGTTAAAGACTGCAGTTGGAGAAATAACTGCACGTTCACAGACCAAGCCCAAGGGCCATATCCTTCCAGCTGACCTGATGGGCTTCACAGGAGAGAGCAGGCCTGGGGCGAGCTTACATTCTGCCCAAAGGGGCCGCAGGCAGTGAGCAGCCCACAGCAGAAGGAGGCTGGGCCCGCATGGCTGGGTGCTCTTAAGGGACTGTAGGCACAGCAGGAGGTATCTCAGAGGAGCCAATGGGAACCCATTCAGGAGGGAGTCCCCTGGAAACACTTGCCAAGACCAGATATTAACAGCCAGGTGAATTCTCCTTGACTCTTACCTTGTCTACCAACATGGCCCCAGCCTCCCCCTTACTCCCTTGTATCCAAAATGACAGAACTGTGGTTAGCAGGTTGCAGGAGGAAAAGTAAACACACACACACACACACACACACACACACACGAAATAGAGAAGACTGCAGTCATGCCCGTGCCCTTCCCACTGCAGGCTTGCTTGCTGCCTACAGTAATAAGCTTGACAACACCAGGGAGAGAAGCTTAAGTTCAAATGCAGTTCCAAGTTTTGACTGGGACAGAGGTCTGTACACATTTTAATTACTAAAATGAGTCGTTTTGTGACTTGAAGTGACTGAAGGACTTTCTGTATCTGTTATTGACCGGAGAAGTCATGGGCCTGGACTCAATTTTTTTCTTAAAGGGTCAGGAATAACTAGCCCTACAAAGCAGCCTTGAACAACATTGGGGGAAAAGAACAAGGTAGTTTTCTGTTGACCCCATGAACCCAGCTTGTTCAAGAGACCAGGTACATTATTTACTGCAACACCAGGAAGAATGATTGATTCTAAAGAGAAGAAAGTATCATGTCATTCAAAGGAAGACTGTTTCCTTTGCCAAGTCAAATGCATTGTTCTTTCCTGTCCTCTAGTATTTGCTCTGTATCATGCCCTGTCTTAGTTTGCTTCATCTTTGGACCATGCCTTTGATGGATAGCTTTATATTTTTCCTGGAGGTTCTAAATGATTTTTTTCTTGTTGATAGAAAAGGCACCTAATCTCGGAGATCATCTATCTTCTTTTTTAAATAACTTCATTGAGATATAATTGGCAGACTATAAAAATTCACTCGTTTAAAGTGTACAATAAAGTGTATGTTCACAGGTATGTACAAACATCACCACTATCAATTGCAGAAAATTTTCATCACCCCAAAAAGAAGTCTGTACCCATTGGAAGCCGCTGCTCATTTCCCCACAATTCTGTCAACCCTAGGAAACCATTATTATACTTTTCTTTCTTCATAGATTTGCTGATTCTGTATATTTCAAATAAATGGAATCATATAATATGGGATCTTTTGTGAGTAGCTTTTTCACTTAGCATTTTTTTATTACAATAATATTTTAAAGGTTCATTCTTATAGCATGTATCAATACTTTTTCCTTTTCTATTGCTGAATAATATTCCATTATATGGCTACACCACAGTTTATTTATCTGTTCATCAGTTGATGGATACTTCCACTTTGGCTATTATGAATAATGCTGCTGTGAACATTAGTGTACAAGTGTTTTTGTGGATATGTTTTCATTTCTCTTGGTTATATGCCTCGGAGTGGAATTGCTGAGTCATATGGTAACTCCATGTTTTGCATTTTGAGATATTGCTAAACTGTTTGCAAAGTGGCTGTGTCATTTTACCTTTCCATCAGCAGCGTATGAAGGTTCTAATTTCTCCACGTTTTTGCCAACGCTTGTTGTCTGGCTTTTTGATTATAGCAATTCTCATGAATGTGAAGTGGCATCTCATTGTGGTTTTGATTTGATGTTCAGCATCTTTCCATGTGCTTATTGGCCATTTGTATGTCTTCTTTAGAGAAATGTCTATTCAGATCTGTTTCCTATTTTTAAATTGGATTATTTGTCTTTTTATTATAAGTCCCTTATCTGATACAGACGCTCCTAGACTTACAATGGAGTTATGTCCTGATAAACCCATTGTAAGTTGAAAATATTGTAAGCCCAAAATACATTTAGGACTCTAACCTACTAAACATCATCGCCTAGCCTAGTCTATCCTATCTTAAATGTACTCAGAACACTTACATTAGCCTACAGTTGGGCAAAATCATCTAACACAAAACCTATTTTATAATAAAATGTTAACTACCTCATGTAATTTATTGAGTACTGTACTGAAAGTGAAAAGCAGAATAGCTGTATGAGTCCTTGAAGTACAATTTCTACTGAATGCTTTCACACTATTGTAAAGTCAAAAAATCATAGGTTGAACCATCATAAATTGGGGATGTATGTATATGATTTGCAAATAATTTCTTTGATTCTGTGGGTTGTCTTTTTACTTTCTTGATGGTGACCTTTGAAACACAAAAGTTTTTAATTTTGAAGTTCAATTTGTCTATTTTTAATTTTGTTGCATATACTGTTGTATTTAGTAATGCTTTGTCTAACCCAAGGTTATGAAGTTTTGCTCCTATATATTTTTTCCAGGATTTTTATTGTTTTAGCTATTCTGCTCACCGTTTTAATTTTTGTGTACATTGTAAGGCAGGAGTCCAAGTTTATTCTTTTGCATGTGAATATCCCGTTGTACCAGCACCATTTGTTGAAAAGACGACTCTTTTCCCATTGAATTATCCTGGCACCTTTGTTGAAAATCGAGTGACTCTAAGTGTGAGGTTAATATATCTGGCTGCTTGATCATACCATTTCTGCTAGTTGTTCCACTTTCTCCCTTGGATATTTCTTGCCGAGACCGCTAACTTCCTGTTCTCGTTTGGGCTTAATTGTTTTCTAGGCCTGCTGCACAGATGTCATCTGCATATTTCTTTTCTTTGCCTTCTTAAATTAGATCCATTGTTTCCTAGATCTCATGCATTTTTTTTCCTTGAATTCCTTTTTCATTGACAGAGAACATTCTCAAATAATAGTTTTCAGAAAGAATTGAGGGAAGGGAACCCTCTCAAGGTTTGAATATCTTGATATATTTTTGTTTTTACTCTCTTATTTGAATAATGATTTGGCTGGACATAGAATCCTCGGTTCAAAATAATTTTCCTTCCAGATTTGAAGTCATGCCTTTTGTCATGGATGAGAAACTTGATGCTGATCTGACGCCTCTTCCTTGGTAGACAACTTTTTCTCTCTGGGCCCCCCCCCCCCCCCCGGTCTGGAAACTTTAGGGTCTTTTCTTTACCTTTATATTGATAAAGTTTGATTTTCAAAAAGTTAAAATCACCACTCTTAGGCAAATATAAAATGAACACATGTCATTAATGAAAGAACACTGGTTCAAAGAGTATTTGAGAAGCTAAGTATTACATTTACAGGCGATTTTAGGGGAAGATTGCTGAGGTAGATACAAAGCTGGTTAATGTACTGCAAGGCCATAAACTGTAACTTCTGAGCTTTTCTATTCCATTGGACAGAACTTATTTTCACCTCTACTGAAATAAAATCTACAACTTAAGTCTATCTCTAGAGAGTTGTAAAATAGCCAATTACATAAATAAAGAAGTAAATGGAATACCCTGTAATCTCTTCTGCCTATTTCCAAGTTTCAGATAATTTTCCTGACAATCTGCTGAAGTTACATAAAGATATGTCTAGGAATGGGTCTTTTTTCCCGTCATCCTTTTGAGTATTTAGTGAGCTCTTTTGATTTGAATATATGTCTTTTTTTTTTTTTTTAACACTGAGGAATTTTCTTTATTGTTTCCTTCCCTTCATTTGCTCTGCTCTTTCTTTCTAGAACATCTAATAATCAGATGTTGGAACACTTGGGTGGAACCTCTTTGTTTCTTAACTTTCCAAAGTCTCACATTTTCTAATATTTTGTCCTGTTTATTTATGTTCTGGGTGTTTTCTTAATTTTTGCTCCTGCCGTTCTATTGAAGAGTTTATTTTGATAATTAAATTATATTTTTAAATATTCAGGAACACTTTTTTGATCTTTGATTTGTCCTTTTTTATAGCAGCTGTTCTTGTTTGATGTGTACTGTATTTTTTCCTCTCTCTTTGAAAATACATATGAGGTACACTTAACATTTTTCTTTTCATTTCCCTGAGTAATCTGTTTTCTTTTTGGGGGTCAGTGGTGCTGGTTGGCATCTAGGTCCTTCTTTCTTGTGCTGTTAGATTTTTGAATGTCTGCTGGTCCCTGCTGGTTCCTTCTGGTTATGACTGAAGAACTAAGTTGGTGATATTTTTAATATTTATAATAATAATAACACATAAGTGAGGTGTATATATTGGTCCACTAATCCTATAGGTGTTATTAGTTTCCTTATTCTGAGGAAACCAAGGCACAAAGAGGTTAAGTAATTTGCCCAAAGCTGGGCTGCCCTCTCAGCTGGTCTGTCTCTGGAGTCTAAGTTCTCAACCACTGCCTTGCTTGTGCGGGTCTGGTTCCATAGCAGCCTTGACTGGGAGGGAGAACTGTCTGAGAGTTGTTTGCAGCTGAGTGGACCAAAATGATTGATAGGCTTCATTTCAGGGTGTGCTTGGGAGAAACAAGCAGATGACCCCCAATATGCCAGAAAGAAGAAGAAAACGCCCACTAACACCCGGGGTGGAGGGGACTACTGTGCTTTACTCTATTCCCATTAAACAACAACTCTCCATTTTCCTCTCCCCTCAAGTCCCTGGCAACCACGATTCTACTTTCTATCTCTATGAATTTGGCCATTCTAGGTACCTTACATAAACGAAGTCATAGAATATTTGTCCTTTGGTATCTGACTTCTCTCACAAAATGTTTCCAAGTTCATCCATGTTGTAGCATGTGTCAGAACTTCATTCCTTTTTATGGCGGAATGATATTCCATGGCATATATGGGACTTCGCCTGTTGCCGTGAGGAATGGCCTGTGAGCACAGGCAGGAGAGGACTGGGTGGCCATCTCTGCAGGCGGCTGACTCTGGCTAGCAGATTCTTCTCCAGACCTGTGATCTTCATGGCTGGGGAGTCATTAGATCTGGGTCTTTAACTTCCTGAATGCTGAGAAGCTAAGAGCAGCCGAGAAGGGGCCAGAAGTAGGGAAAGAAAGAAAATTAGAGAGACACAGAGGAAAGGCTAAAACAAAAATGAAGTAAGGAAAGTGGAGTCTCAAGAACCTGAAATTTTGGCCTGAAATTTTGTTTAAAGCCAACTTTCTGCTGCCTGTCTAATGTTCAAGTCCAAACTTACTTTTGGCATCTTATTTCCAAAGGGCATAGCAGATCGGGTTCCTGGCTGGTTTGCCTTCTTAGAACAACAAAGCTCATGTGTCATGTGATCCGCTGACCGTTTTGCTCTTGAGACTTGCATTTAGGAACTTTCCTCCTGGTGCTTAGCCACACTCCTGACGAGAGCATGTTAATTTAGGGGTGACAGAGCTGTCCGAGTTGGTTTGAGGAATTATGGAGCCAGCCCCGTGCTGAGGGTGTCCCTTTCTCTGCCCAGCCTGACTGGTTGGCTAGTAAGAAAAGTCACTTTCCTGAGGAATGAGGGACAGTGTGCTGAAAAGGGGTCTAGGGGGAGTCTGCAAGAGAACCTGGGAAAGGAAACCCCTGGTAGGGCAGAATTTGCTTTTCATAAATGAAGAGGCTTGAAAGTGCCCCTGAGATTTATGTTTTCACCAGGAATAAGCCACTCCAGGTTGTAAGTGCTTTCAGCTCTGCTCAAAACTGTGTCCCCCAACTGATCAACATTTGTGTCTCACTCTGGAGGGGAAGGCAAGAGACCTTTCACCCCTGTTGAAAGAGGAATGGGAAAGAAATGTTATTATTATATCTCAGATGCTTTATAAAAAGAAAATCAGGGGACAGCTCTAATATGAGGAAATCTGGCACTTCAACATCTTTGAGAGGAAAGAGAGACAGCTGGTTCTGTTCGTAGCAACGGGCCTGTGTTTGGCTTATTGGCAAGGAGAGCCAGTCTGGATATATCTGCCAAATTTCTGGAAGAAGTTTAAAGGATGTCAAGGGACTGAAGTTAGGAGTAGATTCTCTTGGGCACCGAGGATTAAAGGGTCACAGACAAAGCAAGACAGTGTGTGTGTGAGCTCCTAAAATAGGTTGAAAGTAGTAAGAGTGTGGGCTTTGTCAGTGCTTGTGATTTATGATGTTTTGTTGGTTGCCCTGGTGCTGGGTAGTCAATCCAAGCATTCACTTTGCTAAACCAGTTCGGAAAGGTTTTAGTTTGGTGTCTTGTCTTCAGGTTTTTTTTTTTCCCCCAGTGACATTGTGTTGTGTCCAGATAACTTTGCTCATGATTCTAGATCTTTGTATTGAAATGCTTCCCCAAACTGAATTAAAATTTAAAATGTTAAGAGTTAAATAAGTGGTCATATTACCTATTAAGGGTACTATGCCATTTGTCTTATTAACCAGTGACTAATGAGTGGTTTGGAACTTGGACTCAATATCTCCGAGGACATGATTGTTAAAATGGTGGTTAGAGTCCCAGCAAGACCACACCATAATCTTGTTTCAATGGGAAAATATAAGCTGGATTCTAAGCACTGCTGCCCTCACTTCTTCCTTTGAAACAATGGCACAGAAGTCCCAACCCTTCCCATCTTCTTCCCCCAGGAAATGGTGAGCTCCTACCAGGAGGGGTGGTGGTAGTCATTTTCATGCTAACAATGGCAATGTGTCATGTTTTCATCTTTTAGGGCCCTTCTCTATATGTTCAAGAATATCAGTAAGAATGCATGATACCTGTATGTAGTGTTTATCAGAATGAATTGATTTTCTATTATTTGTTCATCGATTGATTAATTAATTCATTCATTCAATATTATTTACTGCTACCTATATTTTTGAGTCCTTGGTTCAGATTTTGTACCCCACTGGAGAAAAATGTATTCTATTTTTTATTTATTTTTGAGCAGTCTCAAAAGGCTGCATGTGGGGGAAAAAGGCATAGTGATTAAATGAGTACCAGTGATATTTTCTTTGGAAATTAAAAGGTAAATGTGAGTGTGAAAGAGGAGGATTCTGAGGTGGTATTAGTATCTTTTGAATTAAAACTTTCTGCTTTTTTAGAAGTTTCTTTTCATGAGGAAATAATTTGGTGAGCTGTTGATATTTAAATAAAAACAATACAAACACTCATTCACTCTTAACATTTAGGAAAAATATGCATTATTTCTGATAGTGTAAAAGGAACATTGTATTTTATGAACATGTTTGATTGTTAAGGGAAGCTTTTTTTTTTTTTTTTTTTAGCATTAATAAAGCATTTCTTCATTAGAGCACTGCATGTTATGCCCAGCAGTTGTAATGGAGGCAGACCAAGGCGGGAAGGCTGTGTAGACCCTCATCCCCCAGTGAGCATACCTAAGAACTTGGGGGGAGACAGTTAGGGTTAGGGACAGGTGTGGGAATGAACCAGGGAGTGGGACAGTGAGGGCCAGGTGGGGCTGGAGAGTGCATGAAGTGAACATGAACAAAAGAGCCAAGCTAGAGTGATGGGATGGGAAGAGAGAGAGGTGGCCATGGTTCCTGATTTATTAAAATTTGTGAGTTGGCAAGTGTATTTATTGAGGAGAGACATATTAAATGTGGTCTATGGCACTGCTGTGGGTAGTTTTATGGACATTGTCTTTTTGTTGTTTTTTTCAACAGCCATTTGAGGTAGGTATTGCTCTATTTTATAAGTAAGTAACACCCAGAGAGATTAAGTAATTTGCCCAAGATTACTCAGCTGGTAAGTGAATTGGCTGGAAATTGAACACATTTATCCAACTCCAAGTTCATCGCTTTTATTTCATTTTGTATTTTAAATTTAGTTTTCATTTTTATCAAGAGCATATATACACACAGTTTAAAGGGTCAAATAGTGCTGTAAGTCTTAAAATCTTCAGTCCCTCATTGCCTTCTCCAAAGGCAACCACCTCAATCATTCTTTTGATATTTATCTTCATATTTCTAAATGAAATGCTGATATTATGCTACTTCTTGATTTTTCAGTGTTAGGCATTGTAGACAATTAGGATATCTTTCTCTTTTACAACACTTCGCATACTCCCACCTGTCCCCTACATACTTTTTATATTCCTTCTCTCAATATCTTGATTGTAGTCACAGCAATATTCAATGTTTATTTTAACTATGACTTTTCCTCTCCTGTAAAGTATTTTGTTTTTTCTCAAGTTAACAATGGTCTTTCTTTCCTCGTTTGCTTAGTGTTTCTGTGTATCTGTCATCGATTCAAATGTCAGCTTTCCTCTCATGGTTTGAGTCTCTTTATCAGATATGCAAGCACATCCACTGGATATTCTGATCACATCCATCTTCTTAGAAGATTCCCTCTTGGAGCCTTCTGCCTTGCTCTGTCTGGACTGGCTGCCCAGTGGGCCCGCAGACTACCGTCATCTTTATCCCCACCTCACCATTGTGCTGGGGGATTCCTTTTACCTCTCTCTTGAGTGGGATCCCTGTTTCCTAGATTCCATAGCTTCTTTTTTTTCTTAGTTCCCCCTCATTTTGGTGGAGCATCCTCTAGTAACTTTCTAAGAAGAGAAACACATCTTTTAAAAATTATATATAAATTGCAAAACTATAAAGATATTTTGATTCTACTCAAACTTGCTCAGTAATTTTAGTGGAGTACAGAATTCTAAATTGGAATTCTCTCTTAAAAATCTGAAGGCATGGCTCTGTAGAATTTTGGCTCTCCATAGAAAAATCTTTCAGTCTTTAGCTGTGGTTGAGGAAATATTTTCTTCTGGGTCTACATCTGTGGTCAGAAAAAGGAAGCAGGGGTTCTAACTGACATTTTTAAAGGGACAATTTATATATAATAAGATGCACAAGTCTTACATGTATAGCTTGTTGAATTTTTACATGTGTACACCTGTATAATCATCATCCAGGTCAAGATACAAAACTTTTCCAGCATCTTATCAAGCTCCCTCATACCCCTTCCTGGTCAATTTCCCTCCCTTCCTTCAGGGGTAGCCCCTGTTCTGATTTTTTTCCACCCTAGGTAGTTTTATGTGTTCTTGAACTTTATACAGAATCGTACATACAGTACGTACACTTTTGTGTATGGCTTATTTTGCTCAATGTAATGTTTCTGAGATTCATCCATGTTGTTACATGCATCAGTGGTTTGTTCATTTTATTGCTGAGTTTTATTTCACTTATGAGTATACTGTAAATTGTTCATCCATTCTTCTGTTTTTGGCATTTGAGTCGTTCCAGTTTTTGGCCATTATGAACAAGTGACTATGAACATTCTTGTCCATGTCTTTTTGTAGATATTTGCACTAGTTTGTCTTCGGTGTATACCTAGAAATGGAATTGCTGGGTCATAGGGTGGTATACATTTAACTTTATTAGAAACTGCTGATCATTTTCCATAGTGGTTGTACTGTTTTTAATTGTTCCTTCAATAGACTCGCAGTCAGTCCTATTTTTAGGCTCACTTTTATTTCCAGAGGTATCTGATGCCACCCGTTTCTGAACATCTGGGGATTCTGAAGAGTAGATCCCACTGAGTTTTGGTTTTCCTCATTGCTGTCATGGGATTCAGTCTTCTGAGGACCACTGAATCAATTCACGCTTGTCCACCAGTTTTCTGACTTCCAACATTTGCTGCTGTTCTCGTATTCTCTCTGTCCTTAAGGATTCCTGCACTTAAAATTTTTCCTTTCCTGCCATTTTAGTGGGTTTACAGGAACTAGTAGAGCAAATGCTTATGCTCAATTCACCATTTTAACCCTGCTCACTTTTAAACTATTCTGCCTTCCCACGATTACTGCAGCTACTTATTTATTTAAACATGCATAGGGAGTTTAAGTCACAACTTGAGCTTGGAGCAGTAGGGAAGTAAGGAGCAAAATTAAAGTCCTCAGGCAGTAGGAAAAGGTCAGCCTATTTAGAGAATAAAATCTTGTATCAAAAAAGATACTCAACGGTACCAAGCTGTGATAGACATAATTATTTAATGATACTATGTGGTAGGGATTATGAGGAACTTTTAGCAGGTAGCAATAGGCAAATTGAGGGCGATGTTTCTTCTTGGTAGCCTCAGGTTTATCAAACATTCTTTTATTAATTTACTTAATTGATACCTGGAATGAACTGGGGGCACAATTGCAAGAGTTCAGAGCTGAGATGAATACCAAATATTAAATTGAAAAACATAATACCTTTTGCGTAAAGGCACCTAACGTAAGTATCATAAACTACTCATGATTCAAGTTAGTAACAAAAATGAAATAACAAACAGAGAAGACTTAACTCAGGTTGCCAGTGCTTTTGAGAAGACTCACTCTTTGGATCTTGGATTTTGCATCTTACCCTTAAAGATCGCAGGGCAACGTGGGGCAGGCCCTCCACTTTTTGGCTCTCACTAGCTCTCTTGATCTAAAATACAAGTTCTAGGAAGACATTTCTCTGTCAACTCTGGGCTTTTTTTTTTTTTTTTTTTAATATATTTTTTTTTTTGAGACAGAGTGTCACTTTGTTGCCCTGGCTAGAGTGAGTGCCGTGGCGTCAGCCTAGCTCACAGCAACCTCAAACTCCTAGGCTTAAACGATCCTACTGCCTCAGCCTCCCGAGTAGCTGGGACTGCAGGCACGCGCCACCATGCCCGGCTAATTTTTTTCTATATATATTTTAGTTGTCCATATAATTTCTTTCTATTTTTAGTAGAGACGGGGTCTCACTCTTGCTCAGGCTGGTCTCGAACTCCTGACCTTGAGCGATCCACCCGCCTCGGCCTCCCAGAGTGCTAGGATTACAGGCGTGAGCCACCGCGCCTGGCCAACTCTGGGCTTTTATTTTTTTTTCTTTCTCTCTCTCTTCTTTTTTTTTGAGACAGGGTCTCACTCTGTTGTTTGGGGTAGAGTGCAGTGGCATCATTGTAGCTCACTGCAGCCTAAAACTCTTGGGCTCCAGCAATTTTCTTGAGAGTAAATCCCAATGATGAATCAGATTCAGTAGAATTCAGAACAGTAACCCATAGTGTTCACTTCACTGAGCAGATGATGATTAATGTGAGGTGAGAACAATAGGAACGGGGCTTAAAGAGCAGAAACAATTTAGATTAAATACAAAGAAAAAGTTTGTAGAGGAGTTGTATCGGTCAGGCTCCCAGTGGGAAACAGATGGCACAATACAATTATAATTTGATGAGAGGTTAATAAAGGGATGATTCAGAAAGGTGTGTGCAGGGTGCAGGGAATGGCGAAGCTATGAACCTGCCCTAAGCCTGAAAGAAGGAGAAGGGTGCTTGCCAGAATCTGGAAGTCAGAATCAGGTTCAGAGAACCCCTGAGAGGACCTGTGAGTTTCCACTGAGGGGCACAGCCAGCTTGAGGTTGCAGAGAAGGAACCAGAATGACATCCCCAATCTCACTCTCCTCCCTCCCTGTGGTCTCCTGCCAGGGCTCCCCATTGGCTGAGCTCCACTGGAGACCAGAGGGCAAAGGAGCCCCCCCTGACACAGTCTGCATAGGTCAGCCTCCCCCTGGTGAAGGCTGGAGAGAAGCTCTGGTGAAACAAACAGGAGATATCCCACACACAAATGTCAGGGGTCCAGTGTGGAGCAAGTTCCTAAAGTAGGCCTCAGGAATCATTCTTTTTGGAGAAGTTTTGGAAACAGTGCACCTGCAGATTATTCTTACAATTTGAGTATCCTTTCCAGATGCCATAAATTCAGGTGTGTCACAAGAGAAAGAATGAAATGCTGGTACCAGACCTAGTGAAATTCATTTTTTTTTGAAATTCACTTTGTAATAACAAGATGTTCATGCCTATTATTAGTAATAATAAAACTGTGTGCATAGTATTTTGCAGTTGACAAAGGACTTTCATGTACGTCATTTTGTGTGATTCTCTCAATAATCTTGTGAGGTAGGTAGGAAGGTAGACCCATTTAATGGATGAGAAAAGTGAGTGTCCCAGAGGTTGCCTAAGGCACCACAGCCAACAAGTGGGAAAGCCTGAATTTAAATCAGGTTGCCTGATTTCAAAATCAGGTGCTTTTCACAAAGAGAAACTCAAATCACCTGCGATGATTTTTTTAAAAGACAAAATGATGACATTATAAGAAATATAAGAAATTCTTCCCCTTCCCAGATATTGTTGAGTGGCCTTTGTGACTATGTTGTTCTTCATCGGCAGCTGATATTTTACTGTCTCCAGGTTGGGGGGATGCCATCTGGTAAAGGTTAGCGTGGAAATCTGGGTCTTGGAAGTCATACCATTATAACCAGGCTAAGGCTAGATGGTTCATTCTGAAGGTCTCTGTAAACCCTGAGCCCCTCATAACAGCAATATTTTATACCCTGGAACATGGACCAACCTGTGAAAGAGGTGTCCTAGTAGGCCCCATGTATGATATATATGCCACAGTAGTCTATGCTAGAGTAATTCAGGTGACTATTTGGCCAGTTTTGATCAGAGTTTAACAATAACAATAATAAGAATAATTCTATATTCAGGAATAAAGTTGAGGAACAGTGCATGGTGATTTTGTACACAGTCTATGTGCCATGGCCCAGGGCCTCATTCTGGGGTTTGCAGCTGTGGCGTTCTGGTGATTTGACTTCGACTTGTCATTGGCAGCCCCTCAATATAGGAGGGAAACAAAGCCTACCAGGCAGTGCATCCCTGGGGTGTTTTCCCATCTTGTTGTTTGTCAATCAGACATTTTAGAAGTATTCCCGTTCATTGTGTGATCTCACAATCCTGCTTTGGCAGCTGGATTTAGGATTTTCTTTTTTAAAAAATATAGTAAGTACAATTTATATACAGTGGAATCCCAGATTGTAAGTGTTCAGTTACCTAAGTTTTGACAGTTGGAATCATGTATATAACCACCACCCTAAACTAGACATAGGACATTTTTATAACTCAAAAAAAAATCTCCTCGTGTCTCTTTCCGGTCAGCCTCCTCCCGCCCCACCCCAAATAGGCAGTCAGTCTTCTAATTTTTATCACCATAGATTTTTGTCTGTTCTGAAATTTACGTAAATGAAATCATACAGTATCTGGCTTATTTTGCTCAATGTAATATTTCTTTATTGATACATAATATTTGTATTATACATATTTATGGTATACATGTAATATTTTGTTGCATGCACAGAATGTGTGATGATCAAGTTAGGGTATTTGGGGTATCTATCACCTCAAGGATTTTTCATTTGTATGTGTTGGAAACATTTCAGGTCATCTCTTCTAGCTATTTTGAAGCATACAATACGTTGTGGTTAACTATAGTGACCCTACTCTGCTATGAAACATTAGAACTTACACTTTCTACCTAACTGTATGTTTGTATCCACTCACCCCCATCCCCACCCCCTTCCCAGCCTCTGGTGATTATCATTCTGCTCTTTACCTCCATGAGATTGACATTTTTAGCTCCCACATCTGAGTGAAAACATGCAATATTTGTCTTTCTGTGCCTGGCTTATTTCACTAAATATAATGACCTCCACTTTCATTCATGTTGCTGCAAATGACAGGATTTCATTCCTTTTTTATGGCCACATAAAAATTTCATTGTGTATATATACCACATTTTCTTTATCCATTTATCCATTAATGGACACTTAAGTTGATTCCATATCTTGGCTATTGTGAATAGTGCTGCAATAAATGTAGGGGTGAAGGTATGCCTTTGGTATACTGATTTCCTTTCCTTTGGATAAATACCCAGTAGCTGGATTGCTGGATTGTATGGTAGTTCTATTTTTAGTTTTTTGCAAAATCTCCATACTGTTTTCCATAATGGCTATATTATTATAATTTAAATTCCCATCAACAGTGTATGAGAGTTCCCTTTCTTCTGCATCATCTCCAGAATGTTATTTTTTGCCTTTTTGGTAATAGCCATTCTAAATGGGGTAAAATGATATCTCATTGTAGTTTTGATTTGCATTTCTCTGATAATTAGTGATGTTGAGCATTTTTTCATATACCTGTTGGCCATGTGTATGTCTTCTTTTGAGAAATGTCTATTCAGATCCTTTGTCTACTTTTTAATGGGATTATTTGTTTTTGTCCTATTGAGTTGTTTGAGTTCCTTATATATTCTGGATATTAGTCTCTTGCTGGATGAATGGTTTATAAACCTTTCTTTCCATTCAACAGGTTGTCTCTTCACTCTGTTGCTTATTTCTTTTATCATGCAGAAGCTTTTTAGTTTAATATTGTCCCATTTGTCATTTTTGTTTTGGTTACCTGTGCCTTTGAGGTCTTAGCCACAATATCTTTGTCTAGACCAATGTCCTAGAGTGTTTCTGTATGTTTTTTTTCAAGTAATTTTATAGTTTCATGTCTTATGTTTAAAGCTTTAATCCATTTTGAGTTGATTTTTGAATATGGTGAGAGATAGGGGTCTAGTTTCATTGTTTTGCATATGGATATCCAGTTTTCTCAGCCCCATATATTGAAGAAACTGTCATTTCTCCAGTGTGTGTTCTTGGTGCCTTTGTTGAAAACCAGTTGACTGTAAATATGTGGATTTATTTCTGAGTTTTCTGTTCTGTTCCACTGGTCTATACGTCTGTTTTTCTACCAATACCATGCTGGTTTGGTTACTACAAATTTTGAAGTCACCTAGTGTGATGCCTCCAGCATTGTTCTTTTGCTCAGGATTGCTTTGGCTATGTGGGCTCTTTTTTGGTTCCATACAAATTTTAGGATTGTTTTTCTTTTTCTTTTTCTTCTTCTTTCTCTTCTTCTTCCTTCTTCTTCTTCCTCCTCCTCCTCCTCCTTCTTCCTTCTTCTTCTTTCTTTCTTTCTTTCTTCTTCTTCTGCTTCTTCTGCTTCCTTCTTCTTCTTCTTCCTCCTCCTCCTCCTCCTTCTTCTTCCTCCTTCTCCTCCTTCTTCTTCCTCCTCCTTCTTCTTCTTCCTCCTCCTCCTCCTTCTTCTTCCTCTTCCTTCTTCTTCCTCTTCCTCCTTCCTCTTCCTCCTTCTTCTTCCTCCTCCTCCTCCTCCTCCTTCTTCTTCCTTCTTCTTCTTGTTCTTCTTCCTTCTTCTTCTTCCTTCTTCTCCTTCTTCTCCTTTTTCCTTCTTCCTTCCTCCTCCTCCTCCTCCTCCTCCTTCTTCTTTTTTTGGAAAGGAGGTCTCACTACATGACTTAGGCTGATCTCGAACTCCTGGCCTCATGCCTAAGCCTCCCGAGTAGCTGGGACTACAGGCATGAGCCACTGTGCCCAGCTTGGTTTTCTATTTCTGTGAAAAATGTCATTGGTATTTTCATAGAGATTTCATTGAATCTGTATATTGCTTTGGGGAATATGGTCATTTTGACAATATTAATTCTCTAATCTATGTACATAGGATGTCTTTCCATTTGTTTGTGTCTCCTTCAGTTTCTTTCAAAAGTGTTTTGTAGTTTTCCTTGTAGAATCTTTTATCTCCTTAGCTAAATTTATTCCTAAGTGTCTTATTTTCTTTAGCTATTGTAAATAAAATTACTGTTTTTATTTCTTTTTCAGCTAGTTTGTTATTGTTGTACAGAGACACTACTGATTTTTGTATGTTGATTTTGTATCCTACAACTTTACTGAATTTATTTATCAGACCTAAGAGTTTTTTGGTGGAGAGGTTTCTCTAAATTTAAGATGTCATCTGCAAAGAAGGAGAGTTTTATTTCCTCTTTTCCAATTTGGATGCCTTTTATTTATTTCTCTTGCCTCATTGCTCTGGCTAGGCCTTTCAGTACCATGGTGAATAGGAGTGGTGAAAGTAGGCATCCTTGTCTTGTTCCAGTTCTTAGAGAAAAGGCTTTCAATTTTTCCCCATTTAGTGAGACATTAGCTGTGGGTTTGTCATATATTCTCTTTATAATGTTAAGGTATATTCTTTCTATGCCAAGTTGATTGAGAGTTTTTGTTATCAAGGCAAGTTGAATTTTACCAAATGCTTTTTCTGTATTTATTGAGATGATCATATGGTTTTTGTCCTTCATACTGTTGAAGTGATGTATCACACTTATTGATTTGCATATATTGAACCATCCTTGCCTTCTTGGGATAAATCACACTTTATTATGGTGTATTATCTTTTGATGTGCTGTTGGATTTGGTTTGCTGGTATTTTGTTGAGGATTTTTGTATCTATGTTCATCAAGGATATTGGCCCAAGACCTTTTTCAATTGTACCTATTTGGGGATCTCTAAACTTTCTGGATGTCCAAATCTCTGGCTAGACTTGGGAAATTTTCAGTTATTATTTTATTAAATAGGTTTTCCGTGCTTTGCCCTTCTCTTCACCTTCTGAAACACCCTAAATTCCTATATTTGGTCACTTTATGGTATCCCACATGTCACAAAAGCTTCCTTCATTCTTTTTAATTCTTTTTTCTTTATTTTTGTCTGCCTGGCTTAATTCAAAAGACCTGCCTTCAAGTTCTTAAATTCTTTCTTCTGTTTGATCTAGTCTATTGAAGCTCTTGATTGTATTCTTTTATTTCATTCATTGAATGAAATTCAGTTCCAGGATTTCTGTTTGGTTCTTTTAATGATAGCTCTCTCTTTGGTGAATTTCTCATTCATATCTTGGATTATTTTTCTAATTTCTTTGTATTGTTTATTTGTATCCTCTTATATCTCACTTAGCTTATTTACTATCATTATTTTGAATTCTTTTTCAGGCATTTCATTAATTTCTTTTTCATTGGAGTCTGTTGCTGGAGAATTATTATACTCCTTTGCAGGTGTCATGTTTCCTTGCTTTTACATGTTTCTTGTGTCCTTATGTTTATATCTGTACATTTCATGTAACAGTTGCTTCTTCCAATTATTTGCAGGAGAAGGCTTTTTTCTGTAGATGTATCTATGGTCTTGGTTGGATAGGGCACTTTAGCTCTGATTCTTGGTGCATGCAGTAGTATAGTCTCCATATGATTTCTTCTGCTATAAACAGCATCAGTGGTATCTGTGACTTCCTCAGTGGCATAGGCTTCAGTTAATGGAGGCTGTGGTAAGGCTTGCTGGGGACAGGGATGCCAGGTGGGCCAGTTGTCCAGCTCCAGTGGTGGCAGCAGTAGTCTGAGCATACCTGTCCTTGGGCCCTCAGGCAGTATACATGGGCACTAGTGTTGATGAGTCCAGGTGGACCAATTCTTGGGCATCCAGGCAGCTTTCTTGGATGCCAGAAGTGGCAGCAATGGGCTGGGCGGGTGGGTGGGTCCTCAGGCTCCTGGGCAGTGTGCATGTCCTGGGCAATGGCAGTAGCGGTGGTGGGATAACCCTTGAGGTCCCAGGCAGCATACAGTTGTGTTAATGGTGGCTGTGATGGGCTGGGCTGGCCAGTCCCCAGGCCCCCCGGTGGCACATTGCCAGTGGGTGCTGGTGATGATGGTGGCAGCAGCCTGGGGTAGGCCCGTCCTCATGCTCCCAGGAGGAGTGCACAGATACCAGTGGTGGCGGTTGGAGTGGGGCAATCCCCAGGCCTCCGGATGTTATGTTTTGGGGCTAGCAACAGGTGTTCTGGGCCTATAGTTAGGCCCCCTGGTGATGTGCACATGCACCCAGAGTGACCATCAGGGCAGGGTGATCATCATGTCCCCAGGTGGCATGCTTGGGTGACAGCAGCAGTGGTGGTGGTGGGCAGCGAGAGCCTGTCCTCAGGGTAATGTGCATGTGAGTGGTGGCCCCCCTGCTGTGGTGTGGGGGGATGGGGCTGCTGTCAGTGACAGCCCTCCCAGGCAGGCAGCTCTCAGGCTCTGGGGAGCACATGCTTCAGTTCCCTTTGTCTTGGGGACAGCTTCCCCAGTGCACTGCCCCACCTGTCCCCCAGAGTGTAAGCCATTATGTGGGCTAGAGTGCTGGGAACCCTGCTGCACTGCTGGGGTCATGCCACTGCAGCCCTCTGGGTAGACATGGGGGATGTCAGTGGGGTTCCAGGGATGTGGAGATACAGGGGCTTTTGGACCCCAGGGCAGGACGTAGTCTGGTAGGGCTTGGGCTCTCAAAATGGCACCATGCTGCAGCTGCTTGGGTTTCAGGGGGTGCGTGGGACCCAGCATGAGCTCTCTCTCTGGAGCAGTGCTGTCATGTGGATTCCAGGTAGCTCTCTACAGTGGTCTCAGAGCCTGTGAGAGTTAAGAGGTTCTTCCATGGCTAGGACTGCAGCAGTCTGCAGTGGGAATGCAGACCGATAGCAATCTCTCACTTGCCCTTTCCCTGCACTGGGGAGCCTCTGTGGGGACTCCCAGCCAATTCTGGCTGGGCTGGCTGCCTTGCCTCCCTCTGCTTTCCTGCCTCAGGAGTTCTTAGTCACTTCTCTGCTAAATTCAGTGTTCTCTCTTAGATGTTCTATTCGAAGTGTGATTATCATCTCACCATTTTGGTTCTTCTTTGTGGAGGAGAAGAATGCCAAGTTCCGTTAGTCACTCAATGTAATCTTTCTGAACTTCATATTATTGTTTTGCATTAGTAGTTCCTTCCTTTTTATTGCTGAAAGTATGTCATTGTTTGAATACACTGCAACTGGTTTATTCATTCTTCTGTTGGACATGGAGTTCTTTTTCATTTTGGTCTAATATGAATAAAGCTTCTGTAAACGTTCTTCTACAAGTCTTTTTGCAGACAATTGCACTTCTCTGGGTCCATTCCTAGATGTGGAATTGCAGGATATAGGGTAGGTATACACTCAATTGTTTTGCAGTTTTTAAAATAAAATTTTTATTTTAGAATAGTTTTAGATTTATAGAAAAATTGCAAAGATAGAACATAGAAGTCCCATATCTCCACACTGGGTTTCCTCTATTATTGACATCTTACATTATTGTGGTACATTTGTCACAATTAGTGAATCAGTATTGATACATTATTATCAACTAAAGTCCATTACTCTTCAAATTTCCTTCATTTTCAGCTAATGTCCTCTTTCTGCCCAGGATCCCATCCAGGATACCACATTTCATCTAGTTGTCTGGTCTCCTTAGGCTCCTCTTGGCTGTGGCAGTTTCCCAGACTGGCCCTGTTTTTCATGACCTTGACAGTTTTGAGCAGTATTCATCAGGTATTTTATAGGGTTTACCTCAATTGGGATTGTCTGATGTTTTTCTCGTAATTAGACTGAGGTCATTATGAGTTTTAGGGAGGAAGACCACAGAGGTAAAGTGCTGTTTTCTTCACATCGTACCAAGGGCACGTGCAATAGACATGACTTCTGATCACTGATGTTAACCTTGGCTGATGCGGTGTTTGTCAGGTTTCTCCACTGGAAAGTTACTCCCTCTCCCCTTTTTATGCTGTATTCTTTGGACAGAAGTCACCCGGTGCAGCCCACACTTAAGGAGTAGGGAATTGAGGGTGCAGTATCTCCATAAATTATTTGGAGTTCTTCTGCACGGAAGATTTATATTTAATTTTTAAGAAACTGAAAATTTGCAAAAGTGGTTGAACACTCTTACATTTGCACAAGCAAAGTGCTCCTCTTCACTGACACTTGGTATTATTAGTCTTTTAAATTTTAGCCATTTTAGTTGGTTTGAAGTGGTAAAATGAGCACCTTTTCATGTGTTTATTGGCCATTTCTTTTCTGTTTTTTTTTTTTTAACTTTCGGGTCATCCTTGCATAGAGGCCATGCCAATCTTCTCTTCATTATTCCAGTTTTAGTATATGTGCTGCCAAAGCACACTATTGGCCATTCTTATATCCTCTCTCTGTGTGTACATGTGTGTGTAATATCTATTCAGGTCTTTTGCCCCAGTTTTTAATTGGGTTGCTTGTCTTTTTATTATTAAGTTGAGGAGTTATTTGTGTATTCTGGATACAGGTTGTTTGTTCACTATATGCATGAAAATATTTTCTACCAGTCTGTGGTTTGCCTATTTATTTCTTAACTGTGTCCTTTGGTGAGCTGGATTTAAGATTTTCATGAAGAGATTTGGGGTCCAATATGGGGAGTTATGGATGCTCACCCATTTTATATTTGGTAATGTTAATTTTTAGTGGTGTGCTGGTGGACATAAAGATTGTAATCACACTTTCTTTTCAAGGCATCTCATATTGCATTAAAAAAACTTTTCCAAAGGAAAGTTCAAGAGTTCCCCATAGTAACAATGATTGTGTTGTTGGGTGTGAAGATCCAGCTATATTAGGTCTCTTTGGATAGCAACTGCCAGTGTGTAAAAGAAGCCCATGTGGGAGGATCATCTTCTGTCCTTTGCCAGTTGTTCATTCTCCCTTTCCAAGAAGCTTTGGCATAGTCATGAATGACATAGTACAAGAGGGACATATGCTGCATGCTGTTCAAGTTGAGTCCTATAGACACTGAGGAATCCAGCTGGGGAAACAGTCACAACAGCAGCCATTGCTAGCATTTTCCCAAAGATTTGATGACAGGGCATGTACAAATTAACAATAAAAGAAGCCAGACTTGTCTTGGAAAGAAAAAGAAATTCTCGTTTTAGGAAAGGTGGCATCATGTGATATTAAAACTTGACTCATAAAAGGGGTCTGGGGAGACGCTTTCAAGCTTGACTTGGAGTAACAATAGTAGTTAAAGAACAAGGTTTCTCCATTAGAGTTCGCATGTGAACTCATTTACCAGCCAACTCTGCATACCAGCTACCTGAATTGGTGCTTGGTGCTAACCCTGATAATCGTTGGCTCTAGTCTTTTATATTTGCTTTTGTATTTGTGATAAGGTTTTATATTTGTAATAATCATAGCTCTCAAATTGAAAAGCCTGTATAGTGCCTAATTTTACTAAATACTGGCTTCTTGGTTGACCACTGTCAAGTTTTAATTATTTGGAGTAATATTTGTACTATTTCACTTTGGATGAACGTACATGGAAGATCTTTGTTATACACTTACTCTTTACTACCTAAACTGTTCTGAACTGAAAAAAGGCCCATCTTGATGTTCATTTGTGTAGTGTGATTCCTGGATTGTAATGGCTCTTAGCTCCTTGATTTTCCTGGGTTCCACGTACATTCGGAAGTTCTCCATTTGTCTACTTAGTGTTGATCCCACAAAACTAAAGAAAAAAAAAATGAGAATGGCTCCAGGAGGAAATAGCCAGGGCTTAGTGTAATGTAGAGATAAAAGACAAGGGAGTAAGAACTATTTGCAAAGAAGGGAAAAAAATAGGGACTTGAGTTTACTGAGATGACCTGAGAATCAATGGTATGCCTCAGCACAATTTTAACAATTCTAAAATATGAGAAAAGTTAGTACATTAAAAACACACTTGTGACCTTTTTTTTTAAAAAAAAGTTTCCTCTTGGAAGAGAATGAGAGTTTTTTTTTTTATTCAGACAAAACTATGGATTTAGCTGTCATCTTTTTCTAACTACCCATTCTCTTGCCATTTCAGGTAAACCTCTTTGTGCTGCTCTCTGTGGTTTGTGTCCTCCTAAATCTAGCTGGATTTATCCTAGGCTTCCAAGGGGCCCAGTTTGTGTCCAGCGTGCCCAGGTGTGATCTGGTAAGCAGTCCTAAAACGTCACTGTGCATCCGGGCAGATCCTGGCCTGTCCGGTGTTCCTGGCGTGACTTGCAATAGTCAGCACCAAGCAACCATCCTGCAGCAAAACCTGAAATTGGTAAAAGGAAGTGAAAAAAACAAAACAAAGAGCGGCCTGCTAATAATTCCACTCAGGTTGTCCATGATTTTTTCCAAAGCAGGGACCAGCCAGCATAACCCCAGAACCACAGTAATATAATGCATTGTTAGTGAATGGATGGGTCAGGTGTCGACAATCAATCTCTGTCTGCCCTCATCTAAAGAGGAAAAGTGGATATTATCTGCATACAGGTCAACAATCCTTTACCTGAAATCCTTGGAGGCCAGGTGTGTGTCAGAATTTAGAGTTTTTCCAATTTTAGAAGATGAATGTGGTGCACATACCATTTATTATGTAGCACGCCAGTGGAGTCTGGGACAGCAGGCTGGAATCAAGACCGGTTTTCAGAGCTTTTTGGTTTTCAGAATTGTGGATAAGAGGTCATGGACCTGTACCATCTCAATTTTAAAAGTAATTTTTGTTTGTTTTTTTTTTAAAGTAGAGATGGGGTCTTGTTCTTGCTCAAGCTGGTCTTGAACTCCTGAGCTCAAGCGATCCTCTTGCTTCAGTCTCCCAGAGTGCTAGGATTACAGGCGTGAGCCATCATGCCTGGCCTAAAAACATTTTAACTGTGGTAAAATACACATAACTTAAAATTTACCATCTTAACCATTTTTTTAAGTGTACAGTTCAGTAGTGTTGAGTGTATTCACATTGTTGTACAACCAATCTCCAGAACATACCTCACCTTGCAAAACCAAAACTCTGTGTACATTAAACAACAACTTCCCATCCTCCCCTCTACCCAACCCCTGGCAATCACCATTCCACTTTCTGTTTCTATGAATTTGGCTTCTGTAGGTGCCTCATACAAGTTGAATCACACAGTATTTGTCCTTTTGTGACTGGCTTATTTCACTTAGCGTAACATCCTTAAGTTTCATCTATATTGTAACATGTGTTAGAATGCTCTTTTTATAAGACTGAATAATATTTCATTGTATGTAAATGGCACATTTTGTTTATCCACTTATCCATTGATGGATATTTAGGTTAGTTTCGCCTTTTGGCTGTTATGAATAATGCTGTAATGAATGTGGGTATGTAGCTATCTCTTTGAGATACTGGTTTTAATTCTTTTGTGTATATACCCAGAAAGTGGGATTGTTTAATCATAGGTTAATTCTGTTTTTAGTTTTTTGAGGAACTTCCATACTGTTTTCCATAGTGACTGCACCATTTCATATTCCTACCAATAGTGCACAATGGTTCTGATTTCTTCACACTTCACTGATATTGTTATCTTCTTATTTTTTTCATAGTGGCCATCCTAATGCATATAAGATGGTATGTCATTGTGGTTTTGATTTGCATTTCCCTAATTATTAGTGACGTTGAACATCTTTTCATATGCTTGTTGGTCATTTGTAGGTCTTCTTGGGAAGAATGTCTATGCAAGTCCTTTGCCCATTTTTAAATCAGGTTATTTTGTTTTTGTTGGATTTTAGGAGTTCTTTATATATTCTGCATGTTAACCCCTTATCAGATACATGGTTTTCATTAAGTGTATTTTTAATTAAAATTTTTTCCCCATCAACAAACCAAATCTGTGATTATTTCTAATGATATAATTTTAAAAATTTGGGCAAGCCATAAAAGTGTAGGACAGAACTTAAAAATCATTTGAATTGGCCAAGGGCAGTGGCTCACCCTTGTAATCTCAGTGCTTTGGGAGGCCAAGGTGGGAGCATTGTTTGAGGCCAAGAGTTCAAGGCCAGCCTGGGCAACATAGCAAGACCCCATATGTAAAAAAAAATTTTTTTTAATTAACCTGGCATGGTGGCATGCACCTGTAGTCCCAGCTCAGGAAGCTGAGGCAGGAGGATTACTTGAGCCCAGGAGTTTGAAGTTGCAGTAAGCTATGATGATACCACTGCATTCTAGCCTGGGTGGCAAAGTAAGACCCTGTTTCAAAAAAAAAGTCATTTGAATTTTCACTATTCTGTGATAGCACAGTTAACCATTTGGCCATATTTTATGTATCTGTTTATGCATAACACACACAATGAGATCATACTGTAATCAACGGAATTATACCATAATTGCTTTTCATTAGGGAAGCTGTTGACAAAGTCCTTTGGGGGAAGGGAGGAGGCTCTTCTCTCCTCTTTCCCTTTCCACCCACATCACTCACCCCAAATCCATAGTAACAAGCTGATGAAATCTTATTTCATAGTATTTTAATCATACAATCTTATATAAACATGTATGGGGTAAAGTTATTCATGATTTATTTTTTTAAGAATGGGATGTATTGTATATACTTCCCTGCATTTTGTTTTTCTCACTTAAAGTTGTATCATTCAAAGGTATACTAGATAGAGATGTAATACCCTTATTTTCTTGGAACAAGTTAGTTTTCTGTTTTGTTGTTGTCTATTGTGGCTTGGATTTTGGCCAGTAGAAACAACGCTGCCACGAATACGGCTCTGCATACCCTCATGGGGGCTGTTAGTCCTAAGTACAGTAGGTTCCCAAGACAAGGGATTGTGCTTAGCAGTGGATCTTTTCTTCTGCATGTCTCATTTATTATTACAAATTCAAACATTTTATGATTTTATCCATTTTTTAAACATTAAGGTAAAAGTTGCAGTGAAAGGCACACATCTTAAGGGTGCAGCTCGCTGACTTTTGACCAATGTATACACTAATTTTGACAAATGTGTACTCTCAGGTTATACTCCAAGCAAGATCTAAAACAGTTCCATCACCCTAGAAAGTTCTTTGGTGTCCCTTTTCAGGCGGTGTCTACTCTATCATAGGCAACCACTGTTCCTGTTTCTTTCAGCATAGATTAGTTTTGCCTGTTCTGGAACTTCATATAGATGGAGTCACATGGTATGTATCTTTTCTGTCTGATTTATTTTGCTCAGTATAATGTTTTTGAGATTCATCCATGTTTATATATTGTATCAATTGTTTGCCTTTTTATTTTTGCAGAACTGTATTTCATTGTATAAAAATACCACAATTTGTTTTATCCATTCTCCTGTTGATGGACATTTGGATTGTTTCCCATTGGGGGGTATTATGAACTAAGCTGCTGTGAAAATTTTTGTACAGGTTTTTGGAGGGGCCTGTTTTCGTTTCTCTTTAGGAAATATTATACCTAAGCATGGAATTTCTGGGTCATGTGGTGCTAGACAGTTTTCCACAATAGTTGGGAAAATAAGTTTTTTTTAATTCAAAATGAGTGGTCAATTCCTTTATTAATGGGCTTAAACACACATTTCTACCAGTGGCTGTCTACCTCTCTACCAGCAATAAGTGTTTCTTTCTCTTTAATTTTTTGCCAGTCTGATGGGGCTAAAGTGAGAGCTCCTCGTTACTTTAATTTGCAGTTTCCTGATGGCTAAAGATGGCGTTGTTTTTTTTTAAAAAGCTATCCAGAAAATCCTCATGTGCAGCCAGGGTTGAGAAACCACAGTGTTGGAAGATGGAGGAAGGAAGACAAGGATCTGACAGCTTTGGGTTAACCGTGTCAAGGTGGAAGGGTGGATGTTTATCATTTAGAATTGGGGAGACTTTTGCAGGTTTATTTGTGCATAGGCTAAAGAGATTGAAGAGAAGTTAGAATAAGTTTTTAGAAATATTGGGCAGAGATGGGATTAAGAACAGCGGTGAAAGTTAGATTTGGCAAGGCTCAGGAACAAAGGGAACAAGGAACACACAGTGCGCATTTACCTGGAATCGTTTTGCACGGAGCCTCAGGGCTTCCTTGTATCCAGTGGGCAAAGTAATTGATATTGATGATCATTTGTATAATGATTAAACTTTCAAATAGTCCTGTTTAAAGGGATTAACTTTCACCCATCTGGAAAATTTCGCTATCCAGATTGGCTCACCCCAAAGGTTCCAGATAGCTGAAGTTTCTGTGTGCTTAGACACCTAGAGTGACAGAGCCAGGTGTGTGCAGCCCACACAGGCTGGCTTCTCGCTGAGCACCTTGTATCAATAATGGACTTGCGTGGGAAGGGAGTACTTTGTAAGGTGACACCCAGTATTATCTGAGGGAAGTAGAGTCCTCAAGTAAGATTGTGAGGGTCACACCGAGTACAAAATCACACAGTGTGATGTTGAAAAAAGTGACTTTGGTTCCTGTTGGGAGGAGTGGAGCTCATGTACACGAGCAGAGCCATCTCCACTAGTTGCTTATTTCTTACTAGTAAACAGTGTTAGTATTTTTTTTAATTTTTTTATAGCAACCGCCACCCCCCCCCCCAGTCTGTTGTTAGTATTAAAACAGGAACTTCTCAGCTTGAGACTTTAAAGGAGAAAGGAGGCATATTAAAGGAGTGATATTCACCTGCTGACTTTAGCCTGGTGTGTGGGCTGGTATTAATCATGGAAGAGGGCAGAGAGAAAGCTGGCGATCCCCGAGAGGAGGGAAAGTTCCCACCAGCCTAGACCCTGCCTGGAGAAAGCCTGTCTGAATGGCTGAGGTAGTTTTCCTCTAGAAGGTGGGAGCTAGTGTAGATGTTAGCAGCAGGACGTGTCTTCAAAGATGGGAGACGAGGGAAGAAAGATTCTCATGGGAACAGCCTTGTCTGTGTGCGGGGTCATGGGTTTAGGTGACAACCTCCACAGCAAAACCAGGAAAGGACAGAAACCAAGTGGGGACAAATTGAGAGAGATCGTGGAGCCCACAGAGGTGACTCTAGATGTAATTCCGTATACCAGAGAAAGAATTGATAGCAAAACATGATGTAATAACACATCCCTTTCAATGTGGTTTCAGGACAAAGAATGAAAAGTCTTACAGAATCTATGGAGTTCTAGAAAGGGCAGAACTAATCTGTGAGGGAAGAACATCAGCACAGTGGTTGCCTCTGGGAGGGTGGGGGCAGGGCCTAATGGAGAAGGAGCATGAGGGAATTTTCTCCGGAGATGATCATATTCCATGTATTGGTGAGGGTTTGGGTTACACTGGTGTTTGCTTTACTCAAAATTTCTCAAATGGTACACTTAAGATTTGTGTATGTAAATTTTTTTGTGTGTGTTTGTGAATTTTTTTGTGTGTATGTGAATTTTACCTCAAAAGAAAGAGGAACTATAACCAAACCAAAAAAAAAAAAAAAAGTTATATAATCCAGTAGTGGAATTTTTTTTCTTAGCTTTCTAGGCAACTTGTATTAGGAAGTTGGAACCAAGTTTTCTCCTGATTTAGAAAAACACTATGAAATTTATTATTAAAACTGGAGGTTAAAAATCTTAATTAAATAAGGAAAAAAAGTCTTTTTTTCCCCCATGTAGCAACTAAAACACAACAGATGTTCAGTCATTCTTAAAGATTCCTGAAGAATTTCACAGCTAATAAAGTCAAAGCTGCCTGATTAATTTAACAATTAATGGAGGAGGGATAGCCTTTCCTTTTAGGCAAAATAGAGTAGTCAACCTCAGTAGCTCAAGCAGCAGAGCAAGTAAGACTGAAACTGTGCCCTAAAATTATGGGTCTTATTAACCAAAATCAGGTGTTATCTATATTCACAACCTGACTCAAGGAAAATTTGGAAAAGTGACCAAAAGTTTGCAAAGCATCTCACTAAAAAGTATATGAAGTTACTCATCAGCAACGTTATCACCTCAAGTAAAACAACAAGAATCTATGAGCATACTGAAAATGTGAACTAAGAGGTCCCTTTAAGGCTACATGGTCTAGGGCTACTGCTCACAGAATATACCACGTGCTTCTTACAGACATGTGGTAGATCGGACTTCCCTGCCTTCTTGGAGTTAGATGGGGCCATGTGATTTGCTTTAGCGATGACATTGTGAGCTAAGGTGATGAATGTCATTTGCAAGAGGAGGCTTCTAGCTAGAGTTGCCAGATTTAACAGGTAAAATTACAGGACTCCCGGTTAAATTTGGATTTCAGATAAACAGCTAATAATTTTCTGGTATAAACATGCTTCATGCAATGTTTGGCGCATACTTCTACTAAAAACTATATCTGGGTCCCTAAGGGAGTCTGATGAGCAGAGTCCCCTGCTGACCTGATGTGTAGCGTATTTAGGAAATAACCTTTATTCGGTAAGTCACTGAACTTTTGGTGTTGGTGGTTGCCACAGCACACGCTAGCCTGTGCTGACTGGGGAGGCATTGCCTGCCGGGGAGCCCTGCCATGTCTCATTCTGCGGGATTGGTGCTCTGTGCGGGAGTCAGCATATTTTTTTTTTAATTATTAAATTATTGTTCTACCTTTTCCCCTTAAGGTGGATTTAGGTGAAGGCAAGATTTGTTTCTGTTGTGAAGAATTTCAACCCGCCAAATGTACAGACAAAGAAAATGCCTTGAAACTCTTTCCAGTCCAGCCATGTAGTGCTGTGCATCTGCTACTTAAGGTACCTTGCCTGGATTCCCACCCCCACCAGTAACACGCCCCTGAGTCCCCAGAGAAGGCCAAGTTACTTGAAATATTCCTATCTGTTACCTCCCTCAAACAATTAAGCTGCTGAAAGCAGATATGAGCGACCCCTCATTAGTGACCCAGAGGCAGAATTGAGTGCAGAAAGAACCACAGATTGTGGTGTGTGTTAAATTATGTATGGGCAGTTTTCTTTGTGTTCAAGAACTGTAAGATAGTAAAAAATGGAAAGAAGCCTGACTATATATGTATATGTACACACATACACACATACATGTATGTACATGCACACATATATAGGACGTAGCTTTTAGCAAAACCTTTAAATTGCATGCTCATTTGTCATTGTTCTGATGCTCAAATTTGTTGGTTTCAGTGAGTCCTGTGGGCTGGTGAGTGCTGCCTGTCTATGACATGTAGACTAAGGAGAGATAGCAGACAGAAAATATAGGGGAAATGTAAGCACTTTATCTCTTGTTTAATAAACAACAACCATAATAAGCAAAAGAGATTTTAAAAACAAACAAATGATTCCAGTTGAAGAGAAATACACAATCAGCCTTTATCGGGGAATTGGATGTGCATCATACCCTGACTTAAGGAACATTAGCCCAGTGAGTGACAAAATTAGCTGGTGAACCCTGAGGTATTGGCTTGTGGAGATGCCACCATTGCAGGCTTTCTTTAGATCTTGTCTTGGGTTTATTTTTGGTGGGTGGGGCGGGGGAGGAATCTCTAAGCAAAGAGAGAGGACTATTCAAAGCTGCCAGCCCTGGGTTATGTGGGATGTAGAAATGGCCTGCTCTCTCTGGCATCTGCATTTTTGGTAGCTGAGTCACCCCCAAACTCTCTGAGCCAGGCCTGAGCCTGGGGAAAGCCCCGCTAAGGAGCCAGGACTGTCGTAACAGCAACTTTTGGAATGGTCTTTGCTGCTATTTTGAGACGTGTGTTTAGAGGAGAGAAGTCCTATTTACACTGGGGCTGGCCCGGCCCCTGCAGCGTCCTAGTTGGGTGCTCAGGGCAGCACGGCCAATTGCTCCTGAAATAGAATCAGTGGCCACAAATGAAGCAGCGTGTGTCCTAGTGGGAGGCTGGAAATTGCTGTCCCTGGGGACACCAGCTTCAGAAGAGAAACTCGTTGCTCTCCTGGAAGGAACATTTCCAGATAGTATTGTGATGCTTGCAAAAAGGAATCCTGTAATACCAGGTCTTTCTGGGACAAGAAGCTTCTAAGATAAGTGTTTGACATTAAGAAGCACACATTAGTGCATGAATGTCATAATAATATGCATTCATTTACTCCGGCACTTTCCATGAGCCAAACACCACCTATATTCTTTACGCTCATTTTCTCATGAGAATTGTCTTATTGGGAGAGTACTATTATTATTTGTAACATTTTTTACATTGCATTCTGGTCGTCTGTGTTGAAGTATGTACTGGTGTCATTGTTTCCTTGTTCTAGAAAGTCCTCTTCGCCCTCTGTGCCTTGAACGCCCTGACCACCACGGTCTGCTTGGTGGCTGCCGCCCTCCGCTACCTGCAGATATTCGCAACCAGAAGATCCTGCGTCGTAAGTCTCTGCAGGGCGGCGTCGTGACCGCCTTGGCGCAGCCAGCCTGCAGACCCTTTTGCGTAATCCATTGCTTTTCTCCCCGTGCCTTTGTAAGAAGGGCTGTTGCCTAACAGCGTGCTGTTTAATCAGGACGAATCCCAGATTTCTGCTGAAGAAGTGGAAGAACATGGCCGTATCCCAGACCCAGATGACTTCGTGCCTCCCGTGCCTCCCCCTTCCTACTTTGCCACGTTTTACTCGTGCACACCCTGGATGAACCGCAGGTATCGTTCCTACGTTCCCCTGCGGTCTTGGTGGGGTGCTCTGGGTTTTAAAGACTGAACGGTCTCCAGAAATCATCACATGGGCTCTGACTTTTCTTTGAAATGTAGACAGATTGTGTTGTTTTTAAGGATTTTCTATTCTCTCTCTCCCACTTTTTGCCTGATAAGCCAGATGAATCCAAAGAAAAGTCAAACTTTGACCTAAAGATACACGTTTTCAATTTCAACAAGCTTTCTAGGGAAAACTGACACCCAGGGAGATAACGGCTGTAATTTGACATGATGGAGAGTCACTGTTGCCCTGGAAACACTCCCAGTTATGCCAAATCAATGTTTCATTATAACACCATCAGCAGGTCCCTACAATCACGAAATTTTTCCCACTCATTAAAAAAAGATTAATTATTAATTGCATCTCCCTGGTCTGGAAAAAATAGATACCATGCTTATTTTCCTTTTCAAATTCTAGCTCAAAATTTTGACTTTCCTTAATCTCAAGAATTATTATGGTATTATAGAATGAAATGCAGCATGCGTTCATCTGATTGTTATCGACTTCTAGAATTGAACCTTTCTAAAGAATGACTTCATTTATTCATTCGACAAACATATAATCAATCCTCTACTGCTTGCTAGTTGCTATGCTGGGTTATTGAAATGCAAAATGACTTAGACCTGCTTCCTCTTCTACAATTAAGGAACTCATAGTGAAGGTCATTGAAATGAGTGTTGGAAGGATCACAATAATACTCAAAAGAGAGACTTTGGATGCACAAAGTCCACCTAACCCAGAGTAGTGAGATGGGTCAGCCAGCCAGGGATGGTTTCCTAGAAGAAGTGACCTTAAGCTGAGTTTGAAGAGTAAGCAAGCCTATCTTTAATTTTCCAAAAGAAAATCTTTGAATTCCACAGAAAAACTAGTATTTTTAGCCTAATAATTCAGAGGGCCAGAAATTTCTATTTTTTATGCCTGTAGTACATATAGAGACTTGTCAAATAAATTTGGTGCTAGGCTTGGGGTTTTTGGAAAACCATTTTCCGATGTCCACGGCAGCCATATGTGACTTTGACATAGGTCACCAGTACAAGCTATCACCCAGATGCTGTTGGTGTTCTTTTCACTGGGTTACCTTCCTGACTTGTCCCTCAGAGACATACCTGAGCCCCACCCCAGACCCTCCCCTGCTCACCTGCCCAGGCAGAGGCAGAGATGACCGCTAAGCCAGAGGGGGTGTCAGCTGGGTGGCCGGATGGCTTGGGGCAAGCCTGTGGGACAGCTGAGCCTCTCTGTGGTTCAGGGAATGGCCTACTGAAATTTTGAAGTTTCATGGGCCAGGATGGCTTCCCTAGACTTTCAGGAAATGAGCCAAGAGGTACAGAGGCTGAAGAGGTACAGGAAGAAAACACATATTCTCCGTGAACCATAGGACACATTTGCTAAAACCTTAGCCCGGTCTCAGGCTGTCAGTAGAGGGCACATTGGAGGATGGTAAAAATGACTGTCATTTCGTGATTGGGAAGAGAAATGCCCTCTCTGATAAAAAGAATTTCTTGGCTCTCTGAGGTTGCGGATGAGCACTTGGTTGACCTAAGAGGAGGCGACAGAGAGATTTAATTTCCTGCAGTGGCAGAAAGGGAAAGTGACTCATGTGGGTTTGGGAGTCGTGCTGTCCAGCTGCACGTCCTGTAGACTCCCTGACCTTCCTCTCTCCTCTCTCCTCTCTCTTCCTGCTGCACCATAAAAATGCTTATCAGTGTGGGTATTTCTGCTCTCTGGGGACCTGGGTTCTTCCTTGGATTTGTGCCTTTGAGTTCTAAGACAGCCTCCGGCCAAATCCAGGTTGGAAGAAGACAAGCTTCTCATCAAGGGCTTGGTAACTTCAGAACTTTCCAGGAGGAAGGTGGAAGGAGAGGGGTAGAGCAATGAAAGAAGAGAGAAAGAAGATGCTGCCCAGTCTAAGATATATGCCCAGAACATGCCACCAATGGGCAAACACCTTCATTTTCCAAAGTCTACAAATATCAGAGTGCAGCCCACTTTCCTTTTTAAAGTGGCTAAATTTATTCACATTTAGATACATATTCTATCAAAGATATTTTAAAATCTAGTTGACTTTAATATATTCATGGTAAAAATCAACTTTATATACCCTAGTTGCTTAACCCCAACTGGTCATTTTCTTGTAAACAGGCAGGCAAGAATATTCATGAATGTTTTTGTTACTATTTCCACAATCAGTTATATTAGGAGTTTTCACACAATAGTCTCCCCATTTCCTGTAAGGTATTACGCGACCTCTCACAAGAGCTTTATTTATTTAACTGCTATAAATACAACCACTTCATGCATTGGTATCTCCTTGAGAAAAAGCTTCTCGAGTTACTGTCATAAACAGAAACCCGATTGCAGTCAAGGCTCCTGTCCAAAGATGGGTTAGCTACTTAGTGAATTGCTTTGTAAGTACAGGAAGGGGCTTCGCGCTCCATCTCCACTGCGCTGGGGTGTTGCATATTCTTAGAAAGTGGCTTGAGCCAGGAATCAACCAGGGCAGTCTCCCGCCTATTTCATGAATGTGGATCTGGTTTTGACTCTGGGGATGTTGCCTGTTAAAGAAAACTGAAGACTGAGGGGGTGGGAGCCGGGTTGTTGTGGGCATTTCTTAAAGTGGAGGACACTTTCCCGTCCTAAAGAACTTTAAACCGAAATTGGGTGGTGCCTCGGGTGGAGGGGAGGTGCCTCTGTCCCCACTCCGCAGGCAGCGACCCAGTGACAGATGACAGCTCCCTAATAGTCAGAGGAGGATCATTCTTTGGTCAAAGGTGTATTTGTTGCAGCATTACCCTGGGATAGGTTTTTAAGGTCTATTTGTAGCATTAAAGCAGAACGAGTTTCGCATGATCTGTTTGAATTTCCTCTCAGCTTCCGTGCTCGTCAGCATGCGCCAGGGAAGGTTTTCTGGAGACTTTGGAATGAACTTGAAAAAGCCCACGCTCTGGAGTCTCTGCAAAGAAGGGTGCCCCTGGGTGGGTGTCTTACTGTTTCTGAGCCTCAGTTTCCTCATTTACCTGCGTCGCCCACATGGCTACTGGGAGGATTGTTATGAGATAATGGACGTGAGAAGCTTTCTAAAAATAAAAGCTTAGACCATGCTCTCCCGTTGTTAGTTGCACAGTTTAAAGCGTTCCTGGTATGTGTCCTACTCTTAAGAAACACTTAGCTCTTAATCTTGCCTCTACCTTATCAGGCAGCAGTTTTCTAAAGGTCCTCATTCTTAATAAAAATTTGATCAACTTTCCCAAATAGAACAGGATTTTAATTTCGGCCACCATGATCCATTTCCTTTAGCAGTGGTGCTCAGTCCTGGCTGTGCATGAGAAGCCCCCAGGGACACTGAAAACAGACAGATTCCTGGACCCCACTGCAGGCCATTAGAGCAGAATTTCTAGAGGTGAGGCCTGGGCCAGCCAGAGTTTTAGGACTTCCCAAGGTGATTCTACTCTGTAACTAGGGCTCTGAGTCTTAAGAGATCAGGGGGAAAAAAAAAAAGCCCCAAAGCAACCTGCCAGTCTATAGTGGACCTGTTTGCCTCTACAGACCCTTAATTTATCCAATGAGGGAAAATAAGAAATCGGTTCATAGGAAAGAAACTTTCCTTTTATGTCAACTCTAGCAGCATCTTCCATCAAAATGGGGTTTTTATGGTCATTATAGTAGTTGCCATAGAAGCTGTTTATTGTGTGATGAACTCAGATATAGTAAGCTCTTTCTTCCCCCCAGTTTTTTTTCTGGGAGAAGTTCTGCGGTATTTTAGGATCTACAGTGGAGCCCGTTCCTCTGACATCTTGGTCTTCAGCGATCCCTCCCTCTGTGGGCACATGGCCCACCACTGCGTTGGGAATGCGAAACAGAGACCATCAGAGCTCACAAACACACAGGCAAACAAAGCTCGGGATATTAACTGTCTAGGCAGGGGACACAGCAGTGAAGAAATACACCTGTCAGTGGTTGAGAAGGAAAAGTCAAGGGTTTGTAAGTGCTAGAAAGATGGCTCATGGGGCTTACGTTAATTAAGGATTGAAGACTGGCTCTCTGGAGAGGACAGAAGGAGTCTATAGGTCTCGTTGATTAAAACAAATAGTCTGTTCATTGGCTGGAAAGAATCTTCGTCCAGCTGGGTCCAGGAGGGGTCTGGCTTCTCGGAGTCACTCAGCATTTACAATTCTTACACTACTTCTGTTAGATAGGAGGGCTGGAGTGGAGCCCCTTGGCTAGTCCTGTTCTAAGGGGAGAATATCTTTTCCATGATAACTTTGCCAGGACCTTCAGACTGGACGCCTGACATGTCACATGCTGAGCCTGAAAACGTCTCCACTTCAGGTGTCAGCATGTAACCTTCTTTCTCTCTTCCCTTTCAGATCAGGCAGGGAAAGAGTTTTGTTTATGAACAAATATAGAGGAAAAAGCAGGAGGGCGTTCTCATCTTTTCATTCAGGCTGCAGAAGTCTCATTCTTCTAGATCCCAGAATTCTAGAAGTTTTGTTGTTAGGAAGAAAGAACATCACATATTTTTCTAATTTTTTCTTCCGCCAATCACATTTTATAAACGAGTACAAGGAATAAAATGAAACAACTGGGAGACCAGAGACCACCTCTCCCCCCAAAGCAGTCCCCTGCATGCAGCTGGCCCCAGAATGTGTCTTTTCATCTATTCCTTTTAGGGCTTTTATTCTTTTTTGTATTTCAGGAGCAGATAAACTTTTGCTGTTATTTATTTTTTTCATTCTCTCATACTCTGTATTCTGAATACAGGCTTTCTGGCTTTTTATGTATTTTATAATTATTTTAAAATTTAGTTTCTTCATTATCTAGATTCTCTTTTGTAGAATTTTCTGTTGAACATTGGCCAAAAATCCTGTAGGAGATTTTGTTTTCATTTTTTATTTTGCTACTGAGGGTCCCTTGCCCACAGGGCAAAACAAAATCAAACACACAAACACACAAACAAACCACTTATCTAAGAAGCACTCAAAAGGAAAACACATCTAACTTTATTTGGGTGAAGGAAGGCAGTTGGGAAAGAAAGTCTGTAATTTAGTCACCATATGGGGCTAGAATACTTTCATTGGTAAATATAGCCAATGTAAATATTTAATAACGAAAGAATTTTTCAGTCCTAAACTATTTCCACTTAAAGGAGGGGGAGGTGAAAAGTAAGAAGAAAAGAGAATGAGAAAGGACAGAGTGGACATAGTGAAAGCCAACAGGGTTGGGGAAGGGAAAGAAACTCAGAGGAGAAATCAAGTCAAGAACAGCAGCCACCATTTTAATTGAGTTAGCAGGACATGGAGTAGATTTGTCTTCTGAAGTTCAGCTTCTCTACATCCACATTATTTGTTTCGGTGAAATGTGAGAACCTTTAAAGCTGCCTTGTGTACTCTGAAACCTTGAGTTTGTTATAGCTTTGTTGGTAGTGGTAGTGGTGGTGTTCGTGTTACAAATCAATGCAAATCATTTTGCCAACTTGGCTGAGTTGACTATATCAAGGTTAGGAAAAAACAGAAAGTGAGCCTTCCTTTCTTTTTCCCCCTGGCGTTACCCTTAACATAGCCCTGTTTTAAAAAATCTGTCAAGTCCCCAGCACCTCGCACAGTTCCTGGCGTGGAGCAAGTTTCGATCAGTGTGTGTTGCGTGGCCGGCTTTGGGAAAAGTCACTCCTACTGCGTGCTGCTTTGTCTCTGAGCTAGGCTACTGCTCACTCTTTGTTTGAAATTGATTCATCCTTCCAAATATTCTCTTCACAAATACAGATTGAGTATCCATTATCCGAAATGCTTGGGACTACAAGTGTTTCGGATTTCAGATTTTGGAATATTTGCATAGACATCATGCGCTATCTTGGGGATGGGACACAAGTCCAAATAAGAACTTCATTGATATTGTATGTACATCTTATACACATAGGCTGAAGGTAATTGTCTATATTATTTTAAATAATTTTGTACATGAAACACCTGTCAGGTAAGGTCAGGTGTGCAATGTTCCACTTTTGGCGTCATGTTGGCATTCAAAAAGTTTTGGATTTTGGAGGATTTTAGATTTTGGATTTTTCAGATTAGGGATACTCAGCCTACAGTGAGTTTCTGTCATGAATCAGATATTAGGGAAACCCACGTAAGAACTTTTTTCAGATACTAATGTAAGAAATAATTGAGTTTTTCTGAGTCCTTAGTAGTTGTTTTTAAAATTGAGGCAAAATTCATGTAACATGAAATTAACCATTTTAAAGTGTACAGTTCAGGGGCATCTAGTACATTCACAAAGTTGGACAATATCACCTTTATCTAGTTCCAAAGCATTGTCATCACTTCCAGGGAGATCCCGTACCCATTCAACAGTCACTGCCTGTCCCCCTCTCCCCACAGCCCCTGGCAACCATTAATCTGCTCTGTCTCTGTGGATTCTTATTTGCCTTTTGACAGGTGGGTTTAAAAGGAATGGTGGGGTTGCGTTTACACGCTGTCACTTGCCCAAGGAACTCTGGGAGCTCTGTCAGAGAGCAGATTGTGTTATTCTCCTCTCCTGGCCTGGGAGGACGTGGTGCGGAGGGTGAGTGGTTTTCCCCACAGTCTAGCACGGGCCAGTGTCTGGGAGCCGCTACGGTCATCCGGCCAGTCTGTAGAACATGCTCCCTGACACCAAGGTGCTTTGCCTAGGATGGTTGGTCCCGATGTGATTCCACTGCCGCATATCTACGGAGCACGCATCAAAGGCGTGGAAGTGTTCTGTCCTCTGGACCCCCCTCCTCCGTACGAAGCCGTGGTGAGCCAGATGCACGAGGAGCAGGTATGGTGACTGCAAGTAGGAAACACAGCACGCCTCCCAGAGAACAGCCAGCAGGGACACCATGCCCCGCCCGTCTCTTTAGGGAGTTCGCTGGGATCCGACGAGAGGTGAGCTGAACATCAACAAAATAACCCTCTTTTTTCCTGTGATGCAGGGGTCTTCATTCCAAATGCCAGATGGGTCAGAAGCTGCTGCGAGCCCACTGGAACCAGTCTGCACACAAGTGACTCAAGGTAATAGACATGTTATTGCTGTCCAAAGTCATGGTTCAGTTGATTAAAACATGATGAATAATGATCTGTCTGGTGTTTTGTTGGTGGTAGGATATTCTTGGAACAAAACATTCAAGCTACATCCTCTTTTCCAGGTGCAAAAATACTGTCAAATAGTAGGGCTTATCAGTGGGAGATAATATGTGAACAGAAAAAAATGATATCCTTACCATCTTTTAGGAATAACCAGACTGTTCTCAGGAACCCAAGAAATAGATGACAGAGTTTAATTTGGCATTCCTGTGTTTTCTGAGCTACAATTTTCTTTCTCCTGTTAAAATTAGATGGACTCTCTTGCAGGGAAAAAAGAGTTTCATTTACTGCTGGGTGGTTTGCTGTGAGATTGTGCTGTGTCATTTATAACCTGGGGCCCGGTTCGTGCTGCCTGAGCATCTGGTGAATTCTGATTTTCAGTCCCACGTGAAATACTAGAGTCAGTTTACATTTATCCTTGCAATTTAAGGGAATGTGGTTATGGCTTTCTCTCTTTGGGAAGGTTTTAAATGGCTCAGAGAATTGTCCACTAGGACAGAATCGCAAATGGTAATAAATAATGGATCCATTAGCAATTTTAGATGGAGGAGGTTTTTCAGCAGCACCATTTGGAATGGCTTTCCGTTCTGTTCTGTTCACGTTCCGTCTTAACTAGAATTATGAGGCAGTGTTCTGTTCTAAATATGTTTGTAATTTTTCCATTTTTAAAAACAGTTTCCCAAGCCACAACTTGGGCTCACAAATGATGATTTTATTTTCCCGAGCATAAGTCGTTCAGTTCCAGAGTGATTTTACTGATCCGTTTAGGGGCTCTTTAACTCAGCTGTCTGGGAGTGTCACAGCCCGGCACGCACTCCAGATTGCGCAGATAAGTCCTCTGCCAGCATTTGCTCTGCAGTCCACAGAGCGGCCACCTCACCTGGGCAGGTGTTACCTTCAGCAGAACCAAGCTCATCCTGAATGATCAGAAACTCTGAAATGCCTGGGAGTTTTTCAGTATTGCACCAAGGTGCTTCCGTGGATAAGACTGGAAGCACCTTTAGAAAAAACTGACATTTTGGCATGGCTTATTTTGCTCTAGCATTTAAATTTTTTTGTTTGTTTGTTCTAGGTGTAGAGGCCTGGTTTGGAGAGGCAAGTTTTCCCACAGTGCTGGGAAATGAAAACTTACTGGGCCTGCAGCCTAAATAAATGTTATTAACTTTAGTACCCTTTCTCCGGCAGGTTTGGGCTCACAGGTGTTTCCTGCCCAACATTTTGAAGACTGCAGTTGGTGAAATAATTTATGTTTCTCTTTTTTTAAAAAAAAAAAAAATCAGGTGGGGACATTCCTAACACACCTGGAGAAGGAATCGCCTCCATTTCAATGCCCAGCTCAACCCTGGTGCAGCCGGTGAGAAGCCGGAGAGCCCTCCCGGCCCTGAGGACAAGATCAAAGAGCGACCCTGTGCTCCATCATTCCGAGGACAGAGGTGATGTTATTCCCCGAGCTCTTCTCAGAGCACTGTGCTTATTTGCCTAAAGGTGCCAGGTGAAAGCAGGTGGCTCTGGCCAGCCCAAGGCCCTCCAGTTTAAGTGGCAACTTGACGGAGGTTAAGAGGTCTTGGGAAAGTAAAATATTCTACACGCACACTGGAAATATACGTCTACTACATCTTTTAAGGATGGTAGGGTTTTTTTTTTTTAAATCGTTGTCATCCAAAGCACTTGGTTTCCATGACACCGTGCTAGGTACTACATGAGGGCAATTATGCACACCTAGTTCTGATTCCTAGATGTTACAGTCCTGTGGGAATATACATTCTCCTTAAGGAAAAAGTCAAAGGGGGGTAATTTTTTTATCCCATCTTCTATAATTTAATGTTTTATTGTCTTTTTACTGGGTATGAGTAGATGAATTATTGAAATCTGACCTTGTTTTAAGAACTTTAGATAGAGTGAAATACACAGGTTCATACTCTTCATCTCTCTCCCTCTCCGTGATGAGTTTGTTTGTGTATAGATGTTATTTGAATAATTAAAAATGTAAGCATTTTAAAATAACAACATGGAGACCTTTTTTTCAATCTATGAATGCCTGAACATCTCCAAATATCTCTTCATTGTAGAAAATTGTAAACAATAAAGGAAATAGAGGAAGAAAATGAAAACCTTCTATAATTCTACCAGCACGGGCTTCCTTTTGTGGACTAGTCTAAGAATTGGCCTCCGCTCTTCTAAAACTCTATGCACTTAAGACTTTGACGGTCCTCCCACCCTGCCCTCTGTCAGCTCCTGCCTTGAGCCTTTCCAGCCTCTGTCCTGCCCCTCTCACAGCCTGTGTTGTCTGCCACAGCTCTGGACTGACGGTGTGCAAGCCAGAGAGAACACTCCTCTTGTCTCCGCAGCGGCTGCTGAGTGGGGAGGAAGTCCTCCTGCCTGGGACTGAGTGCGTCTCCACAACCCCAGCGGCCGGGCAGCCTGGCCTCTGAGTCCCAAGACCCGCCTTCCCCGGGGGGTCTCCTACACCCTACCTGGCAAGTGGAGGACTCCAGCCTCAGTGGGAACTTAGCTGTCACGCAGCTTAGGGAAATCTTTCTGGAAGCCGTTCTCATTCTGCAGCCCTGCAGGGCCGAGGACATGAGTTTGCCCGTTGGAGCCCCCCACTGAGGAAGGTGTCAGGTCACCTTCACGTGGACGAGTGTAGACCCCGACTCTGTCCTCACACATGAGTGTCTTCAGCGAGTATTTCTGGAAGACTCTTGTTCTCTGTGACATGCACATGGCACCCTGGGCAGCTCCCCGTGCCTGCCTTTCTCCAGAGGAAAAGGGGTGCTCCCCTTCCTCCACCTTTTCTCCCACCCCTGCTTCCCGTCTTCCTTGAATACCTAAAATCCTGCTTAGCAGGCCTTCGCAGACCGGCGGCACCAGTGTCGTGCACACTGGAGGCTGCTGGCTGGCTGGCTTACGGACACACACAGACCAGATGTGGTTTCACTCCCCACTTCACAGCGCAGTGGCCTTCGGCTGGTCGTTACACCCTTGCTGATACAGGCGGCCGTGGAAATCAGAGCCTGCGGTGGATTTCCCAGGCCCTCTGTGGACGTCCAGAATGATGTGTACTTTTTCTGCACCTAAATTTCTCTTTCTGTAATAGTCAGCCATAGACCTACCTCCTAGCCCTGGTGTGAGCGTCAGTATGTAAGTCAGTACAGTGCCCGTGAGGATGTTTAGGACGAAGGTACAGTCAAAGTGAACAGAGCATTACATGCATCCCTCAAGTCTTGTCTCTCTCCAGCCCCTTCCTCTCTACGTGACTCCTTCATCCCCAGCCCTTGGAACATTCTCTCATCGGTCAGCCGTGTGTGTTCTGCTCTGCCCGTCTGTCCCCATTATTTGCCACACCCCATGAAACTGGCTCCATTTGGTTTGCATTCTGGGATTCTGTGCTCCATCATATGTCATTACCTTGGGGGTTGTGTCTTATGTGACACAATGAAATGTTTGGGGCCATATCCTATTGGAACTGCACCTCAGGGAATAAGCTTGTGTCATAGCTGTTTCTATTCCCCCCTTCCTTCTGCAAGATGAAGAGCAAGATGTGCATGGCTGCCAGCATTTGTCGGGCATTTTCCACGCTGACTTTTGTGGTCTGTGCTGTTTCAGGTACAGGCGTGTGTTCAGAGGAGCTTGACCAGTGGGTACATGTTTTTGTCTCTGCCCACAGCCGCCCCGGTGCTCAGCTCTGAAGCCGCGACTCAGACGGAAAGGAGACTGGATCTGGCTGCGGTGACTTTGAGGAGAGGCTTGAGATCGAGAGCTTCGCGATGCCGGCCGCGGTCGCTGATAGATTACAGATCTTACATGGACACCAAGCTGCTAGTGGCGAGGTTCCTGGAGCAGTCTTCGTGCAGTATGACCCCAGACATCCATGAACTTGTAGAAAACATTAAATCTGTTTTGAAGTCTGATGAGGAGCACATGGAGGAAGCTATCACCAGTGCCAGTTTCCTGGAACAGGTAGTTTTATTATCAATATCAGACGTGAAACAAGTAACTCGTTTCCATAGCAGCTTAAGTGGCTTCTCTGATTTCCTGTCCAAGGCAGAGTAAGTTCAAGGTCACAGTCTCAAGGGAAATGGGGTTAGGAGGTCAGGGGAGGGGGAGAGAAGAAGCAGGAAGCTTTCCTTTCAGGTGTGGAACTTTTCCACAGTGTTTTTGGCTCAAGGGAAGAGAGCCCAGTTTTTCCGGGATGTGGAAGCACACCTGGAGAAAAGAAAAGAGAGCAGCCAGGGACTGAAAGCAAAGGGTACGGCCAGTGTGGAGCACATTCAACATTTGATTTTCTAAATGGAAGGTTTCCCTTGATAGGGCATGTTGTCTCAGCCCTCTGAAATGATGACATAGGTGAGTTGTGATATTGACAAGATTCTGGGAGCTGCTCACATGCCCACAAGATGTTTGGCAAGATAAATAAGCCAATAGGACTTAAAAGAATAAATACCTTTTTTTTTTTCTTAGACTAAAAGGTACAAGGCAATCCCCCAAACCGAAGCCACCCAGAGTGAAGATAAACTTGGTCATGAGCATAATCCAGATGGGGCTCAGGTTTCTCATCTTTAAGGTGCAGAGTTGGACTTTAAGGTGGAGGGTTGTACCTTTATCTCTGAATGAACGGAATTTCCTTCTGCTAAGAACCTTCTCTCCACCTCTTTTAAAAGCCATTACCTTTTAGGTGTTTGTGTCTTTGCTGTGTGGGCTGGATATTGCAGACATCACTGCACAACAGCACACAGATGTCACGTGGCTCTGTGTCTTTGTGCATTAAGTGCCCAACAGATACTTCTTAAGTTGAATCGGGCTGATTCTCAGGGTAATGCCCAGCTCCAGGATCCTAGGTAAATTTTCAGGTCAGCTTGAAAAAAATACTCTTCTCACTTCCCTCTCTGTTCCCCCTTTCCACATGCTGGCCTCTTCGTACAGAAGCCAGAAGCTAGATCCTCTGCCAGTCTCAGCGGGTTCCAGGGAGAAGAGTGGTCTGATTACTTGCACAAAGGGGTTCATGAGCCAGAGACCCTCTTGTGATCTGCTCACTGAAGGAGTGGTCAGCCAGGGATTCTGGGTAGGCTCGAGTTACTGGCCCGTGTAGGGGAAACATCCTACACCCTGCTGTCCCTCAACTACTCATTCCCTGCCATCTTCTCTCTGTCCGGCCCCAGTAGCCCAATAAACAGGAGCCACTTCTCACAGGCCGCTGAGCTCTGAGGAGGTAAGAGCTGGAGAATTTACCGAGCAATTGGTCCGTGCCTTCTGTAAAGTCATCATTCCTGGGAAATGGCTCTGGAGAAAAAGAACAAGTACTTACGGTTGAACAGATACTATCATTACTAGTGTTTGCTAGATCCTTGTACCCCAGACCGATGAAAAGTTCACATTCTTAGATTGTTGTGATAGACTGTGGGCCATCTACTGGGGCCTTCCAGGACAGGCCCCCAGAGGTGTGGTTTCATAATGCCACATCCCTCCCTAGACAGGAGGCAAGGACAATGGAAGGGTGACTCTACCCAGCTTTGCACAATTTTCACTCTCTTTAGTATCACTAGAATGAATTTTTAGATCCATTTTAATTTTTGTCAATATCAAAACCACTCGTCCTAACTTACCATGTAACATAGTCAACATCTATGAATGCTGGAATTTTCTTCTTAGTCAGGAGACAAAGATAGGCCTTAACAGACAAATATATTTAGTAGGCTGTTAACGAAATTTAATATCCCATCTTTTGGGGGGATAACCTTAAAAGCTCAGACAAAAAGTCATCCGATGATTTCTCTGTGACATTAGGTGGTAATAAAGCACCTGAGTTTTTCCCAAGGTGCTAACAGTATTATAGGCCACGTAGACACGACTGTGCAGTTTTCAAAAATTGTATTAACTGGACAGTTCTCTCCAATCCCAGTTAGATAAAAAATTTCCCATATTTTTGCCATTTTTACAGAGCGATTAATATATGTTTAAAGTTACATATGCAGCACACTGCAAAACAGATCTAGCAATAGAATGATTCTTAAAGAGTTTTTACAAATAAATTGGCCTAGTTATGTTGTTCATTGAAAGATTATCAGATCCATTAGACACGTCATCGATTTTGGTTGACATTTTATAGACACATGACCTGGTCACAGTCCCAGACCAGTGGGTCTCGAATTTTCAAATGCATTGGTCTCACTTTGTGTTAAAAACACAGATGCTCAAGCCCCTCTCCAGACTAACCGTCAGAGCTGCTGTGGTGGCAGCTGGGAATCCATGTTTCTGACAAGCCCCAGACCCCCACACCACCCCAATAATGCTCAGACTCCAATGAGAATCCAATTTCTCTAGACCTCAGGGAAATTGGAGGGAAGTGATGAAAAGAATGTTAAACATAAAGCAAGAAATTCCAGCCGACAAGTCACTTAAGTGTGGCCTACAGGTCTGCCATTGAAACAGCAGAGCATAGAACTTTGGAAAAGAGGCAGTGTGTTCAAAGTACCTTTGGAATGCCAACTGGGTTCCACGTTGGGAAAACGCCCTTTTTACTTTGCCAAAGCAAATTCACGTGAAGACACGTGGACAGACATAAGGGGCAGGGCAAAGGGCCACATGGGTGAAGCTGACTTAACTTCTCCCCCCCCCCCCCCCCATTCTCCCAAAGATCATGGCCCCGTTGCCGCCCAGCTCGTCCAGGGCCCTGGCGCTGCCCTCGCGGAGACGGCCGGGCCTGCTGCACCTGCGGAGCTGCGGCGACCTGAGCACCTTCGCCCCGGCGGGGAGGCCACAGGCCCAGAGGAGGCCCCGGCGAGCGGAGGCTGAGCGGCCACACAGCCTCATCGGGGTCATCCGAGAGACTGTCCTGTGAAGCCTGGAAGGCGGGCGGAAGGCCACTCCTGGGGCAGGATCCCCCTCCTCTCTGTGCCGTTTTCTGGCTGGAAGTTTGGGGCGTCCCTCTGGGAACTCCTCAGAAAGAGGGGCATTCTGGGGGACATCTGTTTCCACTCTTTGACTCCTCTGCTTGCTGACCAAGAGCATTCAAGGGCGAATGCGTAGGGTCTTCCAGGCCCACTGGGTTTTGAAGCACCGAGTCTGAGGTTGTGGAGGCAGCGGCCGGGCCTTGCAGCGTTCCCGAGCGTCACTGCCCCCGTGTGGGCGGAAACCGGGCGAATGGTTCTTTGCCCACCTCACCCCTCGTCTCTTTGTTGCTAATTCTTTCCCTCTTGGAAGGACAGACTGCTGGGCTGCTATTTATAGCTGCCCACAGCCTTTCCCTGCTCAGCAGATTGGCAGGAAATGGGGTGATTAACCCCGATGTGTCCACCGTCCTCAAGCCTCATTTCAGTCACCCTCAAAGCATACTCTCTTTAGGAAAAACGGGACATTTTTAAGTGACAAATTTTAATGAAAGACATTTAGGGAGAGAATTGTTGATTCCAGTTATTCATGCTTGCAAAACTAGAGACGCCTACGGCAGAACTGAGAATAAAAATGTTTACTTTGGACCTCTGGGCTCAGTGTGCAGTATTTGTTTATGCTTAGGTGGCCAGGCCTTACCGCACGGAGGGTTGGGAACTTGGAGCCGTGGTGGTCGGGTTTGCTGGGCAGGCCACCAAACCAGTTTAATGTCCAGAGCCCCTGACCCCCCATGGATAACAACGTGTCCTTCATTCATTCAGGGGAGCCCTTGGCTGAATGGCTTCAGGGAGCTGCATTCTAGTGGGGCCGTGAGCAATAAATCAATCAAGTAATTCCAGACTGGGGATTATTACTAAGAGAAAAGGGGGTGGTTGGGGGGCTTCTTTGAGGAAGTGACATTTGACCTGGTATGTGACTTGTAGAGGCTTAAAGCACCAGAGGCCACCGTGACCACAACTCAGGGGAGAGGTGAGCAGGAGGCGGCATTTCGTGCTACCGATGAGATACCCTGGAGGCGTTCTCAACAGAAGACTGGCAGATTTAATTACGTTTTCAAAACTCAGCACGCAGCACGGAGAATAGTTTAGACCAGACGTGAGCGGGAGTGAGGAGCTGAGTGAGGAGGCTGCACGCTAATGGAATGCTGGTTCTTGCTGGGCACGACCTGTGCACCCACTGCCCCGTGAAGACTTTGCTCACACCCTCATTCCGTGCTCACAGCAGCCTGGGAGGTGGGAGCTGTAATTGTCCCCATTTTACAGATGTGGAAAATGAGGTTCAGTACCTTGCCCAAGGTCTTTCAGACCCCATTCACACCCCAGCAATCCAACTCCAGAAACCACTCCCTCCCTCAACCTCCCAAATAGTAGCAGTCTGCCCTCTCATGTTTCTGTGAGATGGTGGCTGCTAAGACTTCTCGCTTGGCTCCCCAGAGTGCAGGGTCCCCTGGCTCCAAGCCAATGAGCCGTGCCAGAGTGGGGCCAAGGGACAGAGAAAAGAAGAGGGGAAAGACTTGTTTGGAGGCACTGGGCTGAGGTGGAGAGGGCTAGGGAAACATCTGGAAATGGGCAGAGATGGAGGGCCATGAACGGGCTAAGGGTCTGGCCTTTTTAACTAGGGGGGGCTGTGTTTGGGGAGACCTGTAGGGCTTCCAGGATGGCACTCTCTCTGTTCTCATAGACCTGTCCCCAGACATGACTTCCCCACGCAGGCACACGGTCTTCCCGCTTCTCCAGAAGTCCTTTTTGGCACCATCGCTGCCCACTAGGGCTGGCCACTGCCCTTGGGGAAATCTTTGAGAGCCTCACTGTAGCTTGCTGAGCCTCCGTATCTTGCTAGCCTCTGTGGACTGGCCATGCAGCCCGGTCTAGCTGCTTCCCCCCTTCATAGTTGCTTGTTTGCCCCCAACCTGGTTTCTGCCTGTGAGGCCCGGCAGCTGGGAAGAGGAGGGGCTGACTACCGTACCTCATACCTCGCTAGGGCCTGGCCGGGCCCCTCTTGCCTTTCTCAGCTTTTGTTTTTTTTCCCACTCTGGGAGGACTTCCCTTTCCACCTTCCCTTCTGAACCCTACTGCTCACCTCCAACTGACACTGCAGGCATCTCTGTGTACCTGAAAGGCTCAGGGCAGACAGGTGGGCACCGCAAGTGTGGACTGTGTCTGACTGCTAGCCTTGGGAGAACAGGCACAGAGATGGCCTCAGCCATCCTGAGGACAGGGCAGTTGTCAACAACAACCAAAAGAGGAAAGGAGGCATAAAGCCTTAGATGACTTCCAGGAGGAGGTGGGGGGACCTGTCTCAGCTTTGCAGAATTGACTCTGCAACTTGGGGAATGTCTCATGTAATTCCAGGATTTGAAGTTCTTGGTGAAACCAGAAAACTGACTTCTGTCTTGCTTCCCTGACTTTAAGGACTATTAAAGTCTCTCTCTCTCTATATATGTATATATATATACACACACACACACATACACACACATACACAGTTGTATAGTACAATATTTTATATATATTTATCATGGGAGGGAACTCAGAGGTCATGATTTATCTTTCTGCTAGTTTGGATGGTAGTATATTTTTAAGTATAATATGCTAATAATATAGTGTAATATACTTAAGCATTAGTAATGTGATATCCATGTTCATAGGTTAACCGAATATACATAGAGAGGGCAGCGATTTTGCCATTGGAGTACCCTAGGAATCTACAGTACAGAAGTGATGAGTAAGCATTTCAAATGTGGTTATCAAAATTACACCAGAGCGTTGATTAATTAGCATGAAGGATGTTTGAGGTGAATGACATTGAAGATATGTGCCTGGCTAGAAGCATCATACAGTCTTCGTTGCCTTTGCATCAATGGGGCATAAGAATCTGGTCCCCACTTCATGAGATTGTCACAGGTGGGACCAGGATCCAGCTGTTACTTTAGAATGTTGTCACCTTTGCCTTAACCTTCCATGCAAGCTGTGTCCAAGAGTCTGAGGACAGAGAGGACTTTTCCAAGCTCACAAACTGTTTTGTGCAGCCCTGCCGATGAGTGTGTGTGGCTGGCAGAATTGCCCCACGCCTTGCTTTCATTGGAATGTCCTGATGGTGAGGTTTGGAGGAGGAGTCTATGGCCCATCATTGCCTCATAGTTACCAAAAGCACCGGACAAATTGGCTAGGTCAGGTCGCCATACCCCCTCAGTTTGCAGATGAGGAAATTGGGCCCAGTGCTAAGGGCAGAGCAGGGGCAAGACCAGCACTCCTAGCTGGGGCGAACTCTTGGTGTTGTACGTGCCATGCACTTGGACAGTGTATAATGACATCTGTCCACCGCTGGAGTACTATACAGAGTAGATTCGCCATCCTACAAATCCTTTGTGCTCAGCCTGTTCATCCCTCCCTCCCTGTTAACTCCTGGCAGCCAGTGATCCTTTTACTATCTCTATAGTTTCACCTTTTCCAGAGTGTCACATAGTTGGAATCTTATATTATACTAGGCAGCCTTTTCAGACTAACTTCTTTAACTTAATGATATGCATTCATGCTTCCTCCATGTCTTCATGGCTTGATAATTTATTCAAACCCCTTTTTAGATTATTCTATTTGATAGTCATAAAAATACCCTATCAAGTTCACTTCTCAAAACGCTCACCCTCATTTTCTGAACTTACTCTTGTCAGGGGCCATGGTCTGTGGCCCATGCTGGATCAGTGCTGGCCTGGGTTCCCACTCAAGATGGAGTTCCCCAATTTTGTTGAGCCTGTTCTGTGTGGTAGGCCCTGGGGACATTGATGAAGAGGACTGGAAGCGAGCGGGTGGGGAGACAGCCTTCCCTCTGCGCCCCAGTGTCCCAGGCCACCTGTGAGCCGAGGCTCATCCTCAGAGAAACGCCAGGGGGCACGAAGGTCCAAGGCGTGGGTGAGTCCCTCGGGATTGGGAAGGACTGGCAGAGGAAAGGCGGAGCTGCTGCCAGGCCCTGGCAGCAGAACAAAGGAGCCCATCTCCACCTCCCCCAGGCCACTGCAGGATGCAGACGAGAACAAGGAGGCAGGAGGGATGGACAAGGCCATCTTTGTTTCTGTGCTGTTCCTCTCTGAGGCCTCCGCAAGGGAAGCCAAGTCTGGCGCCAAAAGCTCCACCTTTCTTCCATTTCTCTCCCCCTGCAGGAGGCTTTGTCCTCTAATTCCTTCAACAGGTATTTGCTGAGCTACAGAGTACCAGGCAGTGGGCCAGCTGCTTCGCTTGGCAAGAAGAGGGGACGCACACAACAGGAAGAAATACTACGTGCAAAGTCACCTTCCTCTGGGCTGCTGCTGAACTGAGCCCAGGCCCCGACAGGGAGGAAGAGTCAAGAAAAGGTGACCTTGGAGACCGCTGGGCCTAGGCCTGACTTATTAGAAGCCTGGCATGAAAGGGTCCCTCATCCCTGATGACCAAACAGGTCCTGGCTGTGAACGCCCCAGGGTGAAGATCTGTAGACCTGGGCTCATGACAGCAGGTGGTTCACCATCTTGGGAATTCTTCAAGAAAAATTATGCATGATGCTTGTTAAAGATAAGGAAGGAAGGCTTTATTCAAGAAGGGACTACCACAGTGGGGTTTTGCTACAGGGCAGAGGGGGCAGACTCAACCCCAAATACAACAAGGACCAGTAGAGATTTATAGCCACAGAGCAGGGTTGGGGTCAGTGGGTGGACAAGTACTAAAAGGAGATGTTAGGGCTAGGGTAGTTCTCCATAGACCAACTCAGTAGGATTCTTGCAGAAGGCAGGCCACGGTGATAAGTATCAGGGTAGGGATTCAGGAATTTGATCAGATATCAAGGGTAGGAGACTTTTGCTAAACTGACTCAGCAGGATTCTTGCTGAAACTGGACTAAGGCCAGGGCCAGAGCCCACAAGAGTCAGAGGAGCCTGACTCAAGTTTGGTCAGGGGAGAGTCTTTGTCAGAATCTGAAGAGCACCCCCTTTTCTGAGCAGGAGCCTCTCACCACACTGTGTCTCTTGCCTCGGGCTGGTCACTGTCTTCAGAAAAATGCTCTTTTCATTCCAACAGCTGGCAGGATCTCTGGTGTTTTGCCCTAACAAAGGAGCTAGAGCCAAGCTTCAGGATGAATTCTCATTCCTTGCACAAAGTGGCTGTAGATCCCAGGTCCACAGAGCATTCCCAGCATCTTTTAGATACTGTACATGAATTGTCACCCAGAAAGGAGCATTTCCTTGGCACAGATGCAGAGAGAAAGAAACACTTACACACTGTTGGTGGGACTGCACATTAGTACAACTCCTGTGGAAAACAGTATGGAGATTCCTCAAAGAACTAAAAGTAGACCTACCATTCAGCACAGCAGTCCCACTACGGGATATCTACCCAAAGGAAAAGAAGTTTTTTTTTTTTTAGTGGGAAACTTTCTTTTACTTAAAAAGGAAATTCGGATGGGCAGGGTGGCTCATGCCTGTAATCTTAGCCCTTCGGGAAGCTGAGGCAGGAGGATTGCTTGAGGTCAGGAGTTCTAGGCCAGCCTGAGCAAGAACAAGACCCCGTCCATACTAAAAATAATCAGCCTGGCATCATGGCATGGCCTGTAGTCCCAGCGACTCAGGAAGCTGAGGCAGGAGGATCGCTTGAGCTCAGGAGTGTGAAGTTGCAGTGAGCTATGGAGCTGCAGTGACACCACTGCACTTCTAGCCTGGGCAACAGAGCAAGACCCTAAGGAACGTGGGGGGTGGGGAGAGAGGAAAGGGAGGAGATGAGACCAGACCAGACCAGATGAGGAAGAAGAGATGAGACCAGACCAGGAGGAGATGACACCGGATGAGGAGGAGCAGACCAGACCAGACCAGACCAGACCAATCCAGGAAGAGGAAACCAGAGCAGACCAGACTGGACGAGGAGGAGGAGACCAGACTGAACAAGGAAGAAGAGACCAGACCAGATGAGACTGGATGAGGAAGAGGAGACCAGACCAGACAAGGCCAGACGAGGAAGAGGAGAAAAGACCGGAAGAAGAAGAGGAGACCAGACTGGAAGAGGAGACAAGATCGGACGAGGAAGAGGAGACCAGACCAGACCACACGAGGAAGAGGAGACCAGACTGAATGAGGAAGAGGAGACCAGACCAGACCAGATGAGGAAGAGGAGATGAGATCGGACGAGGAAGAAGAGACCAGACCAGACTAGATCAGAGCAGTTGAGGAAGAGGAGACCAGACTGTACGAGGAAGAGGAGACCAGAGGAGGAAGAGGAGACCAGACTGGACGATGAAGAGACCAGACTGGAAGAGCAAGAGGACATCAGACTGGCTGAGGAAAGATGAGACCAAACCAGATGAGACCAGACTGGAAGAAGAGAAGATACCGTATGAGGAAGAGGAGACCAGACCGGAAGAGGAGACGATACCAGATGAGACCAGACAAGGAAGAGGAGACCAGGCCATAGGAGACTGGAGGAGGAAGAGCAAGAAGTCATTTTATCAAAAAGACACCTGTGCTCTAATGTTTATTGGAGCATAATTCAGAATTGCAAAGATCTGGGATCAACCGAACCCTAAAGGCTCCCATATCATGTAAACTTACATTAAATAAAGTCTGTATGCTTTGCTCTCATTAATCTGTCTTTTGTTATAAGGGCTTCTGTCATGAACCTCACAATGGGTGGAAAAACTTTTTTCTCTCTTACACTGTATTTTTAAACCCACCAAAGCAGTACTGGCTGTATGTGAAGACCCTTCAGAATCTATCCCTGCCATGGGATTTGTGACAAGGGGATTTTGCCTAGGCTGAGGCCATCCTCCAGAGTCTAGGCCTCATCTTGTCCTGCTGTCTGTAGAGAAGCGGTCGCCCTCATTCACCACACATGCACGGATTGCCTCACTCAGCACATATTCATCAAGTGGCAACTAGATGTTGGGTACAGCCCCAGGTACTGGGGATACAGCAGTGGACAAAGCACATGAAGTCCCTGCCCTCATAGAGATTACATTTGAGTGGGAGGAGCCAGACCATGAAGAGAAAGATAATTAACACATTAATTGCCATGTGAGTTGTATGTAACTCATGCTAGTTTTGAGCCCAGGGCCTCGTAAAGCATATGTAACTCACACATCTCTTCACCTTGGGAGCTGCATGAACTGTTTTTCAAGTTGCATATAATTCGCACACAGAAAACAATAAAAAGTAACAAATTTTTCATTAAATTAGAAAGGATTGTTTTGTTTTCAAAGCTTTTATTCTATTTTCATAATAAAACACTGTGGCTCCAAGGAAGAAATTTTTTTTCTAGTGTGGCAGTCAACGTGTTAAAACAATAGCAATGGTAATGAGGGCTATGAAGGAAAACAAAGCCCCGTAAAGTAAAGGACGGGAGGTGATGGGCGCTGCTGCTGTAGACAGAGTGACCAGGGTAGGCCCTGCTGCAAGGTATTGGAGGAGATGCACAGAGAAATCTCCTCTGCTGATGTGACATTTCAGCAGAAATTTGCATGAAATAAGAGTAAGCCATGTGGATTCTGAGGGAGGGTACAGCCATGGGCAGAGGCCCCCAGGCAGGGTGTTCTTGTTGGGTGTTGAAGGAGCAGTGTGTTTGCACTGGAGACCAGAGAGGGAGCCAGATCACACAGGGGCCTTGTAAGGTCCTTGGATTTTAGTCTACGTGTGATGGGACTCCTTCAAAGGGCTTTGAGCAGAAAATGCAATCTGATTTCATTATGTTCCTGGGTTCACTCTGACTGATACATGGGCTGGAGGAGGAGGAGAAGAGAGGAAACAGGAGACCAGCGAGGAGGCTGCTGCAGTCATCCAGGTACAGATGGTGGTGGCTGTTCCTAAGGAGGGCACAGTGGAGGTCATGAGACACGGTGCCTGCCACAATTGCTGTGTCCAGGAGGTGGCGCTGCCGCCTTAACACAAGGACATTTCTGCCGCTTTTGTGCTTCGAGCTCTTATAATTGGTGGCCGTTCTTTCAACAAATTCACATATTATATATCATGTGCCAGGTGCTTCGCTGGTGTACCGGGTAAAGAAGTGAGCCACACAGACATAGTCCCCACCCACACGGCCCTCACGGAACAGCAGGGAAGAGAGGCAGAGAAGATACATCAGTCCGATGTGCTAAATGCTGGAAAAAGTCCTAGAGGTTTCACACCGCAGCGAGCAACCCATTCTGGGAGCGGGCACGGAGACTGAATCGGGTTTGCACAGGCAGGAATGGGTGGCAGGCAGTACAGGCACAAGATAAAGCCGTGGAGATGGGAAAAGCTGTATTTGGAGGCCAGTCTGTGTCCAGAAGCAGTGAGAGGCTGCGGAAGATGAGGCAGGACAAAAGTTAGAACCAGACTCGTAAAGCCCCGGGGATGCCACGCTAAAGCCCTTGGACAATGTCCGGAGGCACATGAGGACACCCCAAGGGAGCCCAGTGGCAGCATAGGGCATGGGTTGGAGTGGAAAAAACTAGAAATATGAACTCTTTTTTTTTTTATATTATTGCTAATACCATTTGAAAAGATTTAGGGTTTAAGAACAAAGATACTAACTGCAGCACAAGTTAAAATAGCAAAAAAAAAAAAATGGAAATAGGTCTAATATCCAGCAAGAGGAATAAATTATTTTGCACTAAAATTTTAAAAAATTGTATATAAGGTAGCACAACATACTGCCATTAAAAATGTTTTCAAAGAATCCTTAATGACAGGATAAAAAGTTTACAATATAACGTCAAATGAAAGAAGCAGTACCTAGGACTTGCGTTCAATCCGCACAGCCTAAAAGGAACATACCAAAGAGCAGCAATGATTCACTCTGGGTATTGAGATTATATGTGATTGCCATTCCCTTTTTTTCAACTTTCCTAAATTTTTGACAATTTTCACATGAATATGCATTAGTTTTGCAGTCAGAAAAATCAGTTCTAAGTAAATCTTAAAAATCAATTTAAAATAAGGACTTACCCAATATGATTAAGAAGAGTGGCCTGAAGAACCTGATTTAGAGCAGAGAACTAAATACTTTGGAAGCAGAATGGGCAGAACTTGTTCTCTGATTGGATATGGGAGAAAGAGAGAGGCAAGAGGCAAAGATAAATTAAGCACCACCTCTTCAGTCCCTTCTCCATGCAACAGCCAGACCAACCGTGTTAAAACATAAGTCAGATCTATGTCCTCTTCTGTCCACCATCCCCCAATGGCACCCACCTCGCTCAGCTTAAAAAACGGTATCCTTAGGGTCACTTCAAAGCTCCATGTGAATGTCCCACCCTGCCCTAGGGTTCTCTCTCAACTAATAGTCTCTCCCCCTCCCCTCCCTTCCCTCCCTCTGCTCTGGCTTCCTCACTATTCCTGGAACAGGAACACAAGTTCCTGCCTCAGGGCCTTTGCACTTGCCAGCCTCCTGCCTAGAACACTTTTCCATGTCTGTTTGTCTTGCCCTCTCAGCTCCTTCAAGTTTTGACTCAAATGTCCCCTTCTCCATGAGGACTTTTCTGGCCACCCTTTCCAAAATTGCAGCCCTCTGGGACTCTTACCCTTTCCCTGCTTATTTTTCTCCTTAGCAAACCTCACGACTTCCTATAACTTTTATATTTACCTTTTAAACTTGATTATTTTTAGTGCACGAGGACTCATTTAAGAGAAGGAAAAAATATATAAACTTGATTATTTTTTGTCTCCTCCACTAGAATATAAGTTACAGGAAGTCAGGAATTTTGTCTGTTTCGTTAACTTCAGTCTCCCCAGCTTCTGTCATGGAATTAACACAAAATAGATGCTTGTTGACAGACTGAATGACCATAATCTAAGAAATGAACCCAAACATTCCATTTACCACCCTAAAATCATCAGATTTAGCATCGCTTAGTACAAGGCATTTGATGGCCAGACTTCTTTTGGTAGTAAACTCTCTCGGTACATTTAACACTAGATTCTATTTCTATATTATTTATTTTATTTGTCAGTCAGTTTCTTTGTTTTCAGAAACAGTGTGACTCTATGTGTGCTTTAGAGATTGGGGGGCTGCGGGTGATGGGGTGGGACTCAGGCAGATACAAGGAGGAGGGTCACACCTGAGCTGACCACTCGGGGGCGCTGGTGCCATCGGAACTCGCGGTAAAGGTGGGAAAGGCGACAAAGGCGCAGTCCTTGTGCTCTGGTCCCAGCGCTGTCACTGCCTGCCGGGGTGCAGAGAGGCCCTGCTCGCAGGGCCCAGATGCAGCTACTGCAGCCCATTTAGGACGTCCTTGTGGCAGCAGTGGCTGGGGAAGCGCAGGTGCACGGGCGCCTAGACCATTTTCCCTTGGGCGGCTGGTGGGCATCAATGTCCAACATCCACTGGGAAGGCGGCTCCGGACTGATGTCAGCGCCACCCGGTGGACTGTGCTTGTGCTCTCCCGGGGCCCTCAGCAAGCCTAACTCATTGTCTCTGAGAGTTCGTTTGCACAGCCTTGGAGAGCCCTAAGCGGACAGCAGGGGTAGGAACTCTCTGCCTTAGCTCCCACCAGACCACATGTCAAGGACTCTGCTAAGCCGGCCTCACAGAGAAGAAAAAAATAAATAAAAGGCAGACACAGCAGCTTCACAGATGCTCACAGCCATAACTATTTTTTTCTTCCTCTTTGCCCCCAAAATAAAAACCCCCAAATCCTCCACCCTCTCTGTGCCAGCTCCTCTTTCTTTCTCTTGCCCTTCCCACCTTTGGGAAGTAAAGTAAACTTTCTTTCTTTAAAACTATTCTACTCTCTGTGTGAGAACTCTTCCTCCAGTCCGCACAGCGAGCTCCTCATGAGTTCCCACCCTAAGACTTTCTATTACGAAAGAGGGATGAGGACGATGTAGGCCCTGAGCAATCCCTGGGTAGCAAAACCTGGACCCTGCCAGCCCCCAGACTCACTTCCCTCTGGGCCCAGAATCGTGGGGTTTCTGAGTTAGTTGCCATGTCCCCCCGTGGCCCACCGGGTGGCTGTGGAATATCACATACCGGCCCAGCAACCAGGGATGGGCTGGGGCAGGCCAGGAAGCAGGTGCCCAGAGATGCCTGGTCCAGCTCCAAGCATCACCTTGACATCTTGTGATGGGCATCTGCTTGCTACCCAGGTGCATGCAGGTCCCGCCCCTGACCATACACCCTTCAGGAAACAGAGGAAGGCACTGCAGTAGCCAGGAGAGTGCAAGGCAGGACTGAGTTTGAATCAGTGCTCTGGTGCTTTGGGCAAAATTCCTACCACACCCGAGTTCAAGTTCTTCATCAATAAAATGGGGCAATACCTCCAGATATGGTTTGGATGTTTGGTCCCTCAGAATCTCATGTTGAAATTTGATCCCCAGTGTTGAATGTGGGGCCTAGTGGGACGTGATTGAGTCACGGGGGCAGATCTCTTATGAGGGGCTTTGTGCCCTCCCTGAGATAATAGGTGAGTTCCCAGGAGAGCTGGTTGCTTAAAAGAGCCTGGCACCCCCTCCTCTCTCTCTGGCTCCTTCTCTCACCGTGTGACATGCCTGCTCCCCCTTCGCCTTCTGCCTTGATTGGAAGCTCCCTGGAGCCCTCACCAGAAGCAGATGCTGGTGCCAGGCTTCTGGTACAGTCTGCAGAACTGTGAGCCAACTGAGACTCTTTTCTTTATAAATTACCCAGCCTCAGGTATTTCCTTCATAGCAGTGCAAAATGGACTAATGCACCTGCTTTGTGATATTGCTGTGCAGATAAATGATACGACATATGCAGCTCGTTTGCCTGGCATCTCATAGGTGCTCAGAGAACATTAGTTCTCATTACAACTATTAGTGGGCCTGGCTGGAATTTATCAAATCCTGGCCAGTGGTGAGTGATTTTTTTTAAGTTACTAACAGAAATGGGATATTGGAGGATTTCCAGTGAACATGTGAGGGTGATGAATAAAAAGATGGCATTGTCAACATCTCATCGTGTCTATGCCGCAGCCGGGGACTCCAACATGCTGGGAGCAGGGCAGAGGCTTATCCTGAGTCCCGTGAGGCCACTGCACAGCAGGGACCTCAGATGTCACCCAGATGCCTTTCTCTTCTCCCCTGGCCTAGGCAGATCCTTGGGCCCCTCAGAGCCTGCTCCCTAATGCCGTGATAAACAACTAACGTGTTGACACTTTGACCTGTGTGCTCCCAAAGGGACCCTAACGAGATTATTGTTGATTTTATTAATAAATACTGGCCGGGCGTGGTGGCTCACGCCTGTAATCCTAGCACTCTGGGAGGCCGAGGCGGGAGGATCTCTCGAGGTTAGGACTTTGAGAACAGCCTGAGCAAGAGCGAGACCCCGTCTCTCCTAAAAAAAAAAAAACATAGAAAGAAATTATATGGACAACTAAAAATATATATAGAAAAAATTAGCCGGGCATGGAGGCGCATGCCTGTAAGTCCCAGCTACTCTGGAGGCTGAGGCAGGAGGATTATTCGAGCCCAGGAGTTTGAGGTTGCTGTGAGCTAGGCTGATGCCATGGCACTCTAGCCCGGGCAACAGAGTGAAACTCTGTCTCAAAAAAAGAAAAAAATAAATAAATACTTATAGGCCAACCCTCCACAAGAAAGCTTAGAGACGGTTCGAACAGCTGAATCAGCGGGCTAGAGCGGCCGTGCTGGTAAGTATTAACAACCAGCTCTGGGGGAGAGGGGCGTGAGTGTGTGTGTGTGTGTGTGTGTGTGTATATATACCCGTACATATATATTATAAATGTAACTGATATAAAGGATGTGTAGCACACAATTGACAGACAATAATAATATATTCAATTATCTTCATTGCAAACACCATCCGCCCATAACTTCAGTGTGACTTGACATTTCTTGCAAACTCCACCATTAGTTTTCATAATTCTGTCACCAAGAATAGCGTCACAAAGCTGGACTATAAAGAAATGCTTGACTACCATCCAAGTCAGCAAAGACATCACTCACCTCGCTGACAAATGAGCGTAGCTGTGACGTGGATGTTGGTTGATGTTTTTGTTTATGTTAACAAGGGAAAAGTAAAACCAAGATGTATGTCAGAATGTTACTTGTTCATCAATAACGTGAGTGACTGACTTCTTTGCTGAATTGGATAGTGATTTTTGGATTCTGAAAGATGACTTCCTCAAATTTTGTGCTGTTCACAGTGTAATGGCTACAGACACAAAACTTTTAAGTTTAATCTGTATTATTACCATTTTCTCCATCACTTTCTTAAGTTTAGACAACCAATAAAATAATATATCAAGCTCTGATATGTAGCTTTTGCCAATGTCCGTGGGGTAAATACTCCCAGGGCAAATCTCAAGCTACCAGTGTGATTTGCTGAAGTTGGAGTTAGGAAGAGATGTGTGTGGCTACAGACATGATAAATGTAAGTAACCTAAAAAGCAGGGATTAATAGTAAAATATAGTTAAATAATTAGGAAATGACAAGTTTTGATCATTTACTACTTTTGTTTTTAATATGTTATTTAATTTTATTTCTTAATAGTGACTGTGTTCCACAAGATGATTCCTGGAAAATTAATGGTTGGTTCTCACAGGTGTATACTAGCTGCCCAGGATGTCCGGGCAGCTGCAGTGGCCACCGCACCGTGCAGCTTCCAAGGCAAAATCAAGTCATGTGGCCTCAAGATCTGTGGCCCTCGGGAGTCATTAAGGACCTTGGAGGCCATGAGCAACCGACAGTTGTTCATCCTCCGTGGCGTGTTCAGTGTTTTCTCTGACAGGTGAGGAACCCAGGGCAAGGCTAGGTTTGGGGACGTAGAGGAGAAAGTTTTCTCTGTTGTCCTGTCCTAGGAGATACGTGAATTTCCTCCTGGCTTTCTCTTGTGGGCTGCTCTTAGCAAGTGGAAGTACAATCCCTAACCCTCTGGACTGGAGACACCTGCATTAAAGTCTGGGCCCCTCTACAGCTCTGTGTCCTTGGGCCGGGGCTCCTCCTGAGTCTCCAAGTCTCAGTTTTGTGGCCCATTGCTGTGAGGCCAGCTGTGCCCAGGGATGGAAAGGGGAGGAGTACCTGGTCCCACCCTCCACAGACCTCAGGGGCTCCCCTTCATAGGGGCTGCAGCAGTTTTTCCAGCATCACAGTTCTTGAGAACATGCTCCGTGTGGCAAAGTTCTCCCATTTACAGACGCCGTAAAACAAGGCCTTTGTTTTACGAAACTCAAGAGTGGGGGCTTTTTCTCAGCGAAAAGCAGTTGGAGGGAGACAAGGCTGAAGCTACTTCGCAGGCCTTCCAAGGCATTTGTGATTAGGCCCAGACGGAGCTGTCTCCCCCTCATTGGCGTCTCCTCTATCTGTCTGGCTCTGACCGCGGCTAGCCGTGTGCTATCGGCGTTAGTGCAGGGATTAGGCTGCATGCAGTGGTAGCAGCTGGTGACCACGCCTGTGGAAGGCGGTGCCTCTGGGTCTGGTAGGGCTGGCCACCGTCATGCACAGGAAAAGCTGAGCTGACCTGGGGGACAGCAAGTAGGGCTGGAAGCTGTGAGGACAGAGTGCCACCAGTCTGTCGTTCACTGATGCCCACCTCAATGACACAGGGACCTTCAGCAGGCATTGGCCACATGCACACCTGGCCCAGGGCTCAGATGCTGCAGGAGGATCTGGAGGGCCTGCCGGCCACTGCTGCCCGAGCCAGCCACGTAGACTAGCAGACCAGAGTACGACACCTGGCATCTGGCAGTGCCTGACACCACGTGGACCCGCAGTGCACATTGGCTGATGCTTCCTTTCTGCCTTCCAAATCTCACTCAGATTTCTCCTGTGACCGGCCCTGATTTGGTATTGTACAGGGGAGAGAATTCTAGAAAACAAGTGTCCATTGTATGGATGAAGAAATAGTGGCTCAGACTAGTCAAGTAACTTGCCAAGGTCACACAGTGGCAATAGTTAGGTAGCAAAGCTATAATTTGAACCCCTGTCTGTGACTCCTAATTATGATCCACAGTGACTAGAAAGTTGAGGAAGACTTGGTTCCTGCCCATAAGAAACTCTAATTAGTGGAGGGGCAAGAGCTAGTTAAGACAGTTTAGTAGCTGGTGAATTGCACTGAGGTTGCCAGCAGGGCAGAGTGTGGAGTGGTCCCTGGGGCAGGGGGTCAGGGTAGTGACGAGGCTGTGCCGCCCACCTCCCTCCTCCCACAAATGTACCCTCCGTCCTCTAGGAATCTAGAAATGGCTTCTACCAGCCTAGAGGAAGGGAGGGAGAGGGATGCTGTTTGCTGCTCAGCTCTCGCACAGACCCTGGAGATGGCCTGAGAACCAACGTCACGACAGTGTGCTCAGCCTGGCTCCAGGCCCCCCTGGGCCTGGCCAATGCGAAGATGAGACACCATATTGTCTCTTCTGCCAGCAGCTGGGATCACACAAAGGAGCAGTAGCCTGGGAGCCAGAGAGGGAGGTTCCAGTTGCCTGCCCTCCCTGCGGCCCCAGGCAAACCCATTTGAGACGTTGGAAAATAAGGGGCCTGGCGCGGGCAGCTGAGATTCCTCATTCACCTGGAATCTAGGAGGGTATCTGGATTTGGCATGTCTCACGTTATTCCACCAGAGGGCGCCAAATCCTAGCTCTTGCCAACTTGGTTTCCGAGGGAGTGTTTAGCCCGGAGAGCGCAGAGGTGATGAGTGTGAGTTGAGTGTGATACGGTGTGTGGGTGTGTGTGAAGCAATTAGCAATTAAGTGCATGGTGTATGTGTGTAGCATTGACGTTCTTATAACCACCCACATCTACCACCACCACCCTTTGCCTCCTGGGCTCATCTCCAGTCATGAATTCTTTTTCAGCTCCAGCCACATGGCCGGGAGAGCCGCCTCCCAGCACTGCCCGAAAGACCCGGGCCCAGGGCCTTTGTGCCTGCTGTCCCTTCAGCTTGGATAACTCATCCCTTAGACACCCACAGGGCTTTCCTAACCAACCCACCTACGTACAGCTAACTCATTCCATGCTTTATTAAAAAATATTTTTTAAAAACGGGTAAAGTATACCATAACATAAAATTTACTATTTTAACTATTAAAAAAGTTTTAATTGCAGTGAAATACATATAGCATAAAATTTATCATCTTATTTATTCTGAAGTGTACAGTTCAATAGTTAAAGTACATTCAGACAACCCATGTAATAAAAACTGCTCCTTCCCTCCTCCCCTTGCCCTTGGCAACCACCACTTTACTTTCTGTCTCCGTGAATTTGGCTATGTTAGGTACATCGTATAAATGGAAACATACAGTATTTGCCCTTTTGTGGTCTGCTTATTTCACTTAGTGTAATGTCCTTAGCATAAGGTTTATCTGTGTTTGTAGCATGTGTCAGAATTTCCTTCCTTTTTAAGGTTGAATAATATTCCATTGTATGTCTATACCATGTTTTGTTTACCCACTCCTCCACTGATGGACATTTGGATTTCCTCCATCTTTGGTTGTTATGAATAATATTGCCATGAATGTGGCTGTGTAAATATTTGTTTGTTTCTGCCTTCAATTTTTTTCCAGCTTTATTTTTCTGTAGAGCACTTACCACCCTCCAACTGCCCTCCTCTTACCCCCAACTAGAGATGCAAATGATTTCTGTTTGGTGGAAAAGATAACCCTAAATATTATCAATGTATTGCCTTAAAGTAAATTAACCAGTTTTATTTCTAACCTAGCAATTTTATTCTAACGTTCCTTTCCAAATGTCTGTACTTTGTTCCTCAAAATGCTCGTTGGACCTGCTTCACCATCTTTCTTGTTTCATCATTGTTATTATTGTTGCTGTTGTTGTTATTTAGAGACAGGATCTTGCTCTATTGCCCAGGCTGGCGTGCAATGGCGTGATCGTAGCTCTCCAACTCCTGGGCTCAAGTGATCCTCCTGCCTCAGCCTCCTGAGTAGCTGGCACTACAGCCGTGGACCACCATGCCCAGCTACCTTTCTTCTCATTATTTTGTAGAGACAGACTCTCGCTATGTTGCCCAGGTTGGTCTCAAACTCCTGGCCTCGAGTGATCCTCCCACCTTGGCCTCCCAAAGTGCTGGGATGACAGGTGTGAGCTTTATGCCTGGCCTTGTTTTGTCATTATTGAGTTAATAAATCTTTGATACATGTTCATTCTATATTTGTATGAGAGTCATGTTTTTTTTTTAAAGTATGCATTGACATCCAGACTTTTTTACCAGGGGCTTAAATCTGAATTTGTGGGACGAAATTTACTACATCAGTAGTTTATAATGGTTCTACTATAAAGCCAGGACTTCAGGTATGCTGGGGCCACCCAAGCTAAGCAGGACAGGTGCTCGTTGTGCTTGGGAGCTTCCTCAGATGCGGCTCCTGTTTGTGCACTCCAGGGTTCAAGAAATTCTGGGATATTTATGAAGCCCTGGATCTGGCAGGCCCCAGGAAAGACGGCATGCCTGCTTTAACACAACACTGGCCGGGACTTCCTCTGCGCTCTCTCCGCACCATGAGGAATCCGAAAGCTTCCTGCTGTTACCTTATCCTTGCACTGCGCCTGCCTGTGAGATGGATACTGGTCTGCACACGAGTAAACAAGCTCAAAGGGTTTCAGGAACTCTCAAGATCATGGCTGAAATGACAATTATAGAAGAAAGACTGAAATGAAACGGTTCTGTGTGCATCAGGGTGGCTGAGTGGAGTGTTTTCTCTAGTTCTGCAATTTTAGCTAAGATAGAAGCTGAGAGGGGAAAGCATGAGGCATTGTCCCTGGCAGGGGCAGCCTCCCGCGTGGGGGCCGGGCCTACCCACGGGGACAAACGCCACCCAGCAGGGGATGTTCATTTCCCCCAGGGACAGATGCACCTTCAAGGGGCTTGCTGAGAGGTGCCAGTTCAGAGACGGGCTTTCCCACCCTCGTCCCGGTGACGGTGAGAGGTCGATAGAGGGGTGCTGCCATTTGGGCGCGTGCAAAATTCAGGAGCTGTTTACACTTGCTCTTCTTCCCTGTGGGGTGAGGAAAGAGGGAGGCAAACCTGGAGAGGATCCCCGTGACGGGTGGGCACTGGAGCCTCCCCGTCTTCCCGACACTAACATGGCCCGGGTGACCGTCTTATCTAAAGGGCCGAGAACTAGTCCCATGGGAGGCGCAGCGCTGTTGTTGGTGAGAGCCAGACAGGAAACAGGGGGCGTAGGGCGTGGCGGGGAGAGAGGGTCAAGGGCGCCCTCCCCATTTCCTCTTCAGGTGAGGAATGGGCGCCAGGCGGGCTTGCTGGCTGGTGAGATGGGGGCGCAGAACACTGGGGACGGCAGAGGTTGAAGAGGTGTGCCTGTGGAGGACTGTGGCCTCAGGGGTCAGCTGGGAGACAGGCCCACCACTTGTCTCCATCAAGCACCTGGCGGTGAGCTAGATAAGTACAATGAACCGGCAAGGAAGGGCCTGTGGCCTTCCCAAGGGCAACTGCTAATGGAGGGAACCTGTGGCCACCTCCCCACCACGCCCCTTCACTTAAAGGGAAGTTGGAGAAGGAGACAGCAGCCGGACCAAGCCCCTCCGCCATCCAGGGCCAAAGTCTAGCCTGGGGCAGGAGGAGGGGCAGCTGTGGGTAAAACAGAGACTGAGGTTTGCAAATCAGTGAGAACCTAGACCCCTGGCTCCTAAGAACCAAAAGACCAGTAAGTATAGTCAGTTTCGTCAGCCGTGTGAGGGAACAAGAGAGTCCTAGCCCGGTAGGGAGTTTTAGGAAAAATAAGCGTAAGTTCTTGAGTGCTCTGTGCCTCAGTTTCCTCCTCTGTAAAATGGGATGCTCATACAGTAACAGCACCTACCTCTCAGAGGTGCTGTGGGGTTCATTGAGTTAATCTACACAAAATCCTTGGACTAGGCCCTGGAAAGTGCCATAGAAACAAGCTGTGAGTCATTCTCCAAATTGTGACTTCCCCATACATCAGCTAAACGTGTTTTTTTCCCTGCAAGAGGGGCGAAGGGGGAGGAGGCCCCCCAGGGCCAGGCCATAGGACTGCTGCTACAAGGCCCAGCCTCTGCCTCCCAGGGCTTTTGGCGGCCCCACCTCACGGACCCGGGGGCTATGGCAGGCCACTTGCAGGGAAGACAGGCAGTGGCATATATACGCAGAGAAAACGCGTGAAGTGCATTTTGCTTTGGAAACAGGGCTGGATACTCCGTGTTGGGGAGCCCGGCACCCCCAGTATACCCCTGGCAGCAGGAGGTCATGACTGGCAAATTTCAACAAGTGGAATTGTAAAGAGCACCAGGAGAAAATGTTCCAGAATCTTCCCACAGACGGTTCTGGTGGGTGCCCCAGGGCACTGCTTTCCAACTGTTCACTTGGGTCTCAGTCCCTTAACTAAAGCCACCTCCTCTCATTGGAGATTATGGAGGGATGGGGTGTGGGGGGATTAATTCCTGTTTTCCTTCCCTCATTGAGGGTGCAGAGTGCGGAATCCGGAGGGGGCTCTCCCATTCCGTGTGCTCGGAGGCTGACAAGACCACGGAGCTGTAACAGCTGAACTCAGCCTTTCCGGTTCAAAGCCAAGTTGGTTCCACAGGATAAAAGCCCATCTAGGAAAGCCCCTGGGCCCTGGGCAGCAAGCAGTCCCCTCAGGGTGGCCAGGAGCTGTCCTAGGAAAAAGGCAGACTCGCCCCGCACACGGTCCCTTCCTCCCCTGGAACAGTAAAACACTCAGCCGGGCCGAGAGGTGAAGTTCTCGTTTATTGTTGCGGCAACTCTTATACGGACATTAGCGTTTAGTTAAATAAAGGAGGATAGCACATTGAATAGATCACAACCCCAAACCAGACGACTGTGGCCACGGTACGGAGGGAGGGCGGGCGGGCCGGTGACCGGACTGTCAGAGGAAGTACATTCAGTGGGTGTGCGGTGTCCACATTCCAGGCTCACGTGTAGATATAGTTCATTTATATATTTATTTATATTTATATAGAGAGATCGTTGAGTTTTGTGTATACAAAGAACGCTATTGTTACAAATACAATACTATACTTCTCCCGACGCTTTACAATAAGCTCTATTTCACCCTCTTTACAGAACAATAGTACAGGTTCATACTCTAGGTGCGAAGTATGTACAAGAAAGTTCATTCCCACGCGGTCCTCACACGCTGCCTCGATGGAGGGGGAAGTCAGATCAGAGTCGTGTGCTCACGTCACCCAAACCAGGAAAGCAGACAGACGAGAAACTCAAACCGACGAGCGGCCTTGCGGATGTGAGTACGCACAGCTAGGGAGAGGTGGCCCCCGGTTGTAAACATTGGTAACAGCTACACCGCTGGGTCCAGGGACCCGGGGAGGGCTCGGTGGATGGTTGTCATCAGTGTGCGACAGGGAGTGTCAGTGCCAAGGGGACTGAGGGGGAGGAGGAGCGCTGGGGGAGGTAGTAGGTTACTCTGGGACTCCCTGAAGGCGGTACTGATGGGCAATGTTCAGAAAGCAAACCCGTCTGCGGGGACACAGCGCCCGCCCGGTGATGTGCGCCGGCCCGAGGAGCCCGCTCTGGCGAGGGAGGGAGGAGTCGCGTGAGAAGTGGGCTCCAGGTACTGGTGTCTGGGGGTTTCTTCCTCTCCCGAGCCCAAGGCTGAAGGTGGCTCCCTGAAGTGCTCGCGTGGAGAAGGCGGAGGCAGGGTGGGTTCTGCCGCATCCTGCCTGGACCAGGGCGGGGAGGTGGATCTGGGAGTCTGTCCCCAAAGCTGAGTCACCAGCATGTCCCAGCCCAGTGGCCAGAGTGGCTCTGTGCCCTTGCAGTGTTTGGGAAGGCTGCTTTGTACATAATCTTCCCCATTATACGGGGTATTTAGATATTTACATATATGACTATATATACTGGGATGTTAGAAAGGAGAGACCACCACGTCTCTTGGGACTTTTGGAAACAGAGTGACTCACTTTGAAGACTCTGACTCCCAGGTTACCCGCGCCTGGGCTCACTCCATCCAGTGGAGCAGGGGGAAGGACACACTTTAGCTGGGTGGACCCGTCCCAAGCTCTGGCAACTTTCACTCTCCAGGTGCGAGGAAACACTTATCAACACAACAGAATGTGGTGGATAATCATCTTACTCTTATGCTAAAACGTTAGTCCTCTAGGAGAGCTCAGGAAATTGCCTTTCTCAGCACCTCTCAAAGTTTACAAGATTTTTGTGCAACAGGCATAGAAAGTATATTCTCTCTTCTCTCCTTGAGGTGAAGATACTTAGCTGTAATTACCTGGGGGTTGTACGGGGATGTGCCAGTGGGGTTCCCGTCCCCTGGCTCATGGTGGGCGCACCTCTGTGGTGCTGTGCAGGTGCCTGGGCCCCCCAGGAGCAGACAGGCCCGAGCCCCTGCAATGACTTTCCAAGGCTCACGATGCCTGAATTCCACTGGCAACGCTTCACTCCTGTTCTATCCACTCTCTATGGCAGAGGAAAGATGAACTGATGACTCTTTCATGTTCCATTATATGACCAGATCCCACAGTTCTGTTATTTCAGGAAAGGCAAACTGAGAACCTGGGCTGTGATTCCTGGTCCTCCCATGTGTGGCGGGTCGGCCTCAGGGCTGGCCTCCCCGCGGCATCCGTGAAGCACCCTTCAGAGAGGCCCAGGCCCCTGCGTCACCCCCGATCCCCGGCCCCGCCCCACACAGCTCTCGGGAGAAGCAGAAGCCCCTTCCTGGCCAGGACACCTGGGCAGCCGACAGCCTCTCTTCACGAGGGCTTTTTGTGCCACAGTACAACTCAGAGCTCAGCAGGTGATGCCTTCCAAGCATTTAGCTTCCCTGATTCCAAGTAGAAACCTCAGAAGATACAGAGACCTCCGTGAATTGATCACAGAGCTCTCTGATTGAAGTCTTTTGTTCCTAATCTTGTTATATATTCACTTTTCTCCCTCCCTGAAATCCCTTCAATCTCTCTATACATACAGCCTACCCAACATTTGCTCACTGAATTCCTATTTCCACAGACACAACATAAATATCCCAGATGCAGAGAACAGGGAATATATTAATATCACAAAATATATTAGTTTCTCTTCCCCTGTCTCTACTGAGGTCATGAATGAAACAAAACAAAAAACAAAACCAAACCACACCCCACATGAAAACAAAATGCTCTTTGGACTGAGAATAAGTGAAAACTGGCTCAGAATAATAATATTACTAAAATGTCTGCGCGGAACTGAGACGGAATCATAGACATGAGGCACCTGATGAAAACACGTAACATTCCACACAAGTTGAAAACTCTCAGACTCACGAGGCAGCAAGATATTTCTGGAACACATTTGGGGATTCTTAGGCATATCTTGAGGTCATTATTGTCCCCTTAATTTTGTGGCTTATGCACTGTCCTGGCCTTTCAAATATCACATCCTGCCTAGTGGCCCTGAGCAGAGAAGAAAGCTGGTCTCACCTTAGGCCAAGAAAGATGACACGACTGCACCCAGAGCCTTGTCCCCCAGGGGAGCGCAGCACCCTTCCCAGGCTGTGTGTGTGTGTGTGTGTGTGTGTGTGTGTGTCGGGGGAGAGGAGTCCAGTAGGACGACGCTTTGAGCCAAGGTGGTGCTGGGAGGGCCAGGCCTTGGCCACAGAGAGGGCATCTCTCTCGGGACGACGCTGACCAGCCCCTTCGGGACCCCCTCCAGGGGAAGGGGCCTCCCGAGAGGTGGGTCTCCCAGGGGCTCTGTGTGCCTGGTTTTCACTTGTCACCTTGAGGGTGGCGGGGACACCAGGGTGATGGGCAAGTGAGACTGTGTGTATGTGACAGGGACAGAGGCAGAAGGTACCTGCCTGTGTTCATCTAGCGGTTGACAATCTCAGGACAACCTGGCAAAGCTGTGGATGCCTCAGGAATGGCCAAGCTTTCTGCAGCGCTATGGTATCCTCGTCCAAGGCAGTCATTTCCCCTTCTCTCCTGGGCTGACAAGGCTCCTCGTAGGAAACACACACACGTGGAAACTGAAGCTAGCTACAGAAGAGGTTTAAGGTTGGCTCAGAAATTCTGGGCGGAAATAATGTACGGTGCCCCAACTACACGGCGGGCAGTGCAGAACCTTAACGACCGGGGCTGGTCCCCGCTACTACCATACTCCCGCAAACCCCCCTGGAGGACAGCAGAGGTCAGCAATCGGGGTTTAGGCACTGCTGGGTCGGCTTCTCTGCTGCCCCACGATCTCCTTCTAAGGAGGGCGCTGCTCCCCCTGGGGCAGTGACAGCCCAGCCCCGGGCCCCTCCCCCACCCCAAAGGCCCCCCAGGATGGTCCTGGGTGGATCCCAGGTGGACACTGGCTGCTCTCTATCCTCAGAGGAGCACATACGAAACTTCCCTGGTATTAAAAAAAAAAAAAAAAAAGCAAACTGGAGAGAAAGAGAGCAAAGAGGTCCTTGTGGATTCTTCTCTTCCCACGTAAAACCGAACGCCGGGCGCGAGAGGGAAACGTCTCAGCGGACACAGGGATGCAGCACGAGAAACACAACCACGATGAGGAGAGTCCTCCATGCACGCCGCCGCCACGGTGAGCGCGGCTCAGATGTACACGGGCTGCTCCTGGGCCGTCAGCAGTCTGTACATGGCAGCGGGCATCGTCTTCATGTGGATCTGTGGGCAGAGAACACACGCAGCGGGGCTGAGGCTTGGTGGCGGGGCGGGCTTCGTGGGCACTGCCCCAGCGGGCGGCAGAGAGGCCGTGCCTCTCACTACGGGGGGCTCTGAAGGGTCCCCCGCCCCCGAGCCCCCACCGAAGATCAGAATCCACAGGCCTTCTCAAAAGTTTAAGGGTGACAGAAAATAAACAAGGAAAACCAGGTAAGGCTTATTTTCCAGTCAAATGTTCTATTTTAGAAATAGAGAACTCTTAACATGGAAGAAGGACTCTGGACTTCTGGCGGCTCCTGCCTCCCTCCGCTCTCTGGCCAGCCCGGCCTAGCGCAGCAGCCGCGACCGACACCAGCCCTGCCAGGGGACGCCTCTGGAGGGCCACGCTGTGGACGAGACCTGTGTCTAAGACTGAAATCTGCCAAGCACATCTGGTGAGATTCACGGGGGAAAACGGAAGCCCCTTGGGCAGCCACAGAGAGAAGGGACACAAGTCTGAGTGCTGAACAGAGAAGGTGAGCGGATCGTATCTGAGAGAAGGCTGAGGGTGACCCGACCTCATTTCACGGGGTGGCTCCCGACGGCCACTTGTTAATGGGGTTAACACGTGGTCAGAGCTAGACCAGTCTGGTTGCTGGTGTTCAGAATCAGAAGGGGTGTGAGGAAGGGTCCTGGAAGGCCCGTGCGGGGCCCCAGTGTGAGGCGAGGGCGCCAGAGATACCCGCGGCCCTCCCCAGCCCCGGGCCTGCCCCTACCTCCCCAACGGCATTGGAGAGAATGTGGACGATCTTCTCGTGGGGGGTGGCCACGACGCTCTGCCCGTTGATCTCAATGATCCGATGTCCCACGCGGACGCCTCCTCGCTCCGCGATGCCCCCTCGCATGAGGCTGCAGATCTACCAGAGTCAAAGGCCAAGTCACACCTTCCGGGTGGGGAGAGAAGACCGTCTCTCCCAGGAGCCCCCTCCCCCGGCACTCTCGGAGAAGCTGCGTGGTTAGGCTTTGGGCATTTACATCTCTTAGTTTCCTTTCACAAGAAACAGGCTCTGTGGGCCCACTCGGCCACCTGGTTCGTGCAGCTTGCAGAGGCTGCAGCTGGATTTCGCCGCACGCTGACCCGACTCTGCATCTCAGCCGGGTCTGGGGAGAAGAGCTATTAGGGCCCATCAGTGTTGCCAGCGTGTGTAACACAGGTGAGCGTTACTTCCCACATGGAACCCTTTCATCCAGCAGCCTGTGTTTTAGGGTCAAACTGCATGAGCCAAAGTGGGACTGGAACTCTACTTTGTGTGCCCAAGTGTGGCTGGCTAGAGGGGAGATGCTCCTTTAGGCCTCCCGGACACAGCGGCCCTTGTCCAAACTGCCTTATCCCAGAAATGACAGTGAGGCTGGCTGTGGTGACGGCACGGCCAGGCACTACAGGGGCAGAGGCTGCGGGCCGGTGGTCGGTGAGCGCTCTCTAGGGCTGCGGGGTATGGCCACCCCCACCCCCACACATGGCAACTTGCATTTCCCCAGGAGTATGTCTGAATTTACTGAGTTGACTTTTCATCCCAGACTATGCATCTTTATTTAAAAGTGGATGCAGATAAGGCTGCAAGTGACATCTGGCAGCAACATGCTTTGCGCTTCTGTGGGTCTGTGGCTCCTTCAGTCCCTGAGCTACTCTGGGGTCAAAACATTCCTCAGGTGCTTTCCATACTGTAGATAAAACTGAGGGTCCCAATGGACCCATGTGTTGCTGGACAACTGTTTGCTCCTATCTGAACAACTTTTAATGTTATTCAAATATGAACAATGCAAACGAGTATAAACAGATACAAAGATGATGTCAGACCCCGGCTATAAGGAGCAACCCTCACACCCCTGCTAACAGGCAAACGAGGCTACTTGGGTGCAAAGAACATCGGGAGTGGGGATGGATATTTCAACTCTGGGAATTTCAAAGGTATTTCTAAACCTCAAAATGTATGTGGAATAAAATTTTAATTACCTAGGACTCTTAACTGAGAGTCAAGGGGGCAAAAAGTAAAGGGTTCTTCTGTCTGGAAAGACGAACACAGAGGGAGGGCGGGCACATTCTATAGAATGAAGATTACAGATAGAGAACATCTGCCGCCAAAGCCCAGAAATTACTATACGTCCAGAACGAGGAAACCCACATAAAAAGAGTATCACTGAGTACAGAGTTTCTGTTGGGATGCAGAAAAGGAAACAGTGGTGAAGGTTGCACAACATCATGAACGTACCTAATGCCACTGAATTGTGTACTTAACAATGGTTAAAATTGTAAATTTTAGGTTATGCATACTTTAGCACAATTTTAAAAAAGAAAATGTTAAGGAAGTATTATTTTAAGACAGACGTGATACAAATACTCCTCATCCCAAGTGCTAGTTTAGGTTACGCAGGCCAGTGAGCGAAGCACAGACCATGTGTGCAGAGTGGCCACAGGGCAGCGGCTCCCGGCCCGGGCTGCACCCTGCACAGGACCACCTGCAGCGCTGAGGCCTGGCTGGGCCGGCCCCCAGTGCCCCACCGCCCAGGCCCGGGATTCCCAGCAGCCCTGCAGTGGCCTCTGTGTGCGGCCTGAGTGGACAGCCATAGGCCCCGAGGGGAGGAGGCCCCTGGTGGGCACATCCCAAACTCGCTCAAGGTGGCAGCCGGGAGGGCAGCCTGCGTCACAGAAACGCTGGGCTCTGGGTGGCATCTCTGCCCGAAGGGAGACAGAGTTGTCCACAGAAGGAGTTGAGCCTGCCTTGATCCACTCAGCCCCTTCCTTGATGGATTCTTTCAGGAAACAAACCGGCTTAAGAGAAAAAAAGACAAATGTGCTAGATTTATTTGTCAACACTTCGGGAAAGGGTGTGGAGAGTGTTGTACTTACAATTCCATTCTGGACGCTGAAGCCCAGCTGGTAGCGAAGGTCTGGTCTCCTGATCAACACGGTGGTCACCGGAGGACATCTCACGATATTCAGCTTCACCCGGGACTGATTCTTTAAGCCCTGAACACGAGTAAAGTACAGGGGGTTATGGTGACCGGCGAGGCAGGCAGTGCCAGCGGCGAGAGCAGCCCCAGAGAGTCTCCCGAGGTACCGCAGCGCCCGAGCTGGGACAGTCACTGCCAGGCTCTGCCAACCCGGGGAGAAAACCGTGTGGTTTAGATGGTGCCCTTCAGCCCATGCAGAGATCCGTGTTCTGTGGGCAATGTCTCCATTTGGGGAAATGGGCGTGTTCAGGCATGTGATGAAAGCGGTTGTTGTGCAGTTATGAGGAAGCGCCACATGTGCTCTGTGGCTTGAAAGATGACAGGTGCACACTCTCTTTCCAGTAAGGAGACAGACAAGTGGGAAATGGATGGGGCTTTTTCTCCAAAAGGCAAACTCTAGCAGTGACTCCTCTTCTAGCAAAGGTCTGAGTCACAGCAACCGGCTTGAGTCACCTGTTGTTATGGGCTCTGCCGGCCCTCTTCCCTGCTCTCTGCCTACTGCAGACTGTACAGCTTGTCAACGTCCCCACGGCAGCTGGGGACCCCCATCAGTGTGTGCCTCCTTGGGCGGGGGGTGCGGGTTGTAGGATGGGTGCTGATGGAGAAGGAAGGAGAAGAAATAAGGCCTGAAGATTATTTGTGGTTTCATGACTAGGATGACTCGTCCCTCCTTCTAAGTCAGAACGGAGCACAGAGGGAACGCCAGTCTTTGGCTATGAAAAAGAGACTGGTTTGAGAGCCTGTTTAGAGCTTCCTCCACCCAGCTGTGGTCTAAGCTGAGCTCAGGAGAGGGCTCCTGTCCTCTGATCACACTCACAGTGGTGACAGCAGCCCTCGTCTGCTCAGGAGCATCTCCTTTGGAAAACCGTCACCAAGCCACACCTGCCCTCACTCGGCGGTGGAGAGGTTTGCTCCTACAGCCCAACCGACTTGTCTGTCGACTTCGCCCTAAGCTAAGGGTGCCAGGCAAAAGTAACTTAGCCCCCAAACAGACATCCATCTTCCAGGTCTCCCCAGACTTCCTGCCCTGCTTCAGTAAGTCCTGCTTACCGGACGCTGTAGACACAATGGCCTACGGCAGGTGCTTCCCAACCCCTTCCAGGCACGGCACGGGGAGACGTACATCAGGGTAAACAGACCACACTGCTGTGGCTGGAGGCCCTGCTGCCCCCGGCTCTGCTCTGAGGGCTGAGGCAGGGGACGTCGGAGCACTCGGTGGGAAGCGCCTGCCTGGCTGGACCCCCACATAGCAAGGCCAGATGACTGGGCATGGCTTAGGGTCAACCAGCGTCCCTCTCCTCCAAAGGGCCAGGGGTGAAGGCAGAAATTGTTCCTAAGAGATGGCACTGTGGGGCGGCCACCTCCCCTCCAGCAGAGAGCAGCCACCAGCAGGGGGACAAGGTAGGCTTATTCTATCCACGCCATCCCCTAGGGACAGTACTGATCAAGTCACAAACGGGGCCAGTTTGTGTCCTCTACAAGCAAAGCAGAAAGAGAGGCCTGGGAGAAGGATGATGAACCCACGAAAGCACGCACGAAGGCTGTCTGCATCTCATCCTGTAAGTAGAAATCCGCACACCCCACGGCCACTGCTGCCAACTGTCACTCCTTGGCCAGTCGGCAAAATCTTTTCTGTGGGAGGTCAGGACTTCTATGTCACATTTTATAGATAAGGACACAGACACAGAGCCTGCTTTGTCCAAGGGCCCTGTGGGGTCAGGATTGGGCCTATGAATCCCCCACTCAGGCCTCTACCTCCCTCCTCGCACAGTAGGATGTGAGGCTGGTGTTAGGCGACTTCAGTGCAAATAGAATTTGTGAGAGTGCTGCTTTGAGTGGCAGAAGTGGCCCCTGCACCTTTTGTTTCTCAGTAATGAGACTGTGCTTCCAACTGAGGGACAGATGCCGGCTGCTTTGCCCCTGGTCATCTGGCTTTGCTATGCTTGGCCAACGGGTAAATACCAATAGTTCTCGAACCCCACTCCGGCAGCATCAGCGTCACCTGGCTACTTGTTAGAAAGGCAAATTCTGGGCTTCATCCCAGACTCACTAAATCAGAAAATCTGGGGGTGAGACCCAACGCTCTGTGTGATGACGTGTGTCCCACGGGATTCTGATGCATGCTCAATTTTGCAAACAGCTGGTACCGACGACCACGGCAGAGCAATGTCCTTACCTGCACCCAGGTGATTGGTTTCCAAGAGAAGACTAGATCCAAAGATGTCAATGTGCGGCCAGTGTGCTCGGTGAGAGCAGGTGCTAGCAAGGCTGGGGTGGGGGTGGCTTGTGGGAGCCCTGGCTGCCCCCTCACTACACAGCCTGACCCCTGGTCAGCCGTCCCCACATCTGTGCCACGTGTGAGCACCCCTACGATCACTGCTGCACCAAAACCCACCCTGATGATAAAACCACCTGAATCACAATGACAGTAATTACCTGTCCTTGAACACTCTCTCCTGCCTGGCACCGACCTGGAAATTCAGAGCTATCTCGTTTAAGGTGGCAGCTGTAATGATTCCCATTTTAGAGAAGAGGCAACAGAGGCTCAGAGATACTAAGTGACTCTCTCAAGTTCACAAACACCAAGAGTCAATCCTATGTCTGCCTGTATTCAAAACCCACAGTATTTTCTCTTCTCGACAAATCATGAAACTTACTAAAGCCTCTTCCAGTTCTAATTTCTATGACTGGACCCTGTTTCATGTGTGTTTTTTTTTCCTAAATGTCTTTGCCTGTGATGCCAAATCTCAACCATTATGCCTAAAAACACCTACTCCTAAAACTGAAATAGGCCTCTTCTGTGAGTGTGGGACCACGGTGAGGGCAGCTCAGACATCACGCGTGCATGTATTTCTCTCTCCTTCGAGTGCTTCCTCTTTCTCATTCACTTAATATTTATTGACCACTTGCTACGAGCCAAGAAATGTGTTAGGCGCTGGAGATGTGGTGGTCGGAGCCCTCTCCTGGGCCTCCAGGAGCTCAGGGGACGGCTGGACAAGAGAGAGAAAAGGGTGCCAAGTCCCTGTACCTCTCTCTCTCCAGTCACGCACCAGGAGACCAGGAATTTGTAGGAATCGAGGGATAAGAATACTGAAGACAGGAGCATGTTGTTAGAATCTCAACCCTTCAGGCAAAGCCACGTGCTTTACATGGTTACACCTATTTACCACTGGGATTATTTAGGTACGCTTGTGTGATACAGAAAATGTTACCCAACACACCAAAAAGCAAGAGAATGACTCTATTTTCTCAATGTTGCCTAAAAAATTCACATGACTCTGGTGGGTTCTTTCCTTCCGTGGGAATTGATTTAAGATGCCTGATGTACCCCTCAGTGAAAGATTGTCTAGATGGGGGAAAATGTGCTGCAAGATGAGGCTTAGAGAAATGGCAATTGGAAATAAGCAGACCATGCATTTGCTCTGCCGTTCCTAATCAATGTTTCAAGTTGGGTCCCATTAACTCAGATTTCTGAACTGCCATTTTATTGGAGGTGCCAATTAAATAAAGGGTCATTTGGTCCCCATGACAACAGTGGAATGGTGCAGCAAATTAAGAAATATGGTGGGAGGGGAAGGGCAGAGAAGAGGGGAGGGGAGGGAAGCCAGAATGGTCTCTATAGCAACGGGAGAGCAGAACCACGATGATCCCGTGGAAGGCAAGGGAAGCTGTGCTCTAGCATAAAAAAGAACAAAAGCCCAGGGGGCAGGACCACGGAGGCAATGGCATGAAAAGAGGCAGACTGTAGTATGTTTCACCTATTGATAATTATGCTTTGGAAATTAATTATGACAGGAAAAATAAGAGCTAGGAAAAAAGTAATTAAGATAATTCGGTATCTATAACTCTTCTCTAGAAATAGATTCAAATTTCCTATAACCTGGGGAGGGAAAGGACAACCAGAATTAAAGTGGCAAGACGCAGAATATACCACTTTAGAACCCTGTTATTCAAAGTGTGGCCTGCAGACTGGAGATGTCAACCCCCGGGGAGCCTGCTGAAAATGCAGAAGCCCACCTGGACCTGCTGAATCAGAACCTGAATTTGAACAAGATCCCCGGGTGATTCCAATCAGTTTGGAGGCACCGATTTATCACGATGAGAGGCGCTTGTTAAAGTCTCTGCAAAGAGCGTGGAGACACACTGAAGCCAATCTGAGCACACAGCATGAAGATGCCCAGAACGCTGCCCTGCAGTGGCCCAGGGTGGGCATGGGGCGGGGCGCGCATCTGCCCAGGTGCAGGCAGACAGGGCTGTGCTGTCGAGAGGAGAAGGCAGCCTGCATTGGAATCGCAGTTCTGGCTGTTCTCACTGGTGATCGTCTTCCCCAGCCGGGGGGACCACGCATGGCCCATCACGTTTTTCCACCGCAAAAGGCGAGGCATGCGTCTTGGCAAGGAAGGCGGCTGTGCTCTCACTGGGGCCTGCCCCACTAAGTACTTCGCTGAGGGTGGCCACGAAGGCACCGCTTTCCTTACTCTCCATCTTCATCACTTACATCTCTTTCAACGCTTTCTAATTTTCTGGTTCCATAGAGACTGGATTTGTAGACATCAAAGTTCAGCTCCTCAAATAAACCTTTTACCCTTAGGAAACCGCTCAGACAGGGGTCCCTCTGTACTTCGTTTCCACCTTGATGTGATCCCGGTGCTGCGGCGGAGGGAGGCAGGCTGCCTGCTTGGCCTTCCTCTCTGGTCCGCACACGGATGAGGCAGGCAGGGGTGCAGAAGGGGGACCAGGACTCGCCAGCTGGGGGCCCTGAGCGAGTCGTCTGGGCCTGTAGGGTCTCAGATGGCTCATCTGTGAACCTGGTGTTTGCCGTCCCCCTCGTGGGCTGTGCTGAGAAGGAAGGGGGTGACTTGAGCCAGCCAGACCTGGCGCCTCACCTGGGGCTGTTCCTGCCTCAGTGTTTCCCCACCTTCACTTGAGTATCCCCTTGTCTCAGTCCGTTCTTAGTCTGCTGGACAAAATACCATAGGCTGGTGGCTTATAAACACAGGCATTTGTGTCTCACAGTTCTGGAGGCTGCAAGCCCAAGACGAGGGTGATGGCATGACTGGGTTCTGGTGGGGACCCTCTTCCAGGCTGCAGACCGCTGACTTCTTGTAGTATCTTCATACAGCAAAAAGACAGCAAGAGAGCTCTCTGGGGTCCTTTCGTAAGGGCACTAATCCCATCCATGAGGGCTCCACCCTCATGAACTAATCACCTCCCACGGGCCCCACCTCCTGATAGCATCACACTGGGATTAGGGCTTCAACCTATGAATCTGGCAGGAACATGAACATTCAGTCCACAATACCTCTCTCCAAAATTGTCCCCCACAAACCCAGATCAAGTCTCTATGAACCTTCCACCCTCCCGCGCCAACCTCCTGCTCTCACTGAGTTCTCTCCCCCAGGTGGCAACTCCTCTACCCCCGAGGCAGGGTTTCCCAACCTCAGCACTACAGACATTCTGGGCTGGATAATTCTTTGCTGTGACACCGTCCTGTACATTGTTGGATGAGAGCTGCTGCCCTGGCTGAGAACTACTGCCCAGGGCCTGGCCTCGGATCTAGAATTTGACCAGACACCCTCCTGGGATGACTCTGTATTGAAGGCAGGATGTCAGGTGGCTGAGTGACCTGGCTCCCCTAGTGACCAGCTGTGTGACCTTAGATGATTACATCCTCTTTCTCTGTGCATCAGCTTCCTAGCGCGTACGGTGGACATAGCCATATGCCTGCCACCAAGAAGGCTGCCGTAGGGGCACAGTGAGGTCATCCACATGTGTTCTCGGAGCGGCGCCAGGTGCCCAGCACCGATCACTGTAGCCATCAGTCCTTTCGGTTCTCCCCAACCGGCCCAAGCTCCCTGGCGTGGGGGCGGTGGCTACTGTGTCTCTGGGTCCCACAGCCCTCGGTAGTTCTCACGTGTGCACACCTTGTGTGCAATAAGTAACTTGCTCACTGGGGGGAGAGAGAGAATCCCCCTACCTCTACCCACCCTCCACCTTTCCAGGCCACCATGGCAACACCAGGCCAGCCCTCCCAGGCCAGGCTCGAACCCCGACTCTCCCTGGCTCAACGCCAGCCCACTGGCCATTAACTCATGCAGAAACTTCCAAGGCCCGTTTTCCTTTCTGCTACCGGCCTAGGTTTTACGCAAGGTCAGCTTAAAAAAAATCACATGAAATTGTCCCTCCTCTGATTGCTCGCAGCCCTTCACCTCCACGTTGCTATTGGGGCCGCAGAGCCCTTTCATGTCAGTAATTATCCTCCGCACGCACACTGCCATCCCGCGCCCCCAGCTCCGCTCAGCCGAACAGAGGCCCAATTAAACAGGTCTGAATGAATATGCATGTTCACAGCAGATTCTCTAATCTTATCCTGAACGTGTAATAAGCAAGAGGCAGAATTTACTTAGGTAGAAGATGTAACAAAAAGAAATTAAAGGAGGCCAAAAAGGACTATTTCTTTCCAGGTGTGATTATCTCGTGTGGAATTAGAATTTAATCCGTTTCATTAAAAACAAAGGGGCACCATTCCTGTGTCCTATCCACCCACTTTCACCTCCCACTGCAGACCCCTCGGCCCGAGGCGGCTGGCTGTGTGATTTTCTGTTGCTCACAATGACTATTGCATGAGTTTACTCCTTCCCTCCCTTTCTCTCTAATGCATTCTCTCTCCTTCTCTCCCCTGTCTCCCCTCCTCCCCCCAACACATGCACACATACACACACATACAAAGAAACCCCTGCCCTCTGCAGGACCAAAAAAAAAAAAAAAAAAAAAGGCTGTACAACCCTGGTCCGCCCACAGAGGCACAGCGCATGGGGCCGTTCTGCTGGGGTCTGCAGACGCTGTTGTGGAGGATGCTGGCTGTTCTTGGTCACACTGGCCGTGCAATCAGCAAGTACCAATGTGCTCAAAAGACTACACATAGATCCTTCATTTCTAAGATGAAAATCTAATTATTCTCAAATATTCACATTTAATTTTCCTTTAAATAGCTTTTCTCAGCCTTATGTAATAGAATCAGTTCGGGGTTGAACTAGAAGTGTGTATGTTCAGGAATGAAAAGGAGTATGTGGACCAGAACAGTCTCCTTGTGCTTATCACAGCCAGCACACGGGACGGTGTTCCCCGCGCTCTGGGAGAGGACAGGCTCACCTGCGTCACAGCCAGGGCCACTAGGAAGGAAAAAGCGTGCTCGGATTTGGAGCATTTCCATGATTTCTAACAGGGATGGCAAGTCACGTCAAGTACACCTGGCTGACCGGAAACGTCTGTGTGGATTACCGAGCTGAGGAAAGCTGTGTTGAGGCTGAGCCTAGGCTTAGTGGGAGAGTGCTGGGATTGACTGGTGATGCCTGCCGTGGGCATGCCCTTGGAGAGCAGTGTTACATGAACCAATGCACTGGCCCTGATCTAAAGTCGATGTCAGGCAAGAATTTGTAAACAGTGACTTGTGTCTTCCTGGGTGCCGGACACTTAGGATACATTCACAGTTATTAATGATTGGATGGCATCACACTCCACGTCATTCCCGATCTATAATAGCAGCTGATTTCCCCCCTGTTCAGGTACCTTAATAATGCTCTGGCAGGTGGACAGAGGCAGGCCCACCAGGCTGGTGCCATTAATGGACATGATCTGGTCCCCAATGTTCAGTTTCCCCGACTTCTCCGCAGGGCCTCCGTGCATCATGCTGGCGATGATCACGGTGGGCAGGATGGACCCCCAGCCAGACTCCACGATCACCACCCCGAGAATCTCTCCTTTCTGCTTCTCAATGAAAACCTGCAAGGAGAGAAATACCAGAAAGCCTGAATCGGTAACCATCTGGGGGCGGCAGCAGAAATCAAAGCCTCTCCCTCTCCTCCACCCCAGTGCGTCCCTGCCGTCTCTGCACTCCACAGCATTTGGAATTTGTAAGAAACAATTTCACACAGGTCTACATTCTTTTCTGTAATTCACTCTTGCTTCATGCAAGCAATCTCGCCTCAGCATACAACCATGAGGGGCACCAGGGTTTTTTTGGTTTTGTTTTTTTAAATTTCTGTATCCCCAGTGACAGGAGAAAGAGGCTCTGTGGGTGGGAGCCTCGGTGGTGTGTTATGGTTTCCAGAAATAGCTTTTTGAATTCCATGCACGGGGTCCCCCCTCCCACAGGGCTTCGTAAAGTCTCTCTGGCATTTAAGATTCTCGAGTTAAAATAAACAAACATATAGAAACACCTCCCTACAAGGAGAAAGTTGAGGAAAAAGAAAAAAAGGGCCACTGAAGTTATCACAACCGAAAGGTGGGGACTGCACCCAGGAAGACCACATCCTGTGTGTGCGTCATCCCCTTGTGACCTTCGCCGGCAGGGCAGGGAAGACAGGAGTCAGCGTCCGACACCTGCGTTCTGGGGAGGCTTCCAGAGCTGCCACGGAAGGGAGACACTTCTCGGGAGCATCCGACCAACACAGTGTACGTGTTACTGGGGCCTGACAACGTCCCCTTCCCAGGCTGGTTTCCTGTCCCCCAGCTGCTGATGCTCACAGGTGGCCCCTTCCCTGAAGAACTGTCCTTAGCCAAATGGGAGACACTGTTATGAGGTGAATTGTGTCCTCCCAAAATTGTATGTTGAAGTCTGAAACCCCAGTACCTTAGACTGTGACTTTATTTGGAGATAAGGTCTTTACAGATGTAATCAATTTTAAATGGGGTTATTAGGAAAGGCCCTAATTCAACATGACCAGAGTCCTTATAAGAGGAGGAAATTTGGACAAAGACATGCGTAGAGGGAAGGCAGCCATCTACAAGCCAAGGACAGAGGCTTGGAACAGAGCCTTCTCTTACGGCTCTCAGAAGGAACCGACCCTGCCAACACCTTGGTTTTGGACTCCAGCCTCCAGCTCTGGGAGACAGTAGGTTTCTGTTGTTTAAGCTGCCTAGTCTGTGGTACTTCATCACAGAAGCCCTGACAAACCAATATACCCCCTGCCCCACCTTGCTCAATGGCTGGCACGGGGTACAAAGGCCTGCCAGCTCCCTTGCCCCACGGTGGGACAAGTCTGTCTACAATCTGTGCACCAGAGCTTCCCTGTGGATCAGAAGCAGCTCATGCCCAGCAAGACCACACTCTTCCTCCGTGCCCCACCTCTCACTTCCCGCACTCCCCTTTGTTCTGGGTGCGGCCCCCCCATAAGCCTCCTGACCAAGGATCTCCGCCTCCAGCGCTGCTTCTGGGAACCTGACCCAAGCCACCTAACAGACACTAGCGGACCGAAAGACGACTTTCTCGTTCGTTACAGGTTCTTTTTACCTTATGGGATAAAGTCCAACCCCTTCAGCACACTTGCAAGCCCTCCAGGTCTGACGCAGACCTCTGTTGGTCTATGCGTCGCTTTTCCTGGGCCCGCCCCCTGCTCCAGCCAAGCCACTCCCTTCCCGACTCTCCAGACAAATCTGGAGCGTTCTGACCTTCAGGCTTCTGTACTGTTGCTCTGGCCCAGCCCTCTGTTCGCCCCTGCCTTTCCCAATAGTCCCCAGAGCTCCAGACCAGCTCAGATGGCCCTGTCTTCTTCTAGATAATCCTGGAGAGCTTGGTCTAGAGCAGTAGGGCCGTCCCTGGGGGAGCACAGCGTCTCTTATCTGAAACTCAAGATCTGCTCCATTTTGCCGAGTGGAATTGGCTTTGACTACTGCTTGTACCTGGCACCATCATTTAACTTTTTGGTGCCCTTGCCTAGATTGCAGGCTTCATCAGGGTAGAGTTCGGGTCCTAATCACCTCTGGAACCCACCTATAACAGAGCTCAGGGTGCCCGGGAGCAGAAGATGCGCTGCTTCTCTGTCTACACTGATCCATAATAGCATTTAACGACAGGGCCCCGCAAGCAGGAGCCAGAGGTGGGCGTGAGCTCCTTACAGTGCCCTACCAGGGCCGCGCTCTCACTCTCCACTCTGCCTTCACTTCTGCGGCAGAGCTGTCCGCTCCTCTCTGGGTCCCCGCCGGCTGACCCAGCCTGGAGAACAGCTTCAGCAAAGTACTTACGTCTTTGCAGTTCTCCGACTTGGAGAAGTGGATCAGGTCGTCATTGTACATGTCCTGGGTGCTGAGCAGGTCGCTGTACTCCTTCTGGCTGAGATCTTCGGGGTTAATCCCGTTGGCCCTGAGGAACTCCTGGTAGGCCACGCTGAAGGCCTGCCCGATGGACTGGGCAATCAGCTGGGCCTGGGGTGGCAGCCAGAGAGGAAGGATGGCTGTCAGCGGGTGGATGCGCTTGGCGGACAGGCTGGCGCCCTTCCCCACCCAGACTGTGGTCCTCCTAAAGTTGAAGGAGCCTCAGACCAGTGGCCAGTGGTTCCACAGGGGGCACCAAGGCCCACCATGGGCCATTTTCAAAATTACCAGGGACATTTTTGATGATGACACTGACCATTTTATGGTCAGTGGACAGGAATCAGAGATGCTGGACATCCTGCCACGCAAAGGCTGCCCTACACAATGAGTCATCATCCTACATCCTGAACAATGTTCAAATCTCCCACTGGACAGTCAGGTACATGTAACACCTGTTCCTAATCATCTGCGTGCAGGACTCAACTCTAATTTATATATAAACACAAAAGCTTTCATTGCGTGGCTTTAAAACACATTGAATGTTTCAAGAATAATACTGTATACACTGAGAGAAGCTGGTATTTTGCTTTGTCCAGCACTTTGCCAGGAGGAAGCTTCATAGCTGGAAAATCCCCAACATCAGCGCTGTTCACGGTGCCCGAGTTGCCAATAAATCACATCCCTATCAACCTGCACATCTGCTGTTGTGCACGGTGATTCTGCATGTATGTGTATATGTACCTGTGTGTGTATATATGTTCTTATTTGGCCCTCAATGAGAAATGTCAAATAGAAAGTGCTTACAATATTCCACTGCGTACTGTGCTCTCCTGTATCCAAACTTATTAGTCAAGTAGGTATAAACATCTAACTACTTCACTATGCCTTTCAAAATGATTGGACCCAAGTATTCATATGTTGTAGTATAATTTTATTTCTGTTTGCTCTCCTTTTATTTCTCCTTTGTATTTAATATTACATTTATGGCCATACTTTGATTATTTTGTGAAAGGTTTTTCACAATGAGAGGTTATATATTAACTAGGAATGTCATTTCAGGATAATGGGGCACTATAAAATATTTGTCACAGAAAGGGAGTGTTGGTCCCACAGAGTCGAGAATGCTGATCTAGTCCAACCCTGCACTGCATTTCCCAGGTGGGGAGACTGAGGCCCAGAGACACAAAGGAACCTCTCAATGTCACACGGCTCACGGGAGGGGAACTTGGCTTTCATCCTTCTTTCTCCTGCACTGGGCTTTGATGACTTTTCCCTGCATCAATTAAGCAACGTTATTAATCAGGACAGCCAGCAACTGAGCACTTCTTATGGGCCTACACTGCATTAAAGGGCCATCACGTGAATCCTCATATCAATTCTGTGACAGATGTTAGCAGGACTGGTCCACAATCCCGCATCAAACTCTTGAGGCTGTATTTCAGAATTCATACATTTTCAGGTTTCGGAAAGGTAACTAGGTACATATACTGGACACTGTGCAATAACTCTTGCAGGGCCTGGGGAAGCGCCCTGTAAATGAACACAGCAACTCTTCCGCGGCAAAATGTATAAAATTCACTGTAAGCTACACAAATCCTAAGCGTTGCCTCGTGGATTCAGGTCCCTCGGCCAACTGACTGCAAAAACCCCTTTAGTTTCCCAGAGCTTTTTAGGCATCATAGATCTGTGTTACTGTTGGAATCGGACAGCTCAGGAAGCTGAGGTGAGACGGGAAGCTGCCGACTCCGAGAAGGGGTGGGGCCGGGGGCTGGAGCCAGAGCCCACCCTCATGCCTACCACACCGGCAGCCTCGCCGTGGAATTCTCGTGGGCAGAAAAGCAAAACCAAACCAGAAAACCTCTGCTTCAAACACACACACCAATTCTAACCTCCATTCCCTTTCCCCGTCTTCCCTAATGGTTCGTAAAAGCAGCTCATTAACAGTGAAACCAGAACTTCCTGTGTGGCTGGCCACGGGGAAAGAAATGTTTAACTTTTCTCACTCTGAGAATCTGGGGACTTCACAGGCCACAGGTCACATCGAGAACCGCCACCCTACACCCTGCTGCAAAGCTGGAGTGAGGCATCGTGTGCAGCATCAGACAGGCACATGCAGACGAACGGGGACATTCATCTGGGGACGTGACCACTGTCCTTCCTGATGATCATTAACGGATGCACCTGGCAACGCACTGGCGGCTGAGACTTAGGGATTGCTTGCCACGTGCCAGCCATCAGGCTTAAGTGCACTATCTACCAGCGTTCCACGGCAGCCTGACGAGGGAGGCACCACCATTCTACAACAGAGGAGCCCGAGGCTGAGCAGCCACACAGCTCGAACGCGGAGGCAGGACGCCAGCTCTCCCAGTGCGGAGCCAACCCACTCTGTCCACGCTCCCGTGGAAGGACAGGGGTGAGATTCCAGGGTCCACTCTTGTCCTAACTCTTGCTTCTGCATTCTTTCCATGCTTCTCTGATGGGCCCCAAGGAGAAGAAACCCCTCCTTATGAGCTGCAAGCCAGGCAGAGGTGGCGGGGGGCCTGCAGCACCCTTGAGCCTGCTGAGTCACGCGGACTCCACCTTTTCAGTAGCCTGCGGGACACAGGAGGCTTAAGATTCCAAATTTTCACTCTTGGAACTTCCTGAGAAACTCTTTAAAACTCATCTTCTCCCTGTTCTCGTGTCTGGCTCAGCTGTAAAGGAAGGGGCGGGGGAAAAGCAGGGAGAACTTTCAAGCTCTCTGTCCTCCAGGTGACCTTGGCCCGAGGCTGCTTCCTAGAGAACGGGACCAGTAAAGGATGGTGACAAGAAGTTTCAGCATCTTGTCCTCTCTGTGGCCACAGCCGTGACAGCGCTGGCTCCCCAGAGAAAAGCAGGATGGCTGCGGGCTCCCAACTCCTTGGAGGAAGGCAATTTCCGCAGCTTGACGAACACTCCACCGGAGAAAAATGGCCTCTTTTAGAGAGCCAAGGCTACCACAGGCAATTTTCTTTTAAACAGGTAAGGGCTCTCTGCTCCTATGAGAAACAGAGCATATTCCTCTGCGGCAGGAGGAAACATTAGCACAGTCGAGGGCACTGACACAGCCCTCAGTGGGTGAGTGGGGTTTTGTGGGGGGTGGGGGAGTCCTGAAGTTCAAAACCACATGGAGTTGTGGCCCATCCTGGAAGGGAGCTTCCAAGGCCTGCCGAGGCCCTGGGAACATCTCAGGTGCTAATGCGATTTGCAGTCTGATAGCCTCATCGGCAGCTCCAGGCACAACCCTGGAAGAAGGCCAAATGAAAGAATGGCCTCTGTTGTAAGCAAATTTTCTCTGTTGACCTCACGACTGGGAGAAACAGAGATTAGGAATCACTGGCTTTGCGCCAGGAGGAGCTGGCGGTGTGGGTGGTGCTCCTGTCCTCTCGTGCGGAGGGGCAGAGATGCTAACCTTGCTGTAGCCCACAGGACAGTCCTGTGCAACAAAGAATTATCTTCCCCAGATGCCCTGATCCTCAGGGGAGACCTGCTCAGGTCCTTTGGGGACTGACCAAATTCTTCCCACTCTTTCTCTCATTCCAGACTCCCTAGTAGCTTGGCCTCCTTTCTCTTCCTCAAATGAATACAGCAGGCCCCTGCCTCAGGGCCTTTGCACTTACTCCTTCCTTAGTCTCACTTTATTCAGGTCTCCACTCAAATGTCACCTCCTCAAGAGAGAACACTGTTTATCACCCTACCTGAAATAGACCATCCCTCTACCCGCGACCCTGTTTTATTTTTCTGTATAGCACTGCCCACTCCCTTATTTTATATTAAGTATATTTATCTATTTATTTTCTGTCTCCCTTCAACCCTCATAATGAGTCCCTTGTCAGTTTTATTCAGCTTTGTATCCCTAGCACTAGAACAGTACCTGACGCATAGTAGGTGCTCAATAAATATACGTTCAACATATGATGAATTAGACTGATTCCAGGTTCTGAGAAATTGAGTGAGACCTGGTCACCCAACAGCCACCCGGGATACCCAGAGGCCGATCAAGGAAGCCACCCTTACGTCCTCCGACTCAAAGACATGGCAGATCATCTTGTACTGTCGTTTTCCATCCTGGGATGGGTGTGAGGCTTCCACGTTCTCCTGGGAGTTGGAGCGGGGCATCCGCCGGCGAGCCATCAGCACCACGATGTTCCCGATGTCCGCGATGTAGGAAATGGTTCTCAGAGGGTGGTCCATCATCGTCTCCTGGAGGTGGGAGGAGAGGGCAGGTAAGTCTAACATGGCATCTGATGGCACGTGAGAGGGTCTGCCACCCCACAGCCAGCCAAGTCTGGTCCCCACGCAGGGTGGGCTCCAGGGCCCACCACAGGGACCTTGCTGGCAGATTTATGTCCACCCTCCCAGGCTAGGGCGCAGCAGGAAATGATCTACGGCAGGTGAAAAGAAGTAAGAAGTTTCAAACATTTCACAACCAGTATAGAATCTTGGTGGGGAAGATTAAAAAAAAAAAGATAAAAAAATGTCAATAGCATGGTTGTTTTTTGGGCGTGTGTGGTTTTAAACAAATTTTATTAAAAGGCTAGTCTGTCCAATTAATGAGCCCTCTGGTACAAACTTAGGAGAATGCTAAACAACATCTATGCTTTGAGCTTTAAGAAAACAGCCTCAAGCTCCACCCAGCAACAGGCATTGCAGATACAACCTTCTGGCATGTATGCAACCAAGCAACTGTGGCTACAGACACAGGTGGTCTCTGGGTTATAATGCCACTGAACTTCACCTCTAGAAAGGTGGCGGCCAGCTGGTACCTGTGTGTCCGCATTTAACACTTTGATCCTCTGGGTAGAAATGAAGAGATCCACCTCGGTCATCGGCTGAGATTCACCTTCAGGAGCCTGAGAAGAAATAAATGCGCCAAGAGAAAGTTTTACTCCACTACTGTAACCCAGGTGCACAAGGAGTGGGTTAGCTCACACACAAAGGCACCAAGACACAGTCACCAGAACGGCAACGCAGACTCTGGGATTAAATTGCCGAAGCTGAAGGGACCACACAGAGGATGGACACATGGACGAGAGTTCGCAGCTCTGGGTCAGAGGGGAAAATGTGGGAGCCTCTTTGCTGCTTCCCACGTAAGCAGTAACTCAAGGAGGTAGGTTTGACTCTGAATGATGACAGGCAATGGCCCTTTCTGCAAGGGTTTTTTTTTTTTTTTTTTTTTTGACAGAGTCTCACTTTGTTGCCCAGCCTAGAGTGCTGTGGCGTCAGCCTAGCTCACAGCAACCTCAAACTCCTGGGCTCAAGCAATCCTTCTGCCTCAGCCCCCCGAGTAGCTGGGACTACAGGCATGTGCCATCATGCCCGGCTAATTTTTTTTCTCTTTATATTTTTAGCTGTCCAGATAATTTCTTTCTATTTTTAGTAGAGATGGGGTCTCGCTCTTGCTCAGGCTGGTCTCGAACTCCTGAACTCGAGCGATTCTCCCGCCTCGGCTTCCCAGAGTGCCAGGATTACAGGCGTGAGCCACCGCACCCAGGCTCTGCGAGGGTTTTGGAGCCCAACACATTGAAGGAATAAGGGCAACTAACTCATACCCGAGGACCCTGAAGAAGTCACTAAGTTTGCCCCTGCTTCAGCTGATGACGTTCATAGCAGGTGCAAATGGATCCACCGGGATGCAGTTCTGGTAAGAGGGTCTTCATGTGCCACCACAGAAACACAGAAGCAGTTGCCCACTCCTGAAGCCACCCCATTAAGAAAGAGCCCCGATGCCTCAACGTCCCGGGAGTAGTTCATAAGCACCTAGAAGCTCCACAACCAAAAAGCGCAGTCTGGGTCATTTAGGGGTTAACTCCGCACACGTGTGGTTATTAGTGAGTTTTCTTTTTTGCATCCAGCAATCTGACAGATCCACAAGTCAAACGTAACTGTAATTGAATGTACTCGAGTCCCTGCCACGTCAATGCTCCTGAACGGCTGGAACGTCTACACTGCGGTATGATTCATTTAGCATCTCCAATCTGCTCCCTGTCGTTCCTCTGAAGTGAAATGACTAATGAGCAACAGAAAACGGCCACTTTAGGCAACGAAGTTTTGAGAAACGCTGGCTTATGGGGCGGTTCAAAAAGAAATCTGAACAAAAACTTGCTGGATGCAGAAAACAAAAACACGAAAACATAAAAAGGCAAAACGGAAACAAATGAAAAGAACAGGCACAACACCAAGCTGATGAAGTTGTTTGTACTGCACCTTCTTCCTGCTTTTGGCTAATTTCTGGGCCATCTGCTTAGCATGGAACAAACAGAGACAGGAGAATAGTTAGAAAAGAATTCGCAGAGACTCAAAAGTTGCAAAGGGAGCTGACACAAAGCACCTCTGTGGGAGGTGGACTGGCTTTCAAAAAATCCCACTCTAATTGACTTGCTAAGTCAGAATTTAGTAGGTGGTGGGGGCAGTGGGATGAAGGAAATACACTGAGGTACTTCTTACACTTAACTGTAATTGATCTTTTTAAGGAACCAACTTTTGGTTCTGTTGATTTTCTTTATTGTGTGCCTGTTTTTCTAGTCCACTGATTTTAGCCTAGATCTTTATTTCCTTCTCTCCTTGGGTTTAGTTTGCTGATTTTTTTTTCTCAGCTTCCTAAGATAACATAAATTATAGCTTTTCAAACTTTTTTCCTCTCTGATATGTAAAGCTGTGAATGTCCCTCTAAGCACTGCTTTGGCTATGTCCCACACATTTTGGTATGTTGCAATTTAATTATTTTTCCGTGAAAACATTTTCTAATTTCTTCTGTGATTTCTTCTTTGAACCTCGGGTTATTTACAATTATGTTATTAATTTCACTATATTTGGGGGATTTTCTAGTTATCTTTTTGTTATTGATTTCTGAATTAATTCCATGGTGGCCAGAGAACATACTCTGTATGATTTCAATCTTTTGAAACATGCTGATGCTTAGCTACACGGCCCAGCACATGACTGACTCTGGTGAATGTGTCATTTGGACTTCAAAATATACATCCCACAGTTGTTGGGAATAGCGTTCTACCAGTGTCAATTAGGTCAATTAAATTGGTTCAGAGTGTTGTTCAAATCCTCAGTGTACTTGCTGATTTTTTGGTCTGCTTGTTCCACCATCTATTGAGAGAGAGAGGTGTTAAAATCTCCTGCTGTCTCGTAGCTATGCTATAGGGTACACACACATTTAGGATGGTACCCCTTCTTGTTGACTTGACCCTTTCATTGTGCTCCCTTCTTTATCTCTAGTAATACTTCTTGCCTTAAATTTGTGTAATATAGTTTATACCTAACTAAAAATGAATATAATTTTCCCCTATTGCTCATAATTATGATAAATGATAACACAGTTGATAAAAGCAGGGACTTTGGGGCTGGACTGTCTAAAACCAAATCCTGGCTCTGCCACCTACTAGTTATGTAACTTTGAGCAAGCGACTTAACGTCTCTGTGCCTCAGTTTCTTCATCTGCAAAATGGGGATAAAAATAGTATCTACCTCATAGGGCTGTTCAGAGGATAAGACGAATAATTACAAAGCTCTTCAAACAGTGCCTCGTGCGTTACAGGCACTCTGTGTTTGTTGTTACATGATTATAATTTACCAGTGTCATGCTGCGATTTCCTGGCTTTTGCTAAGGCTTGCTCTGTATGCAGATCTTGTACAAATGATGGTGAGTCAATGGCCAAACTGCGGACGCTGTTGTGGTGATGGGCGTGGGTGGAGGGAGAACTGCTTGCTCACATTCCTTGGTACTCACCTGGCAGGGAAGCTCTTCTGCTCCCAGCAGCACATCTCTATTTCATTAATGACTAAACTGTGTTGCCTGGACTGCCTCGCTGTAGAGAAACTGGATGAGTCAGCCATCCAGTCACCAAATAGATAATCTTTGGTTCACCTAGGAAACTAGGGCAACCCCACGCCCACACCCCGCCTCCCGCAGCTCTCACTGGTGGTCATGAGTTCGTGGAGAACAGTCTGCTCTGAAAAAGTCTGAAGGCAGCAAGTGCAAGTGTCACCCTAACTGCTGCGCACTACAGTGGAAATATTCCCGCACCGGGAAAGCAGGGCAGTGCTGACGCTACACCACACCTGCGTCAGGTATGATCTGCACGCCAGATGGCTGCCGTGAGACCTTACTGTTTGTTTTCTACCTGCCCTGAAAGGTTATGGCAGTAATATAGGAGCTTCCATTCCTTTGATACCAAACCCTAACAACTGCTGGTCAAAATTCTTCAACTCTAGGCAATTGTGACTTGAAAGAACACTTTCAAAGGAAAATAGGTCCACCACTGATGGAATACGCAAGTTCTGTTTTTTGCTATAACTAGTAATGAGGAAGAGGATCCAAAAAGCAAACTGAGTTTTATGGAAGGTATTCTCACATAAGCTTTACGAAGTTAGATATATTCTATGCCTTTAGCGTAATATTATCTTTTAATCGCTTATAATATCCAAGTGCCCTGCAACAAATTATAATTAAAAATTTAGATGTAACGTTGCCAAAGATGAGGGGTCAGAGCCAGAATGTAAAACTGGAGCAGAAAGAGGTATTTCCAAGAGAAATACAAGGCCAGCGTGCATCTTAGAGCAGGGACTGACAACATCCATTTAAAGCCTTGCGTCTCATGGCGTTGATCATGGCTTACCAGCCATCAGGGTGTGGTGCCAAGGACAACCTGTGGCACCATCCGTCCACTCGCTCAATCCACGATGCGTATTACTTACTGTTGTTAAGACACCCTAGGTTAGTCAGCCCCCTCCCTATTCTATAATTTCTTTCCCTAGCTGACATTTACTGAGCACTTGCTATGTGCCAGAATCCTTCTAAGCATTTTGCACGTATCAATGTAAGAGCTGCAATAACCCTGTGAGGTAGGCACTACATTATCCTCATTTTTCAGAAGAGGGAAAGGAGGCACAGAGAGGCGAATTAACTTTCCCAAAGTCACACAGCTGTGAAGTGGCACAATAGAGGTTAAAACTCACGCCATCTCACGCTACCCTTTAAACTACTAGTTGTGCAACCCGGGCAAGCTTCTCATCTGTAAACTGCTCAGCTTGTCTGCAAGACAGGGTTAATAACACCTACCTCACAGGATTCCCTACCCCCTCCATTTGGAGGAGTAGATGGGATAACATATATGAAGGGCCCGATGTGTCAGTATCCTCTTTACTGATTATAGACTCCTTCAAGCAAGATGGGAAATGACACGATTTAGACCAAGCCATCATGATAGAAATTTCAGTTCTGCAATGAAATCCTAATTTCTGACATTTAAAGGAAATCATAAAATAATAAAAAAAAATCTGGTCTTTGGGACAGGCTAGTAAAGCCAGATGTAAGAATATTACATAATGAATGCTCCTTACAAAAATGCATGGGCCACAAAATACCTATGCACTATTGGCGATCTAATTGCATGAGCTTTGCAAATACAGCAAGAATGGAGACGTAGACACCACACACTGCATGGACACGAAGCAGTCTCTATGGCTCAGGCAGGGCTCAGCAGGCCACCCTATCTTCTGGCTGAAGAGCAGAGAATGAAGTGGGAATGACAGCAGAATGTAGGGATGGAGAAAAAGGAAGACAAGTGAGCTACTGCACTGGCTCCAAGTCCGGTTCCCTGTAGAGAGTCAGTGGGCACGAGCCCCACACTCCTGGGGCAGAGGCGTGTCTCCACCTAGGGCACAGTAAAGACTGACAGCACGTTGGGCAAAGCTCTCCCCAGAAGTTCCTCCCAAAACATGTTCCAGAGAATACTAGCAACAAGACATTAGCAGAGGTACTATCACACGGTGATAACGTGTTCTGTGCTCAAATAATCATGGGAGCTGCTGGTTAAACAAAGGGAATGAAATTTCCTTGGCACAGGACTTCACGGAACCTTTAAGAGGAAAACCTATGTTGCAAATATCCAAAGAGGAGATCTGTTTGGTAGTGTTTCCTGAGCTTATTTGCCAGTGGAACCCTACAGTGACAAGTCCTCAGCTTGACCAGAACGCTGCAGAGCAGACAGAGAGAAGATGCTCCTTAACACTGGACGGCCCACCCTTCTCCAAGGCAGTGCACATCAGACTCTCCTGGAGGGCTTGTTAGAACAGACTCTTGGGTCCCCATTCTGGGGTACTCGGCAGGTCTGGGTCAGGCCTAAACCCCTGCATTTCTACTAAGTTCCTAGGCAATGCTGATGCTGCTGGCCCAGGGATCACACTTTGAGAACCATTGCTCTAATGCATTCCAAAAGTATATAGGGGCTTCCTGGAAGGATATTACTTCTCAAAAATCATGCACAACAAAGGCAGAAAGGACACATTAGAGGAGGACCAAAGATGGAAAAAAAAAAAGTTGAAAAAAATGGCAGATGTCTTCTAATTCTGCTATTGTGTTCAGGCATGTCTTATTTCTTATATTTTGGTACGTAGAAAAGCCTTTTAATTTTCAGATAACTGGGCTGCCTTGTATTACTGTTCCTTAAACATTCATTTTGGCTTCTTTTATTGGACTGCGAGTTTCTCAAGGTCAAGAACTGTGTATTGGTTAATTTTTATTCCTAAAATGCCTATCACTGGAGTCAGAAGTCTACACAGGGACAGTTTGCTTTTTGGGCCAAATTCCTTTGTTTTCTTCTCACATTAAGTTGAAAATGCCTAGCCAACCACGGCTCCAAATTCTCTCTCCATCTGGCAAATGACACTGTAAATTCTTTGTTAAATTAAGAAAACAGTAATCCTTACAACTCCAAGTGTAAATCCAATGAGCAGTGTCCAATTCTCGTGTATAGTTGGTGCTACATGAGTGACAGATACCACAGTCAACAAACAGAACAAAAATTAAAGACTGCTTTGAAATGGAAACCTACGCATCAGGGTCAGTCTGCTCAGGGATAAAGCAGCACAAATACCAGGACACATGGTGAGGTCTCACTCACATCCAATCGGTCAAACCAACAGTGTAGGCAGAGGAAAGAGAGAGGGACAAAATGGGGGTCCCTGCGGGGAGGGAGGGAGGAAGAAGGAAGCAAAGAAATAAAAGGAGGAAAGCACTCCACCTTTGTTTAGGTGAAACCAACGAGTCTGAAATTACTAATCAGCTTGGGGTTAAGGACATTGCTAAATGGATTGCAAAATAGATCCATAGAGCTTTGCTTTCCCCTTACTTCCTGGGTAGACACTATAAAATCTGTAGCCTCGCTATGCTCTGTGTCCTTTCTGTTGAGGTGGTCTAGATAACTTGTTCCTGAAACGTCAGTCTCTCTTTGAGAAACAGTGCGGTACCACCTGCCTTAGAGAGCGGCGTCTCCCAGGCACGTGTGGACACCATGGTGCAAGCTCCACTTGAGCCCAGCCCAGAAGGCTCCGGAGAAACCCTCTCTGTCCTCAGCTTCCCTCTGCATGTGACAAAGTCTCTGTGCACACTCCCTGACACAGCCACTTTCTAGGGAGTGCTGAAATAAACAGCCATCTCCACTTACAATTGAAAAATGCTTCCGGCTGGGTATAACATCAAACAATCTGACGAGCGTTTAAATGGATGTAAAAGGAACACAAAGCAGAAAATATTTAATGATAGGCAACAGTTCCTTCCAACGCGTAGAAGCACATTGTAAAATGATACTTGTAAGTTATAAATGAAACGTAACCATTTAATTTTACCACTCTATAATGAATTCCTCACACTAGAGTAATTTGCTTGTAAAAATAAATATATGTTTTCCAGATGCACACTCTGCTCCAGGCAGGTCTAAAATGTATTTATAAACACAAAGCCTCTATCTTGCTTGTTCTGATCGACAGAGCCATCTAATTTTTGGTTCAAATGAACTGTGGAACTTCTGGATACTAACTCTTTGGAAGCTTCCAAGTAAAATTTCTGATTTCTTATGAGGGAGCTGGACTTTAAATAAAAAATAACAACACTAACGGGTACCACTGGGGAAATAAAATATAATTCACGATATAATTGGCCCTGGTTGGGATCTGGTACAGGGATGCTGCAGTCTGCCCTGAACGCTGCTGTATGTTCAAGTGACCTGCCTGCCTTTCCCCCTTAAGGCCATCTGAGTACTACCTGCGTGTCGCCGGGGAACGGAAAGACAGATGCTCTATCTGTAGGAATCCAAAGCTATCAGAAGGCAGATAGGCAAGGTGCCCAAAATGAAATCAAACCTTAAGGGTTTTGAAAGCTTGATGGATAGAACTTAGGAAAAACTAACCTCAAAGCAACACGCAGTTTTCTGTCTCAGGAGTCTTGAGTGCGCCTTTGGGGGCAGAAACTGCTGCTTTGTTCTGAGAGATCCACCTGAACGGGCCCTGGCAGCATTCCTTGATGGGGGCTCTCTGGCATCTTAGTAGAGATGAATCTTGGCCGTGTGGCTCTGTCTTGGATTTTACCGGGCGTTGAGCACACTTGGCTCTGGCCCAGTAAATGCCTCCGGTCACCGTGACAACCAGAAGTGGGCCCCCCCCCCCCCCGCTCCATTTCCAAACACATCTTACGGAGGCAGTCCCCATCTGTCAGAGACCCCGAGTGAGGCATGCCAGGTCTTTGTACTCCTGTGGACGCTGGGGAAGCTCACGGCATTGCGTGCCTGGGAGACCAGGTGCTGTTTGGTAACTGTGGGACATGTGGAGTTAGAACTGCGTCCCCGTTGACTTTGTTTTTAATGTTCTCTGCTCTGTATGAAATAGGGTGGGACCATGCCTGGAAAGTAGCTTGAGAGGTCTGTGCATTGCTATTTTGAACGCTGTGCCTGGAATATACTAAACGAAGATGGGGAGACCTGCTGGCAGGAGTTACCTCTGTAGGAAGGGGAGACAGGGAAACGGAGTCAGGCCAAGTCTGGACAGGCAGCTCCATAGGAACCTGGTATGTTCCCCCCCAGCATTACTGAGTGTGAGAGTCCCCAAAGGTATGAAGGTCAGACTCTTATGGGCTTGTCCTGTTGAGAGCCACGGGGCAAGAGGCATCTCTGTGGGTGGGGTGGGGCTTCCCTGGAAAGAACTAGACCTTCCCCCGGCCATCACCCTGGGAGAGGCTCATTTCTGGAGAAGACATAAACACTGCAGAAGTGGGCCTCAGGGCAGGGCCTCTGGGGTCCAGACAGGTTTGTGTGTCCCACGTGGCATGGCTGCGTGGGTCCCTGACACGTGGGAGAACCTAGTGGGTTCTGCGAGGAATCTTGACGTCGGGTCTGGCCCATCAGTGTTGGGACAGTAGCTACGTTTCAGGCAGTTGTAAGTTACTCCCTGGTTTAAGTCCTCATTCCTGAACCTCAGTAGTCACGGCAAAAGCTGCAGCATGGGCTTGCTGGACTGTGCGGAGTTGAGGGAAGGGCCAGCTGTGAGCTGGGGAAGAAGTGCTCCCTCCCAGTGCAGAGCAGCGGTGAGATCAGGCGCCATGGAGAAGAGGGGGCAGTGAGAGGGCCTGGGGTCACTCACAGGGTCCTGGCAAACTGCAGCTGCCCAGGTAGCCGAGGGCTCCGAGGCACCGTAGTCAGGGCATCAGTGGAAATGGGAGCTAGTTAATCTTCACCACATGGCAGAGCCTGGACATGTGACTATCACAGCAATCAGCTCAGGTAAGAGGCCCAGACCAGCCACCTCTGGAACTGCTGGTCACTGCCACCCTCCACCTCTCAGGTACGTCTCACCTCGCCAGGCCTCCCCCGGCTCCTGGGGCACTTTGTACCCGACAGACCGCTCTCCTCCTCCGGCCTGATTCATTGTGTCTTCATTTGTGCTGTTGAGCTTGAGGGCGGGGATCTCACTTTACTGATCGCTAGGTTTCCTCCCTCCCAAAACCCTGCACAGCCCTGCATATCGACATGCACGAGAAATATTTCTTATGTGAGTGAGAGATTAAGGACTCTCAGTGACTGCCTTGTGCTTGTCCTTCTTTGTCATCCCAGTTACCACACAGACACCAGGATGCAGGGAATGTGAGAGAAGGTGTGAAATGGGGAAAGGTTGCCTGAGGGAGGAATGCACTTTGACCTGTTAAAACTGGATAAAACTAGCTCTGGTTAAGCCCTAACCTGTTCCGCCTCACTGGAAACACCTGGCTCTGGGCCTCAACAGTGATGCTGCCCCTCCCTGCTCATGGCTCTGGGTGGCTGCCCAGTGGTACCAGGTGCTGGTGGCACAGTGGCATGTGGATGGCATGAGCACACTCTCAGTGTCCCTTTAGTCCTGGTTTGCCCGTGATTCTCGGTGGTCTTGGCATCACGGTGGAGATTCTAGAGCTCTGCATTTCCATGGCAACAAACTGGGTGTGGCTGGTTCAAACTAGCTGTGAATGATTTGAACCAGATGAAAGCGGTTCTTCCCAGATCTTATAGGCTCGCCCCTTTTAAGCCTTGATAAAACAGATTCCAACAGGTTACAACTGGCTCAAACTAGTTTAACCTGGGTTAGACTTGCTCTGCTTGTTCAGACTAGCCAGGTTAGATTTGATCAAACGGTTCCTTTTACTCCAAGCAAGGCAGTTCAGTCTCGCTTGAACAGGGTCAACTGGTCCAAAAGCAACGCCACCTAATTTGAACCAACTCTGTAACACGAATGTTTAAGTCGCTGATCTCTACCTATCAGTGTAAATCCAGTGATAAATGGCTCACATTTGAGACATAATACTCAAAATGACTTCCCTTCCTCGTTATACCAACTTTTCAAGGTTTATAATCATATGCACTTTTTCCAAGTAGATTGTGTTTATAAAGACTCCCGTACACTTTAGAAATCTTTTCTCTGTTTAGAACTGTTAGCAGGCACGTGTACGAGTACCACGTGTGATGTTATCTCAATCCACTCTCCTCTAAGTTGGGACTAGACAGAGCTGTGGGCTGACGCTGTGACTTGTTCAGGTGCTGTATCTGCCCAGCGTCCCCCTCAGAGCACCCAGGCCTCCTCACCTTGATCCTGCTCACTGCTTCCTGGGCCTGCATCATGCGCACATTTTTGGAGGGAGTTTTGTCTGAGAGCAGCTGGGTGGAGCCAAGGTAGTTGGCGGCAAAAATGATTCCATCGATCAAGTCTTCAGGGTCGCAAGGTCCAGGAACTGTAATACACAGAGCCACAGTGGTGAGTGAAGCCACCCTGGGGCAGGTCCAGACGAACCCCGAATGGCGCACCACCCTCCCCTACACCTCGCTACTGGCACAGGTGGGCCAGGTGCCGAGGTCCCTGAGCAGGTGAGTTAACCCGCTGGTCTGAGGCATCATTCTGTGTCTGCCTTCACCCACTCCTCATTTTCAATAGAAGGCACAGTTTCTTAGAGTAACTGACCCAAGCCATATACTGTAAGAAATGATTTGACTATTTACTTAAATACGAAACATAAAATCCAGTGACAAAGGATATTGTTTTTCTTGTTAGACTGTGAGCTCTTTGGGGACAAGGACCATGTCAGGCCGGGCACGGTGGCTCACGCCTGTAATCCTAGCACTCTGGGAGGCCGAGGTGGGCGGATCGTTTGAGCTCAGGAGTTCGAGACCAGCCTGAGCAAGAGCGAGACCCCATCTCTACTAAAAATAGAAAGAAATTATATGGACAGCTAAAAATATATATAGAAAAAATTAGCCGGGCATGGTGGTGCATGCCTGTAGTCCCAGCTACTCGGGAGGCTGAGACAGGAGGATCCCTTGAGCTCAGGAGTCTGAGGTTGCTGTGAGCTAGGCTGACGCCACGGCACTCACTCTAGCCCGGGCAACAGAGTGAGACTCTGTCTCAAAAAAAAAAAAAAAAAAGGACCATGTCATATTCATCTCTGACTCTCTTGTGTCTTAGTGTCTGTCACCCAGTCGTTTGCCAGATAAATGCTTGGGTGAATACATGGCTTCTCATTAGAAAAACTCATTTTACAGCAGTTCCTATTATTTGCTGTCCATTCATATCTCCTTCCTCCATGCAATCCATAATGGAGAAAGCAAATTTTCTAAATCAGAAAAATAGGGTATTTGTTTTGGAATGTCTGAATTCCTATAACGGCCTCCAATCCCAATTCTGCAAGACAGATAACATTACCCCAAAGCCAGGGCGCCATGCTGCTGATCTTGCTAACTTACAGGCTATCATGTTCCTGCTCTGTGTCCACACACAGATCAATTCCAAGGAAAATCAAAATTTTCTGTTCTCATTGACCAGCCTTTTAAATCAAACCTATATTAAATATTTTTGCTGGGAGGCATCTGGTTCTAATCACAATTGCCTGAAAACTCTACCCAAAATTAAAACATGTTTAGGACTAACACACAACTTTCTAACAGGTTCACTAAGAAAGGCATTTTAATCTTCAGTTGAAATCTATGTATTTTCTTTGACTTGAATGCCGTATCTGGGGAGACTAAAATATACATTTTCACCTACTGTCAAAACCTCAGGGTCTTAAATTAGATAATTTGAAATGGAAACAATTTGCTTTTTCCTCTTGGAGGATTAATCCGAAATGGTTTTTATCCCTAAACGTCAAGTTCATCTTGAGCTTACACAGCTGCTTCCGAGGATAAGCTACTTATCAGGGCAACAGACTTAAAATAATCTATTCATTTTTCTAAACTAAAGTGGAGGTTGAAACAAAGAAAGTAAAAGTGCGGATCCTGAAAATCTTGAGGCCTGGTGGGATGGATATGAAGACAGAGGGAGTTTCTTAACTTCTGAAAACTTCCTAATGTGCTCTCATGGAATTTTAGAGCTTCACAAAAATGATGTAAATAATTTACAGGTTACTTGAGAAAGAAACCTGAGTAACTAAACCAAAACTATGACCTTGTCCTGGGCTTCAGGCCTGGCGGTTCGTGAAGGTTGATGAATCCTGGTAACTCGTTCCCAGGCAATGGAACACACTGAATGTTCACTCACAGGATCCAAAGGCCAGACAGACCTTAAAGAGACGTCTAGGCTTTCTCTAGCTTCCAGAAAAGCCTCCTTCAAGGAAAACGCAGTCATCCACCCTGGCTCAGAGCATCTGAACTGCCTCCAGCCAGAGGGCGATTCTGCGTGAATAAGAAACAGCTGCCCCCTGTGGATGGCACGAGCTCAAGCTGGGGTCCAGAGCTGGGGCTGAATTTTGGCCCCGCTAAGCCTCTTGACCGGGTGCCCTTGTGCAGTGAACAGCCTGCTCAACCATGTGTGGCAGCCCCATAGAGAACACTGGTTCCAAGGAGAATTGTGGAGTCAGCCAGCTGGTGCACAGCCCGGCTCTGTGTTGCTAACTATGTGATCTTGGGCAAGGTTCTCACCCTCTCAATGCCTCAGTTCTCTCATGTACAACATGGGCATAATAGTAAAACCCCCTTCCCAAGACTAATGTGGGGATTTAATTAGTTCTTACATGGAAAGTGGCTTAGAACAGTCCCTGGCAGACAGTAAGTGCTCGATACATGTTACTATTACTAGCGCATCCAAGCAATAGATGGGAATTACTGGGAAGGTATTTCTTATAAAAAGGACCAAAATTTCTCCCCTAGTTAAATTTCATTCCCACTTGAATTTTTCTTGATGAACGTTAAGAGGTGCACTGGCTGAAAGTAAGGAGACCTGGGTTTCAGACCCAATGTGGCCCTTTCCAAGCTGTCTGGACACATGGTAAAGCCCACAGCTTCACCCCCTGCCTCAGGAACTTGATCCACATAATAAGCAAAGGCAGGGAGGAGGATTTTTGAGAAGTTACCAGCTATTGTACTTTCAGTCTAAGATACCAAGACTGTTAACACTGTGAATAAGTGACTTTGTGGCCTTCCTTCCTCAGTATTGTCTTATTATCTTAGTGCTTCCAATGCCCCAAATGCTAGAAGATTCATGAATGACTCAGTGCTCAATATTTTTTTTCAGCTCTTACCTTCAACGTAGGTTGGGAATGAAGCCAAGCTTTTTCTTGACTGTAATTAAGACAAAGAGGTTTCAAAGGGGGCAGAGCGTGATGAAATATGCATTAACACAACCATCCATGCAACATGAAAAATAAATACATCACCAATTATTAACCAGTTGTTGAACATTTTGGGTTAGAGAAAGTGAAGTGTGGATAAACATATGCATTTATTAGTAAAGGTTACCTAAAACCCAGAACACTTCACTCATATTTTAGGTAATCTGAAAATCTTAAAATTCACAATCAGAGAGGTACCTGTTGGCTTAAAAAAAAATCCCACAGACCAAAACCTGTAATCAGCAACAGCAGTAAAAAGGGCACAATTTGTGTCCTTAAGAATCTGCATTTCCATGTGAAAAACTCATTAGTAAAAGCACCACTATTATATGCTGAAATGAAGAATTCTCTTAGAGAATTTTATGTCTTTGCCACAGTGATCTCTCACTGTGCTAAAAATGTGTGCCAGAGTTTTTTGAAATCTCTTCCTTTCACCTCTTACAGATGTATATTAGTTGATAAATTCCATTATATAAATCATTTTTGTGTGCTACCTTAAAATAAGAACACAACAAAGGAGCAATTAAAAAACTCTGGAATTTATTCTATTAACACCTCAGAGCAAAGCTTAGTCTTCTAACAGCACAGTTGGAAGTGGAGACAGTGGGCAGAAGGTTCTAGAATCTGACAGGATGGCAGCTTACATGCCTGCTCTCAAAGGACCAAAACTCACCATAGGCTCCTCTCACAAGCAGATGTCCTCGACATAACTCTGAGTGAGATAAGAGTAGAAAATTCATTCCCGCTTCAACTAATAATAGAATCTGTAGCTGCCGTGTCTGGGGCAGGGCGGTGCACGCATTGCAGGACAGCAGAGAGCTAATATTAAAGACAAGAGTCCCTAAAATGGGCAGAAGGTAAGGTTTGCATGGCCAAGCTTTTCACTGCTGAGAATCTACCAGGTTTTAGATGATCATTTAAATAGACACCTTTAAGAGAAGGGGTATCTAGCGCTGCACAGCTGCTCCACTGGCTGACTTGAACAGGTGGTATACTCTGGGGTACCTCGGGGCTGGAAGGGGAAAGGGCTCTGGGTGAGGGCTGGGATGTCATAGGGAGTGACTATATTCTAGCACTTTACACTGTGCTCTTTACTTGGAAGATGGGAATGGCAAAGAGATGATTAATTAGTTAATACCTGTGCAACGTTCTAAAAATAGTAGTGTTGCTACGTGAAAAATTGGGGGCAGTTAAAGAAATATGGTGTTAAAACTCTAACTCAATTCAGGACAATGACAAGGATTCAACACTAATCACACAGGGCAGGCGTGCTTGCTGGGATGCAATGGCTCCTCACACCGAGGAGGGCAGGTCGCTTGTGCACCAGGAATGGAAGGTTCCTGGCTGCTAATGCATTTATGGAAAAATGCACACAAAGCAAAAGCCAGGATACGTGGATGGAGGAAAGAGAACTCTAGTTTTTGTAGTGCTTTACCCAGGCGAGAAAACAGGCCCAGGTGAGGGTCAACAGCTAAGTCTGTCTCATTCTGGTTGGTTTAAAGAAAAAAAAAAAAAAAACAACTCTATGGTATACAGACAGAAGCTCGATTCTTCATAAGGGCTGAAGACTTTTAAATTATTATTTCCCAACCATCTCCCTTCACTTGACCCAAGTAGCTAGAGCTCTGGTGTAATGAGAGTTTACTTTGTGAAATCAAAATGGCTTAGCCTCCAGGCACATCCAAGAAGCCAATTCAGATTTTCTTAGACTATTAGAATACTTTTCTGAATGCTAATCTTGAAGACAGTGTACAGATTTTGGCAGAAGCTACAAAAGAATTACTTTAGTCTATAGCTCGAAAAGCTGCCATTTTATTTAGAGCTACAATGGAGGGCATTGGATACATTCACCTATTTTCTATTCATGAACTCATGACTAGCTTTCTTTTAGTCTCTGGGATAGTAAATTTTTGAAAAAATAAGGTTTTGTAGAATGAAAGAATCTATAATTATTGCACACAAGGAAGATTTTCATCATTGTTTCTAAGGATATGCAGAAACATGTGCCAAGTCTTGTAGGAACTGAGAAACTAACAAATTTGCCTTGCTTATTATATCTGATGCATAATCAAATGCTGAATATTCAGATGTCTGATTAGCCCTTTGTTTTCTCACATGTGGATGGAGATGAACATCAGTTGACCCTTAACATTCAAGAATTAATAAATATAGTTGTACTTAAAAAGCCAAAGGCTAAGGTCTATGGGATTTTCCTGGGGGTCACACAAACCAAACCGTGTGAAGACCTTGGATGCGTGACAATTGGAATAATGACAGACAAGCGACCCTGTCCACACAGCCTGTGATCCGCAAGCACGTTCCACCCTAGGAGCTCAGATCCTGTTGGTTAGGAGCATGGGCCCACAAGAGCTCTGGATTCAAATTCTGGCTGACAACTTATGAGCTCCGTGACCTCACGTAAGTTACTTAACCTTTAAGCTTCCTCACCTGACAAAGGAGGACAATGATAACTACCTCAAAAAATTCTTTCAAGAATTAAATATGAATGGATTAGTAAACTGTGGTATATGCATACCATGGAATATTACTCAGCTATAAGGAATAACAGAGATACGACATCTCTATGGTTCTCCTGGGGAGAGTTGGAACCCACTATATTAAGTGAAGTATCCCAAGAATGGAAAAACAAACATCACATGTACTCACCAGAAAATTGGTTTCCCTGATCATCACCTAAATTCACATCTGGGAACGATACCAATCGGATATCAGACTGAGGTAGGGGGTGGGGGGAGGGGATGGGTGTATGCCTACATGATGAGTGCAATGTGCACTGGGGAACGGACACACCTGGAGCTTTGACTCGGGGGGACAGGTGGTACATGGGCAACGTATGTAACCTGAAATTCTGTATCCCCCATAATAAGATGGAAAAAAAAAAACCCACTTCATTAAAAATGCTGGTTTTCTGAAAAAAAAAAAAAAAATTAAATGAGATACTATTTGTGATTTGCTCAGTGCAGTGTCTGGAGCACTGTGAATGTTCAGGAAATGACAATACTCATTACTGTTATTCCACTGCAGCTGTCATTGTTTCCTTCTTCTATTTGTTCTCACCTGTCCATGTGCTATGAGTAAAGTACGAAGCAAACTGTGGAATGGCAGGACCAGCAGAAACTGTGACCCTGTCACTCCTGTTCCAGTGGCCTAGGGTCTAAGGAGCAACACCAGAGGAGGTCAAAGTATATTTCTAGTCTAAGTTCTAATGTTGGTGTCATTGCAGAGAAGGTCTCTCTATGTTAGTTTGGTTTGATATGAATATAGTAACAAAAAAAATACACTTCTCCCTTGCATAAATATTTACTGGCAAATATATGCGTATTCAATGATACTTTAAGGGTAAATTTTAACTAAGACTCTCTTTAGAAGCGATCTGCCACTCAGGTTAAAACAGAGTGTTTTCTTTCATTGCATTTAACATAAAATTATCAGCAAAAGGAGGGAAAATGAGACCATCGTTCATTATGTGGTTTACCTCTTTAACACATCTCTTCAGCGTTGATTAGGAGCATCTATATTTAGAGTGAGCTGAGCCCATGCACAGGTTATGGTGCAGGCCAATGTTTACCTGATGCTGCTGGTTCACAAGAAGGTGTGGGGGACAGCCAGGTATAAAAGGACATCAGGTACAGGAGAAGGCAGTGGCTGCCCCACCTGCCCTTTTCTAGCCCCAGAGACCTCAGTGGGAGCAGGTAAGACTATTCTCACTTAAACATTCTCCATAAGCAGGGCAACTATAGGACTTGTCCAAAAGGGACACGTTAGAGCTGCACTGTCCAGTAGTCCCCAGTGACATTATTTAACATGGAGTAAAATGAGAAACTCAGTTCCTCAGTCCCACTGGCCACAGTTCCAGGGCTCAGCAGGCACATCAGGCTAGTGACTACCATACTGGACAGAAGCAGAACATTTCCATCACCGTTCTGCCGGACAGCACTATTGTAGCAAGTGAGAAGGGGCACTCACTAGGTGGGCTGCTTGGATGATAGGTGGGAACTGGAACCAGGCCCCAGGTAAACTGAGATATGCAGTCACCCTGTTCTTATGCAAGGTAATTCACTTGGGCCTGAAATAGATGGGTGTTTAAGAAACCAACCCATTTTCCAAAGCACACGGCAACTGCAAATCCATGGTATCAGAAGGCACGTAATGCCATGAGGAAGGATGCTGGTCCATGCAGCATCTGGTGTCCAGTATTCAGTGCTGTCCAACAGAACTTTCTGCAATGATGCAAATGTTCTGTAATCTGCCGTGACCAATACAGTGGCTACTAGTCACAGATGGCTACCGAGCACTTGAAATGTGGCCAGTGTGCTTAGGATGTGAATTTTTCATTTTATTCATTAATTACATACCCGTGGCCAGTGGCTACCAAATTGGATGAATTGCACATTGGAGAGGAGAAATCAGGATTTTTCTCCCCAGGTTAACCTGGGTCAGGAGCTCTGGAGGGGGCTGTATTAGAAAGCACGGAGCAGTATTAGGATATAGCAAAACGGGCTGACAGCTTTGGAGACACAACGGCACCCTACCTCTTTATTTGTGGAAGCTTCCGTGGGGTCACCGGGGTGAAGAGGTGTACTCGATGACTCGGCACCCAGGGGTGAGGAACTGCCAGGAGACGGAGACTAGAACACAGCAAGAGGATAGACACAGTGAGAACCCGAGGGACTCGGCAACACCCGGCTCGGACAGAGAGCAAAGCAGAACGCAACCCCACCAACATTTCAGTGGGGAGAAAGCCTCTTTGGAGCGAAACCGCCAACCATACATAAAGCACCTGCGGTTTTCAAGCTTGCTTTCTCAGTTCCCTGCCATGCTTTTAACGGAGCTTCTATAGCTCTGGGTCTTTTTTCCCTGTAGGCCAACTGTTGAAAGAAAATATAGAAAAAGTTGAATATCAAACTTAACATCCTAAATGAATAGAGCTAAGGGTATTACACAAAAACATTTAAAAAATTATTTTCTTACTGAAAGATGAAAACACTCACGGTGCCAAATGTCTTATAAAATCACCTGCCCGAGATGATACGAATGGAAAAGCAAAAATTAAAATGCATATTTTTAAAGAGGCAGCTGGGACTGATTTTGATGGCTGGAAGCCACGCTACCTGTAATTTTCCTAGTCAGTTCAGATTTTGGATATTTTGTCAGATTTCATGCACAGGCCATTGAACATGGAGAGGAATTTCAGCATTTCAGCATCCAAACCACCTACCCTTGGATGAACAGTTCAAAAATCCTTTGTCAAATAGTATGTTTGAAAATAAGGCTTAGAAAAATAGGTTCAGGGAGAATGGCCCCTCTCGGGTATGGTATTGCCTCAGTCGATGGGGCCCCAGCTCCTTGTACTGCCAGGCCCTGCTAGAAGGAATATGAAGCTCCCAGGTCGGCACGCACAGCAGGTGCTCCATAAATACCTGCTGAATGGATGGCCCAATAAAGCAAGCAGGCACCGGGATGGGACTCATACAGGCCCTGAAAACACTCCCCAGGCGATACCCAAACAATGCTGTGTGCTCCTGAAATCTTGGGAGATGAAGGGCATCTTCAGGGGCATCACAAGGAGGCTTAAGAATTCTGCAGCGAGGGTCCTCTGGGAGGAAGGATGCCCTGCTTCACAGCATGTTGGTGTGTTTGACAGGAGGCATAAAACAGAGAGAAACCACACAAGGATGTATTCTCTCAGGAAGCGTGGGGATGTGAACTTGCCTAAAGAAAGCAAGAGAACACTAGTGCTTGCTTGAACCTGAGTCTGATTTCTTGACGCTGGCTCCCCTGGCAAAGGAGAATGTTTCACATAGCAGTGACGTGGGGGTGGGGTACACTCTCAGTGAGCACTGTGTGAAATAATAAAAAAAAGCAATCCTTTCCAAAAAAGTCTAAATTACAGGAAATATAGGGGATACCAAATGCACAGAAAGATGATGCAGTGAGATTCACTATCATTCAGACTAAGAAGTCGTGCAATCCTACCCCATGGCTGTAAGGCCTGGATCTGTTTCCCATGACCACATATACCTAATTCTGGGCAGCGAGGTGAGGACCAATGAGCCCCTTAAATATTCACATGCAGAAATCAGACTGTCTGCAGTAAAGCCAAGAGGGCAGGCACGGTAACAGCAGCCATAAACAATCCCAGGCCTCACAGCCCCTGGCCACAATAAAGCAGCCTTGTGTGCCTTTAAAAAGAAACACACAGGATTTTTCATTCGACACCCGAGAGCGCTGGTGGGTACTTACTGATTTAGCTCTATGTTTGGCTTACTCAATATTAATGCAGTGAAGTCTTCACGAGGATTTAATGCCTCTAAATTTTGCCAGTTTTTCAAATCTGAAGAGCTTCCTCAGGTATTTATGGCTCTATATTTTTGCCCCCAAGTAATTTCCTCTGTCACCAAGAATTTAAGGGTCTCTGGCCCCTGGGGAAGCCAGTGCAGCTGGATGCTCTTTAATTGCTTGGTTTTGAGGGCTGTGTAACACTTTCATTTAAAAAATATCCCCTACAGTGTCTCACATTTCCCATTTCTCTATTGCTCCAAGTCTTCTAAAAATGGATTCTTTACAACTTAGTGGGCACCGGATGACCTTAGGATGATGGGGGAAGACAGGTCATCTGGACAAGGAGCAGCAGTGCAGAGAGGGAGGTCAGACCCCACAGTAAAGTGAGGTGACTAGTGCTGGGCATCCACCATGTGACGCCAGTGATGAGGCACAAACAAGGCACTGCCCTCACAGAGGCTCTGGTGGGACCCACACCCACCTCAACAGGGACCCCTTCCCCTCGGACAGCTGAGGCTCTAGCCTTCTGCACGTGCTCAAGCTCATTCACGTTCCCTTCCATTGCACCTGCAATTAACGACCTCCACTTAGAGACCTCTCCCTCATTCCCTCCCATGTTCAATGCTCAATGTGAAAGCACTCATCTGGCTGAAGCCTTCTCAGATGCTATGTGCAGTGCACTTCTCTCTGATGGCATGTGCCCGTTGTGTAATTATCTGTTCACGTGTACATCCCTCCACCCCCAACAGCTCTTGGGCAGTAGGAACCTTGTCTCATTTGTTTTCATCATCCAAGTGCCTACCCTTGGGTCTTGTAACCAGTAGGCGCTCAGTAAATGTTTGCTGAATAAATGATTTTAATATAGCTCTAGCTTTACAATGTTTTCCAACTTGCATGGAAAGCAGATACATTACAGATCCACCCACCGCTTTCTTTGATTATTTTCTAGCACCCTTCCACTGCTGTGTGTTGAACACTCAATCTGCATTTTGAATTACAGAAATGGTCTTCGCCTGTGAAGATTTTAACCTCGGCTCTAGCAAAGCTCTTTTGAAGCAGAAAGCTGTCTCCAAATGAGAGGACCCCATCTGGTGGAAGCCTACAAATCGCCATACCATTGTTGAAATGTCAAGAGTGGACAAACACCTTTGGAATAGACACAGTGCCCGTGAAGCCTGAAAGATGGTGTTAGTATTCAACTCATCTCCAATGTCTGCTTTAAAAGCCCTTTGCATCCTACTTCCAATTTCTACCTTGATACACTCTTAAAAGTGGACGAAAAAACCACAAGTTACATAATATTTTTTTACTTTCAAAGAATATATTGGAGGCAAAATCTAGCCAATTTTGGTAGATATAATAGAAAAAGTAAAAATTATCACATATTCCTCTGTCTGGAGTCTCATGCCTTCTGGGCTACTGGATGGATATTCAATGTTAAACAATGAGATCATTTGCCTATGGGGATGGGAAGCAAATGTGGGTTGGGAATTCACAAAGGTAAGTGCTGAACGTGGACGTCTATCTAGGATGGAGCATTCAGAGATGCCTTATCCATAATTCCCTTCTCTATGTAATTACAAGAGGTCTCCTTAAGATCAACAACTTGTCTTCTGCAGATTATGTTCTAGCAGATTGTCCACAACTATGATCTAAATTTTACCAACTCAGCTCTGGGACTCCACAGAGCAGAGCTCCTAGCCTGAAGACTTAGGTTCTTCAACGTCAAGACAATAATGGATTGTCCTGTCCACTGGCACTGGAGCCAGAGGTGGCCTAGGGATGCAATGATCATTTTCATTCTGATAGAACATCTCCTAGGGCAAAGACTGCACAGCTGGTGGTTGGGGTGAGACAGGAAAATGGCTCCAGGGACTTCCAGGCTATGCTTGTAAGGAGGAAAATCAGCACATGAATAATTATTATTCATTGATTCCTTCAGCAGACATCTCAGTGCCTACCTGTGTTCCTAACACTGGGCCAAAGAACAAAGGGAAGGAGATAGGTTTCCAGAGAATGGAAGGAGGCAGATTATAAAGGCAGGGCCGCAGCAGGTGGCTGGGGCATTAACCTGTACAGTGGGGGCACAGAGGGGAGGGTGTGTATCAGGCAGTGCTTCCTGGGGGAGGTGATGCTTCAGCTGAACCCTACACACTGCAGTGTTCACAGAGTGGGATGGGACAGGAACAGCGCAGCTCTGGCTGGGTGGGGAGAGAGGAGGCTGCGAAGCTGGGCAGGGAGTACCACCGGAGCCACCCTGAGGGTGACACAGGGCCTTGCCAATAGCTCCTACTCTCTGTCTACTGATCTGCAGCTCTCAGAGAAGAAGCCCAATGAAGGCACTTTGTAATGATTTCCTGAGTTGAACAGGAAGATCTAAAGGAGTGAGGGATCGAGTTCCACTCTCAACCCTCTTCCCTTTCCCTTGATCCTTTTTTAGTCCCTGAAAATCTGCAGTAAGAGAAGATGAAAACTGGCCAAGTTGATGGGATGATCATGAGAATACCCCTAAGCTGGAGGTGAGGGCCCCCTGCCTCTTTCCTTTAAGGACTGAGGCAGGACCTGCAAGAGCAAATCCATGATTTGGAGAGGGGTATAGAGACACGGAAAGACTTCTGGAGAAATTCTAGTCAAGGGACACACAAAAAATGAGTTCTATCTGGGCCATTTGTTCATTTACCCCACCCTGAAGTGCTGACAGAGTCTGAGTAAGCCCAGATTCCTGCCTGCCCCCAAGAAGGTCCAGGTCTATCAGGGGAGCTAGAGCTATAGATTACAAATAGAGGGTGTCCTCTGTAAACAGTGGTCATTGTTTAAGTCCCTACAGGAAAAGAAAAGCTGTAATGACACAAAAACAGTCATGAATGAGCCGACTACTTATAATGTGCTATAGTTTGAGTGTGTGCCCAGAATTCATATGTTGGAAACTTGGCCCTTAATGTAGCAATGTTGAGAGGTAGGACCTTTGGGAGGCGACTCTGTCATGAGGGCTTTGCCCTCATGAGTGGATTAATCCATTCATGGATGAACTGGCTATTGAGGGAGTGGGTCAGTCACCATAAAGTGGGTCTGTTATAAAGGCTAGTCTGGTCTGGTCATCTCTTGTGAGGCCCTCACCATGTGACGCCCTGTGCCCTACCAGTAAGAAGGCCTGAACCAGAAGTGGCTGCTTGACCTTGGACTTCCCAGCCTCCAGAACTATAAGAAATAAATTTCTTTATCAATCACCCAGTCTCAGGTATTCACTTATAGAAACAGAAAACGAATGAAGATACAATGTCAGTGCCCACTTGAACAGCCCTCCTCCCCAGACACTAGGTCCACTTCTTGGTCAACTGGTCTCCAGCTGACTGTCGGGACCACGTGACATTATGGGTCAAAACCAAAACAAAAACAGCAAATACAGTGCAGAGAGGTGCAAATACTGCAAAAATAAATAGATAGCAGAATTGCATAAAGTTGAAGAAGGCAAATTGGGGAATTGCTTAACCCTGCTACCGACAATGGAGGAGTTGGCAGAGTTGCACCAGTCAATTAAGAAGCAATAAATGGAAAGAATGATAACATCAGAACACCAGAGATGCTTTGAAAGAGAATGACAGGAATATGTAATAATTAGGAGAGGCCCTTAGGAAAATTGAGTCAGCCCTTAAATATTTTTGCTGAAATGCTTCTCTTCATGATCGTAATGACCTTTTCTGATCATGCCGCAAAAGTCACATGTGAACTGAAGGAGACTATTTTATTGTGTGATTCAATGGCTTTTTGGTGAAAAAAAAAACAAAAACTAAAATCAATACTAAATCAATATAAAATCAATGCTACTACTCTGTTCTAAGAATTTGCTTGTAGTTGGAATTACAACCTAGGTGCTGTTAGTCAAAAGATAAACTAAGATTGTATTTATAATTTTTAGCATTGTTTTTCAAGGTAAAGTTTTAATCCAATCCCTTTTAATACACACTTACTTTGAAATTTTGGTCCTCGTTTTAAGCGAATTAATTTTAAGTAGCTTTTTGAAGGTACACATAAACAGACATTCTTTAACAGTGGTCCCCAACCTTTTTGGCACCAGGGACAATTTTTCCACGGACTTGGAGAGGGGAGGCAGAGCGCAGACAGTGATGCAAGCGATGGGGAGTGGCTGTAAATACGCTGCCCCTCCTCCCCCGCTGGTCACCTCCTGCTGTGCATCCCCCTTCCTAAGTTTCATGGAAGACAATTTTTCCAGAGGTGAGGGGAAGGGGGGCCGAGCTCTGCGGCCTGGTCCCTGATAGGCCCAAGGGTTGGGGACCGCAGCTTTAGAACACCCCTTCCCCCCGTTAAAGTGTAACGTGACATCTGCCAAACCAGGCACGAACAGAGAGAGCCTGAGAGCAAGCGGGAGGAGAGACTGCCTGCAGCAGCTGGGCCAGGGACACCTCCAGTGGAAGAGACACAGAATCTTTCCTGGTCACAGTGCCCAGGACTCAGAAGGCCCTAGAGAACAAAGTCTGTTGGTTGGCTGAAGTTAAAAACAAAAAACAACCAATCAATTCCTAAGATAAGAGGTCTAGCCTTCAAAGCCACCAAGACCTGGCTCTCCAATATTAGGGTCCATTTTCAAAAGCACAGTGTGATTATAGCGAGCACAAGTTACATGTCTCCCTTGAAAAGGATCTTGATATTTTAATGGTATATTGTGGCTGAAAAAAGTATGCTTCAGGATAGTGAAGTGCTTAGATGCTCAAGCCCCAGCGTCTGGCAGAGCAGAGTCTGAATTCTGGCTCTACCACTCATGGCCCCGAGCATGAGCAGGTTATCTATCCTCTCTGATCCTTTCTGAGAAATGGGAAAAAGTTACTACCCACCTCCTGGGGTTGACTAGAGGATTAACTGCGCATTGGTGGTTGGCTCAGTGCCTGGGTATGTACAAAGCACTCAACCAGTATTAGTCTTTTATGATTCCAACCAGTTACAAAAATTATTTCTTCCCTCTGGGAGAGTGCTCACAAGGGCAGCACACACCATGGGGATGTTTTCTTCCTCTCATCCTGTTTCTTCCTTATTAAAATTTTATCCAAGGATAAAAATATAAGCGAACAAAAGGCTCTATAAAATCATACCCAAAAGACTCCACATTAATTCATAAGCCCCAACACTCTTAATAGTCTATTGGTAGAAATAGCTCATTACTGGCTGGGGCTGGGGGTATTCCAACTGCTGTGAGCAACGTCTGGCAAGTTCACATTCTCCCATCCAAGAAAGCATTTCCGAATACAAGGGTTGAGGGGGATGCTATTAATATCACATTAATTGATTTACAAAAGAGAATAACGTGCATACGAACTATGCTATTGCCAATTTATAGCACAGCTCATGTGTGGCCTTGATACATCACTAATTAGGACACCTGGTGAAAGACCCCAACCTGCTCTCGCCAACTTTAACAAGTCTCAGTACGCGCTGGCCCTCTTCCTCCAAGGAAACTCAGTGACAAACATTCACTGTAATGAAGCGTAGGAGAAAATAATTCTCTAAAAATTATACAGTTTTGCCAAACCTACCTGGGAAAGAGTAATTTAGTAATTTCAACTCATAGAACCTGAGAATAAGGTGTTTGGGTTTTTTTTTTCCCTTTTTAGGTGACCAAGGAGCCAACATACTACTTGAGACCATAGCACCAGGAGCTCATGAACCTCTTCCCCAGACCCTCTCACTAAGTATTTATTTACTGCCATTTTAAACACAGTTTTAACAAGCTCCGAGCAAGTCATTGCTCCATTCAAAAATCTTTAGTCCTTCCTTTTTGCTTACAGATTAAATTCTAGACTCTTTACCTTGGCACTTAAGGCACTCCAAGGGTTGCCCTTAATACTTTATATATGCTCTATCATCGGTTCAAATGGAACTATTAATATTAATACTTTCTGTTCCCAGTATATAACCTGCGTGTTTCTGCTCAGTACTGTCGTTTATGCTCTTGTCTGAACTCCACACGTCCACGAGGCTGCAGAGGTCCATTTGCATTTCAGCTGCCACCTCTCTCGTGCAGTCTTCCCAATTCTCTTAAGTGAAAGGACTCCCCCCTCCTGTAAGAATGGTTTGCCTGCATTTCATCTGCAGAATTCTTATGGCACATTGCTCTCTCCCTTGTATCTTATAAAAATATTATAATACTATAGGACAATAATTATATTTTAATCACCACATTTTAATAAGCACCAAGAAGGTAGGATTTATGATTAATTTACAGGTTTCCCTCTCCAAATGCCTACTAGGGAGGCTCCCATAAAATATATAAATGTGTTGAATAAATGGAAGGATACATAGATGCATAGACACCTATCTTGTTGTGTCAGAGGAAAAAGGAAATGAAACATAGGTTATATACAGAGTAGATCTGAACACATGTAGCACTGCGCTTATGTGCTCATGAGGTCACTGGTACAAGCAGCTAAAGGGCCTTCACTGGTTCTTGACCACGGTCTGTTTCCCTTCCCTAGTGGACAGCACTTGCAAGGTGTGCATCCCATACGATTGGAATAGTATCGTGGATACAGTAATGGGGACAAGTGTTCCCAAAGGTGGCATTTCATGCAGACTGTAACTGAGCACTTGGTCATTCAATTCCTTTCCTGCCTGAACGTTCTGGTCCTACTCCTTTTTCTATATGGAATTTCAAAGGTACAGTTACCTAAGTCAGGCCATGGCACACACCCTAGTTCTTCTGGGAAACTTCTGCTTTGAGACTGCGTGGGGCTTCTCAAGTTCCAGTGTACTCGAATAGCTTTTCCACTTATGTTATTGGTTTATCCGGCTTTATCTCTTTCCTCAAATCAATGTACATTGTTTCTTTCACTGATCTAAGTTGTTTTAAATTAACCGTATTCCATGTTAGAATTATAAAAGTAAAATCCAAATGTATGATTAGTTTTTTTCTTCCCCCAAGACAGGTTTGTGCTTCTGGAAATCGAAACTGCTTAAGAAATCCATAATTATTCACTCTCAATTCAAACTATATTATCAATGCACATTTGTATTTCCTTAATGTGGTAAAGTAGGAAAGTTATCATAGGCATTGTAGGGGCATAATCATGTCATTAAAATGATAATAGCCTGGGCTTAATGAAGTGTTTTATATACATATTTATAATGGATTCAATTAATACCAATGGAACATTTTGAGATAACTGTCAGTTAAAACATTCCAACCATTTCTGTTCTCTATTTTCCCATAGGCAAAGCCCTTCTGTTCCCAGCCCCAAGTCAGCTACACCCATGTTAAAACCAGAGGGTCAAGACCTGGACCACCTGGCACCTTAGAGAGCCTTGCACAGCTGAAATCTCAAACGGAGGGCGACTTCATCATTGGGGCCACAGAAATAATTCATATTATCAGCATCAAAGAATCCCTAAAGCCACGCTCTCAAAGGCAAAGAAAATTAGCCAATTATCTATAAACCAGAGTCATCAGTATAAGAGTGAAACAACTTATCTGATAAAGCTGATCTCTAAACAAAGGTTATCCTTCCTCCCTTTGCAACAGTCTCACTGTTTTTATCTGGAATGCAGTACAATCTGGGCAAACGAACAAGCCCTTTTATTCCCGTCCCCATTTAAGTCCATGCATCCCTTGATTGTCTTCTCATACTTGCATTCCCAGGCCACAGGCCCTGAGCTCAGTGGGAAGAAAAACCAGAGCCACTTTTAATGTGTACTAGGAGCAGCTTACGCATACAATTTGCTGTAATAACACATTACCTGCTAAGAACAGTGACAGTGACCATTTACAGAAGGCACAGCGTGTGCCAGGCACTGTACAAGGCTACATTATACCCATTGCCTCATTTGCCAGCAAAGTAGCTCCTCGTGTGCAAGGTACTAATCTCGGCTCATTGCTATTAGCATCACGGAAACAAAAGACATAACACAGAGCATGGAAACCGGAGGCTACGCTGCCCAAAGTGACTCATTTATTAGAACGTGGAGAATCAGAATGCAGCGCTGACAGGAACACACAACCGGCACAACACCCTTGCAAGCACCCTTTCTAAGTACGTGATCAAACAGCCTTTTCTCTCTCCTGGCCATCTTGGACTTCTAAGCTACGGGCAAACCTGATGACATTTCCTGCCGTCCTGGGGGATGCCATGCTCCCCATCTATTCCTGCTGTGCTCAGTTACTCCTGCCGTCCAGGGAAACACAGAGAACAACTCACAATCTGACAGACGAGGAGAAGAGAACCAAAAGCAAAGGGGCCAATGTCATTTTGAAGCCTGAGGAACCACCTACCTCTTCTTCGTGACACTCAAATTGGTACATCCAAAAGTTCTCCATCTTTCCGGGTGCCGTCTGGGCAGCTGGGCCAGCTCTAGTGCCTGCACTTGCAAGCTGAGGCTAACTCCTGACCTCGGTGCCTGTTTGGTGGATTGTTTCCAGTGGTGTCAGATGCCCACATCAATCATGCAACTGGTAACAGGAGATGTGACCACCTCCCGGGTGCCCAACCCCTCTGCACTAACCCCTCGGTGCCCGAGTGGCCCCGGGGAAGTCGTGCGTCACTGGTGGAGCATCATCAGCTGATGCTTCTGACAAGGAGCCGCCTACCCCCCTTGGCAGTGGCACCTACTATTTCTGGGGAAAATAAACTTGGCTCCGAGGTGCTACCAGAAACTTTCACACACTCCAAACTCTGCTACGTTTATAGAACCTGTGAAAAAGCATCCGACTCATGTGGAAGGAAGGGGTGGGAGCTGGGGAAAAAGAGCTTCGCTCAGGACCGGCATCAGAGGCACCTGGGCATGTGGTGCGAACCTGGAGCATGCTGTGGCCAGCCAGGGCCCAGGCCTCTCTCTGGGGCACAGGATGCCTTGTCACGTTTACTGAGTGCCTCTGGCAGCCTCGTGCTACGGCCGGAATACAGGGACATGGCAGGCCAGCTGCACCAACACAGATAAGAGCTGCCTCCACGGCCGGCATGGCTGGAACCAAACCAACAGATAATCCCAAATTGGGTTCAAGAGCTGGACCAGAGCAGGCCAGAGGAAGGTCAAGACAGGCCTGGGTAGAGCTGCGCTGCAGGGAGCTCATGCACACAGAGGCAGCAGTGCGGTTCCGCAGGTAGAAGACCACCGTGGGAAACAGGGCCAGGGAGGGCGCACCCGGGCGTTCCCTACTCTCTCCTTGTTGTTCTGGTGTTTCTGACCACTCCTGCCGGCAGTCAGATTGCACCTACTATCGCCTGATGCAAGTCCTGTAGCTGTCAGCCACCATTCAGTAAAGCCCTTTCAAATTCATCAGCATTGCAGAAGGTATTTCTTTCTAGTTTACAGCACTGGGCATCTCTCAAAACACTTTCTTCTTTCCATAAAAGACAAAAATCTTTGGATGTTGATCCTCAAGTGTCCAGACTAAACACTCCCTACCATTTAACTCTCCCCAGCTCCTGGTGAAGCCATTTTCCCCACTATCAGTCTGGAAAATTGCACTGGTTTGGATTTATGAACGGCCCAGGACAGGGAGGCTGAAGCCTTTAGGAGCCTCCACTGCTGCCATGGAAACCCTGTAACTTTTTCAGTTATGAGCCAGAGAACAACTAGCACATACAAGACTTAAAAATTGCTAGACAGACTCAAAGAAAACTGCTAGGCCTTCTGGAAAGTTATAGAACGCACGTATTCACAGCGCCCTATTGGTGCAACAGAACTCAGAATGCCTTCCCGGGCTCTTTTGTTTTCACTGTTTCTTCCCTTTAATGTTCATCTTGCACCTGAAACCTGCTTAATTATTCACGACCCCCTTCTCCATGCCTCATCAATAATGGATGGCATCTGTGATGGAAAACCTCACCAGCAGCGAGAAGGCAGCTGAGATGAGAGCTTAAAGAATAGGAGCCTCACGCCACAGCCAAGGGAGAAACCAGAACCCTGGGATGACAGCCAGCCTGGAGGCCCGTTCTCTCCTGTACACACCCCTGGCAACAGCAAGCCCCCTTAACTCTGTGCTTGCCAACCTTGTTAAATCACGGCACACCGAGAAATGATAATATTCGCACAAGACACTGAGTCACATGGAGAGGTCCTGGAGCCCTGAATGAGGCTGTGCAGGGGTGAAGGCAACAGGCCTGGAGGTCCAGGTCGCCCCATCCCCAAAGTCCAGGGGGACCATCCGCACGCCGGTTGAAAAGCTCTGCCTTAACTCATGAGAGCATCTTTACAGCCAGTGCTTTTGGCAACAGCAGTCCCTTGAGAATAAAGCTGAAATCCCTCTCCTTATGAACAAGACCCACGGGCGAGCTTGTTCCCGCAGGACAACACCCCTTCTCTCCCATTTCCACAGCCCTCCCTAGCCCTGGTCTTCTCTTCCACAGCCACCGCCCAGTTCTGTGGGGCTCTCACACTCCTTTCCTTTTATACCACTTTGGTTTTATGCTCCAGTGGTCACTTTGGGATCTGCAGATCCGCCTACTCTCAGCTAGACAACAAAACAAGTGCAGACCAGGGGTTGGGACTGGCTGACAAGGTCAGTGGGGGGAGGGCAGGGCCAGCAGCTGCTCTGTCCTAAATTGCTCTTTGCTGGGCATAGATATTGACAGATACCAAATGTAGTAGGCAGACCTCTCAGATGGCCCCCAGCGAGCTCCACTTCCCGGTATTGAGACCCTTGTGGAATGCCTTCCCTGCGGAGGGAGCGTGAGTTAGTGACTCACTCTAAGCAATAAAATACTGCAAAGGTGATGGGATGTCACTGTGATTGGGTGAAAAAAGACTGTGCCTTCCATCTTGCTGTCAGACTGTACGGCCCTCTCATCTTGCATGCTTCATTAAGCAAGCTGCCATGTGGCAGAGGGACCACGTGGCAAAGAACTGATGATGCCTCTGGCCAACAGTCGGGGGGAACCGAGGCCCTCAGTCCAACCACCTGGGAGGAGCTGAATCCTGCTCATAAGCGTGTGAGCTTGGGAGCAGATCTTTCCTCGGGACAGCTTGGAGACGACTGCAGCCTCTGAGAGGAGAGAAATTGTGACACAATCAACGTGGGTTGTTTTATGCCACTAAGTGTTGAGGCAATGAGTTATGGAGCAGTAGACACATAAGACACCAAGTAAAGATTCGGACGGCAGCCTCCAGGGCGGAGGAGGCTCAGAGGTCTGGCTGGGGGCCCCACAAAGGGCTGGCCTATGGGAGACTCCTCTGTCTGTGGCTGCTGTATCCCTGGGGTCTTGCACAGAGCCTGATCTATAAAAGGAACTAAAACATATTTATTGAATGAGTGGATGATAAATTGTAAGAGGCACTTTCAGTTTTTGACTAGGGACAGTAGTCACAACTCTCTCTAGTTCACTGGCAAAATGAGGAATAGCGTAGCTTTGCGGTCAGGTGCTATTTCTTATTCCTATGGGTATCTGGTGCTCAATTAAACCCAAAAGTGTTAGCAGGGGAACAACTATAACAGCTCAATTTGGCCGGTCATGGTGGCTCGATCATGCCATTGCACTCCAGCATGGGCGACAGATCGAAGGTTTTTCTCTAAGAAAAAAAAATAAAAGCTTAATTCAATCACTTCATGGCTGCGGTCCCCAATCCCTGGGCCAAGGCCTGTTATGGGTCTATGGCCCGTTAGGAAACAGGCTGAGGACACCGCCTGAGCTCGGCGTCACATCCCCCACCCCCACCCCTAGTCCGTGGAAAAATCGTCTTCCATGAAACTGGCCCCTGGTGCAAAAAAGGTTGGAGACTGCTGCTTTACAGCACTTTGCATGAAAGACGGTTGAGAACACGTTTATTCTTTTGGTATCGTTCACTTGCCTAAGGAGAGGTTTCCCATCCTTTTCTGAGATCTGCTTGGTAAAATACACTGGGTCCCATTTCTGCTGGCCTGGCAGTGGCTGCTTTGGTTCTAAGGTTGTGCTTCTGGATAAGTTTCTGGGATGTTGACCTGCAGGGCTGGCCAGTCCCTTCTTTCTAAATAGTCTAAAGCATGTAAGAGAACAAATTTGGTTTTAGAGCCAACACTGGGATGCATATTCTTTCACAGCAGGTGAGAACAATCTGAGATAAGGCTGCTTAGAGTCTCAGGCCACAAGTGGAGCTAAATAGCCTAGGACCACCCTCTGCCTCCCCAAGACTACATCACATTCCAGCCAGGAATTGATCCACTTGGGGAAATCGGGCTCCAACAGAACACATATTCATCCAAAATCTGTCTACTTGACTTCAGATCCCATTTCAACGCCATCCCTTGCTATCCAGATCCTAGAAAAATTGTGGCCGGCCAGAGCTCTGCAAAGAGGCGTGGCTCGGCAATAGGAAACCTCTGAGTTCAGAAGACCCTAACAAGAATCCATCAAAAAAAACGGAATTGTTCTGCAGCAAGACAGTTCTTTTCACTTGCCCTTGTAAGCTTCACAACACAACCACAAGGTCAACGGGATAAGATGCTGCTAACAAGTCTTAATGAATTAGCATGTACTGTTGACCTTGCTCAATAGTCTCCTAGCAACGGTGGGAAAAAAATCCATGTTGGCAGCGAACTGAACTCAGAGCAGGGCAGGGGTGACATCGGTTAACTCAAGCCCTAAATAAAACTGGGGTGCTGTCTACCCTTGTTACATCATCTTTCTCAAAGTTTTTTTTTTAAAAAAAAAAAGGTGGGCACGAAAGTGTTTATGACCAGGGCAGGTGTTCACACCAAGCCCTCACTTCCCAGGATTTTGATGATACCTCCCTCTCCGCAAGGGAGTGGCTGGTTTCTGACTAAGAAGTGTTAGTGCTGAAATGGTTTCCTGCCTCAAAATACTTTCTCCTTGGTCCCTGGGATCAGGAGCAGGATGCCAATAAAAGGTAAATGTTGTCCAAAAGGGGCGGGGCATGTCGCCTCTATCACTACTTAGCAGTTTAGTTTGGCTTAATCAGACCAATCCTGAAAAAAAAGGCTGATGACATACTGCTGCTTAAGGTAAAAGACAAGAACTCGGGTCACCGGAGGGCCTGACCAGGATGTGCAGCCCAGTGACAGATCTGAGTGCTGGGGATAGCAGAGGGGAAACACCAGCCCAGGGAAGATGAGGAAAGGTTGTTAAAGGCCACCCGCTGATTTAGTTTGCCAATGGCTGACCCCAAATGTTAAGCAGGCCTTGATTTCCTAAGGTAACAAACACCAAACAGTTATTCTCATTTCACAAGTCTGTAGAGGACTCAATATGTGCAAAACCATCTTTTTTCTCATAGTCACCCTGGGAAATAAATCTGATAACTCATTTTACTGATAAGGAAGCGGAAGCCTGGGAGGAAAGCAAGTGACCACCTCAAGGTAACTGCAGCAGGTTAACCGCAAGGCAAAGAGTTACATGGAACAGATACTTGCTGAGCCTCCAATTTGTGAGACTTGCTCTGAGAGAGACATAAAAGGAGGATGAGACACTGCCTTTGTCCTCGGAAGACCGACAGTGAATTATAGAGGCAACAGGCTAATACATGAGATACTAAAGAATTATGTGTTAACCCACAGTCCACGGTTTAAGTCGCTGGTTGCCAATTCAACCAGGCCTCAGGAATACCTATGCCAAGACTCAACCTCCAGAGATTCTAATCACGAAGTCTGGAATCCTGGAATCTGTGTGTTCAAAGAGTGAGGCCCTGACTTTACTGAATGGCAATGAGATCTGGATTAGAGGTGGGAGCCAAAGTGGTAACAAGTGTGGGGTGAAGACCAGTTTGGGTAAAAGAAGGAGATTTGGCATTTTTTAAGGTGATCATGTTTTTAAAGAAATCACATTTCATAACTCCCCGGGACTACAAGGGGCCCAGCACGTGACTGGGTTTCACATGGAATTCAATTATCCATGATGTATCTGTTCCTCTCCCTGCACGGTCTCTTCTGCCCCCTCACAGCCCCCACCTACTTGCAACAGAAAATACCGAGAGCGCCCAGTTGGCTGGGAGGATACAATTTTTCTAAAGACTTCTGGGCAGTTTCTTGACCCCCCACTTATTAAGTGAGCGTGTCGGACACCCAAACTGCGGCCCTGTGTGCTGACATCTAACTGGAAAGTGACAACAAAATTCTGTCCGGCTAAATTGTCCATTTCCTTCCCTGTTGTTTGTCCCATCATTTCTTGGCAGTTTCACATACAAACTGGTGAGACAATCCATTAAAAAGTTGAGAAAGATTCCTCTCGGGGGAGGGGTCAGGTGAAGAGAAAAAAATTGGAGCCCGGGGGTTTAAAAAAATCAATCTTGCCCGTCACTTTCTTTTATTCTACAGAGCACAAAGTAATTGGAGAACTTGCCGTCTGGTGTGCAGATCATCGACAAGGTGTGCTCAGGTGATTCCGAGATGTGACAGTCTGATGTGAGCGGGGACACCCTGACAGGCAACAGGGCTCGCCTGAAGCTGGACTGACAGGAGAAACCCTAAAGGTGAGCTAAAATAATGGGAGATAATATTTCAAATTCAGGAGCAGAGAGCAAAAGCAAGCATTCTCCTAACTCCTTTTGTTTTTTTCATGATTGAAGTGAATCATCTGTTCTTCAAATGGGATTTCAAGGTCAAGCCTTTCCATTTAAAAGATGTAACAGTATGATCATTACATCTTAAAAAAAAAATTACCCCATCCACACCAGGCCCTCACAGTTCACAGAAAAATGCCTCATTCTGTTGCTGTTGTTATTGACAACTAAGTTCTATTACTTAGAACATGACTCCCAGTTGGCAGGAATATGAGACTTTACTGCAGATCCTAAGCAGAACGGGCCATGAAATGCACACTGGTTAAAAGAGGTATCTCAGAAACATTTCATTTTTAAAGCAGGGACCACGGCTGGGCATGGTGGCTCATGCCTGTAATCCCAGCACTTTGGGAGGCCGAGGCAGGAGGATCACTTGAGGCAGGAGTTCAAGACCAGCCTGAGCAACATAGTGAGACTTCATCTCTACAAAAAAATTTAAAAAAAAAAATGAGCTGGGCTTATAGCCCCCGCTACTTGGGAGGCTGAAGTGAGAGGATCACTTGAGCCCAGGAGTTCAAGCCTGCAGTAAGCTATGATTCTGCCACTGCACTCCAGCCTGGATGACAGAGTTTGAGACTCTTTCTCTTAAAAAAAAGGACCATTAACCTACTTATGTACACAGCCCTGGGGAGAAATGAATGCATTCACACGTCACCCCGGCAAGCTTCACTCCCACTGCAGTTAGTATTCTTGCTGCTCTCCTTCCCACAAACGTTCTGTGGTTTCTGAACTTTCCAAACGAAGCACACTATCAGGCCCACAGCTCCTGAACTCTTCAGGTTTTTCATTGTCAAGTATAAATCTACTTACCAATTAGTGTTCTTCACCATAAGTAATACAGCCCCCACCTTGACCTACTTTTTATTTCTCTACTCTTATGTGTGTCACGTAAGCCAAATGGGAGTGCGCGTGCTTAACACAAACACTGCATGAAATTCAAATAAAAACCTTAGCACACTAATGTCACCACATAATAAAGCAGTTATTTCCTATAAATTGTACACAGAATGCACAGAAGTGTTTGCCCATCTCTATTTTTCTAAGAAAACAGTAACAATGAGATGATCCCTTTGGGCAATATGTGATCTCTGAAGAACGCTTCCAACTCTTTCATATTTTTCATTTAAGGCAAAGAAATACATGAATATAGTTTTAAAAGTCAAACAGTTCTATACAGGTTATGGCAAAAACTGAAGTCTTTTTCTCTCTCCTTTCCCACGCCACAGTCCCACTCTCAACTCTTCTGATACCTTCTTCTGGCATTTATTTCCATGGTTATAAATCTCATGTCTATACTGCCTGGCCTTGATTTGTCAATGTAGACATTATTTATTGGCTTCTACTATAAACAATAAAGATTTGCCTCTTTTATACTACACATACCCTCATCCTCTCAAAATTAACTATTGTTGGTTAATATTCAGTGTTTGCATTCTGAAGACTATACACATGCTCTTCCCTGCTGAGCCACATGAATATTATTATTGAATTTCTTGTCTGTATAACAATTGTTTTTACTGAGGTAAATAATTGAGTTGTTTTTCCATTTGCTTAGTCCTCTGTGTAGTAAGCGATAATCTATGCCAAACTTTCCTAAAACCATCAGGAAATCTCTCAGTTTCACTCTTTCTAGAAACCTAACCAGAGCCCTCCAAGCTCTAGTCCACATGGGATTGGTGGCTACCGTGGCCTACCCAGGTGTCGTCCTGGGATCTCCTTCTCATCACCTGGAGATTCCCCTTACTGCATTCCTGTGCTGGATCCCTTGTTTCCTGATCTCACATCTTTGTTCCCGACTTATGCTTCCATTTGGAGAAAGCAATCTTCTAGCAGTTTTCTGAGAAAGGATGCATTGGGAGGTCAATTTTCTGGGATCCTGCATGTTCGAAAACATCTTTATTCTACCTTCCCAGTGAACTGGAAATTAGCCTGGGAGAAGGTCCCCCAGTTGCTGGAAGTCCACCACGACTGTGATTCCTGATCATCTGTAACCTGTTTTTACCCCTCTGAAAGCCTGTAGGATCTTCTCTTTCTCTCTTCTGTTCTGAAGTTTCTATGCGTCTTTTTTATTTCATTGTTCTGGACAGGTACCCAGTAGAATCTTTTAATCTTGATACTTGCATGTCCCTTGGCTCTAAAATATAGTCTTTCAAAATTTCCCTCCATTTTATCTATGTTCCTACTGCTTTCCATTCTTTTGCCGTCATTGTTCTACTGCCTTGAAGATTTCAACTTTGCCTTCTAACCTTTCTACTGAAATTTTTTTTTCTCTTTTTAATTTCTGCTGCCATATTATTTAAAGAGTTCCTTTGTTTTAGAATGTTCTTTTTTTCAGATGGCATCCTATTCTAATTTAATTGCTCCCTTATCTTCTACTTTTTGAAGATATTGATTACAAGTGTTTTATAGTTTCCTGCTTTGAGCACTGCCTTTATTTCTCCAAGTGTCTTTTTGCATTTGCTTTATGTCTTTGTCTCTCATGTGAGACATATTCTTCAAATGTCTGGTGCTCATTGCTGTTCATTCATATTTTAAGAGTGGGTCCCCCAAAAGCCTACTGGAAGATCATGAGTGCTATGGAGTGATCAGGTGAGGATCCAGGTGTTGTGCCAGGAAACCCCTAAACATCAATATCTGTAGGTATTTTCTTTTGGACCTGTCTCCTCAGAGAGGAATCTCTAACCTGTTGGGGACCAGGGGTCCCGGTGGGTTGGGTTCTAAGCTTGACAACTAAGAATTCTAAGCCATTCTTGGGATCTCACTGCTTCGTAGGCCCTGTGTTCCCATTTCTAACTATAGCTAGTGGCCCTACTTTCAGTGCTTCTCTGGTTCACCCTTTCCTTATAGAAGTCTCTCATCTTCTTTGGGGAGGAGGAGTCACCTGCCTGCACAGGCTGGACAAGGCATCGGGAAGTCTAATGTCTATGGCAGCCCTTCAAATAATCCTCTTATTTCATCAACCACACCCCCATAGTCCTGCTGTATGAGCTATCTGGTGTCTCAAATTCCCAAGCCTTTCTTGGGGGTGGTCTACAGCACAAATCCTCACAAACACTTGGTAGAAGAGAGAAAACAGAAACCTCATCAATGTATTATCAGTCAGGACTGACCAGGCTGTGCTGTAACAAACCACCCCAAAATCCCCGCGGCCTAAAACAGTGAAGGTTGATTCTTCTTTCACAGCACAAGTCCCGCACAGGTCAACAGGGTGCTCTGCTCATCGTGGTCAGGCGGCACCTGTGCTGACAGAGGCGCTGCCATCTTGTGATGCCGCCATCTTAACGTGAGGGGTTTGTTTCCATGGGGGAAGAAAGTGTGGTCTTAGCTACTCTCACTTAGAAGCAACACACTTCAGTGCTCACATTTCACTGGCCACGTCTAACTTCTTGGGGATGAGGAAGTGCAATCCTTCCTGTGCTTGAAGAAAGAGAAGAACTGGAAATACTGGGAGCACTAATACCTCTACCACAGCCAGTCACCACTTTGGTGTTCCAAAATTTTGTTGTTCTCATCTGTTGGTATTTCCTCTCTCAGTCTTTGTGCATCATTTTACTGTCACTTTATTGGAGTTTTAGGAGGCAGGAGAGATAAACACCATTTCAAGCTGCACAACACACCACTCAAAGGAGCCAAAACCCACGCAATCGCCACTGGGTGCTTGCTAATATCAATCTCTGAGTCTACTGTGATTTTGATTTTGCTGTCTACTCAGAATGAATCTGTTGCCTAAAGAGATCAGTAGGCTATGGCTTTTCAGAACTGGTCAGTCATTATCAATATGTTTCAAGAGGGGGATTGGGAGACAGTTATCAAACATTTACATGGAAAAGTGAAACTCCTTAGTAGAAGGCAAAACACATAAATATTTCTTTAAATTTTTATCTATTTTTTTCTTTTTTAAAATCCTTATGCATCCTAATTTGTTCTAGAAATTTTTAGAAAACAATTATTTTCTCTCAGTGCTGAGCATTTAATATGTGTTTGGTAAGTTCTTATGGATGAACAATCCCATTTTCTCATTCTGTACAACTCACCAGCAAAGAAATGCCAGGTTGCTCCAAGTGTAAGGTGCAGAAGTTCTGGGGTAATTAAAAGTACTGTTAAAAGCAGATTTAGATATTAGCGATGATCTCAGGTGGGTGGTAATACAGGTGTCTTTTATTTCTTTACTTGCTTCACTGTAGTTTCTGATCTTGCCATTTTGAGAATGTACTGCTTTTATAATAAGAATTCCAGAGCCCCTTCTGCAGGTCTGCTGACGGTAATCACAGTGGGACAAATCCTTTTGTTAACACTGTATTTATGCTAATAAAAGATTTAGTTAAGTCTCAAATCCATAGCCCTTACATGGGGAAATTGCCCAGATAATACATTTTTTCCCTTTAAGTCAGTTGTTCTCAACCTTTCATGTGCTTAAGAATCTCAGGGAGAATTTATAAAACATAACAAAAAGACAGGTCACTGGGCCCCATATCAGGTATTCCGGTTTGGAAAGGAAGGGCAGTAGCTAGCGTCTTTAATAAGTATCTCCCAGACAACTTCAGATCACACTGCTTTTAATAGCGCCTTTCCCTTTTTGTAACAGCATACGTGGAGAATGAGTGTTCAGTAAATATTTTTTGATGCTGAGGTGGAAATCAACAGAACATATATATATTCCTCCCCTCCCATGATATCATCAAACCAAAGGGAGAGCAAGTGAAGGTCTTTCCTATAAATATGGCATGACAGATGAAATACAACCCACAAATTCAAATGGCTTAAAAATGACTGGTGGAATATTTTAAAGCACAAGTTTTTGGTTTTGCTTTGTATTAACTATTCATAACCCAGTAAACCCTACCTGCTGATTTCTTAGCATCAAGCTGGATTTCTGACAGTGTGGGTTCCTAATGAATCCTTCAGTGTTCTATAATTAATTCTACCTTTTGAATGAAACATTATGCAAGAGATTAAGTTGTTCTCCTGGTTCAATGAATAAAAGCCAGCTCCTGGCCCTACCATGGCTGTGCTATGGGCTCATTGTGAGGCTGCAATGTGGTTAAGCAGGTCATTTCAAGGAGCTGATACAACTGAGAAAGCTGAAGGAAGAGGCCAGCATCTGGACCAACTGCTCCTGTAGCTTTTCCTCTGATGGCTTTCCAAGTTTCTAAAAGGATGTAAAAACCGGCCTCTTGCCAGCTCCCTACTTTTGAAAACCTGCTTCATTTCCACCTCATTTGCAAAACGCTGCAGTCCCTCCTAGCTAGGAGGAACTTGGAGACAGCTGGAAGTCAAGGAGAATTCTGCATGTGAATGCACCTGTTTTTCACTGAATCAGAAGCCTAGAAAACAGAGGAGAGCTACAGGGCAAGTCTAAACTAACAGAAACCAATGCTGCCCCCTTGCTGAGGAGGATGCAGTTCCCTGGCCTACTCGTTTCCAACCTTTCCTTAAAGATGACAGCAGTTTAATCAGCTGACAGCAAATGTTGACTATTACTAAAAGAGGAGGTTAATGCTACCTCTCTGACCTGCATAGCCCTTTATGTATAAGGAACATGAAAAAATAGTTTACAAAAATGGTTTCTCAATCCAAAAGACACATATTGAGAAACAGCCTGATGCAATGATAAAATGTAGAATTAAATGAAATTGATTTTAACCTCTTGACCCTCTCTTACTCCAAGATCCATTTTTAAATGAAATTGCTTAAAAATTATTCAAGAAAATGGAAAAGTGAGAGTCGAAGTAGACAGAGAATCTTTATAGCAAGGTAGCAGGAGCAAAGGTTAGTCTTCTTGATTTATTTTGAACAGATTGTGACGCCTAGGCTGGCTATGTTATCAAATTTCTTAGGTATTTCAAAAATGGAAAATAAAATGTCAACAGCGGCATCAATAGCTTTGTGTTACTCTTCACAATGAAACACAATTTGGTTTAAAACCAAAAACATGTCTTTTGTAAAGTGGGAAGGATGCCCTAGCATGATCAGAAGTGAAAATTAAGTACCTATGAAACTCACAGTGAGGCACAGGGTGGGTGGAAAAAAAAAAAAACCCAGGAACCCCTGGCAGGAAAGGGCTCAGAAGGATTTCATTTCCCAAAGAGAAATCCTAAACCACCTATTCCACATCTTTAAGAGATTGCTTTAAGGCAGTGGTTCTCTAATTGTGGTTCTAGGACCAGCAGCATCACTTGGGAACTTGTTAGTGACAATGTTGAACTTTATCTGAGCCCTGCAAACGGGAAACACAAAGAACAAAAGACATTCTATAACAAAGATATCTGCACCTGAATGTTTATAGCAGCGCAATTCACAATTGTGAAGATGTGGAAACAACCCAAGTGCCCATCAATACATGAGTGGATTAATAAAATGTGGTATATGTATATCATGGAGTACTACTGAGCTGTAAGAAACAATGGTGATCTAGAACCTCTTGTATTTTCCTGGAAAGAGTTGGAACCCATTCTACTAAGTGAAGTATCCCAAGAATGGAAAAATAAGCACCACATGTACTCACCATCAAATTGGTTTCACTGACCATCACCTAAGTGCACATTTAGGAATAACATTGATCGGGTGTTGGGCAGATGTGGGGGGAAGGGGATGGGTATATACATACATAATGAGTGTGATGCGCACTGTCTATGGCATGGACACATTTGAAGCTCTGACTCGGGGAGGGGGGCAAGGGCAATATACGTAACCTAAACTTTTGTACCCCCACCAATATGTTGAAATAAGAATTAAAAAAAATTAAAAAAAAAAGAAATCCCCTCACCCTTTTGTGTCCTGGGAAACGGCTTACAGCAAGGAAATCCCCTTCCCCACATTACTTAGATAAGACTCAAAGATGCGCCCTTGTTTACCTGTGACAAAGCCAGACACAGACCCTCCAAATTCCCATTCTTTGTTTCATACATGATTAGCTGAACAGCTTGTTAACCAAGCTTTGGTTAAGCTTCTCTCTTCCCAGGTGCATGAACTCTGGTCAGTATACAACCACTGCTAGGATTAAAGTCTTAATGCGTTCAACTCACACCATTTTCATCCCACTTTTTCACACCCTGTTCTTTCTAGCCTTGGCTACTCCTTCCTATAAAAACAACAACAACAACAACAACAACCGTTTGCCTAACCCTACAGGCACTTGCAGATCTTATGGTCAGAGGTTCTCCTACGGCAATAGCCTCCCCAGAATAGAACAGTACCTTTCTGCCCTTTGCAATAAATCCTTTCCAATAAAGTTTCTCCTTATTCAACCCCGACTTGATTTTTATTAACATTAGAAATACCAATTCTCGGGCTTTATGCTAGACCTTCTGAATAAGAAACTGAGAGGTGGGGGACGGTGTGCCCAGGAATCCATTTGTCAGCAAGCCCCCAGGCACGGTGTGGGAACTACCGATTTACAGCATCCCGCTAAGGGTCTGAGGAGCGCATTCAACACTCCTTCCCGCTGGTGTTGCACTCACGGGAGCATACGTGCAGGCTGTTTCTGAGGCTTACCGTGGAAAGGTTCTTAGCGTCCCCACAGACCATTTATCCCATTTCCCAATGCCACACAAGGCCACAGAGCGCCATCTCCCCGCCCGGCCGCGCGTGGAGCTGAGCAAGCCCGAACCCGCACATACTTACATCTCCGTCCATCGGCCTCTGGTCGTCACAGTCCCTGGTGGGGCTAATGTCCTGGCGCATGACCCAGATGGGCTCTTTGGGCTCGTCGGGGGTGTAAGGCGAACGGATGGTCCTGGTTTTCACCTCCTCGATGGCCTCCTTGATGTCCTTGATGGCCAGCGAGATGGCATCCCTCTTCTCCTTGCTGTACCGCTGCCCCACCTCGCCGCCGCCCACGGGGCCCACCGCCCGCTGCTGCCCCGCGGGAGCCTGCAGCCCGGGGCTGTCGGGGAGACCTCCACCCGGGGTGGGGGCGCGCTCCAGGTCCTGCTCGGCCTCGGGCATGTCCTCGGCTGCCTTGTCCAGGCTCTGCGAGCTCATGCTCTGCTTGACCTCGGCCACGATCTGGTCGATGTCCTCCTCCTGCTCATAGCTGTCCATGCGCGGGTAGGGCGCGAACTCCGCCTCCTTCTCCGGGCTGTCGGACTCCCCATCGGAGCGCTCGTCGTAGTGGTGCAGCCGCGCTCCCAAGGCCTCCTGGCGGTACGCGGCCGCCTCGTCGCGCTCCTGCTCGTAGAGCCGCAGGCCGTCGCGCGCGTCCAGCTCGGGCGCGTCCCCGATCTCCTCATACACGTGCTCCTGGAGGCCGCCGTAGTCGGCGTAGGGCTCGGCGTAGGGCTCGTCCTCGCCGCGGTGGAAGAGCCGGTGCGTGTAGACGTAGCCCGAGTAGGCCGCGTTCATGGCCTCCTCGTGCTCCAGCGAGTGGAAGTGCAGGTGGTTGGGCAGCGCGCGGCGGTGCGTGGCCTCGGCGTGCTCGGCCTCCGCCTGCTCCGTGTACTCCTCGGCCTCGGGCCGGTACTGCACAGCGTAGGCGCTCTCGTCCTCGGGGTCCTGTGCGCGCTCCGCATCGTAGCCATCGTGGGCCGCAGCGATCACGTCGCCCTCGGCCGTGTCCGTGTGGTTGTGGAAGCCACTCTCCGTGCTGGCCGAGCGCGCCAGGCACTCCCCGCGCTCCTCCTCCTCCTGCGCGAGCTGGGCGCGGAGGTCCTCGATGACGCGCCCGCGCTGGTGGCGGCCCGCATAGTGCTGCTGCTGTGGCTGCTGCTGCTGCTCCTCCTCCACCTCTGGATGCTCCAGGTCGGCCTCCACTGACTCGTTCACCTCCCCACCTGCCGCCTCGTCGGTCACCTCCACCTCCGCGGAACCCTCCAAGTGGTTCATGGTGGGCGTCGGGACGGCTGGGAGAGAGGCTGGGCCCGGCTCACTGCGCTCTCATTTTGCTCCACTGGGCTGGGAAAACAAGAAGAGGAGAGGCTATTACGTGGTTCATACTGTAGTGAGGCAGAGAGTACCAAGATAGCCATAAAAACAGCTGCTATTGATCCCTTTTGAATCTGGGTCAATTAAAAAGTGACTGCAAATTTAAACTCATTGTGACAGCACTTACATAGCTCATTTTCTTCATAGCATGCATCATAATTTATAATTACATATCTACTTGTTTAATTGCTTATTGGCTTTCTCCCTTCCCCACCCCTCGGATTGAAAGCCTCGTGAACGTTGTTTTCCACCGTGCATACCATTCAGGTTCCGTTTCTGATGCGTATGAATAAAGAATACTAAACTGAATGGGCCAATTGGCACATTATCCATCTGCTAACAGATAAAATCTCTCCATATTAAACTAGGATACTAGATACTTTAGAAACAACGCTTTAAATAAATTTCAAGGAAAAATAATCTACGAGTGGCTGCAAGTATGCAGCCATTCTGAGGGAGGCTCTCAACTATGGATGGTTCCCGCCCTGTCTATGGCATTGCTGACCCGGTTACACTGGGCAAGTGGCTTAATTTTCTGAACCTCCACAACGAGACTGGACTCATTTCCTACATGCAGGATGTTAACAGTTATGACAGAGGGTAAAAGAGACTCTTGTGGTCAAATAAGTATGGAAAATGCTGGGTTACAACTCACTGTCCATTGTCAATATTCAAGCCAAGAAGATAAGGGATGCATGGTTTCCCTAATTTGTTTGACCAGAAAACACCTTTTTCCTAGAGGCCAGTGTTCTGACAAATACAGCTGGTGTAATACAGTCAGGCATATTGTGGGTTCCGCATCCAGGGATTCAACCAACCATGGGTGAAAATATTTGGAGAAAAAAATGCAATAAAAAATAATACAAGTAAAAAATAAAGTATAACAACTATTTACAAACCATTTATATTAGCTATTATAAGTAATCTAGAGGTGATTTAAAATATATGGAAGGATGTGCATAGGTTATATGCAAATACTATGCCATTTTATAAAAGGGACTTGAGCATTCACAGATTTTAGTATCTGCCACAGTCCTAGAACCAAACACCCACAGATGCCGAGGGAGGACTATACTCATTTCCTCCGTATACCCTGGATCTAAAATTCTGTGATTTTATGAATTACCATTATAGCTGGAACTGGATAGCATGGCTAATTTGTAAAAAGATAGGTAGCTCTCTTTACCTATTTCTGGAGAAACTTGTAGCTATAGAGATAGATTTGGTTTCAACCTCTCTCAATTCTTCCTATCACAAGATAGCTTTATAGCATAATCTGTGCACAGTGTATAGAAATAGACACAAAGAATGTAAAGAACAACAATGAGTCAGGCAGGAACCATATGATTTCAAGATATCTGTGATAAATGGGCTCAGCAACATGTGTAAACTGTACTTACTGTGTTCTGGAGAGCCCCTCTTAGGAATGGACAAATGGTTGGGAAGTGAACCTTTTCCTTTTTCCCTCCTAGACAGGGTCTCACTCTGTTGCCCAGGCTAGAGTGCAGTGGCATCATCATGGCTCACTGCAATCTCAAACTCCTGGGCTCAAGCGATCCCCCTGCCTCAGCCTCCCAAATAGCTGTGACTACAGGCACGTGCCACGACACGCGGCTGATTTTTCTATTTTTGGTAGAGATGGGATTTTGATCTTGCTCAGGCTGGGGAAATGAACTCTTAAATGTAATAGCAGACAGATCCAGGAGGACCAGGGACATCTGAGTGACTCCCCGGGACTGGGATGTATTATATTCTACTCAACTTCCCACCACAACCACAGCAGTTTCCTTCAAGCATTTGTGACAGTCCTAGTAGTGAAGGAGGCCATTGTGGAGCTGCCAAGTCTACCTTCAAGCAGAAGTATCATGTTTCCCTCATTCTTTGATGGATCCACCCCTGACTGACACTAGAAGATAACAATCATGGTTTACCAGAGAAGAACAATCCTTATTGCTTCCCTACTTGACATCAGTGCCACTCATACAAATTATACCCAGCCTCTTTGGAAAAATTGTGGGCTCCTCTCATTAACTCCTGAAAACAATGACTGTGGACTCGGTATGAGAAAGTCTTCCAAAAGTGAGAATCTCCCTTGGGACTCAGATACTCTGAACAGAGGAGGCAAGTGTTGGTGCTGAGGACCACCTGGTTAAGTGACCTCCAGTGGATTATGGAAAATAGAAAAAAATACTCAATTCAACACTCACATGAATAGAATAGTGTGCCCAAGTTTCCTTTGTAAGGACTCTCTAGAAAAGAACATCAAGACTTCATTAAAGGTAGATTGGTTCCTTAATGTACAAATCTAATTCTAATGAACACAAAGCAAGAATTCACAGAGAGAGATGGCAACATATCACTGACTTTCCTGGGTACTGCTACCCTGACAGATCTCAGTTGTGTGGAGTCAGTGTTAGAAATACAATAACAAACCATATAAAGCATTGAAATGGCCCAAAATTCATGATAACCATACGTGGAACTGACCAAAACTCTGTCTTCAGTGAAAATGGCTCTTTCTCTTTTTGCTTGAGGAAAATGTATTGACATGTATTAAAAAGAAATTTTAGCTTATTCTGGGTCAAAATTATATCTGACCAGTGAATGGTTCCCTCTCATAAATCACTTATTGATTCGAAGGAAACGGCATTCCCATGCATGTCTATACACTAAATCATGGTAAAGAAAGTTCTCTCTGGGGGAAAATACTGTTAAAATAATGTAGTTTTGGTACAATAGAGCTTTCTGTTCACTAAGTACATTCTCCTTATACTCTTATCCCCAAACCTCAAGGGAGTATTTGTGCATACTGTATATTTCACTCACCATCATGGTTTCAAGAATATGGTTTGGGTTGTGGTACTGCAACTTGTTAATGAGTAAAAGACATTAACTCTCAGGGTTTCCCTAGGACAAAGGCAACTGGCAACTTTTCAGGGAAGAGCTAAAGTTGATGGTCAAGTCCACCACCAGCACACGAGAGGGCTGTTCTCCATACCCTGGCAATTTTGGGAGTGGTGTTTATAAAAAACCATTGAGGCTGCTTTTTAAAAATGTCAGGTTATTGTGGGAATATATATTGGTACAACCTTTTTGAAAAGCAATTTGGCAAGATGAGTTAAAGTCTTCAAAAAGGTTACCTACCTTTTGCTCCAGTAATCCTTAGAGAAGTCTAAAAAGAAAAACTCAGGTGTAGACAAAGCTGTTTCTCACAGTATCTGCTTCAAAGGCAGAAATTATAAACACTAAATATTAAGCACTAACATTTATTAAGTACTTATAAATATGGTGCTAAGCATGTTAGCATTATCCTGCAATCCAGGAAGATGTGATTATACTCAACCAGCCACAGTTGAAGAAATCACGCCTCCTTACCCTCCCTCCCACTCAGCTCCCAAACCCGGCCCCTTCCTGTATCCCTGTCTGGAATAGCACCATCAGCCTCCCATTGGAGCACCTCTTTTCCTCATCTCCTTCTCCAAACTGACGTCTGGGTCCCTTGTCTTATTAACTCTTGGATCATCCTCACCACCACTGCCCTGTCTTGCCTACATAGTTGTTTCCTTGACTCTGACTCTTCAGGCCCCTCCCCACGGCCAGCCTGATGATCTAAAATACAAGTATGAATCCTGACATTCTACTCCTCAGCCTCTTCAGTGATTCCCCTCTGGTGCATAGTACCAATGCTTTGCTAACTATGTGCCAGGCACTACTAGGTATTTTCCATGTAACAACTCATTCATTCCTCACACTGGGCACTAAAGAGAGGACTGTCATTATCAGCTCTTTTGAAAATGAGGAAATGGAGGCACAGGGAGGTAAGGTGATTGCCCCAGGCTGCACATCTGGTGAGGGATGGCCCTGGCCTTTGATCCCTGCTCTCTTGCTCTAAGGTCTGGACTCTTAAGTCCTATTTCTTGCAAACCAAGTCCTTGGACCCTTCACCCCTCCAGCCTCATCTCTACGCTCCACCCTGCACCCTGTGTTCTAACAGCTAAAGCTCTGGAGCTGGCCCTAACTGCCTTCCCCATTCTTAGGGTATTTTTTTTTTTACCTATAACTTTTCTTTGGTGAGCCTTTCGTGTCTTCCCCAGGGCAAGTTCATACTTAACAAGCATCTATCAGGTGCCAGTCTCCAGGCAACATCCTAGGCACTGGGGCAGGGCAGTGAGCACGCCAGATGAGGCTTCCTCACCAGTAGGAAGCCCTGTACTAGCACATGGGGGAGGGCACAGGGGAAGAAGAGGGGCCGAAAATAATGATGCAGGTAAGTAAACAAGGTACCTTCACAGTGAGACATTTCATGGAGAAAACACAATAGGGCAATGGCATAAAAAGTGACTGAGGAGAGGATGTTATGTAGATATTGGCCAGAGGATGAGATATTTGAGCTGAGGTCTGAGTGGTCAAGAAAGAGGAAGCCTGGTAAAGATCTGGACTTGCTGTGTTCAAGGACAGAAATGGTATTTGTGGACAGGTCTGGAGTGAGTAAGGGACCGTGTGGTGGGAGATGAGGATGGAGGATGATGGGAAGGGGCCAAGTTGGGCAGGGTCAGCTGCAGCATGGTCAAGGGCATGGATTTTATTTCAAGTGCAGTGGCATGCTACTGGGGAGTTTAAACAGCGGATTGATAAGGCCTGACCCACACCTCCCTTTGTCCCCACTGTCCTCTATCTCATTATTATATATATAATTTATTATAGCACCTGTCATTCTGAATAACAATTCTTTATGCATATGAAGTCCTGGGGAAAAGAGGTTCTGCCATTTATCTTCACTTCCCCAGTGCCAAGCACAGAGGGTATACATACAGTAGGTAGATAAGGGTTTTGTAGTGATTAAAAAATTAAAAAAAATCTTCATCTCCTACCTCTTTCACCCAATAGCTGGGGCTTTCTAGACATCAGCACAACCAGCCTTTGGAGAAGAACTCATCTCTCCTTTCCATCTTGGATCTTTGCTGTTCTCATCCACCCACACAAACTGCTTCACCTTTTTCTCAAGAACGCCAATGCCCCAAGAACGCCAATGATCGAACAATCTCCTATATCTGAGTGTGTTGATCCAGTTAGCATTTATTGGATGTGTACCAGGCACTGAGCAGGGCAAAAGGGATGCAAAAATTTCTAAACCCGCCTTCAGGACAGACAGTTTCAGTAATTCTAATACCTGGTGATAAGTGCGAAATAGAAGTAGGTGCAAAATACCAAAACAGCCTGGAGTTAAAACAATGACAGCAACTGCATCACCCTGTGAATCATATTAAGTGCCACTGTTCTTACGGGTTCTGGATTTCACGAGCTAGTAAGCATCCTAGGTAAGCCAAGGAAAGAAGTGCCACCATCCAATCAGCGTCCTTGTTTAGGCCCCACGTGCCTCTGGAGGCTGAGGCAAGGTGGCTGAAGAAAATCCCTCCCCCTTTACAAAAACGCTGGTGACCTGGAAGACACAGGCAGGGCAGCCCCCTCCTCAGGAGCACCTACACAATGTGAAGAAGGGGTGCTGTGGCCTCCCAGCTGCAGGAGTGAAGGCCTCCACAATGCCATGGTGAGGCACAGATGGCTTTCTGGTCCATAGTTCTGGAATGTTCCACAGCCTGGCTGGAAAAGGTGAACAAGGGGAGGGAATTCCACTGCATTGTGTGTGTGAGTATGTGTGTGTGTGTACGTGGGGGTCAGGGGTGGGTGTTAGTAATGCAGGTGTGGGGAAAACACAGGAAGATAGACGGGGAGGAGAAATTAGGAAAGAAGATGAAAGAGTGCAGTAGTCATCCTCTCCTCTGAAAAAACAAGAATGAACAATACATTTCCCTTTATATAAAAGCTTTTATACTTTTCTTTATATTTATTTAAGAATAATGACCTCCTGTGGACTTACTGAGTGTTGTTTGTCTTCCCCTGCTGGAGTTGGAAGTAAAGTCCCATTTCTTGGGACTGCAGTCTGTCCTAAGCCACCGGTACACATACCGCTTCAGTCAGTATGGTGTCAGCCACCAAGCCACTGGAGGGGCAGCCTAAGACCCTGACACTGTGGCAATACTTTACTGTCCACAGCGACAAACACAAAAACAGTTGTGGTTGCCAAGCGTATTTATGCCCTGGATGCAGTATTCTCTCTCTCTCTCTCTCTCTCTCTCTCTCTCACACACACACACACGTGCACACACACATAACATAGGTTGGGAAATTAATGGTTCTCATTTTTTTTTAAAAAAAGGATGAGAAAATAAGAATACCCAGGTATTGGACCCTATAAAAACATTTCCCTTCTATGAGTTGGATCAATTGTGAAACATCTACTAGGGAATTCAAGGGACATCGAGAACTCCACCTGAACCATCAGCTCTTTTAAACATAATCCATTTACAAGCATAATATACAGAAGACAAATAAAAAAGACTAGAGTTCATTAAAGCTTCTTTCATTCATTTGGAAATTAAATTTAGTGATAATGGGGGCCAAGATGGATACAAAACACACATTTCTCCTTCCTAAAATCATATCCAGTTTATATTATAGCTTCCCATGGTCAGAAAAAGCCTCCTGACACAGAACATCTTGGCTCAGCAAAATATTTCTTTGTTTCCCCTGATATTCTTGTGCGTGAAATTGTGAAGCATAGCTTGGCAGCTAGTACTGGTAATGATTTCACAGTGAGCTGAACACCTGAACCCAAGGAATGTTGCTGAATGGCTAGATGTCAACCAGAGTGAGGTCTCTGTGGTTGGATCTCAGGGCTGTGTCCTTGACCTTGCCCAGCTTTGATGAAGACTTGGGGCTAGACATTTTCAGTTTCCCCCTTCAGATCCACTCTGTACCGTTCTCTGTCCTGCCCTGTGCCTACAAGGCTGGCCTCTCTGGATTGCATTAATAGCTCACTGGTATTCTGCCTTCTGTCTGGGTTTGGCCAAGGGGGCACTCTGGTGAGATAAAGAGAAGGAGGAAACTGAGGTTGGAATATTTATTCTCCCAGTTCCCTCCCTACAGGGTCACCTCAGGCTGGCAATGTACCTCATCTGAAGGGAACAACCACACGACTTCCTATGATGGCTTCCTTCCCTGCCCCTCAGGCTCACGTGCTGTAGGGGTGGTGGAATCCCACAGGGGCCACACCTTGGTAAACAGTTCTCCATTAGACTCTTTGCTTCATTGCATATTACCTAACTGGAGTGCCCCATCTATTTCCTATTGGGATCCTAACTGATACTAAAGGTGTGATACTCATACTGGTAGATGACAAAAAAAAAATTATTAAGTAGTCCATTTAAGACAAATGGAAAATAATACAGCCATAGTAAGATCATGAAGCTGACACCCTAGTGGGGAATCCCAGGTTCCACTGTGTCTTCCTGGCTCCACGGCACTGCCTCTCCAGAGGCTGCATGACATTTGGAGAATAGACCCAGGAAATCCACACAGGAAGCTTAATGGGCACAAACAGCCTGCCTGCCTGGTTCCTGGATCTCAGCCTCTACTTCTCTCCTCTCTCTAAGGCACACGCCACTTCGCCTCTCCCACTGCCCTCTTCCATCAATTGCAGGATCAGCCTGCTCCCAGTCTCTGTCCAATCCTAGTTTTAGTCCTAGCTTTGCCCCTCACTCCAGGATTAGGATCCAGTCCCTGATCTTCCATCCAGTGATTTCGGTTTTTCCCGTGTGCACAGACTGCCCCAATGCTGACTGCCTTACCACCTTAGATACTCCATTTTCTGGAGCAAGAATGCCAATGGGTCATTGGGACGTGACTCATTGATGGCTGCCATATCCATAAAGATGGACTGCCTGCTGGACTGAACTTTCATCTACACATGGAGCTGAACTTGCCTTCTAGCACCTGCCCAACATAGGGGGAGGGAGTGTCTTGGTCTTTCTCAACCAGCCTTGGGAGACTTTATACTTACATGTCTCAAGAATACTACCTTTGCTCAAAGACTTTGGATACTCCTTTTCTGGAACAGCTTTCAAAGTGAATTTATGGGATTTGAAATTACCAGCAAATCATTCTCAATATTCTATTGTAATATTTAGTCATATATTATTTTTTACATCAAAGGATTTAACAGCACCTTATTTACAAGGGTTTCCCATGGATGGTGCTTTATATTCTTCAAGTATCAAATCTCTCTCTAAAGGTTCATCCCATAATCTACTCCACTTAATGAGAGATTGTAGTAGTTAAAGGGACAGGCTTGGGAGACAAGATGCCTGAATTTGAACCTGGTTTTATCACTTACTAGCTCTTTGACTTTGGATAACTCATTCACAGCAAATGCTCCAATTTTATCATTTCTAAAATGAGAATAATAATAGTGTCTCTATCACAGGGTTATTGTAAGAATGACAGAGGTTAATACAGACAAAGTACTTAAAAGAGTGTCTGATACATTATGTGTTTTTTTTAACATTTATTAGTATATTTTCTGTATACACCATAATTAGTATTTAACAAATCAATATATAATTTTTAAAAAGCAAAAAATTAAACTAATGTTAATATAAATGACTTGAGCACATGGTACATTTATCACTATCACTATTTCCTAAATAAGGCTATGTAGAGGTGGAACACAAGCAGTTAAGCTCTTTTAATCTATTTTGAAACAAGGCTGGGTGTACATAAATCCATCAAATAACAATCACAAATGCTGAACTATGTACAGGCCAATAGATGGGGTGTTTTGCATACTATATTTCTAACCCTCACAATAGTCCCAGTGGGAATTATCATCTCCACTTGCTGATTATGAAGCAGAAGCTCAGACAGCTTAAATAACTTGTCCAAGGTCACTCAGAGCCGAAAGGAGTGGAGGTAGATCTGCCTGGCTTTCACTGCTCATGTTCTTCCTATTACATTCCGCTGAGCCCATAAAGCGATACGATTGATTTTCTTAAACAAACATCTAAATTGGTGTAATCCCTTTTAGAATAGTCACCTTGGCAGACTCTATTCTTACATGTTCCAAGGGCACTGCCTCTGCTCAGAACACTTTGGCCACTCCTATATTGGAATTGATTTCAAACTAATTTATAGGCTTTGAAACTACCAGCAAATCGTTTGCAATGTTCTATAGTCACATTTAGTTATATCTGATTTTTTATCTCAAAGGGTATCATCCAGGTTTATCATCCACCTTATTTACAAGATTTGGCTGGGAATGTTTTTTAATGTTCTCCAAATACCAAGTATATCCCTAAAAGATGAAGATATATGATAGCCAAGATTATTAAAAAGACTCTGGTTCAAGCTCTGAATTCCAAAAATGGCCAAAGGACACATCTTTATCATATGCCTTTCTCCTCACAGAGGAAACAGAAGGACAGAGGCCAATTGGAAGAATATATACTTGTGTGATGACTACAAAATCAGGTTCATTTCTTTCAACCCACCTTGAAATCTGTCTAATTGTGGCTAATGCTAACCAGGCAGGGAAATTGATTCATCCACTTGGATTAATTCAGTAGTGCCAACCACAAAGCTCTGATCACAGCGCAGCCTTTGATTAAAGAGAAAATTCTGAATTTATGCAGATTTTTCTTATAATCTAGCCCTTTGTCTAGCACTTTAATAATCACATCAGTCATTTATCATTCTGATTCCAAGAAAATACATGAAACAAGCTTAAGGCAATCACTGAAACTCAGAGGGGAGATCTTGCAAATTTTATAGGAAACTCAAAGAGATTTTCTTTGGAAATTAAAGCCGATTAAAAGTCTATCTGAATTTTTGTGAACTGCTCCTAGTATAGAACCAAATATACCTACATAATCCATAATTTATTTAAGTTGATATTTTTTTTTCTGTTACAATCCCTTTTTTATGCCTAATCAACTTCCTTTCAACCCCTGCTCTCCCACCACTATATATGTTATCTCTGTCACTACATCACACTCGGTTCAGGGGTGTTAAATCACCAGTTACAGTCAATCTGGACCATTCTCCTGATACTTCTATTTTACAGGAAGCTACACACACAGCACTACAGTGTTAAGGACAGCAAGTCTCTAAAGTCAGTTCAGCCATGTTAGTTTTCAGAGGCTCATTAATTCATACTGCAAAAGGAGATGGAAATGGGAATATCAGGTGAAGGACGAATGGAACAGTAATTCATTACATGTAGTCTTTTCTTTGAGACGACATCACCTCAACTTGATAACTATTGTTACTTTTACAAATTATCTGCCTCACCAGAAAGTCAGTTAACTTGTTCCTCTCTATTCCCTCAAATTTTCAGGAGCTTCCTCTAGCATCTTCCTTCCCCACATTTCCACCAGGATGTCAGCCACAATCCTAATTATGAAGCTTCAAATTGAATTCTTGTCTCTGAGCTTCTTTTAATGCACTGGCCAGGAAGGCAGCAAAGGGTACATTGGCCATGATCTGCAAACAGTTTTGCAGTTATGTCTCAAATTTGCATGCAAGGGTAATACTAGATGATCAAAAACAGCTGTATCCAGGAAAGTTCACTCCCTGACAATTCAGCCTCACAACTCCCAAAGAACAAAATCCGCTAAGCAACTATTAGGTAGCAACGATGGAAATGACTTGAATTTGAATTTGATGAGCCAGAAATCCCATAATGATTCAAAGTCTCCCAAGACAATCAACTCTCTCATGTTAACAAAAAGTTAACAGAGAAAGAAACAAAATGTAGGGAAAGGCAAAAACTACTTTTTCCCAAAAATGACTCACAGATAATCTGGAAACTCCTGAGAGTTCATGGGCCGTGTTGATTAGAATGTAAAGAGATAGGGTATCTGCAGCTACACTCATCTTCTAGTCCACTGATTTCATTTAGGCCCCAAATAAGGAAAGACCGGTAAAATCGTAACATGGTTTTCTGGGACCCACAACCTTCCCATCATCCTAAGGAAAGACATGAACTTCCAAAAGAAATTCCTTTTAATTTGCTTTATTAAAAAATAGTGTAGATTTTACTGGAGATTTCATATAGGGAAGACTGAGGTGAGAGATTATATCACACATCCCACCCCTTACCCTTCAAAAAGATATCTTCATTGGTTAAATGTTCCCAAGTCTTCCATCGCAGTCACCAGCCACAGGGTCCTCCCCTCTCTGGACCCTTTCCCTAACCAGTCCTGCGTCTTCATGGTTCATGACCCTTCCTTCTGGATCATCACAGTCTGGGAAAAAATGTAATGTGAGTCACATATGCAATAATTTAAAATTTTCTAGTAGTCACATTAACAAGTTATTTAAAATGTAATTTTAATAATATATTTTATCTAATGTATACAAAATATTATCATTTCAACATGTGATCAATGTAAAAAAGTATTATTATTGAGATAGTCTACATTTTTTTCCCACTAGGTAATCAAAATCTAATGTGTATTTTACACTTAGAGCACATGTCAATTTGGACTAACCCCATTTCAGGTGCTTGGTAGCTACAAGTAGCTAGTGGCTACCATGTTTAATGGTGTGCAGTGCTAGACCTTCCTTCCGGGCACCCCAAACACTCTCCTTTCTCTTGCAGAATAATTTAGCTGTGCTCAAGCTCTTCTAAAAGTCTATACATACTATCACCTCTCTCTATCCCCATGTTCACCAAACAAAAGACCTTCCAATTATCAGAATTTTTCCTCTTAAATAACAGATTATGAATAACAAGTAAATGAGTGAAAGGCCTGGTTTTCACTGTGTTGCTGTGACCCAGAACCAAATCCTATACTGCCTGGTCATCAGTCTCCCAAGGGGACCAGTTCCATATTCCTCCCTCCACCAGTCTTCACCACTGTCCTCTGATCTCAGATCTCTTTGGGCCCCAAGTCCATTGTCACTGCACCTGCTCCTTCTCCCCTCCACCACTCCCAGCCCTTGTTTGTGCTCATAGATAACCTTCAGGTGCAGGGCTCCGGCCAACCCACTGCCCCTGCTGCAGAAAACAGCAGAAGTTGCTCAAGGATGCCTCAGACAGGCAATGGATCCAAGAGAAATAAAAACAGAAAGAACCCTTTTTTCTCACTTGCAGGAGGGCTGGGAAGGGACTGAGGATGGATTCAGAGGCAGGATATCATAGTGGTTAGGAAGGCACACCGAGTCAGACTGCTGGGGTTCAAATCTCAGTTCCAACACCCACTAGCTATGCAACCTTGGGCCAATCACTTAACCTCACCTGAACCTAAGTTTCCTCTTTCTAACTGGGGACAACAATATTATATCACCTACATCACAGGGTTAGTGTGAAGATTCAGTGTTCTCATGTGGCACTGAGAACAAGAATAAAAATATATACTTGTTAACCCGTAGGCTGCACAACACCAAGAGTGAACCCTAACGTAAACTAGGGACTTTGGGTGACAATGGTGTGTCAATAAGTTCATCAGTTGTAACAAATATACTTCTCTGGTACACGATGCTGATAGTGGGCCGGTTGTGTGTATGTGTGGAAGGGCAGGGGTTACACAGAAACTCTGTAATTTCTGTTAGATTTTGCTGTCAATCTAAAACTGTTCTAAATAATATCTTTCTATACATACATATTATATTTATTCCATTATTTAAAATATGTAAGGCAGGCTGCTCCACTTTAACAAAACTACTACCCCTAACTGAAGCTTAAATGTCATACGGGTTGGCCACAACTCTGCCAAGTGTCCTATCACTGTCCCCGTTCTAAGACCTGATGAATCCAGGTGTGGGTGGCAGGAACCTGATTGGCATAGGGGGTCTCTTCCTTGACCGCCTGGCTCAAATACCACCCTGTGACATCTGTGTGTGTGTGACATCTGTGTGTGTGACTGCTATTTCTGGAGCCTCCTGCCAAGCTCCAAGCCCACACCCTGGGCTTCTGGCTCATAAAGTGCCTGTTCATCTGTTGGTAGCATTCGGCTCACATCTGCCGCTGTGCCCTCCCAGCACGCTGCAACCAAGCCTCATTATTTCAGCTTGCGCTTCGGTGAGCTGTGAGTGAGCTGCGAGTCGTTCTGCTTGCCCACCGCACAGCAGCCTGCTTCAGCTGACAATACCAAACCTCTTCGACCTTGTGTGCTCACACCTGTCCCCATCCAACTCAGGAACATCATGCCTCTGAGCCGGCAAGCAGCTTCCAGCCCTGGATTTGCAACCATTTGGTTCTTACAGCCTTTCCTCATCTATAAAATGGGTCAGTGAAGGGTAATTTAAAAGTATGTATCAAAATTACCATTCAGAGGAATTCACATATATACCCACACATAAGTGTGTGAAATGACTTGAATGCAAAGCTATTAAATTACAAAAGCATAGTTTGCATTCACAAAAGACTGGGAACTAAAATGTCCATCATTAGGAAATTGGTAAAATAAATCATGGTGTGTTCATGGATAGAATTCTATACAACACAAAGAGGCTGATTTTCATGATAGACATAGAAAAAATTCCCTGATGCATTAAATTACAGCAAGTTCAGAATATTGCATAATGAATATTGTCATATATGTAGGAAAGGAGGGGAAAGAATATGTATCTATAAAAATCTCTGAAATGAAAAGAAACAAATACCAGTGGCTACTTCTTTTCAGGGGAGGAAGGAGAGGAATGAGAATTGGGCAGACTGGGGGCCGGGATGAAGGATGGAAGCTTTTCACCACGTGCCTTTTTGTACTTTTTAATGTTTGAACTGTGAACCTATTAAAAAAACCTGACATATAATGAAAATAATAACCCATTCTGCCTGCCGTATGAGGGTGGTGATTGCTTTATGAACTGTAAAGTCCCTGGGAAATTTTATCCTCTGCTCTTGTTGAGGAAGGGCTTTGAGGCTGGGCTGATGACCAGAATCCCTGTAAAACCTTTCTGTCTCTGCTCAAGGAGTTTTCTCTCCACGTGCCAGGTCTCTTGCTGCCATGCTGGTACTCAACCTCTGTTTTTCTTGAATCCTTACTATTGAAGAGTGATGTGTCTGTTGACAAACTGCAGGGGTGTGGGGGTGGCAAAAAGGACCGTAAGTGGTTGCTGTACTTTTGTGGGAAATTCTAGTCCAGGCTGTGGTCATTCAGGTCTGTACTCCTTAAATTCAATCTTATCAGTTCACTGGTGGATATAATTGTAAAGTAACAGAAATTGATAACCGGAAGGTTGGCAAAACCCAACAAGTCCCATATTTTACAGATAAGGAAACCAAGGAGTGGAGAGATTACAGGTTTTGTCCAAAGCCCTGCATGTGTTAATGAAGCCAGCACTAGAGAGCTTGTTGCTGGGTCTCTTTCCACACCTCCTTCTGCTGTTGCATCATCATGCCAACATATTCATTTGCAAAGCAGACATGCCATCCAATTATAGGAGACAGATCTACTAAATAAAAGAAAATAATTATAAGAAGATGCTTAGGAAAATGATATCAGAGCAAGGGAAAGTAATTAAAAATATGCAAACACCACAAAGCAAGTCTGATTGACCCACCATCCTTTCCTCCTACAGAACAGGTCCAGCCCCTGCAGACACATGCCCTCTGTGAGGAGAGGCGAGAAGTACGTGCCATTAATCTATGGCTATTTGGATATTGAATGTGGCAGAACAGGTTCTTGTCCACCCAACATTTGAGCTTACCCTCCGTAAGGTAGAAGTGTCACTAGGAACTACATGTACAAGCTCTCCTTACGTCTAGATGGGGCCATTCCTTCAAAGGAATGAGAGCAGAAGTGAGGATGTCATTTCTGTCATTTCTGTGCTAGATCATTAAGCAGTGAGTTTGGTTTTATCATGTTCTCTTTCTCTATCCACTGGCTAAATGCAGATGACCCTGGGACCCGAGCGATATCAGAATCACAAGTAGCAAGTAGCCTGGATCTCTGAATCAACCACTTGAAGGAAAACTGCCTACTGACCAGAAATGACCTGTATTGGCTTGCCACTGTTAGAAAATTAACTTCTAATGTATTATGCCAATAAAATTTTGGAGTTTATGTTATTTTAACCAATGCACAGGGACATTTCCACGAGACATGGAAACAAGTCTCTCAGTTTTAAAAAGGAATCATGAGTATCATGAGAAAAAATATCCCCTTTTCATTGTTTCTGTTTTTATTCTAGGGGTTTATCTAGTTTTTTTAGGTGTTACTTCCATAACTCTACACAATATATCACAATTTATTGACCTAATTTAGGCAATAGCTAATGACTTCTTACTTTGAAAAATGAGGATTTAGCTCCCTTAACTTCTCCTTTTTCTTCTTTCTCCCAATATTTAACAATAATTGTTTTTATTGGTTATGTTTATCATTTTAAATACTCTTTATAATTAGTATATTGACTTCTTTTTCTGTAAATGACAAATCATCCTGTCTTTTCACTTTATCTTTCCCCTTCTACCTCCCACCTGCTGTCAATCACAATTTTATTTTTTATATTTGTCAATATAACATCTATTTTATCATCTGCAGCCACAATCAAATCTTGGATATTTTGTCTATAGGTTGACTTCTACAAATCAATAAAGAGCCATTTACTTTATGAGGACTGTAAATAATGTTCACCTGTGTGCCAAGCAATCACCTGGGGATCTTGTTAAAACGCAGATTCTGATTGGTGGGTCTTGCTTGGGGCCTCAGATTATGTATTTCTTCTAAGACTCCCGATGATGATCTCACAGTTGCTCTGAGGACCACATGTAAGTGGTGAGTTTTCAGCATTCAGTGGTGGTGATGACAAGTCTGGTCCTAGCCTAATTCACATCCCTTGGCAGTTTTCTCTCTCTGGTATCTTTCAACTTATTTTTCTTATTCTCAGTGCTTGGAAATTTCAGGAGGATGAGTCCAGGTGCTAATCATCATCCTCTGCATTTAATGGTAGGCCAATCTGAACAGCTGTGTCTTCAGCTTTGGGGAATGTTCTATTATTTCTTTGATGATTTCCTCCTTCTTCCCCCTGCCATTTTCTCTGGTCTTTACTTTGAGACTCCTATTAGTCATATGTCAGAGCTCCTGAATTGGTCTCCTACTTATCTTTTCTCTGTTTCCATCTCATTCTCTTTTTGCTCTGTTAAGTTAGATTTCTTTATCTTGTTTTTTTCCCAAGCCCTTCTATTGAATTTTTGCAAGCCTGTTTAATCTCTAAAAGCTCTTTTTCTATTATCTGTTTTCATATCACTTCTTTGTAAATATCATGCATTCTTGCAGCTCTCTGAACATACTAATGGGAGCTCTTGTTTGTTTAAAGTTTCCTGGTTTGTTTTGCTTCCTCTGGGTCAGTTTTTCTGTTTATCTTGGTCTTTCTCTTTCATGCTGCTATTTCCCCTCACATACTTGGTGATTATTATAGTCTGTTCACACTTAAGAATGTTAGGTAGATGGTGTTTTTCTTGATATTGTATAAGTAAGATTGTTTTGCCTAATTTATTCTGTTTTATGTCACAATATACTGCTGCTTATAAAACCATTCCTTTTATTAGTGATCATTAGATTATTTCCATATTTTTCCTACACAAATAGTGTTTCAATAAACATCTTCATAGATATATATCCTTATGGTTGGGTATGGTGATTTCTGTGGAATAAATTCCTAAAAATGATATTGCTGGTTGAAAGTAGTACATATGGAAAAACAATTTTTTTATTATGGAAAATTTCAAACATATGGAAAATTAGAGAGAATTGTGCGATGATTCTCTTAATTTGACCAAGAGAATTACAAAGATGATGAAGGCCAGTCTTGATTCATTCATACCCCTACTCACTTGCATCATCCTCTTGGATTATACTGAAGTAAATGCCAGAAATACAATAATTTCATCTGAATTTACACACTTTTTATTGTGGTAAAATATACATAATTTTACCATTTTAACCCACTTTTAAATGTACAATTCAGTGGCATTAGAACGTTCCCATTATTGTGCAATCATTACCACTATGAACTAATTACACATTTAAATTTTAATATATTAATATATTGCTAGGTAAATTCCCCCAAATCTTAGTAATTCTTTTCCAACTCCAAAGAATTTCTATTTCTCCACATGTAACCACTGATATAGTTTTCTTTTTTTTCTGGGTGGGGAGAGGGTAGGAAACAATAAATCTTCCTCCCTTCCTTTCCCAAGTTCTGAACTAATGAAGAAACATATAGGAACTACACAAATGGAGATTTTAAAATATCATCTGAAAAGCTGAATGGGATGATGTGCCTTTAGATTTGCAGTCAAACTGTCTTATTAGTGCTTCACCTCAGCATTAGATAGATGGTCCCACCTCATCACTAGGACATCTGTCAACCACAGGTGTCCCTCACAGGTGCAGAGCCTGCAGGGGAAGCCTACTGCATGGCCAGGAGCACATGGGGATTGTCCTCTGTGCAGGAAAGTGGGCAGGACAAGAGGATCCAGATGGCACTGATCCAGCACACTCAGCTTCCTTGACCAAATCCACTGACAATCCTCTTCTGCAGAGGAGGAAGTGAGGAGCAGGGAGAGGGGCCAGGAGTGTTATTCCACGATGATTCATCAGGCAGATTTGGAGTTACCCGACCAGATGCCATCAATATATCTAATTTTCTCCAGTCTAGTAGGAGACATTTCAACTTGAGTTTCCTTGACAACTAATAAGGTGGCTGGCCTCTTTTTCATAGGCTTACTAGCCACTGCATTTCCTTTTGTGTGAACTGCCTGATTTTCTATTGAGTTTTCTTTTTCTTATCCACTTGTAGGAGGGTTTTTAAATAATAGGGATATTAATTTTTTATCTGTCACATGCAAATATTTTCTCCCAGTGTATCATTTGTCTTTTGACTGACTTTATAGTTTTTGTTTCCACAGAGGAACTTAAAAATTTTATTTAGTAACACCACTCAGCAAAGATGAGGACCGCTTTGTTGTGCTGACATGCGACTAAATCTTGACCACTGTGTTTATTGAAAATTCTGTAAAAGCCCATTGAAAAAGGCTGAAGCCTTTTTAAAAAATTAATGCAGTTAAAAGACCTGTTGTAATAGTTTTTACCTCTTTCCTTTGCTTGACAAGGATAACCTCATTAAAATCTACTAGTAGTTCCCCAGTTATTCATATGTCACCTGGCCACTTATATGGGCAGAAAATTATAAAATCAATTTAAACAGTTAAGAAAGTGAATGAGGTCACTTCAAAATGATTTTAATCTACCGCACTAATTGCACCTTAAGTGCCTGCACACATTTCTCCCAATTTAAAATTCTAATTAGGAGTTGACATCTTTAAACACCTTGGTGATACACCATGGAGTGGGTGGAAAATCTGTGCTGATTTTCCCTACCTCATCTGCAGGTGAAAGAATTTGCTCCTATCCCAAATCCATGGAACTTAAACATAAGAAAGGCACTTAGAGCCTGCCTGGTCCAAACTCTCCATTTTTTTGAGACGAGGAGAACTCAAATGGCTGTTCCTACTCTTTGTAGGAGCCATCCTTAACTTCCTTTCCTCTCCGCTAGTCCAGGTCAGTGATTTGTGGTATTTATCTGTGCCTGGCACACAGCAAAACCTTAAAGAAGTTTGCCGAACGATGAGTTTGTCAAGGTCACATGTCAAAGCTGCCCTGACTCCTGATTCAGGACTCCAAACTGCCATAAACTGCCCAGACTTTGGAGTAAAAAGGATCCAAGTTAGAATCCTAGCTCTACCACTGGCAAGATGTGCTTCCACCAGCAAGGTTATTAACCCTCTGGACTGTCTCCTGGTTTCTTCTTTCCCTTCTGTCCTGTCTTCAGCCCATTGCAGCTGGTGTCTCAACGCTATCGCTCCACTCAATCAGCTTTTGTCTGCATCACCAAAGAGTTCCTACTGCAAAATAGGCAGTCATTGTACTTGACTAGTGGGCAGCATTTGATACAGCCTATCACACCCTCTTTCTCAAAGCTTTCTTCTCTCCTGGCTTCCAGGACACCACTTTCGCCTGCTCTTTCTCATCTCTCTGCCTGGTTTCACTGCATTGGAGGAACTAGGCTTAGTCCTTGGACCTTTGTTTTTAGCATTTACGCATCCACCCAGGTGATCTCATGCAGGCTCAGGCTTACATACCATCTATCTGATGACAATTCTCTAATTTATATTGCCAGCTCAGACTGATCCCCTGAACTCCTCTAAACACAGCCTGCCTCCTTAATGCCTTACCGTGGATATCTGACAGGCACCTCAAATGATCATGTGTAAGCACAGACTTCTTATCTCTCCTTTTAAACCTGTTCCTTCCACTGTCTTCCTCATCGTCCTTCTTGTAGTTGCTCAGGCAAAACTTTGCCGTCATCCTTAAATCCTTTTTCTCATACCCTGTATCAAATCTGTCAGCAACTATTGTCATTTCTACTTTCAAAATGGATCAAGAAACAACCAAACACTTATTCCCGCCACTGCAACCACCATCATCTCTTACCTGGATCATTTCAACAGCTTCCTAATTGGTCTCCAAGTTTCCACAACCCTGTCAACTTTCCTAAGCTAGATTCTGTATCTCCTGTAATGAGCTCTCATCTCACCTTCCCTCGGCCATCCTGGCCTCTTCACTATTCCACGAAATGCCAACACCTGCTTTGCACTCTCTGTTCCCTCTACCTAGACTGATCTTTCCCCAGATAAGTCACATGGCTCTTTCCTTTCATTTCTTCATGTCTCTGCTTACCTGTCACCTTTTAAGAGAAGCTCTCTGACAACTTATCTAAAATACTCTCCATCACTATCTGCTTTATTTTTTTCCATAGCATTTTCACCCAACATATTACATATTTGTTTATTTTTTATCCCTCTCCCCCACCACAGCTGTGTCTCCAGTGTCTGGAATAGTGTGTGATACTTAACACATGCTCAATAAAATTCTTTACTGTGGTAAAAACATTTGACATGACCCTCTTAACAAATTTGTGAGTGTACAATGGAGTACTGTTAACTACAGGCACAATGTTGTACAACAGATCTCTAGAACTTACTCATCTTGCATAACTGAAACTTTAGACCTGTTGAACAGCAAATTCCTGTTTTCCCTTCCCCACATCCGCTAGCAACAACCATTCTACTTTCTGCTTTTGTAAGTGTGACTATTTTAGATTCTTCATATAAGTGGAATCATGTAGTATTTTTTCTTCTGTGATTGGCTTATTTCACTTAGTATAATGTCCTCAGGGTTATTACATGTTGTTGCATATGGCAGGGTTTCCTTCCTCTTTAAGGCTGAGTAATGTTCCATTGCACGTGTATACCACATTGTCTTTATCCATTCATCCATCAATGGATATTTAAGTTGCTTCCACATCTTGGCTATTATGAATAACGCTGCAATAAGCATGTGTGTGCAAATACTTCTTTGAGATCCTGATTTCAATTCTTTTGGAAAGATACCCAGAAGTGAGATTGCTGGATCATTTTGTAGTTCTATTTTCAATTTGTTTTTAGGAAACTCCATTCTGTTTTCCATATCAGCTGCACCATTTTACATTCCCACCAACAGCGTACAAGGGATCCAATTTCTCCATATCCTTGCCAGGACTTTTTATTTTCTGGTTTTGTTTTTGTTTTTGATAGTGGCCATCCTAACAGGTGTGAGGTGATATCTCATTGTGGTTTTGATTTTCATTTCCCTGGTGATTAGTGATGTTGAGCATCTTTTCATATACCTGTTAGCCATTTGTATGTTTCTTTGGACAGAAATGTCTATTCAAGTCCTTTGCTCTTTTTTTCCTTCTTTTTTTTTTTTTTTTGCATTTTTTTGTTTTCTTATATTGAGTTGTAAGTCAATAAATATTTTTGAGTGAATGAATAAATAAATCTCTATTTAGTAATAACTAAATTAAATTAATGTATGTAAGGCATTTAATAGAGCATTGTTACACTGTGAATTACACAATAAATTAGTCATAAAAACCTAGAAAAATGGGGAGAAAAGTTTGACAGCATAGGCTTCCAAAAGGGCAAATACACTATAGAAAAGCAGTTTATTTCCCCTTGAACTAATAAACAATTTATTAAAGATTAAAAAGCAATTTATTTCCTCTTGAATTAATAAGCATGCTAATTTTTATTTTCCTTTTAGCTTCAATTCAGAATACGTTGCTCAGAACTAAGGTGAACATACATCTGATTCCCGAGGACCACCTCAGTTTATACTTTGTTAAAAAAGAATTTACTTTCATAAAAATAATTTTATTTTGAAAACAGTTTTAAAATATAACTATTTATAATAAAACTAATAAATATGTCCACAATTATATAATTTTTTAAAAAATTAATGACCAGTGTAGAGCAGTTTTAGGTTCTCAGCAAAACTGAACAAAAAGTGTTAAAAGAGTTCCCATATATGCCCCTATCCATTGACCCTCCCTTCCCTCACAGCTTTCCCCACCATTAAATTCTCCCACCAGAGTGGTATATTTGTCACAATTAATGAGACAACATTGACACATCATTACAAAGCAGTCCAAAGTTTACATTGGGGTTCACTCTCGGTGTACATTCTATGGGTTTGGACCAATGTAAAATGGCATGTGTCCACCATTATAGCATCATACAGAGTAGTTCCACTGCCTGGAAAATTCCTTGCGATCCTCCTATTCATCCTCTGGCAGCCGTTAATTTATATTTTTACTGTACCCATAGTTTTGCCTTTTCCAGAATGTCATATAGTTGGAATCATACAGTATGTAACCTTTTCAGATTGGTTTCTTTCACTTAGTGATACACATTTAAGGTTCCTCCATGTCTTTTGGATGCCTTGATAGCTCATTTCTTTTTAGTGCCGAATAATATTTCTTTATGCGAATGTACCACGGTTTATTTATCCATTCACCTATTAAAGGACTTCTTGGTTGCTTCCAAGTTTTGGCAGTTATGAATAAAACTGCTATAAACATCCATGTGCAGGTTTTGTGTGGACATAAGTTTTCAACTCATTTGGGTAAATAGCAAGGAGTGTGATTGCTGGATCATATGTATATGGTAAGAATATTTTTAGTTTGTTAAGAAACTGCCAAAACATTTTCTGAGCAAAATCATATGTAATTTTGTTTAGTACCTTTTATTCTCACAAATGTCCAAGTTTGGATAATAAATAGTCACTGTACTCAAGACAGATAATTTCTCCTGAATTACAGAAAGACAGTATTTCACCTTAGGATTTCTGTAGTTGTATTTCTTTGCTCCCAATCAAAATGAATCACAAATGGCAATTAATCTGCTGGGGACTACTGGGGAGGGGAGAGAGGGCAAGTGAACCGGTTCTCATTTTCCTTGCAGGAGAAATCAGCACAATGAGGTTAAGAGGCTTCTGTGGGCCCCAGCCAGCCAGCTGCAGAGCAGGAGAGCAATCAAAATCGCTGCAGACTTCATTTAATGCACCACCCTCTCAAGACCAAAATCTTCCTTTATTGTCCAATTAGTTAGGGCTCCTTAGTTTCTAACAACAGCACTCGATGGGTTTAAAACAGACTGTGGCAGTCCTGGGAGGGACCATGGCCACCAACCGGAGGGAGCCCCTGACAGCTCTGGAGCCAGGCTGCTGGCTGGAGCCCTCCGCTCCCACTCCCTGCCGCGCTGGGATTTCCGCACCTGGCCGCTCGCGCAGCCTGCCCTGCACCTGTCGGGGGGCGGGCTCTGACTGCTGTGTGGGTTCCCCACTCAGGGGCGGAGCAAAGAAGTCTGGAAACTATTAGAAAATGGAGCATGACAGGGTTGAGGAAGTACTTGATTTTTTACCCTGCTGCTTTTCCAGACTGCCCTGGCCCTTTGTACTTAAAGAAGTAGCCCTGGCAGCAGCCCCTCAGCTGTGTCACATACCCAGTGCACAGGCTCCAGCTGGCCTGGGAAGGCCGTGCCCATCAAACGCACTGGGATAGCATTTCCTATGTCCCAGAGGCTGTTGTATACACTTAAATACTATTTAATCCTTATACCAACTCTATGAAGTAGTTATCATCCATCTTCATTTTAAAGAGGAGGAAACCAAGGAACAGATAGGTTGAGAAAAGGGTCACAAAGCAGGTAAGCAGTGGGGCTGGGATTGACACTTGTACGGTGTGATCTGTTCCAGAATCTGGTCTTGATGTGTCTCTCCAAGGTGCCAACCATGTTTGAATTTTCCCTAGTTAACCTAATAGGTTAATTGGATCTTTCTGCCATCATTGCTTCCATTCAATGGAATATTTTACAAACAGTAAAAGCACATTAATTTGGATCCAAATCATTTGACATAAATTGCAGGCTTCTCAAACTCAATTTCCTTCCAGATAAAACAGGCATAGATACAGTATGCACATTTGTTTCAAGAATAAAATAAAAAGATGTTTAAAAAGTGTGGAGTCCTTATATCAAGAAACTGCATAGTAATGCCAGCTTTTGCTACTATTATTTTTATTATTACTTTTATTTTGGGGCCGAAATAAAACTTTCCTTTTGCAATATCTATGAAAATAGTTTGTAAAATAGTTCAAACAGTACTTCCAGCATTTAAGGTACCTTTAAGGGACATTTTTAGAACACTTTAAAAACATTTGCTCACATTTCAACAATCTCCATGCAAATTACAAGTCATGCTCGAATATTCCTTATGGCACATAGCAAAAGACCATCATCTATCAACCCTTTGTTGGCTGAGTTGCTGTTACTGAATGTAGTTGAAAGTAATACAAAGTCAGTTAATTTTTTTATTTTTTAAAAAATTTTATTTTCCAGAGACAAGGTCTTGCTCTATTGCCCAGGCTGAAGTGCAGTGGCACAATCATAGCTCACTGCAGCCTCGAACTCCTGGACTCAAGCGATCCTCTCACCTCAGTCTCCTGAATAGCTGGGACTACAGGCATGCACCACTGTGCCCCGCTTACTTTTTAAAATTTTTGTAGAGCCAGGGGTCTTGCTTTGTTGCCCAGGCTGGTCTTGAACTCCTCCTGGCCTCAAGCAATCCTCCTGCCTCAGCCTCCCAAAGTGCAGAGATGACAGGCATGAGCCACTGTGTCCAGCCAAAGTCAGTTAATTTAAATATTATCTATCATTCAGGATGGCTTTCTACCAATTTATCATAGATATGCATATAACATATTGCCATGTAGTAAGGTGTCCTTAGACAAGTTCATGATAATACAAGAAAAAAATGGGACTAATAAAATGCATGTGTAGAGCTTCCTATTCTTTCAGTCCATACCTATCCTTATACACAGGGGTCCTTAATTATTTTGCATAATGGGGACTCTCACATAAGAACAACTTTATTATCAGTGCCCAGTGATTGAAAAAGACATATGATGACTAATAGTTATAATTAATTCACAAATGCATTGAAAGGAATTTAAATTATTTGAATTTTAAGAGCATTTACATACATATGCTCAGGTTATACTATTTGTACAGTCTATAGAGAATGCTTGTAATCTGTGAAGATGGTTTCAAGGAAGGATCCCTCAATAAATATGAGTCTTCACCCTCCCACCTGCCATTCTCCACCCAGGGCTTTGGCCAACAGGTTAGAAACCAACGCATGATTCTTCAGACTAGAAGACACCTTTGGAGTCTCTGTGCAGCTTATGACAGATCTACCTTCTCTGGAATTGCTTCCTCACTATCCACAGGAGCTTAGGGGTGAGTGTTTGTTAACCTTATTTATTCCACCTGGCCATAGCCCAGTGACTAAGGGTAGGCCCTTACCCGTGACAGGTCGTAGTTCTTTCTGCAAAATTTTAGAAATGGGACTAAGAGATTTCTATTCTCATCTGGGCTGGTTTCATAAATAGAGGAATAAAGCCACCTTAGGAGCTGTAGCTTATCCATATTGGACAAAATAGGCTTGATAGAAGATGTGCTAACTGGCACAGAGAAACTGACACAGAGAAAGAAAGGGCAGATGAGAGATTGGGACAAAACAAAAAAGCAAAAACTATCTGGGTTCTTGCTAGATTTCTCATCCCTCTTATGGCCAGGCTGCACCTCTGGCTCTTGGGACCCAAAAGACACTTACAAATTCTTTAAATACATCTTGTCCCCATTTTTTTTTTTTCCTCCTTAAGCTAACTTGAATTGGTCTCTCTTACTTGCAACCAATAATTTTAACCAATATAAACAGGAACACAGGGCCACACTGGTGAGGGAGACATCTGCTAACTCACAGAAGATGCTTGCAAATAGTCATAAAACATTGCATTTTTTCATTCTTATTGTTTATCATGTGTTTTATCTGTCTCTCCCTTTATATTAATATTTGAAATACATTGATGGCAGAGATCAGCCTCTGCTATAATTTGTAAACCTCAGGGCACCTTTTAAAATGTACGTAGAAGTCTTCTGTACACTCGCATTCATGATGATGATTTCACAATGTCCTGATTAACTAATACGAGTGGGTTAGCAGAAGGTATCCATTTTGGCTCAGATGTGAAATTATTTTAGATGCTAAAAGAAAGAGAACTTGAAAACAGGATATTTAGGCCAATTAACTTATGAATGAATGATCTTCAATATAGGGGCTTTTAAATGTCATGGAAGATCCAGGTGGAGGTCCTGTCTTCAAAGAAAAAGTGGGCATTTGCATCTAATCTTTGACAAAGCAGACAAAAACATACACCGGGGAAAAGAATCCTTATTCAATAAATGGTGCTGGGAAAACTGGATAGCCACATGTAGAAGACTGAAATAAGACCCACATCTTTCACCTCTCACAAAAATCAAATCACGGTGGATAACAGACTTAAACCTAAGGTGTGAAACTATTAGAGTTCTAGAAGAAAATGTGGGAAAAACTTTTATAGACATTGGCCTAGGCAAAGAATTTATGAAGACCCCAAAGGCAATCACAGCAACAACAAAAATAAATAAATGGGATCTGATTAAATTAAAAAGCTTCTGCACAGCCAAAGAAACTGTCACGAGAGCAAACAGACAACCTACAGAATGGGAAAAAAATTTCACATGCTACACATCCGATAAAGGGCGGATAACTAGAATCTATTTAGAACTCAGGAAAATCAGCAAGAAAAAAATCAAACAACCCTATCAAAAAGTGAGCAAAGGACATGAATAGAAATTTTTCAAAAGAAGACAGAAGTATGGCCAACAAACATATGAAAAAATGCTCAACATCTCTAATCATCAGGGAAATGCAAATCAAAACCACAATGAGATATCACTTATCTCCAGTGAGAATGGCCTTTATCAAAAAGTCCTAAAACAATAAATGTTGGCATAGATGCGGAGAGATAGGAACACTCATACACTGCTGGTGGGACTGCAAACTAGTGCAACCTCTGTGGGAAGCAATATGGAGATACCTTAAATAGATACAAGTAGACCTACCATTTGATCCAGCAATCCCATTATTGGGCATCTACCCAAAAGAACAAAAGACATTCTATAAAAAAGACATCTGCACTCGAATGTTTATAGCAGCACAATTCACAATTGCAAAGATGTGGAAACAACCCAAGTGCCCATCAATACATGAGTGGATTAATAAAATGTGGTATATGTATACCATGGAGTACTACTCAGCTATAGGAAACAATGGTGATATAGCACCTCTTGTATTTTCCTGGATAGAGCTGGAACCCACTCTACCGAGTGAAGTATCCCAAGAATGGAAAAATAAGCACCATATGTACTCACCATCAAATTGGTTTCACTGATCATCACCTAAGAACACATTTAGGAATAACATTAATCGTGTGTCGGGCAGATGTTGGGGGGGAGGGGATAGGTGTATACATACATAATAAATGCGATAAGCACTGTCTAGGGGATGGACACGCTTGAAGCTCTGACTGGGTGGGGGCGGCAAAGGCAATATACGTAACCTAAACTTTTGTACCCCCATAATATGCTGAAATAAAAAAAAATGTATGGTATACTTTTAAACATGTGCAGAATCAAGGAAAAGTCACAGATGTTAGTATTCAGCTTGGCATTTATGCAACCAGCATTTGTTGAATGGACATTTTTGCAACATCACATGCTACATGAGTCAGATTTTTTGCTTGGAAAAAAAAGTAAGTGGTTTTAATTTCCAGACTAATTTGATAAAAATTATTGGCCAACTAGGATTCTAGGGGTTTTAGGAACAAAATGTAAAAGAGCCAAAAAATGTTGACTAATTAATTTTCACCTTTATTCTAAAAGCTTCTACCAAAAAGCCCAGTTTTGGAGAAGGAACAGATGTTTGTATATTACCTGCCTTAAGTTTTTACTTAATTCGTCCTTGAAAAACAGTGCAAACAATGTTCAGTCACCAAATTACCTTCTTGCCAACCTGGTTTCCCTTTAAGCTACTCAAAGTGTACGTGTCTCAGTATAACCTACATTACACAGAGAGTAAGACCAAGGAAATCAAGTGTTTTATTTCTGACATCTAGAAATTTGCAAAAAAAAAAAAAGAGAAAAAGGGGGCATTTGAAGAGCTGCCTCTGCTTTAGCTAGTGGGAACACTCTTCTTTCTTCTTCGGTTTATAAATTTTCTAACATAATATTATATACTTTGAAATTACACAAAATACATTTACTTTTAAAAGTTTACAATTCAGACCAAGAATTCTTCAGTACTTCAGATGGAGAATGCAATCTGAAAATGGGGTGTCACTTGTATTTGGGGTATCATTTGTACTTTTTGGCCTAGATTCTATTTCATCATCATAAAAACCAGCATTTTGCCCTTTGGGTTAATCCATGAGACTGAGAAAATCTTCGATCCTCTCACTGGAGCATTCAAGACAGTAGTAGAGTGAGTTATTCAGAGATCAGTCTAATCTTAGTGCTGTGAAAAAAAACTGCTAGAGACATGTTGCAGGTTGCTTTTTCCTGTCCACAGTTGTTTCTGTAGGAATGGTTCCCACCCAGGGACTCCATTTAGGCTGCCAGCCATGGTTTAATTAGACAAGACCAAGAGAGCTGGGGGGACTCTGAGAACCCAGAGGGTGCTGCCCCCTAATGGCTACCAGGGTCACAGCACATTCCCAGGGCCTGGCCATCCTCAGTTCTGAGGGGTCTCTCTATGGGTGTGGCCTGCTCCTCCTCAATTAGAACTACCTTGAATAGATTGCCCATTCCTGGGGGGGGGGAAGCCTCGAAAAGACTAATTTTATAATTTTTTCATGTTAAATATACATGGTAAGCAAAAGAAAAAGATACTTTGATCAGATCATAAGCCAGCGTTTCTTTTAATATGTAACTTTAAGGAATAAACCTCAAAATGAGGAGCAGGAGAAAGCAAATGGTTTAGAGTCAAATGATATAAATAAGGACTTGGGGTCTTTAAGAAGGCTGCCGAAGCTCCTCGTGTCTCAGTTTCCTGAACTGTCAATGAAGGCAATGCTCATGTGTGACCTACCTGCTTCACAGAGTTCTTCTGATGGTCAAATGAGATAATGCATGTGAAAAAGCTATGACAATTTAAAAGTGTTATAACTACTTCTGTTTTGAAATCATCTGATAGAGTTAAATTTATTATTAAGAAAAGGTTATTTTTCACAGTTTACTTCCTGTTGCTGGAAGCCACTTGTGAATCTTGTGATAGTCTTTAGAGTGAGAATCAATTGTCAGAGCATGGAGACCAGGGAGGAACTAAATTCAGCTGCTTAGGGACAAAGCAAGCCCTGCCTATTTTTGTCTCATATAGAAGAAGTGCAGAGGTGGGCAGTCCAGGGCTGGTACTGAGGTTGTGTGATACTGTCGGGAACTTGGCTCTTTCCGGCTCTGCACTCAGTCTGCCATCCTTAGGGCTGGCTCGTATTTCCAAGATGGCAGCCTAAGTGCCTGCCACATGCCCCTGTGGGGCAGAGCAGGAGCAAGAGAGGTGTATATCAGCAGAGTCATCTCCTTTTAGAGAGCTCCCCTAGAGTCCCCATCCCATGATTTCCACGGATATCTCCTCAACCAGAAATGTGTCACACTGACCACCCCTAGCTGCAAGGAAAGCTTAGAAACAGAGTTTTTGTTGTTGTTCAGATGGACACCTTGGTACCCCAAATAAAACCTGGGTTCTCTGGGTAATCAAAAAGAGTGGATATTGAATAGGTACCTCTTACATCAGTAATTGAAAATGCTGATGACTAGAATGTTAATTTTATTAAATTTCTATTTTTAAGATAGTTCAAAGCTGGATATGTATTGGTAATATCCTAAAAGAAGCAGAGCTCCACAGCTTTGGTCAGGGTCGTGACCACAGAGCTGGAATGAGATCCAAGCTTTCCCTCTTCCCGGTCAAGGGTTTTACTCAGTAGACCACTCCATGTCTGTTTTCCAATACAGCCACCATATGGGGTTCCTACGAACCCAGGGGCTGGGTTCGGTGGTGTGGTCAGCAGAACCTGTGCAGATGTTACCTTACATTATGAAGGGATGTTGTAGACATTATTAAGGGGATGTGTCTTAAAATGGGGAGATTATCCTGGATTAGCTGGGTGGCCCAACCTAATCATGAGTCCTTAAAAGTGGAGAATCTTTTCCAGCTGTGTCAGAGAGATGAGCCCAAAGACAGAGGAAAGAGTTCTCACCTTTGCTGACTTTGAAGACGGGGACAAAGAACATAAGGGAAGCAACGGAAGCCGCAGGGAATGGCCCTTGGCTGACAGCCAGCATGGACATGGGGACCTCAGTCTGCAACCTCAAGGAAATAAATTCTGCCAATGTGAATGAGCAAAGAAGTGGATCCCCCTCTAGAGTCCCTGGAAAGGAACAGAGCCCTGCCAACACTCTGCTTTTAGCTCATGGACCCCGTGTCAGCTTCTGATCTACAGAGCCTTAAGATAATATGTTTTTGTTATTTTAAGTCACTAAGATTGTGGTCATTTGTTACAACAGCAATAGGAAACTCATACAAATGGGTTAGCAGAGGCTGCAAGGGTTTCTGAAATATTTCTTTCATATTTTTAAGCTAGCTGATAAATGAAATGTCCCTTTCCCTGCACAGGAACAGCTTGTGACAAATTATTGGGGTGGAGGCCATTAAAGGGTAAAACGCAGTAGGGTGCTCACAGGGTAAGAAAGAAAAAGGAAAAGATAGGGAAGACGTGAAACCCTGGAGGAGAGAGGACAGAGTCATATGCTGTTGGAGGCCGCCCAGTACCAATGACATCTGGCCATAAGTACCCTCAGGGCCAGGCATGTCAGAGATGCTCTAGTTAGAACATCCTGCTAATTGGCTGGCTCCCCTCCTCCCCACTATGCCCTTTGCTTCTTCTCTTTGGGGCAAACAAGGTCATTTGACCTCAGATCTCATGTGGAGTAGAAATGGCTGACATCTCCTTTGTTACAGCAGCAGCTGCTGAGGCAGCAAGACAGATGCAGCCTGAACGCCCAGGGCGGTGGGAACCAGCCCTCTCAAAGGAAGAGCAAAGATGCGGCCGGACTTGTCTCCACAACGGGTGAGGTGAAAGAGAACACGCAGGAAATCACAAGGACACACTCAAATGTCTACGGGCCAGGCAGGTAATGCAAATGAGCGAAGCAAGCCAGGTAGAAGAAAAAGCGGGGTGTAACAGCCACGGACAGTGTGAGCACCAACCCCAAACAAATCCAGCTGCAGGCGGCTCAGGCTTCCCAATTTGCAATCTCACCTTTTGAACAAAGGACAGGGCATATTAGTGGAGGCCAGCTGTCACTCACCCTGCTAGATGTGGGTTTGCAGGGTAGAGGGGGTATACCCTTGCTGTCATTCTCCAAATACTCAGCACAATGCCTGGGACACTACAGGTGCTTAGGATAGGGTGTGCTTAGGGTCATTCTGTCGAGGGTACGTAGCCCGCTGAGGGCTCTGCACTTTTTGTCTACTTGTCTTCTGTGCCACTTGCATCCAGAGTTGTCTCAAAACCCACAAATATTTGACTTCTTTCCATTTTGATCCAGGCGTCATCAACTTCACACCCTATCGGAGTCATGACACGGTCTATAAATTTTAATTCCGAGTGCTTTTATAACTTCTCATAAACCCCTTGGTGGTCTTGGCCTCACTGGCCTGTAAGTGACCTCTCGTGGTGAAAGAGGGTAACTGCAGAGCAGAGAACCTTTTAAATTTGAACAATTGGATTCACGTCAATCCAATCAATAGTTATAAAGCATCTGGGGCAGAAGAGAAAGTAAGAGTAGGGAACTTTAAGTTTGTAATTTTTTTAAAAAAAGAATATTTTTATAGCAACATGGAAAGGAGCCTTACATTAGGACAGAGGAAATACAATTTTCTAATTTCTTTTTTGTAACTTCCCAGGTTTGCTGAAGAACTTGGAACTGAGTTTTTCCATCATTTATTACAGGCTTTAGATCTTGAAGATCTGGCATCAAATCTGGTGTTTGGTATGCATAAGACATATGAACTTGAGGCATGTTATTTAAAGCTTCTGAGACTCAGTCTCCCCATCTGAAAAATGGGAGCAGTAATACCTGTCTCCCTTCACTTCTTTGGTTGTTATAAGGTCTAAGTTAGACGAAGTATGTACAATGTTTTCTGTATTGGATCTCATGTACTGCCATCATCAGTCCTCACATTTACTTATTTTTAAATAATGCCACAAAATGCATTTATAACCATTACGTGCTATAGATATTAATTTGTCAGGGATTCAAGAATAAAAATAATAAACTCTATGGAAAGTGATGTCATTTCTATCCATTAGCCATCTTTCCATAATACACACACGGGTCAAATTGATTTCTTCTTCCTCCTTTCCTTTTAAATGCTCTCTGAAAGTTTCCTCCTCTTCTTTCTCAACTCTACTTGGGTGATTCCTTTATTTGTATTTTTACCTCTTCTATGTTCAGTTTGTTCCCATATTGTTTTACAAGTGCCCTTCAGTTAATTCATGAATGTAGGTTCTTATTGGGAATGATACAAAGAGAATTCATGCGTATGGCAGATGATTGGTCAAAGGACCTTTAAAGTCACTCATTCACCTATTTATTTTGTGTTTATTGAGCTCCCATTATCTGCATGGCATTGTGATAAGCACTAGGGATATGAAATGAGTAAAACAGGCAAGGTCCTTGCCCTCATGGCTCTTACACTGAGGAATTTTCAATACAAACAATCAAATGTATCCTGTGAGTTCTGAGAAGGGCTGTAAGGGGAATAAACAAGGGGGATGATATAGGCGATGAGCACGTAGTTATCTGGGGAGAAGCATTCCAGAGTGAACAGCAAGTTCAAAGGCCCTGAGGGCAGAGCAAAGAGGAGCATTATACTGTCCCCTGTCATGTGGGGTTTTTTTTTTTTTGTGGGTATACTCTATCAATGTGCATACATATATATGAATAAATATATATAATGTATCATATTTTAAATGTATAAATATATGTATACAATACATGTATTATATGAATATCTTAAAACCTCATCAGAAGTTCTGTTAAAACCTTAGCTATGAGAAAAAACAGTGTTGACATATCCTGCCAACAGGATAATGTTCATTAAACATATATTTTTGTGACAAGAAAAATATTTGGAAAAGTAATTCAATCGATACCTCTTGGATCGCTAACCCGCTCTCAGGCCCTGGTGGCAGATTTCCAGGGATGAGGTAACGGCTGCAACACTGTCACACACTGTGGCTCACAGCAGTGCGTGTGGCTTCACAACTTAACATCAATATTTTAAAAAGTAAAATAATATGTTTACTTTTTAATTTTAGCTTATACAGTTTCCAAATCTATCTTTTTGTTTGTTTTCTGTATTTTCTTCTGCCAATGACAAACTATCTTGTTACAAAAAGCAGTCTGGGTGACCTTTTTTGTTGCTGGAATGAAAATTCTAATTAGTATGATGAGTTTTTGAAGGCAGGGAGGAACAAGGCTGCTGAAGGTTTCCATGAAATCTTCATTAGTGTAAAAGCTGTGTACCATGAAATGATAAATCTGAAACGTCTCACTGTTTCTTCTAACCTTTGCTGTGCAGACAGTTGCGGGCTTTCTCTTTCTCTGCTTAATTCTGCAAACTTTAATGTCTACTCTGCACAAGGCATGGGGCTTGTGGTTAAGAGTGGGGAATATGGCTTGAAAGACTGACAAAAAAGTATCATGAAAAGCCTCGAATACTACAGCCGAGGTTGTTAACACATTTTTCAACCATCACGAAGGATTTCAAGGGAAAACGTGAAACGAAAGCATCAATGTTGCCTTCCAGATGATCTTCACAAGTTGGGTGATTGTTATATTTAGGCTGAGCCTGGCTGTGTCCTCCAGCTTGCTTGATTCACTGAGCTTTTCTCTTCAAGTCTTAGAAAGCACATGCTACCGAGCAAACAGAGAGTAATCAGCTAATGGCTCATTATTTATGGATAAAATGAAGATGTCCTGCGTGAAAATCAATTCACATCGAGTTCAAACACACACTCACATTCAACTCTAAGTAATTTATCCCCCCGTTTCTCCCATGGAAGAGTTTAACAAACCCAAGCTGGGAAGACGAATTTATAACACAACTTGTTCTTTTCTCCAAAGTGAAATATCAACGCATCCAAAGAGTCATTTAAAATCAATGTCACTTTTAAATTCAAAACAGATACGCCTTCTAGCATTTCAGGGCTAAAACTCACGGTTAAAATGAGTACTGTTTATACTTTTTATTGTGTTTCAGAGCAAAAACTATATTTTAAGAAGTTGGGATCCAATTCATTCATGTACTGGAAGCTACCCTGACAGGTTTTGTTTAGTTTTAAAATCAGAGCTCAATGGTAAATTCATTTTTATAAAAAGAGGGCTTATAAAAATGTAAACTGATATTTTTAAGAGTTGATCTCTTTTTATCCTCACCTTACTCTGACAAACAAAACGGTGCCCTTTCTTGAACTTTTTTTTTAAATGGAGGTATAACTTACTGTATATGCACAAATCTTAGTGTACAGTTTGATGAATGTGTGTGTATATGTTTGTATACATATTCTGCAAGATATAGGATATTTCCATCACCCTAGAAAATTCTTTTTTGCCCCTTCCCAGTCAATACCCCCTCTTCCTCCCCAGAGGTAACTGCTGTTCTCACTTTTATCATCATAGATTATGGATTACCTGTTCTTGAACTTCATAAAAATATAATGTTACAGTATACACCCTTTTGTGTCTAGCTTCATGGGCTCAACATAACATTTTAAAAATTCACCTGTGTTGTTGCATCTATCAGTAACTCAGACTTTTTATTGTTGAGTAGGATACCATATAGCATAGCATTTTATGAATATACTTAAACTTGTTTATCCATTCTTTTATTGATGGATATTTAGGTCATTTCCAGTGTGGATACTGTTTTTGACAGATTGTCATGAGGTTGAAGACTGTGCTAGATGGGCATAGGAAATGAACTGAGAATTCTAAGTTATGAGCACAGGTTTTTTTTTAGATTGTTCTGGATGCTTTACATTGCAAGTTCTTGACAGAAATAGCATATATCTTTCTCACACCCTATAAAGTGTCTGAATCAGAATTATTAAGCATCCAATTAAATATATTTGGTTCAGCATGGTGCTAATGAATACACAAGTGTGGACTGAATCCTATATGGGCTTACTGGTTTTTCTGGTGAAAAGAGCTCCAGTCCCAGGTCTCAGAAACAACAGGGACCCCCTGGGCCACCTCATCAGTGCATGCTATTCATGTTATTGAGCACAATAGCAGTAGAAAGAGTGTGAGTCACCTGGAAAAACTCCTCATCCAGACTACATAGTTAACCCAAACTCCATCATGTTGAATTTGGGTGAACTGTAAGGTCATTAAAAAAGCAACTTATTCAAATACCTACTGTTTACAATGTTAATAAAAATGTGATGGAAATATTAATGGCAATTATGTTCATTCTTAGATATTGCATATACTATCTTTAATCCTCACAATTCTGCCAAATGAATATTCTTTTCGCATTTCAAGTGAAGAAACGGACTCAGAGACATAAAGTACATTAAGGTATGCATTTAGTATCTAACAGAGCCAGAACTTGATCCAAGAGTGTCATATGCCAAAGCCCACTCATTCTCCTTACACTGAGACATCTTTATACAATTAGTCGGCACCACATAGTCCATGCTTGAAGAATTTAGAGACAAGTGAGACTGGTCACTCATAATCCATCCATGATTTTTGATGATAAGGACTCCAACAGCTCTACTATCTCCATTCCAAAAGGATCAGCACACAAAAAACCTCCAGAAGTTTCCAGCAGCATGCAGCACTTGCAGGGAGCTTAAATATTATAGAACAAAGTCTTATCTGATGTGCTCATAAGAGCAGCTTTCATCAGTGCTTCAGGGCCGCATCAGTCAAAACATTTCATCACTTCTAATTTTTCTCTACCTTAAAAATAAAATTATTTTGATTGTGAGATTTTGCTACTGCCTCTCAAATAAGGCACACACTTTAAAAATAGCAAATAACGGCAGATATTTTTAGGTTTAAAAAAACCACACACATAGTGATGTCCTCAGATTCCAAAGATAAGCCTTTCTATGAGGGCTTTTTCTATTCCTTTTGATTCAGTAGTAAAGACACCTGCAGAAGGATCAGCTCTCTTCACAAGGCGATTTCTTAAGAATTCATCGCAGACATACCAGATGATAGCACGGAGACAGACGAAGCTACGAGAGCTGAAGAACGACTGATGATTCTGACGTCCCACACGTGTCCTGAGAAGATAATGCTCCCATAATTGAAGTTTTCAAAACTAAGTGAGGCATGGCAGACAAGAGCATTTCAACATCGGAAAGCCATTTTTCTTGGAGACGGTCCAGGTTTCTTCTAAACAGTGGTGGATGATTTAACCACAGAAATAAGTTTTAATAACATTTGCACAATCATTTTCCAATGCATGGGAGGAAACAGGCTATACCACCAGGCTGTTTCACCCAGATTTAAAACATTCCTTAGACTGTATGAAGGGGGGATAAAGGAATGGATAATCACCTGGACATCGCACACTTCACCCTCCTTTATACCTTATTTGACCAAGTGAGTTTTAGAGGCTGGGGCTACCTATTATGTCACTTGTCTTTTTTATAAGCAACTATTTTGTGTTACATAAAATCCCCATAAATACACATTTTATGCCTGAAAGTATTATATGGGCACGTAGTAATTTGTTCAATCATTGGCAACATTTAAAAGATGGACCATCTCAATGTAGACAGGGGTGCAGAGAGACAGACATCGCTTTTCCTGATTGGCACACTTGGGAGTATAACTGGTACAACAATTTACTGAACACTTTGGTAATATATATGAAAATTTATTAATTTAACAAGATACATCAAAATCTTTAATGCTTTTTTATAATTAAAATTTCTAGAAATAAATAGCTTGCTAAAGTAGAATTTTAAAGATGACAAAGGATACTTCATGGCTGTTTTAATTTATATTTCTGTGATCACTAGTGAGTTGAACAGTTTTTTAGAAGCAAACTGGCCATCTGATTTCCTCTTCAGGGAACTGTCACGTCCTCTGCTCATTTATCTACTGTGGTCTTAGTGTTATTCATAAGAATTATATAAGCTAGTTATGTAATGAGGATACTACCCATTTATCTGTCAAATTTTGTTTATGACTCAGGTCCCTGTTTTAATCTAAGCCTATAACTGATGAACTCAAAACAAAGAAGCAGTTAAGTGGCAAAGAAAAAAAAAAACCCAAAACAAAAAACAAACCACTTTCATATTTTTAGCTCACCATGAAACAGCCACTTGAGCCCAAATTGCAAAATCATTTAGCTAATTCTCAAACTAGGCGCTCAAACGCAGTGAATGGAATCTTTCACAGGAACCCTTTAAGCATAACAATTACACAAACGTAACCAAGAGAAATATGTCATTATCACATTGACATGTCTCTTCATGTCAAGTGGAGAATATTGAATCAGTTCAAATATATCTGGATCTGAAATAAAACCAGGTTTCTTTTGGTCAGCAAGAATAAGACAGGAGCATTTACATCCTTGTTCGGTCCACACACTAAAGACCCAAGTCTTGGGGACAGGTATAGGAAAGTCAGAGAGATGCTGGACACAGACATCTGGACTGGAAGTCTTGTGGGCACAAGTGTGCTGGACAACCCATCAGGGTTTACACAAATATAGCCAACGACAACTTCCACCGTGGTAAGAATTCTGATGTCCAGGGTGAGTTTGTGGCTAAGTACAGTTGTACTTTATTATTTATTGCAAAGGGACCAATAGCACTTTTAGAAAAACACAAACTTGTGCATCATTTATTCCTTAGAAAGAGGGATGATGTCCACTCTCAATAGTCACTTTGGCTCTTCAATTATACTGTAAAATTATACCATAAAATTAACTGTGACAGGTTGTTTTATTCCTTTTGTGTCAACTGCAAACACCATGGGATATATAATTTGGTGATCAAAGCCTTAACTTAGGAAAGTTAAGAAAGATTTTAGGCAACCGACTGATATCTAATGTGCAAAGGCAGTGCAGAAGAGGAAATTAGCAAACACTCAGCTAAAATTTTCTCAAGGACAGGGATTCATGGTAATAAATGGAATCACTTCAAGCTTGAAGGAGGCTACCTGTGGGAGACTGCCGGATCGCTTCAGGGATCACTGCGTTTCATCAGCCTAAAAATGGAGCTGACTCTAGAATTTCTAGGTCAGCAAAATATAAAGAAGAAACACTAAAATCTAACAAAATGAGAGGTTAGCATGAATCATTTATAAGAGGTGAAGAAAACCATAGATGAATAAGTTAGGAGGCTATACATCAAATCTAGAATATTGTAACCATGATAATGAACAATATTATTCACAAACCATGGAAAAAGGAGGTGAGACAATTTGATATATAAGTAAAATTCCTATAATCTTCCTGATAAAGCTTCTGCTCACTCAACTCCACAAAGAGAACCTACGTCCAAGTCTTCTCAGGGTCACATAACTCCTTCAGCCACAGCAAAGTGTAGGTGCTTATTAAATGTGCCCAATACATAAAGAAAGCTTTATCTGCATCCAGGAAGAAAATTATTTGATTCATTATTCCATATCTTCAGAGAAAGACTTTTATACAACTACTCTCAGAGGTGAACTTCTGAGGACCAGGGACAATGAATAACCCCAAATTCATCACAGAATCTGTAAACCTAATTTTAAACAATAGCTTTTTCCACTTCCTCTGTCCCCCAGTGCCCTGTTGCCCCAAATCAGAAATGTTTATGACTCCAAAGATGACCGACTGGTGGTCATATCCACTGGTAATGCCTTTCCTGTCTCTGAACACAGCTATTAATGAGCGTTAAAAGATCAGAGACTAGGCCATAAGATGGAAAAGCAGTAGCAGATGTTTGCTTGGATAGTTTCCAATGGTGCAGTCACTTAGAAGGTTCAAACCTGAGACCACAGGCTGCAGAACGGTGTGGTTTTATTTTGTGTTTTCCTTGAGAAGGTGCATTCTCTCCTGTTTGCCACAAGCCTCAGTGTTCTTGCTTGTCTTCTACTTTGCCTGGCTTAGCCTTTACTGAGACATCTTTTGTGGCCCAATACATATTCAATTTTTGTAAATGATGTATGTTTTGCTTGAAATGTGTATTGACTGTTGGGACAGGAGTCTTTATATAGTCCCAAAGTCAAGTTCATTAATGGTGTTGTTGAAATATTCCACAACTGTGGTCATTTTTGTCTGCTTAAGGTATTATTTTCTGACAGATGTGTTAGAAATCTCCCATTTTAATTAGGAATTTGTACATTTCTCCTGTCTTTCTACTAAATTTTGGTCTATCTATTTTGAGGGTTCAGGCTCGGGATTTTTATATCTTCCTGATGAATTATTCTGAAAAAATTGTTTTTCAATTAAAGTTTATTTTGTACAATAATGTATAATATTTATATCAGCTTTCATTTTTAAAACTATCTCCCTGATTTATCTTTTCCTACCCCTTTGCTTTGGATAATTTGGTTTTGAGAGTCTCTTATAAACAGCATCTTCTAACAGATTTTAAACATTATATCTTCTAATAAATTACATCCAAATTATGATTATTAATTTAACTAGACCTGTTTCTTTCATTTTTTTTCTATTTACCATGCCTTTTCTATATTTCTGTTTTTCTCCCCTCCTGATTACTATTAGATTCAGTAACTTCTTAATTCTTGTTTTTTAACTAATTGATACTAAATTTAGATATTGTTTTTATGGTTTTTGTGACTACCTTAAAATTTTTAACATTGACTCAAAGTTAATCAACATTTCTACCCTCCTTCAGGATAAAAAAAGGATCCTAGAATACTTTAACTCCAATTACCACCTTCCGTGATTGCTATCTAGTGTTTTAATTCCATCTTGCTTTTAATCCACATCCCTAAATGTCATTATTATTGTTATTAGTCAATGTTTGTTTAAATGAAACCTCTTATTTACCACTCTCTTTTCTCACTGTTCATTATTAAAACCTACTCCAATCTTCTGGGTTCTATTTCATTCTTACAGAAATAAATCTTGAGCAATTCTTTAGTGAATATTAATAAAAAGCAAACTTAAAAAGTCTTTATAGCCTCCCTTTTAAAAAAATATATTCTTTTTGGGGTGAAGTTTTAAAATATATACAGTGAGGTACATAATGTACATGCATCAATAAAAACACATACCACCCAGATCAAGATTTCTAACATTTCATCACACTAGACGTTCTCTCACACTCCTTCTCTGTCAATACCCCTATGAATTTATCCACCACCCACCTCCCACCTGCCCTGCACCCAATGAATATTACTTCCATGTGAGCACCTAAGTGTTGATCAGTTAGTACCAATTGGATGGCGAGTACATGTGGTGCTTGTTTTTCCATTTTTGTGACACTTATGTGGTGCTTGTTTTTCCATTTTTGTGACACTTCACTTCAAAGGATGGGCTCTAGCTCCACCCAGGATAATATAAGAGGTGACAGTTCACCATTGTTTTTTATGTTTGAGTAGTATTCCATGGTATGAATGTACCACATTTTATTAATCCACTCATGTATTGATGGGCACTTGGGTTGTTCCCACATCTTTGCAATTGTGAATTGTGCTGCCATAAACATTCCAGTGCAGATGTCTTTTTATAAAATGTCTTTTTTTCCTTTGGGTAGATGCTTAGCAGTGGGATTGCTGGATCAAATGGTATTTCTATAGTTAGTTCTTTATCTCCATATTACTTTCCACAGAGGTTGTACTAATTTGCAGTCCCACCAGCAGTGTAAGAGTGTTCCTATCTCTCTGCGTCCTCACCAGCATTTGCTGTTTTGGGACTTTTTGATAAAAGCCATTCTCACTGGAGTTAGGTGATATCTATCTCATTGTGGCTTTGATTTGCATTTCCCTGATGATTAGAGATGTTGAGCAGTTTTTAATATGTTTGCTGGCCATTATTCTGTCTTCTTTTGCAAAGTTTCTGTTCATGTTCTTTACTGACTTTTAATGGGGTTGCTTGATTTTTTCTTGTTAGTTTTCTTAAATTCTATATAGATTCTTGCTATCAGCCCTTTATTGGATGGATAACAGACTTAAACCTAAGACATGAAACCTTAAGAATTCTAGAAGAAAATGTCGGGAAAACTCTTATAGACATTGGTCCAGGCAAAGAATTTATGAGGAAGAACCCAAAGGCAATCACAGCAGGAACAAAAATAAATAAATGGGACCTGATCAAATTAAAAAGCTTCTGCACAGCCAAGAAAACTATCATTAGAGCAAATAGACAACTCATAGAATGGAGAAAATATTTGCATGCTACACATCCTTTCTTTCTTTTGATCTCAAATATTATGACATTTTTGAAAAGTATATGTTAACTAATTTTTCTATTTATTTGTAGTTAAAGGAGACTGTGCAAGGGCTGTGTCCATCTTGTTGCCAGAATCTAAATCTACTTCTCTCATTTACCTGCCTGACCCCTATGGGCTTTTGAGTGGATAAGAGAAAGAGCCCTGAAGCTACAGAGACCTGGATTTGAATCATTGTTTTACTACTGACAGATTGCCACACTGCTAGGTTATTTAACTTCTCGAAGCCTCAGTTTCCTCATCTCCAAAAAGAAGATGATAAAAATTCTTACCTCAAAGCATTGTGGTAAAGATAAAATATGCAAATGCATGTAAAGCACCTGGCATCGTACCTCAGTAAGCACTCATCTGTAACAATTAATACAGGCTGAGGGTGCCACATAAAAATGCTTGGGACCAGAAGTGTTTCAGATTTTGGATTTTTTTGAATTTTGGAATATTTGCATTATGCTTACCAGTTGAACATCCCTAATCTGAAAGTCCGAAATCTGAGAGTCTTCAATGAGCACTTGCTTTGAGCCTGAACTTCGAGCATCATCAGTGCTCAAAAAGTTTCAAATTTTGGAGCATTTCTGATTTCAGATTTGGGATGCTCAACCTGTATTATTAAGCATTGCATAAAAACATTATTTAACTTATTAATTCGCCTATCTAGAAATCAAATCTAAGTACAAGTTGATGCTACATAGAAACAAAAATATCTTTCATGAAAAGCTGAATAATAACTAAATATGATAATATATGTAGGATACATAACATTATGCTTTACAAATACCACCTTACAAAAATTCCACATTGGCAAAACTTTCCAAGGTTTGGAGAAAATCCTTGAAAGAGAGACAAGATTAAGAGAGAGAAGTGCCGATGCATAATGAGATAAGGGGCTTGCCTCAGGATGTAAATCAGTGTACTTGTTCCTTCATTGAGAAAGTTGTTATGATAGAAAGATGAACTAAACAGTGTGTTCAGTGATGCAGTTGGTTTAGATAATAGTGCAAACTACTTAACTCATTGCAGACCAGGAACAAACAGCTCACTTGACTGGGTACAAGGATCACATTTTGAGTGGTACTGTGTGAGGGACATTTCAGTACTATCCTAAAAGCGATATCATTGTTATGTAGGTAGGAAAGTGCCCTGGATGCTTGGGACCCGAGTTAAGCAATAATCTCAGGTGGAGAACAAAACTAATAATGCTACATAATTAAAGAAATTTCATTATAAATGAATCAACGTCAGCTATAGAGTCCAGAGATTCATTGGCGTCTTGAGGGTAGCTGATTTGGGGATATAGATGGATCTGCCAAGTCTACAACTTACCCTTGTGGGTCTAGAGGATCTTTTAAGGTGATTGTGATTACAACAACGTTCATTTCTGCTATTTGATCACCACTAGTCTTTTTTGGTGGGGGAGGGTAATAATTTTCGTCAATTAGTTTTTTCATTATTTTCCCAAAGAAGAGCAGTTGGACTGACCTAATATACTACCAAAGTATTCATAAACCTAATGATATTTTCCATGTACATTCCAAAGGAATTAGCTTAACTGTTCTGATTTTATCACTATATAACATATATTGAAACATCACACTGTACCACATAAACATGTGCAACTATCATATGCCAATTACAAGCATCATGATCAACAACAAAAAGATACAAAAGGAATTAGCTTGCTACTGTAAGGCCAAATCAAACCTTAGATTTGATTCACAAGAGAATTATACCTTATAGTGTAAATATTACAGGCACCTTCAGAATATCCCAGATTGTGTTGATTCTATTTGCTTTTCTGCTTTAGTCAATACTTTTATAAGGACTGCAAAAAAATAAAATTAAAATAAGAACATATTGTGTGTGCTTGGTCTGTTGCAAAGCGAACAAACTAGATCTGCCCAAATAGAAAATTTTAATTCTGGGCTTAAAAATATAATACAATGCTCATTTAAAATACTGATTTAAAAAATAAGGAAGTTAAAGACAATCTGATAAAACAGTACTGGTAGACTTGAACACGATAGAAAATAATTATTTTAGCATTGACTATCACTATCAATTCTAAAAGTTGTGGTTTACAAAATTTACCTTGCTTCATCAGAAATGACTGTTTTCTAAATCTTGTAGAGAATTCAAAGTCACTTCATGACACTTGAAAGCCTTCCTCTAAGCTTTGCTCTGGGCTTCTCCAGCCCACTGGCTAGTCCAGTCCATTTGTAAACTGAACCCTTTCCACACACAAGTCTCAAGTCTATCTACAAACACAAAGTGACCTAAATTTGGCAAGATCCTTAAAATATGAATTATATACTCTTGCATTTTCGGTTGTACAATTCTTAATTTTAAGAAAAAAGGATATTCCCATCCAACTTGTCATTTTTTAGTTAAAAATGATGTTTCTCCATCCATGTAAAACGGACTTGGAAATTAAAAAGATTTTTCTACTAAATTTCCTCCCTACTTTCACCAGCAAAGGCAATATCATCAAAACTTCTCTTCTAAAATGACTGCAAGAAAAAAGTTGTCCCATTATTAGCACAGCTGTCATCAAGATCCAATTTAGGGTTTACTTTCTACTGTCTAAAATAACAGCATTCCTTTGAATTCGAAAATATGGGTTAATATATGGGTTACATAGCTACCAAATCAGGGGACCCATACACCCCATATATTAACCTTTCTACTTCACCTGATTCATACTGGTAGAGAACATATTAGCTCATATTATTCCCAAGTTACTAACTACGTGGTTTAAGTTTTTTAAAAAGTTCACTAGAGAGACTTGTCTGTCCATCAAGATTGAGATCACTCTAAAGAAACCAACCCCTTCTGGCTCAACCGCTTTGGATGCTGTGGTTCCTGACACTCACACAGACAGATTTCTCCAAGATGTGCAAGAGAACAGGAGGTCTTTAGCTCTGCCAAACACTGATTATTTCCATAGCACCCACTGACTTTTGTTAATGTAAAAGTCACTCGGATAAAATGTCAAGAAATACAAGCTCCCCACTTTGAAAACAAACAGCGCAGCCTCTCCTCAATGTCAAGTCCCAATAAATTGCCGTTGGTGGCATCCATTTCACAGCAAGAGACCGTTTTCTGGTGGTGGTGCTCTATTCTCAGTGACATTATCGCCATAAAGTGCACATAAAATGCAACTCCAGGATTTGTTCTACGAAATCTGGATTCAGTCAAAAGGCCACATTTAAGGACCTAGAAGGCCACATGTTCCTCAACCCTGCAATGCTGAATTCCAGAAGCTCCTTCCAAAGCATTCTCTCCTGACTTCAGTACTTCTAATAACCATCTCTCGGTTTCAGGAGCACAGGCTTACAAATGACTGATGGAACTCACACCCGAACGCAGTTAATCTGAAGAGCCCTGAAGAGCAGGGGCAATTTAATCTCCGCAGCAACGCTTTGAAACCCAGTGACAACTGTAATGGCTTTAATGCCAAATGACAATCTCCTTTCAAGAGCTTTATGAATATTAATACAGTGATCACAGCGCAATATTTAAAAACAAAGAGTATGTCTTCACTTTCGACTGCAACATCTCTGGACTGTAAAAGGCCCATTTCCCCCTCATTTTCCTAAGTGATGGATGTGTATTTCAATAAGGTGGGCTAGACATTGCTTTTACTGCTGGGTTGGGAGTTTACAAAGTGACCCCTTGATGCTCTCCCTCAGCTGACGAAAGTGAAACCCATGATTTCAGTCTGCCAGTTTTTAAATAAATACAAGATTAAAACTGCCCAGCATGTGCTCAGAAGATGGCCAGAATTTTTGGAAGTAAAGAAGTAGGAGACAGTACTTCATACCCATTAGGAAGACTATTATCTAAAAATCAGAAAATAGCAAGTGTTGGCAAGGCTGTGGAGAAACTGGCACCCTTGGGCATTGCTGGCAGAAATGCAAAACGATGCAGCCACTGTGGAAGACAGTATGGCTCTTCCTCAAAAAATTCAACACAGAATTACCACATGATCCAGCAATTCCACTGCAAGGGTATACATCCAATGTTCATAATGGCATCACTCACAATAGTTAAAAAGTGGAAACAACCCAAATGGAAAAAAAAAAAAAAACATTTTAAATGCTGGTACAGTAACCCTTGAAGAGCTGGATGAAATATTGCCAATGTGAATGCAGTGAAAAAACTGCCGCACAAGTATGTAAGGAACAAAAAGGCACGTCTTTCTTTGTTGTTCCTCATATAGCAAGGGCATAAAGCCAAGAGAAATAAAGGTTCTAAAATATTCATTCTAATCCTGAACTAAGAAACAGAAAACAAGGCTGATTATTCACCGGCAAAAGCCTTCCAACAACTGAGATGTGGAGGTGGCTGGAAGCGCTTGTCAGGCAGAGTTCTGGGTTCATTTATCATCTGCGAGGCCACCTTCCCAGGGCCCCCGTGTTAGCCAGGTGCCTGCCCTGCCCCAGCAGCCTCCAAATGCGCACCAAGGCACGGCCTCCACGTGCCACAGCCAACGCCCACACCGGAACAGTGATGGCCCTGACGTTTATGTGCACGCTGGTGAGGGTCTTCAGGCAGTCTCCAGCAATTCCATCCACCCCCGTGGCCATAAATCATCTATCCACCAACGCTCCCAAGAGCGTTTCCCTGCTTCTCACCTCCCTGCAGACCTTCATGCAATAGCCAACTACCAATCAGGTATCTCCCTGCCTCTGTCTCAAACTGCCCCAAAATGATTTCATCATATTTCATTCCCATAACATTTCTTCTTTCATGTTATATTATTCATCTCGATAAACAGCCCTCACACCAACCATTTCCAAAAGAGCACCATGGCTGCTGTGGATGGTTCATCGCCCTCTCTATATGCAGGCATTTGTCCAGTATTCCCGCCCTGCCGCCCCCACACTGCCCTGTCCACCCGCTGCCCCATGCCCGCAGTGTCCTCTCTCGTCTAGGCCCCAGCATGACTCCTTACTGTTCTCCTTCCCGTCTTTGCTCTTTCCCAAAACATTCTCTACTCTGTAGCCAAAGTGATCTTTCTAAAATGCAAACCAAGTCATGTGCCTTCTCTGTTTAAAATGCTTTGGTGGGCCAGGCGCAGTGGTTCATGCCTATAATCCTAGCACTCTGGAAGGCCGAGGCAGGAGGATTGTTTGAGCTCAGGAGTTCGAGACCAGCCTGAGAAGAGTGAGACCCTGTCTCTACTTAAAAAAAAAAAAAAAGAAAGAAATTAGCTGGACGACAAAAAATATATATAGAAAAAATTAGCCGGGCATGGTGGCGCATGCCTGTAGTCCCAGCTACTCGAGAGGCTGAGGCAGGAGGATTGCTTGAGCCCAGGAGTTTGAGGTTGCTGTGAGCTAGGCTGATGCCACGGCACTCTAGCCCAGGTGACAGAGCAAGACTCTGTCTCAAAAAATAAATAAATAAATAAATAAATAAATAAAATGCTTTGGTAGCTTCCACGACTCTCAGAGCAATGACCAAGCCCTGACCATGTGCACTTGGGCACATGAACCAACCAGCTTCACCTCTCGTCATGCTCCGCTCCCACTCCAGCTCCAAACTCCCTGCCCTGAACCTGCAAACATGCCTGGTCCTTGTCTGGACTCTACCCCACCTCTTTACCTGACCAGCTACTGCTCATCCTTCAGAACTTAGCCTAAACATCAGCCTAGGAATCCTTTCCTCAAAGATCCTTCCTTTAACTCCCCCAGACTCAGGTGGGTCTCCCTGTTATGTGTCCCCATAGCGACATACACTCCTGCTTTTTTAACACAGATATCATCAACATCCTCATCTGGAAGATCTCCTTTTATGCCCTGGTCCTGGGTCCCTTCGTCCTGGGTCTGCAGCCCTCCACCATGCTGACCATCGTGACACTAACCCAGTGTGCTGCAGGTGTGTTTGCCTAGCGGTTTTCACACCAGACTGCACGCTTCTTGAAGACATGGACTGTGTCCTTTATCTAGTACTCCCCTGAGTCTAATGCAGGGCCTAGCACTTACTGGTGCTAATAAATGCTGGTTGAATAAAGAATGATGAAAATACTCTGAAAATGACCCTTACAAATATAATTCTGCTTATGTCACTTTTCTGCTCAATGGCCTCACATCTCACTTAGAACAAAATTCAAAGTCCTTTTCGTGGCTTGCATAATTTGGCCCTTGACTACCTGTCTGACCTCATCTCCTAAAACTGTCCTTTCTGTTTCTCAAACACATCAAGTTCATTCTCACCCCAGGGCCTTTGCACCTGCTGTTCCCTCCACCAGGACCCACGTTCCCCCAGGTACCTTCAATGGCTGGCTCCCCACCTACATTCAGGCCTCTACTCAGATGTTGCCTGTCCCGCCTGTATCAAATAGCACTGCGCCCACCTCACTGCTCGCAACCCTTCTGCCTGGCTTTGTATTTCTTCACAGTTCGTTATTATCTGACATTATATATTTGCTGTTTATTTACAGTCTGCCTCACCCCCCTTGAATGTTAGGGTTGTGAGGGCTGAGACTTTGTCCATGTTTCCCCAGCTGCTGGAAGAGTCGGCACCAGGTAGGAGTGCAACAAATCTTTGTTGAATAAATGATGGATGGATAAATACTCAAAACTGAATGGTTTATACTCTTCAGTACTGTTTGAATTTTTTCCACATTGCTCATTTATTGTAATAAAAAGTGTAGATCCTAGTATAGAATTATCCATTCATTCAACAAGTATTTGCTGAATTCTGTAGAGCAGAGGAGGGATCACCCATTTCTATGGAGAAGAAACAATACCAGAGGGGGTTCCTGAAAGAAGAGGGGACATCTACCAGACAGAGGGGGATGCTCCCCACAGAGAAAATCACACTTGCAAGGGGGGCAGCCAGGGATGCGGGAGGGTCTTCAAACTCTATGGAAACTCTTGCCACCCCCACCACCAGGCAACACATAGTCATTTACAAAACTGGAATTCTTAGTCTTTGAGCTTTCTACATTCCTCGTTAACTCTGCATCCCAGGTTTGGACCCCACCTTCTCACGTCAGCCTGACCACTGCGGTGACTCCACTGGAGCACAGCCCCATCAGGATGAGCTGTAGGGCTTCTTCAAACCGTACGAGGGTCCTGGCCTTTCTGTGGGGGACTCCTCTACCCTCACTGCCCTTCCTCTGCCTGAGCATGTCCGTCCCTGAGCTTGTGTCCCAGGGGATGGGGGTGAGTGCTGCTTCCACAGGTATGAGCAGGTGGGAGAAATAATGGAGCCCCTGAGCTTGCCTTGGGGACCCCAGGGAGGGCTGGCCTGCACTGGCGGTGCCTCCCTCTCCTTTCCAGACTTCATCTCCAGAGCACTCCCCCGATGGCCCCCCAAATATCAGAGCCACACCTTTTGCCAAAAATGCTTAACAACCACACGAAGTAAGAGAAATGACATGTGATAGGGTAGGGCTACGCTTCCTTGCTGGATGGACTCCCCGACTGTCTGGGCGGGAGGCACGGGAACATTTTCCACTTAGAGAAGAGCAAAGAAAACCACTGGGGCCTCCTGAGAATGGCCCACATCCTCCATGTGGAATTTCTCATTTCTCAAAGCTCCTAATCAGAGTCGGCCTGTGATCACACTTCAACAACAGCAGCGGGGTGTGGGGGGGACTTCATGGAAGATCCAGAGCCAGAGCCGTCTCTTAGTTTTAAGATGAATCATTCTCTCCTTTGAAAATTTAATTTGGGGAGAAATAATCTAGCCAAGTACTCTACATTTTACGACTTAATCTGTTACACGAAACAGAAGAGAATTAATTACATCTTCCATTTAATTACTATAAAAAATACAGCCAGAATGCATGCAGTATATAACATTGATGCCGAGAAAAAGAGAGCCAGCCTTCTCCAACTGTGTTTCCGGTTGCCTCTACTAGAACTTGAAGTATATCCTTGCTTCCTCCAGCCCCTCTTGTTTTCAACCAGTGATGGAAGAAATCATATAAAAAATGTAAAAGTCATTTACATAAATAGCTTATGATGTAGTCATTTGAGGCCCTTGATAAGCGAATCCACGAGTTCTTTGCAAGGTAACACAGTACAGGGGTCAAGAGTGAGCTTTGCCCTAACAGCTGTGGGTATTCCATGTTCTACACCTGGTTCCTCGTGCGTCACACCGTGACATTAGTGGTATCTACATGGTAGAATTATCAAAAGAATGAAAAGAATTGATGTGAGTAAAGGGTTTGGGATGGTGCCTGGAATATAGTAAGTGGTCCACGAACAGTAGCTCTATTCCTTCCAGCTAAGCATGTTAGAGGTGTACGTGAGCCAGCATCTAAGAAATGGACTTTCCAGGAGGGCTTAGTCTTTACAATCTGATATGTCTCCAAAATCTGGCGATGGAAAAGGAGGCTGAAAGCCAAACGAGGTGAATTTATTTTATCTTAAGGCTCACTTAGCAAAGGAACGGGCATCTTGTAGTGTTTCTTTTTGACCTCCTGGCTGTGTCCTCACTGAAAAGGAAAGCTGACTTGGTCACCTTTCCAGGGAGACTACATTTTTTACTCAGGTGTGGTTTCTTTCTCCGCACTGCCCCCCTCGCCCCCCGCCCCGTCCCCAGCAACACAGAGTACCATACCATACCACATCATACCCCTAAGCTGGTAAAATATTTCTAAAACAAGTGATTTTCATATAATAAATGAAAGACAAGCAGAATTTGCCAAGGGTATATGAGAGAGTGTGTGAGGATATGCACTACAGGTATTTACTTCTATATATTATAGTGTATCAGTGGCCCCCAATTGGGGACTATTTTTCCTCCCCAACGATGTCTAGAGACATTTTTGATTGTCACAAGCGTGTGTGTGTGTGTGTTGGGGGTGCTACTGGCATCCAGTGCACAGAGACCAGAGATGCCACTGAACATCCTACAATGCACAATCACCTACAAAGAATTATCCATCCCAAAATGCCAAAGCCAAAATATCTATTTCTATTATGCATATCATTGAGGGTGACTGAGGCGATACTAGGAATTTCTACTAAAATGAAGTAACAGAAAATTTTGCCCATAAGACTTAACATTCTTCTTGTGAAATACAGCTCTGCTGCAGGGGTGAATGCCAGGCTTAAAATGGAAAAGCATTATCCCTTGCTTTCTTCTGGGATAACACTGATTCAAAAGTGGCCAAAAAATTTTAGAACTAGAGTCTTTTTTTCCTCCTAGGAAGATAAGAACAGCCTGAATCAAGCTCCAGAAATAATTAAATCAAATTGCCAAGCATGTAATCTTCATTGTGGGTGAATAACATTGTAAATTCTTGTTCCCCTGCCAGGTAGGTCAGAACTGAGAGAGAGGTTTAAATGTATTCCCAGATAGAGAATCAGAGAATATTAATCAGGGATCTGAGAAACTGGAGAAGGCATTTAACTCACTGCCTCTCCTTCTAGCAAAAGGGGGTGGTGCGGGTGTCATTTAGACCACTGGGACCCTGCCCAGGGTTCAAGAACTAAAGGCTACTTAACATATTTTAATAAGAGGCACTTGCTTTATGCAATGGAAGCATCCAGTTAATGTAAACTGTGCTGTCTACTAAGTGCCAGGCAGTGAGGACACGAAGGAGAGTGAGACACAGCCCCTGACATCCAGTGGCTCAGGATGAAGAGATGCACAAAAGAATGACCATGCCAACAGCCCAATGTTCAAAGCATCCCAGATAATTATAGATAACTCATAACCTTATGATTAGTTAAGGAAGACATTCTAAAAAATGGGATGCCTTCTTTGGGTTTGAAAGATGACAAAATGTTTTCCAGATATATCACTGGGGGAGGGGGAGTGTGTTGCGCAAAGGCACTGAGGTATAAAATGATACGGCATGTTCAGGAGGCTTAACAATAGATTTCTGGAGTTGAAAGTGTGTGCTGGTGTGAGCAGCTGAGATACTCACTGGAAATATGGGGTGGGGCCTGACAAATACTATTTTGATAGTATAAAGTTAGGCTTTATCATTGTCATATAGGATCATATTTAAGATTGTTTATAACATTATAGTCTCTACTTTATCTTAAATTCAGAGTAACTCCCTCAAAATGGCTTGGTCTCCTTTAAGCATCTCTGGTTTTCTGATATTTAGAGATTTATAAACAGATATAATGTGATAGAATGGTCCCCTAAAACAGGGCTAAAATTCTTTTGTAATAGGAAAATAACCTATCTTTTAACTAGTTTTGTGGCTCTTTCAAGGAACTTTTGGAGATGCTTTGATAGAATAGCCACCCTTTAATCTTTTTTGCATTGCCTCTTACCCAACTAACAAATTATACCCTCACTGTTACAGGTGGAATTCTGTATCTCTCTCCCCATATAACACTGTAGGTGCCATATATGAATGGGCTGTAAATTAAATAATATTTCATTCCCTGAGCCATTGATCGCCAAAGCCTCTGATTAAAATCTCAATTTTCCCTCTTGGTTTGTTTGTGACTATGTCCTGAAGAAAAAAAATTAGAGTTAAAAAATCAACATGAACAATATAGGTTTAATGAAACAAGTCTATTCTGGTTTTCATTATTTATTACAGGGACAAAGTAATTCTCCCACTCTCAGATGGGAGTGGATGGTGGACTCCGCAAGGCCGCCTTTAGCAGCTCGCTGGCATTCTTCTCGAAAGCACAAAGAACACACATTCTTCCCGTTCCCCACTGTTTTGTGGCCACACTGTCATCATTTCACTGTGCTTGCAAAAGTGGTGACATTGTCAGGCATTGTTGAAGATCCCTCTCTCCCCCTCCCTTCTTGTCTCCAGTATTCATTTTCTCTGAATCCAAACTCAGAATGGGATGTCAACCAGGAACACAACCTTTTTATTATTAACTGGTAACTCTGTACGTGATAAAATGATGAAAAAATGTTACTTGTTGATTGAATGAATGTCAAGGGGTGAAACTCTTTTAAAACTAAACTATGAAAATAACCACCTTAGAGAAAATAAAAGGAGAAATCTCCCATCACCCCAGAATTATTAATATTTCATATGTCAAGTCTACATAGCTACAATCATTAAGTCCATATAATTTTTATCCACTTAAATAATTTGTCTAAAACATGGAATATTATACAGGCATTAAAATATATGTTGTCTGAGAATATTTAATGCCTTGCATAGAAAAATGTTTTCAATATAATGTTAAGTAACAAATACTAGATACAAACTATATACTGTATCACCCTAATTTTTGAGTGTGTGTATACCCACAAACACATGTAGATGGAAAGAAATATACCAAAATATTAACAATGGTTTTGAATGGTAGGATTACTTTTTTCATTATCACTTTTCTGAATTTTTCAAAGTTTCTATAATGAATATTTATCATACAACAGAAAAAGTTCTAAATATTATATTAAACATTTTCCATATTTCTAATGTTGATAACCATCATTTTAATGTTCATACAATACTGTAATAAAATGGATATAACTTTTTTACTCAATTCTCCCTTGTGGGGAAATGTAGGCCATTTCCCATTTTGGGCTATTTTAACTCATGCTTTGAACTTCTCCATCTCCACATCTGAACTGTTTTATGTGGAAAATGAGGCTGCAGATATCTGACCTCTGCCGACTGCTCCAACCTTGGGGAGAGCTAAGGGTGCAGACATCGGAGGAGGATGTTCTGGTCACATCCTGTTTTACCACTTCTTCAAAGCACCGTTAAGGAATGAAACAAAACGCAGCGATGCATACAGAGTTCCTGCACACTGCAGGCTCAGAGAAGGATGCTGCTCCTGTTCTCTCTCCCTCACCCCACCCCTTCCCCAGTCACCTGAAGCTCCAGTCAGAAGAAGCCATTGGAAGCTGACAAAATACCACCCCCTCCCCCCGAGGTCCTGCCAGCCACTGCCTTTGTGTGCATTGTTCTTTCTAGAAAGCTCCTCAACTTCGTTTCTACTGAGGCCGACTCATGCCCACCCAGCTCAAGTACCCATCCTCCTGTGATCTCTCTGGACCCCCTGTCTGGGTTCGGTGACCCTCTTTGGCATCACAGAGCCTCTCGTATGTGCCTCCATCTGAGAATTTGCCACATTTTGTCTGTTTATTTCGCTCTCTCTTTCACTGGACTGAAAGGTCCTCCCGGTCAGAGCTGGGATTTCCATCCTGAACACTTAGCACAGGGTTTGACAAAGAGTAGATGCTACCGTGTTAGGTGCCTGGATGGCTTTTTGCATTGTCACTCATCTTCAAAATTATGACTTTTAGTGGTTGTATAATATTTCACTGAGTTATAGGTTCTATAATTTATTTAACTATTTGCTTTCTATTACAGTCATGGGGGGGAGAAGTATTATAAATAATTTACAGAGAACATCCTAGTATATAAATAAGAATAAAATTTACAGTGTAGAGTTATTGGCTTTGAACATCTTAGGACTTGGATTTTCCATTGTGAAAGTACAGGATGTGGTAACTTTAGACTCCAGCCTCAGTCCTAGGTATATGTTGCGGCAGTACTCCAAATGAACCCACTAAATAGCTAGTATTAATGTCTTCCCTGTAAAATGGCATTCTTGCTGAAGACCCTCAGCAGTGTCTGCTACTTTTCTAACTGCAGGGCCGGGTCTCTGATGACACACACACATTACCCCTGGAGGGGCTGACTTTTCCCCCCATCCCATTCCCCAGTGGCTTAGTTTCTTCAGCTTTCTGCCAGCAGAGGCCTGAGAGCTGCCTGTGAATTAGGAGTTCCTACAACTTAGCACGATGACTTGGAAACAATACTTGGACATCTTTGCATTCCTGTTGAGTGATATTCCCTCTCCTTTGACCTCAGTTAGAATATTTGCTCCCAAACTTTGTCTTATTAGGCAATATGAAATTGGTGATAATCAAACACATTTTTGTCCTATGAAGACAGCAATTTATTCATATTTATATGTGGGTGTACATATATATGTATTTGTTTCCCCAAATAAATGTCTTATTAATAAAAAAAGCCCCCCAAATATCTTTAAAATAGTAAACTTTTACATGAAGATGATGAACTTCAGAATGTGGTTCATTCCCTGGACCTGCGTAAAAATCACCTGGGTCTGTACAGGGATCTGTGCTTTGAAAAGGCTCCCAGGATGGTTCTGAGCTTGCTAAAGTTTGTGTTCCATTATGACAGAGCCTCATTTTGCTCTATCTGTGATACAGTGATTGCTTTCCCCAGCCACGATTTTTCCCTTCCTTCAATTTTAGAGGAACACATTTGCTTCTACGTGCCTTTTCTTCACTGACAACGTTACTTGCTTCACCCTGAGTTGAAAATTTTGGTCAGTAGAATAGATCCAGATTAATAAATTCACATTTTTAAAAAGCCTCTACCCATATAGATAAGCTATCACAAAGGAGATGAATTTATTTATAGCTTATTGAAACTCTGGGGAAAGAGATCCTGTGAGGCTTCTAGGGAACAAAAGTTTAAACAGCCTTAGGTCGTTATAATTCCCTGTCGTCAGTATGCTGGTTTTACTCTTACTGTAGGTAATACGGAAAACATTTATAAGAACTTTACAGATAATTTTGAGCAAAAAATAAGCTCGGTCCACGTGAAGAAAATATTCAATCATGATGAGTCGACACGGTGCGTAGACACGGCAAGAGCTGTGAAGGTGACATGAGACTGAGGGAACACTGGCAAGCCCTGAATTGGACCATATCGGCATTATGGAAAACCCAAGCGATTCTCCGACGTTTTAATGGGGACCCGCTTTGGCACACCCAACACACAGAGGGAAACGCTTCCCGCAAGACCATGATGAGAGGGGTGGCCCAGGGAGGAGCCTCTGGGAAGGTGAAGCAGAGTTCACAGCCCAGGACCATCAGCACAAGGCAGGTGAGGGGCCACGGTGAGCTTATGAGTGAAGAAATCACACAGGGAAAGTGTTACTCAAATAGAATTATTTTAAAAGAAATGCTATAAAATTATTATAAAAATCTAGTAGCACTTACTATGAATGGAATATGACCATGAAAAATAAATATATATCTAATAAACAAAGAATGCTCATCCTTCAGCCACTTAATACCATCTGGCTAACCAGTCTTAGAAAACGTTACTGTAAGCTCCCCACATTTTAGATGATAAAAACAAGATCCAGAGAGCTTAAGGGACTTACCTGAGGTCACACAGGTGGGATTCACATCTCTGGTCTTCTCCACCACAACACCCCCGTGTGGTGGCCACCCAGGCGATCGCCAGAACGGGCCCAGCTGGAGAAACCCCTTTGTCTCAAGAGACTCTGCAAACAGTCTCTTTTCTACCTCTTAGCTAATCTCAAATAAAGTACCTCAGATTTGCTGTGCTGAAGGTAACTGTTAAAGGAGTCCAGAGGCAAATTAGAAAACATGATTGTACTTTCTTCCTCTAGAGTGAGAAATTAAATCAACCAAGCCAAATTAGAACATCCCAGCTGCAGTGGCAAGGGAGCCCCTGGCAAGGCCCAACCAACACAGCACGAGAAACAGACTCCAGGCCTCTCCTGTGCTCACTGAGCGGCCAGCCCTTCACACGGGACCACGGAATCAACCACTAAAGCCACTCCTAGGTCCTCGCAGTCCCTGCCACTCCAAGCCACAGCACACCTGGCCACACGGTGGTTTTCTCTGTGAGCTTGTGCTGACTATATGCATGGGAAGCCTAGGCCATCCAGGGTCAATATTTTAATCATCTTTTGGGGCTCAACTCACAGAGCCTCCCCTGCTGGAGGTTTTCTGAGTCTTCTCAACTTCACTGATTTCTCCTCTCTAAAAAATTCTACCCAGATTTTTTGGATAGAAGGGGCTTCGAGGTGACAGTCTGGTTGAAAATAAGAACACTCTTTATACTTAGTTTATATGCTTTAAATAAAAAAATTGCAAAGTTTCCAAAAATGCTTTTATTTATTGAGAAATCCATTGTCTATCACTGGCAATATTATTCTGTAGCAGGTGGCCAGGGAAGAGGTGGTGGATTCTATGGGAGCAGGAAGGCCCCCAGGCCAGGGCAGCCGCTGGTGCCATCCCTCTCTTTCCCTTCCAGTCTTGGCAGTCCAGCTTAGCACGTGAAGTTTGTCTGTGACAATAGGATATCTGCATTTTAATAATGCAATTTTATCAGAACTTCACAGATTACAAAAGCAGGGACTCTCTCTTTGTGTACACCATGGAACCCAGCACCTAGCACCAAGTTAGCACATATTAGACACCAAATATTTGTTGAATGGGTGGATGGATAGATAAAAACCTTGGGCTGTCAAAACTGCTTTATAGAAAACCATTCTTTTAATGGATAAAAGAGGATTAGGAAATGGAGTTCTAGCAAATAATCGGTTTCTATTTCCTACAGAAATTTCAATGAGCTTTTTGTAGATAAATGAGTATAGCTAGAAATCCCAAACATCACCAAGACAACTTGGCATTTGTTAACATGTCACTCGATATTAAGGGTCTCCCTTCCCTCACCCATCAGCATACTACACCCTACATACCGCAGTACCCACTGTGGTGACAATGCACAGAGCCACACGAAGAACAGCCCTGGGCTACGCCTGGAGCAGCATTTTTTTTTTTTTCCTAAGGATAGTACTGATTCCTGAGCAACACTGGGTCATTTTCAACAGAGGCTACATAAAGGACATCATGTTCCCCAAATACAGGCTTTTGTGCACTAATTTGCTTTATGGGGACTCCAACTATAGGAGGAATGTCTGTATTTTCCTGTTTCATTTTTTACCAATCTAATTCCTCAATTAGAGTGAAAGCAGGGGCTATGTTTCATATTCATCTATGTAACAGTGACATCATTGTTCGTCCTCACAATAACCCGATGCTGGTATTAGCCCTGCTTTACTGCTGAGGCCTTTGAGGTCATAAGTCGTTAAGTACTTTGGCCAAGGTCACAGAGCTAGTAAGGGAAGGGGTTGGGGACTCAAACCCAGTCAGTGTGGCTTTTAAGTCAATGCTCTTAAGCATCTTGTCAAACCTGTCACGGTGCTCACGAAGTGGTAGATCTCAATTATGCATGTTGCCTGATTCCTATAAATATGTCATAACCGAAATGAGATATAAAGGGAGAGTGGGTTGGGAAAGAGGAAGGAGAAGAGAGAAAACAGAGAAAAGCCAATTTGGGAATAGACGTAATTTATTTCTTGCTCATTTTATCCCGTTTCTCAAAAGCCAGTTAGCCACAGGAGTGGTTTCCATAGCTGTGCACACACCTAACTGTATCAGTCAGCCTCTGACCCAGAGATGTGGTTATCTGTAGTTCCGTATGGATTTTTTTTCCCACTTCCTTAAAAAAAATAAATACCCACCTCTGCCTGTGGGTACCACTCTCAAAATCCAAGTTCTAATTTAACAACAGACCTTTACTGGGCAGCAGAGACAGCCCAGAATAAGTGAGGAGACGGGAAGCTGTGGTCTCTGTCCTCGAGGACATCATTTTAAATACCTGGATGGCTCGGTGCTATTTTGCTTGCCAAACCCCGCTGATTGATTGCAGCTGCCTGGAGCCCTCTGTCGAGGATTCTGAGCCTGAGTCTGGGCTGAATGGGTGAGTGCTGTCATCTCTGAGCAATGTCTGCCAAGAACACACAGAATGGGTGCTTCCGGGGTTAACACTGAGTGTACATTTAAATATCCATCCCTTTACTTTGAAGAGTCAAGCCCTAGCAACCTTCATATTGACCAGAGCTCCACCGTACCCACCTTTCCTCTCTTGGCCTGGGCTCAGGACAGAGAACAGATGCTGAGAAAGGAAGATGGACTTTGCCTAAAGGATAAAAATCAATATGCCAGTGGTCAGGACCCAACCTCCTGGCCTGCATTAACAAATCCTATTAGCAGTGATTAGTATCCTATTATTCTGGCAAAGCCCCAAATTCTTCCTCCTGGTGGTATGACATTACCTAATTGGATAGGACTTGTAGTGAAGTTTGACTGCAGCACAGTTATTTTTTGCTGTAGGAAACTTGCTGACAGGCCTCCTTTGAAAAACCAAAAGCATGAAATGCTTTTCACTCCACCCGGTGCTCCACATGACACACACTGATTGAGCCCACAGAATACTGCGCGCTATATAAAGTACCTTCAGCTCCCCACTACATAAACTTCGCCTGTCCCTCTCCGTGTCACCTTGGCAGCTGCATGGAGCTGTTCTCAAGCAGTTCAATCAAACGAAGACCCGTTAGGAGCGCAATAGTTATCCCCAAACTGAATAGCTGAATTGCTTTTGAAGATTCCTGATGGGTATTCTGACCCGGATCCATCTTTGACATGCCTCTGTGAGCCTCTGATATCTTATATAATCTACAGTCACTCCTTTCCTGAGCAGCAGGTGACAGAGATCAAAGATGGCCCCAATCAGTGACACCATTGATACGCCCTGCAAATGGCGTCATCTCCAGGCACCCTTTTCTGGCATCGTAATTTACTGGTACGTCTGACCTAAATCAAATTCGGGCTCATGATAGGCCACTTAAATCGTATCAGTCAAAGCAAGAGTGTCAAAATGCATTTTCTCCTCAGCCTGCCCTGCAATTTGGTCACCTTGGGATTATATGTTTGCACGGCCACCACTATTATTTCCATCACAAGTAAAAATGAGATCAGCTAGTGAGATTCACTGGGAAAACATCCCTGACATTTACCTTAGTGCCTCCAGAAAGCTTAGCTCACCACACTTCCCTGAGGGTAGGGGAGGAAAAAAAGAAGTCCTGCCTCCTACAGAAAAGTCACATAATGCAAGGGACACATTATTTTGTTAAGGAAATATACTGCCTTCAGGTATGTCTGCACTGTGGGGGGAGAGCAGACTGCATGGGACTTTCAGACTTCAAGGACTCTCATATTTTGCCTTTTGAAATTTGGTTTCAGAATAAGAAGGCAGAGACATGACCAGCCTAGAACAGTAGCAGCACACAGTAGGTACTCAGTACATATTTAATGATGGAGGAAGCCTCTGCAGGAAGAATATTCTCTAGTGACAATGCAGGGTGCAGAGTGAGGACTGTCGCACCGAGGAAGGGCAGATCTGAATTCAAATCCCTCCTTAGTTATTCCCTCCAAGCTCTGTGACCCTCCCTCACCGAGTCCTCGTCTCCTTGCGGGTAATTTGAGGACAAGGACCAGGGCCTGCCTTCCCTCTCAGGTGTTCTGTTTGGGCGCGCTGGGGAGGCTGAAGGCGATCTGTGAGGGCAACTGCAGCCCGGTAAGGTCTGGTTGGTTGACAGAGTCCTGGATCAAGGGCCAGACTGCTGAGTGTCCTTATGGGACTACAACAGCTTGTCACAAGCAGATAAACTGTGCTGTTGCTCTGGGTTGACTCTTCCAAAAGGTCTGAAGTCCTTTCTTTAGTGATTACCAAGTTATCTACACAAAAGGGAAAGGAGAAGCTACATTTTCCTTCAACAGATACACCTCTTCTAAGTGCTCATGGGCATCTAACCTAGCAGTCAACCCATCAAGGACAGTTGCAATTTGTTGTCTGATTTAAATGATCGGATACAAAGTCAGATAAACAAACAGCGGGAGGCTCCCCCTTTAGGCACTACTAGAGACCAGACAAAGAGGTGAAATCTTGCACTTTCCCACCTGCTTCTACTACAGTTCAAACAGCCCCCCACTATCTGGATGGTGGCTCTCCACCGACAATTAGAGGAGGCGATGGGGATGCAACAGCCTGTCACACTAAACCCCAGACCCGGAGACAAAGGAAAATGCAAACTGGCTATTCTTGCAGATTTCAGGCCAGCCGCCTGTGCTCTCTCCTCTGGTTTCCACCTCCCCAGTCTCCTCTAGCCCAGTTTCCTCCCTGGTAGAATGGGGAAAACACCACTGATTTGTCTTGCTCTCCCCTTTAGTAATCCTCTCTGCTTCCCTCCTACTGTTTTTTTCTTCTCATTCAGGCTGTTTCCATTTTGGTTCCACTTTACCCACCCCCAACCACCACTGGTGGCTCCTTCCTCTAATGGGGATTTAGCTCCCCACCCCCAACCCTGAATTTCTTGCCTTAGTTGCTTCCCCAGCTCCTTCAGCTGTGAAAGTGGGGTAAGAGCCACGCAAGCTGCAAGCTGTCCTTTTCTCTTAGAACAAAGCCTATGTAGGTTCACAACATACATTTGCTGAGTGAATGAATGAATGAATGCAGCAATCGAATGAAGAAAAATACAACCAGCCTGCATGGAAATCCTGAGTCTTAATGGTTGTGACAACTGGGATTTATTTTAAATCTATTACTGCACTACAAAATTACCCTTCATCAATCAGACACTGTTCCTAAAAATTCTATCTTAAGCTCCTGTATCTGAAATAATTATACTAAAATGGTGTTATTAGAGCTAGCTCAAGAAAATTATCCTGCAAATGAATGGGATTTAAAAGAGAAAAAAAATCACCTTAAAAGAGATTTCTAATTATACAGTTTAAAAAAATTACCAGAGTTTCTATCCTGACTGTGCCCTGCATTTCACGAAAAGCCTTAGATAGCAGCAGTTTTCCATGACCGGCCTCCTCTCACCCAGTGAATGATCTTGACGTTACAATGTGTGCTATTGCAGAATCACTAAAAGCAAGGGCTCTGTAGCGTGCACTAGCCAGCTGGGGGACCCTAGGCAAGTACTTAGCCTCCCCAGGCTTCCATCTCTTCATCTCCCAGATGTGGATAATGGTACATAATTCGAAGGGATGTGGCGAGGATTCAAGGGCATAATCCATGTAAAGTGCTCAGCACAGTGTCCAGCACACAGTGAGCACCGAATAAATGTCAGCCATTTTCCTTCTACTTGTAAAATGCTTTTCTATCAGGTCAATGGAAGAGTGGCTAAGAGTTGTAATCTCTCCAGCAGTGAGTCACACGCCTTTCTTGTGTGTTTGCAAAACAAACTTCATTTAATGTCACTGGCTCCAGCTCTTTCCTCCCAACTTCTGCCAGTGAAAGAAGATGTTGATCAACCCCAAATAAAAATCTAATGAGATATAGTTCCATGCATATGAATATATCTCCATACGTGTCTCTGCGTGTGTATATGTGTGTGTATAAAACATATATATCATACTGCCTCCCCTATAAGACTGAGTTCTTAGAGGTTGGTAGTGGATGGAAAAGACTAATGTTTGTTGAGTGTTTACCATAAGGCAGACACTGTTTTAAGTGCTTTGCCTGTATTAACTCATTTGATCCTTACAAGAAGCCTGAGGCCATCAATATATCTTATTTATCTTCTCACTGATGTTACCATTATAGGCAGTAAAGCCTAGTGGTTAAGAACACTCCTGGCTCCTCTACTTATTAGCAGGACGACCTTAGGCAAGTTACTCAAACTTTCTGTACCCCAACTTTTCCATGGGGTTGATGGGAATAATAATGGTAGTAATAATAATACCACACACAACTATTATAAAGATGAACCAATACACGAAAAGGGCTTAGAATGGTGCCAGGTACACTGTAAACATTCAGTAATGTTTAACAAACTTCACCATGGGTCTATTTTAAAGGAGACATAATACCATTTCTACGAAGTAAAATCCACCCCACTGATTACAAATATACACAAGCAAAGCTCATTTTTCTTTTCTTATAGGAAAATAGGAAGAAAGGGTCAAAGTTTGAATTGACATAAAAAATCTAAAGTACTCTTAGATTAACGAAGAAAACATAGAAATAGTCATTTCATGTCCAGGATAAACTAGTCATCATTTGCCTACAATATCCAGAGAAACCTTTTGATAACTTAGCATAAACCTGTGAATTATTAGGCTATTAAGCATGAAATGTCCAATTTCCTTAAGTTTGACAGTTTATATCTTTGACATTTCACTTTGACACTTGTTTTATTTTTATTGTGAAGGTACATCCTCATTCTTTCACACACAGAGTTTGGCTTGTGATTATCTTTCACATTTTCTTACAGCAAGTTTTGTGAAACCATGGACAAGTAAAAAATTCGTGTTATTTTCAAATATGAGTTCCATAGTGGAACCAATGCAGTACAGATAGCTGGAACTATCAACGAAGTGTTTGGGAAGGATGTGGCTAATGAATGCATAGTACATTGATGGCTTGAAAAGTTCCATTCTGCTGATTTTAATCTTGAAAATGAGCCACGTGGGCAACCTGAGACCAAGGTGGATCATGATGAGCTGAAAGCTGTAGTGGAAGCAAATCCATCTCGACCTACGCATGAATTAACAGTAAGGTTTGACGTTGCTATTCCAACAATGTTGGACCATTTGAAACAAATCGGCAAGGTAAAGAAGCTGGACAGATGGGTTCTGCATGAATTAAATGAGCGTCAGGAGAGAAACTGTCTTGAAGTTTGCCTTTCTTTGCTGTCACGATATAAAGGCAAACCATTTCAATACTGTATTGTTATGTGTGATGAAAAATGGATTCATTTTGACAATTGCAAGTACTCAGCACAATGGTTGGATAAAGATGAAGTGCTAAAACACAGTCCAAAACAAAATACTCATCAAAAAAAGATAATGGCATCTATTTGGTGGTCCAGCATTGGTATTATCCATTATAGCTTCATGAAAACTGGTCAATCTATTACAGTGGACGTCAACTGCAACCAATCAGATGAAATGATGAGGATGCTTGTGATTAAGCAGCCGAGATTGGTTAATAGAGGCAGCCCAATCCTCTTGCAAGACAACGCTGCTCAAACTACAGAAGCTGGACTTGGAAACTCTCTGTCATCCACCATACTCACCAGACCTTGCACCAACTGACTACCACTTCTTCCAGGCTTTGGACCACTTCTTGCAAAGAAAAATACTCAATTCTCAACAAGCTGTTGAGAAAGCTGTTGAAAAACTCCTTTTGGGATTTCATTGCCACTCTCTCTCCAGGCTTCTTCAATGCTGGCATAAACAAGCTACCGTTAAGATGGCAAAACCGTGTCGACATTTTATGCACTTACTTTGATTAATTGTACCGCTTCTTGTTTGAGATATAATAAGCTACACTTTTGATTTGAAATCGGACATTTCATATTTAATGACCTAATATCTTATTTGGGTATAATGTGTCTATGGATAGAACAGAGCTAACCAAACTCATTAGAATTGAATGTTCACTTGATTATTCGTTTACTGGCATTTGTTCACTTGACAAACGTGCTGAGCATCTGCTGTGTGACAGGCACTGTTCTAGACACTGGGACTCAGCAGTGAGCAAAACCAAGGCCCTGCCCCTGGGGAGCTGGTGATCTTTTTAGGTATAGTAGACAGCAAACAAATAAATATGCAAATTGTCAAGGAATGACAATACCACATCTAATTAGTAAATTTGCATTTGAAACATTATCTGCTCCTTAAAATTCTAAAAGCAGAAGGGAAAGATTTAAAGACTAAAATAGTTGCTAAACCATAATAAACTATTAGGTGAGTTAATTTAGCTACTGACCCCAAACCTCTGCCAGGATCCTCATAATGAAAGCGGAAGAGATGAAGAGAAGAGCCCGAGGCCAGAGGGAAGGGGTGTGTGTGCCAGCTTCCTCCATTCCTGCCAGGGCCAGAGGCGGGCCCAGGCCGTGGTTCCCTGGGGAAAAGGGGAGCACTTCAGAGATGGATCCAGCCTCTGGGTTCCAGTTTCTGTGTCTCACCCCTGGCCCCAGTGGTGCCACCTGACCCTAGCTGTAGCTCAGCCCAGCCAGGTCCCCACAACTCAGGCCTGATCTGCTGCTGATGGGATTTCTGGAGCTCTGGTCTGATATCCAAGGCCCAGTATCCCTGACCTGTACTTGTGCTATGAACAGCAGACTTCTTTTCTGTTCATGGGACTTAGTTTCCAAACAATGACTCCTTTCTTGTACCAAAGCCCCTTCTGGTCACTGGCTGAGCAGTCCAGTACTCTAGGACTTGGATGACCTGCCTTTCTCCTGCTCCTCTCGTCCCAGAGACCCACATCCACCCTCTCATACAGCCCTGGGGTGGGCCATGCCGCCTGCTGGCAACCTCCCCCAGCGTTTCCAAGTTGGGCCTGTTTCTGGACTGCCCACTGATGTATATGCCTGTTTTGTCACTTCATGACAGAGCCCTGTCACAATCACTAATTGTCTGGCCCATGAACTTTGCTCTGCTGTCACAGAACTCCTGAACCCTCACTGGGGTTGCTCAGCAGGACTTTTGCTGGGAAAAGCAGTTGCAGCCATCACTCAACACCGACCCGTACATCATGACCACTACAAAACAGACCAGTATCCTGAAAAGGGCTTGGCCTTTATAGCAGTTAACACTGGGCACTGAGTGCGGTGTCCAGCTTGACAGCTAGAGTCTTCCTTCCCCATCCTGCATAGGATCAGCCCAGAATCAGACCTTCCTGTATTACGCTCTGAATGTTTGCACAGCTCTTATTATCAAAGTTTCTATTTTAATATGTATTTGATGCTTTGATTAATGTCTGTCTCCTCTACTTGACTGTAAACTCCACAAGGGCAGGGACTGTGTTTTCTTTGCTTATCCTGTATCTGCTGAACCTAAGAGAGGGCTGGCACATCACAGGTCTCATCACATTTGTTGAATGACATTTCTCAACAGTGTCCTCTGGTTGGCTGACACAAGGGTCTGCCTTGATCCAGCCTGTACCTGAGCTGAAATCATGTTAAACTGGCTTCTGGGCCGAGGATCTTAACTTCTTCATGGATCATTCATCTTCTTTCTCTAGCCACAACTGGGTGCCTTCATGAGGGCCCTGCCCGCCTCGGGTTCTCTGATGGTGGTTTCTTTACCAAAGCCCTCGTTTTCCTGGACCAGGAGAGGCAGCTGGTGTCTTCCTTGCTTCACATGCTGCTTCTCTCCTCGCTCCCTAAACCCCTTCAAGCTACTTCAATCACCCAACAATCCCCGAGTCACTCAGCTTCATCCCTTGGGTTCTGCGTCCCTCCTCACCATCGTAATTCTGGATGATTTCAATATACACTGCAGAGATTCAACTAACACCACCACTCCTAAGTTCCTTGAATTCTTTTCCTCCAATGATCTTGTTCTCACTTTACTGCAGCCACTCAGTCTTACTCTCACTTTATCTTGAGCTATAACTGCATTTTCCATGAACTCTGCAGAGATGGGCGATCTAAGTGAAGTCCTGGCTGCTCATTACAACTAATAACTACACACACACACACACACACACACACACATACATATATTTTTTTCCCCCTAGAATGAAGCCACTCAGGTTTCTCCTTTGTCAACAAAAAATTCAGGCTAATGTAAGACAAAGCAAAGAACTAAGAATTCCCATGTACTTTCAAAAATAGTGGTGGCTGTACCATATACTTCTGGCAGAGGCCACTGCTGCCAGAGGTAATTTAAGAAGAAAACGTGGTCCATTGATCCTGAGATTAACTAATTTGCAAGTAATTAGAATTGTATATTGTTGGTTGATAAATCTTACGAGCCGTTGTAGTGGATGTTTGATTTTTTTTTTGGCACTGGCATCCATTCATCCTTCCCATACGAGTCCTTTCAAGATCCACCCCTGGACCCACTGTGGTTCAGCTGCCTCCCACCCCATGCCCCAAATCCAGGGATAAAGAACACATTGGCCTAAGGTAATCGACAGGTCACATCCCTTTGTTACAGTAACTGGTTCTGTGATGGGAAGGTGACCCAACTGGAGTCAATAAGACTTCTGCTGGAGCTTCCAGGAAAGAGTACGCTTCTGCATCCATTTTACTTCAGGGAGAGGAAAGCCTATCTGAGAATGTGGCCAAACTAAAAGAGAATCCAGAGATGGAGAAAGAAGAACTGGAGCCTGATGTCATTGAGAATCTAGGTGAGCCACACGCTTGGACTCTCAGTTACGCGAACAGCGGAAGTAAGCGATGTGTTCACCACATTGTTTCATCTTCCTGAGCATATGAGAAAATTACATTTCCTGGCCTTCCTTGCAGGTAGATTGGGTCTATGAGACTGAACTCTGGCTAAAGAAGTATGAGCAGAGTGATGTAAACTACTTCTAAGCCCTCTCCCCAAAGTATCCTATAGGATGCTCCAGTATTCCCACCCTTCTGTAGCACCCCTGGAGATGTTCCAGAAGGAATAAAAAGAGTAGGAGAAACTAGGTTGGGGGGGTGATGAGGTGAGGCAGTGTCAGAGAAGACCTATTTGTGGGACTGATATTTGAACAGAGACCTGATTTGCAAAGGCAAACAAGCAATGAAGCTACTGGGGAGAGGGGAGAAAGAAAGGACATTCCTGGTAGATGAGCTATCTAGTGCAAAGTCCCTGAGGCAAGAAGGGGCTTGGCATATTGGAGGAACAGAAAGGGGGCCAGTGTCACTGGAGCTTAGTGACACTGGGAGAACGAAAGGGTCCAGTAGTATAGGTAGGGTAGATGAGGCCCATAGCTAGGTAGATATGATGGTACCTTTTACGGAAGTAGCAAAGACAAAACTTGTTGGTTGGTTGAAATTAAGGAAGATGAGAAGAGAGGAAATCATGATGTCTCCTAAGTCTTTGGCTTGAGCAACTTAGATGGTGATACCATTTAATCAGATGTTAAGATGAAAAAAGAACCAGTTTGGGGAGGAAAATAATCAGGACTTCCATTTTGGGACATGTTAAATTTGATCTCCTCATTAGAGATCCATGGGGTTATGTCAACGTAGACATCAGAGCTTACATGTCAGAGCTTAGTTCCTCTAAACCACCGCAATGATGACGACGATGATGGCAGCTAATATTTACTGAGTGTGTATTATATGTCAGGCATTATGCTAGGTGCTTTGTATAGATTGCCTCACTTACTCTCACCAAATCCCTATAAGCTTGCACACCCATTTTACAGATGAGGAAACTGAAGCTCAGAGTTTCTTGTCAACAGTAACATGGCTACTAAATAAATAAATAGTAGAGTTCTGCCTTATATGGCATGAGACCTTGTTACATACAAGATGCTACAGGGGAAGAATAGTATCTTTTCATTCTTTCCATTCCCCAGTTAGCAGAATGCTTTGTACCTAGAAGAGACTCAAGCAGTAATTGTTGCTTGATTTCATTGCTCATGGGAAAAGACCAAGTGCCATGAAACGATGCCCAAACAGAGAAGGCTTCCACTCTGGTTCTCTCTTCTCTGCTCTTTCACCTCCTTATTCCTTACCTCTGTGGGACACGGGGTTTCCGACCCACTGGCTCACCTTCCTTTTTCACGAGCATTTAAAGCACTATACACAGGGGTCCATGCAAGGGTTAGAGCAGGAAGTCACCAGACACAAGGAGGAGGGGGTCTCAGGACCCAGCTTTCATTCAATGTTTCATTTACTCCAGTTTTCAACTGGGCCTTTGGGTTACTGGGGTAATCTTTCCTTCATGAAAGCTAAAACTTGTCCTGTTCCCCTTCCCGCCACCCCCAAATTCAGGAAGCTTTCAAAAAGAGCTAAGTCACGAGCAGGAAGACCTGCAACTCTGACTGAATCAGAGTCAAGCAATCCAAACTGGGATGGGCTTTTCTGTTTCTCTCCAGCCAAATGTTTTAGTCAATCTTCCACTTGAAGAAATAGAAAAAGAATAATTCAAAACACTCACTGCATCCTCCACCTGCAATTTTGAGAGAAATGAGGTTACTGAATTAAAAGGGAAGACCCTATTGTTCTCAATAGAGGAGCAAGAGGAATTGGTTTGGCAGCGGAACCACAGTGGTGAGGCTCGTGGTGCAGCTACCGTGGGCTGCCCTGTTCACCTTCCTTCCCTGGATGCACCCTTGACAATCCTTCAAGCCTCAGCTCAAAAGGCACCTCCTTCAGCACTCCTAGGGTGGCCCAGTGCCCATTCCTCTCTTAAGTTTTAAAAAATGATGATGTTTATGATCAATGTTTCCCTGTCCCTCCCTCCCAAACTATGAGCTCCTCGTGGGATGCAGGGACCACGTCTTACCCATATTATTATAGAAAACCCAGGGCTTAGCCCAGTTCCTGGCAGATCCAGTGAGGTTCACATAACCAGTTGTTGAACTGAATGGTGAACAGAGTGGCATTGTGTCAGGAAGGGGAAACAGAGTCCTGTGGGCATGGGAGACCTTGGTTCTAGTCCTGGCTGTGGGCCGACTCATGTGCTGCGCAGAAAGCCCCTCGCTCTCTCTGGGTCTGTTTGTTCATCAGCCGAAATAACGGGGCTGGAGGAGCTCAGCTCGGAAGGCCTTGCGGCTCTGGCACTGAGCGATCTGCGCGTGCAGATGGGAAAGCAACTGAGGATAATGCTTTCACGCAGGCTGGCGCTACAAGGCCTTCACCATTAATCACAATTCTCCAATCTGACAAAATCCCTCCCCAAATGATCTCAAAAGGATGCTGCACACAATGACAGAGAAATAATTACCCCCAATTTCCAGCCAGAGAATCGTGTTCTAATGTCTGTGAGCTGTGTCAGTCTTTTTCTGGCCAAGTGCATGTACTGTGTTCCCACTAGCTTCTCGCTCCCGGCTTTGTCAGGGTGGGGGTGGGCAGGGGACGTGGCCAGGTACCTTGTGACAGTGGGTTTCTGCTCCCTGGCACACACTGCCGACGGTAAAAACAGCATAGAGAATATTCTGCATGTTTTAATCTCCAGTTCTGGTTCCAAACTCAACATTAAAACCAAAGTCCTAAGAGAAAGCTGCTGGCTTTCAGTTGAAAAATTTTTTTGCCAAGTGTAAATCTGAATAGACCCCTGAAGAAAATTCTTTCCCATCATTGCCAAGACTCCAGGAGGGCCCATGGTACCTCCGTCCCAAACTGGGAGAGGAAGTGAAAAATCGCACGTGATGCTTCCAAAGGGGACCAAAATATTTCTCCCCCAGACATGGAGGGTCGTTAAGTGAAAGACACTGAAAATGCAGGGGGACGCTCTGCCTCGGGCTCTCAGCCTCGCTGGCTCTCTCTGCCTGACGGCAGGACATAAATCCTTCCCCACTGGGGACAGCACTTGCTTATCCGCCCAGAGAAGGCACCAGCAGGCACCAGAGGAATCTGGGAACAGATTTTACTATCTTCCCACATTTCCCAGCCTTTTAAAAGACTGGAACGGCTCTCTCCTTTGTCTTGTCACTATATAGGATTTATGCCTTTGTGCTAAAATAATATTTAAGCGAGTCCCCTAAGCCACTGCCTTAAGAGAGAAATACTTTTGAACTGAGACCTCTCCCGCGTGATGTGTACAGCACACGCTAATACATTTCTGCTTGGTTTTTTGTTGTTGTTGTTAATTTTGACTTTTGGTTTCAGGAGAATGTCTCGACTAAGAAGCTCAAAAGAGAAAGAAAAGAAATGTCTTCTCCGCACACTCCCCTCCTGAAGCAGAGGCAGGTGGAGGGGGCAGGGATGCGCTGCCTAGCAGGCTCCACCTCTCTAGATGCTCTCAAGGTAGAACTTCCTATTAGAAGCCCGGATGTTTTCCAGTTAATGGCATTTCTCCTCCCTCCACATGCTCCCCCCCCACTTCTTGTTAGTTCGATGTCTTTTCTGTATTTAGCCTTCCCCTGTGAATCCCTGAATCACAATCAGTGCAAAGCTGTTCCAGTGGAATATCATTTTATACTTTCAAATAGAGATGGATGACAAATATTCTTCTTTTCCCACAAATATTCTTAAATGTCTTAATGTAAAGAGTCCAGTCTCTTCAATTAAGTACACCCCTGAAAGCCAAGAACCACGTCTGCCATTTCTTTCCAATGACCAACATATGAGCTGTCCACAATACATGCCCACCATCAACAAGCTAGGTCTTCGGCATGTGCTCATGTTTCCTGACTGGCTTTGATGGGACGGGTGTTTCTAATCACAATAACCAGTCCTCACCTTACTTGATCATCACTGAAATCAATTTGACAGAATGTATTCTGCCTGAGTTCCATTTCCTTGCGTGTAAAAGTGATTTTTTGGTAGATATATTCATCATTTTCAATAATTAGAAAGTCATTTACCTAAATTACTTTTATTAGAATGCCGAAAGGGAAACTGAAGTCCCTCCACATCTTATGGTCACAGTATTTTATGATGTCTTCATTCTTATGGATCACAAAACTCATTGTTTCTATATTAAAGAAAGTGGTTTCTTACATAAGCTTTTCTTCAAAATCGCCCCAAACCTGAAAACTGACCTGTAAATATGACTGTAATCCATTAATAGGAACTAAGGTTTTCTACATACACGGGAATGTTATGTCATTTTACCAAATTAAATGAAGTAAAATGATAAAGGCTTCTACAACCAGTGTTATAAAATGCCATATAAGAAATTCACTTGTCATTCAAATACTACAAAGTAATTATCACTGTTAGAAGACCCTAACCTTTGGCTTTACAATGTCTGCTCCTCAGAATATCATATTTTTCAAAGATAATGCATTTAAAATAAAAATCCAAGAGTCTGCATTCCTATTACATTTAAAAAAATTTACCCTTTGAAAGTCAAACAACAAACTGTATTTCTTTCTTCTTATCAGAATATTTGGAGGCTGATATAAATATACCTGTGCTTATCTGTGTCTAGTTATTTATAATCTCCAGGAAGCATGACATTTTTCCTTCTAGAATTGGTTTTTAAATCAGCAAGCACACCATCATGCATGTATAATATGGGATGGCTTTGATAGGGAAAATGCAGCATGCGACATCTCACTTGCTTAGATCGCATTTGATCATAACTGAAAATATATTCAAATTATAACCATAAGAACTATCAAACAACCATCAACACAGGGCTAAAAGAACATGGAGACCCCGAGGGGGTGAGAGCTGAGGTTCATCTCCAAGCAGAGAACAGATATAATATGTGGATCAGGAAATTACAGGAGGTTAAAGTTGGCAGCACATGCCTGAAGCACAGGCATTATTTTTATACACCAGTTTAGAAAACAATGAATCAGAAAACAAAGGTCTGACCATTTGCTGAAAGGAAATTTCATATGAGGTCAATTCTTTCACACTCCTATTGACTCCGATGAAAGCCAAAGTTGATAGAGGGGTAGGGTTAACAAAAAAATTACACAAATAACAAAATCACTTTTCAAAAAGAAAACTTTGTATCAGTTTTTTTTAATCCCTGAAGGATTCATTACTTATAAAATTTGTTCAGTGAAGCTCTCTTAAATGACTTCCGTGACCTTGATTGTTCAACTCTTAACTTTCTATAGACTCCAAGTTGGACTGAATGTGTCTTTATTGCACTTGTGCAACAATGGAGGTGTTGGATCTTCTGGCACTGGATTCCACAGATGTTCTTTATTTATGTTGAAGAACAGTCTGAGCATTTTCCTCGTCTTGGCTTATCCCCTCTCGGAGTTGTGCTGCAGGCTCTGGGTCTTCTTACGGATTCTGCCCATCTTTCCCCCTTGTGCACAGCCTCTGGGACCACCGATGTCATAATGTCATACCAGGGCTGCAGCAATGGACAAGGGCTGTGCTGCTCAAATTTAATGTGCCTAAAATTACCTGGGGTGGGGGTGGAGGGCTTTTTAAAATGCAGATTATGAACCAGTAGGTTTGGGTTGGGCCCAAAAGTGTGCATTTCTGTTAAACTCCCAGGTGATGCCAATGTCCTAGGTCTACACACCATACTTTGAGTCATAGGAACTAGGGTGAATAATCAAGTTCTCCGGCCTGAGTCCCCTCTGATGAGCCAGTATGTCAAACTAGCTCTTGGAAGAACAGTCCTCCTTATCTACCCAGGTTACTGTTTCCCAGGAGACAGGTGGTCAGAAGAAAAGTAAACTAAACAAGGTGAGGAGCATCAGAAAGGGAGAGAGTGACATAAAATTATTTGGATGACATCATGGAGGAAGGTTGTGAATATAATATGATAGGACATAATATGATATGATTATATGATTATGATGAGATTGGGGATTGTGATAATATATATCAATAACATGATTGAGGTTTCCTGGTGGTAATACAAACAAAACACTACTAGAAAAGGCTCATCTTGACTGACAGCTCAAAGAGTTCTGAAATGTTTTCCACCCAACATTTTCAGTTCTTTCCTGATGAGCAGGCATTACCCAAACCAATCATATAATACTTTCTGATGGGGGAAGTAGAGGTTAAGAATACTGCTCTGTTGGATCAAATGGTAGAAAAAGACACTTGCACTCAAATGTTTATATCAGCACAATTCAGAGTTGCAAAGATGTGAAAACAACCCAAGTGCCCATCAATACATGAGTGGATCAATAAAATGTGTTATATGTATACCATGGAGTATTACTCAGTCGTACAAAAAATGGTGAACTAATAGTTCCTGTAACAACCTGGATGGAACTGGAGACCATCCTTTTAAGTGAAGTATCACAAGAATGGAAGAATAAAAACCATATGCACTCACTAGTAAATTGAAACTTATAGATCAACCCTCATGTGCACATATGGTAGTAAAATTCAATGGAAATCAAGCAGGTTGTAGGGGGAGGCGGGGATGGGTAGATTCACACCTAATGGGTACAATGCACATATATGGGTGATGGACACACTTATAACTTTGACTCAAACTGTGCAAAAGCAATTCATGTAACCAAAACATTTGTACCCCCATAATATTCTGAAATAAATTAAAAAAAAAAAAAAAGAATACTGCTTTGGAGTCTGACAAGAGGCCAGAATCAGGATTTTCTGTTGTTACTAGTGTTAGGCAAGATACCTAACCTCTCTGGACATAAACCCTCAACTCATGACCACTATTATAAATATTAGTAATAAAATACAGGTTCTACATACACATATTGTTACAACTCACCCTCAAGGTGATGACCCTTGCAATGAGGAGATGAAAACTAAAGCTAAAATAAACTTTATGCAAAAGCTGCCACTGAGTGCCCAGGGAATATCTGTAATACTGTGTTTTGGTCTGAGGTCCAATGCCAAACACCAACCAGGCAGTAAGTCAAAGAAATACCTGATTTTTAATATTTTCAATCTCCTTTTATTTCCCTTCCAGTTTAGTTTCCATGGGAATCTGTGCTTCTGAGAAAACACCAAAACATACTGAAGACTATCCACCTAGTTCCCAACTTCTGCCTTCCTCATTAGTAAGGGAATCAGAGCTTGTTAGAATGGCACGGACCTCTGAGATTGCCTAGTCCAAACTGTTCCCCATTGCTTCGGACTATGTCACTCTTCAGGAAATATCTTAGTGTCTCTCTGATTCTTACACAGCATTTTATATTCATTGGCAGTGTAGGGGTGAGGGGAAACTTCCCCTTCACCCTGGAAGGTTTGCTGAAAGATCAACTCACAATAACGAAGATTAATAAAAGAAAGAGATTAACATACTGTGCACACAGGGAGAATCACAGAGTGATTATCCAATATTCCAATGGGGTCCAGAAGTTTATATATCCTCATTTTAGAGAGGAGGGGGAGAGGAGGAATATAGTAATTCTGCTGAGTGGCAGTAAGTGGTTACTGAGGAGGATAATAGATACTTGGGAGAATGAATGGATGGGGTGACACAGATTGACTTGTAAATGATTCTCTTTGGAAATTAAATTAACCTGAGAGACAAGTATTATACATTTAGAATGATTTGGGCCATGTCTGGTTGCATTCTCTATCTTCTTTCCTGCAATATATTGAGATAACAGGGAGGGGAAGGGAAGGCAATTATTTTTTGTTGGGTCTGATTTTTTATGAAGAAAGAGGGAAAGCCCCTTCCAACACCTGTTGATCTCTAAGGGCCTTTAATTCAAAGTGCTCTTTATACCAAGGAGTCATATTTGGGGGTCAAATTTCCTGAGCTCCTTCAGCAGCAATCTGAGGGTGGCTCCATGTATTCCATGCAATAAAGGGTATAGGCTTGGTGATAACTGGTTCCCCTTGTATTCAAGGGTATTTTTTGATTATTTATGGGTTCATAGATTATTTCCAGATGTATTATTTCCAGACATTTGAAGGGGCTAAATCTAGCCATATCCACACTGAGGTCAGAGATACCCTGCATCCACTGGGCTGGTGGTAAATGATGATAGCAGGATACCTACAGAGACACTCAAGGAAAGCTCAACAATTACAGCAGTCACAGTCTGAGGGATGGCTCTATTTATCTCCTGTAACAGAGGAAATAACCTGAAAAGGGTAAAATGTTTTACGAGTTGTCTCTTTAAAACGACCCCCGCAACACTCTTTTTGGGAATTAAAACCTGCATCCCTGCCCAAGGCCAGTAATCAGAGGGGCAGGAGAGTGTCCTTTGTTCTCCATACCACAGGAGATGGATCAACGGAATTGTCTGGGAAGTCACGAGATTGTCTTTGCTGGAGATAGCATGGATCAGAATCATCAACTATAGTTAAACAGCAATAGTGTGAAGCTGAAAATCCTCCCTTTAAAAGCTCTGTATTTCTGCTTATAGTTAGGACACTGGTACTTTAAGACGAGAGTCCATCATCCTCCTCATTTGGTGGCAAATTAATAAACCTCCCTTTCCTTCTCCTTGTTCTTCTGATGTGGCTTCGGGGACAAGGATCTAAGCTCTGGAAGGGACCTTCAGATTATGCACACCAGTTTTCACACTGCTTTCTGCAGCAATTCATTACCAGAGATGCCTCAGAGCTCTGGTAGAGGAGAGGGAAGGTTGAACCAGTGGGACTCTGGACATCCCCACCCAATCAGAGCAACTTCCTTTTTATCTATTTATATGTTGAGGTTCTGCTGATAATTTTTTAACCACTGAGGCAGAACTTTTTTTCTTCCAGGCATCTAAATCCCTTCATCACATGTTTCTGTATATTCGCTATGATGAGATAGCTACCAGTAGCCAAGAAACAAACTCACAGTGAATGAACAAGGTATACATTTATTTCTCTTCCACATAAAAATACAGATGATGGCTAGTGTGATTGTACCAGTTATGGGGAACCAGACAGCTTCCAGTTTTCTGCTCCATCTTCACCGAATGTATTTTTCTTATCCTTATGGTTCAAGCTGGAACTCCATCCGTCAGAACCATGCTCCAAGCATATTAGAAAGAAGGATGCACGCCATCCTTTAGGGAGACACATCCCCCTACCTCCAGATGCTGCATTCTGTTTACATATCATTGACTAGCACTTAGTTGTGTTGACTACATGTAGCTGCAAGGGGGGCTGGGAAATGCATCTTCCCTATTCGAGTACCACATGCCCAGCTAACTACTGGGAATTCTATACTTCTAGAAGTAGAGAGCAGATACGAAAGGACACAATCGATCTTCTGCTGCAATCTATCTTCAGCCCAGTCAATTGGTTCAAAGCTGAGGATATTTGATTTTCTCCATAGATCTTCCTAGAACTAGCCGATTAGAAGGGGGATGTGAAGATACCTTGAAAAGTGACAGCTGAAATAGCAGTGGCTGCTAAATTACACACAGCAGCTCTGAGCCATTTGGTGGGGGTGCAAATCAATATTTACAGTGCAACACAGACTTTGGCTGTGGAGGAAAGGTTAAATTACGTTCAGGCACATTCTGCTCAAGGCATAGAAAGACTGATACGTTATAGAAAGATTCCTGTTGACACAGTTAAAAGTTTTAAAAGACATTTAAAGTCATAAGCATTGTCATTTGAGAAATCTACTGGACACAGCACATCTCACTCAACGTGCATGTAAATGAGAGGTACAACGCTTGCTCAAGTTCTTCTGGGCCCCCACTGGAAGCTTTGGTGTGAGGGGTATGTAGGGAGGCACAGGGAATGTGGCTCCAGGTTCCCACACCGTGAACAGGACCTGGCACCTCGTATCTGCTGAATGAATAAATCAGTGGATGCAGTTAGGGGCCTGAGACCCAGCTCTGCCTAAGGGCCTTCAGGAGGACAGGGTTCTGCAAAAACTGGGAGCAAGATTCACCTGTGCAGAGAGGGGAAAAGAGTCTGTGTGTCCAGAGTAGCCTTGGACCTGGAGTACACCAAGAAATAGGTTTCATGTTATAGTGGACAACAAAGGAGGACTCTGTAAAGCCCCAAGATCAAGCTTTCTAACTTGATTTTTTTTTTCAAGCTCTATGTTAGTTTATAAGCCATTTATTGTTAGGGTTATTTTTACTGCATTTTACAACTGTTTCAAAGTTTCTTCAAAAATTAGTCTAAACCAGTCACAGAAGGACAAATATTGCATGATTCCACTTATATAAGAATCCTAGAGTAGTTAAATTCATAGAGACAGAAAGTAGAATGGTGGTTGCCAAGGAAACCTCCATGGGGAGAGGGAAAGGGAAAGTTGTTTAATGAGTTCAGAGTTTCAGTTTTGCAAGATGAAGGGCTCTGGAGATGGATGATGGTGACAGTCACATAACAATGTGAATGTGCATAATGCCACTGAGCTGTGCACTTACAAATGGTTAAAATGGCAGATTTTATGTTACATATATTTTATCGCAATTTTAAAAACTGGTCTAAATATGAATTACATATATTAGAGAAATGCATTTCATTCCAACTGTCAATGTTTGGAAAAGTGGCTTAGTCATTGCCTATACCAACTTTGCAAATACTGGAAATGGTTTTTAAGCATGTCTTAGAACTTACCCATAATAGCTAGTGTACCCTCTGGGTCCTCCAGGAGCTCCTCCTACAATGTCCTAGGTGCTGTTCCTAACTGACTCACCAGACCAGCTTCGAACTGTTGAGTAACATACACCCTCACAGATTCCCTCCAATGCCAAACCACTTGCCTTGCACTCTTAAACCGGCTTGCCAGAGTTTGATAATTCAAAAACTGATAATTCAACATCCTGGTATGTAACAAAGGAAAGAGTATAGAGCTTTCACCAAAATTCTCTGAAACAGTGGTTCTCAAAGTGGGGCCCTAGACCAGCAGCAGAGGCGTCATCCAGGAACATGTTAGAAATGCAGATTTTCAGGCACTGAGCAGACCTCCTGAGTCAGAGCCTCTGGGGGTTGGGCCCAGTGGTCTATGTTTTCCTAAGTCCTCTAGAGCTACAATCCCCAACCCCTGGGCCAAGGACCGGTACCAGTCCGTGGTCTGTTAGGAACCAGGCCACACAGCAAGAGGTGAGTGGAAGACCAGTGCTGAGAAGCTTCATCTGTATTTACAGCTGCTCCCCCTTGCTCTTATCACCGCCTGAGTTCCATCTCTTATCAGATCAGCAGTGGCATTAGATTCTCATAGGAGAGTGAACACTACTGTAAACCGCGCATGCCAGGGATCTAGGTTGTGTGCTCTTTATGAGAATCTAATGCCTGATGATCTGAGGTGGAGCTGAGGGGTGATGCTAGTGCTGGGGAGCAGCTGCAAATATAGGTTATCATTAGCAGAGAGGTTTGACTGCACAATAAATGTAACGTGCTTAAAAGATCCTGAAACCATCCCCCGCCACCACCCCATCCGTGCAAAAACTGTCTTCCATGAAACTGGTCCCTGGTGCCAAAAAGGATGGGACCACTGCTCTAGAGGATTCTGATGCACACTGAAGTGCTGTATGTGACCTCCAAAATGCACATTCACTGGAAGGGAGAGGACAGTCAGAAGGCCAGTGTAAGTTTCTTTCCTGGAGCTTCACGAGTTTTTTGTTAGACCGAACCAAGACAGGTCAGAGGCTCACTTTGCCTGGTGGCATTTCTTCTGCTAACATCTAATCTGATTACAGCCTTCACCTCACCCCCAGGAAGCAGGACCAAAGCTCCCCACACTGACTCACTGCTTTGTCTAAAGCAGTGCCACACTCCCCTTTCTTACCTAATCTGTTGGCTCCCTGGTAATGGCCAGGAAAAGGGGATATTTCACAACTGTGGCTGCCATAAAACCCAGGACTCCTGTCAACTCCCCTTTCTCTGCCTCCATGAAAGTGCAAAGAAGGCAGAAAGAGCACAGACTGTGGCCAAAACCAATTTCCATTGACTATGGTTAAGGTGATTCTGTAATAAAGAAGACCTCAGTTCAAGTCCAGCTTCTGTCTCTTATTAGCCATGTGACTTTGAACCTTTGCTTCCTCATCTGTAAAATGGGGGTGGCAAAGTTCTTATGAGAGTTCAAGAAGAGGTGAGCAGAAGCCCTTTAGGAGAAAGCAGCCCAACAGTCACAGGCTGAATCCAGCTGTACCACTTCTCAGCTGTGTGCAACTTCAGGCAAGTTTCCTCATCTTTAAAACAGGGATATTAACCCATCCTCCATCTCAGAGCATCAAATGAGATAATATAAATAATGGGCGTAGTATGCTTCCACACACATGGTAAAATAATTATAACTGCTTAATACTACTAGTAGTAAAGCTTATAGCTATATAAACATCAGGTATCCCTAGTGTAATCTGAAAGTACAAAAAGAAAAGTTGATAATAACAACAGTATGTATAGCAGACTCACATTTGTAATGACAACAGAAAAGATGTAAGCTACTGAGATCATTAATTTAATGTGAACAAGACAGAATAGTGACCTTCCAGAAAAAGTTTCAAACACAAAGAGTTAATATATTCTAAAACCCAAAGAGTCTTAAACTTCTTTTTTGGTCTTATTTCAACACAGTTTTTCAGATACGATAAAGAGGAGACTAATTAATATTCATATAACAGTAAACACTCTTTTCAAACTAATTTCATATCTATTACCTGAAAGAAAAGATAATACAAGAAAATCACCTGAAATATAGGAAGATATAGTGTTAGAATTCTACATGACCTTGAGCTAAAGAGCATGTAAAGCCATTCCCACCTCCATGACCTGCGTTTGCCGCCCTGAATGACTACCTGTTGGCAACTATTCAGTGGCTAAATTACATGAATCCTGCTAAATTCTTCCAGATTAGTTGTCACAGTACAGTTAAACGTTTAGGGTGATGGCATTAATCTGTTCTGACAGATTTTCCTCTCTAAAGTATAACAGATTTATAGGGACTTTAAAGTGATTTAACAAGAGCCTAGAATAAAAGAGTTGGAAAGATCTGAACTGAGACTACCTCTTAGCATCACCCTGCAGTCTCCTTTGGTAGCGCTTGAATCAAACAATCTCAACAGACAGGCAGTTACTCTTATCTCTGATTCACAAATAAAACTACTTTCCCAGAGAGACTCTACTACACTTTCCAAAGTATATATTCCAGTTCCCTCTACTCCCAAACAATGCTCAGGCTCCACAGGCTCAAACTTTCTAAACTCAAATGTTGTTAACCAGAAAACTACAAAGACATACAACTAGTGACACTACTGACACACACACTCACACACATGCTTTGAGAGAAACACTTACTTAGACTATTTTGGTATAGAAAAACCACCATTCGTTCATCCAAAAGATATATTTATTAACTATGACAATGTGTAAGGCATATAATTTCTTGCTTTTTTTATTCGTTCTCTTTTTGCAATGTAAAAAATAAGATATAATTAACATTTCATAAATCCTTTTAAAAGGTACAATTCAGTGGTTTTGAGTATGTTCACAAAGTTTTGCAACCAGCACCACTATCTCATTCCAGCATATTTTCATTACCCCAAAGAGAAAACATATACCCATTGGCAGTCACTCCCATTCTTTTTACTCCCTCTCCCCAGCCCCTGGGAAAAACTAATCTACTTTCTGTCTCTGTGGCATTTATCCATTATTATTAGTTTTGAGCACCTACTTGACATGAGGCGCTGCTTGAGGTCCTAGGGGACAGACTGATGAACAAAACAGACTGTAAGTCTCCCCTAATGGAGTCTTTATTCTAGAGATTGCATGCATTTCACAAAATTAAAAATATTACATATTTAGTGATATGTAAATACGTGCAAGAAAATAGAATATGCTTAGTCTTACAAACAAAAAAGATAACCCAAACACGTAAGGTAACATGAAAATATGCAGAACAGATTCAATCATCTTTCTCATCAAATGAATTTTTCTAGAAAATCAACATGTGGGAATTTCCCCCTTCTTTCCTCTTTCTGGTCCTTTGGGAGGGCTGGAAAGATCAAATCAAATATCTAAAGAATAAGAGGTAGGAGGTAATGTATGGCCTGGGCCATGAGCAAACTGGACAGTTAGCTCCAGAACAATCATAAGATGTTTCTCACAAAGGCAAAATCATCATCTGAAATAGCAGGTTACAACCAAAACTTCTGCGCCCCAGTCAATGATGCATCTGTTTTAAGCAGAACACAATAATGCAATTTTGCTTTTAATCTTTTGAAAGAAGAATGTGTATAAATCCTAGAAGTCCATTGTAACAGGATTTGCAGGCTTTGACCTCTTGGATGTGAAATATCCTGATCAGCTCACGCTGCAAAATGTTTTGCTGAAGCTCAGACAATCCAAAGTGACCAATCCCTGCCATTTCTATTATAAACTTGCTGTAATCCTTAAGAGGGACATGACAAAGAGTACATGAAAATGGCCATATCTTTATACATAAACATTTCTCAACAGTATAAATTCAAATATATGCCTCCAGCTAAGAATAAGTGTAGAAAGAGAATTAACAATTAAAGTATTACGAAACAACTTCTTTGTTTGGCTCCAGTAGGGCCATAAGTCCAAAGTGTTTTGTGTAGTTGGAGGAACTTTATAATTTATCATCCAAATGAGATACTCTTGAGAGTTGAAAGGGGGCATCATTCACAATTAAGCTGAGACAGCAGACATAAGCCTGGATGGTGTCAGACAAAGGAGGATACGTGGACGGTCACCCTATGAATGGGCATCATGCCAAGTCCTAGCAGAGAACCGCCTCCTCAGTCTGCCCCGGAGCCTAGAGTCTAGAGGAGAGATCAGATACTACAAACATAGTGGAAGATGCTAATTATCACAAAGAGATAATCGCTTATGATTTTTCTTTAATACTCCCTGGATAAGCTCAAGTTACCCTCAATACTAAAAGCTTTTTATGTTTTTTAATTTTTATTTTTTTGATACAAGGTCTCACTCTGTTGGCCAGGCTATAGTGCAGTGGCATGATCAGCTCACTGCAGCCTCGAACTCCTGGGCACAAGTGATCCTTCTGCCTCAGTCTTCCAAGTAGCTAGAACCACAGACATACCACCGTGCCCTGCCCAGAAATTTTTTTTTTTTTTTTTTTTGGAGACAGGGTCTTGTTCTGTTGCCCAGGCTAGAGTGCAGTGGTGTCCTCATAGCTGACTGCAACATCAAATTCCCGGGCTCAAATGATTCTCCTGCCTCAGCCCACTGAGCAGCTGGGACTACAGGCATGCACCACACCTGGCTAATTTTTCTATTTTCTTTTGTAGAGATGAGGTATCACTCTTGCTCAGGCTGATCTGGAACTCCTGACCTCAAGTGATCTTCCCACCTGGGCCTCCCAAAGTGCTGGGATTACAGGTGTGAGCCGCCATTCCTGGCCACTAAAGGCTTTTTAAAACAAATCTTGCAACCCTGTACAAAGCGGTGTATAGTGAGGACAGGTCCAGACTAAGTGATGAGCATGTTAGTCAGAAGAAGTTACAGGGTAACGTGGCTGTGTGTGTGTGTGTGTGTGTGTGTGCACAGGACACACATGCCCACACGTGAGGGTAACTGGAGATGCACGACAAAGAGGAAAGAAGCTGGTGTGATTTCACTCTTTCGAAAGAATTAATGAGAAATACTTAAACACATGACAATTCAGTTATGACTAACATAAAAACAATAGCTCACAACTGCAAAACATAAAACAGAATGGTTTGGGGGTAAAAACAATAATTACAACATTTCCTCAGCCTTTTAAAAATACTTTTTCTGATAAATCAAGGAAATAACTAGTTTTTGCTAAACAGTTCATATTTACAAAGAATTTTACCTGTAGAGAACTGTTCTCTGGAACAAGCTTCTGCACTTAAATAATGGCACTGACCTCCTTTACAGTAAAAAAATTATCTCAAGCTTCCCCAGGGCTAACTAAAAAGAAATTATTATACGGCTATAAATACCTTATGTTTCAAGCTCTTACACAGCTATAAAATTAGTACAATTTTATAACTGATAATACAAACAAACCCACAAAGCCAATAAAATCCAAATGAATCGCATTAATTAATCTGCCATGTAATATATGTTGAAATTAGATTTCCACACTGTAGGCTGGTCCATCCAAGCTGGCCTCCCTATTCTGTCGCGTGTTGTGTGATGACTCAATTCTCCAACATTTCTTACTATTCAGGCTTTATATATGGCTTTTATTGTCATAAACACCAGTCGAGATTGTCATTTGGCCCTGTTTTGGCTGTAAGGTATCATATATAATGAAATTCACCTCCGCCCTTTGAGCAGCTATTAAAGAAAAACCATTGGATGCCAGGGCACTAATAGCCACACATGTCACCGTGGGCACTAGAACTTCACAGCAGCATTTAGATTGAAGGTGGTCACCCAGAGATTCCATAATATGCTTAAACAGAATTTGTATTTAAATCACCAAACTGGATTTCACTAGATTTGTAAATTCCATGAGGTCAGGGAGGTGGGTCTGTTTTGTTGACTGTGATATTCTCAGAACTTATCAGAGTACCTGGTACACAGTAAGCACTCAATGTATATTTATCCAATAAATTAATGATTGAGTGAATGAATGGAACATTCTCAAAGAGAACTCATGTAGCCATAAGAAATGTGTCTGTGGTCCCCAGTCTCCTTGGACCTGAAGGAGAATATAGGCAGAGTCCTGCCAACAGGCCTAATAACTGCACGTACACACAAAAACAATCTACTCTCAAACTCATGGGATTTTATAGCCCAATCAGTCTGAACAAAAGCATTGGTATGCAAACAAACGTTCTTCCTCAAAAAATGGTCTTCTTCAAAAATATCAGTGCAGCCAAAGAGGACTCCTTGCCTCTGTCCATTAGCAAAAACTGCTTTTGATTAACAAAATCCAACTCTGGCAAATGTTGGTACAATGAAGTAACAGAAAAGGAGGAGAGGAGAGGAGGGAACTAGAACGTACTAAGTTAACACCCACTGCAGGCCAGCAGCCATGCTGACAGAAACTTGGCACGTGCTGCTTAGATTAAACTTCACAAGAATTCTCTGAGGTAGGCTGTATTGTATTACTTACTTCTTTACAGAGAAAGAAATTGTGGCTCAGAGAAGTTAAACAGGGTTGACACAGTAAGTGGGGCTGCGGGGAGTTGGCTTCTGAACCTAGGTCTGTTCAGTTAAAGTCCTTACACTGTTCTCAAGCCATGCTGTGTCCTAAAAGAAGTGATACCTAGCAATTAGAGGACAGGACAGCAGGTGATGAAAAAGCAGATGAAGAGAAGATTTCTTGTTCTAAAGGTAAGTGGATTGATTAAAAAATAAAACTATATTATCCCATTTATTTCTAAGAAACATAGCAGAAGTTCAGCACCCCACAATCCCAGCCAGAATTTTATTTGCTTCAAAAATGAGAAGTGCAGCCTTTAGTTTATCTGTGATCATCTTTGGGGGGGTTGAAAAAGGGGAAGCAGAGGCAGCAGCATCCATGCTAGGACTGATGGATGAACACATTCACAGTTTCTTAATTCAAGCTTCCTCTTCACCTTGGAAGCTAAGCTTTATCCTATGGACTCTGAATAACACTAGAGAACCCATCCCTAAATAAGACCACACGGTTTCTTATATTTCCCCCAAGTATTTTGTGTTAATTTTTGACATACTAGAATAAAACATTAATGGGACAAAAATTGGTCTGTTTGTGCCAAGCAATGGCTCAGAGGAGGTAGGACTAACCAGTATTGGGAGTTGGCTGTGGCTCGAGAGTCAGACTGCCTGGACTGGATCTCAGGGTTGTCTCTTACTGGCTGTTTGACCTTGGACACATTTCTTAAATTGGCTATGCCTTAGTTGCCCTATCTGTAAAATAGGGCTATTACCAGCAGCTCTCTCATAGAGTCTTTGTGAAGTCCTGCATGGAAAGCACTGAGCCCAGTCACACAATAAGAGCTAAAGAAATGTTAGTTACTATTATTAGATTATGCCTAGAAAATACGAAAGCTAACAAGGAGGCAGGGGGTGGAAACAGGCCATAGCTACTAATTTTAGATTACTCTGATCACAACAGATTATCACACTTGCTTAAATGGAAGTGCATGCTACTGTAAACTACCCTTTTTATATGTAGTGGTATTCCCCCAAGAACACTTATACCCTGCTTGGAAAAGAAATCATAGAATCTTTTTAGTTACAATGATGAACACTGTTGACTGCAGACTCAGTAGTAAAAAATAGAAGTGTTTACCAAGGTAGAATCTGCTACAGTGATAAATTAATGTGCCAACACCAGATTAGGTACATCTTAATCCATCTGGTTTACTCTTTTTTTAATTGAAAGAAGTTTTGGATTTATACCACCATCAAGTTACTCAAAAGGAAAAGGGGCCAAAGAGCAGAACTATAACCAATACCTCTGTTATTACTCGGACACGAAAGGGACCAAAAAGAAAACTCAGAGATAAGAATGATGCAAAAAAAAAAAAAGAATGATGTCTGGCAAGGGAAGGAGGACCACTGCTTACAGGTATTATTTAAGGCACTGGCCCCCATAAAGACAGTGTTTCTGACATGCCACTTCAACATACACAGGGAAAAGAGGACACAGAGGAACATCTATAAATACCGTTATCTTCAGGAGGCCCCCTTTGGGTCCTCTTCTCCTTAGGAGCAGTGATAAAGACCTAGAGGGTAATTACATGCAATTATCGAAAGCAAATTGAATTAAAGAGCATCCATACTGAGAACTCGGTTTTGGTCATATCCCTATTAAGTACACTTTCCCAACTCTGAGCCCTAAGTTTCTGATGTTTCCATCCCTCTGTCCCTCCTCCACAGCATGTGTGGCTTTTTTCTACCCTATGACACCTTGTTAGCTTTAGTATTTTTCAGACATAATTTAGTAACAACCACTAGTATTTAATTATCTCTTATTATGTGCAAGTAGGTGATACCTGTGGTACAGGATCTGCTTTTAACCTAAAACCTCAGTTTAACTGATGATCATGTATTGTGTGTGGGATAGACTGGGCTAGCACTGTAATGAATACAAAAACAAATTAGATGCCAGTTCTACTTATGTATTCAACAATATTTTAAATGCTTACACCAATTCTTGCTAGGCACTGTACTTGGGAGTGGAGTGGGGCGATGATGCAGAATAGAAGAATAAGACTGTGACAGTTGTCAGAATCAAAATGTTGTCACTCGTGTTAGAAACCCTGACCAACAGAGTCAGGGAAGGCCACGAAGGGAGGGTTCTCAAGCACAAATGCCTGGTAACAGGAACTATCACAAAAGACTCTGCAAAAACCACAACCTCGCACAAAAGGCATCACAAACTTACACATATACACCTACACACACACACACACACACACACACACACACACACAATACTTCAGGGAGGACACCTACCCAGCAACTGCCTGTCCAACCTTGGACTGGCACCACTCTTGTTATTCATCCTTGTAGCCAAGGATAATTATCTCAAAACAATTATGTAATCCTCCTCACTTCTCCTTTACAAACCTTTGTCTTCCTTTACCTCTCTGAATACACACATAGTTTACTATAGCATGCGTATTCCCGAAAAAACATCATTTTCTTTCACAGAGTCTACTCTGCTTGTGATTTAGGTTGACAAAAATGGTTTCTGAAGTGAGATCAAAGCAGGCTCACACCACACAATCAGCAGTCCCCGGAACTGAGTGTAGTTTCACTGAGTCCTTTGCACTCTCTGCATCTATGAGTCGCCTCTTCTGCCCTGATGAATCTCCTCTCAGGTTCCTGGACTCCTTCCCTTTTGGTGAGTTCTTTTTTATTTACTCAGGATCTGATTTGGTTATAAGGCCACCTTAAATGGAAGACCTTGCATTCTTCTTGGGAGTATAAAAGTTTTTTTGGGAGGGGCACGTCCTTTCCGGTATAAGGACAATGTCCTGATTTGAGTACTCTGGTTTCTACAGAATTTACATTCTGCCTGGCTCTGCCCGCCTAGTCTAGCGTTTTGTTAGATCTGCATACCTCGGTTACAATTTTTGTGAGCGCTCTGATTTTGGTTTCATTCTGGTTTCATGACGCCCATCTGAAAATGATTTGGTTCTTTTTGCCTTGTTTCTGAACATCTTCCAAGAGCAAAAAATAAAAATTCTAAATGATGGGCATTAGATAGCCAATCAAAAGCCACTAGGGATGGTTAATGGGTGCAAAAATATAGTTAAACAGTTAGATACGATGAACAATATTTGACAACCAAGTGACTATAATCGACAATAATTCAGAGTATATGTTAAAATAACCAAAAGAGTGAAATTGGAAAGTTCCTAACACAAAGAAATGTTAAGTGCCTGAAGTGATGGATGCCCCCCATTTACCCTGATTTGAATAATTGACATTGTATGCCTGCATCAAAATATCACATGTATCCTACAAAGATATACAACTATTATGTACCCATAATAATTAAAAATAAGAAAAAATTTAGAAAGAAATAAGATATAGAAAACATGTGAAATAGTCATTCTGCATAATTGGAATTAATATTTCTGTTTTAAAATTAATGGAATTTATTGATTACTTTTAATAAAAAATAAGATTATTCTTCCAAAAAAAAAAAAAAAAAAGCCACTAGGGCAGTCGCCACCACCTAAAACACTGTCCAAACTCCCTGACATAAATTATCAGATTTTCTTTGCTCTCAAGAGATTAAAAAGAAACAGGCCTGGATTCTCAAACATTAAGGCATGCTGGGTTTTCTGGTTTTCTGGGACTCCAGCCGGCTAAAAGGCTTTTCCTCATGCACATATTTAAATCAATGGTCATTATGGGGATCATTTGAACTCCCCAAGCTTGTTTTTCCTTAGAACTGAATTAAAAACTACAACCAACTATAGAGTTACCATGTACAGCCTTCTGAGTTCTCCATTTTTTCTGCCTACTTTGAATCTGCTGAGTTTTCTGTTGATATTGAGCTAAACTCACTATTTTGGCACTCCAGCCAAGATTTTTAAAGAAAAAGTCTTAAAGAGCTTTCAAATTAATGGCTTTACAAATCACAGCAGCTCCATGGCAACTAACAACCTAGACACCTTTTGGAAATGTAAATTCAGTATTGGCCTAACAATTGCTTAGGGTGATGAAACAGTTACTTGAAGGCTTGACATTCTAAAAAAAAAGAAATAGATAAATGCTTATAAAAGTTAGACTCTCAGATCAAACAGGTCAAAATCTTGAGTTCAGGGCAATAATATAAGGTATACTCTGTCCAGCATACAAATTACTTTGTCTGTCATGCAGGGGCCAGTAAAATCTGAAAAAAATTGCTAGAATGCCTCCTCACCTACATTGACTAGTCGAGCAAACCAGAGCAACAAGGGAAAGATAGATTTGTTACTGAAAATTCAAAGCCATTTGGAGATTTTGTTTTTCTTATCAAATTCAGCCAGTCCTGGCTAAAATGGAAACATCTGAAACTGGAAAAGGGGGGGAGGAGAATTTTTTTTTAAAAACCAAACTAGTTCATCCAAAATTTTGGTCCACAGCCTTCATATCTACTAGAGCAAATAAAATTTAGTCATGTGAACAGGTCCTATTCTTTTCAGAAATATAATTTGGATCCATGTGTCTTTTATATACTGGTCAGTTTGCGTTACTATGTTTTGCTGTCTCATGACTAAAATTCTAAAATGAAAACTATAAGATCTTATTTGTGTGTGTGCGTCTGTGTGTCTACATATGTTGTATGTTGTGTCTACATGGTAGAATCTGGTAGCGTTGACCAGAAAGTTCCCTTAATAAATTCTATTCAGATTGGCTTAGATAAATGAGTGCTCATATAAAATATACAGCAATGAACCTGAGTGACTTTTAGTTCACGTGACTTAAGTAAACATTTAATAATCAAGCTGGTTCTAAATTTGTTAATAAAATTAAATAAAAATGTCCTCAGAATTGTCAGCATATATTTTCGCCTAGGTTTACTGGTCAGACAGGATTATATTTATCTCTGCTACATGTTTTAAGGTCATAAAACTATAAATCCAGCCTAAAAACAGAATGATCTTTATGTAATCCTTTGATAAGACTAATTTAATATTATCTTAATAAAAACATCTCTATCTTCTGATGTATCAGCAAAATACCCATATATTTAAGTTTCTTACTTAGGTGAACACTTGATGATATTCACAGACCATAAAAATGGTTAGCATGGAAATAACTTAAAATGATGATTAGTTTTGTCTGTTATCTCAGTTTTCATAAGTAATCTATGAATAATTATTTAAAATAAACAAATTCAGTAAATGTAAATAGGTAAACACTTATAAATGTTTTCATGTAATTTGAAATCTTCATGCTATGTTATGTTAAATTAAGTGATAGATACTCATTAAATGTCTAGTCTGGGCTCAGTGGCTCATGCCTGTAATCCTAGCACTTTGGGAGGCCAACGCAGGAGGATCACTTGAGGCCAGGAGCTTGAGACCACCCTGAGAAACATAGTAGACCGCACCTCTACAAAAAATACAAAAATTATTGGGTGTGGTGGCATGCGCCTGAAGTCCCAGCTACTCAGAAGGCTCAGGCAGGAGGATCACTTGAGCCTAGGAGTCTGAGGTTGCAGTGAGCTCCCATGACACCACTGCACTCCAGCCTGGGAGTCTCAAAAAAAAAAAAAAAAAAAAAAAAAAGTCTGGGTCATTTCCAAATAAGTTAAAATACTAAAACATAAAATACTAAAATGTAAATTGCTGAATGTAAATATAAGATTGTTCTTGACTTCTTAAATTTTATAGAAAGACTAAATATATTTGGGTCTATTAAAACACATAAAAATTATGTTATGGGAAACATGTTCCTAAAAAATATGAAACAGTTCTCATCTATAAAATTCTGACATGTGACAGATGCTTCAAAATTTTTTGCTCCCTAGGTTTTCACTAGAAATTAAGGTTACTAAGAGTTTGAAATTTTAATTAACACATATAATTCTGTATACAAAGTATACCAAAAACAAGATGTATTTTTGATGAGAAAAATTATAAGAAAGTTATAAAAATGTGTTCTTTATTGTGAAAAAGGAATAATCTTATCTAAATTCAGAGGTTATTAAAGATTGTCTCAAAATATGGATTTAGAAAGGAAACAAAACAAGATAGGAACTAGTAAGTAGGAGAGATGTGAAGAAAGTTATAAGTATGAAGATATATTTTTCATAAGGAAGGCTAAAAAGAGAATAATTTTGTACAAGAAAGAATCTTGTGTGATAAATTTTTGTCCTAAAATAAAACGACTGGTTATTTAAGAAAGAGGAAGTATAGGACAAAACTAAAACCCTTAACATGTTGTGGAAGCTCTGTATAGTCATGAAAGGTTTGAGAAGGATGAATTTATGAAACAAATTTCTGTGTGTGATCAAGTTGTCTATATTTACAAGGACATTATTTATAAGACTTTCTAAAGATTGAGCTTTGATATTAAAAATACACTGATACAAAACTAAAACTTTGGTCACCTATGTTAGAACAATAAAGTGTTTTTTTTTTTTTTGAAGTACTGATCTGCTCTTGGTAAAATTATAAAAGGTTTTGATTTTGAATTCTGAAATCTGCTTCTTTAAACAGCCATCTTCTAAGCTGCAGCTTCTTCCTGTTTTATAGTTTCTATTTCTGCCACATTTCTTCCTGAGATTCATTTAATTTCCCTAGTTTCAGGTTGGAAATGCTGTCTTCTTCATTTAGAATGGTAATTTCATTTCTTGAGGTAGAGTTTCCCCTCTTGAAGTTCTCAGATTCATACCTCAGAAGACCAACTTTTGCTATGTCTCCCTGCGCGTGTTTGAAGGTCAGACTTCATGGCCTGCAGCTCTTTCTCCCCTTAGGAAGGTACATATTTTTGCTTGACTGGGGTGATAACTCTCTCCTTCAACTTTTTCATCAGCTTCTGTAACTTTTTTCTCCAACTCTAACTCTGCTGGTATGGCCTGATGCTAAAATGTTTCTCTTGAAGGGCTAGATAGGCAATGTTTTCTTCCAGTATAACTTGATTTCTTGATGTATCTGAATGGTTCCATGTAACCAGGAAACTTCCCATGATTTTACTAAGAGCCATGCGTTCCCCTTCTTTAAATACTAGTTTTCTTGTTTATATTTCCCTATAATATGGTATACACATATAACCTTTGGATACACATTCTCCCTGTGTCTGATTAAATTCAAGTATTTTTTCATCAGGTCTGACTTTCAGGTTATGTAAACAGTCTTCTTATAAGGAGAAGCAATCACATTGCAGGAAGTTTTTCTTTACCTTTTTTGGAAAGTGACCTGAGAAACAATGATTTTATGTTTTATGAAAATAATTTCCTTTGTTGTCTTTATTAGGTTTTTTAATTAGTTAGGAAATCTTTATATATCCATGTAACTTTCTGTATTGCTTCTGAAGTCTTTGAGTATCACTCTGGTTAAATGAATGACTATTATTTCACAGTGACCTCTGATCTTGTCTTTATCAGATGTTTTAAACCTTAAGTCATTTTTGACCTAGAGTTAACTTTGGGATTTTCTACTTGAGCCCCTGGGGAGCCTCAAAGGATAATCTCTAATCTTGTGGAGATATTAAACGATTAAATTTATTTGGTAAATTTTATGGGAAATATTGTCAAATGTTAAGTTATGCTACACTTTCTTTCAATTACATTTATGAGTATGTTATTGATATGACTGTCCAAAAATTACATAAATTTATAGTAATCTAATATGTTAATTATAATTTCAGTTGTTATGTATGCCACAGAAATAACCAAATTTCCTTATCAATTGCTGATTATAATGAACTTCCATCAGATTTTTAACCATAGGTATTCTAAGTCTGTCATCCACCGTTTTGATTCTTGTATAAAAGCATTTGCAGTCAGATTCATGAAAAAGACTCAAACCAGTACTCTTAAATACAGGTTTGTAATAACTTTAAGATAAATCGGCTAAATAAAAATTTTTCATAACTAATGAAGAAATTGATGAATTCATGAAACTTAATCAAGATCAAGCAGAACAAAAAAATAATTATACGAGATTAACTGATAAAAATAATGTTTTATGACTTTTATTTGAAATATTGTTGGTTCTTTACTTAAATGGTTTTCCAGATTTAAGAAAATTGTTTCTCTTAAGCTACCGATAGTTTATAGCAATTTTGTAAAGTCTACTTTTGTGTACAAAGGCGGAAGCATTTGTTTTTTCTCCCTACTTGTCTCTCCAAAATTTGAAAACTATCCATGAGTATTCTTATGGCAATATGGATGTGTTTAAGTTCAGTAAGATTTTGATCTCTCTTTATAACAGGATACAAATGGAAGCCCTGGTTATATTACCAGGTCTTTGATTAGAATATCATATTTGAGAATGTGCATAGAATGCCTGGCTTCAAGGGCTCCTAGCATTACAGTGAGTAAGTAAAAATTATCACTTCCTGGTAGGAACTTTAGGTAAAATCCAAAGTCTGCCTTGATCTAGCTTCCTAGCCTCAAGAGATTTTTAAATCTGACATTCCTATGTGATCAATGTAAAGAGAAAAAGTTATGTTTCCACAGAAAAGCTACAATACACCTGTTATTAGATCAACAGCCCTGTGCATTGTTTTCAAGTTCTTATGATCTGTAATCTACCTGTAGACTGGACTGAATCCTGAATTCTTCTAGAGCCCTCCAATCCAACTTTCTTCCATGGCATTATTAAAAACAGGAGCTGCTCTGTTCTTGAAGCTCTATAAGCTGAAACTAAATAAATTTTAAGTGACAGGTCTGATGCCTGACGTATGTGCCACACCAAGAGTTCATCGAACTGCCCAATGCCATAACCAGAGACATTCAGACTGCAAACCAGGACAAGAAGTTGTTGACTTCATGCTGTGGGCAGCTTTTCCCAAGATGTCAGAACAAAATTCCGTATCACAATGAGTCTCTCACCTCTCGTAATGCTACCATCTTCACTTGGCAGGATGATGGTGTAATTGAAATTTCATGATTAGTTTCTTCTGGTAACTTCACAGAACCTGACCTAGGAGATCCTTTAGTCTACCCAGTAGGTGACTTTGACAACATCCCTAGGGCAACTGTTGCTCACTCTCTGCTCTAATTCAACCCAGTCATGGGATACTAGATGACAAAATTGCTCTATATTATTATCTATTGGTTAAGTAAGGAAATGTCTATACCATTGCTAATACCACATGCTATAACAAGATAAATCTCTCTGGGAAAACTGAGATCCATATACACAAAATGAGAAAACAGGCCATATGGTTACAACAATTCCCATCTAATTCTCCACGGTCATTTGATCTATTCAGTTGGTTGTCTTTAAGCCTAGGTTCATGGCTCAAAACCAGCATGTAAACTGGCACTGTCATATCACTATTAATTTTATTTGTATTTTCCTTTTTAAAGTTTGTACCTGTTACATGTTATATTTCTGCTGAAGTACAGCTCCTAACAGAATAATGCTGACCTGCACATTGATATGATAGGTAATGCCTACAAAACAGACAAAACTGAATGTAACAATGAACTATAGGCAGACTTAGCTTGAGAGCCACTCTCTCCACAAATGGCTCAAATATGACTAAAATGTGGTTTTCTCACTGATTCCTAGTCTCCAATCACTTTTTTCTGACATGGATCAGACAAGCCCAAACCAGGATAGGTCCATCCCAGCACCAGAGGACAATCAAAAACTTAACTACATGATGATTGATTAGTGATGCTTTTGGAGAAAGATTTTGACCAAAAGGGGGAAATGTGAAAGTTGTCAGAATCAAAATAGAGTCACTTGTGTTAAAAAGCCTGACAAATAGAGACAGGAAAGGGTATGAAGGGAAGGTTTTTATGCACAAGTGCCTGAAAACAAGAACTACAACAAAAGACTCTGCAAAAACCACAACCTTGCACAAAGGTCATCACTATCTTACACACACACACACACAAATATTTCTGCAAGGACATCTGCCCAGCAACTGCCTGTCCAATCTTGGACTGGCACCACCTTTGTTACTGATCCTTATAGCCAAAGATAATTATCTCAAAAAAATTACATAATCTTCCTCACTTTTTCCTTACATACCTTTGTCTCCCTTTACCTCTCCAAATACATACGTAGTTTACTATGGCACATGTATCCCCATTGCAATGCCTATTCCCAAATAAACATTATTTTCTTTTAGGGAGTCTACCTTTATGTTTGTTGTTTAGGTTGACAAGATTCATATTCTAGTGGTGACTTACATGAGCCAACAGTCAGACGGAGGAGAAGATCTGTACACTACCAAGGTGGCATTGTGTAGACACTAACTGAGCAATTATATCTACCCTGGATAACTAGTAATGGCTAATCTAGTAGTATGTATGTATCTAGCCTAGATTGGATCCTTACCAATATCAACACTTACTGACTATTCCCTGTACAGCTCTACCTTAAGAAATTCAGTTTAATAAGTTCACCCCCCTCATGATATATATTTGCTCTAGGCTTGAGACAGTGTTGAGAATATGAGGATCTCATGGAAAAGAAATGGGTGCTACACTGCCCCTCTCCCAAACCTCTCCCCACCCCTCCTGCTCAGCCATGCAACTGTCAACAGCAAATATTTGGGATTTATACCTCATTTTTCAAAAAATATAGTAACATATGGATAATCTTTACCATTTGAACAATTTTTAGGTATACAATTCAGTGGCATTAAATATATTCACATTGTTTTGCAACTATACCTCCTTTTAAATCTTGCTTTCTTGCCAATCTGAAGATCATGTTTGGGTATTTGCTGACGTAAAGCTGGCAATACTACAGCTCCGGCCTCCCAGTGCTTTATCGTCGTCAAGATTAGACACACACACGCACACACACACAGCCTCTAGGTAGACCAACACAGGAGCAGCAGACACGTTTTCTTAAATGTCAGCTTTAATTGCTCGGTAATGCCTGTGTGGAATGCTGTGTGGGAACAGTACCATGACTGAATAGTGACATTTGCCACAGGTATGGGATGGAGTAATGGCATCATGCATGCTACGTATTTATCATCCTGGGGCTGATCATTTTAGTACCAGTCCACAGAAATGGAACTGGGCTCAGGCTCTTTGACAAGCACACAGCCACAGACAACAGCTTGGTGGAGCATCCTCAGCACTTCCTAGACTCTTTGGCAGCTGCCGACAGAAGCCACTGGTTGGCACCAGCTATTTTCTAGAAACCACTCAGCTCCTCTTGACTCAATTTAATTCAATGAACATTTAGTGTGTCCTTGCTATGTGCAAGAGACACTGTTCTAGATGCTGCAATGCTTAAATAAGTAGGATAATTTCAACCCCCCAAAAGCTCACAATGTGGAAGGAAGTTGAGGCAGGTACTTGAATAATTGTCATATGAGGAAGGATATGACACTTTCCATGGGAAGAAACAAACAAAATGGAGGTACGGAGGAAGTCAAGATCACCAGTTATATATTCATTCGACTGAGGCTGATTTGGGGCCATGAAAAAAATCAGAGGGTTGTGGCAACTAGAATCAGGCAATGGTAACAGGTAGGGCAGAACCAGGTCGAGAGGAGGAGCAGGATCCACGGCTCAGGCTGGAAGAGAATCTAGCCCAAGAGTAGATTCACTGACACAAAGAGAGGCTAAGGCTCAAGGTTTGTCATTTGGAAATTCTTAGCAAAATATTTTCAGCCTTTGGGTTTTTTTTAATTATTATTTTTTTATTTTATTTTCTCAATATTTGTTTTTGAAGATATAAAGGAAAAAAAAGTTTTTTTATATTACATAAAACTTATTGGAGACACAAGAGCTGGTTTCACATCCTAACCCTGTCCCTATTAGCTGGGGTATCTTAGGCAAGTCTCTAGACCTCTCCAAATGTCATATCTCCAAAATAAGAACAGTGATGTCTACCCCGATGGGCCGTGTGAAAGTTAATCGAGATGCAGTTTGTATAGCAGCTAACAAAGTATTCAGCATAGGACAGTTACTTAATCCATTTTCTTTTTATTTAAAGGGGTCCTAAGTAGTATAGTGCACAACAAAACTACATCAGTCAACATTTATTGAAATTAGCAAGTATTTGTTGTTTTGAGGCAATTCAAAGGAAATTTAAGTCCCCACTCACAAGTTCATCCAGTAGTGGAGAGAAGGAAACAGATATTCTAAAAAGCCATAAGAAAAGAAATTACATTCATAAAAAAGTAACATTGCCTTTTAAAGTAAAACAGGCACATTACTTTATAAACATATACTCTCTGAGTGATTACACAATAGTCATTCCTGAAGGCTGAGAGAACTATTGATAAGCAACTGGGACGATTTTTATAAACTGGAGAAGGAAATGGGAGACTCATAAATGCTAGAAACACATTTGTTATTTCAGCCCAACTATTTAGTAGCTGTGTGACCTTGTGTGAATTGCTTAACCTCTCTGAATCTCTATCCCTTCAGTCATAAAGAACAGATTACTCTTTCTCCTGTCTATATCACATGGGTATTGTGAGACTCAAACAAAATAATGTAGGTGGATGGGCTCTGCCAACTATCAAGAGCCGTGAAAAGGCAAGGCATCATTAGTAGCCACATCTCAAAGAGCACAAGAGAAATCTCCATTACTAAAACACAGGCTCCCTCCCCATCTCCCCTGTGCTTAGATTGGGACAAACAGAAAAGCCAAGTTGAAATTTTATCTGCTTAAACAATAAAACTTGCTTTGTGAAAAAGTTTAAGCCTAACACACAGCCATCTCTTAAATTCTGGATTTTAATTGATGTGGTCTGAACTAGTTACTCACACTGACTGAGGTGCTTGGGCTGCCCCACACATGTAACATGGACACATACACATATTATATTCTGCTTAATGACATAAACTGCAACTTTGCCATTCCATGTTGGCATAGCCAACAACATTTTCTGATGACTATAAAAATTCTTATTCTGCATTTTTGTGTGCAAAGTTACCTGAAATCTCTAGAGCGTTAGGGGAAAAAAAAAAAGATTTCCAATACTCAAAAACAAGCAATTAAATACTGAACTGAAAATAGCCTTCCCTGACATCTTGGTCTCAAAGCCCTGTCTGTCTCCTGGAAGACTAGGTCCTTGTTACCGGCACTGCCTCTTCCTCTCTCACCAAATTAGGTCTGGCAGATAGTACCGGTGGCTTCCAATGTCTCCTGAAGATGGTCTAGTGCTTTTTTGGTTTTTGGTTTTTTAAAAATTCTCTAAGCCAGAGCAAAGTCTGACATAAACTCTAGCCTCATTTTCCCCTTGCAAATTGGTATTGCCAGTCTTCTGCAAGAAAATGGGAGAATGTAAGGTACACACTAAGCTAAATAAATGGGTTGTACCCAGCATGGCAGTGATCCCGAGTGCCTGTACGTAGAGATGCTCGGCAAGTGAGACAGCGAGCCATCTCTTCCTTCTGTGGCTGGCAAGGAGAAGGCCCAGGGGTCCGAAAGTGGCTGCAATACCGAGTGAGGGCTTCAATCCAAAGGCTCGTGAGCTGGATGGAATCTGGGCTCTGCCTTGTACCCACTGTGGGATGCTGGGCAAGTTATGTGACCTCTCACTGCCTCAGTTTCCCAATCTGTAAAGCGGGGATGGACAGGACTTTTGGTGAAAATCGGCGATGGGCACAAGGTAAGCGTTCATCCAATGGTAGTTATTATTTACCACCAGCGAAGTGAATTAACGAAAGATATTGAAACTTTACAGGTGCTGGGTGCCTGGCAATCTAGACATCTTGATGTGAGTGGGATTTTCTTAAAGTGCTAACTCTACAGGTATCACTTCATGTAAGATTACATGAATCAGATTAAATATAGCACCTGAACACTACCTCATTACCTTGTCATCCAGGACTTCAACACCACTGAAATTCCTTTCTGAAAGGCTACTAATGACGTCCTTGTTGCCCAATTTCCCTCTTTAGTTTTCCACTTACCTGACACAGCACCACGTGATACTGTTTATCTTTCCTTAAATTGAGAAAAATCTGTGTTCTCCTGGTTTCCCGAAACTGCACCTCCTGGTTCTCCTCTTACTTCTCTGACTGTTCTTTGCCCTTACCTGGCTCCTCGTCCATCTGGACCAGAAGGGAAGCACCCCCTGGGGCTGTTCTCTTTGGTCCTCCTGGCACCCTATATTGCACTTCTTAGCTATGTCATCCCTGTCTGCTCTGGTATTTTCCCACTTGGCTTTTCTTCTCGTGTTTCCTCTGCAGAGGGTGACACCCAGCTTTTTCCCAGTCTCTAAATCTCAAACTCAGCTTGCCCAGTGGATCTTTCCCTGCCAAACCTGCAGCCCCTCTGCTGTCCTATCTTAAGTAATGCCCAACCACCTTTCCAGTCAACCAGCCTAGAAATCCACAGTAAGGCAGAAAAGCCAATGATCAATTCTCACACACAGAGAGACTGTATAGCACAGTGGCTGAGTGCACGGCTCTTGAGTCAGACTGCTCAGGTTCAAGTCCTGGTCCCCTATATATTAACTGTGGGACCAGAGGCAAGTTATTTATGCTCTTTGTACCTCAGTTTCCACATCTGTAAAATAGGTATAATAATGGCCCCACAATAGCAGCTCTGGGGGCTAAGTTCATATATATACACATATCAAGTACTCAAGAGAGTACCTGGCACACAGCACTAAATAAGTACTGGCCACCAACCCAACCCTTCTTTATGAATATATGAGTAGAAAAATACAAGTGAGTCAGGCTCAGCAGGCTTCTCAGGCAAATGTTTTATGATCTTTAATCTGCTTTCTACTAATGAATAAAGCATGGCATTTGGCAGAAACGAAGCAATTTATTGGAACCCAATGTTGGCTATAATTAGCAACAAACTGTGTTCTACTGTCCCAGATGGCAACCTGATAAATAGCATAGACGTTGCCTCCTAGCTGGCCAGAGCCAGAGGGATCTTTGAGATCACCTGATAATGCAGCCACCAAACCCAAGCACCATCCAAATCACCTGGGAAGCTTTTCGAAACACACAATTCCCAGGGCCCAGACTGAGATTGTCTCAGTAGGTCTGGGATGGGTCCCGGGAAGGTGGAGGTGTCATCCACGTTTGCGATCCCTGGATTCAGTCCAGTCCCCTCCTGTCAAGGATGATGCAACTAAGACCCGGCATAGTTAGTCCACTTGCCCCACGCCTCAGAGCGGGTAAGAGGCAGAACACAACTCACACGTGCCACATGTCCCCTCCAGCAAAATTATCTCTAGATAGTGAAACAAAGAAATGAACCTCACACTGAGGGCTTAATCCCCAAAGGTGATTAAATAGGAACATGTCTGTGTCTAGTTCCCTACAGGAGCAGGTAGGTTCGGGCTAGGTTTCATGGGTTCTTCCATTTGCAGAGATAAGTGCCGTTGAAAGACGTTTCTGGCCTGTGAGATCATTCAGTAACAGGAGCATCTAAGGCCATTGCAAACTGAACCAGACTCTCTTTTTGTACCTTTTCATTCCAAGTGATTTGTGGGAATCTTCTTGCAATGTGTTTTTCTATACATTTGACAAATATGCAGAGCCCATGAACTAAATTCCTGATGAACTAAAGATTTCTCCCTGGAAGTTTCAATAGGGATGAGAAGTATGATTTTCCAAGTTCCCAGGATAAGCCCTTCTAATGTTTGGAAAGTAGCTCATTATCAGCTGTGGTTTTGGCAATCACAGCACATAGAAACAGCATGCGTTGTCTTCGTGATTAGCCCAGGCAGTAACAGAATCTGCAATAATGACCTCATAACTCAAGTGTCCACACCCTTGGCAGAGCCAGAAGTCCTCTCCAAAGACAGTCCCGGGTCCTCCTAGAAAGATAAGGCCCAAGCTTTATCACGAAAGGCCAATGTCCGACATGATCTTTGCCTCAAATGGCCAAATTGTACCTGAAAAGTCTGGAAAACAGCAAGTTCAAGAGTAGCTTAATAGGCGACCCACCCAAAAACCTGCACTGTTGATCCACAGTTGCATTGAAACGTGTACCTTGTAGGGGAGTGCTGGGAGTCTACTGTGTTTCCATTCACTGTGGTTTGCTGTAACCCAGAACCCACCCGAGTTTTCAATGAAACAGATGACATGAGGGTGATTCTATAAGTTTGAGGAGGGGCTCATTTTCCCTTATTCCCAAATGATGGCTCCTCCACTTCTCCAATAGATTTTTTCTTTTCTTTTTTTTGTGCTTAAGACTTGATCTCTGTTAAAAAGCAGAAATCCCATGGAGGAGTGGTACTTTTAGCTTTTACACATCCTCTTCTCAGAGGGGGTTTGATAAAAGTCAGCAGAGAGCAAGCTTGAAGTTACAAAGGGAAGAACAAGATTTAGAGCAGGAAGTGGATGAATTACCAAAAAATCTTCCCTGACCTCACAATTTTGTCAAGGGCTGACTCTGACTAGATCTAATTGTTTTTTACACCAATTGTTCTCAACTTTAACACATATAAAAATCAGCTGGGGAGGGGGTGCTTTAAAAATGCAGATGCCTGGACTCCAACCTGGAGAGTGTGGTTCAGGTGTTTAGGGTGGGGTCCAGGAACCTGCATCCTAACAGGCTCCCTGGCCATTTGGATGACTGTGTTTGGCCCCAACAGTGAGGAACCCAGTCTGACACCCTTCACAATGTTTGAGACAAAACTGGTGGATGGTTTTAGCTTGTGATCTTGAATAGGTCACCTTAATGTCTAATTCTCCCTTTGTGTGTTGCAATACCTCTCTCACATGGATATCTTGAGAAATCTGGCTGTACTACTACCTCTCTGACATGGCTATACATGAGGTAGGTGTGAATGCATTTTTAGAAATGTAAAGCAACATAAAATGTAAAACATAAATCATTGTAATCCATTTTTTTTCATTTTCACTCATTTTTAAACCTATATTTAGAACATGCTGGCAAACTGCTTCTGAGGGATTCCAGCTATGAAATAAAAAGTTCCCGGAGGCCCAAATTAGGATACTGTGCAGCCTGAGCCAGTTTTCAGTGAAAATCAAACGGTCTCTAAATTTAATAAAGAGCAGCATGCATTTACAATACAGTGAATTTTAAATGGGTGGCCACACTGCCTAAGATCGGCATAGGGATGGACAGGGAGTATGCTTAAGATTAAAATGTCCTACATACTTACCGGGCAAATAATTTTCATTCTTACTGTGCCAAAAAATTTGCTCAGAACAAACCAAGATCCCAAATGAAAAACACGTTCAATTTTGAAACAAGTTTTATAGTTCCAATAATTTCTTTAATTCTCTTCTCTTATTAATTATTAAAGAAAGTATGCACAAAACAGCATTTTTCTTTGAGAGCAAGAGGCGCCATGCTGGTGTCCTCACTGGAAGTTGAATATGCCCACCTCGACCTCACAGAGCTCACGTGAGGTGCCCAGCAGGTCAAAGGGACTGGTTTCCCACTCTCACCTGAACTAGATCCGCCTTATTTGAAACTAAATATGTTCTGAATTTTAGAGAGCAATCTATTAAAGTTAAACTTCCAAGTAATGACATCAGTCTTTGCAGCTAACATTACAACAGCATGACCAAAACTCAAACAAGGGTTTTAAAACAAAGCATGATTTACAGTTCGAGTTTTCACAAATGCAGAGAAACCCAGATGTGAAGCTGAGTTTAAACAAAAAATTAAAATTGCATCAAATTCTCTTTCTCCACTATCAAACTGGGACATATTTTTCCAGATGTTTCTTCCTATCAAAAAGGAAAACTAGGTCATGGCCAGCCCTTGTTACAGATCTGTAATTGCTAGCACCCAACCCACAACAGCAGCCTCCTAACAGTGCCTTGCCTCCATTGTGCCTTCATGGAGCTTGCATTCCAGGGATCTTTCCGTTCTATTCGTGCTTCAGATAAATTCAAATTCCTTTCCCTGTCTTTTAGGGCTCGGTACAATCTGGCCCTTATTTTGGACCCCTTTCCCTTTCCTAGTACACTACAGCCACAAAAGCCTTTTACCTGTCCTTAAACACACCAAAAGCTCGCACAGCTGTTCCTTCTGGAATGTTTTCTTTCCTCATCTTTCTCAGGACTGCTTTTTTTTTTTAAATGTTTACTTTTTAACACTGGGATCTCCATTTAAAGTCTGTACTTTTCAGTGAGACCTTCCCAGACCACCCAATCTACAGTAGCTGTCCCATCACTCTTCTTGATGTCCTTAATTAATTCTCTGCATAGGACTTATATCCAGCTGACAGTTTTCTTGAACATTCATATTTTTGCTTATTATCTTCTTCCTCAAATGGAACGTGAACTCCGTATGAACACGGAGCTTGCCTGCATTGACCACTGCCATATCCCATGCCCTAGGACTGTTCCTGACACATAGTAGGCCCACAAATATTTGTTGGATCGGTGAGCATGGGGAACACTGAGGCTGCCTGATTAATGTTAAATCTTGCAGCAATCTTAGGGTTCAAGCACTAATTGGGCTTAGAGATGTGCCACTCACAGACCCAATTATTAACAGTTTAAAACACTGTCCTCTGCTGGGGCTAATTTAGTTAAGACATAATTCAAACTTTTCATTTGTTCTTTGTAAAATTTAATATTAAGCATATTATTATTAGAGAAGGGCTACTAAAGTCTGAAACATACCCCAATGACTATAAGAGGTTTTGACTCAATGCATAACCATCAACTTTCATATCTGAGAATGCAACTATGTCATTGGGCTCAAGTTTCATCACTGCCTAAAGTACTCACTGGTAATAAATTCAGCAGATTAGTTCTTAAGCACATTCTTGGGCCAGTATAGCCAATGCTACCCTGATTGTCTGAAAAGGTTTTATCTGAGCTACTTGATAAGGGGATTAACTTGGATACTGGGGGAGACACAAACATTAACCACCATTTAAACGTCATTCTAGGTTTAGGAAAAAGCAATTTGTTAAGTGCAGGTCATGTCAAATTTTTTTCAAGCCTTTAGACGAGGTTACTGTTTTTCTAGAACCAATTGGTAGATTCTAAATATAGTTCACAAGTTTATAAGGTCAGTGAAGAGCAATAACCATATTGGTGATGGACATGGTTGTGCTGAAGACAAACTGAGCTTCAGCCACAGTGTCTACCAAAAAGTAAAGAGTAGCGGTACTGGCTCAGATTTGGGCCACACAGGTCTTTCTATTGCATGGGAATAAACTGTTTTTTCATAAATGTACATTAGGAGCTGTTAGTACTTTTAAAGGATGATATAAAAGCCAACAGTGGGGATCCAGTAAATAAAATTCAAAGGAGTATTTCTCCATTTTAATATGTCATCACCCTTCCATTAAAGACGAGGAGTCACAAATTTTATTATAATACACAAGAGTAAAATAGTACTGTAAGCTAAACTGCATAAACAAACATCTCTTGAAAAATATAGAAAAGTCAAATATGCTAACCTCTTTATCTGTTAATGAATTTCTAAGAAGCATCTGGCACTTTTGTCCATTTATATGAATTTATTTAGTCTTGCAGATTTGAGCAAACCTTCTGGAAAGAATAGAATAGGGACATAAGCTTTCAAAACCTAAGAAGAGAAAGAAATATTATGATTTTATATTCATGTCCTAAAGCATATCCATAAAAGCCAGGGGAATCTCTTCTCATATTTATTTACCTACCAATGCACCCAGTGAGTCCCCAAAGCTTATAACCCCGAGGCCAGTGGGAGAAAAGCAGCACTTAGAGGGAAAAAAAAAACAAACCTTGGATAAATTCAGAGTTATTATTTTAAATAATGCCTTTACTTTTGCAGATTTCTACCTCAGTAATTTTAGCTGTCAATGCTTAAAAGTGCCTTCCAGTCACTATTCAAAACCCTGCCTACAATGGTGACCTATTCTTTGTTCTGGTACTAATGCACTCTGTGGGCATTTCTTAAAGCACTTCCAAAGCAGGTCATTAGTGAGAATATAAACAGAAACACGCTACATAATAATTACCAAAAATATGAGCACTGTAAAGGTGAGAATTTTTTAAACATTTCAAAAATTATAATTTCTTTAAATTGTGAAGGGTTGCTTTTTCTTTCTTTCTTTTTTTTTTCTGGTTATCAAATAACACTGTCTTTAGGTTCATTATAGCTCAGTGCAGTAAGATTCACCCTAGGGTTTTTATTTTTCCTTCTCTCTCAGTCAGATTCTGAAAAACAGTTCTTCCATTAACTAGATCTCTGGGGAATATATCCTTCCTTAACTGGCTTGCATGGGAGGGCAGACTTATTAATTTTACAGCAAAACCAAAATCGGCGGGTGGGACATGCTCATTGAATTCATCTGGACCAGCTCCCACCCTGACTATAGAAGTCCTTTGACAGTGTGTGTGCCATCTGGGTGTCAATTTGTTTTTGTAACCTAAATGACTTTCCTGGATGACATAAGGGGAAACCAAGTGGAAACAGTATTAATACCACACGAAACACAGATGACAGCTACTCAAAAACTCTAGACCCAAACTTCCCCTTCCTCGAGAGCAAATGTTTTCCCTCCATTATCCTCAGGGGCCCTCTCCCACACCCAAAGTAACCAAGAGGGGTCACATAACAGAGAAAGAAGCTTGAGAATGGAACACAGCTGTCCCAAAACTAGAAAAAAAAATGCCTCCATTTTTTGTGACCCCTCACTTTAGCAGAAGCAGTGGCTCAAAGGCAAAAGCACTGATAGGGGAATGAGACCCCTGAGCACAGCAGACAGACCCTCAAATGGCCCCAACGACCCTGCCTCCTCCCGTTCATGCCTTTGTATAACCCCCTTCCTTTGAGTGCAGGCATGACCTGTGACTTGCTTCTAACCAACAGAATAGAGCAAAGGTGACAGGATGCCACTCCTGTGACTATTACACAAGACAGGGTTTAGGAGGTTGGAGTGACAGAGTCTCCTTGCTGGCCTGATAAAGAAGTCATACTGAGACGCCCATACAGCCAAGAGCCATGGGTGGACTCTGGTCTACAACTAGCTAAAAAGCTGAGACCTCAGCCATACAACCACAAGGAAATCAATCGTACCAACGACCTGAATGAGTGTGGAAGCTGATTCTTCCCCAGTCAAGCCTCCAGATGAGAACGTAGCCTGGCAGACACCTTGACTGTGACCCTGACTGATCCATGCCCAGACTCCTTGCCCATGGAAACTGTGAGATAAGAAATGTGTGTTGTTTCAAGCTGCTAAATTTGTGGTGATTTATTATGCAGAAAGAGAAAACTAATACACTGTGAGAAGAAATGAAGGTCACAAGTCCTTCTGTCCCCATCCTTAAAGTGAGTCAAGGGTCAGTCTAAGTCTAGCTGAAGAGATCTTGGCTAACCCCCCTCCTCTACAAATAATCACGGGGAGAAACCTTCAGAGAGTGACAGACAGAGCCAGCTGGGTGCCGTGGCAACCATCCCAAGGATGTCTATTAGCTTCTTTGAGGTTCTGGGTTCTACAATGGAAAGCTTATTAACCAGAGGAACTTCTTAAGTAGATAATGAAAAATAATGGGCATAGTGACAAGTTCTAAAATCTTATTATACAGGAAACTTCTAAGCAGCTTTACTTAAAATGCCTGGAAATGGAGAACAGTGAGAGGCAATCAATTTGTCTGCCTATAGCTCATGTTTTTACAAATACGTTTCCATTAAATCTCCCCACCTGTGAACTCATATAATAGTTCTGGAATAAAAGTGAATTAAAAAGAAAAAACACCTAATGTAACCTTCTGCCTTGAAGGTGTTTTTATAAGGCTGTGATAATTCATGTGTTCATCTCCTCCTATGTTAACTCTTAATTATATTTTTTTAGATTTTCAACAGTTTCTTCATAACTTGTTTATGGGATGAAAACTTAAAAAGTTAACCACATAAGGTTGCTTACGTAAAGCTATACAGAAGGTAACTTGAGAATATGTGACCCCTGTAATAAGAGGAGCTAAATAAAGTCTGAACTGAAACCAATTAAAACTTTTAAATATATCCAATATATATTCAGAATTCCATCAATCCTCTCCTTCACGTATCTGATGCCAGTATCCAGTATTTGACTAATGACAAGATCATCTAGCTAATATTTGGAATACTTAGTTCTTAGTTGAATTTTTACTTCACATTATGATTAGACAGCTCATGTTTAAGGTTAGCCCATTCCTGATATTAATCATAATATATGCTATAGATTTAAATAACCTCTAAGATTCCTTCTAGGGCTAATAGTTCATGATTAAGCTCACTTGGGGGGCTATATTTATTAAAAATCTACAGGCATTAAGAAGTCACAGGAAGTAAAAAAAGATATAATTATCTTCTGTATAATTATAACAAATTGCATAAAACAGAGTCAGAATCCATATTTTGCGTTATTACAGATGTTGAAGTTACAGAAATTTCCAGAGGGACAAAGTATGGCAAAGTTCTGAAAACTGATAGTCTATGTTGAAAGTCTTGGGTCAGCTATGCTCAAGGCAAATCAAAGGTCTACATCCTGGGAGCTCAGTCAGGTTAGGGGATGTGACCATCCATCACTCACCACATATCCATTGGGCACTATTACATTACTGGCACAGTTCTAGTGCTGGGCTCACAGCAGTCAACAAGACTGACGAGGTTCCCTGCTTGCATTCTAGTTGGGGCAAATAATTAACAACCAAGCAAATAACTGATCAAGGTAATTTTTCAGATAGCAGAGAGTTAAATCAATTCAAATTAGTGAGGTCCTACTCCCTGCCAGGTGGTGTTCTGGTGCATGAAGTACATCCGTGAACAAAGTGGATATAGACCCCCACTCTCAGGGACCACATTTTACTAGGGAAGAGAGACAATAACACAGGTCATAATAAGTATATAATTTATATACTATGTTAAAAGGTGATATGTGCTATGTTAAAAAAAATAGCAGAATAAAGGTGACTGGAAGTGTGTACGTGAAGGGGTAGTGGGTCACAATGCTAAATGGGGCAGTCAGGTTAGGCACCAATGAGCAAGTGAAATCCAAGCAGACGTGAAAGAGAAAGTGTGTGATGCAGGAGGTACCACAGGGTCATGACAGAGCAACTGCAGAGCATTGCACGGTGCTGCTTTAGACGGGGTGGCCAAGAAAGTCCTTCCTGAGGAGATGAGATTTTAGCTGAGATCTCAAAGATCAGGGTAAGAGCATGTCCTGGAGAGGGAACCACAAATGCAAAGGCACTAAAGCAGGACTGAGCATGACACGGAGGAACAGAAAGAAAAGCAGAGTGACTGGGCAGGATGATCAGGAGATGCGGCTGTGATGTGGGCAGGGGCAGCTCAGGTAGAATTAAGTCAACAGGCCAACTTTGGTTGTCAGGAGCTCCCCCTCTCCACTACACAATTACCCTCTGCCTCTGTGGACCCTTCTAGTATCTCCTATCTTTAAAAAATCACCCCACCCTCCTGGTTACTAGTCAATTTCTTCCTTCCTTTCTAGTCAGGTTTCTCCAAGGAAGAGTCCAGACATGCTGCCTCCAGCTCCTGGCCCTCCCATCTACCCTACAGCTCACTCTAACTGGATCTCTCCCCTAACACTGCTCTTCAAAGTCACCAGTGATCTCTACACACCCAAATGCAAGGGACACTTGTCCTTAACCTATCTGATTTCTGCTGCCCTTGGCATAGGTGACCATGCTCTCTTTCTAGGAACCCTCCCCTCTCTCCATGACACTATAGCCATCCTCATTTTCTCCTGCATCTCTGGCCTCTCCTCAGCTTCTCTTCTTGGGAATGACCATTAATAAATGTGGGAGTTCATGCAAAAAAATACTTAGGGGCTATGGTTAACTGCAAGCTCATTCATCAGCCTTGATGGCCTTGGCCCAGGGAAAGTCATTTAGTCTCCAAGGGACACTACAATGGAGAAGACAGAGCCTCAGAGCAAGTGACACCTGTCTGGGCTTGTCCTTTCTAACTGTGTGACCTTGGGCAAAACACCGCATTCTCCAGGACTCAGTCTCCTCATCTGTAAAATAGGGATTTTTAACAGCCACCTTGAAAGACTGTTATGAAGATTAAATAATTTATCCTTCTCAAGTTCTCTGGCCAATGCCTGGCACTTGGTAGATGGTATTCTGTTGTTACTATCCCCCTGAAGCTCAGAAAAAGCACCTTTTGTCTAAATAACAGAAGAAAGAAAAATAACATTAATGGGAAGGGAGATAAAAGCTATTACTAAATTGTTCTGGGTGGAGTCACTGTTAATGACCTACAAACAAATTAACTTTCTTTGCCTTAGAAACCTAAAATCCTTAAGTGATGAAAGAGATTTCAAACATATCTCTTAAAATATCTTTCTAATTATCAATTGGAAATAAATATTAATAATTACCGAACACTCCAACCTCCCCTCCTCAAATGTACTGCACGTACTTTTCCTTTATCAAGCAAGAGGCATCACAGGGTAGGACGGAGCTGTAGAGCCTGGGTTTCGGTCTTGCCTCTCCCACTTCCGAGCTGCGAGTCTGCGTGCAGAGGACCCACACTCCCTATGCTTCGGGTTCCTCAACTGCAACATGGAACTAATCACAGTACCTAGCTCATGGGACAGTTTTGAAAATTAAACAATACAGATGAAGTATTTGGAACAGTTTCTGGCACAAAGTAAGCTCCCAATAAAGATAAAGATGACAACAATGACAACGACTACTATTGTTAGTCCAACTATCCTTGGAGTTCTCACTTCAAACCCATTCAGTGATTTGAAATCAGATATCTGAATTACTTGTCCATACTTGTCACTTTCCTGTATAAAACAATCCATATTTGTACAGACAATAGACATTATTGGCTATTTTCCATTTGCCTCTCTGGATCTACTGTCCCTCAATTCTGTGTTCCAGAATAATGACCTTGTATATCAATGGACTTCCTTGTCCTCTGGCTTCAGGTTGGAGTTAGTCAATGGGAGGTGTTGGCAGGAGACAGAAGAGAGGAAGGAAAGTGAGTTGGGGGTATCTGTTCCTCTAGCTCTCTCCCTGCTGGGTTAGCAAGGTGGGTCGTCAGTCGACCGCTCCCAAAGCCACAGCTCCTGCCAGGCTGTCCTCTCTCACAGATCCAGCTACTCTCTCCAGGGTTTGACCATCTTCCCTCTCCTGGGCCCTCCAGGATCCTCCCCACTGTTGCAAGCCCCAGGACACCTCACCATCTCTTGTTTTATGTAGTCCTGAATGTATCATTTTAAATAAGCCCTTCATTAAACTCTTCTAAATTACCTCACTGCTTCCTGCTGGGGCCCAGACAGACACATAAGTCAAGCTTTGTGACATATGGTCACGCAAAACATGAAGGAGAAAAACCACCTGTAATCCTTTATATAAGTGGAAAACAGCAGTGGAACATAAGGCTGAGACTCTCTCCAAAGCACTTTACTTCAAACTCTTTTGTCACTGGAGCTGGGTAGCTCACATGGAGGGCAAAGTGGGCAACTCTAATCCTCTCAGCATTTGCCATCCTCTGTGACCTTCTGCTCAGATAAATGTTATTTCCTCTGACAACCTGCAGGATGAGAGGGCTTGCTGGCACTCCGTCTCTCAAATGATCAAAGTTTCCTCTCCATCCTCATTCAATCCACTGAGGCACTTGCTGCCATGCCCTTGAGAACAAGTTCAAATACAAGTTTCTCTAATGCCACCTCACCTTTTCCAAGCTGCCCTAGCAGAATTGGAGTTAAAAGAAACATCCTGGCGCTCTCCCTATTAGCAATCAGACCGTCAGTAATGCTGAATGCCCCAGGCTCTTAATTATAACCAGAGCTTAATTTTAGAAGGTGACGCCCGCATCAGCTTTCAGCTTCACAATCTGAAGGAATCATTAATTGCATCTTTGGCCATACTTTGTGAAAAAGTGATTCAATAAATGTTCGTGGGCAGCTTTAGTGACAAAACATTAGCCCAAGTATACAAAATGGATGAAGCATGCTTCAGTATCATTCATACCCTGACATAGCAAAAACAGGCTAAGAAGCAGCTCTAATAAGGAGAAGCTCTAATGCAGAAAAGTTGTGTTTGTCTTGTATAACACTTTCTGTCAATTTAACATGGACCCGAAACACATAAGAGCAAAAGAGCTATAAAACAATATCTTCAAAACTGTCATTTTTTTTAAAAAAATCACAATTATGAACACTAAACACTGAAGCTACATTTTAATAGGAAAAATGGATAATGTCTAAACATTGGGCCCCATAGGAGATATTCAACGTAGGAAAAGGAGAGGCAGGACATATGAATAGAGGAAAAAAGAAAAATCAGGAAAATCAAGCTGACTTTATTGTTCAAATGTGGCACATAATTCATGAATCATGACATTACCACGAATGCCTTCTCGCAGAAATCTACAACTGGGCATTAACAACCTTTGAAAATGGTGTTGTTTCTTCGAAAAGACAACACAACTGATGAACAGTAATTTTATTTACTCAAGAGAGAGGTTGCTAAAGAGCTGTATACAGATTTTTGCACAGAGAATCATATTTCAGATGCACTAGGGGATCCAGCTCTATTTACAAGATGCTTAAGTGCATACTTTGTAAAGTGAATAGTAACGCCCTTGCCCCTGGCCCTCTCTTCATTTACGTGTATGAGATTAAACAGTTGGTTTGCATGTGTGCGCATATGCATGCATGCATGTATAAATAGTTTAAAGAATTATTTAGGGTTCAAGTCAGCAAAAGACTCTTAAGTGATTAAAAATTGCATCAATTTTTATTAAGAAAAGACAACTTTGGTGTCTGTCTAAACAAAGATATGAAAAATATTTTACTTTCAGATGCTTCAGGGCCCATTCAGAAGATTAATGAAAAAAGATACAAGGTGTAACTTTTAATGAAGTCACAGAGAGTAACATAGAGACATACACTGGGACAGGGCTTCTCAAACAGGAAGATCCATCCCCCATTCTCAGGGCCCCTGGAACTGTGGGAGAATTTACATAGGTTTTGATTTCTATGATAATCCAATTCTCTGCTCCCATCGCTTGCACTGAATTATTTTATTATTAATATTTAGAAATATGAAAACTTCTATTTTGCAGAGGTAGTCCACAATTAAAAGATATTTTTATAACATTATTTTCCTCTCAACTGAGGTTTGCAGCTCATTGAAGTTGTATGAGTTTATGTGAACTTTTCTCCTTTAAAAGGGAGTTTTAATCCTAGCATATTGAATTTGAATGGGAAGAGTCAGTATGAACTTGATGTATTTTTATCTTTAAAAAAACACACATACTTCCTAACTCTGCCCTTAAATTGGCCTAGAAATAATGAGCAACCTAGTAGTCCCAATGGATTAAGGTCTCTAGATACCATTTCTCACTTAAAGAAACCAGGGTTCTTAGGGGGAATGGCTGATTCCAGGTGAAGCAGGAAATATAAAGGACGAACCTAGAACATCTTATCATACCAGAAGCAAGGGAGCTCCCAAAGACTACTAGGAGAATGTCAAAAGGATGCAGGAGCCAACTTTAACAGGCTCCTACTGACCAAAATGAAATAGATTAAAACACATATGTTTAAATTCATGGCACCAAAGTCAACAGTAACAACAAAACTTCCCCTGCTCATTGGTTACCCATGGAGGATGTGAGCAAACCAAGTTCTTATTTTGAAAACTGGTAAACAAAGAGAAAGAATCGAGCATTTATTTTGCCTTGCCAGAATGAGTTATACTTCATGATAACCAGAGAGCTGGAGAGTTGACAGGGGGAATCTGTCTTTATAGAAGTCCAGCTAACAAGGGAGGAAATAGTAAAATTAGAACATCATCATTTTAAAATCCCCAATAAATTAATAGATTTAGAAAAACCATTTACAAAATAATATTGCCAAAAATCATCAGAACTGAGTCTGATGATGCTTCTAGATCTGTCTACCAATATATAAAAAGCAGAGAACAGAGAGCATGTTAAATGACAACACGGGACAGTCAACAGAATCCAGGCTACGGAACATCTGGTACGAAAATCAACCTTCCCCCACCAACAAATAAATTACAAAAGGAAGAGAAAGATAACCAGAAATATTAATAAAAACAAGGCTTATCCAGATTTGCTGCCAATCTATTTTGCACATGTACAACTCCCAAAACCATTATACACACACTCACATATCCTATATGCATATGCAAACATAAAAAGTTGCTTTAAAAATACTAGGAAACAATTATAATTTTAGAATACAATATTTTATAACTGGGCAATTATAAAACTTAATGTGAGCCCTCGCTCTTGGGAAATAAAGCAAATTTGGAAAGCTTAGGACAGTAATGCTCATCTGGGACGTAAGTACTCCATGGGAGAGTTTATAATTGTTGGGGGGGGGGTCATATAATTTCCAAAAGCTTGATTTAAAAATTTTGTTTTCTTTTTCCAAGTGATCACCAATGAGTATTCTCTTAAAAGCTTAACAATGTAAGTTTATATTTGGAAAATTTTAAAAATATTTAATTTATATAATAATATAATGGTCATTTTTTTAATTTCTTACCAAGTGCCAGGTTCTATGCTGAACATTACATACATTACATGACAACCATAGGAAAAGGTATCCCTAGTTCTCAGAAGAGAGCAAGTAACCTTCCCAAGGCTATATAGCTAGTAAAACTATATATACACACATATATGTGTGTGTATATATATATCTCCATATGCAGTAATCATCTCAATACATGCAGAAAAAGCATTTCACAAAATCCAACTTCCATTCATATAAAACTCTCAAAAAACTAGAAATAAAAGGGAACTTGATAAAGGGCATCTATGAAAAATCTATAGCTAACACTATACTTACTGATGAAAGACCACTTCTCTTACCACTTTTATTCAATATTGATGATCCTAGCCAGTGTAATAAGGCAAGAAAAATAGAAATAAAGGAGGAAGTAAAATTTGGTATTTCTAGATGACATAATCATCTACGTAGAAGGACTATACCACAGTTATAAAAGTAATAACTGAGTTTATCAAGGTCACAAGATACAACGTCAATTTATAAAAATCAATTGTGTTTTTACATAATAGCAATGAACAACTGGAAGTTGAAATTAAAAAGAAAATACCAAAAACATGAAATACTTAGGGATAAATTTAACATAATATTTCCATTGAAAACTATAAAACATTGCTGAGAGAAATTAAGGAAGAACTAAATGGAGAGAGATATCATGTTCATGGATTGGAAGACTCAATATTGTTGTCAATTATCCCCCAAATGATATATAGATTCAATATATTATAATACCAGTCAAAATCCCAGCAGACTTTTCTATAGAAATTTACAAATGGATTCTAAAAGTTATATGGAAATGCCAAGGACCTGATTCTAAAATCTGTAAAGAAATGCAAAGTTGGTTGACTCACACTACCTGATTTCAACTTAGTATAAAGACACAGTAATCAAGACAGTGTGGTATAAAACTTCTATAAGAAACCATAGAGGAAAAATCTTTGTGATACTGGACTAGGTGAAGATTTATTAAATAGGATACAAAAAATGCACAAACTATAAAAGAAAAATTTGATAATTTGGGCTTCATCAAAATTAAAATGCCTCTATCCTTCAAAGACACTTAAGAAAATAAGACAAGTCATTGGCTAGAAGATAATATTTGCAAAACATATATGTGATAAATGACTTGTACCTGGAAAATATAAACAACTCACAACTTTATAAGGAGCTGTGATTAAAAATATAAGCAAAATATTTGAACAGATATTTTACTAAGGAAAACATTTGGCCAATATGTAAAGATGCTCAACATCATTAGTCATCAGGGAAATGCAATGTATTAGTTCTGCAACCTAACTAGGATGGCTAAAACTAAAAAAAACTGAAAATTCCAAGTGCTAACAAGGACACAGACCAACTAGAAATCTCACAAATTGCTGCTGGAAAATCAAAATGTATAGCCACTTTGGAAAACAGTTTGGCAATGTGATGGTTAATTGTATGTATTAAATTGCTGAACCACAGTGCCCAGATAGTTAGTCAAACATTATTTTGGATCTTTCTGTGAAGGTGTTTTTTGGATGAGATTAACATCTAAATGGCAAATTTTGAGTAAAGCAGATTGCCCTCCATAATGTAGGTAGGCCTCATACTATCAGTTGAAGGCCTTAATACAGCAAAGACTGAAGGAATTCTGCCAGCAGACTGCTTTTCAACTCGAACTGCAACACTTTCCCACCCCAGTCCCAGTGACTGCCCTCCTCAAGGTCAACAACCTCCTTTCCATACCTCTCACCTGGGATAGAGCAGTGTCTGAGTCCACAATCACTGGTTGAAAGAAAAAGGAGCTCATGCAAGCTGGCCTAAGTTTTAATATATGTGACTATATCACCAAGGACATGGGTAATTTATGGAATTCAGGCACAGGAAACATAGCGTGCCTCAGAAAGGTTTGGGACCAGGAGGTGGCACATCTCTCCTCCTCAAGGCCCCATGGTATCTCTTATCTGTTTCCTTCCCCTCCTCTGGCTCTGCCTCATCCCTCTTCCTTTTTTTTTTTTCCTTTGGTAACAGGGTCTCACTCTGTCACCCCAGCTAGACTAGAGTACAGTGGCATCCTCATAGCTCACTGCAACCTCAAATTCCTGGGCTCAAGCAATCCTCCTGCCTCAGCCTCCTGAGTAGCTGGGACTACAGGCAAGTGCCACCATGCCTGGCTAATTTTAATCCTTTTTTATTTTTGGACAGATGAGATCTCATTCTTGCTCAGGCTGGTCTTGAATTCCTGACCTCAAGCAATCCTCCCAGCTTGGCCTCCCAAAGTGCTGGGATTACAGGCATGAGCCACTGCATCTGGCCTTCCTCTTCCTTTTTTTGTTCCAGGCTACTTCTCTGTGCATGTGAACCAAACACAGCTGGCCTGGCCCAGCCCTGACTGGGCTCCTATCACTTTATAGAGCCTCACATCCAATTCTCATGGAAAAGAATCTGATTCATCTTGAGGTCCACTTGGCTATGGATACAGAGTTCATACCCCAAAGTGAATGTCCAGTGGGTAGGGGCTAGCTTAGGAGACAAGTCTCTAGAAAGGGGATAAGGAGCAGGGAAGATATGGTCAATCTCCAGGCCTATGAGAACCCACCTGAGCTGATCTCAATTTTAAACCATTGTACATTCTCTCTCTCTCAGCCTCTTGCTACCCAAGAACTTCAAGCACACTCCTGCCTCAGGGTCCTTGTGTTTGCTGTTCCCTTTGCTGCAGAGGCTCTTCCTACAGACACAGGACCTGCTCCCTTACTTCCTCAGGCTTCTGTTCAAATGGTCAGGCCTTCCCTGAACACACATCTGAAACTGCAACCCCAACAGCACACTCTTTGCCATTTCTCACACTTTATTTTTTCTCAGAGCATTGTAAAAAAACAAGATGTACTCATATATATTTACTTGTTAATCTGTTTACTATTTATCCCCATTCCCACCCCTAGAATGTAAGCTTCATGAGAATGAGAGCTGTTATGTTTCCTACTATATCCCTAGGATTCTTATGATCAGGCACAGAGTAGATATTCCATCAATATTTGCTGAATAAATGTTAATTTATTTTATATGCCTGCTAGTTGAATAACCGCCATCACAGTCCATTCATCTCCACTGATAATGTCCACGGTTGGTCTTTTCCTACCCTATCTATGCCAGTATTTTGTACTCTTTCAATGCTGACACTAGCTATTTTTACCTACTTCCTCCCCCCCCCCCACCCCCCACCCCCTGCCCCAGTTCTGCTGTTAGTTCTCAGTAACATGCTCAACTTAATTCCTCTTTGGCCATTAAATCACATCTAGCAGCTTCAGTTTGGCTTTCCCCATACAAAGGACCCAAATGCTCTCACTATAGATTTCCACTTCTAAGAAACCCTACAGAGCTCCAGCAACCCTGTTCTTCTCTTTCCAACTTGGTCATGTCTTAGATGGGACCTCAAGAATTTAAGCTTCCTTAAACTCACCCACAGGATTTTGCACAGTGACTTGTAAACAGATGATGCTTAATGTTTATGAATTGAGATTTACTGATTGATCATTCAGTACATAGAAACTAAAAATAAAAACCTCTGCTCTAGACAATTTATTGATTGTGAGCACCTACTATTGTTGCACTGTACTAGAGGCTGGAGGAGAAGAGATGAAAAATACATATTGCCAAAGGACACACTTAAGTGCAGGGATTAAAATGGCCATACAGATAACTAATAAGGCAGATTATGAGAAGAGTATTAAGAGGAAAAATATTCTCAGAGTCAAGGAGAGTGAAGTGAAAAAGATCTATGTACATGAGAAAGGTGTTAGGAAGGACACAGAATATTTAAAAGGCCTTGAAGAATGGAGAGGAGAAATATTTAGAACTGAATTAGAATGTAAACATTACATGAGAAAAATTTGGAGATGTAGCTAAAATTTTTAAAGGTATATAGCTTTAAATACATTTAACAGGAAATAAAGGAAGTTTAAAAATAAATGAGCTAAGCATTCAAATCCAAAAGTTAGAAAAATAAAATAAAAACAGAGCAAACCCAAAGAAACAAAAGGAAGGAAATAAGGTAGAAATCAACAAATTAGAGAACTACAATAACAAAATCAAAAATTGGTTCTTTATAAAGCTTTGATAAGATAAACATCTGCCAAGACTGGCCAAGAAAATAAGAGAAAAGATTCCAATAAAACATTGAAAAAGGAGAAACAACTACAAATACAACAGAGGTTTAGAAATAAAGAGAGGATAATATTTTGATGTCTTGACAGATGGAGCTGGGGGAAGGCAGCACTCCAGGACTAGGATACAATGTGAGCAAAGTCAGGGGGTGGGCATGTTTGGGAGACCACAAGTAATTGGTTTGAGTAGAGGAACTTCAGGATGTCTATTGAGAACTGTGAAATACTGCTGTATGGAGAGTCAGTATCCTAATGATGAAGTCCCTTGGAAGCAGACTTTATTCTGTGAGCAACGGGGAGCCATCGATGGTTTCTGAGCAGAAGTAGGTAATGAAAGATGTGCTTCAAGAAGATGCCTTGTAAAAACAAGTAGAATGACAGTGACAGTGACTGTGACTGTGCAGAGTAGAAGATGAGGAGGGCCTGAATGGGGCTTTGGAAATAGAGACATGCCCAGAAAATAACATGGAGGGAAGAATCTATACAGTTTGGCAAGTGACTAGAAGTATGTGTGGGTTTGGGAGTATGGGACTAGGAGTGGAAGAGGTATCGGATTCTGCCAAGGTATCGATATGCAATCCAGAAAAAGTTGCTGGATTGTATATTACGAGATCCATGATAATCTTTAAGATAACAGTTTCAGATCTGTGAAAAATGGCATTGGCATTTTAATGGGGATTGCATTGAATCTGTAGATCACTTTGGGCAGTACAGACATTTTAATAGTGTTGATGCTGCTGATCCATGAGCATGATATATTTTTCTATCTGTTTACGTTCTCTGTAGTTTCCTTCTTCAATGTTTCATAGTTCTTCTTGCAGAGGTCTTTTGCCTCCTTAGTTAAATATATTCCTTGTTCCTACTGTAAAAGGTATTGAGTCTTTGATTTGGTTCTCAGCCTGACTGTGGTTGGCATATATGAATGCTATTGATTTGTGTGCATTGATTTTGTAACCTGAGACTTTGCTGAATTTGTTTATCAATTCCAGGAGTCTCTTGGAAGAATCTTTGGGATTTTCTAGATATAAGATTATATTGTCAGCAAAGAGTGATAGTTTGGCCTCTTCTGCCCCCATTTGGATATCCTTGATTTCCTTCTCTTGTCTGACTGCTCTGGCTAGGGCTTCCAACACTGTGTTGAATGGAAGTGGTTATAGTGGGCAATCTTGTCTGGTTCCAGTTCTAAGTGGGAATGATTTCAATTTTTCCCCATTCAGTATGATGTTGGCTGTGGGTTTGTGGTATATGGCTTTTATAATTTTGAGGTAAGGATCATCTATGCCTATTTTGTTAAGCATTCTTATCATAAAAGAGTGCTGAATGTTGTCAATGCTTTTTTTGCATCTACTGAGGGGATTATATGGTCTTTGTTAAAGACCCTGTATAGCAAAAGCAACCTTAAGCAAAAAGAACAAATTGGGAGGCATCAATTTATCAGACTTCAAGATATACTATAGTAACCAAAACAGCATGGTACTGGCACGAGAACAGAGACACAGATCAATTTGGATCAAAACAGAGAACCCAGATACAAAACTATCCTCGTATTGCCATCTGATCATTGATAAAGCAGACAAAAACACAAACTGAGGAAAAGAATCTCTATTCAATAAATGGTGCTGGGAAAATTGGATAGCCACATGTAGAAGACTGAAACAGGATCCACACTTCTCACAACTCACAAAATCAACTCATCATGGATAATGGACTTAAGCCTAAGGCATGAAACTATAAGAATTCAAGAAGAAACTTTTAGAAAAACTCATATAGACATTGGCCTAGGCAAAGAATTTATGAAGAAGACCCCAAAAGCAATCACAGCAATAACAAAAATAAATAAATGGGACCTAATCAAATTAAAGAACCTCTGCACAGCCAAAGAAACAATCAATACAGTGACTGGACAACCTACAGAATGGGAGAAAATCTTTGCATACTATATATCCAACTAAGGGCTGATAACTAGAATCTACAAAGAATTCAAGCAAATCAGCAAGAAAAAAATCAAACAACCCCATTAAAAAGTAGGCAAAAGACAGGAACAGAAACTTTTCAAATGAAGACAGACTAATGGCTAACAAACATGAAAAATGCTCAACATCTCTAATCATCAGGGAAATGCAAATCAAAACCATAATGAGATATCACTTAACTCCAGTGAGAATGGCTTTTATCAAAAAGTCCTAAAACAACAACTGCTGGCATGGGTACAGAGAGATAGCAATGTTCATACACTGTTGTGGGACTACAAACTAGTACAACCTCTATGGAAAGTAATATGGAGATACCTCAAAGAACTAAAAGTAGTACCATTTGATCCAGCAATCCCACTACTGAGTATTTGCCTAAAGGAAAAAAAGACATTTTATAAAAAAGACACCTGCACTGGAAAGCTTATAGCAGCACAATTCATAACTGCAAAGATGTGAAAACAATCCAAGTGCCCATTAATACATGAGTGTATTAATAAAATGTCCTATATGTATACCATGGAGTACTACTCAGCCATAAAAAATAGTGAACTAATACCTCTTGTATTAACCTGGATGGAACTGGAGAGACCATTCTTCTAAGCAAAGTATCACAAGAATGGAAAAACAAACACCACATGTACTCACCATTAAATTGGAACTAATCGATCAACACTTACATGCACATATGGAAATAATGCTCATTGGAAATCAAGCAGGTGGGCGAGGGGAGGAAGGGATGGGTAAATTCACACCTAATGGGTACAATGCACACTATCTGGGTGATGGGCACACTTATAACTTTGACTCAAACAGTACAAAAGCAATTTATGTAACCAAAACGTTTGTACCCCCATAATATCCCTAGATAAAATTTTTAAAAAAAGATAACAGTTTCAGAGGGAGGTCAGAATGGAAAGGAGATACCAAGGAATGAGTTGAGGGACTGAATAACCATAACTTATATGTTCTTTATTGTTTCCAAACCATTTTCATCTTATTCCATCCTTACTGGCCTGTGGGATGGGCAGGTAAGAAAGACTGTCACGTTTCCAAGCCGCGGGAGCCAAGAGAATTGAAGTCAATTTCTCCAACACACCAGGACAGGAAGTTGGTCAGTTATTTGAAAATATCCGTTAAGGCAAGAGCTCATAACAACATAACACCAGCAAAACATTTTTCTTTCATTTGGCTACCCACTGCCTGAACTGTGTCCTGTGTTTGGCGAGCTCACCATTTTATGACTCCAGACTGCGTGAGGCAAGATTGATTTCCTCGCCAAAGTGAGAGGAAAAAGCTGGATACTTGCTTGCCCGGTTTCCCTTGCAGCTAAAGAAAAGGCTGAGGGAGATCTGAGCTCTGCCAACCAGGCAGCCATCGGACTCGGGAGCTCTCAAGGTGAAAGGAGAGGAGGGAAGCTCGCTCTCTCTTCAGCGGAGACAAGAGAGGGGTGGCCATGTGACTGAGTACTCGACACAGAGGTAGCTTTCAGGATGCAGGGCCAGCCGCTGTGATTAAGTTAAGGTCCTGGCAGGGAAGGCGTGTGGCATCGAGAGCTCAGTAGAGGTGGCATTTTCTAGTCAGACCAGTTCTGGGATCTGGTGTTGGTTGCTGTCCCAGGAATTTCAGCTTCATCTGGGCTCTCCAGTTCCCCCAGTTCTCCAGCCCAAGCACCTCTCCGCTCAGTCAGCCGGGGTCACTTTCTGTTGCTTGTATTTAAGAACTCTGACTGGTACACATTAATGCCATCAGTTTCTGTTTTGCCTTAAATGCCACATGTGTCTATCCACTCACCAATCTTCCACCCAGTTGAAAGTAATGTCCTCTGAGATATAAGCAAGCTACAAATAAGAAAAGTTTTATTTGATAAGCACCCAGGAATCATCTTCTAGATTTATTAAAACTCGCTTGTAATATTACGTTTTTTTGAAAGAGGCAGGATACAAAGTGGTGTATATGCGGTATTTGTTACACACACAAGGAAAAGATTACACCAAAATGTTAACAGCCATTACCTTGGGCTAGTGGGTAATGAGTGGTATTGATTTCCTCCATTTTGCTTATATAGAGTTGATAAATTTCTCACCATGCACGTGTCATTCTTGCATGGTAAAATATTATTTTAAAAACATATAGAAACATGTCTGTTTTCTTCTGCAGGTATGATGACCATTACTTTCCATCTCCGCTGGAGCATTTTAAGAGCAACTTCCCTGCCTTGGTCTGAAGTTCCCAGCAGTTTTTCTCAGGGAGTTAGTTAACACTCCAGGCCTCTCTACGTACTGCCCCCCACCACCAATCAACTGTTAACCCCCATCATGGAGAGTTCGAGAGGAAGTCCTGGGCATGCCCTGCTCCAGCCTTCCTCTCTCTCTCACCTCTGTCTGCCCATAGGAGGGTGCATTCTGGTCTGCTCTCGCCCCAGGTAAGTTACCTGGCGCGGGCTGCCCCTGCTGTGCCAGGGTTGAACGTGAGTGACACTAATTCCAGGCAGCCCTTGACAGCCCCACACCAAAGCCACAGTTTCCAACCGGCTTTATCGGTAACAGAGCTCCATTTGTCTCCTACATTTTATTTCTCAGTTGCTTCCAATGTTGGGAGGGGACTTGAGAGATGTGATTTAATGGTTTCAGACACACCCGGACACCCCGAGACCTGTGATTAACACTATTTCCTTAGGCTTCCCAGTGCCCCCCATGCGTACATCCTAGGACACAGGGGAATAGGGGCTTTTCTCAATCACCTATAATTCTGGGGAGAAGACACTCAGTCCCCCAACCCCCCGAATGTGCTGCCAGTCCTGCCTGCAGCCTCCCTTTTCACTGCCTCATCAAGAAATGCATCATTACTTAATATTCACAACACCCCTACCAAGATTCAGTGCCTTAGTAACAGCAGTATAAACACCTCGGTCATCAAATAAAAGATCCCAGACCAGGCCCTGAGGTTTCATTAGCAGCAAGACATTTTAATGGGATTATAGCTTTTTTGCTGTTCAGAAAGCAGACACTGTTCAAGCATAGAAAGCTTATTCATTGATCTTAACCTTTTCGTTCACGAAGTATATGGCAATAAGACAAATCACAGAATCTCAAATCTGCAGTTCTACCTCTGCTATTTTATTATTCCTTGCCTCCATCAGATAAAGCATCTAAGTTTCATAAATCATTACTCTTAAAATCAAGCCATGAAAACACACCCATATTCCCAAGAGTTTATCAGCATTTTGCAAAGTAGTTGGATACAGCCAGTGTTTTAAAAACCACAGTAAAGTATCCAGCCAAATTCCAAATATTACACATAATCTCTGTCTGACAGCTTTCAGGGTAGACAATAACCAAAGTCAATCACTTCTTTCTCAGGTTTCCTGACTATATTGTCCTCAAATTTATTCTTAAGTTATAATGCAAGGTCACAAAAGCAACAGTCTAAGATATGCATGCCATTAAACAGAAAGCAAACTCATCAGACAACCAGCCCTTAAAAGTTACTTCCTTCATGCACCAGAATGTATGCTTTAGAAATGTAAAGACACAATCACACAAAAATATACAGAAATGGAATAATACTATTGAGTATCAAAAATTTTTCAGCTAAAATGTTTCCAACAGCATTATTTTCTAGGAAATCAAACTAAAACTGCTTAATGAACAGTGAAAATATGATAAATCCTATTTAATAACACAGGCAGACTATTGACTGGGATTTGGGTGGTTGGCCTCCTGGGGGATTGGAACATGGGGTTGATAAAAATGGGACTGATAAAGACAAGGCTTGAAGGCAGGACTGCATGGCCAGCGAGTTTCAGCTGTTGCTGCCCAGGTTGGGCCACACTGCAGCTACCCGACTCCAGGTCAGAGCTGGAAGGCACTTCAGACGACCTTGCTCACAGCTTCTGGACAGATGGGGTGGTCACTGGCCAGGAAGTGAAGAGAAGAGTACGGCTAAGAGTACTCTATGCTAGCTCCTTAGTCACTGGCCACTAGACTCTGGCCTCATCATTTCTCACCAAGAGCAGTATTTTGGGGGGAAATCTAAAGGGAGATGAGAAAAGAGTTAGGAATAAAACTTTCCTAGAGACTGGGTCAGAATACATAAATGGGTTTAACTTCACAATGAAGTGACAAGGAGCATTTGAATAAGCTGCCCTGAGACACCAAAAGTGCTGGACATAGAAGCAACTTTCCCAGTGAATCAGCAGTTGCTACTATGCATGTCACTACTAGCCAGATTTACATGCAAACACATGTATAAACATATGACACATACCACTCGCCTATATTAAAGATCAAAACAATCAAATACTTACAAATTGGTAAACAATATCTAAAGCCATTTCTCTTTACAAGCTATTTGTTCATTTTTATGGTGGGCAAAAATCTTTTTTTTATTTTCTTTTTCTTTTCTTTTTTTTTTTTTTTTTTGAGACAGGGCCTCACTCTGTCACCGAGGCTGGAGTGCAGGGGGGTGGTCATAACTCACTGCAACTGCAAATTCCTGGGCGCAAGCAATCCTTTTGCCTCAGCCTCCTGAGTAGCTGAGACTACAGGTGTGCACCACCACGCCCGCCTAATTTTTTTGGAGACATAAGGTCTCCCTATGTTTCCCAGGCTTGTCTTGAACTCCTAGGCTTAAGTGATGTTCCCACCTCGGCCTCCCAAAATTCTGGGATTCCAGGCATGAGTCACCATGTCCAGCACCACCACCCTCCTCCAAAAATCATTATTTTAAAGCCAAAAAGAGGTTTTCAATTTAAGAGCACAGACTACCCAGATATTATAGAGTTCTACAGTTTCATGACTTGAAGGTGAGTCCCAGGTGCAGTTCAGAGAAGGTCTAGACCTTTGAACAAGGGCAAATCCAACTATTCTAACTCCTGGTTCCCTGCTGTATCCCTCAACCACACCACCTTTTGAAAACACTTGATGTACCCAAACTCAAAGCATCCATATGGATTAGTGAATCTAATTTCCAAATCTATGATCCTTACATAGCATAATCTCTAGTCCAGAACTCCCCCTAAAGTTTTAGATCCTATGTCCAAGGGCCCACTTTCCACTCGTCCTTGTGGGTCTCACAGACACCTTAAAGTCAATATCTCCACTTCCCACCCCACTCCCCAACCAAGTCATCTTCCATTTTCTATCCCTTATTTCCTGACTGCAACCCCATCCCTCCGGCAATGCAAAGCAGAACCCGGGAGTCATCCCTGATGCCTGTTATTTCCTGACTTCCCTCACCCAGCGCATCCCCAAGTCCCGATGACTTTACCTGCCAAGTATCTTTCCAGTCTTTCCATTTCCCTCCAGCCTCCTGCCCGCAGTACTCCAAACCACCACCTCCCCTTGGAGCTCTGCAATAGCTTCTTAATGGGAATCACCTTCCATTTTGTAAAATGTTTATAAATGCGTCTTCTCTTTTGCCCCCTTTCCAGCTAGGGTCATAGAAAAGCACAAATCCAATCATTTCTTTCATTTATTTGAAATGCTAAAATGGCTTCCTGCTGGTCTCTGAATAAAGGGCAAAATCCATAAGCGGCCTGGAGCTCCTGACTGACCAGGTCCTGGCTCCGTCTCTAGCCTGCTGACACCCTCCTGGCCCCTCAGACACCCTCTCCCCTTCCCCGGGGCCTTCTGCCCAGAGTCACTTCTCCCACAGAGAAGCCTTTCCTGCCTGGACCCGACAGGATCGGGTCTCCCTGCCACACGCCAGCACCCTCACTTCTCCTCCACAGCACTTAATAGGGGCGATAACCCTTGTGTGGTTTTGTGTAAGTGTGTAAGTGCCTGTCTCCCGTGCTCGACCCTAAAGCTCCCTGAGGGAAGGGGCTCCGTGGGCTCAGCTCCCATCCATCCCCAGGGCCTGGCACCGGGCTGGCGCACTGTGGATGCAGAGCAAAGACGTGTAGAACAGACACAACCGAGGGCAAACGTTTAGGAGGGGTTGGTACCCACATCACAGTGGATAAGGCCTTATCCACTCAGGATCACCCTCTTGCCATACAAGGGTCAGTTTTTCAGGGCCTCAGAGGATCTGGAGGAACATCTAGTCTCTCCCCCCAACAGGTCTGACCTTCAACCTCAAAAGGGCATGGGGGAAGACGGTATTGTTTTAATGTGATTTTTTGAAGATCGTGACAGTAGGTTGGCATCCTTTAAGCATCTGATTAATAGAATCTATTAAAGTAATGGTAAGGATTTTAACTGCTACAGCTTCAATCTAAACTGAGAAAATGTTAGAGAAATGAAAAAGCAGGCATGCTCTTTCCCATGCCTCCTCCCCATGAATAAACAAGAAGATGAGAGACTGAGTTAAAAGGCAGCATGGTAGAGTGGTTATACGTGCAGAGACTCTGGGCCTTGGCTACTGCATTCAATTCCTGGCTCTATCGCCCACTTCAAGTGGTACAGCCATCTGGAGCAAGTCACTTTACCTCTCTGTGCTTCAGTGTCCTCATCTGTAAAATGGAAATAATAACAGCATGCCTTATAGTGTTGTTGAGAGAATTAAGTGAGTTAACAATATGTTAAGCGCTTTGAGCAGTGTCTTATATCACTTATAGTAAGCAATACACAAATGTTTGCTGTTTTATTATTACTAGGTGTTTTTTAAAGACGCTTTACAGCATTCTAGCTAAAACTGTTATATTTTTATCAGAATGGAACTCAATGTTTAAAACCAAGACTTTAAAATTAAAATATGCACTGGCTTATTTTGTTGTACATAAAACTATTTTTAATGATAATATTCTTAATGCATAACTTTGTTGACTTAGATAAAACTAACAAAATGCCCATTAGTGAGTGGTTGTTGGTTTCTTAACAGAGAGTGACAAAAAGGGTCCTCAAATATGCATGAATAATTTGATTCAGTATACCTGTTCAGTATCCAGTGAATTCATAAGCATATGCCTCATTTACCTTTGATATATAAAGTAACAAAATCACATTCAGTTAACTGAGCTAGACAATAAAATCAGAAGAAAGTCAACAAAAATAAATCACTGCATTAAAGCAAAGCATGTTTAACTACATCTATCCTTGAGTTGTGAAGAATATGTGTTAAGATTACGTCAAACAGAAAGGTACTTATCATAAAAACAGGTAACTAAGATGTTTCTAACTAAACACATGCCTATCCCTATGACCAAGGAATTCCATTCCTATACATATACCCAAGAAATATAAAGACAGAAAGATATATATAAGAATGTTCATAGTAGCTTTGTTCATGATAGCTCAAAAAATGAAAATAACCCAAATTTCTATCAATAGGAGAATGGATAAATTGTTATGTGTTTATACAACTGAATTCCATGCAGCAAGGAGAATGAACAAACTATTGATGAATGTAATAACATGGGTATATCGCACAGATATTTTGTCAAGTAAAAGAATCTGGACAAAAAAGAATATATTAATATATATGATTCTCTTTATATGAAGTTTAAGGATCATCAGAACTGATCAATAATGTTAGAAGTCACAATATTGGTTACCTCTGGGCAGGGGGGAACAGGTAGAGACTGAGAAGGAATATGAGAGAATCTTACAGAGTGCTGGCAATGTTCTTCATCTTGATTTGGGTGGTGGTTACACAGGTTTACACATATGTAAAATTCATCAAGCTGTACACTTAAGATTTGTGTACTTTATGCACTTTACTATATGTGTTTTTTACTTCTATTATAAAAAATCTTCTGAACTAGTAATTGAAATCATGATTGATTATACTTTAACAAAATTGGCTGCCATTTGATTACTTCATGTCATGTTGGTGTTGGCACAGTGCTCCACCCACATACACACCAAACCAAGAATGACAGAGTCAATTGTGTTCCCCACAAAATTCAAAGATTGAAGCCTTAACCCCCAACATGACTGTATTTGAACGTAGGGCCTAGAAAGAGGCAAATAAAGTCCTGAGGGTGGGGCCCTAGTCCAACATGACTGGTGTCCCTACAAGAAGAGGAAGAGACACCAGGGATGTGCACACAGAGAAGTGCCATGTGGGGACACAGCAAGAGGGTAGCCATCTGCAAGCCAAGTAGAAAGGTTTGAGGAGACACCAGACCTATTGACACCTTGATCTTGGACTTCTAGCCACCAGAACTGTGAGAAATAAATGTCTGCTGTTTAAGTCCCCCAGGCTGTGGTATTTTGTTATGCGAGCCCCAGCAGATTAGCACACCAGGTAAAGAAGTCTTCAAGAGAAAACTCCAGGAACTTCACACAGGCCCTCTGGAATTTATAGGACCCAGGTTTTTGTTCTTGACTCTTGCAGGGAGAAATCTAAGGGCCAGTCAGAGCTACCAGGGCAAAAACAAAGGTGTGAACGTGGGGTATGTTTGGAGCAAAAGGCACTTCTGATGCTAAGGGAATGTGTGTGTGTTTCCTGTGGTCATAATGTGGGCTTCACAGAAGCAGCCTGCCTAAGTTGGAGGAAGTGAAGTTTAAAATAACACAAGTTTCATTTAACCACAAAGAAAGACAGTAAAGGAGGAAAAACGGAAGAAAGGATCTACAAAACAACCAGATAACACATAGCAAAATGGCAGTAGTAAACCCTTACCTATCAATAAAAATCTTGAATGTAAATGGATTAAATTCTCCAATTAAAAGACACAGTGTCTGAAAGGATAAAACAAACAAAACATGATCCAACTATATGCTGTCTATAAGAAACTCACTTCACCTATAAAGACATACACAGACTGAAAGCAAAGGTGTAGAAAAAGATATTCCATGCAAGGGAAACCAAAAAAGAGCAGGAGTAGCTATACTTATATCAGATAAAATAGGTTGAAGTCTATTTTAAAGTCAAGAATAGTAAAAAGAAAAAAAAAAAGACAGATCATTATATAATGACAAGTGGTCAATAGAGCAAGAGGATGTAAGAATTCTATATATATGCACCTAACACCAGGGCACCTAAATAAATAAAGCAAATATTAATAGACCAAAAAGGAGAGATTAACTGCAATACAATAATAGCAGAGGACTCGACACCCCACTTTCAGCAATGGACGGATCATCCAGACGGAAAAATCATCAAAGAAACATCAGAGTTAAACTGCACTCTAGACTAAATGGACCTACCAGACATTTACAGAATACTCCATCCAGCATCTGCAGGATATATATTTTTCTCAACAGCACATGGAGGATTTTCCAGGATAGACCATACATTAGGTCACAAAACAAGTCTTAAATTAAAAAAAAAAAATCAATATATCAAGAATCTTTTCTGAACACAATAGAATAAGACAAGAAATCAAGTAACAGAAGGAACCTTGGAAACTACAAATTCATGAGATTAAACAACATGTTGGCCGGGCGCGGTGGCTCACACCTGTAATCCTAGCACTCTGGGAGGCCGAGGTGGGTGGATTGTTTGAGCTCAGGAGTTCGAGACCAGCCTGAGCAAGAGCGAGACCCCGTCTCTACTAAAAATAGAAAGAAATTATATGGACAGCTAAAAATATATATAGAAAAAATTAGCCGGGCATGGTGGCACATGCCTGTAGTCCTAGCTACTCGGGAGGCTGAGACAGAAGGATTGCTTGAGTCCAGGAGTTTGAAGTTGCTGTGAGCTAGGATGATGCCACGGCACTCACTCTAGCCTGGGCAACAGAGTGAGACTCTGTCTCAAAAAAAAAAAAAAAAAACCCCACAACATGTTACTGAACGATGAATGGGTTGACGAAGAAATTTAAAAGAAAATTTCAAACTTCCTTGAGACAAATGAAAATGGAAACACAACATACCAAAACCTATAGGATACACAAAAGCAGTTCTAAGAGGGAAGTTTATACGAATAAACACCTACATCAAAAAAATAACAAAGATCTCAAATAAACAACTTAATGTTACACCTCAAAGAACTAGAAAAATAAGAACAACTAAATCCAAAATTAGTGGAAGGAAAGAAATAAATATCAGAGCAGCAATAAACAAGACACAGGTTAAAAAAAATGCCAAAGATTCATAAAACAAAGAGATGAGTTTTCTTAAAGATAAACAAAATTGACAAATCTTTAGCTAGACTAACAAATCTTTTGTTAGACTAACAAAAAGAGAAGTCTGAGCATGGTGGCTCACACCTGTAATCCCAGCACATTGGGAGGCCAAAGCAGGAGGATAGCTTGAGGCCAGGAGTTTAAGACTAGCCTGGGCAACATAGTGAGACCCCATTTCTACAAAAAATAAGAAAATTAGCTGTGCATGGTGGCATGTGCCTATAATCTCAGCTACTTGGGAGACTGAGGCAAGAGGATCGCTTGAGCCCAGGAGTTTGAGGCTAGAATGAGCTTATGATTGCACCACTGTACCCCAGCCTGGGTGACAGAAATCTGTCAAAAAAAAAAAAAAAGAAAAAAAGAATAAAAGAAAATAAAAAGAGAGAGGAGACTCAAATAAATAAAATCAGAGATTAAAAAAGAGACATACAAACTGAAACCACAAAAATACAAAGGATTATATGAGACTATTATCAACAAATACATGCCAACAAATTGGAAAATCTAGAAGAAATAGATAAATTCATGGATACCTAAACCTACCAATATTGAACCATGAAGAAATAGAAAACCAATAAACAGACCAATAAAGAGTAATGAGATTGAAGCAGTAATAATAAGTCTCTGATCAAAGAAAAGTCCAAGATCTGATGGCTTCACTGCTGAATTCTACCAAACATTTAAATAAAAACTGATACCAATTCTTTTCAAACTATTCCAAAAAAATTGAAGAGGAGGAAATACTTCCAAAATCATTCTATAAGGGGAGCGTTACCTTGATACTAAAACCAGACACACAAACACATACACACAAACTACAGGCCAGTATCACTGATAAACATAGTTGCAAAAATCCTCAACAAAATACTAGCAAACCAAGTTTGACAACAAATTAAACAGATCATTCACCATGATTAAGTGAGATTCATCCCAGGAATGAAAGGATGGTCTAATATACACAAATCAATAAACGTGATCATCACAGTAAGAGAATCAAGGACAAAAAATATGATCATTTCTATAGACACAGAAAAAGCATTTAATGAAATTCAACATCCCTTGATGATGAAAAAAAACTCTCAACAAATTAGATATAGAATGAACATACTTCAACACAATAAAGGCCATAAATGACAAACCCAGAGCTAACATCATACTGAACGGAAAAATGTTTAAAGCTTTTCCTCTAGGATCTGAAGAAATACAAAGATGCCCACTTTCACTACTCTTATTCAACATAGTACTGGAAGTCCTAACCAGAGCAATTAGCCAAGAGAAAGAAATAAAGGACATCCAAATTTAAAAAGAAGTTAAATTGTCCCTGTTTGCAAACAACATGATCATATATATATGTAATCTCAAAGACTCTACCAAAGAACTATTAGAACTAATAAATAAATTCAGTAAAGTTGCAGGACACAAAATCAACATGCAAAAGTCGTAGCTTATGTTATCAGTATATGCTGATAACAAACTATCTGAAAAAGAAATCAAGAAAGCAAACCCATTTACAATAGCTACAAAAAAATAAAATACTTAGGAATAAATTTTACCAAGGAGGTAAAAGATCTCTACAGTGAAAACTATCAAATGCTGATGAAAAAAATTAAATAGGACAAAAATAAATGCAAAGATATCTAATGTTCATGGATTGGAAGAATTAATATCATTAAAATGTCCTTACTACCAAAGTGATCTACAGATTCAATACAATCTCTATGAAAATACCAAAAACGTTCCTCACAGAAATAGGAAAAGCAATCCTAAAATTTGTATGAAACCACAAAAGACCTAGGTTAAGCAAAGCAATCTTGAGAAAAAGGAATAAATCTGGAGGAAGCATCATACTACCTGATTTTAAAATATACTATAGGCCGGGTGCGGTGGCTCACGCCTGTAATCCTAGCACTCTGGGAGGCCAAGGCTGGTGGATCGCTCAAAGTCAGGAGTTCGAGACCAGCTCAAGCAAGAGTGAGACCTCTGTCTCTACTAAAAATAGAAAGAAATTATCTGGCCAACTAAAAATATATAGAGAGAAAATTAGCCGGGCATGGTGGCGCATGCCTGTAGTCCCAGCTACTTGGGAGGCTGAGGCAGGAGGATCGCTTAAGCCCAGGACTTTGAGGTTGCTGTGAGCTAGGCTGATGCCATGGCACTCACTCTAGCCCGGGCAACAGAGCGAGACTCTGTCTCAAAAAAAAAAAAAAAAATACTATAAAGCTATAGTAACCAAAACAGCATGGTCTGAGACACATAGACCAATGGAACAGAAGAGAGAGCCCAGAAACAAATCCATGCATTTACAGCAAACTGATTTTCAACAAAGGTATCAAGAGCACACACTGGGGAAAAGACAGTCTCTTCACTAAATGATGCTGGGAAAACTGGACATCCAAGTGCAGAAGAATGAAACTAGACCCTTATCTTTTACCTTATATAAAAATCAACTCAAAATGGATTAAAGACTTAAATGTAAGACCTGAAATTATAAAACTACCAGAAGAAAACACAAGGGAAATGCTTTATGACATTGGTCTGGGCAAGGATATTTTGGATAGGACCTCAAAAGCATAGACAACAAAAGCAAAATAGACAAATGGATTTTATCAAATTAAAAAGCTTCTGCACAGCAAAGGAAACAATCAATAGAGCAAAGAAACAACCTACAGAAAATATTTGTAAATGATGAATCTGACAAGGGGTTAATATCCAGAATATATAAGGAACTCAAACTCCATAGCAAAAACTCAAATAATATGATTTTAAAATGGGCAAAAGACCTCAATAGACATTTCTCAAAAGAAGACATACAAATGACCAACAGGTATATGAACAAATGATCAACATCACTAATCATCAGGGAAATGCAAATCAATACCACAATGAGCTATTACCTCAACCTAGTTAGAATGGCTATTATCAAAAAGACAAAAAAAAAAAAAAATAGGGTTAGGTGTGGTGGCTCACACTTATAATCCCAGAACTTTGGGAGGCCAAGGTGGGAGAATAAGTTGAGCTCGGAGCTTAAGACCAGCCTGAGCAACACAGCAAGACCCCCATCTGTACAAAAACTAAAAAAATTAGCTGGGCGTGGCAGTACATGCCTATAATCCTAGCTATTCAGGAGGCTGTGGCAAAAGCAGTGCTTAAGCACAGAGTTTTAGGTTACAGTGAGCTATGATCAATTCACTGTACTCTAGCCTGGGTGACAGAGAAAGACCCTGTCTCCTAAAAAACGAAAAAATAAAAGAAAAGAAAAAATAACAAATGTTGCTGAGGGGAACTCTTATATACTGTTGGTGGGAATGTAAATTAGTATAGCCATTATGGAAAACAGTATGTAGGTTACTCAAAAAAATAAAAACCATCATATGATCCAAAAATTCCACTACTGGGTGTATATTTTCAAAGGAAATAAAATCAGTATGTCGCATTATTCACAATAGCCAAGAGATGGAATCAATCTAAGTGTCCATCAACGGACGAATGGATGAAGAAAATGTGGTACATATACACAATGGAATACTATTCACCTGTAAAAAAAGAACGAAATCCTGTCATTTTCAGCAACAGGTATAAACCTAGAGGACATAAGCAAAATAAGACTTGTACGGAAAGACAAATACTACATGATCTCACTCATATGTGGAATCTAAAAAAGTTGATCTCATAGAAGTAGAGACTACAATAGAAGTTGCCAGAGGCTGGGGAAGGAGAGGCGGAGGAAAAGATGGAGAGAGGCTGGTTAACGGATACAAAGCTACAGGGATAGGAGAAGTTCTGTTACACAGTAGGGGGACTTACAGCTAATAACAATATAATATATATTTCAAGACAGCTAGAAAAGAGGATTCTGAAAGTTAAAAAGAAAACAGTTTGAGGTGACTGACATGCTAATTACCCCAATTTGATCATTATACATTGTGTACCTGTATTGAAACCTGATACTGTATCCTATAAGCATGTACAATTATTATGTGTCATTTATAAACAAAATTTTTTTTTCTTTTTTTTTTTTTTTGAGACAGAGTCTTGCTCTGTTGCCTGGGCTAGAGTGCCATGGTGCCAGCCTAGCTCACAGCAACCTCAAACTCCTGGGCTTAAGCAATCCTCCTGCCTCAGCTTCCCGAGTAGCTGGGACCACAGGCATGTGCCACCATGCCTAGCTAATTTTTTCTATATATATTTTTAGTTGGCCAGATAATTTCTTTCTATTTTTAGTAGAGACAGGGTCTCGCTCTTGCTCAGGCTGGTCTCGAACTCCTGACCTCGAGCGATCCTCCTACCTCGGCCTCCCAGAGTGCTAGGATTATAGGCGTGAGCCACGACGCCCAGCCTATAAACAAAATTTTTAAAATAATAAAAAATTAAATGAAAATAAAATGACACAAGTTTAATACCACTACACACTTCCCAGAATAGGTAAAGCTAAACAAATGGTAAGGTACCAAGTGTTGACGTGGCTGTGGAACAACCACAACTCTCAGAAACTGCTGTTGGCAGTGTAACCTGGTACAACCACTTTGGAAACTATTTGGCAATACCTCTAAAGCTAAATATACACCTATTCTATGACCCAGCAATTCTATTCCTGAGTATATACCTTACAGTAATCAGTGTATCTGTGCAGCAAAAAAAAAAATACAAGAATGTTGACAATAAAACAACTCAAATGTCCCTCAACAGAAGAATAAACTCAGTATATTCACACAATGGATTATTAAACAGCAATAAAAAGAGATGAATTACTGATACATACAAAACATGGATGAATCTCTAAAATAATATTAAACAAAGAAGTCAGACACAAAAGACTACATACTATATTATTCCACTTATATGAAGTTAAAAACAGGCAAAGTTGTTCTATGATAAATAACAGCGGTTAGAGCCGTGGTTACCTTTGGGGTAGTGCTTAATAATGACTGAGAAGGAGCGTGTGGGGGCTGGGAAATGTTCTCTATCTATATCCAAGTGCTAGTTATATGCATTTTCATATATATAAAAACACAGCAAACTATACATTTGATATTTCTACTCTTTACTATATTCAAGTAATATTGCAATTTTTAAAAATCAAAAATTAGGAGTTTGGGATTTTTATTATTACACTGGACTGTATTACATGATTAACAGACTGGATTTGACTTTTCACCACCTCAGAATAACTGGGAAATCTAAGGGACCTGCCCAAGATTTTATTCCCGTGGGAAAGAGAAAACAAGTCTGTTAAGTGCGTAGGAAGGAGCTGTAAGAGATGAACTAGAGATGGTGGCTGCAGACACCCTACTGAGTCCCCCATTCAATAAACCTGTCACATATAGAAGGCAGTGTCTTTGAGATTCCTTGAACAACAAGATAGTGTGTGCTGAGCCTACCAGAGTTGTCACTTAGGTTTCCGTTTGCTATTCAGTTCCAAAAATTAACTCTGACGTGATGACATGGAAATCATGGTTCACATCAGCAGTTCATTGACCTGTGTCTGGCGTTAATATCCAAAAACATTGGGGAAGACACAAGTCCCTTTGCTTAGCCCAAAGATATCAATAATAGCCACTGGTTGACATTATCCAGCTAATAATTATAACGGATTGTAACTATTCATTTTGATTAATATAGCACTTTGTTGGCTAATACTTATATTGGTTATCAACTATTAGCCTATTCGCATGAAGTTATAGAAATATAAATGTTTAAATAAATATATACATAAGTGTCTATGTGTGTGTGTGTGTGTGTGTGTGTGTATAAACATTTTACTACTTTAGCCTCACTGTAGATTCTACTTTAGCTTTTATTTTGGTAGCTCCTGGTTAAAAGGTGGCAGACTGACTCCAAATAATTTTATCCTCTTCCTCTCAAGACCCCACTCAAATGAGTATAAAGGCGTAGATCAGATATAAATCCACAAAGGAATAGAAGAGAGAATATTCAAAAACAAGAGATTGCAACACATTTCTTTGTAAAGACTGGACTGTAGAACCCCAGGGATACAGGCCTAGCAAAGCATGGGGCGGAGAAGGCTCTAGAAACTGGTTCACTGAACCAGAACAGCTGGATCCCCAGCCCTCTGCTCCATGCAACACATATCTATCACCAGGAACCCAGCAGCCACGCCTCAGGGAAAAGACTGGCATTTGGGGATTCCCAGTGAAGCCACTTAATGGCTCCCTGCCTGATCACCCTAAACAGAGGCCACTGGTCTGCTGGCGGACAATGTCGGTGTCCTGCCCAGGTCCCTACTTTCAGTGTGCTTTCCTGTACAACAGCCAGCACCTATGGCTCTTTCTGGGAGGGCTGCACTAGCTTTGCCCTTTCATGTGAAGAGACAGAAATGCCCGAGAATGTATGTCCCCCTCCCACAGTCCCTCTCTCCGGAGACCCTTAATCCCTGCCTGATGGGTATGGAGCATGAAACGCCAACCCCGACTGACTCAGGTGGGGACAGCTCTGAGGCTGACTTACACTCCAGAGCGCCCCCAGCCCCCATGGGATCGGGCTGGGAGCCACTCTCTGCGGCACTTTGTCTGAATAAGATCACACCCTTGCTTGACTTCTTCCCCCTCTCTTTCCAGTTTCCCCTGGGAACATCTCCTTGATAAGGCAGTGCACATACCCACGAACCCTCTTCTCAGTGTCTGCTTCCGGGGAGTCTGTCCTAAGACATCTGCAAACTGTGCCAACGAATACAGACCTTCTGGCCAGCTTCAGTGTCACAGTCCCACATATGTACAATCACCGATAACCAGACATTTGCCGAAAATCTCCAGCAGGGAAGCGAGCGAGCAAAATAAACAATGAGAGGTAAACAAGCCCACTGTAATTTCCCCAAGTGGAAGAAAGAAAAAGGAGGGGTGGTAAGAAAGGGAAAAATTAAACTCAGAAAAAAGATATGGCTCACTGTGCAGATACCATAATAAATGAAACCTGAACCATCCACCGTCATAAGCACATTCTCTTTACTTCATCAAGGGGAGCCTTATTCCACGTAAGAAGCTGCAGACAGATGGATAATTACCTGCCCATCACCAGGCAGTTCCCTCTAAGCCTGCCCTGGCCCCAGTGCCCCGCCCCCCCATCCATCCATGAAGAGTAATTCTGAAAACAGTCTGCACTGCCAGTAAGTACTATGTTGTGTCTCACATGGAGCAGCTTAGACATAATAAGGAACAAAATCCTGAGCCCCTCATCCTCCTCTCTTTCCCACACAGGCTTCAGATACCCCACGTGACTCAAATGTAAAATGCACTTTTAACACTGGCTTAACATCGTCTTCAGGACTAGACATCATCTACCATATCGGTAACAAGTTATGCCAAGTCGAAAGTATACTTCACAATTTATTTTACACACACTGGGGATCTTTTCTCCAGGTTACGGCAAGTTAATATATTTTGGCAGGCTAAAATAGTTAAGTACTTAATTGGAAGCTGACTTAATTGTTTCTTTCCTTAACAAATTTTAATAAGGAGTATATACTATTAATGATTTTGGCCCCAATTTTCTAGCACGTTCCCTTCTTCCCATCCCTTAAGTACATACACACAATATCTTTATTATAGAGTAACACGTAGACTATTTGGTATAACACACACACACACACACACACACACACACCTCTGCTATTAATTCTAACATCCAGTTTCTGTCTACCTCATTTTGAGAGAAAAATTTAAATGTATATATTTCCTAAAATTCAACTTCCAAGCCTATAGTTATTAAGAAGCAAAATAGGGGCTGTGTTTAAGGCTTTGCTCTTCAGAGAAGATGTGCATGATTCCTCAAAACATGTTGGGGAAATACAGACTAAAAAAATAAGGTACATTCTCCTAGGTCCTCTTTATTTATAGCCAAATGCACAGAGTTCTGGCCCCTGTGTTAAACTTTGGGGAAAGCACACCAAAAAGTAGGGATGCTGGCAGCTGAGGCACGAAAGCACTTCAGCCGGCCCAGAGTTCCCTATAGTTTCAGAAAGCCCAGGGGAGCAAAGCTAAATGTTTTGCCCCTTTAGTTATTCTCTAATAAGCCCTTTTCATGCTGAAATGTTGGTTTTGTTTTGTCTGTTTGTTTTTCCCTTCTGTCCTCCCTAACATTCTTTTCCTTTTACGGTTAATAGCAGAGGGGAAAAAACTTTAAGGCAAGAATCCCAAAGCCCTTATATTTAATCACAAAATGTTGACTTGATCATTCCCGAAGGTTTACTTGAGAATAAGCAGAATTTCTTTTCAAGATGGAAAAATAGGATACATAGAAAAGCAACAGATTCTCATCCTCATTTATTTAATAAATATTCAGTATATAGCATATGTGTGTGTGCGGGTATATTATATACATGCTACTATCCTTTGCAGTATTAGGGGAGATTTAAGAACATGTGTGTGGATGGGTATATATTTTGGAAGGATGAGAGAGGGAGATGGAAAAGGTGGGCATGAGCTGCTGGAATCCAAAGTGGTACAAAGTGCTGTGAGAGTTTAGACCAGGGGTCAGCAAGCTAACGTCCATGAGACAAATCCAGCCCACTGACTGCTTCTGTACTGTCTGGGAGCCAAGCATGGTTTTTATAGTTTTAGATGGTTGGAAAAATCTAAAGGGGAATCAAAATTTTGTGACATGAAAATGATATGAAATTAAAATTTCGGTGTCCATAAATTAACTTTTATTGGAATACAGCTGCATTAACTGGTTTACATATTGTTTCCAGCTGCTTTTGCACTACAAGAGCAGAATTGAGAAATTGTGGCAGACACCATATGGCCCACAAAACCTATTGACTACCTGGCCCTATACAGAAAACGTTTGCTGAGTCCTGGTTTAGAGGAAGGAGACCCTACGGATTAAGACAAGGGACTGCCCTCTGCCCAATGTCATTATGAAGGAAGTGGCACATCTCCCTCCCTTTTCAATAGCCCTTTGCATCTCCTTTGACCACAGTGCCCTGTGTGGGAAGAGACGGGAAGGGCAGGTTTCATCAATGCTCCTTTTACAGCTGGAGAAGCTGAGGCTCAGGCTAATCTGGGGACTTGTTCACTGTTGGTGGCTAACGATGGCAGCACCATATTCCAACTCATCCTGAACCCTTTCTGCCCAACGGGGCCAAGACTGGAGAGATGTCGGTGCAACACTGCTATGGTTTGGATGTGGCCTGTCTTTGCCAAAAACACATGTTGAAATTTGAACCCCAATGTGGCAGTGTAGGAAGGTGGGACTAATGGGAGGTGTTTGGGTCATGGGGGTGGATCCTTCATGAACAGATTAATGCCCTCCCTGGGTGATGAGTTCCTGCTCTTGCAGGAATGGTTTAGTTTCCTAGAGAGCGGGTTGTCAAAAAAAATCTGACTTCCTCAGTTTCTCTCTCTTGCTTCTTTTCTCACCATGTGACCTCTTTGCACACACCCATCCCACTTCCACTTTCCACAGCACGAGGCCATCACCAGAAGTGGCTGCCCAATCTTAAACCTTCCAGCCACCAAAATCCTAAGCCAAATAAACCCCTTTTCTTCATAAATTACTCAGCCTTGGGTATTGTTATAGCAACACTGAATAGACTAAGACAAACACTAACACACACACGGACAGCCCAACCAGGATGAGGACATCATAGACAAGAGAGTCCAGCTGGGAAGGGTGGGGTGGGAGGCAGCTGCGGGGCTCAGAGGACAAAGGAGACTCAGGACCAGGAGCTGTCTAGACCCATGCCTATCCCTGGACCTGAGGCAAATCCCCTCTGCCCTTTCCTTTAGTCACCGAGAAAACCTGAGGGCTTCAAAGTCCCATCTCCAATGTAAGTTCTTTCCTGATGTGGTTATGAAAAGTAAGATCATTGTGAGTAGGCAATGAGTTAGTTGTGGAGAGTACTTAGCACAATGCCTGGCACTTTGCAGTTGTAATATAACTTGGTTTTAGTCCCTGGATGGGGAACCTGCTGAGCTTCTAAAAAAGGAATTGATAACGTTCTTACCATAGACAACTAGAGAGCCATAAAGGACACAGTCATACCCGGACACAAGATTAAGTCAGACTTTCATATGACTGAACACTATGGAAACACTCCACCTGTGGAACAATTTCTAGCCCCTTTAGAACAAAACTCTCCCAGGTATTAGCTCAGGGGAAAAAATTCTTGTATTTTCAAGTTCTTTGTAAGAGAAATGGGTGTAAAAACTATTTTCACATCTGTGAAGAAATATATCAGGTTGAAATTTAGAATTAAGGAATTGAACTGAATATCCAGAACTCCGGGAGCTGAGGGACGGCGGCTAGGGAGAGAGGCAGGAAGGGAGGGCAGGAAAGAACCGTGCGGAGAGATTAGCTGGACCCGTGAGGAATCAGCCCAGTAACAAGGTCAGGGACTCGACACAGTTCACAGATCCCAGGAAAGCCCCCACATTTAGAAACCAATCCATTCATCTTACTCCACTTCCCATGCTAATAACTTCTCCTTTTGGAAATAAAATGTCTACTCAAAAATAAAGTTTCCCTTTATAATTATTGTGACATCATATACCCATACCACCAAATATCCTAACAATTTGAAACAAATGAAAAAAAAAAAAAAAACTTTTGACATGAAATTATTTCATACTATAAGAAAATAAGCACTCTTCTGATGGATGTAAAACAATAGAACAGTGTTGTTGTTTTTTTTTTTAACTGCATGTCAGGATCCATCAATGCTGAAATCAGTTTAGTGGGCTGGCATACATGCAGAAAAGAATAGGATAGAAAGCGTCAGAGTGGATTACATATAACAAAGGGCAAGCATTGTTGAGTGAAACATGTTTTAGTGACACGTGCGTGTTTATACACTCATTTATATTGCGAGGCTATCATGTAAATTGTATTCTCACTAAAAATCATGGTCAAAAATGTGTAAAAGCCACTGTAACAGAGTGTTATCCATTTTAGTAAAGTCCAGTATAAAAATCCTAATTCAACGAATAGTCAAGTTTGGGGGTAATGATTCCAAGTGGAATTTCCTTAAATGAAAAGCTCTTCCTTCCTCTGCTTTTAAAATATGCCATAATTTACAGGAAAAAAAGAATTTATGTATACTTTATTAAGTAGACTTCTTAAAATAATAAAGTGTGCCTGTTAATGAATATAAAATTGACATGAAGATACAAAATTTATCAAAAGTCAACAACATAAATGATTACGTTACTTGGAATGATGGCCAATCAACTCCTTTATGAAATAAACCATTGGTATATTTTTCACACTAACTGTACACTAATTAATCCACCATGGAACAGAAGAGGAGGCTGAAGCGGAAACCTGGTGGGCAGGGACTGGTTTTGCCACCACGACACTGCAACAGCCTCCCACGATCCCCTTATATATACAAAAAAAAAAAAAAGATGAGTTTTCTGTTCTCCAAAAAAGTGTATTTCAGACAAGAAAAAGTTGCCTTACGTTGGAATGCTTACAAAATCTCCCATAGTATCGGGAATTCTTTTAATTTCTTTCTTCTGAATGCCAAAAATCAAAAGGCCTCTTACCTCCAAGATAACGGGAAGGAAAAATCAAGCAATTCATTAATGCTGGATGTGATGGCAACTGCTTTTAAAGGGAGAAACCATGTCAGAAACATATTACCTGGTAAGACTGCAGATTTCATGCAAAGGAGGTGTATGTCTCAGAGATTACTCTTTGGAGAAGACAGCCTGAAACCACCTCAATCAATACAGATGGGGATACTTACAGAGGTCAGGTGATTGAAATAAGATAAATGACTGAATGAATGAGTAAAGGAAGCCAAGATTTAACACTGATTTAAGTAAATATTCCTGAGGAGGGGCTTCTCAATGGCCTGTATTGGATGTCCTTATACAAGTCATACAGAAGTGCTGGGTTGCTGAGATCGTGAAGAAAGGAAGGAACAAATGTTCTTGTGTTGTGTGAATGGGTACACAGGGTTTGGAATAAAGTTTGTAGCGGCAGCAACATACAGAATTCCAAGAAGTACTATATCTCAAACAAGTTAGATAGAAATGAATATGCCAAAAGTGATCTAATAAGGACAAAGACTCTGAAATCAAAAAAGCATACGGAACATTTGAATAAGTGATTTCATAAAATGTGAGAGTGGAAGGATGTCATATTACTAAATTATTAATTTTGTGTAATGTGATTTTTAAATATGTGTAAGTAAATTAATAAATGTAAGTGGACACTTCTCTATACTCCAAGAATGTGCAAATTCGAGTTGGCATTAAGAACGCAAAGAAGGATTTTTTAAAAGCTTCTCACTGGAAAACTGGGGCTACCCCTTTAATTGGGGGTCCCTTCCACATGGGCACATATGGTAATCTGCATCTCAGATAACTGAGAGTTGTCAGTAGTTGGCTTGTGAGTGAACTGAACTGTAAGCAGTTGTCACACTACATTAAAATCCCTAAATTAAAATACCAATAAACTGCTATCAAACCAATTCTTACCCATTAAAAAATTCTTTATGATATCTCTGTGCTACTTCTGAGTTCCGCTATAGCTTTGACTGACAGTTCCTACATACACTGGCAACTTCCCTCCTCCAGCTGGCTCTGCCTCTCTGCTTCTCCACTCTAGGGCTTTCTCTGGTGCACCTGAAGCTTGCTCAGCCTAATACCGGCAACCCTACAGTGCTGGGGATTTAATGCCTCCAGGGGAAATGGTGGATAAATACTCCAGTTTCTCCATTGCTTCGTGGACAATTCTAAGGTGCAGTCTACACTGATACCAGCAGAGCCCAGCCCCATTTGCCCACAGTGGAAACTTGCTCGTTAACACACCTCTTATTGGCTTTCTTCCCTTCCCTGTCTCATTTTCTCTACTCTCTCACTTTCGTTGCTTGGATTTGCCTCCCAAATAAACTATGTGGACTCAAGTCCTCGTCTCAGGGTCTGCATGCATAAACCACTTCAGGATCATGTGGTGGTTTTATGTCCTCTTTGAAAAACAGCTAGCTGTCTGCAGAAGTCAAGGTAAAATAGCTTTAGCCTCATTCTTTACACCTGAATTTACTTAAATCTTTGGAAATGTGTCATCCATTCCTTTCAGCAAGTATTTAATGATCCCCAAAGAGTCTTTCTGTGTGTTGTAGGATATACCCAGATGAACAAAACAAAGTTCTAGCCTCGAGGACCTTACACCTGAGAATGAGAAATGAAACAAGGAGAAGGACAAGAAACTATATTTAAAGACTATTCAGACCACAGAAGAGTGATGTGGAAGTTCCAAGGAGAGGGTCTACTTCCAACTGACCAGTATTTTGTCACTACCCAGACAGACTCACTCTTTGTTTTATAACTTAAAATAAACTTCTTTAAAGACATCTACCCTTTTATAAACCCAGCACTGATTTCCAGGTCAGCCCAAACATGGTACGTTGTGATACGGCCTTATGGGTGACCAATTCAATACGGAAAGGCAAAGCGTTTTATGGCATATTCTCTAAGTGGCTGTAGCATCTATCGGGTGTGATACCACACGTCCAGGTGAACCAAGAAAACCAGTGAGGCTTCCCTGCTGTCCCTGGATCATGCCAAACATGGTCCCACCTCAGGCCCTTCACTCTTGGTAGTCCCTCTACCTGGAAGACTCTTCCCCTAAATATCTTCAGGGCTCGCTCCTTCACATCTCTAAGCTCTCTCCACTCAAGGCCTTCCCTGACCACCCTACATAAAATAACATCACCCCTCGACACATTGTCATGCTTTATTGTCTCCCCTGTTTTATTCTTCTTCATAGCACTTAACGCCACCCTACATATTATGTATTTGCTTGTTTATTTATTTGTAGTCTCCTCCCACCAAAAGCCCTGTGATATTAGAGACTTTTTTCCCCCTGTTGTATCCCTTACACCTAGAATAGTGCCCAGCCCAGAGAAGGTGTTCAATGAATACTAGTTGAAAGAATGAATAAATGTCATCATTAGATCCTCAAAAATATCACTCACCACACTTGAAGTTCCACAAACTCATCTGGAATCATGATACAACCCCATAACTCATGAGTCTGAAGGGTATACAATCATTTTGTGGAAATAAGTAGGTTGTTTTGGTAAAGCTTCAATGTATATATCAGGCATGAATAAATTAAATAGTTTTAATTCTATCATAAACTTGTATAGACACACAGGATGTAACTCATTAAATGTCCATTGTGTAAGAAAGAAATCCTTAAATTTTAGATCTTAGATACTATACTTAGCTTGCTAAAAATATTTATTCATGTATTCATGCGACAAACATACACTGAGTGCATATAATTGGTACAATGTTGGGTAAGATGCTAGCTATATTCGATTTTTCTTTTGGAAATCAACTTTACTCTCCACTGTAAAGCCATCGCTTGCTGTTATAGACAGGGAAATCTCATCTTTTAAAAAACGCTTATGTTTTTCCTCATTATTTTACTATGAACTTAACTCAGTGATCTCTGAGACAGAATATTCACAGGAAATACTTCAGATAGAGTCTCTTATTCAGATAACTTTAAACATAAACATTTTCTTTTCATTGCATTTAAGGAACCAAGAACCACTGTATTTAGCAACATTAAACACTCACTATTCCAAAAATTACCTAAGTAGTTGTCAAACTCCAATTATCAGGAGTTAATTCATTCTAATACAAATTCATGCTCTTTAAACAAAGGAGGCCCTCATAGTTGGGTGATAATCTTCTATTCACCCCTAAATGAACCTGCCCACCCCTCTTTGGACTTTCCGTTAAAAACTGTGGCCAAATTCCTTTCTTTCCACCTTAAAATTCCTATGCTTCTGTCTCCAAAGAGTCCCCCCTTTGCTTTCATCCAGTATCCTCCCACCATCTTGAATACTCCATCCACTCAGACTGTCTCTCATACTTTCAGTCTCTCTCCCTCTCAATGGAATCCTCTCCTCAGTTCGTAAAGTAGGCTCAAGTCTTCCTATACTAAAAACACTACTTTCCCTCTACTGTGCTATTCCTTTGATATTTCATACTCCCTCGCCTTCTGCTTCACATTCCCACTCACTGAAAAGGAAGTCCGTTTTCACTGCATTCCATTTTCCTTCCCCCACCCCCTGCAACCCCTTTCCCCCTGGCGGCCACTTCCACCCATCTCAAAGGCACAGGGAAAGCCAGGAGCCACAGGCAATGGCTTTGCCTTGGTCACTCCCTTGCTCACGGGGTGTGCTGTATGAATGACAGGGGCTCCCCTCACCATTCCCAGCCTCCGTGACACTGTGCTACTCTACTCCTATCATTTTTATACAACTGGCCCTGGTTTAATATGGTTCTTAGCCTCTTCCTTCTCTTTTCCCCTCCAACATATAAACATCCCTCAAGGCTCCTACCATTACCCTTTGCTTCTTCTCTCCCCAATTTTCTTTATCAGCGATTCCTGGGACATCAAAATTGCTCCTAAATAGATGATTTACAAATCTCTTTGTACCTCTAACCTCTCCCTCTGAAGCTCTGTGCCTGTATTCTATCTAGTCCCTTCACTTGGACAAACCTGTCATGCTCAAAATGAAACTTCCTTTTTCTCTTCTTTCTCATTCTCCTTTGAATCTTCTTACGGAAAATGACCCAACCATTCTCTCAGCTAAGCCTGACAATGACCTTTGACTTCCCTTCTCCCTTTCCCCCATTTCCAGTCAGTGCTCGAGTTGCTCACATTATTCCTGAACACCATCTCTTAGGTCCGTAAGCTCTGTGCCCCAGGTTCACTCCCACTACCTCTTTCCCTCTTTCCCATAATTTGGCGATAGGGTCTATCTGGTCTCCCTCCCATCAGTCTTTTCCCCTGTCATTCCATTCACCCTAATGCTATAAAAGCATTCTCCTAAAGCACAGTTCTGATCCTGTCAACGCTCCCCCCCAGAAACCTTCCATGGCTCCCTAGTACTTACTGAATAAAATCCATACTCCTTACCTTGGCATACAAGTTGCTTCAAACCTTGAACAACCCTCTCTTTCTTGGCCGGGCGCGGTGGCTCACGCCTGTAATCCTAGCACTCTGGGAGGCCGAGGCGGGTGGATTGCTCAAGGTCAGGAGTTCGAGACCAGCCTGAGCGAGACCCCGTCTCTACTAAAAATAGAAAGACATTATATGGACACCTAAAAATCTATATAGAAAAAATTAGCCGGGCATAGTGGCGCATGCCTGTAGTCCCAGCTACTCGGGAGGCTGAGGCAGTAGGATCGCTTGAGCCCAGGAGTTTGAGGTTGCTGTGAGCTAAGCTGACGCCACGGCACTCACTCTAGCCTGGGCAACAAAGTGAGACTCTGTCTCAGCAAAAAAAAAAAAAAAAGAAAAAAAAAAAAAAAACACCTCTCTTTCTTGCTTTATCTCTCATTACACCTCTTGGCATTCCCAGCACTCCAGCCAAAGCACACCATTCTCTTTACCCTGTGTAGCGCACACCTTCCTACCACCAGGCCTTTGCCAGGCTGTTGCTCCCCCAAGCATGCCCTTCCTCCTCTGCCATCCCCAATGCCACCTCTTCCATATAACCTTCCCTGATTCTTCCATCAGGAGTCATTGCTGCACCCTGTGAACTCCCACAGCACTGCAGGGATACTGCTTTTCCAGCACTTAACCATTTTCTGCCATTTTTATACTTAGTGATACACATGCCTCTTTTTTCCTTCTAGACCACAAACTATCCCTGCGCAGGACCTAAATCTTATCATTCTTTGAATTTCCAACCCTTCTCAACATTTTCTGTCCTCTATCCAAAGATATTCAGTGCCTCAGATGTAGAAGGCAATTAACAAATATTTGTAAATTAATTATTGTAATATGGAGGGTTAACTGTGGATTTCAGTGCTTGAAATTTTCTCAATTTTAGCAACAATTACTTCTTCTGTGTAAAATAAAAGTCCTATCTCCCCATGGTACCATAGTTTGTTCCTTTTGGCCCCACAGGTCAATTTTCAAATGTCTTTTACGCCCAAGTCTTCTAAAAAAACAAACTTCTTCAAGAGGCTCAATAATGGAAAAGGGAAGCATTAATGCTACCTTAAGTGAAGGGAAGACATCCATACAAAACAAATGGCTTGCTGCAGGCCACAGCAAAAGGTACAGCCCTTTACCAGACTGAATTACAGGATTCAAGCTGTATCATTAACCTTATCAGTCCACTCTTTAGAAAAGTCAGGTGCTGCATTTTAAAAATTATCACCTTTACATTAGAAAGGCTATCACTATTCCTGAGTCATCAATTATGCTATTGTATAATTCCTCTTTCTCCAGTTTATTTACCTTGGTAATTCCTAATATTCTTAAACTTTCTTGTAAGACATTTACACGTCGGGTTTTACTTGCAAATATAAAGATGATGACTTTTTATTTTTTTTAAGCCAAAACCTCTTAGAATGGCTTTGAAATTCCATAAGTACTTTCCTCAGAAAGATATTTGGCAGAGCTAATAAGTGAGTAAAGAACTAAGATTCAAAATTCATTTTTATAAATCTATCCTTAAATCTTGGATGAGATCCAACAACCTCATATTAAAATTTTAAAAGTCTTGACTTGAAGGACATGGGAAAATTTACTTTACCTTGACAGCTCAAGAGCACCTGGTCTATATATCATCATTAATTAGGAGAAGAGAAACGGGAAGAGAATCGCATATGTAGATAGCCCTAGTTTTATTATTTTCAAGGTAACAATGATATCATGCAACCTTTGCCAAAAAACAAAACAAAATTTTTTTAATTTAAAAGAAAAATCTCTGGTGCCAACGTGTTGTATATTTACTTGTGTAGTCATGACTGCTACAGGATTTTCAAAGAGGACTGGGTCAGCTAGTTCGGGTTCTGACAGCAATGCAGTAGAATTTAAGGTGTTATGACTTTAATATGTTCTAAGCAGGTTAATCTAGTCATACAACATTTTAATAAAGAAGTATCAAGATATGAAGTGTAAAGTGCACTCATTCCTATGAATACCGCAGGAGAAATATAGGCAACAGGGAGTCAAACTGCCGTGGACATGCATGAATATGCCATCTCCCTTCCTATCTCTCTGTCCAACCCTGCACAAGCCTATCTTTATCACGCAGAGACAATTAAGCAGCTATAGAGTCCGGATTCATTTCTGTGTCCTGGTTCTCACTGGGTGAGTTATTGCCAGTCTGACATTTTCTAAATTCCCTACTACTGGGCTACATTGAGTAGGAAAGCAGGGACTTCACTGACCTGGGACCCCATAACCACGGGTCTTGAGAGATTTCAGTTCCCAAATGATACGGCACCACCTAGCCATTGTGAAAGCTGGGAGAGTACATGTCACTAGCAGTAGAAAGTATCCCATTCTCTAAAGAAAACGCCCTGTGTAATGCTGAGCAAGGGGCACCAAACATTTGTCAGTATGATCTTTTTCTTCTTTTTTTAAAGACCTCTCCAGTCTCTCTCTATATACACATCTCCAGAGTTCATACTAAAAGAACCAACACAAAGACCACCCATCCTTCAGCCATAAGGTATTCAGTGTTTAAATATGGAAGGAGAAGGTCTAGTTGGTATTCGAAGTTGTGGGGACAGGGAGAGGATTCTGACCATTAAAGACCCTTCTCCTTCAGGTCAGACAAGAGAAAAAACAATAGAAACTGCAGAGTCAGGGAGTCCAAGACCTCTTACAAAACACAGTCTAATGAGAAAAGAAACATCACAGGATGGAAGCTCCCTTCAAAACTGGGGACACCAGCAATCCCAGAATGTGTAACCGTTATCTTATTTCACGGCCATGTGTCTCAAAGCGACATGCCCACTTCCACATCCCCATGTCATGAGGCCAGAGGAAAGGGAAGCGAGAAACCCTACACTGGGCCGTCCACACTCCGGAGCAGAACAGAGACTGTACTCAGAGTTGTAGGGTCAAAATAATAAACACTGTCCCACAGTCTTAGCTGGTGACATCGAGTCAGGGCGCAGGCAGATGTCCGGATTTGGGGCGCAGTTTGGGGAACGTGGAAGCAATCACATGCGTACACACACCTACACAGGATTTCACAAACCCGCCCCTACCCCACTGCTGCCCTCCACACTTCACACACCAAGTGCATCCTGCCCACCTCACCGTTTCCATCTTCACATTCTTTCTCCTGGAGTCAGCTGAGAGATGAGGAATCCTAGCAGGGATTCCTGGAAATGTCACCCCCAACAGCTCCAAACTGCCACCCCCATCCCCTTTCTGTACCTTTTACACACACACAAACACACTCACACACAGTCCTGCCATGACTGTCATCAGGCCCGATCGCTGCCCCCAAGCCCCCGTATCTCAGTGTGCAGCGCACACCAGACGTCTCTTCCCCCAACGCCCCCTTCCCCCGCCTCGCTGGCTCCATGGCTAAAGGCATTGCCCCCTGGATGTCGCTTGCTGTCCCCGCTCATCCGGACTATTGTTCCCTGTAGCCCCTCTCGCGCCCGGGGGCGCCCTTCAGCGAGGACCGGGGCTCCATCGGGGGCGGCATCAGCACTGGGCACCCCCTACTCCACCCATCCCTCCCTGGCGGTGGTACCTTGCCTGACAGCTGGGTCCGCGGGCCCGCGGGAGCAGGCGGCGCTAATGACAGCGTTGGTGCCAAGCCTGGGAATAAAGCTCCGCTCCAGCCGCTCCTACCTCCAGCGCCACCATCTTCTCCCGCTGCTGCTGCTGCCGCCACCGCCGCCGCCGGCACCGCAGCCGCCCTCGCCCAGCTCCGGCTCGGGCTCCGCAGCCGCCGCTCGGACCCCTCCGGTCCCGCGGCCCCACCCCCTTTCCCCACCCTCCCGCCCGCCCGCTTGCTCGCTCGCTCGCTCGCTCGCTCCTCGTGACGCGCGCCGGAGCCCTGCCCCGCCGGCCTGCGAGGGAGGGCGCCCAGGGGGAGCGCGCGCGCGCACGCCGCCTGCTAGTAGCGCCCCTGCCTCCCACGCCCACCCGCGTGCGCGCGGCGCGCGAGCCCGAGGCGGCGGCGCCGGCGTCCTCCGCGGGCAGACGGCGGCAGCGCCTTTTCCCCCGCGGGGGTGGGCTGGCGGGGCGTCTGCGCCTCTCGCGCCCGGGTTCCGGCAAGCAAGCCCCGCCTGCGGTCCTCGGCCCTACGCTCTGGCTCCCGCCCGGGCGCACAGAGGGGAGAAAAGCGGCTGCACTCTTCAGGGGACTGACGGGGACCTCCGCCCTCCTCTGCGGCAGCCTAAGTGGGTCCCCGGCTGCCAAACCAGCAGCTGTGGCCAACCTTTGCGCATAGGAACTGGCCGCGTCGCAGAACCCCGAAGCCGGGCAGCAGCATCGACTCCTGCACTATGTTCGCTCTCGTTAGCTACTTCCGAGCTTTCCCGCTTCCCAGGCCCCATAAATACTGCCTGAGCTTCTAAAACGATTGACGGTGTCTCCGGAATGCGCTGCAGTCCTGCGTTGTCGCCGCGAGGGGGAGAGCCACGCGGACTTGGGCCAGAGCGAAGCTGGCCGGGTTTGCAGTCCCGGAGGAGAACTGCCCAGTCCCGCCGGAGACAGCAGAAAGCCCCTGGATTACGATGTTGGGAAATGCTTGGCTTGTTTTCCTACCCGCTTCTCAGTCTGGTTGATCGAAACTTATAAAATGTCTTTGAGGCTGGCATAAGCCGTCCGCCCCAGATATGGCTCCTAGCTTGGGAGGGAGGCGCCCCTTTGCGGCAGGGACCAGGTGGCAAGTGCTGTGCGTTAATGAAAAGCAGTGGGCTAGACAGGCCCCAGGAGGCTTGGGTTCTGGAGCCAGCCCCACCTGTAATTGGCGATGTAATAGCCAAATCATTCCCCCTCTTCGGGAAACGGATTTTTCAATACTAATACTATATTTGCACAAAGCCTTACAGTTTGCAAAGCCCTCTTCATACACATATTCTCATCTGGTATAATGAAGATAAACCCTGGTTATCCTGATCCCCTGGGAAATGGATCTTTTACCACATTGTGTTTCCATATTATTTTAAACACAATGTCTCTAGTAAAGTCTGGGGGCGTAGCCTGAAGCATTCTGGAAGTCTTGTTTTAGTTTTAAAATTTATGTGAATTTCCATTCTACTTCATAATCTTTTTTTTTTTTTGCTTTAATAAAGAAAATGATAGCCTTCCCCTCCCCAAAGAGATATTTTAGTAAAATTTAAATACTATATCCCAGGAAGATGTATCATGCTTATCCTGTGACATTACTTACTTTTTTTTTTCCAGTAAATATTCGGCATATAATCAAGCCAGACATAGTCCTTGTTCCACCAGAGCTCACAGTACACGGGAGGAAATAGTTACTAAACAATCAGACTAACGAAGTGCAATTGTGACGAGTTCTCAACTGCAAAGGTGCCAATGGTGCACAGGAGAGCCTAATCTAGGCTTCACGACCAGGTCAGGCTTTCTAAGGAAATGACATTTCAGGTTGCCCAGGAGAGGCAGCAGTGAGACACTTCCAGGTAGCAGGAAGAAAATATGAAAAGGCCCAAACAGGTGGGGCTGAAGAGAGGTGAGGCTGGAGAGGCAGGCAGCAGCCAGCACCCGCGGGAGACCTTGTGGGCTCTTTTAAATAAGGATTTATCTTATGAGCTTGGAGCTTGGAAAGTCACTGAAGGGTTCTAAGAGTTGGCAGTAGGCAAGCAAAATCACCTTTTGGTTCCTGAAAGATCGCTGAGATAGCGTGTGAAGAACTAATTCATAGAGGTCCAGGGCGGGAGAGGATCTGACCGCTTAACACATCCTGGCTTATCCTACTTGGTGTATGTTTAGGGTTTTTAGTTTGTACACTAACTATTACTTTGTTTGTTTTTAGGTCTTGTCTCTGCTTTCCTGTGTAGCCATTTGAGGCCTTTCAGAGTGCCTCTCTGTAATAGTTTCTATTTTGTTACTTTTAATCCACTGTGGTTTCAGGAAGGAAATTAACCTTGTTAGAATTTCAGGTTATAGGTTGGGAAAGAGAGTTTTTTTGCCATTTGGTTTGTATCTCAGAGATCTTTCTACTTTTTGTGTTGTGTTCTGGGTTAGACGGGGTTCTTAGATGCGAGAATGAAAGATACATTATTGCTTTAGTAATACCTTGGCCGGATGTGGTGGCTCAGGCCTATATAATCCCAGCACTTTGGGAGGCCAAGGTGGGAGTATTGCTTGAGATCAGGAGTTTGAGACCACCCTGGGCAACATAATGAGACTGTCTCTACAAAAACAAATTAGCTGGGTGCCATGCCCATGTGCCTACTCGGGAGGCTGGGGCGGGAGGATCACTTGAGTCCCTAAGGTGGAGGTTGTAGTGAGCTATGATTGTGCCACTGCACTCCAGCCTGAATGACAGAACGATACCTTGTCTCTAAAGAGAAAATAATAATACCTTACCCTAAAATGTTACATCACAGGATTTTTGTGCAGATTAAAGAAAAAATGTGAAATTACTCTGCAAAGTATTAAATGCCATATAAACAAAAATAATAATTGTTATTAAATATAATGGCAGCTTAGAGACCTCCAAAACTAATTAGTTACCAAATATTCATATGTGGAAATCTCCCTCTCTGCCCGCCCCCCATGAAATACACAGATATCCCTATTTCTTTGGGACAATGTGAATCATTGTCTTAAGTGCTCATGTTAATCTTTGTGCCTTGGCTGGCAGGAAACTCCAAGCCAAATTTGTAGATCAATGTGGGAAATGGGTGGATTCATATCTATGCCTTAACCCTTCCTTTGGTCTTGCTCTATTCTATCTATAGATTTCCTGTGTCTGCTTTGTTGGTATTTTTCTACTTTTGAATAGATTTCTTATAAGCCACTTCAAATATTTGTGTCCACTTTCTATTAACAGAGGTCAAAACTGCTATTCAATATGTCAGGAGGCAGCATATACTATAAAATACTGGCAACCTGCCAGCCATTGTAGCAGGCAACAATACTAAAAACACTGTGCCAAGTGACTTGAGTTTAAAGTAAAGCCCTGTCCACCATTGCATTGGGATCAGAAGTCTCTGTGCATGCTAATGTATGAAGTCTCATATTATCGGCAAACTTAAATATGTTTGGCTCCTTTAGTGTGATCTCTGGGGTCCCAAACTCCCTGTCAGCCCCCCATACCTACAAGTATAGATGGTTCCCAACTTATGATGGTTCAACTTCAATTTTTTGACTTTATAATGAGTTTATTGGTGTATTAAATACATTTTCAATTTATTTTTGACTTAGGTAAGCCCGTCATAAATCAAGGAGCATCTGTATATCTTACTGATACAAGCACTGTTTATCACTTGGTAAGAGAGCAGGGATCCATGAACTTTTATTCATTTAGGATTCTTTTTGTCAGCAAAGACCTGAAGATTCCAGGACTCACTAAATTCATTCAAACTCCACAAAAGTGACCATATCTTCCAGCCTTTGTCTAGAACAGCCACTGTTGTAGACAGTGAAAATTGGTATGTCTCTTCTAATAGCAGTAGATACTTCTCCTTGATTTTGAGTTCTTTAGTGATTACCTTATTTCTATCTCTTATAAACTGAGGTTGTATGTAGGACAAACACAGAACAACCTTTTGTTTTTCTTAAGGATTTCAGTTCTGCTAATATGTGGTAGTTCAGCATCATTTCTAACATACAGTGTAGCCATTTTGTCCCAGGATTTAAAATGTATGAGTGAAATGTATGATTATAAAACGTGTGTGTCTTAAACATCAATGAGTTTGCTTTTATATGCCAATACTTATTTCACCAGCTTTTTCTTTGAACATAAATTCTGTCCTAGGTACCTATAATAGTCAGGCTCTCTCTTTCCTGAATCACATCCACTGTGCCCTTTAATGGTTCCAAGAATTTTATACTATGACTATGTTTATCTGATACATTGGAAAGCATTCTGGTGCCACATATAGTAATTCTACCTCTGAAAATGAAGTTTTTGAGTAAAGAGTGTCATGAGAACATTTTGACTTTTTAAAATGGTTATTTGCCCATCCCCTGAACCAGCCTTCATGGGCAGGGGCATGGGTTACACTGACTAACTTAAACCAATCCTGGAGCTGGGCCAATCCTCCCCAAACCGCACGGCCAATTGAGGATAGAACAAGATCTGGGAACCACAAAGAGGGTGAAATGGACAGAGGGAAACAAAAACATCAACTACCCTGCTCATCTCAGGCTTATAATAGTGAAAAACTAGAAACTTTAACCTAAATGTACAGCAAGAAGGTCACTGGTGTATAGATTGGTATGTCTTTACAGTGGAATTTTATGCAGGATTTAAAGATACCATATCCATAGATTTTTTTTAATACCATGAAAAAACTTCACATCTTAACTGAAATCTGGATACAAAATTGTACAGATGGATGATCACAACTTTTAAAAAATTCACAGGAAAAAAAGTACATCAAAATGTTAATAGTAGCTTACTCAAGTAGTAGGGTGATTTTCTTCTTACTATGTTTTGGTAGTTTAAAAATATTTTTAAGAATGTACATATGTCCTTAATTTGAAAAATAAGATTATTAAAAATGTGGCTGTGAAAATTAACACCCCCTACCACCAGATGCCATAAAAACTATTGGGTCACTGTGCATTTCTAAAGCATTTTTTCCCAAATGTGATTCATCCTTCAAGATTTATTTCAAACACCACATACCTTAAGAAAACGTTTCTAGACTAATGTTGCTCATTGACAGACCTTATTATTTGAGCATCTGTTTGTGGCACTAGCAGTCTTACAGACTCTGTAGAATGTCAGCATATAAATAGACAAAAATTGATAAAATTGGTTGCTCATTCCATTTAACACTTGCTTATATACTTACATACCAAATGTATTTCAGTAGTAAAGTACCTGAATATGATGGTCATCTGGTAGGAACACCATAAAATATTGATATATTTAATTCATCCTACAAACCAGGGACAATTTTGCCAAAAGAAAATATGACATTGCATTTGTATATAAAATGTACCATTACAATTAGTAATATATTTCCTTAAAAATAAGAAGCTGTGAAATTAAGTGCTCAGCAATTTCAGAATTTTTTTCTCTTACTATAATATGTGTTTGCTACAGATGTATATCTTTTTGCCACCTTATTAATTAGATTAAATGGTACTAAACACCAATAGCTTAAAGAAGATATCTAGGATAAAAATATAAAATTGAGAAAATGCTAATCAATTTTTTTTTTCTTTTACCAATTTGTAGACCAAAAGAAAATAGGCTACCATGGTGTTGTTTCTAGAATGGCAATGACATATGGAAGCATGATTTAAAATCACTGTCTGTTCCTGTTTTCTGTTAGGTATTTTGTTCTAGGTATGTTGCTATCGTCTCCCCAGGTAGTTCATGAGCCCTGAAAGATCAGTGACCAAATGTCAATTACATTCCCCCGGTATTTCCTCCACCAAACATCTAGCATATTATAGAGTAGCTAAGCAGTACTCATTAAATATTTGTTGGCTGATTGATGTACAGACAGATACTCCGTGATATGCAGTGGGGTTACAGTTTCAACTGAATGCGTATAGCTTTCGCACCATCCAAAAGTCAAAAAATCTTAAATTGAACCATGGTAAGTCGGGGACCATCTGTCCTTACTATCTTTCCAAGTATTCCAGTTAGATTGTTCAAGAAGATTATCAAAATGATTTGCCTTTAAAATGATTTCCTTTTCCTTTGCTACTATTTTTATTAGTATTCAGTAGTATCTGCAAAAAAAGTTATGGATATGTTTATTGACTCAAAAATCAGGAGCCTGGGCAAGGCTTCAATAGTATATAAAATCAATGTCAGCAATTTTATCAGAACTTCATCCCCTCTGTCTGCCAGGGTAATTCATATTCTCTCTCTCTCAACATACACATACCATAAGTGATATCCTATGAAATTCTATTTCAATTAAGCACTACTTCCTGGGAATTTTTCCCATATGCTTGCACAGTATCAGTATTCAGCATGAGGAATAACAATATAATTAACAGTCATGACTATATTGAACATTTCCAGTAGCTTATACTATTAAACAGCCAGATCAGAATATTTAGATCTTCATTCCACAAGCTTCATTAATCTCCTATTATGTGCTAGCTAATCTGGTAGGCATTTGAGAGTCCAAGCCAAATATCACAAGCTCTATCCTCAAGGACTTTTCTATTTGAGGACAGTCAGACCTGTAAACAAATAATTTCAGTGACGTGTATTGGCTATAATAAAAGATATAAAAATGAGGGCCTGGCCAAATGATGTTTTTATGGTTGTCATTTGTTTGTTTTGCTAAATCTATGTGTTTGGGGAATTAATTCTCTATCTTTTAAAAGTCAAGTCTATAGTTAAATGAGCAGAGTTTTTCCCTTAAAAGGAACTTTATTTCCTAATAAAAACTATTATCACCTAGATTGGATGATTTCCATTTAACCAGAAGCTTGTGAGTTTCTCTAAGGTGAGAAAATTATGTATTTAAAAACACTATGGGTAGACAAATGTGTCTGCTTCCAGAAAAAGTATAGAGATGATCATCTTTCTATGGATAAACCTTCTGATTGTTGAAAAGAAAGAACGTAGGGTCTTGATATTTTCTGTCAAACAAAAAACTGACCTTAAAGGGACATTCATCAGCATATAAACCCACAACATTTTCTAGTTTTATTTTATTCCTCAGAGAAATTTATCCTTCCTCTGCCTTTTACCTCAAATTCATATCTTTTTATTAAATCTGACTGTGGAGATGCTTCTAAGTTAGGCCAGTTTTGCTACGGATTGAATTTTGAACGCACATTTTAATTTCAGCATTCATGTAGCTGAACACTGCTCAATTGAACAGGCTGTGGTTATGGGAACTGCAGAAACTGAGATGGAACCAAGAAATCTGTTACTGGAGGAACCTTTTGAGAGCTGACAGATTTTAAGGCACTCTCAGTAAGGTCTGATAGGTTAAGGAGTGACATGTTGTGGGATTCAGGAAAGCAGCTTTTCACCCTTCCTTGCCATTTTGGAATTATTTTCATCCTCACACTGCTGCAAACCTATCAAGAAAACTGAATTGAAATGGTTCTCAGTGAGCCGTGTAGCATAAATCTGAACCTTGTGCAATAAGAAAATTCTCTTGCCAAGCGGATAGGTAGGGCTGTGCTGGTAGCATGCTTGTCAAAGAGCATCAGGTATGCATTGTAACTCTATTTGCATAGAACAAAGAATAATCCCTTAGGCTTCTGTATAGTCTGCTTAAAAAAAGTCGTTGAGAGGTTTCAGCTATAGACTCTCTTGATCAATGTCGAATCTTAATATTATTATAATAGGAAGTCAAGTTTTCCCCAAGTTCTTCCATGGATCACTAGTTCTGGGAGAAGACAGAAGTTATTATGTGGAAGAAAAAGGTTCCAGGATCAAATGAGTCTGGAGAACTCTGGAATAAACTAAAATGTACAGGTTTTTGTTTTTGTTTTTAAATTGCAGGGCTTCTATAAGCCTTTAATTATGAATTTCCAGGAGGGGAAGAGAGAGGAAGGAATTACCAAACTTCCAGTGTTCCTTTTGCAAGAAACCTTTTGAGGGACAGGCAAGGCTGTGTTATGAATTTTGTGGGCCTCTTGCTCCATAAACAAATATTAAAGATTTTATTTTGTAACTATGTTGATATAAAGATGAATAGATTAATATTGTATAACAAAACATTTTCTTTGACCCCAAAGTTCATTTTCTTTTTGTTTCTTATTTTAAAAGAAATTAAAACATTTTTGTGGGCCCCTACATGTATTGTGCTTAGGCATCGTACCTACTCTGTCTAATAGTTTAAGTCTTCCCTGGAGCCAGAGATTACATAGGAGGAGTGAGTCATTGCACAAAACCCACAAAATGGAATCTAAAGGCACAATATGGCATTCTATCAGAGATACTGAGATTGTAGGATGCAGGGTCATTCCTTTCCTTCATGCTGTGGTAACTGAAGAAAGAGTCTCTCTCTCTCTCTCTCTCTCTCACACACACACACACACACACACACACTATGACAAATGGTAGACTGTGGCGGGTCTCCATGCTGTTGATTCTGTGTGAACTCTACCCATTCAGAATGTTCCCTAAGATAAAATACTACATCTATTTTTAATGTTTTCAATGAAAATCTACACAGAGTTAGATGCACTGCCTGGAAAAGGAGATTCTTAGTAAGTTACTCACTTCTACATATATATCTAAACATTCATTCATACTCAGAGCATCTTTGAGAGAGAAAGTTCCATTGCTTAGATTGATATTATCAACCTCTATTATACATAAGACTTTCAATTCAGGGGTCTATTATTTTGTCACAGTGAACTCACTGGCCGGAGATATTGAAGGATGAACATTGTTAATCCTTTGACAAGTAAAGTTGGGGTAAGGACCTGTAGGTAATGCTCACAGTATCTTGGGAATAATACTAAATTTGACTTTGTTAGCCATGTTAACCAAAATTCCAAAGACTGATGATTCTTGTTGCAAAATAAGTTAGTACAAGGGAAGTTTCCATATCGTCTCGGGATGTTCAATTCCAGAATAAGAATATTTTCTCAACTGGGAGTATATTTACAAAAAGAATTGCCATTTTCTGGCTCAGAAGCAGAGGTAAATGGATTCCAGAGATATACTAAGCATATAGGAAAATTTAGTCCATCATAAATGTGGCATTTCAAATTAGTGTAGAAAAGATGGATTATTTAATAATGGTATTAGGCCAACTGACTAGCCATTTGTGAAAAAGTTAGCTGGATATCCACTAACCCCTTGCATCAAAATAAGTTCCAGATGCTTCAAAAATAAAAATGTAAAATAAATCATAAAAATACTTGAAGAAAACATAAGTGAATATTACTTATAATCTTTGAGTAAAGGGCTTTCTAAGCATGACACAAACCCAGAATTAGGAAAAAAAATACTGACAAATCTAACTACATTAAAATTAAAGAATTTTTATACAAAAAATTGAAACAACAAGAGTCAAAAGAAAACCTTATAAAATTATACAACACATAATTAAGGACTACATTTCTTTATGTAAAAAGAGCTTTTATAAACCGACAAGAAAAGATAAGCAAATAGAAATATGGACAAAGGACAACAATGGCCAAATCCTAGAAGAAAAACAAATAATCAACAGACCTAAGAAAAGATGGTCAACATTTCTAATAATTAAAGAAATATAAAAGAAAACAAAGGCAATATTTTTCACCTCTTAGATTGGCCGAAACAACACATGATAGTAGATTGCTGAACATGTAAGGAAATAGGCATTCTCCTTACAGACTAGTTGTGAATATAAACATTTATAAAAGTCTGCTTAGCAATAAGTTTTTTCCAAAAAATTCCATTTTTAGGAATTTATCATACAGAAATATTTAAGACTGTCGTGTGTTTATTGTAATATATTCAAACATTTTTTTTGCACAGGTGCACAAAGACGTGTGTATACCAGCAATACTCAACATTTTTGGCACCAGGGACCAGTTTCATGGAAGACAATTTTTCCATGAACTAGAGGGAAGAGGGGAATGTTTTGGGCATGAATCAAGTGCATTACATTTATTACATTTGCAGTTACTCCCCAGTGCTAGCATCACCACCTCAGCTACACCTCAGATCATCAGGCATTAGATTCTCATAAGGAGCCCACATCCTAGATCCCTTGCATGTGCAGTTTACAGTAGGGTTCATGCTCCTATGAAAATCTAATGCTGAGGCCGGGCGTGGTGGCTCACGCCTGTAATCCTAGCACTCTGGGAGGCCGAGGCGGGTGGATCGCTCAAGGTCAGGAGTTCGAGACCAGCCTGAGCAAGAGCGAGACCCCGTCTCTACTAAAAATAGAAAGAAACTATATGGACAACTAAAAATATATATAGAAAAATTAGCCGGGCATAGTGGCGCATGCCTGTAGTCCCAGCTACTCGGGAGGCTGAGGCAGGAGGATTGCTTGAGCCCAGGAGTTTGAGGTTGCTGTGAGCTAGGCTGACGCCACGGCACTCACTCTAGCCTGGACAACAAAGTGAGACTCTGTCTCAAAAAAAAAAAAAAAAAGAAAAGAAAATCTAATGCTGGCTCACCTGACAGGAAGTGGAGCTCAGGCGGTGATGCAAGCAATGGGGAGCAGCCGTAAATACAGATGAAGCTTCTATGCTCGCTTGCCCACTGCTCACTTCCTGCTGTGCGGCCGGTTCCAAACAGGCCATGGACCAGTACTGATCCACAGCCCAGGGGTTCGGGACTGCAGGTATATATATTCAATGTAGCATTGTTGATAATAATGAGGAGTTGCTAACCAAAATGACTATCAATCAGGAATTGGTTAAACAAATGTTGGTATACCAAAAAAGGAATATTATACATCATTAAAACAACTGTGGGGAGCCCATTTTTTCTTACAAGGGACATTGTCTTGTAACTGAAAACTCAAGTTACAAAACAGTCTGTTTAGATTGATGCCATTATTATTTTTCAAATGTTAAATATTCATCAAAAAAAATTTGGAGTACTACATAACAAACTATAATAGTGATAGTCACTTTCTCTGTCATAAATATCTACAACACTTGAAACTTTTAAAAAAGCATTTATTATTCCTGTACTCAGAAAAGGTCATTTTTAAAAAGAACAGACTCAAAATTATCATTAAGAAATTTTAGTATAATTGTATTTTTCCTAAAAGATTCTTTTTTGGCCTGAGACCCAATTAATCTTTGGATTTCTTACAGTGTCGAAGCACCTAGCAAAAAGAGTTCTTGGTCCGTCGATCTTTTTCCTATACCTGTCCTCTCTGTGGCTGCTAGTGCTAGATGGAATTGGGAAAATTGTCAGCCTTTGCTTAAAAATTCATGTAGAGTTCCTTTATTACAGTCACAAACCTGGACTGTATGGTTAGCAAATACCATGAAATTTCTCTGCTGCTCTAGACACAGTAACAATTATTAATGAGTTACATTATATAATTATAAAAAAATTAACAATTTTCCTTAAAGAAAATTTGGTAAATGTAAAAGAGTCAAAAGAATAAAATTACTCCTAGCCTCTCCACTCAAAGCAACTACTGTTAGCACGTATTAATACTTTTAAAAATTCTTTTTTCCCCATGTCTTCATTTTTACAAATATGTGATCATAACCTATAAAACTTTTGCATCTTGCTTTTAGTATTGAGCACATTTTACCATTTTATTTTAAAAATTACTCTGTAAACACCATTTTAATGGTAATTTAATAATTTACCTTAAAACCTCCTACAGAGCTTGACATTTAAGTTGTTTCTGAGTTTCCATAAATATAAAAAATGCTTAGTGAATATCTTTGCACATAAAGCTTTTTCTTTTTTTCAGGATCTTCTTTCAAGGTGATTCCTAGAAGTGGTATTACTATTCAAGGATGCAAGACTCTTGATACAAGTGCCTAAATTATTTATTCTAACTTTACATCCCCACCAATAATGAGAAAGGGTACCTGTTTCATTAACCGTGGCAAACATTTCATATTACTACTAAAAACAACCCCCAAATTTAATAGATATAAACTGAAGTCTTGTTTTAATTTGCATTGCTTTGCTACTGAGTATTTTCTGTCCATGTCTGTAAACCACCTGTTTTACTTTGGTGAGTGTGTGTTTATGTATATACTTTCTGTTCATGTCCTTTACCCATTCATCTACTGAAGTCTTAGTGTTTTTCTTATCAAGTTGCAATAATTCTTCATATATCAAAGATATTCATAAATTTTATTTTGAAGTACTTCTAAACTTACAGAAAAGTTGGAAGTACAGTATAAAGAACAACAGCATTTTTCATCTGTGGCATTTCCTGCAAATGTTACTTCTAGTTGTTTTTCTGTTAGTTGTTAGGATTTAGTTTTAAATTCAGACTTAAAATTTGAGTTACTGAGCATTTTTATCTGAACTATTTAATCCTTTAGAAACTAGATAGTCCTCTCCCATTGGGAAATTCAGTGTTTACTTGTATTTTTGTCAAGATTTTTAAAAATGGTTTGATTTATTTTACATTTATCATTTTGGTCCATTCAAAAGCGTGTGATGAAGATTTAAGTTGATTTTTCCCAAAATTATAATGATTGTTTTCCTCAAAATTTATTGAATAATCTTTTGTTATTGGTTTTTAATGTCCCACTGATCATATGTTAAATTCTCATATACAGTAGAGCCTGTTTTACAGATGTACTTATGTCTGCACTATAGGTATTAAATTATTATGGCTATTCTCCACTGATGTAGTTGCTTATTTTTCTAAACTTTCTAATTATTTTATAAAGAAAATGTGACTTTTACTGGCATTGAATTATATGAATAAGAATTTTTTCTCTCCATTGAAGAGATGTTTCTTTTTCATCTTTCAGCAATTTTGTGGTTTTATTCATATGAGTCCTTCACATTTCTTAGAATATTAGGTGACTTTGTGGTCAAAATCTCTTTCCATTGTATTTTATACTGTTTTGTAACTGATTATTGCTGCTATGTTAAGAACAAAAAAATGTTATGAAACAAAAACCATTGACCCTTAAAAAAATTATAGGAGAACACCCAGCTTTAAGCTATCTTAACTCTAGGTGCACTGGTCAAGGTAAAACATATGTATAATGTACCTCTAGGTAACTGAAAAAGTTAATGTGTATAGGATTATTATTTTAATTTTTTAAGTGTTGGGACAGTCTTCCATAATAATTCATCTGTAGTTTCTCTATTTTGTCAATAATTGGAGAATGGGGTCAGTTGTCTTTAAAACCACTCTTGGTTTGAGACAATAAAATCACAGTGTCTGCACACAAAAGACTGCTTGTCTTTCTTTTTCTTTTACTTTATCTATTAATATTACATTCAGCTCACCCCAGAATGGTAAACTCATTTGAAAAACAAGCTAAAAAGCAACGCTGTTTTATCCTGTTGGAAAAATTTAGCCATCTGTCAAGGGGCAATTTCTTCTTAGTTCAACTCTTGTATTGATAGTAGTACAATGTGAGGCAGGCTCCTCAATGAAGCTAGGCTGTGTGCTTGCAGCTGGCCTAGAACCAATTCCCGTCTGTAGACTCATAAGCCAGGGCACAGAGATAAACTATATAATCTAATATTATCCCTGGACATTTCTCCTCATGGTAATAAACAGTATAATGGAGATTTGAGGCAAAATAGTCATGCCTAAAATGTCTGCTTCCTGGGAGGTTCATTAAACACTGTTTAGAAATGGAAAAATTATATGCTAACAAACTGGAAAACCTAGAGGCGATGTATAAATTCCTGGACAGATACAACCTACCAAGATTGAACAAGGAAGAAATAGAAAACCTGAACAGACCAATAATGAGTAATGAGACTGAATCAGTAATAAAAGTTCTCCCAAAAAAAATCCTTTGTTTTGATTCACTGATCCTTTATATTGATTTTTTTAGCCTCTGTTTCATTAGTTCTGCTCTGACCTTTATTATTTCTTTCCTTCTACTAATTTTGAGTTTGGTTTGTTCTTTTCTAGTTCCTTGAGGTGCTTCATTATGTTGTTTATTTTAAATCTTTCTACTTTTCTGATGTAGATGCTTATTGCTATAAACTCCCTCTTAGCACTGCTTTTCCTGTATCCCGTAGGTTTTGGTGTGTCATGTTTCCATTTTCATTAGTTTCAAGAATTTTTTATTTCCTTCTAAATTGCTTCACTGACTGAATGTTCATTCAGGAGCATGTTGTTTAAATTCTATTCATTTGTACAGTTTCCAAAGTTCCTCTTGTTATTGATTTCTAGTTTTATTCCATTATGGTCTGAGAAGATACTTAATATGTTTCAATTTTTAAAAATCTGTTGATAATTTTGTGGCCTAACATATGTTCTATCCTGTAGAATGTTCCATGTGCTGATGAGAAGAATGTGTGTTCTGCAGCTGTTGGATAGAATGTTCTGTAAATGTCTGTTAGGTACATTTGATCTAAAATATAGTTTAAATCAAATATTGCCATGTTGATTTTCTGTCTAGATAATCTGTCTAATGCTCATAGTGGGGTGCTGAAGTCCCCAGATATTTATCTCTCTGTTTAGATCTAGTAATATTTGCCTTATATATCTGAGTATTCCAGTGATGGGTACATATATATTTAGAATTATTATATCCTCTTATTGAATTGATCTCTTTATCATTATATAATATATAAATGTCTGTCTTTACTGCTTTTTACTTAAAATCTGTTTTATCTGATATGAGTATAGCTACTCCTGTTTGCTTTTGGTTTTCATTTCCATGGAATAACTTTTTCTATCCCTCCACTTCCAGTCTACATGTGTTTTCACAGGTGAAGCAAGTTTCTTGTATGCAATATCTAATTGTTTCATTTCTAAAATCCTTTGAACCATTCTATATCATTTAAGTGAGGAATTTAATCTGTTTACCTTCAAGATTATTATTGATAGGTGCAGACTTACTCCTTTCAACTTAGTGTTTTCTGATTTTTGTGTATATCCTTTGTTCCTTTTCTCTTTGTTATTTATTATTGCAGTTTGGTGGTTTTTTGTAGTGGTGGTTTTCTGTACTGGTAACATTTGAGTCTTTTCTCTTTGTCATTTGTGTGTTTGCTCTAATAGTGAGTTTTATAAATTGTCTGTTTTACAATTGTAGATTTCATCTTTTTGCTTTCAGATGTAGGATTCCTTTAAACATTTCATGTATGGCTGGTCTAGTGGTGATGAATTCCCTCAGTTTTTGTTTGTCTTGGAAAAAACTTTATTTATTCTTTATTTTTGAAGGATAGCTTTTCTAGGTATAGTATTCTTAGGTAGCAGTTTTTTCTTTCAGCATTTCAAATATATCATGGCAGTCTCTCCTACTCTGTAATGTTTCTGCTAAAAACAAAAATCCACTGTTAGTCTAATGAGTGTTCCCTGTTATGTTACTTGAAGCTTTTCTTTTGCTTTTTTTTTTTTTTTGAATTCTCTCTTTGGAATGGCCTTTTTTTTATATCAAATCTATTTGAAGATTTTTTGAGCTTCTTGTGTCTGTATGTCTATATCTCTTGCAAGATTTGGGAAAGTTTCATCTATTATTTTATTATATATGATCTCTATGCCTCTGCCCATGTTTTTTCCTTCTGGAACACCAGAAATTCAAAATTTGTTGGCTTTATGCTGTCCCATGTGTCACATAGTCTTTCTTCATTCTTTTTTCTTTTTTCTCTTCTCTTTGGTATGACTGGGTTATTTCAAAAGGACTGTCTTCAAGTTCAGTAATTGTTTCTTCTGCTTGATCCAGTCTGTTGAAGTTCTTGATTGTATTTTTTATTTCATTCCTTGAATTATTTCATTATAACATGTTAGCATGCACAGCCCTCTCACCATCTGATACCCTCTGCCACCTCGGGACTATGGAGAGAGTCCCCACCAGCAGGAAGGCTCACAGCAGATGTGGCCCCTTGATCTTGGACTTCTCAGCTTCCAGACTATAAAAAAATAACTTCTTTATCTTTATAAATTACCCAGTTCCAGGCTTTTATAAGCAACTCAAAATAGACTAAAACAGAGAATTTTGATCTTCCTGTACTGGGATATTTTTTATCTTTCCCCAGATTTGGAAAGTTCTCTGTTATTATTTCTTTTAATAAGATCCTTTGTCATTCTCTTTTCCTTCTTAAATTCCTATAACTTAAATATTTGCTGTTTTGATGCTGTCCTGTATGTTTTATTTATTCCTTTTTAATTTTTCTCTTCTGACTACATACAGTGATCTTCACTTATCTGTGGGGGATATTTTCCAAGCCCCCCAGTGAATGCCTACAACTGTGAATAGTATCAAACCCTATATACACTATTTTTTTCTTGTACATACATATCTATGATAAAGTTTAATTTATAAATTAGGCACAGTAAGAGATTAACAACTGATAAAAATAGAAAAATAATAATGTATACTATAATAAAAGTTATATGAATATGGTCTCTCATTTTATTGTACTCTATTCATGCTTCTTCCTGTGATGACATAACATGTTAAAATGCCTACGTGATGAGGTGATGTGAGGTTAATAACAAAGGCATTGTGACATAAGTAGAAAATTCCAGAAATAAACAATTCATGAGTTTCAAATTGCACACCATTCTAAGTAGCATGATAAAATCTCATGTTGTCATGCTCCATCCTGCCCAGATTGCTGTTAGTCACTTAGTAACCATCTCAGTTACCAGATTGACTGTAATGGTATCACAGTACTAGTGTTCAAGTGACCCCATTTTACTTAATAATGGATCCAAAGCACAAGAGTAGTGATATATATTTCCAGGCTGTAGTGAAATGCAAGAAACTGAAACTGTGGAAAGTTAAACTACAGATAAGGAGTAACTACTGTATTTTCAAATAACCTGTCTTCAAGTTTACGCGTTCTTCTGCTTGATCAATTCTGCAATTGATACTTTGTAAACAACTGCATTTTTTAATTTCAAGCATTGTATTTTTTAGCTCCATAATTTTTTTTTACAGTTTAATTCTGTTATATTTCTAAATTTGGTCTTTTATTATTTTTCCTGATTTCATTGAATTGTTTCTGTTTTTTTCTTGAAGTTAACTGAGATTCCTTAAAATAATCATTTTGAATTCTTTGTTGGGTACATTATAAATCTCCATTTCATTAGGGCTAGTTATTGGTGCTTTATATTGTTCCTTGTTCTATGTCTTGTTTCCCTGATTGTTCTTAATCCTTGTGCCCATGTGTTGGTGTCTATACATTTGGAGAAATTCTGGGGAGGCCATCTGGCATGGTGTATAGGTGGGCTTACTGCTGGAGTCCTCAGACAGTCTGGCCTGGTGCCTGAGTCAGCATGTGGGTGGGTCTGAAGCCTGTACCTACCTATAGGGACCATTCTGAATCCTGGATCTACAGGGGCTGACCTGTTGCTCTGGTGGGCCTTGAATCTGAATCTCTAGGGGCTGGCCAGGTGCTGGAATAGGCCTGGTTCCTGGGTCCACTAGGAGAGTCCTGGAGTTCATAGGTGTTATCTTGGTGTTGAGGCAGGCCTGGAGCCAAGTCCCTGGGGTAGGCCTGGGTCCTGGATCCAAAGAAACTGGCATGGAGCCCAAGCTGCAGGGGTGATCCTGGAGCCAAGGTCTGCAGGGTCCAGCCTGGCACTGGGATCTACTGAGGTGTCTCTGGACCTTGTGTCCATTGGAGTCAGCTTGGTGCTGGGGCAGGCATGGTGCCTGATTCCCTAAAGGTGTCCTAGAGGCTGGGTGTGGAGGTGCTGGCCTGAAGTCTAGGTCTATGAGGGCCAGCCTGGAACCTGAGTCCTTAGGGGCAGACCTGGAGCCTGGTTCTGCGGGGTCATCCCAGTGCTTGGATCTACTGGGATGGGCCTGGCCCCTGGATCTGTTGGAGCATGGGGTTGTAAGGGATGGTCTGGAGGATAGGGCCGCAGGTAATGGCTTAGCACGGGGCAGGCCTGAACCCATGTCCGATAGTGCCAGCCTGCTGCCTGAGGCCAGAGGTGCTGATCTGGCAGTTGGGTACCTAAAGCCTGAAGCTGTGAAGGCTGTCCTGGCTTTGGGCTTATTTGGAATCTGGGGAAGACCTGGATCTTGGGGCCACCAGGGCTGGCCTGGTGCTGGGCAGGCCTGGAACTTGTATCCTAATGGGCCAACCTAGAGACTGGGTCTGTGAGTACTGGTCTGATGATTAGGGGTGCAGGGGCTGGACTGGTGCTGGGGATATTGCTGAAGTCTAAGGCCAATTGCTCAAGCCTTAGTGATCACAATATCTTGATTTAGATTTTTCCCCTCTGATATATTACTTCAGTTTTGATACATATTTATTTATACTCCTTTACCTACTTTGGTATAGACCTAAGCAACTGAATAAAATTCCAAAGTGTGTTTATTTGTGCCTATATGTTCAACTTGCAGTTTGGTTCCCCTGTCTAGCCACAACGTTCATCTGTCTCTGTGATATCTAATTTAGATACATAATAGCCATGTGTAATCTCATCTGCTGATATAACACAACATGATTTTTCAAGTGATCAATTATATCAGTTTTTAATTGGTTTGTGTATGAGTCTTTTCCTTTCACTCTATCTTCAAAAATGGGAATATTTTAAAAATTACTTGAATGTATGATAATTTAAGCACATGAACATCATAGGGAACATAGAATAGAAAGGTAAAATTTCTCATAATTCCACATCCTAGCTGACACCTAGTTTTTTGTCTGTTTGTTTTAAAATTATAGCCATCCTAGTGGATGTTAAGTAGTATCTTAGTGTGGTTTTGATTTGCATTTCCTTAATGACTAATAATGTTGAGCATTTTTTCATGTGCTTATTGGACATTTGTACATTTTCTGTGGAGAAATGTCTGTTCAAATCCTTTGCCCAGTTTTACAGGATCTTTGATTTTAATTGTTTAGTCATAGCAGCTCTTTATACATATAATTTGAAAATATTTTCTCCTATTCTAAGGGTTGCTTTCTACTTTCTTGATAGTGTCCTTTTAAGCATAAAAGTTTTTAATATTGAAGAAATCAAATTATCCTTTTTCTTTTGTTACTTATGATTTTGGTGTCATAACTAATAAACCTTTGCCTAATACAAAAGCCATAAAGATTTACACCTGTTTTCTTCTAAGAGTTTTATTGTTTTTGTTCTTACATTTAGGTTTTTTAATCCTTTTTAATTTTTGTGTAAAATGTGATGTAAGGATCCATATTAACTCTTTTGCATATAATATCTATTATATTTGTTTTAGAATCATTTGTTTAAAAAACTTTAATCCTCATTGAATAATCTTGGCACCTTTATCAAAAATCAATTGATCATAGGGGTTTGGGTTTATTTTTGGACATTCTGTTCTACTTCATTGATCTATATGTCTGTCCTTATTCCAGTACCATACTGTCTTGATTAATACAGCTTTACAGAGGTTTTGGAATTGGGATGTGTGAGTATTACTTTCATCTTCTTTTAAGGATTTATTTTGGCTATTCTTGGTCCTATCCAATTACATATAAATTTTATAATCAACTTATCAATTTCTAAAAAAAAAGTCAGCTAAGATTCTGATAAAGATTGTACTGAATGTGAGGATTAGTTTGGGGAATGCTGCCATCTTAATAATGTTAAGTCTTCCAACCCATGAATATGGCATGGTTTTCTATTTATTTAGATTTTCTTTAATTTCTTTCAACAGTGCTTTGTAGTGTTCAGAGTGTAAGTTTTGTTGTTAAATTTATTCCTAAATGTTTTATTTATTTTGATGCTATCGTGAATGGAATTGTTTTCTTAATTTTACTTCTGGATTGTTCACTGCAAGTGTATAAAAACACAAGTGACTTGCATCCTGCAATCTTGCTGAAAGTTTTTTAGTACTCAGTTTTTTAGTGGGTTCCTGAGGATTTTCTAAATAGAATATAATATCATTTGCACACATATAATTTTACTTATTTCTTTTTCTTGCCTAACTGCTCTGGCTAGACATTTTAATACAACGTTGAACAGAAGTGGTAAGAGCAGATATCATGTATTGTTCCTGATCTAAGGGGGAAAGATTTCAGTCTTTCACTATTAGGTATGTTAACTGTGGGCCCAGTTTTCATAGATACTCTATCAGTTTGAGGAAGTTCCTTTCTAGTCCTAGTTTGTTGACTTTTATTTTTTTATCAAGAAAAGGTTTAGCATTTTATCAAGTACTTTTTCTGCATCTGTTGAGACCATCAAGTGATTCCTCTCCTGCCTCCTTTATTATATTAATGTGGTATACTACATTGGTAGATTTTTGTATGTTGAACCAACTTTGAATTCTTAGGATAAACCCACTTAGTCATAGTGTATATTCTTTTTTAAATAGTGCTGAATTCAGTTTGCTTGTATTTTGTTGAGCATTTTTGTGTCTACATTCATACGGGATATGGATCTGATTTGCTTTTCTTGAGATATATTTGTCTGATTTTGGTATCAGGATAATTCTGGTCTCTCAGAATGAGTAAAGAAGTGCTCCCTCTTCTATGTTTGGAATATTCTGTGAATGACTGGTGTTAACTCTTCCTTAAACATTTGGTAGAATCACTAGTAAAGTCATCTGGTACTTGACTTTTGTGGAAAATGTTTTGTTTCCTAATTCAATCTTTTTATTTATTAGAGATCTATTTAGATTTTCTATTTCTTCTTGAGTCAGTTTCACTAGTTTGTGTGTGTGCGCCTTTTAAGGAATTTTTCCCTTTCATCTAGGTTATCTAAGTTGTCTATAGTATTCCTTTTAACCCTTTTTACTTCTGTAATGTTGGTACTAATGTCCCCCATTTCATTCATGAGATCCGTAATTTGAGGTTTTTTTTTTTTTTTTTCAAAGAACCAACTTTTCATTGCATTAATTTTTTCTGCATTGTTTTTCTATTTTGTTTTATTTATTTCCACTATTATCTTTATTGTTTTCTCCCTCCTGCTTGTTTTGGGTTTAATTTACTCCATTTTCTAGCTTAGTAGGGTGTAAGTTTAGGCTATTATTTGAGGTCTTCCTTCTTTTTAAATGTAGGCATTTATAGCTAAAAATTTCCCTTTGGGCACTGCTTTTGCTACATGCCATAAGTTTGGCTTTGGTATGTTTTGTTTTCATTCACCTTAAAGTATTTTTAAATTTTTCCTTGTGATTTTTGTCTGATTCCTCAGTTATTTATGAGTGGTGTTGTTAAATTGCCATATATTTGTTAGTTTGTCAAATTTCTTCCTGGTATTGTTTTCTAATTCATTTCATGTGGTCAGATAATATACTTTGTATTATTTGAATGCTTTAAAATACATTAAGATTTGTTTTATGGCTTAACATATGGACTGTGATAGAGTATATCCTTTGTGTCCTTGAGAAGACTATGTATTCTGCTGTTGTTGGGTGAAGTGTTCTACAGATGTTTTTAGGTTTAGTCAGTTTATAGTATTGCTAAAGACTTCTATTTCCTTCCTGATCTTCTGTTTAGTTGTTCTATTATTGAATGTGGGATATTGCTGATATTTCTCTTGTCAATTCTATCAGTTTTGCTTCATGTATTTGGGGCTGTTATGTGCATATATGTCTAAAATTGCTATGTCTTTTTCATGGATTGACACTTTATCATCAGAAAATGTCCTTCTTTATCCTAGAAACACTTTTGTCTTGAAGTCTATTTTGTCTGATATTAGTGTAGCCACTGTAGCTCTTGGTTAGGGTTTGCATGGTATATCCTATTTCATTATTTTACCACCCCCACCTGGCTAGAGTACAGTGGCATCATCATAGCTCACTGCAACCTCAAACTCCTAGGCTCAAGGTAACCTCCTGCCTCAGCCTCCTGAGTAGCTGGGACCACAAGCATGTGCCACCATGCCCAGCTAATTTTTTCTATTTTTTTTTTTTCTTTTTTAGAAACAGGTTCTTGCTATGTTGTTTAGGCTGATCATGAACCATCATTTTACTTTCAACCTGTCTTTGAATTTTTACCTGTCTTTGAATCTGACATGTGTCTCTTGAAGAAAGCACATAGATGAACCATTTTTTTTTTAATGCATTCTACCAATCTCTGCCTTTTACTTGGAGAGTTCAATCCATTTACATTTAATGTAATTACTAATAAGGTAGAATTTGTTTCATTTTGTTTTCTCTGTGTCTTTTTTGTTCCTCAATTATTCCATAACTGTCTGCTTTTTTGTTAGATGTTTTCTAGTGTACAATTTTAATTCTGTTGTTTTTTTCTTTTACTATATATTTTTATTTCTTACTGATTGCCCTGGGGAATACTCTTAGCATCTTAATGTATAACAATCTAGTTTAAATTAATACCAGCTTAGTTTTAATACTATACAAAATTTTGCTCCTTTATATTTCTTTTCTCCATCCCAATTATGGTGTTTTTGTCATAACCTACATCTTTATACAGTGTGTGCCTATTAATGTACATTTATAATTATTGCAACATGCAGTTGTCTTTTACTGGCACTTTGAGTTACTCCAGTGCCTTTTCATTTCAGTCTGAAGCATTCCTTCTAGTATTTTTTAGGGTAGATCAGCTAGTAAAAACTGTTTTTATTTATCTTGGAATGTATTACTTTTTCTTTCATTTTTGAAGGATAGTTTTGCCACATATAGACTCGCTGGTTGATAGTTTTTTCCTGTAGCAGTTTGAACATGTCTATCACTGCATTCTGGCTTCTTCATAGTTTTCTTTTTCTTTTTATCTTTTTGAGACAGAGTCTTGCTCTGTCGCCCTGGACAGAGTGCAGTGATATCATCATAGCTCACTGCAACCTCAAACTCCTGGGCCCAAGTGATCCTGCCACCTCAGCCTCCCACATCACTAGGACTATGGGTGTGTACCATAGTGTCTGGCAAATTTTTCTATTTTTAACAGAGATGGAGTCTTGCTGTTGCTCAGGCTGGTCACAGGCTGAGCTCAAGCAATCCTCCCACCTTGGCCTCCCAGATTGCTAGGACTACAGTTGTGAGCCACTGCACCGAGACTGGCTTCCATAGTTTCTAATGAGAAATTGGTTGTTAATCTTATTGAGGATTGCCTATACATGACAAATTCTTCTCTCTGCGGCTGTCAAGATTTTCTTTGTTCTTGGTTTTAACAATTTGATTATGTGTTTTCCTGTAGGTCTCTTTGCATATATCCTATTCTGAATTTGTTGAGTTTCTTGGATTTGTAGATTCATATCTTTCATCAAATGTAGGATGTTTACAGCCATTGTATCTTCAAATATTTTTTCTGAACCTTTCTCTTTTCTCCTATTGTGACTCCTACAATGTGTGTGTTGGTTGGCTTGATGGTGTCCCAAAGGCCCTGTGGCTCTTCACTTTTTTCATTCTTTTTTCTTTCTGCTCCTTAGTCTGTTGGTTGTCAATTGACCTGTCTTCAAGATCACTGATTCATTCTTCTCTCTACTCAAATTTGCATCGAACCCCTTTAGTTCAATTTTTAATACAATAACTACAATTATTCAGTATACTTTTTCAGAATTTCTATTTCATTTCTTTTAAAACATCTTTCTTGATAGTCTCTATTTTATGAGGCATGGTTCTCATATTTTTAGTTCTTTAAACATAGTTCTTTGGACATATTTAACATAGCTGATTTAAAGTCTTTACCTTGTAAGTCTAACATCTGGTTGTTCTCAAAGACCATTTCTTTTGATTGCTTTTATTCCTGGGTTTGGCCATACTTGTTTCTTTCCACGTGTTATAATATTTTTGTTGAAAATTAGACATTTCAAATAATATAATCTGCCAACTCTGGAAATCAGATTCTCCACTATTCCTGGGTTTGTTGCTCTTTGTTTTAGTCATTGGTTAGTGATTTTTCTGAACTAATTTTGAAAAGTCCTTATTTTTTGTTGCAGATGGCCACTGAAGTCTCCACTCAATAGCATAATGGTCAATTAATGACTGGGACAGATATTTCCTTAAAAGAATAAATCTCCCAGTTCTTGTTGAGGAGCTCCGTGCATGTTAGGGCATGACATCCACACTCATCCAGGTAGTTTCCAATTCCTCCTTAGCCTTCACTTCCTGCTTGTGTAGAGCCTAAAAGTCAGTGCAAGGTGAGATTGTATATAGTAGATGAAATGAATGAATTCCTAAAATGATAAACTACTAAAATTGACTCAAGAATTATCAGAAAATCTAAATAGACCTATAATAAATATAGTTAGTAATCAAAACATTTCTCAGGTTTTGGTCATGTGCATAGCCCTACACATGTGTGTACCATCTCTTTCTAGATTTGAATTTTTTTCTATTCATGTCCTTACTTTTTCGTGTCCTGTCCAATAAAATCTTTGTCTATCTCAAGGTCATATTGTTTTCTAGTGGTTTTATGGATTCCTAGTTTGTGTTCCACTCTATGATTCATTTTGAATTAATTTTTGCATATTATGTAAGGATTGAGGCTCTTTTTTCCACATGGAAAACCAATTGTTTCCATACCATTTACTTAAAGATTTCCCCATTGAAAAGACTTTGTGTCTTGGTCAAAAATCAATTTACAGTATGTGTGTAGTACTATCTCTGGACTCTTTGCTCCAATAATCTATTATTTGTCTACTCTTATGCCAAAACCACAGTCTTGATTACTGTAGCTTTATAGCAAGCCACCTTTATCAAGACTGCCTTGTTTATTTTAAATCTTTTTCAGTCCCTTATACGTTTGAAAGCAGCTTATCAATTTGGAGAAACCCACTGGAATTTTGAGATAGTCTTGTTCAACTTGGGAAGAATGTTTTGTATTGTCTAGTCATGAATATGGTACCTTAATTTTTAAAAATGAATTTATACCTTAAGTTTTCAATGTTTTTCTTCTTTTGTTGTGAATACAACAAGAAAACTGCATATATACGCATATATATAAAACAGGTACCAAGGCCCAGTCAAGAAACAGAACCCTGTCAGCATCCCCTAAGTTCCTCATCTTGTTCCTGTCCTTAGTCATGACTTCGTTCTTCTCCAACTAGATGCAACCACTATCCTGACCTTTACAATAATTTTCTTGCTTGCTTTAAAAAAATAAGTGATAGGCCGGGCGCGGTGGCTCACATCTGTAATCCTAGCACTCTGGGAGGCCGAGGCGGGTGGATCGCTCGAGGTCAGGAGTTCGAGACCAGCCTGAGCAAGAGCGAGACCCCGTCTCTACTAAAAATAGAAAGACATTATATGGACAACTAAAAATCTATATAGAAAAAATTAGCCGGGCATAGTGGCGCATGCCTGTAGTCCCAGCTACTCGGGAGGCTGAGGCAGTAGGATAGCTTAAGCCGAGGAGTCTGAGCTTGCTGTGAGCTAAGCTGACGCCACGGCACTCACTCTAGCCTGGGCAACAAAGTGAGACTCTGTCTCAACAACAACAAAAAAAAATAAGTGATAAATGTGATTTAAAAAAAAACTTTATATGAATAGTCATATGGAATGTTTCTTTTACCCACATTCCTCAAGAATTTTTTCTGTATTTGTAATTCTTGATTAGCAGTTACATAATTCCAGCACACTGAATTTATCATTCCTACTGTCTTCTTTCAATGTTGCTGTTGAGAAGTGAGCTATCAGTTTAATCTTTTATCTTCAGCTCCTTTTAACACTCTTTTTCTATTGGTGTTCTACAGTTTAAGTATGATGTGGACTTTTTATTTATTTGGCTTTAAGGAAAATTTTTAATATTTTTTCCAACATTTTTAGTTGGGTCCAATAGAAGGGTTGGTCCTGCCGTGATTGGAAATGGGATTTAAAATTTTTTAAAAATGAGAATCTTACTTTATATACTGCTTTATATCCTACTCTAAAAAATGAAATTATGAGTTTTTTTAATTATTAATTCTTCTATTTTTATGAGTCTATATTCCACTGTAGGAAAGCACCAATTTACTCAAATCTACTCTTCCATGATGAAATTGTTTGTGATTTTCTACTATAATAAATGCTACACAAGATGCTTTAATTTTTTTCACATGGAATAATTGCTATTAAGACTCATATCAAATCAGACACTAATTAGATCTGTCCTCAGTTATAAACAAGAACTAACTGGTGATTATTTTTGCTCCAAGGGACCTTGGTAGATGATAAGACTACACATTTTACTTGAAAATAAAACCAATCCCATTTATTCACCTCCCTTCCAGTATTCTCTCAACAATTATGTCTGGTGAGATCACCCACAATTTAAAAAATATAAGAACACAAAAATAACACGACAGAGGGCCATTTCAGCTCAGTTAGCTTCCTTACACAGAAAGCAAACCTTTCGTTAATCATGCTGTAATTACCGTGAGGAGTATATGAGGAACTTAACACAAGAGATAATTTGGGTATCTTCAGAGTATTACAATACTAAAAGAATTCAGAAATATTCTGTCTGCTGCTCATATCATTAAGAAGAGGTAAGGGAATCAGAATCCTGGCAGCCATGATTACACAGAATCTTTCTGTGAAATACAGGACACTGCAAATTATTGCTTTCTGTTAGAGCTCAGGTGGCAAGCAGCCCTTCCACTTCTATTGTAACACAAGACACATATAATAATACTATACTTCTCATAAAAAGGCACACTGTAACAAAGTTAATGCTTAATATGGCCATTTTGAAGTGAGTTACTAGCAGACAGGAGGTACGCTATCTTTTCAAAAGTACCCTTTCCTCTTCTTTTACATGCTTCCAACATGAGGAAAATGGTGATATCTGCTAAACGTAGCCAATGACAAAAGGGTTACCATATTTAATAAATTTAATTGATTAGTGTATCACCCCTGTATCTATTATTATTGCTAATCTTTCATTTCAAGAAGCATGCTATTAGCAAAGCAATTTCCCAGGGAAGCACTTTGCTAATATAGATTTTTGTTAAACTTCTTATATAATTTGCTTACTAATTCAAATTGAGACTGTCTTGAAGTTAGCTAGTTTCCTTCCGTAGGTATCAGTGCATAACCATTACTGCAATCTTAAACATTGTGGTACTTTAACATGATGCAAAATAAATTCCATAGTCTGTTTCCTAAGTTATTTAAAATATCACCCTAAATAGTCTTGGGACAAAATAATAAAGGCCTTTCCCACAAAGTACTTTTTAAATATTTAAAATCTGAGTAAAAACGTATCCACTTCACCAAATACTTTTCAAAGTCTATGTATTATACTGTTTAAGCAACTGCTGTATTTGACTTTTAACATACAGAAGGCTCAAGATTGAGAAAATATGGGATGTAACACTAGAATAACTTAGTAATTCCCTGTTTTCTATCTTCATTTGAAATATATGGGAAAAAGCACCTCTGGTCATATAACTTTCATAAGTCAATTAGTCACTGTTAACACAATCTGAAGATAACTGCAACAATTTCTCTAATTTGTTTTTGACATTTTTTTATACCCTAGAGACAGTGAAATTTTTTATTACTTCTATAAATGTAGGTAGCAAAATTATTAGTTTCACTTAAACACCTCATATCCACTCCCCCCATCAAAACAAATAAAAAGAACAGTTTGGTAGACTGGAGTTGAGTTTAAACTACCACCACAAGCACAAACAAAATTACACTTAACGCTCATTTTAGGACATGAAAAGTTTACTTAGAAATTGCAAACATTTAGCAAAGATAAGACAGATGCTATTTTCCATATTCTACAGAAATACAATAATTTATAGCTGGCTTGATACATGGTCACATGATATTATAAAAACAAATCTAATGGAAAGAAGAACATTTCATTCTACTTTTCTGCCACTTATCACAATTTAATAAGTACCGGTAAGTACTGGAAGACAGCTGCATAGGAAGATTAGAATCCTAGGGCTGTTGTTAATATACATTATTATATTGTAAGAATAATATAAAAAGAAAATAGGTAAGATATACAATTAACATGCAATTTAAGCTATTATTTTGAGGAAACAGGACATAATTTAGTGAACACAACTGAAAAATGTGTTGCCAATAATGTGTTGTTTGTTATAATCAGCATATCATGGTATTTTACATGGCATGGAATTGCTTCCTCCTTAAATAATGCTTGGCAAATTGGAACGGGTTGATCCTATCTCTAGAGCGTATTTAAAATGAAGATGAAGGAAAGTAAGTGGGTAATTCTACTAGATGCTTTTCTAAATATTCTAAATAATTTTTAAAGTACCATAATTTCAAGCCTGTATCACCATCTCTGAATTTAAAATAAAGTCATACTTTGTACTCTATGAATCTGTACTGTCCAATATAGTAGCCCTTAGCCACATGTGGCTATTGAGCACTAAAATTTGGCCAGTCAGAATTGAGATGTGCTGTGAGTGCAAAATACACTGAAATTTTCAAGACTTAGTATAGGAGAAAAAAGAAGGTAAGATGTATCATTAAAAATTTTTTATGTTGATTACATTACATGTTGAAATAATATTCTTAATATATTGGGTTAGATAAAATATATCATTAAAGCTAATTTCACCTGTTTCTTTTTTTAATGTTAATGTGGCTACTAGAAAATTAAAAATTACTTTGTGGTTCACATTACATTTCTACAGAACAGTATGTATACAGATAATCTATAGTCATTATATTAGCCTTAGAATTTACCACCATACTTTAAGCACTCTGGGATACTAACTCCCAGAACACCATAAGTAGAACATTCTGCACGTAACTTACTGTAAAACTTATTCTTATCCCTCTGTAAGGTATACATTTTAAGTGTAAAAAAGAATTCACAAAATAGTTAATGCTTAAAAAATGTCAATTAATATATGGTAAGAAGTAAAAGAACTTCAATGCAGACTGCTATGCTGGGGGGAAAATAGACTAAGAAACAACGGTGCAATCAGACTGAAGACAATTAGTACCTTCAGTAAAACTAGTTAGCCAAGTTTATCTTTAAAATTAGTTCAGGATCTGACCCTTGCACCACCGATCATATATGTAACTTGTCCATTTAAACATAAACTATAAGAAAATCTTTAAAATAATATTGATGGCAACTTACTTAAATCTTCAAGCAATGTACAATTAACAGGCATGGTGAATTCTAATAGCAGAATATAGTATCTGAGAACTTTTCCTTAAATTTAAAGTCTCTCTGCATTAAATTAAGCAACTGACTAGTGGCCAAGAAACTTGAGTTTTAAAAAAAAATTAGAAGCAATTAAAAAAATCATTTTGACCTTTTATCTTTTTCTCTGTGTCCATTTTTTTAGGTTTTGTAGTAGAGTATATAAATATTTGGCATACTTATAATACCTCATCTTTTATTTTTTCCAACTCAAAAACAGTACGTTAACCTAGTACACATTCCCTTATTCTCCTAGGAACAATAGACACTGAAATACAATACTGAGTGTTCACCTCAGTCAGCAGCCAGCATCACAGTCATGCATCAAGAACCTCGCCAGGAGGCAACGTCTACTTGTAGTACATACTCTGTTCCTCACAGCTCAGGCAGGAATGCTGGTGTTTTTTGAAACCATTTTATCTTTTTACATTAGGTAAACTCTGTCAAAAATGCTCTGAAAGCCACAAATTAACTGATGCTGAAACTACTATATCATTCATAAGAACTTCTCCCTCATGTCAAAGATATATTGAGAAAACAAGTAGAAGTCATTTAATGAAACTTCATATTTTATCTTTACCACTTTTAAGATAACGGAAAACTACTAAGATTCAAGGAGAAATAAAAAGAACCTAAACCAGACAGTACTGGATATACTAATACGGAAACTGATTGCAGAAGACTACAGTACTTCTCTCCAGAGTTCAGCCGCCTATGAAGACATTTCATCACATTTATTAATGTGCCTTGCACAAGAAGAGACTACTTAAACTTTTCACATCTCCTATCTTCGGACCACGTTCTATATAAATATTTTTATTACATGTTACTACCTCCAGCCTAAATAAGCCTAATAATTCATGTCAAATATTTTTAATTTCACACATATATTACTCTACAAATATACTCCTCAGTGAAAAGATGACAGCAGTCTTTCTGAAAGCTGTTAGTTTGATGTTAGATCAATCACTAAGTATTTATTGTGCACCTACTATGACTGCACTCAGTCTACAACCATTCTTTAACCAATAAGAAAAAATACCTGCTCCAAATGCAAGATAATATTTGTAAAGGAGGACAATATATGAGCATTTATAACAGAATGCTGTTTGAATCAACTTGTGGATGTGTAAAATTGTACATCCCTATGACATTAAAAAAATCCTCAAATTTATTACCCATTACCTTGTAAAGATAAACAACTAAAATATGCTGCATAGTATTTTGAGGAAAGTGATTGCCATACATAAAATTAAGGCTGATTCTCGAAATGTACAGAAGAAAAGCCAGAATGTCATGGTTTATAAACCATCAAAGACTTAATATAAACAGTTTACACAAATATCTGGTTAATTGAGGCAAATGGGCACTTGTGTTAGGTTTCCAACTTTGCTGTAAACTGCCTTAAACAGCAACATTTTTAGCAAATATGAAAATAAAAATCCTTTGTAAATTTCACTTGCAATGTTGTACAATTGTGTATCTTTGTCTTGTACATTTGAACTTATGTATTTTATGCAAAATGGTAGATTTTTCCCAAAGCTGAGAATGTGGATAATGATGATGATAGCAAACAAGCTAGTTTTACCTTTCGAGCCTTTATCCATTATGACGAGGTGAATCCCTACAAGATGCAAGGCATTATGCAATGCGTTGAATATGTATGGCATCTGCATATAGAACACTCTCAGAAAAACTCGGGTCTTAGGAAACAAAATAGTTGTCAACTTGAAAACCAACGGTAATCATTTTCCTCAATAGTATAATATTTCTAAAAATTGAGAATGATGTCAACTAAAACAAAATACAATCATCCCCACCTCTGCCAAACATGGAAATATAATACAGAAATAATTTCTATAGAAGACACATATAAGAGAATGTTGATAACAGAGCCATAGGAACCGAAGCAGCGAGATAAACGAGGCAGTCACAGAGCATCTACTAGCTACTGTACTAGTGGTGATTTATAAAAAATACTATCTATACTAAAATTTTAAGAACTAATAATATAGTTAGCATATTTTTGCCTTTTCTTTTTTGCCACTGAATATAAAATTTTGTCCTAAATTTACTACATCTTCTATACCCTGAGGAACAATAACAGACTAATAAAAGAAATGTCAGGGTTAGCTTTGTGGACCATATTATTGTCCAGAAAGCACAAACTATATATAGCTAATAATCTTGGAAGCACAAAGTTTCATCAGCAGACTAAGCTACTGCCCTATATATTTTTAGCAAAGAGTTTGGTTTTACAGTGTTAACATGGCCTGGTGAGAGCAGAGAAGTCAAAGTTGGGAGCCTGAGGTTTCCCCTCCCACCACAGATCCACAACTGACACACTGGTTTTCTGTCTCCACTATGAATATGGCATATTGGTGCCCTTTAGGAACATATTATCCAACAGTTCTCTGTAAAGCACTTTGGAATCTTTAGTTATATATTTTTATGAAATTACAATGAATATTTGCTGTCTTGAAGTATGGAATTCCTGTCTCTCTCCTCTCCAAACACAAATATATAAAATAACACATTTAAAATTTTATCTATTTACTTTTCTTCCAAGAGCTAAAAGAAAACAATTCCTATTTTTCCCACTTTCAACTATCTTATATTAGGCCTGATTTGGGAAGGAAGGAAGGTCCTTAAAGTAAGGCAAAGGACTCATTTAGGACAACTATCTGGCCTTTATTTTAGGGTGGAGTGCTACTGTTTCCTTTTGAACACAGTTTTCAGGCTGATCTTTAATTGTACACATACTGCCCTCTAAGTGGGATGCTTTCCAATCCACAAAATGTTAGTTGTCAGAAAAAAAGAACTAATTCTTGGTGGGATGCTTAAAAATGATAACTAATGAAACATAAATCAAAGCATCCTGCCTACTTATATTAATATCAGTATCTCACCAAAGGATAAAACACCTCATGGGGCCATGTCTAGCAACAGGAATAAAAAAACAATGGGCCACAATCAACAAGTGTTTGATAAAACTTCCGTCCTCTGTTTTCTACTCAAATATTACACTTAAATATAATCTTGCTCCCAAAAACCGTAAGAAAGGCACTCAAATTAACACAGTGTGTATAGTTATTCCTTAAAAAAAACTGGGTGATGGTAAGTAGACTTCTTGGGGTTGATTTTTCTTGCTCATTGCCTTCATGACACTGAATTTGCCTAAACTTTCCCGTACCTCCACACACTTTTCCATTAAATAGAAGCTCACTACAGAGCATACCTAAATGTGGGGAGGTAGTAGCACATAAAGTGCTAGGGTTTGCACAGTTCTATTTGAGAAATTTATTCAAAAGACAAAAGGTTCAGTTGTTATAATGCGGTTCAAAATTTCTCGCATACTTTAAATATCTTAAAAGTTTTAAAACATATCTTTCTAGTAAGAAATTACCAGTAAGCTTAAAATGGCTTTATGCAAAGAAAAAAAAAAAAGGATCATATGTTACTTCCTTTTACAACTAAATCTTTATCTTCTATAGTTCAGAGGAACAAAGGTAGAGATTAGATGTTATACAGTAGGTGGTAGTTGCACTCCTAATCAGATACCATCTGTGCTATGTAAGATAAAATTAGACAATTTGTTCACCACAATTAAGAGTTCTTTTTATACACACACCCACACAGACACATGTCTGTGTGACCCAACATGCATAAATTGGCATGACTTGAACATATCAACATATCTAAATGACAAAATCTATCATATACACTTTCCTACAAACGGCTGCATAAAAATAAAAAAACTTTTATTTCCATATCACATGTCACATAAGTCCTTATTTGAAGACTTAAGTGGCTTTTAGTGATAACTTGTACACATTTAATCCTATTAATAATTAAGGTAGCCTTTAATTTAAATTACACACATACCATAGGAATAAGAAATATAACAGAAGGTATGGGCCCAGAGTTTCTAGAGAGGTAAAAAAATGTAAAATCTAGGAAAGAAAAAGAGGACACCAATATGTATCAAATGCTTAAGCTTAAAAAACTGACTCATACAGGTTTAAGAAATATCTAAAAGATCCACAGTTCAAGTTGGGAGGCAAAAAGGAGAAGCATAAAATGACTATCCATGTATACAGATCAACAAGTCACTGAAATCAAAGAATTTCTTCAGATGACCAAAAGTGGCAAGATCTGTTCTCTAATATAAATGAACAGAAAGTAGTGTTCTTAATGCAAGTGGGTTCCATTAGCTCTATGGATTTTTAATACACATTAAAGTACAGTTAATTGATAATTATAGAGCTGCATGTCTTGGCCAAGATTTAACAAGTTTAACAAAGGTAATTAAATGAAGAAAAAAAAATCTAAAGGAACTTACTCTAAATGCAATAGCTCTCCACAAGTATTACGAAACTAGAAAGCATCATTAGTTCACAATCCATTGCACTAATCCATCAATTTCTCAATCATCACTCACTCTACCTATCACTCACGACCAATCTTTCTCTTCTTCAAACAGTTAATCATTCATTAACTTAATAAATATTTAATGAGTCCTCACAATGTGCAAGGCACAAGTAGAATCTGGAAACACCATATTACCAAAATAGGTATACTAAAAAAAAAAAAAGTGGGGCAAGGCTGGTGGTGGAGACAGAGATCTTACTGTTTTTTGCTTGTCAGTAGTAGTATTAATCCACAGGATGGTACAATGACTTGCTATTCTTCCAGTGAAAGTTTAATGAAATGTGTTTTAATGTAAGCAACTAGGTATTTATAGAAAAATAAGTGAAAACTAACAAGCCCCTGAAAATAGACAAAGTCTTTCCACTGCATGAACTCAGTCAAAGATATTATCATGCTACAGCCTGTGAATTTAAATGGTGACCACTTAGGAACAAAAACTTAACCATATAGGGTAATACTAGGATTTTCTGTGAATGAACACTTAAAAAATGCAAATTTTAGAAATAAAATAGCACACAAAAGTCACGTACTAACAGTATCCTTTGGATATTTGTATTTTCACTCCCTACTTAAAACTTTATTAGGAAGACAAGAGACCAAGATATATTAAAGGACTGCATGGCTTCAGAAAGGGGTAGCTTAAAAGCCTTAGAAGATACGAAGATAGTTAATACCAAAGATGGGCAAGACATTCAGTGGAAGGTATAAAAAGACATGGAGCTCTATGAAAATGTAGCTAATTCACAGGGTATTGTCTATATTCGTGTACTGATACTTTCTCATATCAAAGTAAGAAGCCTTACCACTTAGGATACTAAAAATGATGCTTGGAAAAAAGGTAATACTGAGCGAGGCCAGAATTTGGCAACATGTATTAGCGGAATGAGTTGAATCTCCCATGTCTTCTTTGTGTAGTTTCCCACCAACTCCTGCAGGAGCTAAAAGTCATAAACTAATGGTTTTATTCATAGAGGTCTAGGTAGACCTTGAGGTATTTGATTCAAAATATGATTTGTACACAAAGGAACATGGAATCTATGTTCATAGTGGCAATTATTTTCTCACCTAAATACTATAAAAGCTATAAAAGGGTAATCTCTTTGTCCCAAGAGAGAAGAGCAAGTTCTGTTTACTAGGGCCAAGCAAAGGACCTCCTCCTCCTTATGACAATGCACCTAACTCAAGTCCAGGCTTTTCATAATAGTGACATAGAAGAGGTTTGCCTTTCCTTACATCTTTCTCCCCACTTTACAGATTACCTAGCAAATAAAAGGGAGAACAGGGAAAGCATGGTGGTCACACTTATTTCTGCCACTATTACATTCTGCACACGAACAGGACAACAGACAGCTTACATCATTAGAGGAACTTTTAGAGGGGCAGCTCTTGTTCTTATTTCCCCTGTGTGTATGTTTTAGAGGGGGTATGAAATTATTGCAAATAGGGAGAATATCTTCAGGATGCATCCCTGAAATAAGATAGGAAAAATATACAAAAGGGAAAGTGACAAAAAATAGAGAATGGATTGGCAAAATAAATAGGAAGATATGTGGAAAGAAGAAACAAAGACCATTTACAAAGGGGGAAACAATAAGAAAGTAGACTTACTTGGCCCTTTCCCCACCCCCACCTCACAGACCTGAAAAACTCAGCCCTTGTTATTAAAAAGATAAGATACGGCTATATTATGGATACTTTGGTACCTCATCCCTGATAAGTTCAGTATCAAAGTGTTATGTTTTGAAAATAAAGACTGAAGAACTAATCTTCAAAACTATTCTTTCCCCCTGGCTTTTGCCAGTAAACTTTTTAATAGTCACTTTAAAATAATTTTGTAGTTTATCTAGTATATCCTCAATAATTTAAATTTTTAAAGAGAAAGATTTTTATGGATACATTTCTATGTATATTTCTCCCATTTTTTTTCATAAGTAAATTTAAAAGGGAAATAGTAATAACTAAAAATGGCATTCCAGGTTTTTTTAAAAAATCAATTTTATAAGGGCTGACAAGTGTTTTGGCATATACCAAATTTGAGGTAAAAACAATCTATCAAAACTAGTAATAAAAATAATTTTTTAGTGCTGTAATTACATAAACACTTAAATTATTTTAAAATAACCATTTAAAAAATGGATTACATTGGAAGTATTTTTTCATATAAATGCCAATACTTCTGACTTTGGTTATGTTAGTCTATAACTTGAGTAGAACACGCTAGAGAAGAGAATTGGTTTGTAGTTTGACATATCCATCCATCTAGCCATTTGATTCTCAAACAATTACATTAAGTCATTCTGTATTTGTATTAATGTTCTTTAGCTGAATTATAACATAAATTTTTAATTTTTTAAAAAATTTGCCTGCGCAGCAATTGCAATGAGGTGGGTGGAGGTGTGTGCGAACCAATTAGGAGAACCAAATGAGAAGCCTCATCTATAGAAATATAAAGAATGAGAAGTTAAAAAGAAAATTTAAGACTCACTGTTTAGCAGGAAAGAACTATACAATTATTTTAGCCCCAAAAGAATGCCAGTTCTTACAAAATAAATAAAATGAAAGATTTACGATGGACTTTTAACCTAAAGATGAAGAAAACATGGTTAGTCAATAATAGTAAACAGTTCATGCAATGTAAGGAAAGCAATATTGCACTAAAAGGAGAACTCTGTAAGACTAATCCACCTTTCATTGACTCAAAGTAACCAGCCATTTCCTGTATGCATTTGCAAACCTGGCTTGCTCTACGTTCCGGCAAGTGGACAACACTTGATCAATGAACCTGTGTTCCATTTCTAGGCCTAGGGAGTCTGGAGCTGGGGTCCGCTTCAGGCGTTTGGTTTCCTGGGAATAGCCTTTCTTGCTTGAGTCATTCAGTCCATCCACTTCCATTGCCTGAGATAGTTGGGGGCCTGCTGGAATAAGGTGCAAGTCACTCACAGTCCCCCTAGGGCTGTCCGCAGGTGACAACTGGGTCATGCTGTGAGGAAACCTACCATTTAAATGATGCTGAAGGTAGAAAACATGTCGCCTGTGATGGGGGAGAAGGAAGAAGAGAATAATGAAAATCACATTACAGAGTTAAGCGTTTCAGGAGAAATAAAAAAACAGTTGGTAATTTCAAAACATACAGCACTCGGTTCACTGCCCACTTCATAACCCAGAGTTATCTAGGGGAAGGAAGATAAACAGTTGAGATGAAGTCACTAACTATAACATGAAACTAGAAATAGGTCTTAGCCCAATTTCTGCTATAAATTATAATTCAAAACAGAACCAAAAATTAACCTCACTGATATCTTAGAAGACAAGTGATTCAGAAATAAGGGATTAAATATTTCTTTTAGAGGCTTATTCCGTGGCCTTTATCCAATACTTTCTTTCATAAGAATAACAGATCTGCTGCAATTGGTCTCATTATCTAGAAACCAACTGAGCTGTCTCTTAAATCCATCGCTATAGTTTTGAATATCCACATGCACTGGAGATGTGCTGGGCTCTGAGCAAAGCATGTAAAAAGACACAGTTCCTGTTCTCCCTCTAAGGAGATCAATTCTTCTGCCCTTAAAATCACCTGGAACTGTTTGTTAAAAATGAAGATACATGTGCCTAATCTCCAAAAATGCTGTGGTGGAAACAGCAATAGAATTAGAAGTGGAGCCTGAAGATGTGACTGAATTGGTGTAATCTCATGATAAAACTTGAAAGGATGAGGAGTTGTTTCTTATGGATGAGATGGAATCTACTCTTAGTGAAGATGCTATGAACGTTGTTGAAACTACAACAAAGGATTTAGAATATTAGATAAATTTGGTTAATCTGGCAGCGTTTGACAGGACTGACTCCAATTTTGAAAGAAGTTCCACTGTGGGCCAAAATGTTATTAAACAACATTGAGTGCTAGAGAAATCTCTCATGAAAGGAACAGTCTATTGATGAGGCAAACTTCATTGCTGTCTTATATTAAGAAATCGCCACAGCCACCCCAACCTTCTACAACCACCACTCTGATCAGTCAGCAGCCACCAACATCAAGGCAAGATTCTCCACAAGCAAAAAGACTGACTCACTGATGGCTCAGAGAATTGTCAGCATTTTTTATTAATAAAATATTTTTTAATTAAAGTAAGTATATGTTTTTAGAGATCATGGTATTGCACACTTAATAGGCTACAATATAGCATAAATATAACTTTTATATGTACTTGGAAATCAAAAAAATTATGTGACTCGCTTTATTGTGATATTCACTTTATTGCAGTGGTCTAGTACTGAACCTGTAATATCTTTGAGGTATGGCTGAAGCAACAAAAGTCTGTAACAACAAAACCTAAGTTAAGATCTATCTTCTCTCCTGCAAATGTGAAATAAGAATGTCTTGGTTTTAAGAGAAAAAGAGAATTCTCTACTTATGAAAGTGCCAAGGAGGGGAGATGGTCTTCTGTCTTCTGAATATATTTAACATGGGATAACAGCTGACCAGGTTTCCTCAAATAGGCTACAAGAAAGACTAGACTGGAGAAAGGGAGAAAATCTTAATAACTTCAGAAATAGACAAATTTTTAAAAATGCCTGCCTCTTGCCTAGCAGAGGTAAGTCTTTTGTTTATAAATAGAATCTTACGATATTTATGAAGGTGGAGATGTCTCCAAATAAAGGAAGCTTTGAAATAAATGAAACAAGCAAGGGGTTCATATACCTCAACTTCATTCTAGTATGAAATTTGCTTTACTGTCAAATGTACTCAAAACTCAGGTTAATAGATGGCTTACCTTCTGTCATTCCTTCCTACCAGTCTTTCCCTGCTCCCAAGAAGAAATTCTCTTATACTTTAGATAATCAAAAAGTATCAAGATATTATACATAAAGTAAGTTAATTTGCAGACCATCAGGGTCTGAAAAATGATAAAGCTTACCTTGTTCTTGGGGTTTAATCAATAGTCTCAATACTGTGCACGAAAATTATGTTAGGGTTTTTTCTTTTGTTTTAAAAACCAGAAGGCAGCACTTCATCCTAGGTATGCTAAATAGAAGGATTCCCAAGAAGGGGGTCCAGAAACTTTTGTTACTATTTTATTTTGCTTGTTTTTATTTTGTTTTGGAAGTAATATAGGTAATTCTGTTACACAGTCATGGTTGCACATCACTATCCTAAGCTATAGGCAGAGATCTGCATGAGGAATCTCATATTGATGATGATGATGATATGGTTAACACAAACAAACCCTCTCACACTCATTCAGTCAAAGTTCCACCATGAGATGACCATGTTTACTCAAGCAGGCAAGAATTAGGTGTAATACCTCCTGCAGCTCTCATAAGGACATGTGGTTTTATGCAGAAAATGGGTTTTCTCTTCTCTTACCTATGACACCAAAGGGTTTCATGTCCTGGGTAGGAATCGATAAGATCAGTGCTGAACTCAACTTCTTCTTCTAGAAGATGAGGAAGATTTATCCTTGGTTCCTCTGTTGAAGCTGCTGCTTCTTCATCTTTTGGAAGAACTGGGGATGGCTCGCTTCTCAAAGGGTTTTGCTCCAACACAGAACTGTCTGTCACAGTTTGGCTAATCAAAGACTTTAACAAAAACTGGCGGTAGTGAAATCCACTGTGGTCTGAAACGTGTATGGACGCCCAATGTTTAGTAGAAGATAGTTCATCAAGAAGAATCTTGTAGGAAGAAAAAGGGAAGTGAGAAGAGGAATTCCCAAAAATTTTTCTTTTTCCACTAATGCTTCTGATTTCTTTTGGTTTGTTCTTTGTTTTGCTGACAATACCATTCTTACCAATATTTTGTATATAATGTCCAGCACAGCGCCGTTACTTAGTAGAAGCTTAAGACATGCCAGTTTCCCCTTTCCCTCATAAAGTGATAGTTAAACAAAACAAAACAAAACAACAGAACAAAATTTAAGGACCTATCATTCTTTCCCTGGACCTTGACAAATCACATTCTGATTGGTACACACATAGAAAATTCAAATTCTTCACTAATAAGTTTCATGAGGGCAGAGACCAGGTCTGTCTTTTTCACTACTTAATTTTAGGGGGTTAGCACAAAAACATGATGCGTGAATAATAGGATTTTTCAAGAGCTCATGATTTTCACTATTCATCTCAAACTTAACATCAATGATAAATGAGTTTTTTAAACAAAAGAAATAAAATTCAGCAGTAAATTGTTTAAATCTTTGTACTACCAATCCTGTAAATAAAAGAAATTCAAATGAAATTATTTTTAAAAGCAGCATTTATGGAAAAAATTATCTGGCAGTGTCTTGGACAGGTAGCAAATATACATCAGTTTTGATCAGTGAAAGGTATATTGAGGGCCTACCACATTCCACCAGAGGATTTTCAGACCAGCTAAGGAAAAAAAGACACACTTGTGAACAGTGAATAATATACACAGTGTAATGCCAAATGACACCTTTACCTGCTTGTCAAGGGTCCCAGGCAAATGCCATTTCTTATACCCCTTTACTTCCCTAGAAAAAATCTTTCCTGGTTCTGCAACTCCAACACTTGTATACATAACATATTAAAGAATTTTCTGTGCATCGGTTCGTTCCCACTAAACTCTGCAGGTGCTTTAAGATATTTAGTTATTCCTAATTGATGTTTCAATCCCCTATACCTACTGACATCAGAGTGGATACATAAATATTTTATGAACAGATGAATGAACAATGTAATAGAAGAGATGACTAGTACAAAGGAATAAGGTTACTTCCAGACAGGATGGTCAAATTATATTAGTTGTATCAGTGGAATGTTTTAAATATCTCCTTTACGTTCTAATGAGTTTATTCATAGCCATCTAAATTTATTCTAGAGGCTATAGCTGTCCAGTCTCTGAGAAATAAAAAACGAGATCATTTATTTGAGTTTAAAAGATGAGCAATGTTAAAGTACCAGATAAAACCTCTACCTGAAAAAAAAATTCTCTTAATGTTATTACTGTTTTGAAGACTTAACCTGTAGGACATTTAGGCTATTAATACAGCAGCTTTTTAACTTTGGTATGGCTTCTTAATATGGACTGAAAAGAGGACTCCATTTGTTTACAATGAACTTATATAACATAAAAAAAACCTTCAGATTATTACAGAGTATTTCTATGTACAAAAATTGTAATTCATTGTTTAATTTTACACACATGAAAGTTATTCAACAAAATCAACTTAATGTCTTAAAAAAATTCTTAAGACTTTTTTAGAGAAAAATCCACTACATTCTTTTCCCTAAGATATAAACATGCATATTAAACCAAAGAGGAAACTTTAACAGGAATCTAGGACATTTTCTTATTAAAATAAAAAGGTATATAAATAAAGGCAATGATTTAAACAAAAAAACAACAACTACTTTTAAGCAATCTATATGGCTTAGGCTGAGTGTGGTGGCTCACGCCTGTAATCCCAGCATGTTGGGAGGCCGAGGTGGGAGGACTGCTTGAGCCCAGGAAATGGAGGTTACAGTGAGCTATGATCAGACCACTCACTGCACTTCAGCCTGGGCGACACAGTGAGACCTGGTCTCTAAAAACAATAATGATGATGATGATAATAAAAAAATAGAAAATTAAAGATATGGCTTAACTGTAAGGTACTGAGAGAATGAATGAACTTTATATGACATACCTGAAATGTCCTTATTCTTTTCCAATTTCCATATAAAAAATGAGTGAATAAATAAACTATAAGAAAACTATAATCAGGGTTATGAAACAAGAGGAATAACAGGTTGAAAACGAAAGGCTACTAAAAATGTACATGCCATCAGTCTTGTAAATTTTTAAAAATAACATTTGATTTTCCTTCTGATTTTTATCACTTCTAAAAGTGATCATTATAGAAAATTTCAATAATATAGAAAAATATAAAAAACGCAAACAAAAATCACCTATGATTCTATTGGCCAGAGATCATTATTCTAACATTCTGACATAAAACCAATCTTTTGGATATTTTTTTTGTGACTACACATGCACATAGTTTATTTTTAACACAAACTTGGGATACTCTTTTATACTGATTTTATTCCACTTAAGTTATTATCATATTCCTATGGCATTAAATATTATTCTATAATATAATTTTTAACTCTTGTATAATATTTCGCCCTCAATATTACCATATTTTAACCATTCCTCTATTTGTTTCTACTCTTGTATACATAACACTCTTATATATAAATCTATGTGCTATCTATTTATTTAGGAGAAATTTCTAGAAGAATACTTGCTGAAGCAGAGAAAAACTATGTTTGGTTCTTGATATGTACTGCCAAAGTGCCCTCTGGAAAGGTTGTATAATTTATACTCCTACTGGAAGTACATGTTAATGCCTATTTCCTAAATTAAATTCTTCATTAATACTTTAATCTTCACTAATGCAATAAATAGAAAATCACATTTCAATTTATATTTCGTTAATCATTAAGCCTAAATATTTTTTTCTTATATGATTGTTTTTCCTTTGTTTCTTCATTTATGAATTGCCTATTTTACCTAATTATCTATTTTTATAAATTGCCTAACTTACTATTTGTGATATTTACTATTTGTGAGTCATTCTTCTTCTCATGGGTTTGTAAGAGATCTTTATATATTAAGGATATTAAATCTCTCTCCTATACGTTATAAATATTTTTCTCCATAGATTATATTATTGCAATTGATTTTTAAATTTTTTTTCCTTTTTTCCCTGCAGCTTTGACAAATAAAATTTATATATATATTTATTATATATATTATTATATATATTATATATATTATTATATATATTTATATATATTTATGGTATACAACCTGTTTTTAAGTATACACTGTGAAATGATTACCACAATCAAGATAATTCACATACCCATCATCTCATATGGTCATTTTCCTTTTTGTTGTAAGAATATTTAAGACCTATTCTCCTAACAATTTTTAGGTATACGTTATTATCTAGAGTCACCATGCTCTGCAACAACTGATCTCCAAAATTTATTCATCCTAACTAAAACTTTGTACCCTATTACCAGCAACTCTCCTTTTCCCAATCCATCCTCTGCCCCTGCAGTCATTATTCTACTTTCTGCTTCTATGTATTCAACTTTTTTAGACTCTACCCATAAGCGAGGTCATGCAATATTGGTCTTTCTGTGCCTGGCCTATTTTACTTAGCATAATATCCAACAGGTCTCTTTTTCTTCATATAGATTTTTATTTCACTTAGAGTTCAGAGTTCAGTTTGGTATATGAGATAAAAAGTCTAACTTAATTATTTTCTAAAAAGTCAATCAATTTTACCTGCATCACGAGTTAAACAAAGAATCCTTGCTCTAAGTAATGTGAAATGCCATATTCACTATTAATGAAATCTGTAAGTATTATGTATTGGGATTTGTTTCTGGGCTATATTCTCTTCCATTACTGAGCCTATTCTTAAAACAGTACCACAGTTTTGATTACTCTGTCTTAATAAACATTTAAATATCCAACTGTATAATCTTCCTTATTTTTCCTTTTTTCCAACAATTTCTTAAAGCTTTATTCTTTCTAATGAATTTGAGAATAAATTTTTGAAGTTGAAAAAGAAATCAGTAATTTTTAGCATATCTACAGAGCTGTGCGGCCATCACCAGTATCTAATTTCAAGAATTTTTTTTTAGTTGAAAATTTTTTATTATGCAGTTTCCTTCTATACTTTGTCCTGTTTCCCCTAATGGTAACATTTTGCAAAAATGTGTCACAACTAAAATATTCAAATTTATACAATTTAGTTCTCTTATTTAGATTTACCTCGTTTTTGTACTCAATTATGTGTGTTTTGTTCTACACTATTTATTCAGAAGTGTGTACTTTCCACTATAGGCAAGATTCTTTATGTTGTCCTTTTATAACCACGTCCACTTCCTCTCTCCTGTCCCTAAGCCCCTGTAATCACTCATCTTGCCTCTGTTTCTACAATTTTGTTTTTATAAAAATGTTATATAAATGGAATCATATGGTATGTAACCTTCTGGAATTAGATTTTTTCATTCAGAATACTTCCCTGGAGATTCATCTGAATTGCTGCCTGTATCAACAGGTCCATATAGATATTTGTTTATTTTTGTGGTGATAAAAACACATAACATGAAGTCTACCTTCTTGGAAAGTTTTTAAGTGTATAGTACATATTGCTAACTATAGGCACATTGTTGTACAGCGGCTCTCAGAACTTTTTTTTCTTGTATGAAGCTCTATACCCAATGAACAACAACTCCCCATATCCCCCATCTCAACCCTTGAAAACCAACATTTTACTTTCTTCTTCTATGAGTCTGACTACCAGAGATACCTCATCTAAGTAAAATCATGCAGTTTTTGTCCTGTGCCTGGCTAACTCCAAGCATTTTTATCACCCCTCAGAAAACCCCATTCCTATCATAAGCTAAGCTCCATCCCCTCCTCTCCAGCATCTGGCACCCCCTAATCTGCTATGCCTATTGTGAACATGTCATATAAATGGAATCATACAGTATGTGGCCTTTTGAATCTGGCTGCTTTTAAGCAGCATAATGTTTTCAAGGGTCATCCACATTACAGCATGTATCAGTACTTCATTCCTTTTTTATGGCCAATCTTCCACTGTATGGATATTCTACATTTTGTTTTCTATTCCTCATATGATGAACATTTGGATTGTTACCATTTTTTGGGCTACTATGAATAATGTGGCTGTAAACGTTCTTGTCCAAGTTTTGGTATGAAATGTCATATATAGTAATTTTTTAATAATATATTGTTATTAACTATAATTTTTTCCATATATGGTAATTTTATGTTTAATATTTTGAGGTAATGCCAAACTATTTTCCACATGGCTGCACCATTTTACATTCCTACCAGTCATATATAAGGGTTCCAATCTCTCTACATCCTCCCTTATCAATACTTGTTATTGCCTATCTTTATTTTAGCCATCTTCGTTGGTGTGAAGTGGTATTTTACTCACTGTGGTTCTGATTTCCATTTCCCTACTGGTAATGATGTTGAATATCTCTTCATGTCTTTATTGGCCATTTGTACACCCTTTTTGAGGAAATCACCCTATGTGCTTTTTCAGGTGATGCACCCTATCAACTTTTTATTTTTTATTTTTTTGAGACAGGGTCTCATTCTGTTGTCCAAGCTGGAGTGCAGTGGCACCATCAAAGTTCACTGTAATCTTGAATTCCTGGGCTCAGGTGATCCTTCTACCTCAGCCTCCCGAGTAACTGGGACTACAAGCGCATGCCACCATGCCCGGCTAATTTTTTGTAGAGACACAGTCTCACTGTATTGCCTAGGCTGGTCTCCAACTCTTGTCCTCAAGTAATCCTTCAGCCTTGGCCTCCCAAAGTGCTGGGATTACAGGCACAAGCCATTGCACCTGGCCACCATATCAATTTTTAATTGGCTAGTAGTAATAAACGCTACATGACTGTGAGGCTTTCCTCCCACCCTACTGTCAAAATTAAGAGTATTTTGAAATTTACTTAAATATATGTTCATTTAAACATGCAAACATCACAGGGAACATAAAATTGAAAATTAAAGTCTCATAATTCTACCCCATAGCACTACTAACCATTATCCTCTAATTCTTTTTATCTGACTAGAAAACTAATCCATGCTCATTATAAAAAAGAAAAAATATCCCACAACATTGTGTACGTATGTATAAATAACTGCTGAGCACTTAACTACGTGCCAAGCACTAATTCAAACACTTTAAAGTATTTGCTGTCTTACTCAATGATAATAAATATACTAAAAATTATATTAGGCCTACTCCATATTTATAGTGTTATATCCTCAACCTATTGTGAACAGTTTTCTTCAAATAATATTTTTAGTTGCAAAAAAAATTCCACTTGTGATGGACTGTAAAGTAACTAATCCCTCACTATTGGAGGGTTACAGTTGTTCTAGTTTTCCACTATTATAAACTCTACTTTTATACATCAAACTTTCGTATTTAATATAATAGCCAGTGTTTATTGAGCACTTAGGAAGAGCACTCTGATAACCACTTTATGTGGATCTTCTCATTCAATTTGCATCACTCAGTGAGATAGGAATTATCATCATCCCCATTTTATAGAAGAGGAAACTGAAGGTTGGAGAGGCTAAGTAACTTCCTTAAGGCTATAAAGCAAATTGGTGGTAAAGCCAGGATGAAAATGAGGTCTGTATGACCACTGAGTGGACCCTTTAATCACTATACCATACGTCATCTCCCATTATTTCTTTAGTATGAATTCCTGGAAGCAGAACTCTTACAGATAACACTCTTTTTTTAAAGTGTGATAAATGCTGCCACTCTGCCCTTCAGTAAGATTATAATAATTTTTATAATGCTCATTTTCAAACCCTTATCCAGCACTTTAAAAAATCATTTTCAATTTTCTAAATAAAAAAATGCTAGTTCATTTTACATACATATATATATACACACACATATATAAAACTAAGCTGCTTTAGACTACTGGTACTTTTGTGATTACCTCCTCTAATAGACAAAGCATAGAACATGTTCTCCTAGCTGGGTCCACTGACTTGTAACAACAGAAAGGAGATTTTGCAAATTTAGCACTCTTCACTGCAAACAAAAGAGTGAAATATGCTGCAGCAGTAGTGGGGACAGGAAGAATGGCAAGTCCCCCCACAAGGGCAGGTCAAGGAAGGCTGATAACATGTGAACGCAGGACTGGACCTGGGTAGCTGAGGCAACATGCCCCTAATGAGTTGTCATCTTTAACATCAGATGGTCTCAAGTAACCAAGAATTTCACCTTGGCTCTTCGTTCCTGATTTTATGGGAATGCCACTTCAAAAGGTCCACAGCATGGTAGAAAATTTCCGAAGACCTCTCAGTGTACCTGGACTCTACCCTCCTTTTTATCCCCAACCATCCCCATGTCTCTCCCCACCTCTATACACTATCAAGTTGTAGAGCTGAGATGAAGGGCTATATATCACTCCCTATCACCCAGCAGCCCACCAGATAACTTGTACTCACTCCTCCAGACTCAGACTGTGTATTCCCCCTCCTTCTGGCGGCTGTTTCCAATGAGCCCAGCCATTGGAGCCATTTCTCTGTGCTCCCACTATATTCTGAGCTTTCCTCACTTCCTTCAAGTGTCACTTCCTTCAAGTGTCTCACTGCTTTGTAATTACTGATCTACTTCTTCAAGTAGATTTTCAACTATGCTGCTTTGTAACTGCTGGTCTACTTCCTCAATTAAATTTTCAATTCGTTAAGGGTGAGCACTTTGCTTTTACTGCCACACCCAGTATACATGGCAATGGCTGGGAACGACAGGGTTTCAGCACATTTTCAAGAATAAACTACACTAAGTTGGAACAAGCAAACTGGAAGCCAATTTCACCTAAACTTCCTATCTATGGGAGAACAAAGAAAGGAATTAAAATAGAGTGAGCTGCTATCAGGTGCCTAGCACTTCACACACATTAACTCAAGCAACTCTGAAGCAGGCCATAGAGTCCCTATGTTATAAATGAAAGCATTAAAGCCTTACTTTGCACACATAGCCAGTAGGGTCAGAATCTGAACCCAGGTCGATGTGATTCTAAGCCTTTGCTCTCTCTACTCCATCAGGCAGCCTGGTCTCCCCTCCTGAAACTCACAGCTATATAAACTAGAAGAGAAAGGCTACTCTTTCAGAATTGTTAGTTTAAAATCCCCTGGAACTAAAAATTCTCCGACGTGTCCTGGAGGAATCTGGCTAGGAAACAAAGAGGAGAGAGGGAACCTAGGGAGGGACATGTAGGAAGAAGAGGGTGATAAGCTAAAATTACACAATACTTCCCAACTAATCTAAGCACCATTTGGGGTGCTATGACTTTCAACTTGACCTCTTTTAACTGTCCTAAGCCTGAAAAACTTTTTGGCCAAGTACCCTAGATTCCTATGGCACTGTGATACCATAAGAGGAGAATAAAAAAATTGAGACTCTGTAGTATATAAGAAGCAATACAAGGGATATGAGGCTTTCATTCTGATGAATAATAAGTGGTGCAAATGTAGCTAAGTTTAAGCCATTAAAATTCTCTGAAAATCTCCATCTTCTCATTTCTAAACTGAAAAGATTAGGCTGTGAGTTTCCAACCTGGCTCTGCATCCAAATAACCCCCTGAGCCTGTGGAAAATATTGATCTTTAGATCCTATCCTCATTCTGGTTTAGTTATGCCTACAGTGGGACTTAAGAAATCCCCAGGTAATTTATAGGCTCAGCCAAGTTTGAAAACACCTAGGTGAGATCGTCTGTGTCTGCCTCCCTCTCCCTACTTCTAGGAGAGGAAAGTGTGAAAAGACAGACAGGTGACTCAGCATATTAAGTCACATAACCAAAGACTACCAAGAAATGGCAATCTAATGCTGTAAGTCTCAATAATCCCTTCCTGTTTCAGGGTAAAGTGAGTTACGCTCAGTCTTCCTCGACTGGTTAAATCTGCCTTTGTTTTTACCAATACACTAGCTTTAAGAATGCCAAAAAACTGGCTGGGTGTGGTGGTGGCTCACGCCTATAATCCTAACACTCTGGGAGGTCGAGGTGGGAGGATCGCCTGAGCTCCGGAGTTCGATACCAGTCTGAGCAAAAGTGAGACCCTGTCTCTACTAAAAAAAAAAAAAAAATAGAAAGAAATTAGCTGGACAACTGAAAATATACATAGAAAAAATTAGCTGGGCATGGTGGCGCATGCCTATAGTCTCAGCTACTCGAGAGGCTGAGGCAGTAGGATCGCTTGAGCCCAGGAGTTTGAGGTTGCTGTGAGCTAGGCTGACGCCATGGTACTTTAGCCGGGGCAATAAAGTGAGACTCTGTCTCAAAAAAAAAAGAAAAAGAAAAAGAAAAAGAAAAAGAAAAAGAAAAAGAAAAAAAGAAAGCCAAAAACTGCACTGGTGGGGAATACAACCTTTTTTTTAATTGCTAGGGTTTCTCTGGAGGTGTTAGCTGTCATGATCCTCTTGTGTTGCTAGATTATTAGGTTCCTCTACTCCTTTAAAGCTCTTCTGAGGGTAAACTTCTACCAGAATATTTTAATGGCAGATGGGCAGCCTACCCAGGAGACTGAGTAATATCCTACCTTGACATCTAGCTTGGCCAAGTGTTGTAAAACCCAGATGCGATGGGACCAGGCATTATAGTTGCTTGGGTATCTCCCTGCTGCTTCACCACAGACCTCCATCTCTTCTTGTATTAGCCGAAGTGTCCTTTCTGCAGGAATTGTTCCCAAGTTTCCTTTGGTTACAAAGGAAGGCAAGGAGGTTTCCTGAATTAGCTGTTGTAGCACCCATCTCCTGTTAAGGTGGCATGCGGGAAAGAGAACAAGGAAAGAACATAAACCAGAGAAGAAAAACAATTAGTTTTTGTTGTTCTTAATTTAATTTCCATTCACAGACAATGCAAAATAATACCTATCTATAAGCCTAGTTTTTGGGATATGGGTAGGGGATATTGTTTTGTAGTTTTTAAAGACAAACTTAGCAGTATGGATGAAGAGGCTGGGGGTGGAGATATACAGGGAAAAAAAAATCCTTCTAAAACTTTAAAATTTGTCAAAAAGAAATGTCATTAATTCTAAAATAACTGTAAAAACTTCACCTGGCTAGGAAATGTAAAGGCAGTTCTGTGTGTGTGTGTGGTGGTGGTGGTGATAGTAACGGTGACGGGGTATAAATTAATGGCTGCTAAATATTAGAAGAGTCATAGTTCACATTTTTAATTATATGTGAATGCCTTACTCTATGTGTATTTGTTTGCAAACAAGAAAATGCATTTTAACAGCTTTCATTAAGCAAAATTTCTACATTACAGAATAAAATCTGAAAGAGAACAAATACAATATGATTAGATAAATCATTAAGGAGGTTTCAAAACGTCTTTATCCACAGATTTTCTTTTGGTCTATTTAAGATCTGCATTAGTACGCATTTAAATAGAAAGCACTAAGAAAGTATTTCTAACTACTTAATGTCTTTAGTTTGTACAAATATTTTCCCCATATGAAAGCAGTCTTTTAGACTAAAAATTTCTAACCCAAAGGTACAGGAATTTGAGTAAGAAGACTCATTTTGTGATTTTCAAATAATGAGATTTTTTATTTAATAAAATAGTACTTTATAAAATAATTAGACAAGCCAATAAATTGATGGATGCATATTCAATAGTTCTTTCCCCTGCAATCACCTTTCCAAACCCCCAACCACAAAATCTTCTCTGAGGTCTACTAACCCAATTTCTAGTAAGGAAGAAAACACAACTGACTGTGTGGTTTGGAAGGAGCTGATAGATCTGCGATGTTAGTCAAAGACAAGGTTATAGCTAAGACACCTTGAACGAATGGACATAAGATCCTAAAAATGCCCAGGATATACGAAAAAGTTAAGAGCTGCTTAATAAACTGAGTAACTTCTCTACTGATGCCAACCAGCAAGCCCACACCATCTCATTTTAGTCAAATGACAGTAGTTACATAGGGCCTGAGAGGAAGATGATTCCACATAGCCAGGATTCTGAGAGTCCTAATGTGTATTCTAGCTATCGTAGCCATTTAACCAAAAAATGTTCTTTGCATTTATGGTCTTAACAACTTTAGCTCAGCTTACACATCACTCACCTTGGCTGCCCTTAACTTCCTCTGTAAGTTAATTTTAATAACCACAATCATCACTACTATCATCTTTACCAGGAACACAACAGAATGCATTTAAAAATCCAAGTTGTTCATTATAGTTGAGTATATAAATGCAATCTAATAATAATAATAATGATAATAATAGCAAACATTTGAGTATTTAGTATGTGCCAGGCACCGTGGTAGTGTTTACATGCATTATATCATGTAAATGCAACCATTAACTCTATGAAAGAGGTATAATTATTATTCTTATTTTACAAATGAGAACATTGAGGCTTGGAGAGGTTAAATAATTTCCCATGAACACTTAGGCAGAAAGTGATATAGCCCCTACATTTAAACGTAGGTAATATGACTTTAGAATTCCTGCTTTGAACCAATATGTGACCCTGCCTCACTCACATGCTGCGTTTCTTTCTCCAGCCATTCTGAATTCTAAGTAAGAATACTATGTTGTAAATTAATCATACCTGTGAATCCATGTTTCTGGACTCTTTGGAAACTTAGTTAAGGCCAATTTTCCCAGATGTAAATCTTTAATTGGATTTAAAGTGCCAGACAGGATCAGCTCTTTCCTGTAGAAGAAAAATTAAAAAAAAATTACTTTACCCTTTTATCAAAACATTCTGCATGGCTTTTAATATAACCTCATTGTGAAGGGAATTGCCAAGAATTAAAAAGAAACCTAAAACCATTCTGGTATGTGAAACTCTCATAAATGTCCCACACAGTAACCAAGAACGTATTCTCATAATCTCAAAATGACAAATTAATAAGCAGAAGGAGCAGCTCTTAAAATCAACAATGGAACTTCAGTTGACTGGGAGAGGAAAAAGGGATTTTCTGGCCTATCTCATTTCCAAAAGTTATAACGCCTGACAGCAGTATTTATAGGGCCAATCCAATACCAGTGAAGAATTGCTCTAGCTTTCAAAATAGGACTTGACATGGTCTAGTTCATCACAAAACCACACATAAAACAAACACAATATGATTGGGATGTAAGGAAAAAATCTTTCACTGAATCACTAACAAAATTACTATTTTTATTTTTGAATTTGAATTTTCCCTTCTACCTTTTCCCATATGCATATATATTTTAACATATAATTTTATATATCTTGCTCACTGCATCTTAAGAATTTCTCCATGGCTCTATTTAATCTTTGTAATGAACATTTTAAATGATGAAAGTTTTCATTCAGTAGTTATGCTGTAATTTAATGACCTTTTCCCCTAGTGTTAGATATTTAGGTTGTTTCTAACTTTTTGCTATTTTAAAAGAATTCGGGGGTGGGGGGGACCTTTGTGCTTATGACTTCTTTCTTTTGTACTCTTACTTAGGATAAGTTTCCAAAAAGGTATTACCATATAAACACTTGCGTGACCCTTGATATACTAGGCCATTCCTTTTTGAAATATAAGCAGAAATAATAGAAATGTAAGGTTTTTGTTGTTTTAAACTATTCAGTCCCAAGCAAAGCTTCAATGCAATTACTATCATCCCTTGGCATCTGTGGAGGATTGGTTCCAGGACCACCTGAAAATACCAAAATCAGAGAACGCTTAAGTCTCTGATATAAAATGGTGTATTATTTACATATAACCTATATATATCCTCCCATATACTTTAAATCATCTCTAGATTACTTATAATACCTAATACATAAATGCTTTGTAAATAGTGTTACACTATTGTTTAGAGAATAATGACAAGAAAAAAGTCTGCAGATGTTTAATACAGACACAATTTTTTCCAAATATTTTCAATCTGTCATTGGTTGAATCCACAGATACAGAACCCAGGGATATAGAGGGCCAACTGTACAAAGAATGTCATACAAGAACATTCTACCTGTTTCTCAGGTAAATACAACTTATGTTTAATTTCTCTGATGGGTTTTTCATAGGTGCTGATATTACTGATTATACTACCAATTAATTCTCAATGTATCTATTATTTTATAATAAAATAAGATCATATGCTAATATTTGTTCATCTTAAAATATCCTTCCTGTGGTAGGGCTGATTATTCATTTATTTTAGAGAACTTGAAGCCAACAAAAACAGAGTCCAGCTTTTACTGCTCACCTATTAATATTTAGATAGATTTAGTTCATAAATACCACAATACATTTTCTTTCCAACAGCAATGTACTATTTCTAAATTTGTATTTGATAAGGAAAATAACTTCCTTTTTAATGTAAATATTAAACAGTGATAAATACTTGCATTTTATAACCATTTTTAGGTAAGTAACTTAAGTGGAGCGCCTGACTATAACATTAGCATCATCTGGTACTTAGCAAAAGAAATGCAGATTCTCAGGCCTCAGCCCAGACCCACTGAATCAGAAACTCAGGTGGGCAAAGCAATCTGTGTTTTACAACAAGCCCTTCAGGTGATGCACATTAAAGTTTGAAAATGACTACTGCAAAGAATTTATTATATTAAGCTTAATTTCAATTTACTTAAGACCTCTTATTTACAACTGCCTATTTGTACTCCCATATATACCTATATATAAGAAGAGACAATCAAAATTTCCTTCAGAAAAGAGGGAGTCACCTTATAACTAACTTTTTATAAAATTTCTTAAATTATAGACACTCTCTTAATTCTTTATTTCAACAACCAAGTAGTATTTTGGGAAGACATATGAAACAATTTCATCAATGGTATGTGTGAATGCTTAAAGAGATCACCTGACAGAATAATTTAAAACAAAGCAAAATTTTAATATCAATTTAATAAACATTCCTGTGGGGAGGCTTGATCATTTGTAAGGGCAGGATATTGTTGTAAGCAAGTTTTTTAAAGATCACTTTAAAAAGATACTAAATATATGCAAAGTGTTTATATTATGGTGATCACATAACCTAGTTTTCAGGCATATTCTTTAGTTTTTACCAAATGTCTTTTTTCTGTTCTAGGGTTCCCTTCAGGATACATTACATTGGGTTGTTATACCTACTTTAGGCTCCTTGGTGGTCTTGACAGTTATGAGAATACTGGTCAGTATTTTGTACAATGTTTTTCTTATCATTAGATTGGGGATATGGGTTTGGGGGAAAAGACCACAGAGGTAAAGTGTCATTTTCATCGCATCCAATCAGCAGCACATAGCATCAACATGAATTATCACTGTTGATGTTGATCTAGATTACCTGGCTGACGGTTTTTTCACTACTTTTCCGAAGAATGTCATTATGATTTTCTGATTCAGTGCACAGCTTACTCTTAAGAAGTACAGAGCTATGCTCCACCTCCTTGAGGAGGGTTATCTAGGTAAATTAATGGGTACCATTTGTCTCGTCTCTTATTTATGTATTCATTCACCCATTCATTCCAGTGTGGACTCACAGATATCCATTTTATACTTTGGGATATAATACAACACTATGTTATTTATTTTGTTGTTCAAATCATTCCAGCTTTGGCCACTGGAAGCTCTTTCAGTTGGCTCCTGCATTCCTTTGACATATTTCCAACAGATTGTTTTTTAAGCAGTTTCTTACTTTCTGGCTCTACAAGATGCTCCAGGCTCATCTTGTACATTTTCTGCCCTGGTTCAAGAATCAGCCATTTCTAAAACCATTAGAGTGTTAGAAAAAACAATTTCATATGGTTCAAGCTACTATTATCTCAATGTTACAGATGAGGAAATTGAGTCTTGGAGGAATCCAGTAACTTGCTCAAGGTTTCCTAGCTCAAAGTGTCAGAACCAAACATCAAATCTGCATAAAATAAAGTTGCCAACTTAAATCAATAGGCTGGGAGTAAAGACATCAAAGAAACACCGGAGTTTTTGGTGTCTAGTTGTTCAAAGATGTTTTGCTTATTCTAAGTAGACAGACTGATGAAAAAAATAGGACATTATAATGAAGTCAACCTCTTTCATCAAGCAATTCACCAATTTTCAAAACAAATTCAAAGCAAAAAGTAGCAGTTTTTTTTTTTTTTATTACCAGCTGGAATTTTAAACCATGTGCATCACTCACTATAATCACAGGAGATGAGTTCAAAAACTTAGCCCTTACTTTTTTTCCCTAAGACTGCAACACCCACAAATTGAACTAGAGGTGTATTATATCATATTTTAACAGTTTAAAAAACACAGTCAGAATCACTCAAGACCTTCCAGATTACTGCAGAAGAAATAAACAATTAAACATAAAGTGCTGAGTATCTGATCTGCAAAGAGTTTACAGGGTTAGAGCAGTTTACTTCCAAAGTTTTGCTCAGAATGTACCCATGACTCTATGTCTTCATATGTCAATCAATCTTACCAATACTAATCAAGATTTACTAGAATACATATTCACAATAAATTTAAAAAAAAAAAAATCAAGATTCCCTTTCTACTTGTCTAACACAAAACTTTACTAATCATTTTACTACAATAATTTTCAAGATTAATAAATATCTGTAATAAATATCACTGAAGTTAGATTAATGGAGCAATTTCCCTTCATAAGACCAAATCACACATAATCAAAAAAGAGTTTCAAAAGAATCATGAAAAATTTGCCTAGTTCAAATCTTTCATTTCACAGGAAAAGAAACTAACTCTTGAGAAATTAAGGGTTTTGTGTACAATTAAATGCTAGTTAACTGATGAAAATGGACTAAGTTCCATGAATTGTAAGACTAGGTTTTTTTCTCTTATGCTGAACTGTCCTATAGAACATACAATGAATGTGTGTGTACATGTGTTACAGATATATATACACATATATGTACATATATACATTGTGCTAGTAAGAATTTTTTGCTGAAGGATTTCCAGTTCCTCTCTATTGATGAGGAATGTTAGAAAATGAATAAAAATGGCACTCCCACTTCCCTATTACCCTCATTTCTTTTTCACTGAATTTGATTTGTTTTCAGTGCCCAGTTTGCAAACTGCATATCCATTACGTGACAGGCACTACAGTTTGATACTAAGGAAACAAAGGGGGAAAAACACAGTCCCTACCCTCAAGAAAGCTCTCAATTATAAGTTCATAGTACCTTCCTAAAAGTCTCCTTTGCTGATTCTTCCTCATCTTGCAAACGCTAGAACAGTGCTGTCCAATAGAAATATAATGTGAGTCACAAATGTGAGCCATATATGTGATTTTAAATTTTCTAACAGCTATATTAAACACAAGTATAAATATATTTTATTTACTTCAATACATCCAAAATGCTATAATTTAAACAATCAGTATAAATTATTGAGATATTTCATTTTGGGGGCATTTAGTCTTCAAAATCTGATGTGTAGTTTACACTTACAGCACATCTCAATTGAGAAAGGTCACATTTCAAAGGCTCAACAGCCATGTGTGGCTAGTGGCTACTGTACTGGACTGTTCTACTCTAGGAAACTGGAGTGTCCCAGTGCTCAGTCTTCTCTAGCTCCACCAACTCTTTTGGGGAATCTCAAACAGCTTCAAGGCTTTCAAAACACATGCTAGTGATTCTGAAATTTTTATCTGGCCCAGACCTTTCCCCTGAACTTCAGATTAATATGCAACTACTTGTACATAAACCTAACATGCTCCAAACCAAATTCTTGACCTCTAACCAGCACCCCTTGCCCCCACCTAAATCTACTTCTCTTCCAGACATCCCCATTGCAGCAAATGGCAACTCCATCCTTTTAGTTGCTCTGGGTAAAAATCAGAGTAAAGCTTGACTACCTTCTTTTTCACCTCACACACTTTCCACTGCACTGTAGTGCATCTCAAATACGCCAACCAAGGCCTTACGGTCCAACCAATTATGCCATTGCCTGTTACTCCCCCATCCCTCAAAAAGAAAAATAAATACAACATGTATCCACAGTATACTATAACTCAACATGAGAATTTATGTTTCAGGCAAGAAAGTTGACGGAGAACAGACATAGATGTGCAAAAAGGGGCAAAGTGTATGTGTTACAATCTTCATGGAGATATTATAAAGAATAGGTAGAAGATGTAAGATGCCATGGATATACGGTTTATATTTCGTTTTCAAAAAGCTAACAACTCATGAGGTTTATATGTCTTCAGAAAGTGAACAAACTTCAGCTTATCACTGATGAAAATGACATACCTACCTCACATTCCATGCAGTGGTAAAGTCTGGGTTTAGAAGCAGCAGGGTGCATGTGACATCTATCAATTCTAGAATAAAGAGAAGCCATATTAAAAACAAGCAGTCCTACCCTTTAAAGCCCAGCTTCTCTTTCTTTTAAGGCTCTCTCTGTAGCACATTATACTAACATATGTCACATCATATTAATTACAATAATAAGTACCTTGTTCTAAACTGTCAGGGAAGTGAAAATTATCCCCAAGACTTTCTCCTACTTATGGTAAGTATAACTCTTCTGGAAGTCAACAGTGAAACAATTTTACAACATACCTATAAAAATAATCTAATTAATCTCTTCATTCTTTTACCAGTTTTTGACACTGCTTTAATATTTACCAAGGAAAAGAAACACAATTTCTATGCCACTATTCATTTCATTCCACAAATATCTTAAGTATTTACTATGTGTGCATATTTCAAAAGAAAAAACCATTCATAATCCAACCCACTCAACATAATTCATGTACATTCTCCTACAAAAATCTTTTCTTGCACATATTTTACATGTGGCTTTAGCAATGATAAATGTACAATTTTGTTCTGTTTTTCACTATTATTTTATATGCATTCTCTTATATTGCTACAGTATGTATTTTTAACAGTTGCATAACAATCCCTTACTTTTATATACTATCATTTATCTTATTCTTTTTTTTACTGTTAAGATAATAATGCTATAAACATTTTTAAACAGACTTTTTGTCTTATAGATTATTTTCTTAAGATATATTTCCCAAAGTAGAAACACTATGTCAAAAACAATATAAAAATCAGCATGGTCCCTACTAAGCATTTCCAAATTGTCCTCCAAAGGGACTGTATCTATTTACACTACCAAGAATAACATGAGTGTACTTATGTCCTTATAACTGTCCTCTATAATTACACTTAAAAAATGAGTGTGGCAGATAAAAAAATTATATTTTGTTTCTATTTTAATTTATATCTTAATTTACATTTACTAATATGAACATTTTTCCATTGTTGTATACTACTTATAGTTCATCTTATAAAAAGGCTATTCATATTCATTAGCTATTTATCATGGTCTTGACAGAATTCTAATATATTTAAATAAACTGCATAAGTCTGTATTTAAAAGAACAAAATCAGTAAAATTTACACATATTTTCTTTGTTTTACTAAAATTAAAAAGAGAATTTGAAGATTATCAATCTAGAGGCATAATACTAAATTAAGGCAACATTACTAAGCTCATATTAAATGCCAAGTAAATAAAAGAATGAAGACAATCATTACTACTGTGTACTGGGCATGGTATTAAGTACTTTATTTACATTATTTCATTGAATTCTCATCATCACAGTCCAAAATATTCTTATTCCACTTTACAGATAGGGAAACTAAGATTTATAGAGTTTAAGCAATTTGTCCATAGTCACCCAATTAGCATGACGCACAGTCAACATCTGGCTGCTTTTAACAAATCAATTATACTACAGTTGAAGTATCTGTCTATAATAAATAACTGGGACATTTTCGGTGTTTAAGTAAAAGATAAACTTTTAAAATCTAAGAACACACGAAAATACATCCTATAGTCATTTTTAAACGCTCTAGTTCACAACAAAATCAATTATTCTACGCTCACCATCTTAATAAGATATAAACATTAATTTTGAACTCATGATTTCATTACCACTGAATATACTGTAATATTTACTAAATGAGCAACAAACAGCTGGATCAACATACATTTATTTTTGACCTCCATCCTACTCATTACAAGCCATTACATGTATAAACACAATCTGCCCATAAAGAATAATCTAATTGACCTCTTCATTCTCTTGCTTTTAGTAGTTTTTGGCACTAATTTAATACTTACCAAGAAAAATAAATATAATGTTCTATATCACTATTAACTCCACAAATATTCCAAGAATTGACTATGGGCAAAGATCAAACTAGGCCCTTAGGACTGAGAGAATGGATATAATGACAAATAAGACCTGATTTTGCCCTCTAATTTGGAGAGAACATACAAACAAATAATTATAGAAGGCAAAATTAAATAATTATGATGTAGAAGCATATACTACATTTTGGGACCCACCCTTACAGCTGCAATTAATTGTTGCTGGAGTACCCCTGGAAGACTGTAAGTGAATAAAGCTGTAAAGGTGTTGCCTTACCATACTGGAAAAAGTTAAACAAAGATAAAGAGGCATGGGACTTCACACACTGTCTGCTCTCTGAGAGGTTATGATTACCAGAGTATCACTACAGCACAGGGTGCTGGGAACATGAGCCAGGAAATGAGGCCTTCTGGAACCTGGTCCCAATCTCCTTATCAGCTGAGCCATCCATTACTTTCTTTCACATGCTACGTTCCACCCCAACCAAACCCCACCATCTTCTGAACACACTTTTTACCTGCCTACCTTCTCTTCTCTGAACATAACTCAAGACTTACCTACTTGCTATTCTTTCTGCCAGAAATGTCTTCCCATCTCTGAATACTAAAAAATATATAATTTTTTTTTATTTCTCAAGAGCTCTTAAATACCTTTCTCCATAAAAGCTACCCTGACCTACCAAACTGGAAAAAATTTTTCATTTTAACTTTATACAATCTTTATGAGTATCTTACTTGGTTACTTATATAAATATTATCCTCTTATTCAGATCATAAATTCTTTGGAAGCAGGTCTTCCCTAATACATCTTCAAATTATTTACCCACTTAATAAGTTTTGTGAGCATCTTCAACAAGCCAGGTACTGAGCTGGCTGAAGATGAATAAGATTTGGTCCCTTCCCAAAAGCAGCTCCAAGGAGTCATAAGAGCATATGCCTTCCTTAGAACCACACCACGTGGGTTTGAATCCCAGCTTCTCCACCTACTACTCACAGGTACCTCTTGGGACCTCAGTCTCCTCACCTGTAAAATGGGGATGGTAACATCAACCTCACAGTGTTGTGAGCTACTGCGACTTACCAGCCAAGAGATGAATATTTTTAACATCAATTAATCAAAGAAGTTGAAATAATGAGGCAGTTGTTCCTACAGCAAAACCATCTAAATTTCTAAACTTGTAAAATAAATGGCAATAACAAAAAAACCACCTAGTAGTCAAGTAGTTATATGGAAAAGTTTATGTATGATGGGAAAGCCTCTGGAATTTCTTCTGACATCTACAATTTTTCAAAATGCCATTATACTACCTAGGTAAATTGGTACTTAGTCCTTTGGGCTCTCCCTTTCCACATTAAAGAAAATGTGTGTGATCAATGGCAGGTGCTATTCGTTTGTACTTCTAACACAACTCTCCTCCCTGCCGCCGTAAGTGAAGACAAGTTTATCCTCCATGAGAAGACTTCTGTACAGCAGCACAAGACAAAAACTAACAAAATACCTAAGCCTCGCTTTTCATTTTGTGGCTGTGTGAAGAGAGAGGAAGGCTGATCAAAGTAATGCTTCCTTTACCGGTGGGTCTCCCCCAGAAGGGCAATAGTAGTTGCTGGGTTTAGAGGCCAGCTCCACCATTTATGGGAGTTCTTGGGAAAATCACTTAATCTCTCTGTTCCTAGTGTCCTCTTCATATGTAAAATGGAGCTATCATAGGGGTATTAGATGATTAAAACCCCTGGAGTGTTAGGACAGAATCTGACATACAGTAAGCACTGAATGGTAATTCCTGTTACAAAGCCTGTATCTCTTAGCCATCAGTGGTGCCCAGTAACACATACAACCATGGGCCCTCTCTCCTCTCTGACAAACTGCTGAATCTTCCTGACTCAAGCCCAGACAGGGTCTCCTTCAGGAAACACTCCAGTCAGCTATAAGAACTGAGAGTGAAGTGGAATGTCAGAAAAAGGAAAGGACAAGGAACTAGGTTAGAAATAACTTGACATAACTAAAGAACGAGATCCTCACAACAACCCCCTGAAGTATTGATTAGTATTCCCTTATTTTGGTGTGGAAATAGGAACAAAGAGGTTAACTAATTTGCCAAACGTCACTATTAAATGACTTCAGTGTGCTGATGAGCTGAATTTGAATCCAGGTCTGTTGTCCTGCAAAGCAGATGCTCTTTCCATTCTAGCACACTGTGGGCAAATACTTTGCCTCTACAGCTCTGGACCAAATCAAAGACTTAAAGATAAACACGTACAATCAATAGTTGATTGTAACTATTTCACTCTCTAAATTTCATCAACTATATACCACTTCCCCTGCAGTTTCACCCCAAAGACATGCACAATCCCTACAGTCTCTTGAAATTAAACAAGTCTCTCTCCAAACACCAGAGCATATGCCAGGCAAATAAATTTTCCTTTGTTACGTATACTCTAATGTGTGACTAACCCATCAGCACATCATAAGGAGAAAATGAATCAGGGCACATTATACGTAGGAAATTAGCTAAATACCAACTATAACAAGGAGAGGATATAAAGATGCTACAGGAGTCAGAAAAAAATCAATATGCATTCATCGGCATACTGCATTCTAGAAAGAGCCCAAGGCCAGCAGGTACCCTGGTAATGGTCACTAAGTTTGACAACAGTCTCTGACAGAGAAAGGTTTTCATGAAAATAGAAATAAATCCAAGGTCAACTTGCACCAATTAATCTCTTTCTCCAAAATACATTCAGGATACCACAAGGAGAGAGGCTTGAGGTAAAGCTACATGGTAAACACCAAGAGGCCTTGTTTATTATAGTACACAGTCACTGAATCAATAGCTAAACCAAGCTAAAAACTCTTGCTTAACTCTTGTTACTTACCTGAAAAATGTCTGTTGAACATGTAAAGATGCTGAATAAACAAAGAAAGACAAGCCATAATCCCTGTTTCTAATAAACTCACAATTCAGCCAAGAAAAAGTTTTTAAATAATCAACTATGATACAGTGTGATGTGTTATTATTATGCAGTCTGAATAAAGGACTCCCATAAGAGAGCAGAGAATAATTATTGCTTCCTGAAGCAGTCAAAAAGGCTTCATAGTGTTGAATGCGTGCGCGGGGAACCACACCAATGATGACAACGTAAGACATGAGCCTGGCCTCAGCAAGGGCATGGAAGTAAGGCAGTAGTAAACAGCAAAGTCAAATAATGAAACAATACAGGTTATGGCTGGAATGAACACATATCAAATGGCTGCAAACACAAATACTTTTAGGGTTCAAGTGAACGTCAAAAAAGCAGCAAAGCAAACCTGATGAGAAGTTGCAACTGACACTCTGCCTCAGTGTCTGAAGGGTGGGAAGAGGTTGTGATAAACTGGAACAGACTTGCCCAGTTCAGAAAAGTAGAAGCTACAAGCCCTGGCTAACTGTTACCATGCAGAAAGCTGTGCACCTAAGCTGCCTGATTTTTCAAATGAAGACAGACTTCCAGATTTTCATCCTGATTTTAAACATTCATCCAACTAATTAAAAACATTTTTAAAAACATTGTATAAGCCACAACAAAATGTATCTGTAGACAAGCTTCAGCCTGGGGGCTGAGAATCTGCAACCTCTGATGCTGAATATAAAATGGAGAAAAGGCTGGTGATGGAGGCTGGGGACAGATTGTGAAGGGCCCTGAATACCATGCTAGGGAATCTGAACTCTACACTGACCCCACAGGCATCATGAAATAGGATGAACAGACACATATTTCAGAAAAGCATCTCTCAAACTGTTTTTAAAAAAATGTTGTTGGGAAGTGTTTGAAATGATTGGCTAGTGACATGATGGACACGGATCACAAAAGAACCTGGAAATGGGATGGACGAGTTATGAGGTAATAACATTTGTCCAGATGAGAAATAATGAAGGTGTGGCCGGACAAAAAAATGGAGAGCAGAAGACAGCTTTTAAAGAGAGAGCTCAGTTATTCACTGAGTGGATATAATGAGAAAGAGGGAAGAGCAAAAAAGGACGGCAGGAGAGCACACTTGAAAAGAGAGAGAATGTGGGAGAGAGTTCTGCCCAGTCAGTAGTCCAACGCTGTGGTCTTCTCTCTTGCTTTCTCTGTATCTGTCATGGATTTCTCAAAAATCAGAATTATAGTATCATTCCTTTCCTAAACCAAATATGGCTATCAGTGTAATAAACTTTTAAAAAATATCAAATCTCTAACCAAACAGGGACGCTATCACTTCTCGGCCTTTTGGCTAAGACCAAGTGTAAACAGGGATGCTTTCCAATCATCTAAGGAATTCAGCAGGTTAATCAGAACTTGAATTCAGTTTCATTATGGGGGGAAAAAAAATCTATGCTAGGAGTAGAGGTCACAGAAATTCTTAACAGAATTCAGTTACAGAATCTTAGATTACTGGGATTCTGGCATGATCAATCACACAGACACTGACATTCTGAAACTGTCCTATACTATAAATTGTCAGCTTTCTTCATTTGGCTCTTCTTATATGTATAATATTTTCTACAAAAATGGTTTCAAAGGTATAGTATTTTCATGAAATAAGTGCTTTTTCCTAGTATTTTTGAAATGTTTTTCTTAGCAAGATTCGCCTCTATGCTCTAATTGCTTCATTTCATAAGTTTGGCAGAATTATATTAGTCAGCATTTTCAGGTATCTTTTTCTGTCAAACCAAAAATTCACTACCTTATTTTTACTGATAATATGATATGCAACCTGAATAGTATGTGACACCACACTAAACTATGCTCTCCCCAACCCCTTTCCAAAAAGTGAAATTGAAAACTGCTTCCATGAGGATATAGGTTAGGATAAACTCAAAAGCTGCTTCTGTACACATGCACAGTTGCATGAGAATTCAAAGTTTAGATGCCAGCTATCTGTCAGTGAGCTTAACTAATTTCATCTTTTGCCTGGGTCTTCCTGGGCCTATTAAGACTAAAAGTACATGGTGAGGAGACACAGCAAAGCCTGTAGGTAGTACAGTGCCCAGGAGGACAAGAAACAGAGAAATGGAGAAAAGAACTTGGAAGGCCACAGAAAGGTAGGCTGAGAGCTAGCATACACGAATGGGCAACTATAGCCTTGAACATTTTAAAATTCTTGTTTCTTCTCTACAAGATAATCATTCTAACTCCCTGTTAAAGTTAGTTATGCATTGGCTCATTATACATTTCTGTGCACCAGAACATAAACAATACAGATTTGGCAAAATATAACTTGATAAATTCGTATGTTGTTAACCTTTTACCTCAGTGTTACTGAAACCTATGACACAGTGGTAGAACAGAGAATTAAAGAGGGTCTAACAACAGATAAATACCCTTACCTTTATGTTTATGCCTAAACTTATGCCTTAAAGTTTATGCCATAAACTTAGGCATAGCCTTCTATTAGTAATTAAGAAATATATATCAGAGGACTGAGTGTAACAATCACATGCAGAAAACAGAAATCACTGCTCATTAAATTTTAAAATCAGACTCCTTTTCTATGGTCAAAACAGGGAAAAGTGCTATTATGATAGTATGTTAAGGATAGTGCTGAGAGAAATTAAAGGAAATCAGTATGTCATACCTTTGGCAACACTCTTCCCCACAGCTCCCACCCCGAAAGAGATTGTCACTCAATTGTAAGACGCTTGAATAAAGGGACCATGTATTATTCATCTTTTTATCCCCCACAGTACTCAGAACAGCTTCTGGTATGAGCAGGCCCTTGGTAATGGCTACCAAACTGGCAATTAAAATTCTCTAGGAAACAAAGTTCTCATTCAAAATCAGCCCCTGGGCATACTGAGCACTTTGGAAGGTACTGCTATATGTGGGAAGGGGAAGAAGCTCTACAAAAACAGTAGAGGACATAGTCTTACATGAGTACTCTCCCAAAAAGTGAGACCTGAGGTGAGCCTAAAATGATAAACAGAATCTGTGCACACAGAGGTGGAACACTAAGAAAAGAAATGAGGTAGAATGATTAAGGATTGTCTGATGCAGTAAAGAACGGTCTCAGGAATGAAGAAATGAATGCTGGGGTGGATTTCTTTTGCTCATTTCAGCACAGGAACAGGACACAGAGAGCCAGAGTTCAACTGGGATTCACAGTGCAATGGCACATTCGTAAATCATGCGGTTCACAGTACGGCTACCACCATCATGCCTCTGTTACCTCATTTGGACTGCTGCAAAAATGAGTTCTATTGGTCATATAATACTAAAGGACTAGAAATCAGAGACTGAGCCCATAGGGAATAGAGTATTCTTCAGTGACATTTAAACTTTTTTTTTTTTTTTTTTTTAAGCCATAGGATGTTTCTTCAAATAAAATCTTACAATGACCCCAACACAAACAGATAAAATCAGAACTGTTCTGGTTGCAGGAGGTGGCCTAGAATCCTGCTTGAGGCATTTCCATATAATTACTATGGATGTAAAATTTGAAAACTACAGGTCTAGTCCAAACACCTCACTTGACAGAGACGTTAACCACCTACCCAGAGAGTGAATGGAAGAATCAGAACTAAAATCCAGGAATGCCAACACCCAAACAAGGGCTCTTCCTACTGTATCCCATGTTGCTCCTAAAAACCAAAGGAAGAAGAGACTGTTCACACTTACCATCTCTGTTCACACTTACCATCTCTGTTCAGCCATTGTTTTCTCGTTCTGTACAAAAGGAGCTTGTTGTGGACATATGGTAAAAGGAACTTGACACACCAGCTCTCCACACCAAGTTTGTTTTCAACCAGGACTATGGGACTCCGGTTATACCTAGCTTCAGGACATGGGATCAGGCCAATTTCATCTCTTAAAATGTAAAACAAACAATGAAAAAAAGAATTAAAGATAAGAATACTAGCTTTTTCAAAAATTTTCTAATCCACAGAATATTTTTAAAAAACCCATAGATTTCCTTTCCTTAAAAATATTTACTTTACTTACTGGATTGGTAAAACTTAAAAAAACAAAAAACTAGTTTGTTAACGCTGGCAAGACCATGGGAAAACCAGTAGTATGCTGTACTCTCCATTGATGGGAGTGAAAACTGGTCTTATCTTTGGACGGCAATTCAAAAATGTCTTTCAAAATTTTAAATGCACATACCCTTTCATCCAGCAATTCAAGTGCTCAGAAATGGTCCCATGCCAAAATATATGAATAAGATGTTCACTGTCACAGTGCAACAAAACTGGAAATAATCTGGTAAAATAAACATGGCCCATTCATGTGATCGAGCTGTTAAAAAATACGAGGTGGATCTGCATATGATGGTATGAAAAGCTCACTAAGTTATATTAAATGAAAAAAAAAAAAGCAAAATGCTGAACACAGTGTATAGCACAAAGCCTTCTATGTAATTTCTTTACAAGATATATAGATGCATTTAAAAATTTTAGAGGGATAACAAGAAATTTTTGAACAGAGAAAGGTGTTGAGGAAGGATTTTATCTTATAGTTTAAATTGTCTAATCACTTGTACATATTATTTCTATTTTTAAAAAATGTCAACAAATGTGTTTATGCTTCCCTGCTAATAAATCTATGTGGAGAAGAAACAAATTAACAACAAAAGTTATCTTAGTGAAATCTTAGGCCATTTTTTTCTTCTTTATACTTTACTAAATTAAAAAAGCTACTCTAATCAATGTTAAAAAACACAAATTACATTTCAGATTTTGATCGTTTTCATCTGGGGTAGCATCTATATCCCTCAATCCACATCAATTTGAGCCAATTTACGTTACAGGCAGAGATTTAATAAACACTACGTAGGGCATTTAACTTACATAGTAAATGAACCAACAAACATAAAAATGTTTTTACAAAACCTACACACACATTTCAACTATAAAGGAAGTTATAACTCTCGTACACATGAAGCATACTTTCCCAAACAGAATGTCCTCTGTTGAATGAGTAACAAGAAATCTTTTAACAAGAGTAGGTGAAATAACATTTTTAGAGTGTCAATATAGATTTTTTAAATATGTCTTTAGAAAACAGAATAAAGAACTGTTTTTCAGAGTTTGTGTGTGACTTTATCTGTTATGTCCCTGGATTCCCTTGCCAAAAAGATAGTAGTCTGACAGATGGAAAAAAGGGGAAAACTGTTCAATCACAGGTTATAAGAAATACCCCTTTTTTGGGGGCGGCGGGGGCGGTTAGGCCACTATCACAAATTAGTAGCACCTGTGGATCTAAAATAAATTCCCTCCTGAAAACTCTAAACTGGATATCTCAGAGATAACTTACTTTCTACTGATCACTTCTTTAGTGACATAGGGATATATCAATAAACAAGGGTATCCCAGGGATTGCAAGTTACTAACAATTCTTTCAAGATAATTTAATTCTCAAGTATATTTTGGGACCTATGGCTTTTTGTCCTGACAACTGGTTCAGCTGACTCCAAGGTGTTCCAATATACCATGTCAATACTATCACACATTGTCTGAGTACCTATTAGCACAATGCACTGGGTACTCTGTTAGGTTCTCACACAAAAATAAATAAAGCCATCTCAGATTTTGAAGAGCTAAACAGATTTACTGGGGAGTTGTGTCAATATCTATAATATTGACACAATATTATAATATTATATATAATAAAATGTCATTTTACCATTCCAGTAATACAGTTCTGTAGGAAAAATCAGGACAATGCTGAGAGAGCACCCGAGGTCAATGCCTAGTATTTCAAAATATGATTTTTGTATTTATAGTTGGTAATATTAACCTGAAATCTATCTAATTCACTATTAGAAAAACTAGCCACATCTAACTATACTTGACTAATACATGACCGAATCTCTGGTATTTTCTGGGGTTCTTATTTTACTATCTAAAGAACATTTACAAAATAAACAAAAATTAGTTTAAAAAAAAACACTCAATGTAATTATTTCAGGAAATTCTGTTCTCTGAGATCTACTAACCACTTACAACACTTCAACGAAATGCAAGAGTCAATAATATAAACATTATAGTAACAAGAATAAAAGAATCCTAGGTTCTGGATATATTTTGTTTTTCGGAGGGATTTTTTTTAACTTAAATTCACAATGTAAAAACCTGTCCTGCTCACTAGCTAAATCAGAATTAAAATGCCCGACTAATAATTTGGTACCCTAAATTACAACAAAGAGCCATCTGCACAATTAAAAAACATATTGCTTTGGTTGGCTACCATTCTTTCAAGAAATACTCTTAAAAAACAAGAATGATGGATATAGAAGGTGCTCGATAACTGCTTACTGAAAGGCTGACTATCCTTGCACTTCACTGGTAATATGCAAATAGTTTTCAAAGGCTATTACTCCTCAATCCTCCAAAAGAACATTATCTCTGATTTTCTTTTAATGCAGTATACTGAAAACAGCATGGGTCCAAGTCTTGGATGGATGTGGAGATACATGGATATATACGTGTGGGGGGTGTGTGTGTATGTATATATAAATATCTTGTGTCATTTTGGCCTCTAACGGACCTCAGCTTCCTCATCTGTAAAATGTTGGAATTGCATTATATCTCCAGTAAGGGAAAAGAGCTAGATCTTCTACAACTTTCAAACTTTATGACTGAGAAACCTGGCAGCTATGTTCATGTAAGAAGAATGAAAACAGTCATAAAAGAGAATATAAAGCACTGTGGGGGGGGCGGGGGAACACAGGAAAATAAAGGTAGTAAGATGTAGAAACAAAAGCACTTGATACGAAGTCCAGAGTTCTCCAGTAGTTGGTCTCCATTCTACCACTGACAGTCAATGTGAAGTTGGCAAGTCACTTGCAATCAGTATCCTCATCTGAAACACAGGAATAATAATACCCGCTCTGCTTGTTATGAAACCAAATAATGCAATGTGAAGAATGTGGTAAACTCAAAAGTGCTAGGCAAAGATGAAGTATATCATTATCAGTTCATTTAAGAACCTGAGATCAGCCACTAAAATTCCTTAGTTAATAGATAACAGAAGCACAGGCAAAGAATATTAAGCCTTTGTCAAGTTATGTAACCCTAAGATACAGAGTTTTGCTGTTTCCTAAAAAATATAGCACGTACTTTAGAAAGATAGGTAGGTCAGTAAGCTTCCACAAAACAGTGCGTTTGACTTCAGACTTCTGTGCCTAGTCCCTTAGGTCATAGTCCACTTTTTTTCAGACAATTAGAATAGGATTCCAAAATCATTTTAAAATTGGAAGGGACCTCATTCTTCCAGGCTCTCATTTTATCAGATTAGGAAACTGAGGTCCAATGAGGTTTAAGGGGATTACCAAAGGTCACATTATTAATACTAGCAGCTAAGTTAAGAATCTGGGCCTCCTAATACTTAGCCCAAACCCCTTGACATTGGAGTGAAGAACAAAACAGGAGTTAGATCAATTCTAGATTTTTGGCTACTTAAATTCTAATTTCATACTCAAAAAAAGTTGGAAAACTCAGGGGAAAAAACTTGAGCCATTTATCACCATTCTATACTACTGATGTTTGAGTACACATCCTATTTTTCTAAGTATTTTACAAAAGTGGGATTATTTTGGGCATAATCTTCCATAATTTTTTTTAAAAGCTTAGCAATTCACATTAAACATTTTCCTATAATTAATTTTTATATTTTTAATGGTTGCAATAAAAGTATTAATACTATAAATATCAAATCCATCTCCAGTTACTTCCTTACTAAATATTAGGTTATTAAGTAGGAAATGTTTGATTTCCTTAAGTACTAAGTTTGACAGTTGTTATCTCTGACATTTCATTTCATTTTGACACTTCGTTTTTATTTTTATTGTGAAGGTACATCCTCAGTCTTTCAAATGCGTGCTTTGGTTTGTGATTATCTTTCAAATTTTTTTAGAGCAATTTTTGTGAAACCATGGGTAAGTCAAAAATTCGTGTTATTTTCAAATATGAGTTCTGTTGTAGAACCAGTGCAGTGCAGACAGCTTGAAATATCAAGTGTTTCTAAAGGATATGGCTAACGAAGGTACAGTATACTGATCGTTTGAGAAGTTCTGTTCTGGTGATTTTAATCTTGAAAATGAGCCACATGGGGGACCTGAGACCACGGTGGAAAACGATGAGCTTAAAAACTGTAGTGAAAGTGAATCCATCTCAAACTATGTGTGAATTAGCAAAGTTTGACATTACTATTCCAACAATATTGAATCATGTGAAAGAAATCACCAAGGTAAAGAAAATGGATTGATGGGTACCACATGAATTAAATGAGTGTCAGAAGAGAAATCGTCTCAAAGCTTGTCTTTCTTTACTGTCACGACATCAAGGTGAACCACTTCTATACCATATTGTTACATGTGATGAAAAATGGATTCATTTTGACAATCATGAAACCTGGTCAAACAATTACAGAGGCCATCTACTGCAACCAACTGGACGAAATGATGAAGATGCTTGTGATTAAGCAGCCAAGATTAGTCAATAGAGACAGACCAATCCTCTTGCAAGACAACTGTCAACCAAGTCGCACAAACAACGACGCTGCTCAAACTACAGAAGTTGGACTTGAAAACTCTCTGTCATCCACCAGATTCACCAAACCTTGCACCAATTGACTACCACTTCTTCCAGGCTTTGGACCATTTCTTGCAACAAAAAATATTCAATTCTCAAAGATTTAGGAAATGCTAAACATCTTTTAAATCTAATGGCAGTTATTTGGTTTTTACTCCCCCCACCTCCCAAGTGGAATTCTTTCCAGAATGACCAAAAAGGAGAGTTAATAAAATATCTAAATGAACGGACCCTTGCATATTGATAATTAAAACTTTACTGGTGATTAAGATATTTCAGAGACCTCATAGGCTTTCTCATTAATTCTAAGGACTACCAACTTTGTGTATGACTGAAATTACATTACTGACCTTATTTAGAAAAAAGCTATACAAATCATTACAGTTCACTGTTTATTATATGCCATGCTCTGTGTTAGGTTTCATATATACTATTTCATTTATTCTGCACAACAAACTTTCAAAGTAGGAATTTTAGTCCTATTTTATAGATAAAGAAAAAGTCCTGTCTAAGTATACCCAGATAGTAAATGACAAGCCAAGATTCAAATCTAGGACTGTCAAACTCTAAACCAAAACTTTTACAACTGTATTACACTATTGTTTAAAAAAACAAAATCAAGTACAAGAAGCTCAGTAGACTCTGTGGTTTTCTATTTTTCAGTTCAACTTGCAGACAATCTAAAACTGCCTTTCATTATTATGTCCTTAATCAAAAATTTTGACTGGGGCCTACTCACTGCCTAGGAAGTGTGTTTCCCTGAGCCAACTCTTCCTTATTCCTCATGTGTCAGTTTAAATCCTATTTCCTCCAAAAGAACTATCTTGACCTTCTAATCTAAATTAGGCCTCCCTGTTATTATTCATTCAAAGTACCCTTCTTATTCTTTCTGGCTCTTTTATAATCTGGGTGCTGATTTATTTAAAGTTCCATTAGGATAGGGACCATGTCTGGTTTGTTCATCAAACTACACCCAGCTCGCTCCTAGCCCTGTATACCCAAAGACTGGCTCCATGCCTGTCAAACCGAGGTGCTCTTTTGCTGAATGTATAAATGGGATGAGAGAAATAAAGCTAAAGAGTCAAGGACTTCTGGCTGGGTGTGGTGGCTCACACCTGTAATCCTACCTCTCTGGGAGGCCGAGGCAGGCAGATCGTTTGAGTTCAGGAGTTCGAGACCAGCCTGAGCGAGAGCGAGACCCCCGTCTCTACTAAAAAAATAGAAAGAAATTAGCTGGGCAACTAGCTATTTTTTTATATATATATATATTAAAAAAAAATTAGCCGGGCATGGTGGTGCATGCCTGTGGTCCCAGCTACTTGGGAGGCTGAGGCAGGAGGATTGCTTGAGGTGGCTGTGAGCTAGGCTGACGCCACAGCACTCTAGCCCGGGCAACAGAGTGAGACTCTGTCTCAAAAAAAAAAAAAAAAAAAAAAAGAGTCAAGGACTCCCATAACCTGGCCCTATTGTACCTTCTCAATCACATTTTCGTTAATCTAGGTCAAGTCACTGCTCCCTATGGAGGTCTCTAATTCTCTCTGAGACTATAAATCCTACCGAGACTTTACTGTTCAGCTTAAAACGCATCTCCACTAAGAGGCCCAACCCAGAAATACCCAGCCTTTGCCATGAAAGGCTAGCAGAGTAGGCTCTGCAGGGTTAACTTACTGTTCATGCAGGTAGGTCTTAGGTCTGCACTTAGACCTGGACTGTGTAATGAAGTAGTCACTGGGCATGTGTGGCCATTAGGTATAAATCGATTAAAATTAAATAAAATTTAAAAGTCAGTTCGTCATTTGCATTAGGTACATTTCAAGTGTTCAATAGCTACTAAGAGCTAGAGAGAACCATACCGAACAGCATAGATATAGAAAACTTCCATCATCACAAAAATTTCTGAGTGCCATACAGTGAAGATGGTACCTATAACACCTCATAAACAGTGACAGCTCAATAAATATTTAATAGAGTAATAAAAAATAACTTGCTGGATAAGAGAACTTTAACATGACCCTAATTACATTGTAGACAGTTGTCTTCCACATTAGCACAGGGTCTACACATTAAGTTAATGCCCGTTGCTAGGTCACACCTTCCGTTTTAGAGAAGCCAAGACAATTCTCTAACAGCCAACTACACAAACAACATTTGTACAGTATTTATCTGGCTTATAAAGGACTTCACATTCTTCAATCATTTGGCTAATATATTTTCGGTGAGGAGCACAGGGATTCAGGTTAAGTCTAACATTTACCTAGTGGCAATTAAGTGCCACAGTGTGAGGTGATTTTCCTGTATTTTCATCAGCCTCACAAGATCAAGATGAAACTGAGGCTGAGAGACAGTACCTATTCACATCGAACAGGAACAAAACCCACATCTCACCCACTGTATCTTTGATTCTTTCTGGCTATTTCTACATAAAGTCAATATATTTAATAGAGTGGACACTGGCTAATAAAATTAAAATCTATCTTGAGTTTGGAGAAAAGAAGAAAAAGGTTAAAAATGAAAACCTTTTATAATACTGAAAGTTTAATTAGATACTGTAAAGTCAGACACTAACTTTAAAGATACTGCATTTTTTTCCCTTTTAATTAGAAATAAAGCCACTTTATTTTGGGAGTAAAAGGGCTAGATTTGGAAAGCCCAAATTATAAGACATTTTAAAAGATGAAGAGTAATATTATTGAAGACAGTTTTACAGTAGGGAATATATACTAAAATATAGCTGATGACTTACTAGGTTAAGCTATTTAAATGTTTCAGACCCATATACAAATTGTTTAAAATTATTTCAATGCCCAACTTATCTCATTTCTGAATGACCCAAATGCTTATTAATTGTTAAGTTATATACTGATAAAGAATATATTAATGAGATTTCACAGTAAAAAAAAATTACTAAGGGTGTGGCATTAAAGTCCTTTAAGAGTTTTGGTTTAAGTGTCATCCAGAAGAACTGGGACATGTTCCAAACTGCACTGTCAACCTGCCAAGCCAGTGACCACTCAATCTCAGTTTCTTCAAATATGAAATAACGATGCTCTATTTAGTCTACCACAAACAAGAGAAACTAAGATGATTACTGCATTTTTATTAGACTTCTAAGCTCTGCTATAATTTCTTTTAGAAAAATAACACCAATGATGAGAAAATAGGCCCTACATTTGTCCAACTTTTTTTTTTCTTTTCTGAGGATGTCTCTTATTTGCACTAAGGCTCCCATTCTCAAGACAGGACTGAAAGACGGATACACAACAAGGCATCAAAGCATTCTTTAGAAGACCCAGAAACCACTATGGATACTGCCAGGAAATCATTCCAAATACTCTCATTTTGAAAAAGGCAGCAGTTATAAAGCGAAGGGAAGTGGAAGCTGTCAGAGGTGGCAGGTGTGTTTTGAGGCCAGCAGCGTTTTGTTTTTTAATGAGACACAGTTGCAGGTCTCCAATTGTGTGCCACAAGGGAGCAAGACATCTGAGGGCTTCTTTTATAATCATCACCTTGGAGGAAGAAAACACTTTTAAGATGTAGGTCTGGCAACTCTTTTAGGCAGAAAAGCTGAAGGGGTTAGAATGCTTAAAAAATAATTCATGTGTTCCAGTCTAAAGAAGAAAACATTAAAAATAAACTCCAAAAACAATAAAGTGAAAATAATTCGAAACTGGATTCCCTATTTCTTTCCTTTGGAAAGGAGTAGGAATGGGAAAGGAGTTACATTCTTGCTTCTTACTCCTTTCTAAAATGTTGTAGATCTCTCTCTCTCTTTTAATAGCTTCCTTTTCACTGGTTACATAAAAGCAGAAGTGTCAGAAAGAGTAAAGACTCTGGTGGTATCTTCCCAGAGTACTCCAAGAAAAAGGAAAGAGGAAGGTATTACATGTGCCAGTCCTGTAGTGTCCTGCTGAAGAAGGCAGCAGTGCTGGGATAAAAATGAGTTTATATGTTCCCTGTAACTATGAATCAGCTTATGCTAATAAGTGTCGAGGTTTCATCTGCTTTATGCCAGACTCCACACTATGCCCACAGAATCTTCTCTTGAGAACGCTGTTCACCTTCGAACCACAGTATTTTATCAGTCACTTTACAATCGTGTGATAAGTAAGGAGAAAGTGAAAAGCAGCCTCAAACTACCCTTAGTTAGTAAACGGAGGGGTTTTTGGCCCATTAGGAATAAGAGGATCGGTAACCCCTTCTTGCCAACGCCCGGGATGAGCCTCAAAAGAGTTGTGTTTACAATGCATACACAGACCCATAGTGCTGTGTGTGCCTGTGTACCTTAAAGAGATGTCGGACATGTACCTACGGGGGAAGTCTTTGGAGTTTCGTGAACTCCAGGGAAACGGTAGGGAGGGAGAGCGAAACAAAGTCGTTCGGATTTGAATTTCCGAGGTCACTTCCAGGGACTCGCCTGGGAGTGAGTCCCGGTAGCGGAAAGCCGGCCCGGCGGCGGCAGACAACGGTCCGCCCGGACCTCACTCTGCCTCCGCCCGAGAAGGGCGCGTGGGCCAGGACCTGCGGTCAGCCCGCCGCCCGAGGTCGGCTCGAGGCGTGGCTCCGCCCTCGCCCACCCCCGACGACCCCCGGAGGCGGCGGAGGCGCTCGACTCACATGTGCGGGTTCCTCCTGAAGGCGTTGGTGATGTCCTTCACCACCCGCTGCACCAGCACCGCCACCTCCTCGCTAGTCTCGGCCATGTTGGCGGCAGCCGCGGCGGCTCCGGCGCGCCGCCGGGAGAGCCGGGAGCCGGCGGGAGTTCCGCGGGGAGCGCGCGCGTGTGCTCTGGTTTAACCGCGCTTCCGCCGCCGTGGCCGCCGCCGAGCACTTCCGGGTCAGCCTTCCGCTGGCAGGGACGTGGCGCGTGCTTCGTAGGATTGGCGGCTGTCTGGGGCGTCCCTGACTTTGCCTCGGCGCCGGTAATCCAGTTTGTCAGCGTCGGAGAGGATGCAGTAGATTGATTTGCAAAGTTACCTGAAGCCAATGATTTTATTATTTTATTTTAATTTTTAGTCTACTCGGAACCGAGGAGGAAGAGGTCCTCAAGACACTCCCCAAGAGCCAGAGACGTTCCAGGAGGAAAGTTAACTGGTAGTGCAGGCCTGTTGAACAGTTAGTCCCCAAGCGTTTTGAGAGCTTGTTCGATTTATTTTCCGGGCCAGAGGGATAAGGAGGTCCAGAGACTTCGCTGCGGAATGCGTCCCTATTTGACCGTGTTGGTGACCTCCTTTTGTACCTGCGTGCCAATTTTGGCCTCTGAAATTAAAAGCAGCCCTTTTTTTAAAAAAAAGTTAATTAAAAATTTTAAATGAATTCATTAAAGGAAGGCCAATGAAAGGGAAGGAAAAGTTATTTGCTGTCTGGCAATAGGAAGTAGAAGTTAAACAGATTTTCTACTTCATTTTTGAACATTACTTCAGTTTTGGAGTAAAAAATATCAAGGCCTTGACAGAATTTACCCACAATCGCAATTTATCTTGCTACAAATAATTTTTGTAGGAAAAACCAGGTTTCTAGTACATTTGGATTTTGAAATGTCATAACTAAGGTTTTCTTTTGCCCCTCTGTGATAGAAAAACCTTGTTTTAAGTTGTTTTTTCTTTCACCCTTGAAATCTATATCTTTTAAGAACTGTTTTTTTAAAAGCTAGCTTATGGTATGTTTAATGTGAACATATATGGAGGATTAAAGTAGGGATTCTGATTGTGAAAGTAAAAACCATCCATTGGGGATGTAGAATGAATTAAATGAGAAATATAAATGAAAAATAGAAATTAACTGTACCCAATGGTCAGTATTACCTATAGATTTATTTATAAAGTCTGCTCATTGGCCTGGTTTTAAAAGAAGTGAGATGCCGGGTGTGGTGGCTCACGCCTGTAATCCTAGCACTCTGGGAGGCCCAGTCAGGAGGATCGCTCAAGGTCAGGAGTTTGAGACCAGCCTGAGCAAGAGAGAGACCTCGTCTCTACTAAAAATAGAAAAAAATTATATGGACAGCTAAAAATATATGGCTAGAAAAATTAACCGGGCATCTGGTGCATGCCTGTAGTCCCAGCTACTCGGAAGGCTGAGGCAGAAGGATGGCTTGAGCCCAGGAGTTTGAGGTTGCTGTGAGCTAGGCTAACGCCACGGCACTCTAGCCAGGGCAAAAGAGCGAGACTCTGTCTCAAAAAAAAAAAAAAAAAGAGAAGAAGTGAGAAAGAAGTTTCACAAAATTGTACAAAGCAATATGGGACACATTTAGGAAGAATTAGTAAAATCAAACCTTCTGCTCTGACAAGTTCTGGAATGAAGCAGTGAAATGAGTGGAATGTGTGTTTAGATTCCAAAGCCAAGGACAACTTTCAATATCCTGTTACCCTAAGAATTTGATAATCAGTTCTGAAATGGTTTGAGTTAAGTGACAAGTCTTTTTCCTCTTAATCAGGACCTTGGCAACCTAATGACAGTGGGAAATAAGTCTCGACTTCTGGGGGCAGAGATCAAAGCAGGACACTCAGAAATAAGAATTTTTTTTCAAAGACTGTATTTTTAAAGATTAGTGTGATTTTTTTTTTTTTTTGTATTTCACTCTAGTATATGTATGTTTAACAGGAAAAAATCTAAACTTTGTCCCCAATTCTTGATGTAAAATTGGTATTCCAGAAAGATAATTCTTCTATATGACTCTTTGTATGCCCTCTCCACATACACACACACACACACACACACACACACACGCTTTATACTCATTTAGAAGGTGGGCATTATATCTCATGTTTTTCTAAGAGTTCACAAATTGTTTCACCTGATTATTAAGGTTCTATTATATTTAAAACTTGAATTTTTTTTTTTTTTTAGAAAACCCCCTAATTTTGCAGATACAAAAACTGAGGTTCAAAGAGGTTAAGATTTGAAATTCATGAGTCCTTAACAGTGATATGTATACAAGAATAGGGTATGATAAATTTAGCATGATTTTGTTGAAGGACTAAGAGATTATGTTCAGGGATCCGAAAAACCCACTTATTGATAATAATAAAATACAGTAAATAGCTTAAATACCCAATGATAGGGGATTGATTAAATTATGATAAATTTATATGATCAAATACTATTTAGCCATTTAAAAATCTCATTATAACAAGAAGAATATATACCAAAGTGTTAAGGGGAAATATAGTCATAGGAGAATTTTACTTTCTAAGTAATGCAAAGAGCAAAATGTAATTTTTGAAATTTAAGAAAAGTTTTTTGAAGTACCTAGTAATAAAGACATGATATATTTGCTAATTAGTCAACTATCTCTTATGTATATTAATTTTCTTAGAGATGTATTCATTTTTTTTTTCTTTTTGTTGAGGCAGGGTCTCGTTGTCACCAGGGACTAGAATATAGTGGCGTCATCATAGCTCACTGCAACCTCAACTACTGGGCTCAAGTGATCCTCCTGCCTCAGCCAGCCAAGTAGCTGGGATTACAGATGTGTACCACCACGCCTGACTAATTTTTCTATTTTTTGTGGAGACAAGGTCTCGGTACTTGCTCAGGCTGGTCTCGATCTCCTGGCCTCAAGTGATCTTCCCGCCTCAGCCTTCCAAAGTGCCTGCACCTGGCTGAGATATATTGATTTTTTAAGCACCATGCCTATCTATCATCGTTTACATGGTTGTGAATATATTTTGACAATCCTCCCACTCACCCCCCAAATTATACTTTTCATATTTTAGAATACTAATTGATGATAGGGGAAAATGTAGATGTGTAATGACAAAAACAGGTACCAAAATGTGTACAATACAATCCTAATTTCATATATATAACATGAATTATACCTAAATATCACATATATGTAAAATAGACTGGGAGGATATAAACTAAAATGTTGACAATGGTTATCTCTGTATGATAGAATTACTGGAGATAATTAAGACATGTAAATACATGTTCATTATACTTTCCTGGATGTTCCAAACTTTCTGCAATGAAAAACCTAAGGTATATATTGAAGGCCCTGGAAGGAAGGAGAACACCAAGGTGGTTTTAATGACTTTTGTGAAGAAATGGAGATGACCTTGTAATCTGTTTCCAGCTTTGCTATGTATTATTCTACTTATATTACTATGACATGTTGTTTATGTACTCCATTTATTTTTATTTGAAGTCCCTTTTCTGATGACATTATGTAAGACAGAATTCAAGTAGCACTGTGTTCTTACCATGGTACTAGTTATTATAAAAACAACAAGTTTATTTCCTCCATTAAAAAAATTAAATGCCCAATTTTAAATGCTTTATTGTAATATTGCCATTGTGATATCTTATAAGCCAGACATCAGTCCTATCCATTATCCTAAAATTTAAAATCTAAGAACTTACTAGCAGAGAAATAGGAGAAGGATAACATAATATTAGCTAAGAAGCCACAATTTTGATGTCTTTTTATGAATTGTTAAGAAAAGTCAATGGGTATAGTGTCCATCTTTAAAGTTTTTGTTAAAGACTATTTCAAGAAAAGGAATAGAAATTAGTAAATTTACTTTAAAAGACATGTACATTAAACCTAGGGACATTTGGTACATGTTTTGCCTTGATGTGTTAGTTTATTTTCCCAAATATAAGACTTACTATATATTCAAGAACTATTTAAAAATATCACAGAAGCACCCATGAATGCTAATGTTATCTGTTATTATATTTAATTAATATGTCTATTACTGCATGATTCCAGTTGTTGGGATAAAATGAGAAAATACATGCAATAGCATCTTTAAACTGTGAAGCACTATATAAATTATTTATATGAGTAAAGAAAACATCATTACTAGTTGAATTATACTCTTAACTTGCAGTGTAATATTTGTAGAGACTGATAGTCTGAGTTTTAGAAGAAATGTCAAAGAATAACTCCCCATGTGATGCCTTCTGATTTTAGGCACTTTAATTTCTATGATAAGTCCCCTAAATCATCAGTGTGCAAAAAGGACAATACAAAAGATGATGTGTTGGGTTTATAAGAGGAGAAGGCTAAATACTATCCTTGAGAAGACAAGACTCCAAACAATTTTACTTAAATATTCCATAAATTTTAATAATTGTTACAGTGTATAAGACATTGTGCTATCTGCTGGGTATTCAGTGGTGAGAAAAACAAATATGGTTCATGCCCTCCTGCAGGACTTAGAGTCTGATAGAAGACATAGACAATATTCAAGTAAACAGACAAATATATAGTGAAAAATTATAATACATGGCACTAAAGGAAAAAGCAGGGTACCATGATAATGATAGCAGTATTGAGATAAGAGGATAGTGGTCAGGAAAGCCCACTCTGGGTGGTGATATTTAAGCTGAGACCTGAAAGAGGAGAAGAAACCAGCCCTGTTAAAAGCAGGGGAAGGGCCCTACCCGTAGTGGAAACATTATGTGTGAAGCCCTAAGAACAAAAAAGCTAACTTAGCATGTCTCAGGAATTGAAAGAAGGGCAAATTAATAACTTTTACCTACCTTACAGTGTTTGTAATGTAATTTCAGATTCAAAATGGCTGTCACTCAAATGGCAACAATGAGCATGATTGCCTAGCTCCAAGTTGTTCTTTTTTCTATCATTGTACTTCATATCTCAATGGACCTATCTTCATGGTTACTGATTTTCTTCTACCTACTTAAGTCTTCCATTGATCTCCTCAAGTAAATTTTTCATTTCCATTATTATACTTTTCAGGTCCAGAATTTTAATTTTCTTCCTTTTTATCATTTCTATCCCTTGTTTTGATATTTTCTATTTGGCAAGACATTGTTCTCATACTTTTCTTAAGTTCTTTAAACGTGACTTTCTTCTTTGAACATATTTAAAATGGCTAATTTAAATTCTTTGTCTAGTAAGTTAAACATTTGGTTTTCTACAAGGACAATTTTTTTTAACTCCTTTTCCCCCCATATATGAACCATACTTCCTTATTTATTTGCATGTGTCATGATTTTTTTTTGAAACTTGGACATTTTCAATAATATATGAAAACTCTGAAAATCAATTTCTCCTTCCTCCTCAGGGTTTGTTGTTGATTGCTGCTTATTGTAGTGGGTGTTGTTTATGTAGGGACTTTTCCAAATTAATATGATAAAGTCTGTATTCTTTGTCATGTGTTGCCACCGAAGTTTCTACTTAGTTAGGTTAGTGACCAGGTAATGATTGGATAGTGATTTCCTCATGTGTCTGGAACCAATAAGGTTCCCAGTCTTTTCTGAGAGACTCTATGGACCTGTTGTAGCATGCCTTCAACATTCTGCCAGGAAGTTAACAACTCTGCCTTAGCCTGCACTTTCTCCTTGCACAGAGCGTCAATATTGGCACATTCTTTTTGGCAAGTCTTTTTGATAAAATGACTTTCTTCCTTTAGGTAAATACCCAGTAGTGAGATTTCTGAATCAAATGGTAGGTCTACTTTTAGTTCTTTGAGGAATCTCCATACTATTTTTCAGAGGTTGTGCTAGTTTGCAGTCCCACCAACAGTGTGTTAAGTGTTCATTTCTCTCTGCATCCACGCAAGCATCTATTGTTTTGGGACATTTTGAAAAAAGCCATTCTCAGTGGGGTTAGGTGATATCTAATTGTGGTTTTGATTCACATTTCTCTGATAACTAGAGATACTGAGTATTTTTTCATATGTTTATTGGCCATTAGTCCATCTTGTTTTGAAAAGCTTCTGTGCATGTCTTTGGCCCTCTTTTTAATGGGGTTGTTTGATTTTTTTCTTGCTAATTTGCTTGAGTTTTTTATAGATTCTGGTTATTATCCCTTTATTGGGTGTGTAGCATGCAAATATTTTCCCCCATTGTGTAGGTTGTCTATTTGCTCTATTGATTGTTTTCTTGGCTGTGCAGAAGCTTTTTGGAAAGCTGGCTTTTAGCCACTTTTCTAATGCACAAAAATAATCTTAATGGTTGTTAACAAAATCATACAGTCTCATGAGAATTATTTGCTCAAACACCTTCCTGTATTTCACAAACTCCAGTTAAAATGACTTTATGTGTGACTTGATCAAATTTAATCTTTTGCTAATGAAAATGATTAAGTTCTTTATAAGAAAGTTCAAATAAAATATAAAAAATGTATTTCATTTAAAATAGTTTAATATTTTTCTCCCAAAATTTTTAACACTATTTAATTCTGACCAAGTGTATCTCTGACCACATTGCACCAATATAAGCTTTCTTATAACCATTTTTTTATTGTTACAATCTTTAGATAAGTCCATGGGATAGTTATAAGTCAATACCAACATCAAGAATGGATTGTTCTTTCTCACTGGCTTTAATTGAGCTGACAACTGTCTTCCGTTTCAGTAAGAAAAGTGTTATTTCATAAATATTTTTTTCAAGAAGAATGAGTGAAGTCATTTTAAAAATTAATTTGACACCCTTTGAAAGATCAAAGCTCTAAATCAGTATCGTCCTAATAAGGGAGATATAACTTGTTTAAGCACAATATATTTCACCCTTACTATTTTGAAATTTTAAAAAGGAAAAAGAAAAACTAATTTCAGACTTTTATTTCATAAATTATATTTGGAAAAATATAAACTGCTCTCTGACACATTTTAGACTATGTAACTAAGACTTTTTCATTCTAAATTATAAACCAGAATCGGAACTCAATGCCATGCAATTTCATTCCTTTGTTTTTTAAATGTTTGATTTTTTTTTTTTTTTTTTTTTTGAGACAGAGTCTCGCTCTGTTGCCAAGGCTAGAGTGCTGTGGCGTCAGCCTAGCTCACAGCAACCTCAAACTCCTGGGCTCAAGCAATCCTCCTGCCTCAGCCTCCCGAGTAGCTGGGACTATAGGCATGTGCCACCATGCCCGGCTAATTTTTCTATATATATATATTTTTTAGCTGTCCATATAATTTCTTTGTATTTTTAGTAGACACAGGGTCTCACTCTTGCTCAGGCTGATCTCGAGCTCCTGAGCTCAAACGATCTGCCTGCCTCGGCCTCCCAGAGTGCTAGGATTACAGGCATGAGCCACCGAGCCCAGCCTAATTCCTTTGTTTTTGAGGGTAGGCAATTGTATGTTTCATGCCATTGGTCTTCTTTTTTTCATACCTAAATATGAGAAAGAATGGAAAGGGAGATTAGAGTTGAAAGTGTTTCTTTCTATGTCCTATTTTTAAAATTTCTCTTTTTGTTTCTAAAGATTCCCCATATGGCAGGCTACAAACATTAAGCTCTTAAGAAAATACAAATTGAAGGCACGGATACATTTAATGGGGTGTTTTGAAGAGTAACTTTATTTTCCTAGTAGATGATTGATTGATTTGGTTGTTTTTGGAAAATCACATTAGGTTGCTGACTATCTTGTGTTTTTTAATTCATGTATTTATTCAACAAATATTTGTTAAGTGCTTAGTATGCTTCAGCCACCATACTAGGCACTGGGGACAGTTCTTATGGATAGTCTTATAAGTTTTTTTCTCATTTAAGAATTTCTTCATTATTTTATTAGACATTAGCTAGCTTTTTTTGCATTGTTTTAGTTCATTTGATTCCATTTTTCCATGTTAGGAGCCAACATAATTTTGTAAACATATAGTTGGATCTTATTTTTTTATCCACTATGACAGTCTCTGTCTTTTAATTACCATATTTAAACGACTGATGCTTAAAGTCAGACCATTGATGTTTAAAGTGACTATTGATATAGGTAGATAAATAGCTACCATATTTGTTATTGTTTTCTATTTATTACCCATGTTCTTTGCTGCTGCTGCTTTTTTTTTTTATCTTTCACTCTTTTTCTGCCTTCTCTAATTTTAATGGAACATTTTATATGATCCCATTTTCTCTCCTCTCATGGCATATTAAATTAGTTTGGTGAGGCTGTCGTAACAAAATACCACAGACTGGGTAGCTTAAACAACAGAAATTCATTTTCTCAGAGTTCTGGAGGCTAGAAGTCCAAAAGCAAGATGTTGACAGGGTTGGTTTCTTCTGAGGCCTCTCTCCTTGCTTGTAGATGGCTGCTTTCTTGTGTCTTCCCTCTGTGTATACACATGCCTAGTGTCTCTCTGTGTATGCAAATGTCCTCTTCTTATAAGGACACCAATCATATTAGATTAGGGTTCGCCCTAATGCTCTCACTTTAACTTAATTACCTCTTTAAATGCCCTATCTCCTAATAAAATCACATTCTGAGGTACTGGGGGTTAGGGTTTCAACATGAATTTTGGGAGGATACATTTAGAATATAATACATGTAAATTCTTCTTCTTTTTTGTTTATTTTTTGAGAGACAAGGTCTTTTTCTGTTGCCCAGGTTGGAGTACAGTGGTGGGATCATAGCTCAATGTAACCTTGAATTCCTGGGCTCAAGGGAGTCTCACACCTCAGCCTCCCAAGTAGCTGGGACTACAGGTGTGTGCCACCATACCCCACTAGTTTTCTTAATTTTTTATAGAGACAGGGTCTTGCTGTGTTGTGCAGACTGGTCTCAAACTCCTGGCCTCAAGCAGTCCTCCTGCCTTGGCCTCCTAAAATGCTGGGATTACAGACATGAGCTCCTGTGGCTGGCCAAATTATACTTCTTTTTTTAATGGTTGTCCTAGAATTAAAATATATGTTTACACCTAATCAAAGTCCACTCTCAACAGCACTATACTGCTTAAAGGGTAGTACAACAATACCTCATAACAGTATATTCCCAATTCCTTCCTCCTGTACCTTATAACATTGCTGTTATTTGACTTACTCATAAGTGATAATCACTGAATACAACGTGGCTATTATTATTCTGCAAAAACTTATTTTTTATAGCAATTAAGAATAGGAAAAATAAAATATTTCATTTTAATTTCATTTATTTTTCTCTAAGGCTCTTCCTTTTGTTATGTAGATCCATGTTCCTGACCTATATCATTTTACTGGTCTCTAGAGAACTTCTTCTAACATGACTAATTTCCTCAATTTCTGTGTGAGAGATTCCCTATTTCTCCTTGGTTTTGAAAGATAATTTCACTGGATACAAAATCCTAGTTTGGTGGATTTTTTTCTTTCAACTCTTTAAATATTACATTTCACTCTCTTCTTGCTTGCATTGTTTCTAAAGAGAAGTCTGATGTAATTCTTATTATTGCTCCTCTATGAGTAAAGTGTCCCATCCCCACCCCCTACCCCCGCTTCTTTCAAGATTTTCTCTTTGTCTTTGGTTTTCTACAGTTTGAATAAGAGATACCTCAGTGTAGTTTTTTGTTATTTATCCTGCTTGTTCTCTGAGCTTCTTGGATCTATGGTTATGTGTCTGTCATCAATTTTGGAAAATTCTCGGCCATTATTATGTCAAATCTTTCCTCTGGTCCTTTTGCTCTTCTTTTTTTGGTATTCCTATTATGCATATGTTATACCCTTTGTAGTTGTCACACAGATCAACATAACATTCTAACATTTTGAAATGCCAAGAAATAATGTTTTTTCAAGAATAAAGGTAAACTGAAAGTTGTTATTAGGAACCTTGGTTCTACTTCATTTGTTCATCCATTTATTCATTCATTCAACGTATTTTTTTACTGAATGCCTACTTTGTGTCAGTTCTAAGAGCATTATTTAATGACATGGCCTTGTATGTATTATGGCCCTTGAGCATTTCTCATCTGTGACAACTTCATCTCTTTGGTGATGGACCAGGAATTAATAGCGCAATGTTTTGTTGTTCATTTTGAGGATTTAACAGAAACCAATTGGAAGAAAAATCATGTAAAAGTCTGCAATGACATGTTCAGCTTTTCTGTGGAAAAAATAAATATAGAATTGGTGATTATTTACTATTACTGCATTTTGCTTTTGAAGGAGAAGCAGCTGTGTGGTCATGAAAATCCATCAAAAAGTAAAAAGTATAAATGACTATGCAACATTTGCAGGTTAAGTACAGTTTTTTATTTTTTTTATTTTATTTTTTTTTATTTTTTTTTAATATGGGAAATATTCATGATAAATTATTAAGTGAACAGTGCAAGTTAAAAACAATAGTTTCATATTTTTTCCCCACCCCCCCTTTCCCGAGTCAGCACCTTCAAGTGTTACCGCTCCCCAAACGGTGCGCAATGCACTCATTGTGTAGGCATACCCCCATCCCCTCCCCCACCCCCCACCTCAGTCTGATGTCCAATTGGTGTCGTTCCCAGATTTGAAAATACAGTTTTTTAAATGACAAAGACATCGTAGCATCACAAGACACTGTACAGGAATAAAAAAATAAATAAATAAATGATAAAGACATCCAATGATGGGGAAATATGTTTATGTATTTTAATGATTTACCATTTAAAGGACAAGTTTAAAAGAAGAAAATGAACACCACCACAGATGGCTTAATTTTACCCCTTGAACATAGTTCTTTCTGCCATATGGAGTCATGCATGAACAGCAGCCCATTCTTCAGTCTGTACATACCAAAAGAGAACTCTTAAGAGGAACAATCTGTATTAATAATGAACACAAACACAGAATTGCTAAATATTTTGATTAATGTTCTTGGCTCTAAAATTGCTGCATTGGAAGTGCTTTTAATATCTATGAATATCCCTTCATTCTGAGGGGTTAAGAAATTGTATGCCTAAGATGGGTCTGACTTCTCTGCAGCCAGGAAAATGTAGTTTAATTTTCTAGTGTTATACTTTACAAAAGAACAACTGTACAACTTCAGGGGTATCTTGCTTTGTGTAATAGAATATCTCTGAAAAGCCAGGTTGCATATAACTCAGCCATTACATTTGAAATATATCTTAAATGTACTGTGGGAAAGCTAAAAACAACATGTAAAGTCCTTTTGCAGTCTCTGGAAATCACTAATAATTTCTTCATCTTGTGGGCTTTGATTTTTAAAATTATAAATACTATGTGCAAAGCATCATGTTCTATTCAAGGGCAAGGTGCTCCATATAGTTAGAATTATTTTATATGATTAAGCTCTACATTTCTAAGTTCTAATATTTTTAAACAATGTTAAGGCCCATATATTTACTGTTCTGGAAAATGCAGGCTCTGGAGGCAAACTACATGATTTCAAAATCCAGAATCTACAATTTAGTAACTCTGACCTCTTCTATAAAATGAATATAGCACTTCAAAGATTTATTGTGCATAGTAAATAGGACAATGCATGGAAGTACTTAGCACAATACCTGGTCTAATATATATTAATTACTCCCATTTGCCACACAGTTTTAAATGAAAAATACAGATTGTAAAAAGTAATTATCCCATTGGTATTTAACAATATGCATAAAATATATTTTTTCTATTCTCTTAATTTTTATTTATTTATTTATTTATTTATTTATTTTTTGAGACAGAGTCTCACTCTGTTGCCTAGGCTAGAGTGAGTGCCGTGGCGTCAGCCTAGCTCACAGCAACCTCAAACTCCTGAGCTCAAGTGATCCTCCTGTCTCAGCCTCCCGAGTAGCTGGGACTACAGGCATGCACCACCATGCCCGGCTAATTATTCTCTTAATTTTTAAAGTGATTATAGCAATAAAAGCCAATGGTACATAAAAAATCAAGTAAACTGGTAGAGAAAGTTTAAATTAAAAGTAAAGGCTATGCTACAATATTGATGAGCCTCAAAAACATTTTGTTAAGTAAAAGAAGCCAGTTCCAAAGGACATGTTGCATAATTCCATTTATATGAAATATCTTGAATACATAACTCCTGAATAAGCAGAAAGTAGATTACAGGCTACCTAGGGTTAGGAGGGAGATAATGGCTAAAGGGGGTGGGATTTATGTTTGAGGTGATAAAAATGTTCTAAAATTGATTATGGTTATGGATGCACAATTGTGTGAATATCCCAGAAGTCATTGATCTACACACTATAAAAGGGCAAATTGTATGGCTTGTGAATTATATCTGAAGCTATTTTTTTACAAAAGTAAAGTCTGCTACTCCACACTCTATTCCCACTCCCAGGCCTGCTGCTCACAGTATCCACTTTTAGTTCTTTTGGGAGTTCTTGACTTATCCACTTTGGACTGTGTCTCTTGACCCCCTATAAGAATTCTTCCTCATATATCTACCATCATTCCTGCATCCTCCTTTTCCTGATTTTTTAGTGTTTTTATTTATTTATTTCATATCTGAGTTTCTTCCCTGCCCCTTCTCTCTCTCTGTGCATACACCACACATACAAGAAAAATCTAAATATATGTGTACTTCAATATATAAATAGTATTTATCTCTGAGATGAGGGATGTGGATAATTAATTTTCCCCTTTTGTTTCTCTATATTTACTCATTTTCAATAACTATTAGGTGTTAATTATGTAATTGAATATGACTAAATCAACTATCATGGATATTGATGAAAGTATTTAAAAGATTAAATACTTGGCCTTTCTCATTGGGCAGAATTCTCAGCCTATTTCCCCTTTCCTTGATAATGTTGATTATGCAGGTTATACCTCCAGGCCAAGCTTCCTCCTAACCTCTACACAACTTCCAGAGTGATTTTTCCAATACACAAATATGATTTGTGTCAATCCTATGCTTAAAAGCGTTGAGTTCCTCTTCATCACCCATTAAAGACATATTCTTGCTCATGACACAGAAGGCTTTCATAGTCCAACCCAACTCACTGTACTGTTTTCAGAGTTAATTCTTAATGTTAGACCCTGTGCTAGTTACAATGAAAAATGAGAAATGGATCTTATTGTAAGGTTTTTGGATGGTCAGCACCAGAGAAAGAAAGACGAGCAGAGTTGAAAGGGGTAAGCAACGAGGCTTTATCTGAGCGCTCCCGGGAGAGGGTAACGGGTCCCAGGAGAGGGGCCTGGGCGAGGTTCACGAGTCCCGAGAGAGGGGCCTGAGAAGTCACATCGCCCAGAAGTTTTGTGTGGGCATATATATGTTTTAGAGCTGGGGGATGGGGGTTTTTCAGTTCCGTTACAGTTTTAGGGTGGGTATTGAGAACTAGGAGGGGCTGGTGGTATGTGTGGATTCCAGGAACTGAGACCCTTATCAAGGTAATCCATCCAGGTGTGGCTATTGTTAATTTAGCTGTGCCTTGCAGGCATTGTTTTTGGCAGGTCTGGTGAGCTTCTTTTTTTCATTAGGGAGGGGAGGGGTGCCCACCACCAGCCTTACACTTATAACCTTGGAAGTTCACTGATTGTGAACTTGTGCTGCTGCTCAGTAGCTAAAATGGTCTGGTTAGTGCATAGAGCAGGAATCACCATGGCATTTCAGAATCCTATGTTATTATATCCAATGAACAAATAAAGACTCATCATCTGTTATCTGTTTTAGTTAAAATAAGGAAGCCAATACTTGCTCTGGGAATAGGATATGGGTATCAGGAAAATGAGCTTTGAAAAACAGGAGGAGGAAAAGGAGGCTCTGCTGATAATGCCACTCCTATGTATGCAGGTGAAGTGCTGAATAATTATAATCTATGTTGTATGGCGTTTTGGAGCCTACAGGGGCTTTTATGCAAAAATACCATCTCTTACCCATCTACTTTATTTAGCTCTCGAAACAACTCTGCGATCTTACTGATATTCTCAATTAACAGATAAAGAATGAGACTCAACGAGATTAAATTATTGACTCTAGATTACATAGCAAATTAAGTCAGACTTCACCCTCTCTCCAGATTCTATCATCATCTTGGATAAAATATGAGAGATTAGTGTCTGATCTAAAGGGCAAAGAAGTGGAAAGATGTAGGATTTCAGTTTCTGGAACTGAAGGCTACCACAAAGGAACCTCTTGGAACTGTTGTGCTCCTCATTGTGACAAAAACCAAAGCAACAGGTCATTATTCTGTTTCCCTTGTGCCTAGCACTCTGCTAAATGATTTACATATATTACTGAATTTAATCCTCAGCAACTCTGAATAGCTACTTCTTTTTCTCCATTGTCTAGATGAGGAAAGCAAGGCTTAGATAAGTGGCTTAGCCCAAAGTCACACAATGAGTAAGTAAATGGCACAGCTGGGACTTGAACCCATGACAGTGCCCATGATCTTCTGTTCAGCTGCATAGTCCAGTACATGCCTTTACTAAGAGAATGGTGAGAAGTTTTTTTGTTTGTTTGTTTGTTTGTTTGTTTTCCTTTTTAAAATCTAGGATAGCTGTTTCCAGAATTTTGGATGTCACACATCAACTTTTTACAGTGTCCCTTTTCTCTTTGGCTCAGACATCCTGATTAAGTGGGTGGATGGCTATGACGACAACTTGTTCCTGCTGTGATTTTCCTCATCTTTTCAACCTCATCTTCTTGGTGCCCTTATGTTACCAAGCCATTGCAATTGTTTGTAATCAGCTTATTATTTAGCTTTAGTAAAAAAATACAAGAAAATGAGACTTTTATAGTAAAAGGAGTAGAAGGAACACCAAAATCAGAATCTGAAAATCTGATTTCCAGTCCCAATTCTGCCTTTTGTAGCTGTGTGTCCTTGGTCAAACCTTTTTAACTTTGTTGAGGTAACTTTTTTTTTTAACTTTAAATTGTCAATAACAGTTGCCCTTGTGCCTCCCCTTATAAAACAGATAGCAACTTCAAAACTGATTAGTTTAGTGAGGAATTTATTAAAAACAAAACAACCCAAATCACCTGTATCTTGAATTCTCTCACTTATAAATCAACTTATAAGAAAACCCTAAGAGTACTGTGTAAGAATATTTTTAAAAATTTCATTGATTTGTCTCTGAAAATTTGAGCCCAACTCATCTCTTTTTTGATTTGTAGGTTTTGGTTTTCGAATAGAAGATAGTTTTTCTTCAAATAGCAGAAAGTGTAGCAATCTCTTTATGTAAAAGGAGATATTTGAGACATACTCAGAGGGAAATGACTCTTGAACACATTTTCCCTGTCTTTCAGTTCATGAGTTATAATTATGACAGTTAAGTAGGTGTAAATTCTTTAGTTGTTATCATAGCCCTGATTGCTGATTTCCCCACCAATGCATATTTTGAGAAGCCAGGAATATTTCCTCTTCTCAGTCCTCCCTTGCAGTTCTTTATTTTATGGTTCTAAACAGTATCCTTATTTCTTGGAGCAGCATCTTAAAGCTGGAATCACTTTGACCTTGGCCAGAGCACACAGATCAATGAAATGGAGCTGAATGACAGAGGCAATACAACATTGACAACCTTTGTTTTTCCCCTTCAGTGCTTTTGCCCCTCCATTCTTTTCCCCTGACTCTTTCACTCTCTTTCACTTCTCATGGGCTGGGAGAAGTCTTTACATATTTGGCTGGAGATTAGGATTTGGTGGTCATCGGTGTGAATATAGTAGCTGTGAGTGATGATGTTGTCATCCAGGGAGAGAGAATAAATGTGAAAGAGAAAGATGCCATCGATAGGACAAAGCTCTGCATGAAAGTCCTCATTTCTTCTGTCAACTTTAATGTATTGCCCAAATAATTTTCTCGTTGGTATTTGAAAAGTTTTCATTAGCTAAATATATAAATGCACACATAAATAAAGCTGACATTTACCATAAAATTAAAGGACTCAAGATCTTTGAAAAGAATGAGTGGATATACACACCTGATCTCTGGGTGAGAGGTCTTTCTAAACATGTTACCCAAAGCAGAAAACATTCTGTTAGTAGAAGATATATCTATATATATTCTGTATTCTCTCTCTCACTCTCTCTCTCCTATGAATCTTTTTTCTTACGGTAGAAAAAATAATTATATCTATTCTATCTATAGACAAACAATAAAATAAGAAAAAGACTTAGTAATACATATAACAGAATCAAAATTTTTAATGTATAAATAGCCCTATATTATTAAGAAAATGGTAAATAATGCAGTAAATGCCTAATGAATATTATTGTTCAAAAGGGAAGTCTTTTTTTAAAGAGGGAAATGTATTATTTTGTTTTTGTAATTAAAGTATGCTTAATTAGTAACAAAAGTGGAGACATTGGGGGAAAACAGATCAGGATAAGGAGTGATTGCAGAGTGTTTATTGGAGTTCAGATTAATGGAGCTGATGGTACAATTAGATTAAATTGTTGACAGCCATTCTCAGTGGTATCAATTATTCCTCAAGTTAGTGATATTATAATAGAAAATCCACAGGCAAACAGATCAAAGAGTAATTGGAGCTGGAGCAATGTACCATAAAATTTTTCCACCTTAAGGGAAGGTGTGGGGATGAATTTGCAAGAGGTCAGGGACATAGATTATAATATGCAAGTACGAGGGAATGGTCTTGGGTTGTCATGAAACTTAAGAAACTTCTAAGGAGCTACAGTCCTTGATTCTTGGGATAATGAAGATGATGTTAATGCAAATGATGAATGTTTCATGAATTCATATTGCCTCATGTATTGTACTGGGTGGTCAGCGGGCTTGGAAGAAACTTGTGGACTTGGCAACCATACAGGGAATTCTCCTGAAATGGTGGCTCTTATAAACTAGCTGGAGTTTTTAGTATTGGTGTCAGCCTGCTGCTTGGATTCCTTTTCCATTATTTTTCTTTGCTTTTTTGCTGCCACCAAGAAGAGTTGAGTTCTCCCAAAGAAGTTATAAAAGATGTAATTGAATGTTAGCAGCACATATGAGAAAATGTTAATGCAAACTGGTAGTCAAAGAAATGCGGTTTTAAATAATAGTTTCTCACCAAACAAATTGTCAGTTTTTAAAAAAAATGTTAAGACTCATTATTATCAAATACTGTTCATTGTCTACCAAGATCCACCTCACCCCAACTTCCTTACTGGCAGAATCCCCATGTGATTCAGATCTAGGGTAAAATCCAGATTGGTTTAAGGCTTAGATATAAATAATTCCAGTTAGTCCTGGTCCTCGTGTCAATGACTGGTTTAGGAGATGGCATGTCACCCATTTCTAGCCAATGAGACCTGAGAAAGTCTGCTATCGGGCTCCTAGATTTTCTCTTCCTAGGAAGGAGACACCAGAAGTGATGATGCATCTTTACTTCTGGTTATGGTCTTGCTGGCTGTACAGTCCAGAACTGTTCAGTTACCTTGTAAACCTGAGGAGAGTCAGCCTCAGTGCAAAGTAGAGAGAAGAAAATTGACGTTATTGAGCCATTGAATCAAGCAGTTCTTAAAACTGCTATACCATTGGCCCTTTGCTAAATGTCATGTTTTTCCATATTAACTGGTCTCCATTGGGGGGGGGGGTTCTCTGTTCCTCTCAGCTGAATGCAATCTTATATAACATATATAGTGTATATATGAACTTTAGTTCACTGCTATTGGAAAATCAATTCTTTCAATATTCTTAGAGGGAAATTTGATGAAACATAAAAAGGTTTTAATCTAGCAAAGTCACTTTAGTAATTTTAATAATCATATATTAGATTCAAGTTTTTATATGGTAATATTGCTTGTAATAATGAAAAATAGTAAAAACTAAATTTTCATTAGTAAGGGAAAATGATTAGATTTTGTAATATTCAAAGAATGCCATATTCCTTTTTACCAATCAAATTAAAAATTGTTTAAAATCAAGTAATCTGTTTATGCCCATTATGATTGTATGTGCATGTAACAAAACCTGTTACCAGAAAGAAAATATGATTTTAGTTGATCGTGAATATACCTTCCATTTATCTATGTATCAAACATTTTTTGAGTGTCAACAATGTGCCAGGCATTCTCCTAGGTGCTGGAGATATAGTGGGTCAACGAAAAGTAAATCCTTGGACTCATAGAGATTATATTCTAGAGAGGAAGACAATAAGCAGGCAAAGTAAAAAGGTAGTTTGGATTTTCCAACAAAGGAAAAAAATAGGGTTGTGTGATGGAGAGTAAACGGGTTGGTAGATGGGGTGACTGTAGATCAAGCAGTCAGGGAGGCTCTTTCTGGGACGGGACATGGTAGATGAGAAGAGCTGTCCATGCCAAAAATGAGAAGACTGGTCAAGGATGTGGAACAGTAAAAACAAAATGTCTAATGTAGAAAAGAACCCAGCATGCTATGGGAGCAGACATGATGCCACCACGATTGGTGCAGAGTGATGGAGGGGGAGAGTATTGTGAAATGAAGTTGGAGAGGTCCGCAGGATCCCATTCATGTGTAAAGGCTTGTAAGCCACTTAGCACTTGGGTTTTATAGCAAGAGCCCTAGGAAGCCATTGAATGATTTTAAGCTGGGAGATGACATGATGTGACTATCACTCTCTGGCTGCTGTGAGGAGAATGGATTGTAGTAGGAGTAGGAAGAACACTTAAGAGTCTATGGACAGGCTGGGTATGGTAGCTCACGCCTGTAATCCTAGCACTCTGGGAGGCCGAGGTGGGTGGATTTTTTGAGCTCAGGAGTTCAAGACCAGTCTGAGCAAGAGTAAGACCCCATCTCTACCAAAAAAATAGAAAGAAATTATATGGACAGCTAAAAATATAGAGAAAAATTAGCCGGGCATGGTGGCACATGCCTGTAGTCCCAGCTACTCAGGAGGCTGAGGCAGTAGGATTGCTGGAACCCAGGAGTTTGAGGTTGCTGTGAGCTAGGCTGATGCCACGGCACTCTAGCCTGGGCAACAGAGTGAGACTCTGTCTTAAAAAAAAAAAAAAAGAGTCTATGGACAGATGGGAGATGGCAATAACGGCAGTAATTTGGAGAAAAGTGGACCACATAAAGATATATTTTGGAGGTAAAATGAATAACTTTTTCTAACAGATTATGTTGGTGGTGATGAGAGCAATAGTTAAACAAGTGAAAATTTCAAAATAAGTAGTTACATATGTAAGTCTGGAGTTTAGGGATAAAGCCTACACTGAATATAATATCCAGAAAATGGGGCAAAACATTGATTTACTACTCCCACTGAGTCACCTATTGCTCTATATAGAGTCTTTCTCAGATGAACATCCAATGGTCAATTTTTATTTTCTTCATTGTCCCTGCCCAGGTCTTTTTCTGTTACTCTTTTTCCCCAAGGCCCCTGATCTATCCTGGAGAGACTGGGTCACATCCTTCAGATTTTGTGTATCACTGGTCCTTGGGATGCTTTTTGGTAAAATGTTTATAAGACAGGCAAACCTTTCCTTCAGCAAAACTGGTTGTGTTCATAGTTGGAAAGAGGTAGAAAGGAAAGAAAGGCCAAAGAGAGCAGGAAAAGACCTTCCCAAATATTATGTTCATAACAAAGTGAATATGGGGAAATCAGCACACTCAGCCACTGCTGGAGGGAGTATACATTCTTAGATTTTTTTTTTTTTTTTGAGACAGAGTCTCACTCTGTTGCCCAGGCCAGAGTGCCGTGGCATCAGCCTAGCTCTCAGCAACCTCAAACTCCTGGGCTCAAGCAATCCTCCTGCCTCAGCCTCCCTCCTGAGTAGCTGGAACTACAGGCATGTGCCACCATGGCTGGGTAATTTTTCTATATGTATTTTTAGCTGTCCATATAATTTCTTTCTATTTTTAGTAGAGATGGGGGGTCTCGCTCTTGCTCAGACTGGTCTTGAACTCCTGACCTCGAGTGATCCTCCCACCTCAGCCTCCCAGAGTGCTAGAATTACAGGCATGAGCCACTGCGCCCAGCCTGTGCTTAGCTTTTGATCCATAAATTCAATTTCTACTTTTTTTCACATGGAAATCATCATGCATGCATGAAAATATTTAGTTACAAGGATGATGATAATGACAGCATTCCTTACAATAATTAAAAACATTACATCTAATATTTTATATTATATCTAATAATCTTGCATATATATTATATCTAATCTAACAATAGGAGATATTTTATAGATTACTGAAACAATGAAATATTCCCCAGTCATGAACAGGGGACTGTTAACATTGCAGAAAAATGTTAAGATATCATTGAGAAAAAAAGTTACAAAATGATGTATATATTGTAATTACATAACAACAATAAAAAGGTTAGAAGATTTTATACGAAAATATTAACAGTGTTACTGGTATTAATAGTGACCTACCTTCCTATTTTCTACAATGTACATATATAAGCTTTAAAGAAATCTTAAGAAAAAAAGAAAATTGCTGCTATTGAACAATATATTGCAAATTGACAGAATTGGGAGCTCTATTACAGATGTTAGTATGAATATAGCAACTGTGATTAATAGCAAATAGAAAACTGACGATACAGAGAGAGAAGTAGACATTCATAGTTAGCAAATAATTGTTTTACCTAATGTCTCCTCTGAAAATATTTGTTGATATATTTAGGTCTTAAATAATTGAAAATGGACATCTGGACTAAGTCGAAGTCACACTTAGAGTCAAATGTGACTGTGCTCTTGTGCAGCATAAATGAAGAACAACATCCGGAAGGGGATGTCTTAGATGTTAAGCCAAACCTATGAGGGTACTTGCCCTCCTTAGTGCAACAGAACTTAGAAATAAGTGGTCTCAAAAAGGCTCCCCTCAGGGCACAGTCATTGCTTCAGAGTCTTTCCTTTCACCAAGTCCTCTGCCTGTAGCAGCTGAAAGTCTGCATTTGAAATTAGATGTAAACCATATGGCATATTCCAGAGGCCTGTGAGGTGCACCGTATTGCTCTGTGCGTTCCTACCTCCTTGCCTTTTTTATGCTGTGCTCTCTGCCTAGAATGCCCCTTCTCTCCTAAGGAGAGGAGCCTGATCCCAGGTTAAGAAATACTACAGGCCGGGCGCGGTGGCTCACGCCTGTAATCCTAGCACTCTGGGAGGCCGAGGCGGGAGAATCACTCAAGGTCAGGAGTTTGAGACCAGCCTGAGCAATAGCGAGACCCCCATCTCTACTAAAAAAAAAAATAGAAATAAATTATCTAGACAACTAAAAATATATATATATATATATATATATATATATATAAAAATTAGCCGGGCATGGTGGCACATGCCTGTAGTCCCAGCTACTCGGGAGGCTGAGGCAGGAGGATTGCTTGAGCCCAGGAGTTTGAGGTCGCTGTGAGCTAGGCTGACACCATGGCACTCTAGCCTGGGCAACAGAGTGAGACTCTGTCTCAAAAAAAAAAAAAAAAGAAAGAAATACTACCATAAGCAGTCATCTCTTTATAAATTGTAGCCATGGACAAAATCTCTATATTCATCCCCAAAATTTATAACCCCTACCTATCCAGCCTGAGAAGTGGGAAATACATGACCATAGTATTGACCAATGTCAGTTTTAAGCTCAGAATGATGGAAAGACCAGACACATGCTCCTCGGGTAGATCAAACAGGATTTATTTATCTAAGGGATATAAAAGGAAATCAGCACAGTCATGATGTATACCGCAGAGATCAGCAACATCAATCAGAACAGATGGAGGGTCAGTCTTCTAAAATCCTCACCTTGGGATGCATAGTTACAGATGATAACATCTGAGTAAAGGTCATAATCAGTCCTGGAGAATAACTGGTCTATTTACATCTAAACTTACATACACAAGACTGAATCAGTTGTCTAAGTAGGCTAGTCTGAGGATGTGCTGAAGATCACCTCATCAGAGCCAGGAGTACCTCATTAAACTCAGCTTTATACTGTGGAAATAAATGAGGACCAACAAAATGAGAACAAGCAAAGCCTATTTATTCAGAACTCACTACAGCAAGGGAATCAGCCACCATCACTTGCTTTTTGGCAGAGACTCAAAGGCAGGCACAGGAGTGAAAAAAGAGAATACTTCAAGCATGCCCTGATTGGAGGCTATTGGTATGGGAAAGCTGTAGACATGCTGGGGACAAAAACTAGGGAAGCTGTCAGTTAATAATCAAGTCCTGGCCACTTGGGGTCAATTGTTATGGGGTCATTGTTTGGCTTTCTAGACTGTTACTACAGATAGCAGTGTGACTTCCTACAAGTCTGACTTACAGCAGGCTGGCTTCCTGGGCTGGTTGAGTTCCCCAGTAGATTGTTACAAGTTGTGGGTCAGAGTTCTATTTTTGTAGTGGTCTGGCCATTGTTCCTTTGTATAGTGGATCTCTCACCGCAACACACGGTATGATTACAGGGGGCAGTACAATACAGTACAGTCAATCTAGGCATGAACAAGTATACGTACTCTTAAACCTACCATTGCAGAGCCAGAATAGGTCCAGTTTCCCAGTAGCCTCTGAGACTCACGCTAACAAACCCTTAGGTCAGCTGGAAAGCTTATCCTGCAATTGAAAAAGGAACATGGGCAGGAAATGAAAGGCAAACAGAAGTGACAACCAGTTTTTCTCCCAAACCACCTTCATGACTAACGTGTTTTATCTATCAACCTTAATTAACGCAACCATCTTGTGAGTCTTTGAAACGGCTTTCCATTACTCTCAGATTTTGGTGATTTAGGACTGTATCATCCAAATAAAGTTATTGGTGGTGCTGTAGTGATAAGTTGGGCAAATTGCTGAAGGGCTTGATGATGATATACCCTGGCAGTCAAATTCCTCTTGGACAGGATGCCACATGTAGGTGCTTAGACAGTCTTTTTGGGAATTGTGGAGGCACTGCTACACTCTAAGCATGGAAGTTTAGAGTAGAAGGAAGCAAAAGACACTTGAAGGTAAATGAACCAATCATTCTCCCTTGGGTTTTGTTAGAACAGGAAGAGAGATGGATTGTCAACTACTGAATTGATTTTTATACATACATTTAAAAATGTAGCACTTTGATGGCTCTCAACAAAGAGTGGTAAGTAACAATAATGAAACTTTGGCAGTGCTTTCTTACTATTCATTTAGAAACATTTCTGCTTGCATTACCAGAGGCCATATTGCTTAATTTTTTTTCCCTCTCTTAGCTGAAGTGTTCTATGAATCTCATGTCTCAAATATTTCAAATGAGACTGAGGAACAAACTAATTTCAACTCAGTCTAATAGAATAAGCATCTGTGGATGTAATGCCTTATTCTCTGCACTGTCATTTTACATAATGTCAAAAGGTAATATTTCATTCCCGATATTAATAAATAACGCAGTACAGAATAAAGAAAATGTTGGAAAAGCTTCATAGGAACTACTAGAAAAATACAGATAGGACATATACTTTTTAAATTAATAAAAATATAGTATCAAGTAAAGCATAAGCTATGAACCCCACAGAAATAAAAGGAAAGCAAGAAAACATTGAAAAACAAAAGATAATACCATTAGACAATATATGTTATAACAACCAAAGGACATGGTTTAAAGTTCCCTTTTTAGAGGCAGAGATTAACTACATATTATATCTATAAATGAACCCCATCCTAAATAACTTTTCTTTTTTTTTTTCATGTCAGATGGGTAATGTGCTGACGTGGTAATGAGGTTTGCACGAGGAACATTTCACACATACACATGAAAACTCAGTCATCACGCTTATGAACTACAAAAGGATCTCCATCCTAAATAACTCTAGATGGCTCAATAAAAAAAGATAAGCCAAGATGCACCAGGAAAACACAAATAACCAAAAAGTAGATATTGCAATATACCAAACGAAGTGTAATTCAAGGTCAAAGAATTAAAATGGAACAAAGGATATAATTTCATATTGATGGAAATATTAAAAATACCATCCTTTGGCAAAGATGTTAAGAACTAAGCTCATTCCTACTGAGTATACTCTAGTAGATTTGTTAAGAGTAGGAGACTAGGAGACAGGGCTGAGACAGGATTCAGGGGCTTGAAGATTGGGTGCAGGTGTTAAAGTAAACAACCCTCAGAAAGAAGCTCACCGGAGAGGCTGATAACCACAGGCAAGACTCAGCTTCAACCAGCTTGTCATCTACCTCTGTTACCTTACATGAATTTTGGCTAATTATAATATCATTTACATTGTGGTTTTAAAATTTCTCTGCCTTGAAATCAACATGACAGTTCTGAGACAACCACATAAAATATAAAAATGAGAGGAAACACAATTTTAGGAATTGCTACCCAAATTTTTAGTAAAAGCCAACCCCTTAGCCTTGAATATTCCTCTCCTTAATTAGAAAGACTTCAAAAGGCCAAAACCACTTCCTCCTAGGTCAGCTGCTCTTTTTGTGCCTGCCTGCCTGTGCTAGTGTGTGTGCTAGTTAGCTCTCTATGTCTTGTACTTTCACTAGCAATTAAAAAAAAAGAAAAGCTGTCACTTGCTTGACTTACATGATGCATTCTGAAATTCTTTTCTCCTGATGATCACCAAAAACCTGAAAAAACCTCCACTCAGAGGCCACTAAGGTTATTTTCAGCCCTCTTCTTATGTCAATCACCAAGGGGCCATCTGATAACATTTACTCCACTCTCTTCTTAGTCCATTTGCTGCTCATTAGGGATAGTTTCTGCACCTCAGGATGTAACTCATCATCTTCAGGAATTTTTTTAAAATAGTACTTTCTGAAATATCACTTACTTTAGTTTTCTATTGCTGCATAACAAATTACCACTAATATGATAGGTTAAGACAACACCCATGTATTAGCTCACACTTCTTTCTAAAGGACAGAAGTCTGGGCAGGCTTAACTGGTTTCTCTGATTTTCTCATGAGGCCAAAATCAAGCTTTCACTTGGACTGGACTCTTATCTAGCGGTTCTGGGGAGGAAACCACTTTGAAACTCATTCCTGTTGTTAGCAGAATTCACTCCCTTACAGTTGTAGGACTGAGGTTTCCATTCTCCTGCTGGCCTTTAGCTGCTGTCCACTATTAGCTCCTAGAGGTCACTCTTCCATCCTTCACATAACCCTTCCATCTTCAAAGCTAGCAATGGCACCCTGAATCCTTCTGTGTTTCAAATCTCTCTGACTTTTGCTTCTGCCACCAGCCAGAGAAACTCTCTGCTTTCAAGGAACTCATATTGAGATAGGAAACTGGCAGGTCCAACTGTTAAAAAGTTGTAAGACCTGAACCAAGGTCTTTGACAAAAATGGGAAAACAGAATGAAGTGAAGAAACTGGTTAAAACCAGGAAGAGCAAGATGGTGACGAGAATGACCTCTGCTCGCCCTGTAGCTCATTATACCCTGCTTATAACGTGTTAGCATACTAAAGGAAACTCCCACCAGCACCATGACAGTTTACAATCATCATGACAACACCCCTAAGTTACCTTATATGCTAGAAAAAAAGGAGAAACCCCCAATTCCTGGAAATCTTCACCCTTTTTCCAGAAAATCCATGAATAATCCACCCTTATTTAGCATATAATCAAGAGATAGCCACAAATAGAGTTTGCCAGCAATGTACAGGGACTACTCTTCATAGCTCTGCAAGATAGCCACTAACTCTTATCTATGGGGTAGTGTGCTTGCTGTTTGTTTGTTTAATAAATGTTGCTTTTGTTTCCAACTTAAGACTCATGCTTCAGTTCCTTCCTGCACGAAGCCAAGAAACCTCTTGTCTTTCAGGCCAGACGCCAGTTTTGGGATCCACTTTCCAGAGTCAATATGATTAGATTAGGACCATTAGGATAATCTCCCTGTTGATTAACTCAAAGTCAACTGATTAGTGCTCTTAATTACATCTGAAAAATCCCTTTTGTCATGTATTGTGACATAATCACAGGTGTGATATTGTCTGCATAATATTCACACTCCCTTGGATTAGGGCAGGAAATCTTAGGGGGAGCAATGTGGATTTTACATCACTCTTAAGGCTTCTGCTTACTGCCACCTGATTTCCAAAGGAACACAATTACTCAGCAGCCTTTACAAATATTTTAGAGTCTCTCTTTTGATTTTATCAAAATTTGAATTTTTTGTTTTCTGCCTTTTTTTATACCTTTCAGAAGATTTCCGTGATGATGGAAGAAAACTGCCGATTAATACATCTGTCTTCACATTGAAAGTTTCTCTGACCACTTTTGATAGTTTTTTATTCCTTGACAAAATTGTTTTATTATTCCAAGATTTGTTTCTTTAGCATTTCCATTTGGAGTTATTTTACATTCTATGTCTAATAATTCACACATCTGAGTTTAGGGGTAGAGGGAGATTGAAATCTTTCATTTTGCCTATCCTAGCTTATTTCCTTTTATGTTTAGCAATATGTTACCATGAGCTCATATTTGTTGAATTTAATCTAGGGGAACCTTGAGGTCTTAAATTGAGGATATTTTGCTTTAGAGAAGATTCGAATTTTTATAGGCCCCTTCAAGGGTCCCTAGCATAATGCAGCAGGCTTGGCATAACTTTTCCAGCCTGACCAGAGGTTCAAAGCTTAGTCTCCAGTTGGTAGTTCTAATGCTAGTATTAGCCTCAGAATGTACATTTATTTTGAATTTATTTATTTTTCCCTGATCTGATTTCAGTTCATCTGTCTTCCCTTTCTCCTACCTTCCTTTGTTGCCAACCTCCCTTCCTTTCTTCTATCTTTTCTTCCTTCCTTCCTTCCTGCTTATGCAGTGCCAATAAAAGTACAGAATCAAGTATGTGGGAGACAGTAGTCCCACTGTACTCAGTGTTAGTCAGAGTAAAACACAGTGCTCTTTTCTGAGAAGCACTTTTCAAGGGGGTCATGACCCAAGTGATGTACATCCAGACCTGTCAGCTCTGGTAAAGATAAAGAAGAGGTAGATTTGCTTATCTGGAATAAAGAGAAGGCATGTGAACTCCCATCAAATATCTGAAAGGATCTCACAAGAGCAAGAAATAAGACTTATCTTTAGTCTTCCAGAAGCAGAACCACCAGGTGGATCTAGCAAGAAGGTTCGTTTTAGCTCATCAGAGGATGGCACTTATTCTTGTGCAAATTGGAAAGGACCACCTTTTACGAAGCTTAAGTTCCCCCTCTACACTCATGTGGATGCAGAATAAGTATCCTTGGCATTTATGCTTTGGCTAAGACGCTGTACAAAATTACCTTTACTCTCCCAGTGCTGAGATTCTGGGCTAGTTTATTCCACGATTCTCTCTCTATTTAGATATAGAACAAGAAATTGTAGCCAGCTGGAACAAGTTTTATCCCACATTCTCAATATAATGGAAGGAAATTTTGTGTCACAGTGTTGAAGAAACCTTTCAGATTGATGAATCAGAGTAATCATTAATATATTTTACTTTCAAAATAGTCCTCCTTGTAATATGTCAAGAAAAAAGCAATTAATTTTTATGCAAAATATTCTCCTCATGCATATCCACACTGGGAAAAATATGATGCATTTTCAATAATAAGGTTCAGTCAGAATAGAAATTTGATTCATCTAAAACTAAATAGAACAGACACTGATAAGTGAGAAGAGATGACACAGCATGAGCTATATAATGAAATTTATAATATATTTCAGGGTAGTTTCCTTTAATATTGAAACTATAATTCTTGATAGAACTGAATACAAACTTTTGAACATTTTTGTAGAGGATATTGAGATCTTGGTAATTTTTTTCCCTTAGTATTTTACATGAAAATAAAATCATACTTGTTCTAAAATAATTGCTTTGGGGAAAACAAAGCATATCATCTTCCACTGTGGAATAAAAACTTATGTTGAAATGTTTTAAAAATTCAGATACTCTTTTCTCTGGGTTCTAGAGTGACAATATAACTCTGAGGAAGAGAGACTCAAGTCCTCTAGTTCTGCTAAGGACACTGGACACATCACAAGGGCATGGGGTTACCCAGAGAAGAAAAATCAATCCAGACACAGAGGGGATGAGAGCAAAAGAAAGGCAGATTGTAGGCCAGATGTTCTTCAGGACAAAAAGTAAATTTGACAAGGCAAAGGGACAAGAGCCAAACTATTTGAAACTAAACTATTTGACCATATTTTATGAAAGCCTTGGGGAATTGAATTGTATGATTTCAGAGGAAATTAACCAGGAAGGAACTTTGGAAACATACGGCTAATGGACCAGCTACCTGGTACCTTACGTGGAAAGTCATGACTTATCCAGAGGAGACAAAAGTTACAGAGATAATGGCTAAGCTGAGGAAATAGCCCTTAGTCCTTGAGGCCAGACTCCTGCAGACAGAAGACTATATATCCATATACACATACACATAATGTATATTTATTTATTTATATACGGTTTCTGTAGTAGAATGAGAAATTCCTTGGAGTCCAAAGATAAGTGTACAAGATTGGCTTTCTTTCTTAATAGATGTGATTCAGTTTATTCATCTTAGAAATAGAAATGACCATACACAGTTGACCCTTGAACAATGCAGGCTGAAGGGCACTGACCTCCCCTTCCCCCGCAGAGTCAAAAATCCACATATAACTTGTGATTCCCCTGAAACTTAACTGCTAATAGCCTATTGTTGACTGGAGCCTTACTGATAACATAAACAGTTGACACATGTTTTGTATGTTATATGTATGATATATTGTTTTTTTCAATAAAGTAAGCTAGAGACAAGAAAATGTTATTAAGAAAACCATAAGGAAGAGGAAATATATTTATTATTCATTAAGTGGAAGTGGATCATGTAAAGGTCTTCATCCTTGACATCTTCACATTGAGTAGGCTGAGAAGGAGGGGGAAGAAGAGGGATTGGTCCTGCTGTCTCAGGAGTGGCAGAGGCGAGAGAGTGGAGGAGGTAGAAGCAGGGACAGGAGAGGCAGGCACACCTGGTGTAACTTTTATTGAAAAAAATATGCTTATAAAGTGGACCTACACAGTTTGAATCTGTGTTATTCAAGAGTCCACTGTATATCTGTGATGGTTAATTTTATATGTCAACTTGGCTGGGTTAAGGGATACCCAGAAAGTTGGTAAAACATTATTTCTAGGTGTGTCTGTGAGGGTGTTTCTGGAATAAATTAGCATTTGACTCAGTGGACTGTGTAAAGAACATCTGCCCTCACTGATGTGGACTGGCATCATCCAATTTGTTGGGACCTGAATAGAACCAAAAGTGGAGGAAGGGCAAACTCTCACTCTTCTTGAGCTAGGACATCCATCCTCTTATGCCTTCAGATATTAGAGCTCCTGGTTCTTGGGTCTTTAAATTCTGAGTTATGCGAGAGGCTACTCTGGTTCCCAGGCCTTCAGATTTGAAGTAAATTATACCACTGAATTTCCTGGTTCTTCAGCTTCCAATGGCAGATAATCTCAGCCTCCATAATCACATGAGATAATTCCCATTATAAATCTCCTCTTATATGTGATGAAGTGCAGTACTCACTATATTTTTATGAGCTTAAGGGAAGCCATCTTGTATGCAGGCTAGTGCAGCCATCTTGTGTACGGACTCACTGTTGTGTGAAGTAGAGAAGAATACACAAATAACAAAAAAAAATTTTATACAGTGATTAACTTGTAAGTGATTGTTTAAAATCATTAGCTGTGTATAGTTACATTGTACTACACTTGGCAGTTCCTTGGAAAAATGTTCCCTGGATGTTCCTCAAGGAAATGTTCCTTGATTTAACAGATGCTATTTGCTTCTGTAAGTTTGCTTGCTTATGAATTATTGTAATCAACATTTTTTTTAGCCATATGTGTATTGTTAGTATTGTTAGTGGTGAAGGTATATAACCCCTGCTCACTTTAACATTGGGGCCATTCTCTGTCTCTGGACTTTCAGGACAGGGGTGGTCGCTGGCCAGCTAATAAAGGACTCCTAATTTGGCTCAATTCGGTCTTTAGGTGGTCATTTCTCACATCTTAGGCTATAACATTATATATTTCTATATGTCCTTTTCTCTTCTTTTTTTGTATTTTTTTCCTAGGGTATAGAGATGGGGTCTCACTGTGTTCAGGCTGGTGTTGAACTCCTGAGCTGCTGCTATCCTCCCGCCTCGGCCTCCCAGAAAGCTAGGATTACAGGTGTGAGCCACCACGCCTGGCCTATGTATCCCTCTGGTTCTGAAGAACTCTGACTAATACAATATCCCTCATAATTTTGTGAGGGCCAAGTAAGAGAGCTGTAAGTCCTCACTTACCATAATTGACAGGTTCTCTGAAACTGAATTTAAGTGAAACAACATGGAATGAAACCAGTTTCATCAAAAGCTAATTGATATAAACAAAAGTTAAGTTCTTAAGGCATATTTCTGCTAAAAAAAAAACAAAACACATCTAAGTAAAGACCACAAACACTTCTAATATTAAACATTGAAATAAATCTGAGCTACACATACATTTAAGAAAGACTAATAAAAACAAGTAAGATAATTACCCAATTTTTGGTGAATCGGTGAGTGATGACGGTTGTAGTGGTGGTGAGTTAAAATTAAAGAATGAATGTTTGCAAAGTGAAAATTGTAAGATAACACCTCCTCCCACCACGCAGTTCAAAAGCAAATAATCACAGTCATGGGGGGCTCACTGAACACTTTCATACTGCATAGTTTATTGTTGTGCATTTGTATTAATACAATTATCATATACTTTTTATTTTACAATAATTTGTCTTCATTCATTCATTGATTTATTTTCCAACCCACTTATTTCAGTACAGGGTCAGTGGCTGAAGACTGTCATGGCCACTCAGGATGCAAGGCACGAACCAGTCCTGGACAGGACACCATCCCATCACAGGGCACACTCACACCCACCCACACTCACTCAGACGGGAACCATGTAGACACCCCGATTACCAAATGTGTGCATCTTGAGGAGGTGGGAGGAAACTGGAGTGCCCAGAGAAAATCCATGAAGACATGGGAGGACATGGAGAACCCACACAGTGTCCCTACTGGGAATTGATTTTTTTCTCATCGACATTGTAACCAAACGATGTTATTCAAGGACGTGCTATATATATAAAAGTAGTCTATAAAGTGATATATGGATGGAATGTCTTCCTGTTACTGTCTACAGTGGATATCTGTTTTTGCCTATCAGGTATGCTTTCCCCTTCTTTTGGAAATAGCAACCTATTTTCCCCTTTAGTCCGATCCCGTACTTTCACTCTAGATTGTTCCTAAGTGGTGGACATCCTTTCTGATGGGGAGCCCTTAACACAGGCCCAGCTAGGGAAAAGACCACCTCACCTCCATGCCTGCCCTAGTGATAGTTTCAGAACAGCTCACATGGGTCAAATCAGGTCCATCAGTGACCAGGACTTTTGTTGGTGCTAGAGGGAAGAGGAACACTTTATGTTGCAGGGGAGTTAGGGAACAATGTAAGTCAGTGGCAGTCTTTGGGAGGGCTTGGTTGAGAAAAAGTTAGCCCAAGAAGGAAAGCAGAGCGAAGAAATAGAGAAACAGCATTCCAAAGACATCACCAGCCCTGGGATTCAGATGTGCTTAAACCAGACATACTCCTGTTGGGGTCACATCTGGACTCATATGATTTTCAGTTAGTTACATGAGTCCAAAAATTCTTTGTCCTAAATGGCTTGACTCAGTTTTCTGTCGTCAGGAGTATATGAGCTGAATGCTGGGTAGGCACAGTGACGCCAGCCTGTAGTCCTAGCTACTTGGGTGGCTGAGGTGGGAGGATCTCCTGAGCCCAGGAGTTTGAGTCTATCCTGGGCAACATAGCAAGACTCCATCTCAAAAAAAAAAAAAAAAAAAAAAAAAATACTGAGCCACTACTGTTAGAAAAACTTCAATTAGAAATTATTGTTTTGCTTGGAAAATCTCTGGACCTAATTAATATTAAAGCAATTAGATGACTACTTCGTATTCAATCCTTAAAGCAAGAAAATTTTTATTTCTTTCTATACTTCTTTCTTTTTCAGACAAGGTCAAGAAGTTTTCCAGCTTCTTCCCTGAGCCTCCACCCCTGCCCCCAGACTGGTGACCAGGCATCCTCAGCCGTGTGGTTGGCTGACTTAACGACCGGAAACTGCCTGCACACACCTGACCCTCTGGGGGAAGCCTCTCCATCAGTTCCTAACCAGCCTGCTCATCGTGTAGCTAATGGCAGGGCTTGTTGGGGACACAGGAGAACGTCCACTGCCACCAGAGAAGAAAGAAGCCCACATCCACCTTTTCTCTGAGCTTCTTTCCCCAGAGGGGAGGTTCCTTCATCTAGATTAAAGATTATGAGGAACAGAGAAAGCCACGACAATATTGAATTTAATTTCAAGGGCCACTCCTTTCATGAGAACTGTTAACTGGTAGCTAAATTGTCTCATTCTTGCTGCTAATGCACAGTGAAATTTCCAGAAATCAAAGCAGCACTGGGGGCTGGGCGCGGTGGCTCACGCCTGTAATCCTAGCACTCTGGGAGGCTGAGGCGGGAGGATCGTTTGAGGTCAGGAGTTCGAGACCAGCCTGAGCAAGAGCGAGACCCCCGTCTCTACTAAAAATAGAAAGAAATTAGCTGGACAACTAAAAATATATAGAAAAAATTAGCCAGGCATGGTGGCGCATGCTTGTAATCCCAGCTACTCAGGAGGCTGAGGCAGTAGGATTGCTTGAGCCCAGGAGTTTGAGGTTGCTGTGAGCTAGGCTGGCACCATGGCACTCTAGCCTGGGCAACAGAGTGAGACTCTGTCTCAAAAAAAAAAAAAAAAAAAAAAAAAGCAGCACTGGGGAGGAAAGGAAGAGATCATTTTATGAAAATGGATATTCAGTCTTTGAATAATTAAGGGTATCCAATTTGTAGAATATCTAAGGAAGTCCCTAATCTACCTTTATGTTAGAGCATGTCATTACTAATCCTGAACATTAAAATTTATCATAATAATTATGGACAATTCTGCCAAGGAATTTCACTTATTGGGGGAATTAGATATTAAAATAAAGGAAATACTGAATTATGTAATACTATACATTGAATATTTAATAAAATTAATCCCCCATGCTGATAGTAGGAATTCCAGAAATAATGCCTGCTGCATGTCAGTACTTATTCAATACTAGTTAGTGATAATGGTTTGAGAGCAAGTGGATGCCTAAGTGGTTCACAGTCCAAATTAGAAGCACAGAGGAATCATACTCAAGGTTAAAATCATTCTCAAAAAGACTGTTGGTAGTTATGAATAGTTAAAGGAAAGGAAAGAAGGTTGACTCCTTTGAGCATTCCTGGGTTGTCAGACATGAACTTATTCACATACATTTTGGCCTTGGTTTCTAGGTCTGATTATTTCTCTTTCATATAACTTTGAATTGTCCCAGATTCTCCTGAATGCTCAGTGATAGATTCTGACTCCAAAATCCATAATACTTCTCAAAGGAGGAAGAAGAGGAGAGGGAAGTAGAGAGAGAGACAGGAGGAGGAGAGAGAAATAGCAGAGGGTAGAAGAAAAGAAGGAGTAGTGAATGGAAGAGGACGGGATAAGGGGAAAAGTGGGAAAGGGCAAAAGAAGAAGGAAGAGAAACAAAGGAAAGAAGACGGGGGTTGGGAGGAACAGACTGAATAAGAACCTCCTACTCATCTTGACACAGCAGGTGGACTCCAATTCCTTTATATATAATATTCAAAAGGGGAACCATAGATGGGTGACAGAAGGTCCCTATTCCTGGAGAACTAAAAAAAAATACTATGAAATCCTTGATTAGGACATCACTGCTTAGTTTTTAACTTCTGAGTGCTATACAATTTAAATCCAAGTTTTTAATATATTTCAACTGGATTTGACATAGAGATAATACAAATTAATTTTCTTAAGTAATTAGAATTCTTGTCTCTCAGCTTAATTGAAAGACATTTGATAGAAGTAATTTTAACAGTGGGGGAGAACATGCTGTTGGTGACTTTAGAAAGTCCAAAGCCAGGGCTTTTCTGGGAATTGAGCAGAGATCATTAAAACAGAAAGGGCAGGGAGATGGTGAAGCGGTTTGCACCCATGGGCGCTTACATCTGGTTGGTTCACGTCTGATTGATATACATCTGTTTTAGATTTGCTGTCCTGCTCAGTTCTTCTTGGCAACCTCTTCAGGGGTCTGATAAAGCTAATAAAGAAATGTCTTAGAATAGGCTGATATGACGGGATTCCTACTTCTCAAGTTGGTCTGCCTGAACTTACCCTACAGAAAAGTCCTGTTTCATCCACCTGAGCTCTAATTTTCTTGCCCTGAGGATATTACAGTGTGAAGAGATTAATATAAATAGAAGGCATTGCTTTAAGTCCTACACTTCATTGGTTTGATGAAGTTTGAGGAAAACAGGAATAACTCAAATATGTTGAGGATTAATGATTTCACATTTATAAGGCATAAAGCTTATTTATAGTCTTGGGAAGAAAGGATTGTATAGGTATGCAAAATTACTTTTATCACTGGTGATATACCCAAATATCTTGCCAACATTTTTCAGATCCAGACTATTAAATTTCATATTAAAATATAGTTTAAAAATATATTCATTAAAAAGGCCTGTAAACAGACAAAGCTTGAAAAACAGTGAATATACTTAGGAAGCTCCATATTAATAACAACTACATCTTAGGGTACTTTTTCCAAATGATAAAAACAAAGTCAGGGTATAATAATAATAACAGCAATAGTTGAAATTTAGTTGAGAGTTGAGCATCTATGAGGCACTGTTCTACCTGTTTTCAATGTATTTATTATCTTACATAATTCTCACAAAAACCCTCTGTAATAAGTGCTGTTCTATTCCTATTTTATCAGTAAAGAATTAAGAAGCCAAAAATTCTACAGAATGTAGTGGTGTATATAAAGAGAATGGAATGCTTCTGAACTTGAGGATATCAGAGAATTAATCTCCTAAATCCTAGAACAAGGGTGTTGAAATGTATTTAATAGACACAGAAGACAATAAAGCTTATAAAGTTGGTACAAAAAGGAAAGCGAGTATAACAAAAAGCATATTCACAAACTCAAATAGGCCATCAGTTTGGCTTAAGAAACTCTAAAATAACAAGTTCTGTTTGTTTTTGCTTGTTTTCTTAAATTACTGCTACTTGATGTGCTGAAAAGCTTTTAAATCTCTATAGCACTCATGCTCTATGGAAGGAGCTTGGCTCTAAGCAGCTTCCATCTTTGAGTCAAATCATCTGCAGAGACCTGATTAGTTGCACATATATTATGTTACCACCACTTGAAGCATATGTAAAATAAACACACAAACAGACGATAGTAATGATGGCAATATTTCTGGAGTAACAGCAATATTCTATGCTTTGATTGGACAGAATTGAGCTTGACATGGATGTAATTTACCCTTTTAAAGTTAATTTAGATTTTCTTGCATTCCTTCAAGAAGAAAGGGGCTAAAATAGCAGTCAGCACTCTATTAGCACTTAGCTGGTGACAGTGGACTATTTATTTAATTTTATTTATTTATTTATTTATTTTTTTTTGAGACAGAGTCTCACTCTGTTGCCCAGGCTAGAGTGAGTGCCGTGGCGTCAGCCTAGCTCACAGCAACCTCAAACTCCTGAGCTCAAGCGATCCTCCTGTCTCAGCCTCCCGAGTAGTTGGGACTACAGGCATGCACCACCATGCCCGGCTAATTTTTTCTATATATATTTTTAGCTGTCCATATAATTTGTTTCTATTTTTAGTAGAGATGGGGTCTCGCTCTTGCTCAGGCTGGTCTCGAACTCCTGAGCTCAAACGATCCGCCCACCTCGGCCTCCCAGAGTGCTAGGATTACAGGCGTGAGCCACCACGCCCGGCCTATTTATTTAATTTTAAATAACATGGTTTAACTGTTGCTTTCAGTAAAATAGGGAGCTTAGCGTACCACAGGCACCCACACTGTGCACCACAGGCCACAGAAAAGCACTTAGTCGTTGTGTGTATCAAATTTGGGAAATCTGACCCAGAAGAGCATCTCACTATTTACAGGAGCACTATAATAAATATTTTGCAAACCAGAGAATCTATATGTACTGTGAATTATCTTTTAATTTGCCTGTTTTTAAGTTTGAGTATTTGAGTACATGCAGTCTTCTTAAAGTAAGACACTTCTGGAATTTATGGAAGCCCCGGTAAATGTAAGGCAATGGAATATAAAATTCATTTATTCATTCAACATTCTGAAAAGATGCCAGGTACTAAGCACTACGCTGGGTAAGAGTGAGTGATAGCAACAAGTCCATTCGTGCCCTGTAGGTACTCAACTGAGGTTGGGGAGGAGAATTCAGATGTGTTAAATACTCTTTTCTTGGCAAGTCAAAAATGAAATAAGCACCTTGCCTTCTATAGCACAACTATCAAATAACTTCTTGAAGGCAATGCCATAATCCTTTTGAAATTTCCTTTCCACACATAATACACAGCACAATAATGTGATGACTTTGTGTTGTCACAAAATATCAAAAGTTTCAATGAGGAGAACTTGACAAGTCTTGGGCAACTGAATGCCCGGAGCCCTAAACGGTACCTAGAGGTATAGACTTTTGGGGCCACAGCCTGAAGGGATTTCAGATTCCCATGTCCACCCTTCTCCGCGGTCCCATTCCCTCTTTCGTTTTTCAGAGGAAGAAACGAATGTTCAGAAAGGTTGAGAGAGCAGCTGAAACTGGAACCAGGTTTTTGGATCCTCAAACTTTTTAGCTGATTGGCTGAATCATTCTGCTCCTCTTCCGCATGTAGGAAAGCTGTATAGAAATGATATAATTTGGGAGTTTAAAGGGGCGTTCTCACGCTCCCTTTTAGTCAAACTTAAGTAACTTGTAAGCAGAGTGACAACAGATGATCGTGAAAAGAACATCTGCAAGGACAGCACGACCAGACCCGCTCCGGACTCAGGGACTTTGCCTCAGAGCAACCCACCCAGCGCTTCTAGGAGCAGGCTGGTGGACAGGTGAGACTACAGCTCCCAGGATGCAGTGCCTCCTTCCACCATCTCTGCAGCCCCGCCTCTGCCGTCTGGGAAATGTAGTTTTCTATTAGTAACTGCACCGTCTGGAAACCAGGGATGTTAGGTCAGAGGGCTCCGCCCCTCCATTGACCACACCCCCTTCGTAGACCGCCCCGCCCCAGGTTGCTTAGGAGATGAGGGACGCCGAATCTTGGTACTTGCAGTCCTGCGGGGCAGGACAGGTGCCGAGGGAAATCTGAGGTCTGTACCTCGAAGGCGGCCATGGACAGCTCCTACCAGGAGTGGTGCGACAGTAATCAATACTGCTTGGAGATTGGACCCACGGACTTGCTGGAGCGCAAGGGCTCCCTGACCCTCCGCTCCCACCACAAGAAATACTCCAAGCCCGTGTTGGTGTATTCCTGGTGAGCGAGCTCCCCTCACTTCCCGGTGCTAGGGGAGAGAGGGGACGGGAAGGGATGGGAAAAGGAAAGGAAAGGATAGTACTAGAAAGCGGACAGGAGTGGAGAGGAAAGAGGAAACAGGAGACTGAGAAAAGAGGGGGAGAAGAGTAGAGAAAGAAAGGAAAAGAGAAGAAAGAGGTGACAAAAAAAAAAAAAGGTGAGACGAGAGAGAATCGGGATGGGGGAGAAGAGAGAAAAGAAAAGGAAGGGAAACAGAATGTGGAAGGAGATGGAGAGGGTGGGAGTGAGAATTGGAGCAACCAGGAGGCGGTAGGAGAGCCCTCCAGGAGCAGCTCCCTAACACACACGGGGACCTGCTACAGCCAAGTCCCCGGCCATTTGAGGTTTCAGATCATCCATGCAGGGAAAGGAGTTGGAGGTGCTTTCAGAGGCCTGGAAATTAGGTCTCGGATGGAGACAAGTACTTCATAAAAGGCATCTGGAGGCCAGGGGCACAGCAGGAGGGAGATGTCTGCTCAGAGGACCAGTTTTCGGAGCTGCCATTTCTTGGGGAGAGGGGTGCACACCCAGTGATTTGAAAGAGGTCCCTGAGTATCCTCTAGGCTACTCACTAGGATGCAAACTGGCATCTCCCATATGGTAAGAATCGCATAGTTTGGTGTGTGCTGTGTTTACGTTTTTTAATTAGTTGGCCGCATTTAAAACTAGGAGATTTACATAAAAATCCAGGTTTGTGTCTTCTCTTGAAAAGTTGAAAGGCTTAGAAAGAGAGGATTTTATTCCTTCTGGTAACTATGAATGTACCCGAGCTGAGCACTGGCTGCTCCTTAACATGAGCCCTGTTCTCCCCCGAGTGACTTCACTCGTAGTTCTGGAAGCATTTGGTTTACTTCCTGTGCTTTAGGTCTTGGGCTTGGAATTCACTTAGATATTGTCTTCTTTTATTAAATATCACAGTGACCAATAGCAACCCCATGACATATAACTGGGAGGAAAGTGGAGACTTTTAGAGCAGCTAGAATTCTTTCCTTTCGGTTAACTTCCGTGGCTACACAGTTCACAATAATTACTTTTGGGGTATTTGGAATATTTGAGTGGGAAGAAAGAAAGAAATGAGAGGAAGTCACAAATCTTGTTTATTTTATACTTTTGCTTTTGAAAGCAAATGAATGATTTTGTCTCTAGACCTAAGGCTAAGCCCTACTTGGTCCCATTTATACATGTAATGTCTGTGAGACCTGCAGTTTCTGTCTTTCAAACTTTCTAAAGCCTATTCTCCACTTTCCCACAAGCTTACTTTCCTACTTTTACTTCCCTAAAACAGACTCTGTCTACTTTGAACTCAGTGTGAGAAGTTATATAGATTTGGAATCCAAAGCTACACTGGGAAACAGAAAATCCTCTTTTAGCTCATGGCCCTCAAGCAAAACACTTAGCTCTTCTATGGCTCTGTCACTCCATAGGGATTTGTGTCATAATATAAATCACCACTAGAAGTTATTGTTAAAGAACAAAACCCTTTGCAAAGGGGCAATGCGTCTGCTCTCTTCTGCACTACCATTGCTTTGAAAAGTGCCTTGTGAACATCATAGACATCCATAGCAAAACCACAGAAGAATAAATGAGGAAGTGAGGAATCTGGTGAGGAGAAAAGGGCAGTGGAGCGCTGTATGTCACTGCAGCTATAGCTGAAAATATAGGGGGTTCTCATGCCACTGGTTTTGGAAGGAAGGTTTGGGAGCAGGAAGACTCAAATTCAACTCAACAATTTTTGTCTCATGCACTTTGCTACATGTTGGGGACACAGAGATTAAAAAAAAAAAAACAACCCAGCTTTGATGAGGTAATTTGTGTAAAGCATTTAACATGATTCCCGGAAAATGGTATGTGGTCAATAATATATGGTAGCTAATACTATTTATTTAGTACAACATAGTGGTTAAAAGCTTGGGCTCTAGGACTGAATTCCAAGTCTTCTGCTATGTGCTGTGGCAAGTGACTTGGTTGCTCTGTGTCTCTGTTTCTGAAACTGTAAAATGGGGATGATAGGATTATTGTAATATTAAATGAGATATAGTATGTGAATCACCCTTTAACATATAGCCTGGCACATACTAAGCACCGTAGAAGTTATCTGTATATACTAGGACATGGTCATTGACATCAAGGAATTCCACAGGCCAGTAGAGGAGAATAATAATGTCAATAAATTCAGTATAATCTGATTTGTGCAAAACAGAGATGATTATAAGAAGAAAAGGTAACAGGAAGTGAGGTGGTTAGTGTGTGTTTGTGTGTGTGTGTGTGTGTGTGTGTGTGTGGTTTCCTGAGTGGGGTTTTGAACTAAGAATAGGTGCTCCAGAGGTGGACAAAAGAGAACAGGCAGTGGAATAGTAAGAAGCAGCACCACAGGAAATAGAAATAGTTCTCTATAGTTGACAAATACAGTTGGCCCTCATTATTTGTGGATTCTGAATTTGTAAATTCACCTACTTGCTAAAATGTATTTGTAACTCAGAATCGATATGTGAGGCACTTTTGTGGTCATTCACAGACATGTGCAGAGCACCAAAAAGGGCAAAAAATATTGAGTCGCCCAAAGCACACATTCCCAACTGAGGTCAAAGTGACACTCTGCCTTTTGATTCAGCTCTCGTATTATAAACAAGCGTCCTTTTCATGGTCTATTTAATGCTGTGGTGTTTGCATTTTTGTGCTTTTTATTGATGATATTATTGTTAAAATGGCCCCCAAGCATCATGCCAAGTGCCAGAAGGTTGTGACATGCCTTACAGAGAAAATACGTGTGCTAGAAAAGTTTCATTCAGATATAAATTATAGTACTGTTGGCAGTGAATTCAATGTTAATGAATCAACAATATATATTAAATAAGATGTCTTTAAACAGAAACACGTATAAAATAAGGCTATATATTGATTGGTTGACAAAAATTTTGTGACCAGAGGCTCATGGGAACATAACCCTGTATTTCCTCTAGGAGCAATGACTTAGTATTTGCTAATTTGCTAATTGTGGCAAATTTACAGAACATGAAAATAACAAGAATCAGCTGTAAAATGTGAGAAACACTCGCATTTTCTGAGCTGACTCCCAAGCTGGCGTCCTTGTTTTTCTTCCATACTCAACCAGTCACCAAGATCTCTGACCTAAAAAGCTGCATAAAATTCAGATTGTGCAAATGTCTAAATGAATGATATCATTGATTATTTTGTTTTTATGCATTTTGGTCATAATTGTTAGTTTTATGTTGGCTTACTTTATGATACATTAAAATTTTCATCAAATTTTAATATCTTTTATTAGTGATTTATTATTTAATTGAGTATCTATAAATATATATTAATGTCTATAAATATTCCATCTGTGTGGCTCCCCAATTGAATATTTGATCAATTAAGTGACTGTACCTATAGGTACAAAATAAAATCTGTAACTGGAAGAAATTCTGATTTACCTCTGATCATATAGTTCAAATGTTTGGATTTTTCCAGTGTTTCTCTTTGTCTGGTACATGATACAAGTCTGACCTCACTACTCATATTAAAAACAGTTGTGTATAGTAGACACGATAAAGTAACATACCAGAATGGTTGTTAGGGGATATCTCTGGTCCATTACAGGGATAAGACATTGCCAGAGAGCCATCTCTTCCTTGAAGCTAGAGTGGCATGTCACCCTCATCACACCTTGATGCTTCTGAGTGAGAGATGCCTTTTGTAGAAATTATCTTTCCCTACTCATCCCTGTAGCATTTATGGACCCATATAATCAGATGATTTCATTAGAAATTCTGAGTTAAGGGGAGATTTTTTTCTTAAGGTATCTTCTCACTCACTAGAATAATGGAATACTAAGAACCAGAACAATTTAGACTTGCCTTTAATAAATTCTCTTATGTGAGGTTAATTCTTATATTCATTCATTCATTCTCATCTTTTCCTTGGTCAAATTGACATCTGGTAACAAATGATAATAATTTAAAGCAAAAAAAAATTCATATGGATCTCCATGGAAACAGTTCCTGCTCTGGTCTCTATGGTGACACTTAGTTTTAAGGACTCAGGTTAATTTTATGTGTTTGTGATTTTAATTACTTTTTCTTTCCTGCCTAAGCCCCAAATTAAAGAGCCTGGGAGTTTTACTCCCCACCCCCTCCACCCCCCACCCTTGCCATAGGAAGAAACCAGAAAGATAAAGGGAAAAAAAGGGGAAAAAAATATAGTGGTAATTGTGGGGTAGGAAACTCTATGATTTTAAAGATTTTTACACAAAATCATTTGGGCAGGAGTAATAAATTAGAACTAGAATCAAAGAAAAAAGCTAATCTTTCCATGAAGTTCTTCAGCCTTCCACCCTCTTATGCTATTTGGACAGGGAGTTCATGTGTATTTAAGGTACGCCACAGTCAGAGAAGAAACCAGTTCCAAAGCACCAGAATATCATTACTGTAATTAAATAGAAAACACAATGTCTGAATTTTCTAATTTGCTGTATCATTCTTCCTGTATTAAGATTGTCTTGGGTTTAATTTTTAACCTCAAAGGATTTAGAGTCACTCATATATCACTGAGGACCAAGCTAGAGTTATGTAGCTCTTTCCTAGCTAGCAATCCCATCTCCTTATATCTTCAACACACGTTCAAGGGCCGGGCGCGGTGGCTCACGCCTGTAATCCTAGCACTCTGGGAGGCCGAGGTGGGCGGATCGTTTGAGCTCAGGAGTTCGAGACCAGCCTGAGCAAGAGCGAGACCCCACCTCTACTAAAAATAGAAAGAAATTATATGGACAGCTAAAAATATATGTAGAAAAAATTAGCCGGGCATGGTGGCGCATGCCTGTAGTCCCAGCTACTCGGGAGGCTGAGACAGGAGGATCGCTTGAGCTCAGGAGTTTGAGGTTGCTGTGAGCTAGGCTGACGCCACGGCACTCACTCTAGCCTGGGCAACAGAGTGAGACTCTGTCTCAAAAAAAAAAAAAAAAAAAAAAAAAAAAAAAAACACACGTTCAAGAACTAGGATAAAAATGCAAAGGAAAAAAAAAAAAAAAAAAACCCTTGGTAACCACGTGCTGTATACTGCCCCTTTGCTGAAATTCACAAGGGCTTCCCTTCCATCAAGTCTTCATCCTTTTACTTTTAAGATAGGCTCAGGCCCTGAATTGAAAGCTTATTAATTGTCAATTTGGGTACATTTAAAACAAGTCTGGTTATGTGGTTTCCATGTATACAGCATAGAATTTGAAGAGGGAAGGGAGGGAAGAAGCTTTAAAGGGGCTTTTTTGGTGAATAGTGAGAAAGGAAGAGGGCAAGCCTTGGGACAAAGGATAAGAATATAGTAGGTGCTTAATTACTGTTTAACAAATAAGTGAACAAATGAGCAGGTAGAAAGAACACAGACAAAAACCCCAAAGACACTGCAGGCTGGGACCCTTTATGTATACATTCATGAGGCCCTGAGGTAAAAGACTAGAGCATGGCACAAATCCATAATAAAATCAGGGCTGACTTTTGCAGCCATGACCCCAGTGCAACAGGACAACATGGAAGCATGTTTAGTCACCTCTGTATAAGAGAGCTTGGAAGGGTATAACCCGTTAGACTTCTGTTAAAATGATACAGAATTTTAAAATGGGAGCTAAACTTGTGCTGTTCCTAGTTGCAGTGCATGCTATACCAACAGGGACTGACAGGAGATTTTGAGTTAATGTAGGGACAAATGATACGTGCACTTTAAAGAGATATTTTTAACTCATGCTTAAAAAAATTCCAAATTATAATGCCATGTGGGCATTTAAGATGATGTAACAGTAGACTAAGGACATGGAAATATATTCACTAGCTAGTGGGTAGCAGAATTAAAAATTTTCATACAACTCAGATGCATATATAAAATTTATTTTCTAAAACTGATCCTCATAACTTTTCAACTGCTGATTACTGGAGAAAAATTCGAACATGCCAATTAAAGCTTATCTCTGCCTCTTTGAGTCTTTGAGTTTAAACAGCTTGTTTTAGGTTAAAATAGTCTCTTTCAGAACAGCACTTACTCTTTCTGAGACCTTCCTCCTCCACCTTCTCCTTCCCCGAGTGTCATCTGTATGTGTATGGGGGACTGAGGTTATGTGGTGTTTTGATGGGGGTGGGAGAAGGAGGCCTCTAGATCTACGTGTGAGTCCTTGTTCTTGCCCACCTCATCCTGGTCCAGCCGCTGTGCCTCCTGCTGGTGCGTTTGTGCCTAATCCTGTTGGTTTGTTGAGGACTTGTGTCTCTGCTTACAGACTCAGTCCCACTTTGGTTCTTGCAGATCCCTGTGTCAAGGTCGTCCCCCGCCCAGCCCCTGACATAGGCTGGTCACCCCACAGCCACAGTGGTAGGGGCACATCGTCCCTCAACAAGGTGGCCTGTAGCTGGCCCAGTGACACGCAAGCCAGCTTCCATCTAAATGCCCTGTAGAGGAGTGTATGCCCTGGTTTGCCTGGGACAGTTGATTGCTATTGGCCTGATACTTACCAAAAGCCCCTCTTTCCGCTTTCTAAAGTGCCCTTCTTCAGAAGATAAATTATAAAGTCACCCTCCCTGTGGTGTCTTTGGGATCTTCTGGTTCTCATTGTTGATAGAAGCTTAAGGAATTTAGAAGACCACTTATTTTCCAGCAACGCCTGGTTTTGAGAAAGATGTCTCACTCGGGACTCAAAGATTTCATTTTGTCAGTCAGAAGGTAATCAGCAATGTTTTGTTTTTCTTCAGATTTCTGCTGAAACAGTCCTTATTCTTCTCAAGGGAAATGTGCGTGTCTCTGATTGATCAGAGCAAAAGTTATTAGGTTATTTTAATGGAGGTTCAGGACAAAAAAGTACAAAGATTAATATTTGAAAATATAATCTTATTATATTAAGTTTTTAAAAAAGCAGCATGCACTGGAATTCCTTCTGGTTAAAAATATGTGTCTATATTTATTAAAAAGAGACTGAAAAGATAGTCAGCATGCAACACAAAATATTTATTACTGGGTGAATTATTTATCCTTTTTTCCCCCTCTGTGCTAATTCTACATTTTACGTAATAAACATATACTATTGTCATAATAAGAATAAAGTAAAATTGCATAAAAGTTTTGATATCATTTTCTACAGCTTTCCCTCTGAAGCAAATATTCTCTAAATGATCAGAATTTAGACACAATATACTGCATCTCTTTCTGAGTCTGAGTCACCCTTCATGGTTTATTATGAGTCTTTTAAAAATATCTTTTTAATTGCTAGTTTATGTTGGGTAAAAAGGACAATGCTATTCACATTCACTTGGTTTAACCACCCTTTCATTCTTGTCTGTGTTCTATAATGGTAGATCCTACGCCACGGTTATTTTTAATCTAGTCCTACGTTCTTATTCCTCAACATACGCACAGTACCTACAAATGCTTTTGAATGTAGTAGTTCTGAGGAGGAAGCACCTTATTTTCTATTTTTTCAAGACAAAGTCCAGGAGACCCTCCTGCTTTTGCCTTAACTACATTTTCCTTTCATTGCTATTCTCTTATATGAAATTTTAATCAAGTGCTTTTTCTGAAAACCAATGGTTATAGAATTGTCGTGCCATGACCTTTCGTTAAAGGTTTGCTCAACTGGCATTTACAAAAATAAAACAGTTTTGGGTGCAAGATGCCCCCTGGCAAGGCAGAATACACAGAGCAGGCATCTCCCCACGCGGGCACACTGGATTAGAAAAGATCATTGCTGTATACGAGTACTCTGCCTCAGGCCAACCCGGACCCTTCTGAACCTCTCCTAATTGGGCCATGGGAGCCACCAGAGGCCCCTCCTTGTTGTAATGCTGCTGTAGTCTTTCCTCTCACAGATAGTCTCAAGTACTTTTTCACCCAGCTTTCTTTCTTTCACCTCACTGGCAATCTCGTTCTAGGTAAGCATGTCGGGGTTGAGGGAGAAGTTAGAAGAATGTGGGACTTAGTGATATTTTGATAAGGAGAGCTTCACACCGAGATACCCAAACTGAGGGTTCAGAGTTTTCATAGAACTAGAACTGGTGTTGTTAGAAAAACTTCTCTGAGTTTCCCTGGGAATCCATCCCCATTGGTACCATCTTCTGGGTGTACTGGTCAGAAAGAACTCTTTTGGTTGCAAGTAACAGATACCCAGCTTGCGTTAGCCTAAGCAAACAAAATGAATTAATTCATGATATTGCTGGATGGTTGATTACCAGATAAGAAGGGCAGGGGTAGAGCTGGACCTTAGGAACAGCTGGAACAAGGGATGCAAACGGTACCAGGTCTTGCTTCTTTTCTCTTCTCTCCTCTTTGTGGGTTTGCTTCGTCTTATCATGGAAGACTATGGGAAACTGTAGCTGCACTTCTGGAATTATACCTTACATCTTCATCCCACAAAGAAAGATTGACTTTAAGGTATTTCCAGTTCTGAATTAAAACATTCCAGGTCAGATGTCTGTCCTTGGGGCCAAGTATCTGTTTGGGGCCATCTGACTGGGCAAAGTCGAAGGGAAACATGGCAGCTCTCCAAGAGCCATGGAGCAAGGTAAACATTCCCAGGAGAAAGGAGTGCTGGCTGGCAGTCCTAGAGAGAGCTAATGCAGTGGAGAAGGAATTCCACATTCTGAACACCCAGTTTTATAGCAAACATTTAGAACATAACTCATTAATACATAGGAGATTTCCTGAATTTGATGTTATTTTTGACTTTAAACTCCCCCTCTCCTGCCAACCTGCACCTACCTAATGCAGTTTTTAAAAATTGACCTTAGATGGCCAGAAAAAACAGAAATCTTATGTAGAAATTAGGTGTACGTATGTTTGCGGTGCTTTGAAAAAGTTATGAATAAATTTGAGTACTATGTTACTGTTTTTGATGGACACTAATCTTTACTCTGTTTCCTTTATTTCATTTGGAAATATAATTATATTTTAATTGTTATTAGTCACACTATGGGGTTTTTTGTTTCGTTTTGTTTTGTTGAGACAGGGTCTTGCTCTGTCACCCCAGGTAGAGTGCAGTAGTGTCATTATAGCTCACTGCAACCTCAAACTTCTGGGCTCAAGTGATCCTCCTGCCTCAGCCTCCCAAGTAGTTCAGACTACAGGTGTGCACCACCAAGCCTGGCTAACTTTTTCTATTTTTCATAAAAATGAGGTCTCACTCTTGCTCAGGCTGGTCTTGAAGTCAAACCTCAAGCAATCTTCCCATCTCAGCCTCTCAGAATGCTAGGATTACAGGCTGTATTTTCTTTATTTTGATTTAACTAAGTTATGATGCATTAACAAAGATAATTAATTGTCCGAAACATGGTAATATTTTTTGGTAAGCTATTAGATCTCCAATCAGATTGTTCCAGGTTCAATGAAATGGAAGAATTAACATAATGCCATTTATTTATTGCAAAGTAAATTTCATTGCAAAGAATTTAGCTTCCTTTTATAGAAAATGATAGGAAGAGTATTTTGGAATTAAAATATAGGACTAAATGACTTGTCACACTTTTTTAAACACTTGGAAAAAACTCTGAATTGCTCAGCAAGGAAACACAAGCATTAAATAAGCTTTAAAAAAAAAAAAATCACTTTTTCCCCCTTATCTTCTTTCTAGGTAAGGAGCTCTTTTTTGAATGGCATTCATTAAAAATATATTTATTGAGTGATTGCTATGTTGCAGGCACTCTGCTGGGCTGGGTGTTTGACAGTGACGAAGACATCCTCCTTGCCTTTTGGAGGTCAGAGGTTACTGTGAGAGGAGTGGGAAGGGCTACTGGGCAATTACAACACGTGATGTGTACTATGATTAGGGGTAAGCAGCGTACTCTAGAAGCATCCAGAAGGAACATTTAGCTTAGGCCTATTGGACCAGGAAAATTTTCAAGAGGAGGCTCACTTAGCCTCTAGGATTCACAAGGTGAACTTAAATATGGGACACTAGTTTTCAGCTAAGGGCAGTACTACCACTCCCGCAAGTCTTTAGAAACGTGTGGGCATTTTTTGTTGCATAATGGCTGGTATCTCATGATGTAGGGTGTGTGACTGTAATAATTGTGACTCAGTCCTAAGGGTGGCCATAATATCTTAACAGCATTTATCCATCTATCTATATGATGCCCAATTTACATATCCATAAACCTACAGCCAGATGGGGAGAACAGTAGAGCTAACATGTGTCTAGTGTGAATATATTAAAGTTAGCTAGGTTGCATATGGCCATTCATAGAAAGATGTGGACAGTGACACCCCTAATAAATCCAGTCACAGAAAGGGCATTCCCTACTCATTATACAAGGATCCTGAGCTTTCAGAACTTAGTGGCACCTGCTCTCCCTGTAGGGCTGCATGCCCATAAAGCAACCAGTGAGCCATCACAGGCAGTCTCCTAGAGGTGAGGATGCTGTGACCTCCCACCCAGACCTCAAACAAGCAAATACGTTTTGTCTGAATTATAAAAAAGTTTAGTCTGGATAGATTGCATGATTTTTTACTTGAGATTTTTCTTTGAATGTCAAACAATCTTATGATAAATGTAAGTAATTTGGAAAGGCTACCTCTGGGTGGTTCTACTATGTCAAAGCCAGTGTGGTGAATGCAATGTGACTTAGTCTGCCCCAGCACCTGCCGGTGTAGCTCTGACAGATGAGCAGGACAAGGCATGTCAAATGTCCTGCTAGACATTCAGGCAGAAATAAGAATTTTTTTTTCTCACTATAAAACCATCTGGGCCTAGTAGGGATAACTTGAGGGATAACTCTTTGCTCTTTGACAACTTTCTCTATTTCTTCCTTAGAAATTGTCTGTTTAGACTTCTTGCCACTACTAGGGGCAATTTTGGGAAATAGTTTTTCTTAGAAAGTTATATATGTCATCCTCTTTCCAAATATATTTGCATAGAGTTATGGAAAGTAGTCTTTAATCATTTAAAATGTTTTCTCCTATTTTGATGGTTATATCCTTTTTTTAACAACTTTACTAAGATATAATTCACATACCATAGAAATCATCCTTTTAAAGTGTACATAATTCAGTGACTTTTAGTATTCACAGAGCTGTGCATCCATTGCCACAACCAATTATAGAATGTTTTATTACCCCCCAAAATAAATCCTGCTCCCTGGGCTCTTACTCCCAAACTTCTCCCAGCCTGAAGCCCTTGAGCCCTAGGCAACCACTAATCAATTTTCTGTCTCTGTAGATTTGCCTGTTCTGGACATTTCACATAAATGGAATCATATAATGTATGGTTCTTTGTGACTTACATAATGTTTTCAGCATTCATCTGTGTTGTAACTTTTATCAGTATTTCATTTCTTTTTGTTGCTTAATAAATTGCATTGTATTATATCCTTCTATTTTGTTTGTATCTCCCTGCCCTTTTTCTTGATTTGTTAGGTAGGAGTTTGTCTATTTTGTTTACTTACTCATTTATTTCTTGGTTCTACTCTTTTTCTGTTTTCTAACTCAATTAATTCTGCTTTTATCTTGAATTATTCTACCATTCTGATTTCTTTTGGTTTGCTTTCTCTTTTTCTATGTTTTTGAATTAGATATTTCATTTATTTGTTTTCCTTGTTTCATGTTTAGTGATATAAGTACTTAACGCTTTACATGTTTCCCTATGTACTGCTTTAACTATATCCTATGGATTCTTATAAGTGGTGTGTTTTCATTTGACTGTATTTTTGAGAAATTCGGCAATTTAAGTTTGCACTGATCTTTCTCAAGAGTTGATAAAGTGTTTAAATATTTCTAGATTGAAAAAGGATTTTTTTTTTTTTTTTTTTTGAGACAGAGTCTGGCTCTGTTGCCTAGGCTAGAGTGCCGTGGCATCAGCCTAGCTCACAGCAACCTCAAACTCCTGGGCTCAAGCAATCCTACTGCCTCAGCCTCCCGAGTAGCTGGGACTATAGGCATATGCCACCATGCCTGGCTAATTTTTTCTCTATATATTTTTAGTTGTCTGGTTAATTTCTTTCTATTTTTTAGTAGAGGCGCAGGTCTCACTATTGCTCAGGCTGGTCTCGAACTCCTGACCTTGAGAGATCCTCCAGCCTTGGCCTCCCAGAGCGTTAGGAATACAGGCGTGAGCCACCACACCCGGCCCGAAAAAGGATCTTTTAAAAGATGTTATTAATTTCCAGTTTTAGTGCATGGCGGTCAGAGACTATCATTTATATTTTCCAATATATCAAGTATTTTTTTAAATTTTTATGAAAGTCTAATGCACATTTGAAGTTGTATTCTTTAGGCAGGTCATTAAATATTGCTTTCACTCTTCTTTCCACATGCAGTCTATGTTCACCCACTTCCCAAGGAAAATGACCAAATTCTATCTAGTCACAGGTCAAAAGTCCAGGATCTGCTCATGTTATGCCCCATAGTTTCTCTACCAAGTCTAGCTGTGGTTCCCATAAAGCAAAAAGACAAAATGTTTGTCCCTCCCCACATACCCAATGTACAGTTGATCTTTGAACAATGTAGGGGTTGGAGTACTGGCCCCTGCACAGTCAAAAATCCACATGTAACTTTCAACTCCCCCCAAAACTTAACTAGTAATAGCCTACTGTTGATCAGAAGTCTTACTGATAACACTCAATTAACATGTATTTTGTATATGCATATTGTATACTATATTCTCACAATGAAGTAATCTAGAGAAAAGAAAATTAAGAAAATCATAAGAAAGAGAAAATATATTTCTTATTCATTAAGTGCAAGTGGATCATCATAAAGGTCTTCATACTCATTGTCTTTGTGAAGAGGAGGCTGAGGAGGAGGAGGAGGAGGAGGAGGAGAAGAAAGACGAGGAGGAGGAAGAAGAGGGGTTGGTCTTGCTGTCTCAGGAGTGGCAGAAGCAGGAGAGGTGGAGGAGGTGGAAGGGGAGGCAGGAAAGACAGGTACACTCGGTGTAATTTTATTGAAAAAATCCACATATAAGTGGACCCGCACAGTTCAAACCATGTTGTTCAAGGGTCAATTACACAGTGGTGGGACTGGGACAGGATGACTGTAATGAGCACACCTGCTCTGAAAGAAGAAGGATGGTAGTGACAGAGCTGTCATATTGCCACAGTCATTCTTAAATCCTGACAAGCAAACATTGGTAGGGAGCCCTACACTGGTGTCAGGAATATTCTTTAATTGGGCCCTGATTCTGCCTGCTGGGAGCAGCTTACCTTTCCCACTGCTCTGTCTGGTCCTCGGCTCTGCCCTGTGTGTGATCTTTTCTTTCCCATTATTCTCCTTGGCCGCACCTGCTGTGGTGTTGGAACCTATGTCCTTCTGTGTTCAGCTCAATTGGTTCAGTTCCTGTTCCCAGATGTTTGGGAACCAAAGGATATTTTCAATATTGAACAGTTGAAGGATTTAAATATGCAGACTCCTGTCTTATTTGGAAGTATAACTTTCAAAAGCCAAGTTTCTTATTTGTTTGAATCCAGTTAGTTCCTACTGCTAGTAACCTCACACTCAATTCCTTCTAGTCAAAATTCTCAGATTTGCTATATTTCTTTACTTTTTCTCCTTAAAGCACCTTGAATATCACTTTGAGACTGCTGTGGTTACAGAAATCAGAAACCCTGGGATTTTCTGTTTGGCCATTTTCTTAATCAGAAATTTGCTCAGTTAAAGTTTATGAGAGACCGTTGTTTTGGACTAGCCTGCTGCACTAGGCCCAGCAGACCTAACCACCCAGAATGGAGTTGCTTGTGCTAAGTGCTACTGAACTTTGAAATGGGCCAATTTTTTTTTTTTTTTTTTAAACAGGAGATTCCAGTCAACCTGAATCAGTGTATTAAGGAAGTTGCCTCTGTTTTAACCCTGTAAGGAAAGGAACTTTTGAAATGACTGATCCACTTTTTGTTTTCAGTTTCTGCTTTTTTTTCCAGCCCTTTTCTGCTTATAAAGCCAAGCTCCTCTGCTCACCTCATTCTATTTCCTAGAGTGAGGTGTTGCCTGATTCTAGAATTACAAATAAAAGCCAATTAAGTCTTACAGTTTGTTGTAATCTTGTCTTTTGACTGTTCTAATGCAACTTAATTTACTGGGAGAGTTTGACAACAGGATGGACTTTGTTGCAAAGCTAAGCTTTAATACACCTTTGTCTCAAAAAAAGTTTTTCTCAGTTTTCTATCTTACTGTTTAGTATCTAAAAGTTGTCGGCTCTTCTAACATTTCAAGTCCTCAAATTTCTGGAATTTCTCATTTCCCTTTAATTTCTTCTTGCAAATCAGCCAATTATTTCCTGAATTCATCTCATTCTCTTTTTTAAATACCCTGGCAAAAATAGCCAATATCGATTCACACGCAGAACTAACAAACTGTTTTCCAATCTCTTTTCCAGTCTCACTAGGTACATGATCTGATGCCTCATTTACTGTGCGTATTAAATGTTTGGCTTTTCCAGTTTCCTATTCTGACTGGCTTTTAGTCAATGCCATATATTTTAGATTTTTGTTACAACAGCACTCACCCCACTTCTGATACTAATTTCTGTGTTAGACTAAGCTAGGATTAATCTGTGATATCAAATAGCCCCTAAATCACAGTGGCTTATCACACAAAGGTTTATTTCCTGCTCACACAAAGTCCGCTATAGGTTTCTGGTGGGGAGTGGGTGCTCCTCCCTCCACATAGATATTCTGGGACTCAGGCTGATTGGGGCTCCATCCTCTGGAAAGTCATTCCTTGCTTTGGCAGAGGAAGGGAGAATTGATAATTGTACAAGAGCTTTCACTGTTTTAGCCCAGAAGTGACACATATTACTTCTGCTCGTATTTATTTTATTGGTCAGAACTAACTGCAAGGGCTGGGCATTTTAACCTCTTGTATTCCCAGGAAAGAAGAAGTCGTGAGCACAATGTCTACCACAATTTTACAAGATTTTCTTGTAAAATTCCCATCCTAAGATGGGCTTTGGGGCTAGACTTTTGTCCCTCCATCCCTGAAGTCATTGAACCTTTAGCCCGAAGCCATTGCTTATGTACAATATTGGCAAACACCCTGAGGGCATTTGTGGGTTTGGTATTTTGAAATTTTGCTTACCCCTCTGGCTCTAGGCTTTTACCCAAAAATTGGCCTGGAACTCTCCACTGGATTTTCAGTTCTTAAATACTTTTAATGTATTGTAAATTTTAAAATATGTTTTATCTAACATTTTCCTTTGTTTTCAGTGACAAAGTTTATGTGCACAACCACAGGAAATGTAACGTGGTTGGTACTCTGAGAGGTCCCACCTCTGGGCAACCTCAGCCCTGAACCTTCTTGCCATGGCCTCTTGTGTGTGCCTCCACCCCACTTGGCCTCGACTAGCACTTGGCCGCTTTTGGTAGCCCTCGTACGTGATATAAGCTGGGGATTTTAACTCCTGGTTTTGCCCAAAATTAAGTTTGCTTTTAATTTTTCCATTTTTTGCTCTTAATTTTTCCATGTCCTTTGCTGCTTTTGAATGATTTCTAGAAAGAAAAGGGAAAAATGTGCATTTGTGTAACTATGTTTAGAATGGAAGTCTGTTTTAATTCTAGATTCTGTTCATGAAGAAAACCTTGTTATTGTTTCTAATGTAAATGAAACAAATTGTTCTGAAACCAAAGAAGCTTGTGTTATCTACTCAATATGCGTAGCTCATGGAAGCACAGAAGTGTGCATTAAAATGGGCCTTAAACTCACATAATATAATCTGTTGATGTTATTCTAAGTAATTAATTCCAATCATTTAAGCCAGTAATATTATGACTATAGAGATAGGAACTTACGCAGATAATCAGGTGTCTGTTTGCTTTTCATTTTAGAGGGAGGCAGACCGATCTCCATGCCATTCCATGCCAGATAGATTGTCAAGGTGTTTTTTGGACTATAGTAATTGCTAATGTATAATACACTTAAAAAACTCCCTCTCTTTTGTCCACCACTCAGAGTATCTTTAGCCAGCCAATACAAGCTGTTTCTGGAGGGGAGGATCAAAGAAACCCTAAGAAGTATCATAGGATTTGAAGATAACTGAGATCCAGTTTTCTAAACATAGGGTGACAGAATGTCCTCATCTTGGTTTAACCATGGCAGTTCTGTTTAAATAAAGTACTTAGCTCTTTATTTCACTCTACAAATGTCCCAGGTGGGATAATCAATTACAGGATCACCCTATTTAATGTATGTGTCTTCAGCTGTTTTCAAAATCATGTGTTTAGCAGTTACCAGACTAATAACATTTACTTAACATTTAAACTGTTTAAGATAGACAACCCCTCTGATTGCTATATTCCTTTTTGTATCCTTCCAATATTCTCCAAAGGTCCTCCTGTTTTTCAAGATTTTCTATGAAGAAAAGTCATAATAATGATTGGTCTTATTTACATGCCACTCAATATATGCTGAATGAAGAAAATTATTTCACTTAGCTGTCTCCATCAAATGGTTTTCTTTTGAGTACAGTTAAGCCTCAAATTTTGTGGTTTCATGGTTATAGATGCACAAATCACATACACTGTGAGACACTTTGAAAAACAAAGTCCCTCTTCATAAGTCTGAAGTGTCACCCTTTCCCCCAAGAGCATAAGATTTTCTTTATAATTCTGCAAATACGTCTAAAAGTCTTCATTTGTCAGTTTGATGGATATGCCACTAAACAACACTACCTTGGTATGTAAATCATTTGCCCATGAAATATTTAAAGAGGATTGTCAGATATCTCTTTGCAGTCTTTGGTTCTGTTGGTTTTATGCTTCTGATGTGTTAGGGGATATAGCTGCCTCTCAAGGGCAATTTTCTTTTAAAGTCCCAGAGAGCGGATGATTATAAAACCTAATAGAAAAGTAACTTTCTCTTCTCATTTGGGCTAGATTCATAACTGAAAATACAATAGCTGACGGTGTAGTTGTGAACTACATTAATAATTCTAAAATTCAAAATTAATATAGTCTGCCATCTGGAATCTTAACTAAACATTTGAAACATCCTTCAAATCTGCAAAGAAAATGTGTCTCTTGTCAAGTAACCAGAAGCTAGAATTCATCTCAGACTTTCATTGTTCTCATGTCAGATATTGCTCAGATTCTACCCCCTTTGCAATCAGTGTGATGCATATGTATGTTGAGAGTCTCCCATTCAGCAAGTAGGTTTATAATTCCTCTGGAGAGAAGTTAGTATTGCAAAGAACTAGCATCTCTATACGCATAATCACTCCTTCTTCACGTGTGCTTTTGCCGACTGAGCTGGGATACTCTTTATTTTTATGGACACGTTTGAAAGCTTTTGCTTTCAGCATTTATATTAAGGTGACAGTAACAAAATGTAAGAACATTCATTTAATCAATCAATCATTTAAGATTTAATGAGCATCTACAATGTGTCAGACTATGCTAGGCCCTGAGATCACAAAGACGAATAAAAAATAATCCCTGTGTCTAAGAAGCTCTCAGTCTAAGGGGAAGGCAGATACATTAATGGATAATTATAAAACTATGTGAACGGTGGGGCAATGATAAAGATACTGGTATCTTTGCAACCTCTCACTTTGCTTCCCCCATATAAACACATCATCACAGAAACCCTGCAGTGTAACCAGATCTTTCCTGTGAGAAGGATCCTATGACTTAACCCCATCCTGTTCTCCCTTGACAGGGAGCCGTGTCCCCCTGGCCTGGGACAGCCTGAGGGAGCTGCAGGCCCCTGCCTGACCCGCGGCTCTGGACTCCAAGCCTGCAGTTCAGTCCTGCAACTCACTTGAGGAATCGTATGTGTTTACTCGAGGGAGGCTCACAGATCCAATTCGGTGTGGAACCACCCAACTCTTTTGGCGAGAAACTCAAGCTCTCAAAAGGCCCCAGAAACAGATTCAGCAGGTCCCCTCGACAAGGCATGGCTTGGGAATACACTAGGGTAGGAAGAACAGGAGGATCTAGACGGTTCAGGTGATTGTAGGGTTTGGTGGCCAGAAGCCGTATACCAAATGGATAAGTCGGGCATTTGTCCAGAATGGGACCCGCTTGTGCTGGCCTTTGTCCTGCTGGTGCTGGACTTTGTTAACCTTAACCCTCTTTAAGTCATTCCAAGTAGCATTTTTGACAAGGTCACAGACCCAAGTTCCTTTTTATACAGTTTGCAGCTCGAATTCTGCCCTGTCAGCCCTCTCCCCATTCCTAATTCTATTCATAGTGTCAAAAGACAAAATTACAACAAATTTAGTTTAAAACCTATTGGCTTTTATTTGTGATTCTAGAATCTGGCAACACCTCATTCTATGAAACAGAGTGAGTGTTCCATTAGGCTGAGCAAAGGAGGTTGGCTCTGTGGACAGAAAAGGGCTGAAGAAAGCAGAAACAGATAACAAAAAGTGATTGGTCATTTCAAAGTTACTCTCCTTATTTCCTTATAGGATTAGAACAGAGAGGATTTCCTTATTACACTCTCTGACTAAGGTAGACTGTAATCTCCTGTTTTTTTTGTTTGTTTTCATTTTTTTAAACTGCTCTGTTTCAAAGTTCAGTGTGATTACATTGCACTTAGCACAAGTGACTCCATTCTGGGTGGTCTGGTCTGCTGGAGCCTAAAGCAGGAGGTTAAATCCAAAACAGTGGCCTGCCATAAACTTTGTTTAACAATTATCATGCTCTTTTTATCACAGAGGGTAGAGAAAACAAGTTTCATCTACTTATAATTAAGGACGTGTCACATGAGGATTTCTCATAGCAAGAAACAGCCATAGCATTCGGCTCCAGGCTTAACAGAGCAAGGTCCTCAGCAGAAGCAAGTCTGCCTCCCAAGGAAAGTTCTGGCGCTGCTGGCAGGAAGCCCTGTGGGCCCTCCACCCAGCAAGAATGTCAGCCTGTACTTGCACACCTGGCCTCAAAGGCACAGCTCCTCCTTCAGTCAGCAGCACGGAATACTTACACTCAAGTGTCTCTTTGGCCTTGAACTTGCCTGCTGACCAGCTCCTGTCAAATTCATGTCTAGGCAAATTAATATCTGCAAAAAACAGGCTATAGACTAGACCAGTGGTGATCAAGGATGACATATTTTACTAATCTGAAGTGATATATAAACTGTAAAGACAATGTAGCAAATTTTTCATATCGCTAAATATGTTCAGTTTGAAGAACTATGAGTTTTTTTTACTGATATTTGGTGTTAGAAGTCTTCTTATTAAAGGGAATAGACAATTATTTTATTTTGTATGTTCTTGTCAAAACAAAAAGTTGACATAAGTTGGTCCCACCATTTTGGGGAGAAGTTCGGCTGCTCCAGGAAACACTTAGGTTTGGGAACCACTGATCTAAGAGTCTGGGATGCAGCTGTTCTCTACAACTTTCTCAACCTCAGCACTATTGACATTGTGGGCAGGATATTTCTTTGTGGTGCGGGCCTGTCCTGCACATTGTAGAATGTTTAGCAGCCTCTACCCTGGCCTCTACCCGCTAGATGCCAGTGGCACTCTCCTCCCCGGTAGTAATAACCAAAAATGTCTCCAGACACTACCAAATGTCTGCATTGTCTGTGGGGTGGGGGTTGGGGACACAAATTGACCCCCTCCTCCAACCAGATTGAGAACCACTGGTCTAAAGCAATATTTTTTAAACTGTGACCTCAACTCATGAATGCTTTGTGAACTCAATGTAGTGGCTTGATAACCACATTTAAAAAAATAAAATATAAGAGAATAAAAAGTATCCAAATTCACATGAGGGTTAATATTGTTCTGCCAAATTGTTTCAATTTTATGGATGGAAATACATACACAAATTCTGGAATAAGATGTAACATTTTTCTTACTGGAGGCTGTGGTCAAAGAGTTGGAAAGTTACTGCTCTAGAGACATTCTAAATTTTATTTTATTATATTCATTCCTATTCTCATAAAGAATTTTTCATTGCAATAAATGACTAATCATGGCAAATTGGTGACTGTAAATAAATGCAGGTAGTAAGGAAAGTGAGGATATATAAAGTATATATATATTATTACACCTTGATTATTTATATATTTTTTTGGTATCACAAAGATGCTATAAGGCTCAGTCTTGACAAAGTATTTAAAAATACCCAACTATGGCATATTGTATATAGAAACAATATCATTACACATAACAATAGCTTGCATTTATATGTCACTTTTCACTTGAGACTCTTTTTTTTTTTAACGTTTATCCCAATTTTATTCTTTTTTTTTTTAATTTCAGCTCATTATGGGGGTACAAAAGTTCAGGTTATATATATTGCCTATGCCTCCCCATCCCCCCGAGTCTGAGCTATCACTTGAGACTCTTAATCCATTGGTTCATTTACATCCTCAGTGTGTGATTCTCAGTTCATCTCAGGGAAACTGAAGCACAGGCCAAACACCTGACATGATATAATCAAGTCAGGGAATTAATTTGCCCTCCTATTTCCTTTACAATGCCCTAATTATTTTAATATATTTTATATGTAGTAAATATGTATTTTATATATTTACTAAACAAATTTTATAATTTATTTTGTATTATATCTTTAACTATATTTCACATAGTATACTTTATACATTTTATAATTTTTAAGCATCTGTATTTCTCTCTGCTAGCCTGGCAACCTCTTGGAAGTAGGAGCAGATGTTTTGGGGCTGTGAATCTGTCAGAGCCTAGCAGGCTGAGGGCACACCATCTGTGGGCAGACGACAGGCATGAGGAATTGTCAATTACATTAGCTCAAAAAACAAACAAACAAACAAAAAAATTACATTAGCTCAGTTTCACAAAGAAACACCTTCCTTACTGATTCATGTTTTTAATGCTAGGCGTTTGGCTACTATCTAAGGTTGCTACAAGAAAAGGAACATATCTGCATCTTTTGTATGAATCTAGTTATAATAAAACTTATTCAAGATACATGGTAGGGTAATCAGGATCACATGCTGACCTTCATCGGGTCCTAAGTATCTTTGCCTCCATGGGCCCCTCCCTCCATTAAAAAAAACAGTTAAAAATGATAATTTATGACTGTGATGGTATTAAGGCAGGTATAATCCAAACCAGATTATATATTTTTTCTGATTTTAAAATAATTAAAATATTCATGTGAGCCCCTAGAAGTATTGAGTGCCCTGGGCACTGCGCCTTCTTCAGTGTCTAATAAAGAGGTGGGCACTGGGGGGTTAATACATTGAAATACTAACTGATACTTTCCCCCTCACTTGCATGTTCATAGGGAGGTACTGAGGTTTTACTGTCTTGGGGAAGAATGACCGAGCAGGCAACAAAAGAACCAAGTGTTTGCATTTGGAGTTCAAAAACTTGGGTTTTAGCATGAGCCCTACAAACTTGGAAGAATAGCCAGGCCACCCTGTCCCATAGTAAAGGAAGAATTCATGGGCAGGGAAAGGAGAAGGCCAGAAGAGAAGCTGAGAATATTTGGGTTGATCTGGGATCCCGAATTTAAATTAAGGTTTTGGGAAATACCAGAGTCATTGCCTCTTCCCTTCCTTCCCATTCCCAGGGTAGTGTCAGTGGAACCGTTGAAGGGTGGGGCTCCCTGTGTCCCTAAGTCCAGTGTGCTGGGGAGATGAAACACTTTCTGCCTGGTGGGTCAGGCAGATAACCCAAGGATGGTGTCTGGGTTTCCAGGAACCTTGGTGGAAAGGGAGGTTTTGGGTGGGCTACACAGTGGCACCCTTGTGGCAAAATGTCAATCCACCTAGGAGTCTGTGTGGCAAGACCAGGAGGTTAGAGACCTGCATGAACCCATAATGGAAGACCACCAGGGAATGAGGATGTTTCTGCAGATGTAAGCAGGAGAAACGATGATAACAGAGATGGATTCTCAGCACCATGGCACCACACAAGCCCCTGACAGCTGGAAAAAACCCAGAATTGACCAAGATCCAGGCTTTTCCACCTGGCAAAATGAGAGCTTGCAAGAGAAATTAAGTTCAACTACAGAAAAATAAGGTGGTAATTGTTGTATACCGGATTTTGAAGCCTAGTTAATATTCACTATACAAAGACATTTATGGTGCTTTATAGTATATGAAGGATCATCTGCCTTTATTTTTTCATTTTAATTCTTATTAAAATCTTAAAAAGTATTGCTGTTATTTCTGTTGTCATTTTACACATGTGAAAATGGAAGCAAAGAAAGGTCAAGTGACTTGTTCAAGGTTACACAGCAGGACCAGGCTAAGCAATGACTCAAACTCCGGGCTGTGTTCGCTCTACCACTCCTGGTTCTTGATGTTGTTCAATATCCCCTACTAAGGACTTAAGTGAGAGCTTCCTGTCAGGCTCTCATAAAATGCTTGCAGGTTACCAAAAAGCACTTACGTGTTTTGCAACTTGATGCTCAGATTGAGGAGGGAAGAGGGCTCATGTGCGGTGCTCTGCCTGCCACCCCACCCTGGGCTCCCGGCTGCTGGGTGCTACTACGGAGCGGAGCCCTGCTCTCAGGCTCAGAGCTGGGGAGGCAAAGCTGATCTAGAAATGCAGGGCAGGGCTGAGCCCCCACTGGACTCAGGGTCAGGTAGGGGTCAGGTCTTCAAGGGCCTCATGACTTGGGTGCTGGGTGCCCCATCAGGTTAAGGGAAGCTGTCCCGCTTGTGCAGCCTGGTACCCACACTCACCACATTGTTGATTTTTCTTATTTAATTGTCTGTCTTTCTGTCCAGACTGTAAGCAACCGAGGGGCTCCATCAGACTTGCCCCCTTTTGCATCCCCTGCACCCAGCAAAATACCTGGCGTGTTGTAGGTACTTAAAAATATTTGCTGAATGAACAAACATATGGATAGGTGAATTCCTGGGTACGTAACTATCCCTTAAACAATCCTAGCCCTGTGTCCTTAAAGCAAGGCTCCCTTCTTAAGGGGTGCTTGGCCTCAGCTTCCTTTATTCTACCCAAGAAAATGCTATAAAAACAGCTACTTCTGTTGCCAGCCATGTCACCTCCTTTTTCCTCCTCTATCTCCAAATTCCTCTTTTCTTATTATTCCTAACCACTCTGTTAGTCAAGATGTTTGGAATATTTTTTTCTCTTCCATCTACATTTTTTAGAACTTTTTTTTTTTCTAGCTCGTGTTTAATTGTCAGCTTCTTTTATTCCCTCTTTAGAAGCAGGAAGCACAGGTTATAAATCAATATGAGCAAATATGTTGCTGCCTCATTTTGAAAAAAAAAAAAATTGTAATTAAAATTCATGGTAGAAGGAATTTCCAAAGTGGCAAGTTGCCTTTCTAAGGTATTACCATGTCTTATTTTAGAATTTACTATCGGTAACTAATCTACGTTACTTAATAAGATTCAGTTCATTGGAGTCAGTGAATAATTACTGTATGGGATAAGTATTGTTTTTGTGACATTATTAGTTTTATAAAGCGCTAAGTTGGTTTTAGGAAATAGCCTGAGAATTACTTGAAAAGAGATGAAAATATATGTCACAAATCCAGTAAATTGATAATTAAAATAATGCACAAATATAGTAAATTTTCATTAGATAATTAAAAAAATTAATTATCTAATTAAATACATGATAAATAAGCTTTATCCCTTAATGGACTCCTAATTTTTTGTTTTAAGGCACCGTGACCGAGAAGCTTTTCCCAAAGATTATGATATAGAGGGTCCTGAGAAAATAAAAAAACTATGCAGCTCAACATATTGGCGACTTGGAACCGATGAACCCCCGGTAAGTCGTTGCTGTTAATTTCTTTGGTTTAAGTCTGGAATCTTTGTCACAGTGAAACATGAAAAACTAAAGGGAAGGAGCATTTTCTCAGCACCACTCCCCTCCTTAGCTGTGCTAGTTACTTAGGCAGGTGACTTAGCCACTATGTGCGTCAGCAAAGTGTACCTCCTGCATAAGATTATTGGGGACATTCCATGAGATAAAGCAAGTAAAGCACTTGACACGTGCCTAGCACATAGCCAGTGCTTGGGAAATTGTTACTGTGGTTACGATGCTGTTGTAGCTGCTGCAGCAGCATCTTGCTAGATGTCCCCTTCACCTCCACAATAACCCTGTACTGTAGTTATTATTACCTCTATTTTATAGGGCCGGGCGCGGTGGCTCACGCCTGTAATCCTAGCACTCTGGGAGGCTGAGGTGGGCGGATCGTTTGAGCTCAGGAGTTCGAGACCAGCCTGAGCAAGAGCGAGACCCCATCTCTACTAAAAATAGAAAGAAATTATATGGACAGCTAAAAATATATATAGAAAAAATTAGCTGGGCATGGTGGCGCATGCCTGTAGTCCCAGCTACTCGGGAGGCTGAGACAGGAGGATCGCTTGAGCTCAGGAGTGTGAGGTTGCTGTGAGCTAGGCTGACGCCACGGCACTCACTCTAGCCCGGGCAACAGAGCGAGACTCTGTCTCAAAAAAAAAAAAAAAAACAAAACTCTATTTTACAGAAGAGGATAAAGAAACTCCTAGAGTTTAAGTGACTTACTCATAGTCACATAGCTTGGAAGTGGAAGAGTGAGAGTTTGAACCTAGGTCTTTGATTTCAAGTCTTCGTACTTGTCTTAAGGTAGTGGAGATGTGAGTAAATAAAGATATGCTATTAATATTCTCGTAACTTTTGTGCAACCTAGTTATAAAATGAATATTCATTGCATAAATAATTTCTGTTTGTATGTTAGTAAGCTACTGCTTGGCTCCTTGGGTGCCTGCTCAGTCAGCGTGAGGCAGGGGCTCAACTTCTAAGACTCCCAAATTGTGTCCCATAATGTCAGAAGCTTTGGAGCTAGCTGAAGACAGTTCAGCCTTAGAGGGTGGCCTCGGGGCCTGAAGAGCTGGTGATTTGACAAGGATGGATGTGCATGCAATGAGAAGACTGGGCTTATGTCACATTCTGCCCCCTAAGGTTGGGCTAGTTTCAGAACAGCTTTTCCAATAGAGAATGCCTAAGAAGATCCATAAATCTACATTGGAAAGTGTTCTAGAAGATTCTCTATCTTGCAGGGTGGTGAAAACAAATGAGCTTAGCATGGCAGTGCCATTTCCTTCCTTCTTCTTCTAGGCAATGGACAGAAAGTATTAATAATAAGGACAGCCTGAAAATTGGAGATTTATTTTAAAGTTACAGCTGCCCAGATATGGAATGAGGCAACTTACAGGAACCAAGACAGTTCTAAAGCAAGACGTCCCTCTCCCCACCCTACTTTCTCTGTCACACACACACACACACACACACACACACGCACACACACACGCACAGGCACACAGTCTCTGCTCATGCACACAGCATTGCTGTTTCTCTCTGCTCAGGTTTTCCTTTTGCCCCATGGCCCAGATCTCAGGGACAGTCTGATGGTGTCCCCAGTTACCGCCTGACCCTCTTGCCCTTTGTATCAGGTGTTCTCACTGGTCATCCCCAGCATACAGATGGGGCTACAGGGGAGAAAACGTTATTTCTTTTCTTTCTCTTTTTAGGTTCTGCATTGAGACACTTTCTTGACAACAAAAGTCAAATTAACAAAAAATAAATAAATAAATAAATAAAATAAGCAGAAGCTTATTAGCATATGCTATACACATCATGTGGGAGAGGCCTCAGTTTAAAAGTATATCTCTGTCAAGGCAGTGTCTTAGAGGCCTTGCTTAAATAGTATTTCAACAAAAATCCATAAATCCCATATAGTGACAGGACAAAGGAGAGAGCAGTGTAGTCTTTTAAAAGGCAGGAAAATGTTACAAGACAGTAAAATCTGTTCCCAAATTCCTCCCGTGCCTGGTGGGCCAATAAGCAAGTGCTGTCTCCAACAAGGAAGGATTCATGTCCTGCCATCAGGTGAAAAGAGGCTGAGGCAGAGTGTTCCCTGCATTTCCAGTCTCTTTAATTTAACAATTCTCAATATATAGTGGGGAAAAATATTTTGGTTTCCTTCAGAGCTCTGGAGTCCGATGCCCAACTCAGGCAATAGCCACCTTGCCCTGCTTCCCCCATGCCCAGCTTAACCTTGCTTTCTTGAGCGTGGAGCTGTGGCCAGGACAATAGAAAGGTGGGCAAGACAGGCATTGCCTGGCATGCACTTAGAGCCTTTGGTCCTTAAAAAACATTTATTTTTGATTCTTAAATAAAAATGCTCTTGGTTTCTGGGTTGTGGGAGGAAGTGAGATGAGGTGAAATATGAGGTGTGGAAACCACAAACATTCTTCCTCTACATTCTATGCATTACTTGGTCAAGCCTCAGATTTAATAAAGGATGTATAAATAAAGAGTAACATTTACCTTTTCTATGTCCTTTTGTGGATGGCCGTTGAAACCCTGTTGCTCCCCTACAAGGTTTGGAGTATGTATTCGATAGAAAGGAAAATAGATGAGGAGTCACTATTTCTGATGAAACTGCTACTCTCATAGCTTAATAATAAGTTACATTTTTCTCTATAGACTTTTTGTGTATAAAGCACTGGCCCATCCATTTTGTTTCTTATTCTTCATAACAAAGCTACAAAGTTGGCAAGAAAGATATTACCATTCCAGGTCTAAACCCAGACTTACAGATGTCAAATGACACACCCAAGGTCCCAGGTGCAAAGATAAGGAGGAGAGTATGAGTGCAGAGACTCCATACCTGCATGTGCCAGGTGTGATGCTGGATGTAGCAGGAGGATAGTTGAGTCCCTCTTCCTGTTGTCACTGAGTTCTGATGGAGGTCTAAAGACTAGAACATTCTTAATAGTTGGCAGGAGCCACACATTCTTTAGAGGCTGGACCACCTAGGCAGGACCTGCTAAGAGATCCTACACTAGGCTAAACCAGTATGAGTAGTTTTGTCCTTAAAGATGAGGAGCTGAAGAGTTGAAAGAGGATTTGTTTATTTGTGGGTTACGTGCCCCTTCTTCCCCAGTTGAGAGGGGCTTCAAGGGAAGCATGCAGAGAGATTAATATGTGTGTCCTGGAATTTAGAAGACACAGAGTCCGGGTATGTGACATATGCCTGAGAAACTACATGTGAGACGTCAGCCCTGACATGGCAGAGCAGAAAGAGAAAGGGAATGAGCCACCCTAGGAGCAGGGATGGCAATGGCCAAGGGTATGTGAGCCTGTGAGTTTCCCCATGGGACCCACTGAGAGATTCTGCCAGAGCCCTCTTGAAAAAAGCTGCCTGAGGGAGGAATAGGGGTGGTGGTGGTCCAAGGAGGCTGGGCACAAGGGACCCATCCAATATCCAAAGCTCAGGAAGAGGGGTTATAGCTGATAGGGGGAGGAGAAACTTTGCCTGCTTCCAGAAAGCTGCAGTTGGAAAGCCTCAGAGAATTCCTAAAAACAATTGCAAAAGTAGCCTAGGTGAGAAGGAGTCAATTTTGGGTGTCCTTCAAGTCCAGGGGCACCAGTGCAGGTCAAGAGGGCAAGGGCCACTTAACACTATGCCCAATCACCTGCTCTGTCCCCATCAGCTAGACTGGGAGGGGTCCGTGACCAGCACAGAGAGGCAGGGGAGGGTGACAGCCCAGCAAGCCTCCACCCACAGAGGCTTCCGGGCCCAAAGCAGGTGAGAAGCTCACATCTAATACAGTGACAAGTTTTGGTTATTCCATTGAACTGGAAAGTTCATGACTAAAATGAGATCCTTCTTGAGATTCGAGGGGCCCGGAGAAGCTATGAGACTGCCTAAGAATTTCATCAAACAAAAGGAAAGAACGAGCTGTCTGTGTGGGAGGGAAGGGGCGGCAGTTTGAGTAAAAGAAAATTGCTTCATAATTGCATCCTATTGGTGCAAGAGGATCAATTCAATAAGACGGTTGCATTAAAAGTGCTTCATTTCATCCTCTGGACGACTCTTCAGGCAGGTGCCATAAATGACTCACATCATATACATGAGGAAACTGAGGCCAAGGAAGCTTAATTACTGGTGTAAAGTCAAACAGCTAAGAAATGTATTAAAAATTAAAATCCATTTTTCTCCTCTGGCTCTAAAGTCGAAGATCTTATAAACTTTCCCAAACTGCCTCTTGGAGTGCCAAACTGAGCCACTTCTTGTTCAGTGGCCTCTGTACCCCCCACAGCTACGTCCTCCTGTCAGAAAATAAACCTGATGGCCGGGCGTGGTGGCTCACGCCTGTAATCCTAGCACTCTGGGAGGCCGAGACGGGCGGATTGTTTGAGCTCAGGAGTTCGAGACCAGCCTGAGCAAGAGCGAGACCCCATCTCTACCAAAAATAGAAAGAAATTATATGGACAGTTAAAAATATATATAGAAAAATTAGCCGGGCATGGTGGTGCATGCCTGTAGTCCCAGCTACTCGGGAGGCTGAGACAGGAGGATTGCTTGAGCCCAGGAGTTTGAGGTTGCTGTGAGCTAGGCTGACGCCACAGCACTCACTCTAGCCTGGGCAACAGAGAGACACTCTGTCTCAAAAAAAAAAAAAAAAAAGAAAAGAAACCTGATTATTTTTTGTTCTGGCTTGGGTATTGTATATATCTCACTGCATATGTGTTGAGCCTTTGATTTCTTACATCTTAGCTGTGACTTCTGCCCTGTTTCCTGAATTTCGTCCACACCCGTGCTGTTTAGCCCATCTGTTTCCCTCCTGAATGCCTTCTTAGCATTTTTGGTTTTTTTTTGCAAGGTTGTTGCTGAGTGGCTGCTTCTTATGTCCACTAGTATTTTCATTTAGCTGATTGAAGTTCTCCTTGCCCTTAAATGCTGTTGCTGGGACTAATGTGAGCATCATTTATTTGTAACAGGATTTTAAATGGGCCTTTCTTTGTCTCCATTTGGGCTAAGGCTTCGAACGTCTAAGAACAAAACGATAGCCTCATGTGCCAAGGTGAAGAGTCAGATCACTTATGTGAGAGCCTCAAAGAAGATGGTGCTATTAGTTTCCCACTCATGTGAAGGATATAAGAGGATTGAAATGCAAGAAGCCAAAAAAGAAGTTGGATAGTAGAGAGAGGGTTTGGAATTGGTAATGGTGTGCTGTAAGTCTCATCTGCAAAGCCCCCTGGATGCCTGGTGAAGTTCAGACACGAAGCTCTGGTGATCTGTCTGAAGAAGCAGAGCATTAAGAGGAAGCCAGCTACATATCCTTAAAGGTGGGGCAAGGATGCGTGAATGCTTGGGCCCAGATGTGGCTTTTGTGGATCAGATGTGGCCATGTGGAAGAGGAAGATGACATACAGCCATTTCAGAGCCTGTCCAAGAACTCCTCATATAGGGACGGGAGAGGGAATGACTGGGTTTCCAGGGTCTGAAGCTGGACAATTAAGTCCAGCCAAGGGCATCTTGTAGCATGGGACATGCCATTGAATGTTCCCAGAGGGGATCCCAAAGTCTATCAGAACATCCCAAGAAAGTCAGCTTTGAACGTTTGCCAATGCCGGAGTGGGTCAAAGGTAGACATACCCGGAGGAAACCAAAACAAGATTACATTCTGCCATTCCTGCACTTACCACTCTCTCCTTCCGTATATCCTCGCACTCTTGGCATCCACCCCAAGGAAGCTATGGGAGGTGGAGAGCAGGGAAGATGTCCACAGGAGACAATTGAGAAGTGGCCCATGTCTCTGTTCCCACTGCAATAGGCTGGGCCAGAGCAGGCCCAAGGGGGAGAAATGAGAATCTTTAACTTTTAAGTGAAATTTGAATTTTTGACTATTATATGGGACTGGTATTTTACTTACCTCAATAAGACTTTTCTTGAGACAGAAATAGCCAGAGCATTTTTATATTATTTGAAAATAGCCAAAAAAGTCCTGGGACATGTCTTACATTTCCTCAAAGAACATGAGAAAGGACTAGCGCCTCCAAATGGCTATGGGTGGGCAGTGATGGAGGAGGAATGGTGGATTTGTTTTCTGATTGTATCTGCTTACAAGTCCCACGTGCTCGATGAGACTGTTACCCATTAGTATGTAAAAGAGCAGCCCGATCTTATTGTCCTCTCTATCCCCTTTCCTTACTTTAGTTTTCTTCATGACACTTAAATCACTGGACATATTTTAGACTTATTTAGTTGTTAATTGTCTGTCTTCCCATTATTATTAATAGAATACAAGCTCCGTGAAAGTGGGGACTTTATTCTGTTTTGTTTCCTGTTGTAGCTTCAGTTCCTAGAACAGTGCCTGGCACATAGTGGGTGTGAATAAATATTTGTGGAAGGAAGGAAGGGAGGAAGGCAGGAGGGAAGGAGCGGAGACAGGAAAGAAGGAAGCAATGGAGGAAGGGGTGAAGGAAGGAAGAAAAGAAGGAAGAGAGAAAAGAAGGAAAAAGGAAGAAGGACTCCATTCAACAAACATTTTTTCAGGCCCTATTATTTTGCCAGGCATTATGCTAAGTGCTAGGGTAAGAAACATAATTCAAAACAAGGTCCTTGCCCATGAGGAAGTCATGGGTTCATAGGGGAAATCGGGGCATGTAACACAGTGGCAAGGGGTACGATGGCTGCTATGATAGGAAGATCAGGATGTAGTGAGGTGCAGCTAAACTGAAATGGTTGGTGGAGGTTCAGGGATGGTTTCCTTTGAGGCTCCTGAGCTGAATCTTAAAGGAAACATCTCTTGGTGGAGTCTGGAATCAAACCACTCAGGTTTCAATGTGGGGTAATCGGTTCCCTACTCAGTGGACATGTGGTTTCAGGAGGCCACGTGGGGCCATGGGGGATCTAGATTCACAGGGGAGCAGTGATTCAAACCACTGGGTTTGCTCTGATTGTCTTAGTCTAAGCAATGATGGGTAATAACATTTTAAACTATGGTATTTTGTTTTTTATTTGGACTTTATTCAGGTGCTACATAACTATATCAAAGTGAATTCCATGCAAACGGAAATCATCAGGGGTATGTCTACCATTGTTTCTTCAATTTGTGAAGCCCCTCTCCCAAGGACCTGCACAATGCTACCAAAGGCCCTGTCACAATCACTGTTACCCTCCTAGAGTGTTAGGCTGATGTTAAAGCGAGAGCCACAGAAAGGCTAAAGAAAGACCACTTTTGAGGAAGGGGTACATGTTGAATCATGAAAACTTAGAAGGATTAAGTGCAGAGCACATATGATGCTGTGTCATAGAAGGTGAGAACTTGTCAGACATAAAGGAACAAAGGAAAACACAAGCAATTCTATTAAACAGATTTTTCTTATACAGCTAATGGATCAATGCCAAGGCATTTTTGGAACTAACAGGACAACACTGATGAGCAAATTAGGCTAATATTAATAGCATCACAGTCATTTTGGATTTTAAAATGGCAAATAAATGAATAGTACAAAAGTATGCTTGCATTTATTTTATGACTAGATGACGAATAGTTAAGTAGGCCTAAATAAGAGCTGTTTTAGTGAATAAAAATATGACATTCAAAAATTACTGACCCTAAAAGATAAAAGGATATAATTATACCAGATCTGAGAAATTCAACTATCATTTATTTAATTGGCTCAGGCATTCTTTCCTTTAATTGACATAGGAGAATAGCAATTTTTTAATATTTCAGAATATTATGGGGGTACAAACGTTTTGGTTACATAAATTGCTTTTGTACCATTTGAGACAAAGTTATAAGTGTGTCCATCACCCAGTGTGCATTGTACCCATTAGGTGTGAGTTTACCCATTCCCTTCTCCTGCTTCCCACCTGCTTGATTTCTGATGAATGTTATTTCCATATGTCCACATAAGTGTTGTTCAATTAATTCCAATTTAATGGTGAGTACATGTGGTGTTTGTTTTTCCATCCTTGCGATACTTCACTTAGAAGAATGGTCTCCAGTTCCATTCAGGTTAAAAGAAGAGGTAGTTCACCATATTTTTATGACTGAGTAGTACTCTATGGTAAAAATATATCACATTTTATTAATCCACTCATGTATTGATGGGCACTTGGGTTGCTTCCACATCTTTGCAATTGTGAACTGTGCTGCTATGAACATTCGAGTGCAGGTGTCTTTTTTATCGAACAACTTTAGAATAGTATTTTTGACCAGTAAAATCATACATATACTTCTTGCATTCATATCTAAGCACCTGAAAGGAGCACATGAATCAAATTTTTGTAAATGGAATAATTTTAAATGCTGTTGTAGGAGAACCATTTAAACCAGGAGAAAGGAAGATATTTGAGGACAGGAGACTATTGAGCCAGGGTCTCATCTTGCTTCCCGGCTCCATAATCTCTGAGCTTGGGGTTGATGCCACTGGTTTCAGCATCCTCTCCTGGAGCTACTTTGGGTTGTCTTTTCTGATATCACCATATTTGCATCTGTTTTTCCTGTTTTAGGAATTATATATAAATGTCGGGCTACTGAGTGTACTTTCCTTGTTTGCTGCTGCATCTGTGGATTTGTTTATTCTCATAAATATCTTCTCTGTCATTTTTAGGGATTTGGGATAGGAACAAAAGCAGGACACCTGCCATTTTGATCCCATCACTCTCCTTTGCTTCTCCTTTTCTACATCAATAATCATGCTCTAATTTAACACTTAGAGAAATTAGATTTTAATTCTTCATGTATATTAGTTTACTTAAGCAGATATAACCGTTATGTTGCACAAATGGGACTTAAATGGTGCAATCATGCACATACACACATACGCAAACACACACACATCTGTATTCTTTGCCTCCACTGCCTATTCACGCTGCTTTGTGGAGCTAGTTCTTTCTTCATGCTTGGATAAAATCTTGTGCAGGTTCCACAGTTTTTATGGTCACCCTCAGATAACAAAAGTCTATTGGTCACATTTCAATATTTAAAAGATCTCATCAAAATGATGAATTTCATTTAAGGTAAAAACCTTTCTCCTTCCCCAGCTACAGCCTGCTCTAGGCTGGAGAAGTCTGCAGAGGGAAATCGGGGCTGAGGGATGGGTCTGAGTTGGCTGTTTTTCTATTTCTCCACCTGCTCTGCTCTTAACTTCTTTTAGACAACTGGACAACTAGAAGGACAACCTTTTGTGGTTATTTTAGTAATATTAGTTATTCAACTGAGACAATTTTGTGACAAGAAATGGTTTTATTATCTGAGAGTGATCAGGAAAAAAATGAGACATCCAAGATTTATTTTTTTCTAGGGACAGGAAAAGAACCATCCCATAAAAGCTTGCTTGAACAAGTGGGAAAAAACCAATGAATTTATTTTTCTGATTGCACATTATGAGTCCAGTTGTTCAAAATAATGATAGTTATATTTGTGGGGGCCTCCCTGGGGTCCTTTAGAATCTGTATATGGCACTGCTGAGTTTGCCTAGGTGTGAAAACAGAGCCAGAATTTCCAAGGGCAAAACTGCTGAGAAATAAGAATGGCCTTTTTAATGATTTTTAAAGATAAAGACTTCTAACAATGTCTTGGTATTTTTTGGCAATGGAGCAAAAAAAGCTACACTGGTAGGGGGAGTGCTATTTAACAGGCTAAAATAAGATTCTTAGTTATGACTGAAGATCTAAGATAATAGATGCCAACTCCTCCTTTATTCCAAAGTCAGGTACAAAACCACTCATGTAGGACATGCAAATCATTTGGGCAGTAACTGGTTTTGAGCTTTTTGGTCTCTCATTCACCTTGAAGATTTAAAAATAAACAAAGAAGGTTGACATTGAAGAGATCTGGCCAAAAGTATTTAGAACGTGGAGGAGCTGTCTGGAGAAAGCATGCATGCTGTGAACCCCACCCCACTGGTCCCCAAAGGGTAGGCGTGGGAAGTGTGTCCTCTTCCCTTCAAACCTGAGAGTGGGGCCTCAAGGGTACCACCCAGGGAACTTGATAAGAGTTCCCTGGAGGTTGAGGAACAACTGAGACTCATAGGGTGCAATTAGAAAAATAATTTCATTGTTTTCCCCTTAATCTGCTCAAGCAAGCCTTTAGGGGATGATTCTTTTCCTATCCCTAGAAGAAATAAATGTTGGACAAGTTCCCCAACTTGATGGATTGGGGTCTCACTCATGCTTGACAAAAGGCTCTAGGCTGGAGGGTTTCAGAAGCAGCCTGTAGCATCAGAGGGAAAATTTGACTTGGGAAGTACAATGCACTCCTTTCACTATGGCTCAGAGGAGCATGCTTTCTGAGGCCCTGTAAGGGACTCAAGAAAGAATTGTCAACTGAGCATCATCTAAAATAAATCTTGCTACAAGATTCTTCGAGGGGTAAGTAAGTCATCCTCAGCAAAAAGAGAATGTGTAACTTGAGGGGAAGTTGTAAGTGACCTCCTCATTTCCTGTACCAGATAATCAGCCTCCATGTCTAGTGGGTTTTCTGAAGTGCAGCCCATATGGAAAGAGTTCATTCTGGAAGATTAGAAATTGATACTTAAAAAAAATTGATAGGAAAACAGAACAAGAATGATATTATGAAATGAGCTTCCTGTCTACATTAGATATTTTTTATATTGTCATTTGACTCAAGCAAGATTTTATTATGTAAATTAGATGGAAATTTTAGTGATTATCCTGTGAGTTTGTACTGTGTTAATTTAGCTATCTCACATACCAAATTGCCAATCTCCAGTTTGTGATATACATACATATAAAGCCCGAAAGGCTTTTAAACATATGGTAGTGCTTTTATGAATTACCCATCCTTATGTCAGGTTATGAACATTTTTACACTAAAGTGATTTTTTCACATTAAGATTGTGTGGAATTAGGTTTGCCTACATGCAACAGAAACCATAAATCAACAGAGGCTGTTCACTAAGGTTTTATTCTTTCATGTAAAAAGTCTGGAGGACAGGAGACCGGGACTGATATAGAAGTTCCATACATTGTTAGAGACCAATTCCTTCCAGCTTTCTGCTCTGCCATCCCTTGGGTAGGACTCAAGATGGCTGCTGGAAACCAGTCATTATGTTCACATTTTATGCAGCAGGAAGAGAAAAAGAAAAACAAGACTTTTCCTGGAGGTTGTCTGTTACTTCCACTTATGCCTGATTGGTCACTAGTCATTGGTCATATGCTAAGTATAAGGGTGTCTGGAAAATGTGTTCTGTAACATCATGTGCCCTGCTAAAATTTGAGTTTCTTATTACTGATGAAGAAGGAAGGTCTAATATTGGAGGATAACATTTGCCTCTAATATAGGAAACACAGATGTTAAGAGTGGGCTATGGAGTCAGACAGCTTCTCCTTGACTCTTGGCTCTACCACTTATCGGTTGTAACTTTGGTCAAGAGTCTACAACTTTCTGTGTCTTTATTTTCTGATGTGTAAAGTGAGAATAGAAGAGTTGTCATGAGCATTTAATGTGAAGACATTTAGAATGGTGTCTGGCCATGTACTATTGTTATTGTCATTATGCCCATAATTTACTATAACTCACTAAGCTATAGCCAGTATAGCCTCTGGAGTTTGTATAATACTCTAGCCCTAGAACCTAGTATGATGCCTGATACTTCATAGAAATGGATGGGTGGATGGATGAATGAATGAGTCAGGCTGCATGAGTTTTTAACAGTGGAAGTTCTTTCTAGCTGATTTACCTGGGTGTTACTTAATCCTGTCCAGCCTCAGTTTTCCCTTCCATAAAATGGAAATGAATTATGCCAAGTGTTCTTCATCTGCTCCTCCAGATCTGCTCTCCACCCTTCTCAACCTGCTTTGTGCCAAAGAGGCTGACCTTTATGGACTGCGTCAACGGGCATCCTTGTCCTCTGGTTTCCCATTATTGGCCCATGGGAGGCACTTGCCGGTGATCAGAGGTGAAAAGAGAGTGAGCTTGGACATTTATTCCTGTGGTTTCCTCCCTACAGGGCCATGGTTTGGCAGTGGCTATGTGTCTGTTTTGAAAACCACAACTATCAGATGGCCCTCTCTTTACAGTGATAGGTTTCTCTGGGTCCCAGTAAGTGCCCTATCCTGTGACTCTCCACTATTGCTATCCTCAGGGTGTGTCAACATCGTTGAATTTCTTAGTGCTTGCCACTCTTTTATAAATAGATCTTCCATTAAATTCTCCTCAGTTCCCCATTTGATTGTTCTTTTCTTTCTGAGACCATGACTGATACTCAACATTCATAGGGTTGCTTTGAGTATTTAATGAAATAATACATATAAAGTGCTTAATACATCATCTGGCACAGAATAAGCACTTGATAAACTTAAGTTCCACTGATGCTATTATTATCTGTTTCCTTTTACTCCTCTATTTCATGTTTGGAAATATCTTTGTTTCATATAATTTTCAAAGGGTTGGTTGATTTGTTGAAATACTTTATGGCTGAAAATGATGAGAACATACCTAAGTTTAATTTTCTAGTCAATCTCATAAACTTTTAAATAAAATTATGGATATTAATTTTTTTCCCAAAAGATATTTTTTCTTTTTTTGTCATATATGAGACCCAAAACGGTGTCCCTCACCATTGACTTGTGAACCTGGAAATCTGAGAGAAAGAGTAGTTGAGCTAAGGGTATAAGGGCAAGATCTGGGAAATTGGGCTGGGAGGCTAATGATTCAGGAGCTTGAGGTCTTAGAGAGCAGTGCTCTGAGAAGCCAAGGATCTAGAGAGCCATGGAGTAGACCAAGGCACCCAGAACAGAGACTATATCAAAATTGTTTTTATTAGGATAGATTTCTAATTAGAATAGAGCCTTATTAGTAATGCAAAGTGAATCAAAGATGTTTGAATATGGCTATGATACTCTTGCAATTGAAGGCTCCAGGTTTCTAGGAGTGGTCTCTCTTTTTTTTAAATAAAAAACCTAGTTGGCTTTGTTGGATGTCTTGGGGAACCTACTCTTCAGGTTCATGAAAAGTAACAGCTTTCCTTGGTGATGAGTTCTGGTTCTCTGCTCTTAACCTCCATATTTGTGATCTTCTAGAGTTTTATATGGAGAAAATACTGAACCCTTTGCATCCATTTTTGTTCTCAAGATATCCTAGATGCTACCCATGATGCTTCTGCAATTGGTTTGAGTACATCTTACAATTTTCAGATTTCCCCCCATTATAATAATTTATTGACAACTCACCAAATTATCCTCTGTGATAGAGAGTGGATGTGTTCCTAAGAGCATAGGATGATGATGATGATGATGGTATCTGAAGTCCTTGTGATCTACAAAATGCTTGCTACAAACATTTTCTTAGGGAATTTAATACCAACCCTGAGAAGTATAAATAAGAAAATACAAAGTAGGTAGAGTTAGCATTTAATTACATGCAGCACTTTATATTTCATTTAAAAATTTGTTTTTTATTTTCCAACAATACACAGTCATTGCCATTTTTACATATTTATGATGAAATAGTTGATAGCTATGAGATATTACTTATTTTTTAATGTCAACTAGAGTCAGCAATTAAAATCAGAATGTACTTCAATAGAAATAAAGTTTAGTAACTGGCCATTTTTGGTGATTAATTCATTTTTCTTATAAGTGGCTTCTATTTTTCCAGATTTGGATATCAGAAGCACATGAACAGATGTCACAAGTTTATGTAAACAAAGAATTGGCTACAATAAAGAGCAAAGCCTTATTAAATGAGGAAACAATGAGCTCTGGGATTATTGAAAGGTATTCTTAATACTTTCTTTTGTTTACAGAATATGCAAAAGCAGAAAAGGATTTATATAAGTAGCAAAGAGGTATAGTGGCCCCAGCTACACATTCTAGGAACACATTAAGCACTTTTGTCTCAAACATCCACACTTTCTGCTCATGCTGTTGCTTCTTTTGGGAATTCTCTTTATTTTGATTGTTTACCAATCAACACTATACTTATTCTGGGTCCAGATAAAATGTCATTTCCTCTCTACAAGTTTTTTTCTGGCCCAGTATTCTGACTATCTAGGTTTAAACCTCAGCTCTATAATTTACTGGTGAAAGTTATTTGGTGTTTACAATCCAGTTTGTTCACCTGTAAAATGGGAATTTTAATAAAAGTATCTACTTCACAGGGTTGTTCTGAAATTTAGATGAAATAAAGTATGAAATGTGCATAGAAATATTGCCTGACATGCAGTAAGCTTTCATTAATCATCATTAATCAGAATTAATTGCTCTTGAATTTTTGCCTTTTGAGGATTTTATGTCCTGCATAACAGTTGGCATTCTAGTTATTTATATGTATGTATTTAGTCAGAGATCGAGTTCTTTGAGGTTAGGAACTGTTTTGTTTTTTTTTTTGTTTTTGAGACATGGTATCACTCTGTCTCCCTGGCTGGAGTGCAGTGGCGCAATCATTAGCTCACTGCAACCTCAAACTCCTGGGCTCAAGCTATCCTCCTGCCTCAGCTTCCCGAGTAGCTGAGACTATAGGCGTGTGCCACCACGCCCGACTAATTTTTCTTGTTTTTTGTAGAGATGGGATCTCTCTTGTTGCTCAGGCTGGTCTCAAAGTCCCGCTCTCAAGAGATCGTCTTTCCACCTCAGCCTCCCCAAGCGCTGAGATTACAGGCATGAACCGCTACACCTGGCAGGAATTGTTTCCTAATCATAGCTATTGTCCTGCAACCTGGCACAATGCCTCTCTGTGGAAGTGCATGATATAGCCTTTATCTTATGCTGTAATTATTGAAAAAAATGCAGTCAAGGTAATGATAAAAATGCTACAATTTCCATTTACTTGTTGGGCCATTTTATTTTGCAAAGTGCATAAAAGTTGCAAACATCACAACCCTTTTAAAAATAATTATCATAAAAATTCAGCCTCCAATTTGTTTTGTATGGCTTTGAAAGTATATGCGTGGCAGTCTAACACGTTTCCTAAAAGTTGTTATCTTGTTCCAGGGACACAGGATCACCTGCCAGAGGCTTTGGAGCCGTCTTTACTAGACATCCACCGGATTGGAACAAAATGTTAGCATTCCCTAAGCTGCTGCAGATTGTACAAAATGTTTCTTGATTCAGAAGGTTTGTTTGCAGGGGTGAAGGTATGAGGGTATGCCAAGGTCAACAAAATGCCTTTTACAAGGCTTTACATAATTTTTCTGTAACAAAAAATTTTTCCCATCAATATGCATAGCATTTATAATAGTATTAATGTTAATTCCCATTATTTGCAGATTCTATATTTGCTAATTTTTCTACTTGCTGAAATTTATGTATTTGCAACCTACAAATTAATACTTATGGGTCTACAGTGGTCATATGTGGACATGTGCAGAGCAGCAAATGTTTGAGTCCACCAGATGTGCACACTCCCAGCTGGGGTCACACTAGGTGATGTTCTGCCTTCTCATTTCAGCTCTCATCCTGTAAACAAGTGTCCTTTTCACAATTTATTTAGTGTGAAGTTTTATAAACTTTTATGCTTTTTGTTGGTGATCTCGTTGTTTAAAACGTCCCCACAGCATCGTTCTGAAGTGCTGTTGTGTTCCTAAGAGCAAGAAGGCTGTGATGTGCCTTTCAGAGGAAATATGTGTGTTAGATAGCTTCATTCAGGCACGAGTTGTAGTGCTGTTGGCAGTGAGTTCAATGTTGATAAATCAAAAATATATATTAAATAAGGTGTCTTTAAGCAGAAATATATATAAAACAAGGTTATATATTGATGGATTGGTAAAAATGTGACCAGAGGCTTGCAGGACTAATCCTGTATTTTCCCTAACAGCAATGGCTCACTATTTGCTAATTTAGTGTTCAGGGCAACTGCATAGTGCATTATCGTGAATAATGAGAATTGACTATACAGTAAGAGACTACTATCTTTACTAATGAAAGAAATACATTTATTTTGGGGAGGCATGAATTCTTACTACAAAAGAAAAAAGAAATTTCTTATCCATTCATCTTTCTAAAGAAGACAAACTTTCATAATGTATAGATAGATGATGTGGCAATATAAGCCTGTCAAGATTCTAAGTCTTGGATTGTGCATTATGAGGTTGTGAAGAGTAAGGAAGGCAACATCTGTAAAACAACTAGACCAGTAACTGATGCCTACCTAGTAAGCGTGTTGCTGGGCACTTGCTGAATCCTTGCGGTCTATAAATTCATACTCAGGGGAATTTTCTTGATTTATTTAATTCTTGATTTATTTCATTCTTGATTTATTGCGTTTTCTTTGTTCTCTCTTTTGGAAATCCTTTATTTGGATATTGGGTTGCTTGGCCTGGTCTTTTAATCTTCTTGTCTTTTCCCTCTTATTTTCTTTTTGTCTTTACTATCTACTTTTCTGTCTGTTTCTTCAACCCTACTATTGAATTCTCTTTTTGTTTTATGAATCTTTCTGTTTTTATACTATCTTTTTTTGGTTTCATGACTGCAATCTCTTCTCTTATCTATCTGGGGATGTTAATGATAGTTTGCCTTTTTTTTTTTTTTTTAATTTTCTTCCCCATGCATAATCTCTGTTTTCTCCAAGATGCATTTTTGTTTCTGTTTGTTTTTTATTTGTTTGTATGGTATCTCTCTTCTATGCTTGAGGCATTCTCCTCAGATGTCTGAGAATCAATCTTTGGCTTTCTTCTCATGATTAATAAATGGAGATCTGAGCCTGTTAGTGAGTCTTGTTGACTTGGATATTTACTGAAGGAATCCAGAGGGTGATTTTTCCAAAGAAGCCCTAGTGTCAGCAGAGTCATACATTGCTTGATGACAGGGATATGTTCTGGGAAATGCATCATTAGGTGATTTCATCCTTGTGCAGACATCATAGAGTGTACTTACATAAACTTAGTGTAGCCTACTCCACACCTAGGCTATATGGTGTAGACTATGCTCGCTCCTAGGCTACAGCTTGTACAGCATGTTACTATACTGGATACTATAGGCAGTTGTAACATAATGGTAGTATTTGTGTATCTAAACATAGAGAAGGTACAGTAAAAATACAGTATAAAAAGGTAAAAAATGGTATACTTGTATAGGCCACGCACGGTGAATGAAGCTTCCAGGACTGTTGTGGGTGAGTCAGTGAGTGAGTGGTGAGTGAATGTCAAGGCCTAGGACATGACTGACTACACTACTGTAGACTCTATAAACACTGTACACTTAGGCTGCACTACATTTATAAAAATTTTTTTCTTTCTTCAATAATGTATTAGCCTTAGCTTATTACAACTTTTTTACTTTATAAACTTTTAAATTATTAAATAGCTTTGACTCTTTTGTAATAATACAGCTTAAAACAAAACACATTGTACCAGTTGTACAAAAATATTTTCTTTTTTATGTTATTATTTATAAGCTTTTATCTATTTTTAAAAATTTTATCTTTTATTTTTAAAACTTTTTTTGTTAAAAACTAAGACACACACACACACACACACGCACACACGCACACATTAGCCTAGGCCTACACTGGGTCAGGATCATCACTATCACTGTCTTCCACCCCCACATCTTGTCCCACTGGAAGGTCTTCAGGGACAATAACGCACACAGAGCTGTCATCTCCTATGGTAACAATGCCTTCTTCTGGAATCCCTCCTGAAGGACCTGCCTGAGGCTGTTTTACAGTTAACTTTTTTTTTTATAAGTAGAAAGAGTATACTCCAAAATAACAATGAAAAGTATAGTGTAGTAAATAGACCAGTATCATAGTCATTTGTTATCATTATTTAGTATTATGTACTGTACATAATTGTAGATACCCTCCTTTTATACAGTTGACAGCACAGTAGGTTTTTTTTACACCAACATCACCGTAAACATGTGAGTAATACATTGTGCTATGATGTTACATCAGCCACAACATCACTAGACAATAGGAATATTTCAGCTCTATTATAATCTTTTTTTTTTTTTTTTTTTTTTTTTTGAGACAATGTCTTGCTTTGTTGCCTGGGCTAGAGTGCAGTGGCATGATCATAGCTCACTGCAACCTCAAACTCCTGGCCTCAAGCTATCCTCCTGCCTCAGCCTCCCAAAGTGCTAGGATTACAGGCATGAGCCACCAGGCCCAGCCTCTATTATAATCTTATGGGATCTCTGTTGTACATACAGTCCAATCTGTCATTAACTGAAACATCGTTCTGTGACATGATTGTATTTTAGTCTTTCCTCTTGGGCGGGTCACATTCCCAGAGGAGACGCTCCAATCTCCCACCTGAAGGGCGAAAGGCTGGTGCCTGTGTTCTTAGAGTGAGCAGGGCAATTGGGCTGGGACCCTTCATTGTGTGTGGTCACTGAATTATGTTGTTGATCAAGGACTTTTTCTGGTGAATAAATTTCTAGCTTCCTGCTGGCATAGGGGAGGGGCAGGTACTCTGCAGTGGGGACCAGGGGAGTAGCTTTGGAACTGTAACTGCTTTTCATCTAGCTCTTCCTCCAGGCCTTTGCTGACTTAGGATTCAGCTTCCTGAGTCAGAGACCTTTGTCCATCTTATCTTGAGGTTCCAAAATTTGTTTCTCTTGTCCCTTCTCCTGTTTACCCTGTTTAATGTGGTTTTAGTGGAACTTTCTGAGGAAACAAGGTTCCATGTGTATGCTCAATCTTAACTCTGACATTGTCAAGTCTTATCTGATCAGCCACCTCGTCCAGAGGACCTGCCCATACCTACTGCTACCCCACTCTCCCTGCCTTGTGAGGTCCCTGGAGGATGTCCATAGCACTCTCTACTTCTTTTATCCTAACACTATTCATCTTTGCTGCAATTACTTGCATTCCTATACTTATTGCTAAATTCAATGCTCTGAAGGGCAAGACTGTCACAGCTCTGTCCCCAGTGCTTAACAGAGAGCCTGACCAACAGCAGATACACCATAGTTATATCTGGAATGAATAGATTAGTCATTTCTGATGTTGAATAGGAAATTATAATACAAGGAGGTATGGCTAATTCCTATCTTATTTGATTAAGAGGTTCAAGGCCTTTAGAACCAAAAGTTGTTCTTAATTCTATTTTGGCAAATGCATTCAAAGACATGCTCTTTTAGAAAATCAGCCTTTATGAGTTTGAATTGCTAGAATTACTCATTTGTTTTATTTGATTCATGAGTATTAGCAAGGAAATAAATACACGAACACCTTCAACCATCCTCCACTAATTCCATATGTAATTCTTTCTTTCAGTTAATATACACTAATTATAGGATGTTCCATACAATAGAATGCTGTGGTGTTTTAGAATCTGCTCTCTTGAATATTAAGTATTCTTTTGCTTCTTGCCAACTCTACAGCTGTGAAAGTTAAATGTCAACTTTAAAAGGCAATGAATAAGAATGAGTTTGTTCAATGGACCAAAATAATGTGCTTCAACTTATAAAAGAAAGGCTGTAATCATAATGTAAATTTAGGCTTCAGGTTACTTCTTAAGGAAAAAAAACCCAGAATAATAAAAGTATAGCTTTCGTATTAAGGAGACATTAGTCTGATGCACTTATCTAAGGTTTTAGATATTGTCCATTACGTTATGATGGCATTTGACTGTCTGTTTCTTTTTCTCATAACTCAATCTATAGCCCACCTACTTTATTTTGGTCTGATGTGAAGAAGACACAACACTTTTCCTCCATAAATTGGTAACAAATATCTCAGTGAAATATATTGAAAATCAGGACATCTAGAATGTTTGATAAGTCCAGTGGGACTTGTCACTCCTGACCTTAACTAAAGGGTTCTGTGAATAATTCCTTCCACATATGTCACAGATTGAGATAGATGGGAAAAAATTGTCATATAGGGAGCAGTTAGGTTGACACTAAAATTGATATCAGAGACTTAAGCTTTAAAAAAGAGATTTATAGGCTTTGAGGCTAGATTGAGCTTGTCTAGAATGAAAACTATTTTCACTTGAGAGTTGGTCTCATTCCCACCAATGAGTTTCCAAGAAATTGACATTGCCAGTGATGGGAGGATGGGAGTCAGGGAGGCTCAAAGACCTCTCAGACATCAACAGTGCTCGTTTGGTCCTCAACAGATGCAGGTGCATGTGGAGGGAGTCTCTAAGATACATTACTTTTACTACATGGATAGAGACACTACAGGTATGGAAAGGTAATGAAAGGCACACAGGAAAAGTGGAGGGGAACATGAGTATAGTTAGTAAGTCAATTTAAGAGTCTTTGTCTTTCTACCTGATTCTCAAGCATCCTCAAGTAACTTTCACTTAATTTGGAGGTATTCTTTATGAGGCCTGAAAAACCAACTCACTAATTGTCAGAAGGCCCCTGTATATCTGATTATCTAATCCAAAATCATTTTATGATTTGTCCATAGAACCAGAGAGTTGCAACTAATTCATTCTAAGAAGTAAAGTTTTCCATGTAAAAATATGTGGACTGCATCTGTGACCATTAAATAAACAAAAGGAATCAAAACAACACAACAAACAACAACAAAAACTATATCAAGTAGATCCAATTTTGAAAGGGAGAGGTAGTAAAATATATAATTTTATGTTAAGATCTTATTTCTCAGAAGCTTTCATGTAAATATACACATATAACCATGTGAGGTCCTGGGATAATGGTCCACAGGAGAAGTCAGTTTTTTTGATAGGGAAAGACCAATTCTGGCATAGGGTGTTTGCTGTGTGAGAAGCAGGTCCATGGGAGCCTAGGTCAGTTTGAGGGTAGCCCAGGAGCACTGAGCACCTACTGGAGGATAGAGGAGTACTCAAGGTAGACCTCCCACAGGGCCAGCCCTAACCACAGCATCTTGTCATTTTTACCAGATTTCATTGCCTCCTGGTGGTAGTGATTAGTTCATATTGCTGACATTTTATGATAAATGTGTCTTGCTTCCAGAATGCATCCAAACACTATGTGATCCACATAATGGGAGAAGAAAGACATTAATAGTGTTTGGAATCACTGGGTAGCTTTTTGGAAATTGTGTGGCTTTTCAGAAAGAGCATCGTATTGGAGAATAAGAAACCTGGGTTCTACTTCTGGGCTTGCAATAAACCTGCTACGTGACCTTGTGCTGGTTAATAACCCTCTCTGGACTCCAGTTGTTTCCATTTGGACAACGAGAGGATTGAACCAAATGATCTGTAACATCCATTCCCACTCTAAAATTTTATGGCTGTAAGGAGAAAGGCATCTACAGTTGCATAAATGGGCAAGTTAAATGAGGCCCAAAAGTAGTTCATGCAGTTAAGTGCTCATCACTGGGACAGAGCACTTACCCATATGTGTGTGGAGTGGTCACTTCAGAGTAGCAGCAGCAAGCCTTGGCCACGGTTTAAATTCTTCTGATTTGTTCCTCTCATTGGGGCATTAGGCATCTGTAACATCTGTGGCACTCTGCAGAAGAAAGGGACTGCATGTGAATAGTATGAAAGTTTTTCTTTTGTCAAAGCACAGTGCAAGGCATTTACTTTTCTTTCTGCTGAGGCACTTGTGTGGCAGCTTGTGTCTTGGTGAAATGCCACCCAGTTGTTGGACATTTTTCCAGAAGAAAAAAAAGTTTAAAGAGTTGCCCTATGATGATGAGGAGGATAACAACAAAGAACATGTGAAGAGGAGAGTGATGTATTGAAAAAGACGTGGAGTGGGAGTGAGGCAGACTTGAACTCCACTCTTGATCCTCCATCTTATTCAGTGGAGGACCTTTCGTTTTTGTGTGTCCAGCTTTCTCCTTTCGCCCACTCAGTGTAATTCGGCTGGGCCGTATGACGGATTCTGTTTCCCATTCCCACCTCCCTAAAAAGCCCAAGTGTTGGGCACAAGATCCAGGCCAGGACAGCCAAAGGAGAATAATTGGAGGTTTTTTTTGTTTTGTTTTGTTTTGTTTTTTGGTTTGTCTGGTCTTTTATTTTTTTGTTTATTTTTTTTTTATTTCAGGATATTATGGGGGTACAAACATTTTGGTTATACGTTATGCCTTTGCCTCACCCAAGCCGGGACTGGAGGTGTACTCTTTCCCCCGTACAATGCTCACTGCGTCCATTAGTTGTGAGTTTACCCAACCCCATCCCCCCAACCCTCAGTGAATATTAATACCATGTGAGCACGTTAGTGTTGATCAGTCAGTGCCAATTTGATGGCGAGTACAAGTACTGCCTATTCTTCCATTCCTGTGATACCTCACTTTGGAGGATGGGCTCAAGCTCTATCCAGAAAAATATGAGAGGTGCTAGATCACCATCGTTTTTTGTAATTGAGTAGTATTCCATTGTATACATATACCATATTTTATTAATCCAATAATTGGAGTTTTAGGGAAGATAGCCTGTCCTCCTCCAGTTGTGAGTTACAGATGATATCTTGCTTCTGGAGGAGCCTCTATCTATAAATGAAGTTAAGTGGAGATGTGGAAAAAGACAGTTCTGATGACATTCTTTTTATGTGAGCTGGTATTTTCCTTCCCTTTTTTTTTTTTTTTAATCAAGTTTGGGGTGGGTTTCTGTAACTTATAACTGCAAGAGTAATACTAATAAAAGCAAATACTTAAACGGTGCTTAGTATGTGCCAGGTACTATTCTAAGTGGTTTACATCTACTAACTTATTTCTCCTGACAAATACTCTGTGAGTTTGTTCCATCGTCATCTGCAGTCTGTGGAAGGAAAAACAAAGGCATAGAGAAGTCAAGTAACATGTCCAGGCTCTCACAGCCGGCAAGTGATAATGAGCCAGGATTTGAACGGAGACGATTTAATGCCAAAGCTCATGCTCTTAGCCACTCTTCTGCGTTGCTTCTCTGACGGATAGGTCAACTAGGAGAACTCTGGTGTGTAGTAAAGTTCTCTGAACATCACTTTCCTCTGTAAGCATGGAGAGAATAATTGCTACATCCAGGCAGGCCAGGCCTTGATCACTGTATTGGTTAGTATTCTCTAGAAAAATAAACCAATAGGTTTTATATATGTATATATATGAGGAGATTTATTATGGAAATTGGTTCACACCATTATGGGGGCTGAGAAGGCCCACCATGTGCCTTCTGCAAGCTGCAGGATCAAGAAAACCAGTGGTGTGATTCAGTTTGAGTCTGAAGGCCTGAGAACCAGGGGAGCCAGTCGTGTCTGAAGGCCTGAGAGGTGAGGGGTTGGGGAGGCGATGTTAAGTCCCGGAGTACAAAGGTTGGAGAACTAGGAGCTCTGATGGCCAAGGGCAAAAGAAATTGAACGTCTCAGCTCAAGAAGAGAGACAGTTTACCTTTCCTCTGCTTTTTGTTCTTTTCATGCCCTCAACAGATTGGATGATACCTGCCTGAATTAGTGAGGGCAGATTTTCTTTACTCTGTCTACTGATTTAAATTGTAATCTCTTTTGTATTAGCAAAAGAGACATACAGACACACTCAGAAATCATGTTTTACCAGCTATCTGGGCATCCTTTGGTCCAGTCAAGTTGACACATAAAATTAACCATCATAAGCACCAAACTCATAATGGAAATACTGGTGAAAGGTTCTTTATTCCTTTTGAAATTTCTAAAATCAAAATTTCTGTTTCTTAAACAACCTGGGGTACTTGTTCCCCAGCCAGACCTAGGTCCTGGCTTGACACTTTCCCCTGTGAAGCAGGAACCCTACCTGAACTCATATCACCAACCTGGGCTCACTACAATGGGTGGCTTGGCTGGCACTGAGTTGTGATGGCTGTCTAGCCAGCCAAATTTGCTGAAATGATTTCAGAGTCAACCTAAACGCTATTTGTCATTATAGTATCCTTGCATATAGGGTATTTCTCCTTAACTGATGTATGTTGAAGCCAAATGGCTGAATAGATAGGATACTTTTCTGTTTGTTAATATTTGAGGTTGTGACTCAGATCCTGAATGAGTGGTTTGGAATTTGGGTTGTGTGCCTTGGCAAAGGATTATTTTAATGGTGGGTAAAAAATAACCTATTCTATTGCTATCCTTGTGTGGTAATTCAAATAATTTGCTAAGAAAATTTATGTTAAAGCACATGGTGTAGTGCCTGTTAGGTCTAAAGTTTTGGCATCATGATGGACCAATGGCTGACTCAAACCATCCTTTGTTCCCTATAAATCTTTATTGGATCTAACTTTATTATAGTGGCCATTTGAGTTACATCCATCACGTTGAAAGTCAGGTTTCTTTGTGTTTTCTGGTGTGTTCAGTGATGCCCTCAAGATAACATTATGAAGACAGGATTATATGATTTACCTATTGTGGTCGCTAGTTTCTGGAGGTGGCCCCAACAATTTGTTCCCTCTGTACGTGCAGGCTGCTGCTCCCATTAAGAGGCAGAAGTTATTTACCTGACCTCTGAACCTGCACTGCCCTTGAGACTGGGTTTGATCTACAGAATGTGGCAGAGGTGATGTCCTGGGACTTCTCAGTGTAGACCTTAAGAAAACTGATAGTTTCTACTTTCTGATTCTTGAAGCCCAGCTAATATGCTGTGAGAGGACCAAGACATATGGAGAGGCCACATGGAGGAGAATCAAGGCATTGTATCTGACAGCTCCAGCTGAGCTCACAGAACAATAGACAAAACAAACTGCCAGCCATGTGAGTGAGCTATCAAACCTCTGATGACTGTAGCTCTGACATCATGTGGAACAGATAAACCACCCAGCTGAGCCAATCATCTCACAGAATAATTAGAGATAATAAAATGTTTGCTATTTTAATTTACCTTTAAGCCACAGCAATAGTTAATTGAAACAACTTTCATATCTCTAAATACCATGCTTACATGGTTACTTTTTCTATATTAGGCCTATAGGTATAGTTTTTGTCACTGGAAATACATCAGAGATGCAAGTGGTTGGAATTTTAGGACCAATGAGCTATTAAACAATGTGACACAATAATGAACTCAGAATGGATTAAATACTTAAATATAAGACCTGAAATCATAAAACTCCTAGAAAAAAACATAGGGTAAAAGCTCCGTGACATTGGTTTTGGCAATGGATTTTTTGGATAGAACATCAAAAGCACAAGAAACAAAAGCAAAAATAAACAAGTAGAACTACGCCAAATTACAAAGCTTCTGCCCAGCAAAGGAAACAACAAAATGAAAAGGTACCCTATGGATTGGGGGAAAATATTTGCAAACATATATCTGATAAGAGGTTAATATCCAAAATATATAAGGAACTCATACAACTTAATTGCCAAAAAACCCCCCAAATAACCTGTTTTAAAAATGGACGAAAGACTTAAATAGACATTTTCCTAACGAAGACATACTGATGGTCAATAGGTAAAGAAAAAGGTGCTCAACATCCCTAATTACCAGGGTAAAACAAATCAAAACCACAATGATATAGCACCTCAAGCCTGTCAGGATGGCTATTATCAAAAAGACAACATATAACAAGTGTTGGTAAGGATATGGAAAAATTAGAACCCTTGAACACTGTTGGTGGGTATGTAAAATGGTGTAGCCATTATGGAAAAAAGTATAGAAGTTCTTTAAAGAATTAAAATTAGAACTACCATGTGATCTAGCAAGCTCACTTCTGGGTATATATCCAAAGGAAACAAAATCAGCATCTTTCAGAGATATCCATATCCCCATCTTCACTGTAGCATTATCCCCAATAGCCAAGATATGGAATCAACCTAAGTGTCTGCAATGGATGAATGGATAAAAAAATTGTAGTATACATATACAATGGAATATTGGCCTTGAAAATGAAGGAAATCCTGCCATTTGTAACAACATGGATGAACCTGGAGGACATTATGCTTAGTGAAATACAGACACAGAAAGAAAACTGCATGATCTCATTTATACGTGGAATCTAAGAAGTTGAACTTCAGAAGCAGAGAGTAGCATGGTGGTTACCAAGGTCTGGGTGGTGGGGGAAATGGGAGATGGAATTCTATGTGACTGAAACTTTGTACCCTTTGACCAACATCTAGAGATCTAACGTGCAGCATGAGGGCTATAGTTAATAATACTGTACTGTATACTTGAAATTTGCTAAGAGAGTAGATCTTAAGTGTTCTTAACACCAGTTATGTGAGAAGATGGATATGTTAATTAGTTTGAGTATAGTAATCAGTATATTATGTAAATATATATCAAAATGTTATGTCATGCACCTTAAATATATACAGTTTTTATTTAAAAGACAACAACAACAAAGAAACCAAAATTTTGGAAATGTCATGGTTGTAGAATTTATATTTAAATATGATATTTCCTTTTATCCCATGTACATTAATGATGAGCTGGTATAACTAGTATTACTCTTTGTAACATTCAAAGTTTATGTAGTTGTCATAAAAATATCATTATTTATAATTACTTAAAATAAAATCTTCAGTTGATCCTAGTGGATTGTACTATACTATGCATATTTTAACCCCAGAGTGGTTTTATAGGCATAAGAACTTCCCAGAATTACAGAAATTTTTGCTGCTATCATATTTAATTTGATTCTGTATTTGGCACTTTCATAGTTAAATTATTACCCTAATACATAAGCCTTATGTTGTTCTTTCAAATGGCTTCCAAAAATTATTGTGCCCGAGAAAATTACATTTGTTCCACATATCTGAATTAATTCTTTCAACATAACCATTTAATGAGTGCCTAGTATTTACCAGGAAAAGTTAGGCACTGGGAATACAGAGACAAAAGATACCAGCTGGTATCTCTTCACATATGAGACAGAAAAAGGACCAATCATTACTTGTGTATCAATAAAGAATATGCTTGGCTAAAAGTAACAGGAAACCTAACTAATAGCAGCTTGAATAATTAAGGGATTTGTTTGGTCACCTGGCATGCAACAGAAGGGCAGGGAGTACAAGACTGGTATGGCACCTAAACATGTCATCAAGGCTCTGGGATCTTTTGTCTTTCTTCTCTACAAGGCTTATTAAGTAGCTTTCATCCGTCTAGTCTCAAGATGGTTGCTATGCCTCCAGACACCAATCTGTTCCATCAAGAAAGAGGTGAGAAAGGGAAACCCTGCTCAGGATCTTCATCCTTCATCCATTGTATAGATTGTGGCATGGGCACCCTTGGCTATGAGATTGTTTTCAGCTTCTAAGCAGGGAAATAAAAGGAGAAGGGAGTTTGAAATAGGCATGGACTGGGCCAACTTACATGCTAGGGGTGAATATAGAATGCAAGGGGAACACATAACTCAGATTTGGAAGGTTAGGAAGGGCTTCCAGGTAGAAGTGACACCTGAGCTGAGTCATGAAGTCTGAGTTGGAGTCAGCCAGATCAACAGGAGAGAAGGGCACCCTAAGCAGAGGGTGTAGGACACATAAAGGCAGGGAGGTCTGGGGCCTATGGTGGGCATGCTTGGGGCATAGAGTGCAAATTTGCAGTGATGACAGCTAAAGTCGGAGAGAGATGCTGGGGCTAACAAAGCAAGACCTGAAAGCCACGTTAAGGAGTTTGGACTTGATCACGTAGATGATCTTAAAGGTTTTCAAGCATGAGGTAGGAATGATCAGATTTGTGTTTAGAAAGCAGAGAATAGATCGGTAGGCAACTGAGATTGCAGTCGGAAGACTCCTGAACTTATATAAAGGCAAGACACCGTAGGGGCCTGACCTTAATCAGTGGTGGTGTAGAGGGGAGAAGGGTACAGATTTTAGACACATAAACAAAGAGAGGAATTGATATTTACTTGGAGATTGATTAGTTGTAGTTGTTAAGAAGACTTAAGGTTGATACCTAGGCTTCTGACTTAGGCCACCAGAGGGTGATGGGACCATTCTGAGGCTGTGAAGATGGGAGGAAGAGCAAACATCAGGTTTGCCAGGTAAGGAACTTTTGGAAAGTTATTTTACCCAACTGAGCCCTTTTTAATAGGGATAGTTGAAGTATCTATCATATCTTAAAGAATGAGAGTTAAAAAAATAAGGCAGGTAAAGCCCTTAGCTCAGTACCAGACACAAAATTAATGCTCATTAATGGTGGAAGAGAAAACCGTACTGTAATGATATTAATAAAATATGATATTAATAAAAGGTAGCAGGTGGATATTTGAGACTGGAGCACAAGAGAGATCACTGATCCAGTCCCAGTTGCTAATGTAAATATCCTTACTGGTTCCTCTGCCTCCAGTCTTGTCCCTTTCAATCTGTTCTCCATCCTGCAGCTTGTGTAATCCATTTAAAATGCAGAGAATCATGCCTGTCCACTGTTTTATTAATATCATTACAGTGTAGTTTTCTCTTCTACCATTAATGAGCATTAATTGTGTGTCTGGTACTGAGCTCTAAGGGCTTTACATGCCTTATTCTATTTAACTCTCTTTCTTTAGGATAGATACTGCAACTATCCCCATTAAAAAGAATTCAGATGGGTAAAGTAACTTTTTAAAAGTTCTTTACCTAGTAAACACCAGAGTTGGATTTTAAACTCATGTCTGACTGCGGAGCCTGTGTCATTAACCATTACATTGCATTGTCTTTTATGCTTAAATGTATATAGTGCTCCACATTCTTGAAGGTATTTTCACATGCATTATCTATTATTATTCCATTCTGCCTAATAATCACACAAGGTCATTTGGGTGGGTATTTTTTAATGTATAGAGGAGGAAATCAAAGTACAGAAATAACCAAGGAATCCAATTAATTGATTCATCCATCTATTCTGTAAATATTTATGGAGCAGATACTAATGGGGGGAGTTTAAATGCAGGGTGATTAAGTGACTTTCTCAAGGTGCCGTGACTGATTAGTGGCAAAGCAGACACTAAAATCTCTGGGTCACAGTTTTGTGTTCTTGATGGGAGGGGAGAACTGCTTGCAAAGGGGCTAGGGACCTTAGCAAGTACTTGGCTTGGATCGGGAGTAAAAGCAGATTCCAATTGTCCTGCATTTCATCTTTCCTCTCCACCTCTTGCCCAGTAGCTTCTTAGAGGCTGATTTCTAAATAATAGGCCTGGCATCAGCAGCTGTGGAAGAGCTATCAGATTTGGTCTGTGTGGCTTCATTCAGTGGTAGAAGTAAGATGAAATGACAGGGATGTCCATATCAGCTCAAGATAAAAAAAAAACTTTTTTAAAGATGGTTTAAGAATGAAACAGAATTTCCCAGAGTGGTCATGAGCTACCCACCCCCCCCACCTCCCCGCCTCCAGCACGGAGTCCAGTAGGCTCCCTGGCGCTCTGTGGCTATACTTGTCGTAAATAATGGATGCTGCTTCTCCTGCTGCCAGTGATGAAATTAATTCTACATCAATTCCCTGCTTCTTTGAGTCACTTACTCAGATTCAGACGCCTAGATGGAACCATCTGATTTGGTGAGTACATGTCTCATGCTATTCTGGCCACTAGGAAGCCTGATGAGAAAATGTCTGCCCCCTCCTCCAGGCGAAACAGAAAGGAAACAATTGGCCGTTAAGGTTCTTTCAAATCTAAGAAACTGTGATTCTGTGGATTTGGGTCCATCATCTTGTCATTGATTCACACATGTTACCAGTGATGTTAGGGCAGGCATAGATATTTTAACTAACACCACGGCTTTAATGATAACTTCAATATCAGACTTCTTACAAACTGTCTTTAGTTTTTCTCTACCTTACGAAGTGCATCATCATTAAAGGTCAAAGAGGGCACGCGTGGCAAATTGTGGGTGGTGCTCGGTGAAAACCAGCTGTCTAATTTCCAAGCACCTTCACAGTGTGGCATTATCCTGGTGAATTTACCAGCTTCTCACCTTCAGTTTTACATTGCCAGAAAGATCATTTTGTCTGTGCTTCAGAATTTATCTGACGCATGGAGATGGACTTGTGCTCGTTAAACTCACAGGAAAAGCCAGAATTCTAATTAGTTAATTTATAATGAGAAATAAAACTTTCAAGCACACCAGACAGTCACGTCAGCCTAATAAAAGCATTCTCTCTCTGTAAAAAAACATATGGGGAGCCAAACTCTAATCAGAATGTTGCTCAGTGTTTGGAATCAGAGCAAGGGGAGTTACGTATATGATTATAATGATTAATGGCCTTAGACTCTGATTGCCTGGTTGTAATGGAACTCTTTCAGTTGTAAGTGACAGAAACACAATTAAAATGATCTTGGGCTGCCCGGGCGCGGTGGCTCACGCCTGTAATCCTAGCACTCTGGGAGGCCGAGGCAGGTGGATCGCTCAAGGTCAGGAGATCGAGACCAGCCTGAGCAAGAGCGAGACCCCATCTCTACTAAAAATAGAAAAAAATTATATGGACAACTAAAAATCTATATAGAAAAAATTAGCTGGGCATGGTGGTGCATGCCTGTAGTCCCAGCTACTCGGGAGGCTGGGGCAGTAGGATCTCTTAAGCCCAGGAGTCTGAGGTTGCTGTGAGCTAAGCTGACACCACGGCACTCACTCTAGCCTGGGCAACAAAGTGAGACTCTGTCTCAAAAAAAAAAAAAAAAAAAGAAAATACATAAAATTATCTTGGGCAAAAGGGGGAGTTTATTAAGAGTACAGGAGAACCTCATGGAACTCTGGGAAAGTCTATGGAAGAGCCTGGTGTCAGAGTTCATTGGAATCTCGAGTAAAGAGCTTTTGTGATTCTCTTCCTGTTGGCTTTTTTCCCTCCCTCTGAGGACCACCTTCTTCCACATGGTAAGGCTGTTATATCCCTTGCTTGCTGTCATAGGAGAGTGACTGGCCCTTTCCTGTTGGGTTCCATTAAGAAAGGGAATCCCAGAGGAGGACCCTGAACAGGTGGCTATTTGGGCCCATCAGCTGCAGGTAGGATGGGAGTGGTAGAGCAAAGCCCATGGCACAGGCTTGCTCCTGGTGGTTCCAAATAAAGGCTTCAAACATCATTGGCTGACAATGAGTCCACCCAGCTCACTCACATCAATGTAGTCCAGCTCTGCCTCCAGAGCCAGAGAGATCTATCTATGAACCAGGACACCACTTCCCTAGGACATGCCTAGAACTAATGCCTCCCTTGTCTTTCTGATCTCTTGCTTTCCCCGGTTTCTCTGATGGCCATTGTTCTTCTAACAGACTTGTTCTTTCTGCTACAGCTGATATCTAAGAGGAATATCCATGTTGCTTTCTCATGTTTTTATTCTCAAAAGACCACCTTATTTCAAATTTGGCACACACATAATGTACTCCCTATTTATCACTTAAAGATTATTTATTCCTCTGTTCTTCACATTAAAGAGGTGTGTGTGTGGGGGAGTGTGGGCGCAGTGGCTCACGCCTGTAATCCTAGCACTCTGGGAGGTCGAGGCGGGAGGATTGCTTGAGTTCAGGAGTTCTAGACCAGCCTGAGCAAGAGTGAGACCCTGTCTCTACTAAAAATAGAAAAAATTAGCCAGGTATGGTGGCACATGTCTGTAGTCCCAGCTACTTGGGAGGCTGAGGCAGGAGGATCACTCAAGCCCAGGAGTTCGAGGTTGCTGTGAGCTATGATGATGCCAGGGCACTCTCCTCAGGGCAATGAAGTGAGATTCTGTCTCAAAAAAAAAAAAAAAAAAAATTGGGGGGGACGAGGGGCAATCACAAAGGGTTTATATGTAATTGACTAACAGTCATTATTCAAGATTATAAAAGTTTCCATTTTGTTGAGCCACGATGCCTTTTTAGAAAGATAATTGAATGTTTTAATCTTTTACCTCTATCTACATTGCAGTCTCAGTGTAGTAAATCTATGTGTCTTTATATTCTAATTTTATTTGTATTGCTCTAATCATTTTAATAAATATTTTTCAGTGCCTGCTTTGTATGAGACTCTGTGCTAGGAAGTGATAGTAAGGAGAAGAAGAAGGGCCTGATTGTAGGAGGAATAGGCTTCTGCCTGCTTTGAGTAGAGAGATACCCAAATACTGACTTGCAAGGTCAGCCAGCTTGAAGCAACTCTCCAGTGTTTGATGGGGATTCCTGATAAGCATCTCTTGAGTCATAACTTTGGGTGAGGAGAGGGTAGGGAAACAAGTTCATTGTCATCTATTAACACTTAAACATATATTAAGCTTATAGAATATTTACATTATATATAAAATCCCCTTCAAACACCCATACTCATTACCCTGTTACAATGTAAGTTAGTATTTTTACCATATTTGCTTCATAATTTTTTAAAGAAATGATTTATGATGATTTACATAGCCATCCAATATATCCACTCTATTGAAGGACATTAGCTTCCAAATTTTCACTTTGGCAAAAAAAAAAAAAAAAAAGCTACCATGAACATTCTTATACACATCTCCTTGAATATATATGCAAGAGTTTCTTTATACCCCATAAATATATACAATTAAAAATTGTTGGCCGGGCATGGTGGCTCATATCTGTAATCCTAGCACTTTGGGAGGGTGAGGCAGGAGGATCACTTGAGGCCGGGAGTTCCAGACTAGCCTGATCAAGAATGAGACCCCATTTCTACAAAAAATAGAAAACATTATCTGAGTGTGATGGTACATGCCTGTAGGCCCAGCTACTTGGGAGGCTGAGGCAGGAGGATCACCTGAGTCCAGGAGTCTGAGGTTGCAGTGAGCTATCATGATGCCACTGCATTCTAGCCAGGGCAACAGAGCAAGACCCTGTCTCAACGCCCGCACCCCACATTGTCAATTTACAATAAAATTTTTAAAAAGAGTTCCTTCATACTCAGAATTGCTGAGTAAAAAGACATATGTACTTTCAATCTTGCAAGATATTGCCACTAGTAGTGCATGAACATATTCTTTCATATCCTGGTAAATATTATAAGGATTTTTAATTTTTATTAATCTTAATGAATATGAAATGGTACTTCATTGTTGTTTTACTTTGCATTTCACTAATTACTGAATTTAAGACTGAATTTTAAGACAATTTATTTTCAAATATTTATTAGCTATTCTGATTTCTTTTATTGTGAATTGATTTTTTTAGCTTTTGTCCAATTTTCCATTGGGATTTTGTCTCTTATTGATTTGCAAGAGTTTTTCTTAAAAAATTATTCTGGGTACTAATCCTCTTTTGGTGAAATTCATAATACATATCTTCTTCCAGTTTATGACTTTTCTTATAACTTTGTTTATGGTGTCTTTTGACCAACAGGTTTAAATTATAATTTACTCAAGACTTACATGTGAAATGTCAAACTGTAAACCCTTTAGAATATTTATATATTTATACTTATGTACACACATACATTTACATGTATATGTAACATATATGCACATATATAACATTTTTTATAACACTAGACAATTAATTCAGCACCATTTGATCCACTCTTTCCTCACTAATTTGTAATTTCCATCATACACCAAATTCCTATATATCAGCGGGTCTATTTCTGGGCTTTATATTTCATTCAATTGGTTTATTTATATTTCCCTCTACCAATACAACATTATCTCAATTGATATGGCTTTATGTTAAGCCTTGATATCTGGAAGAGGGAATTTAACCATCTGCTACTTTTTCAAAGTCATCTTGACTCCCCGTGGTACTTTATAGAGTCATGTGACTATTAAGATTTGTTTGTCAAGTTTCAAAAAACATCTGTTGATGTTTGGATTGGCAGTTTTTTACATTTGTTGGATGGAATAACTGCCATCATCACATCCATAAATGAAGAAATTATTTTATGTCCTTCGATAAAATTTTATAATTTTGTCTATAAATGTCTCATGTCTTATGTTATATTACTCTGATAGGAAACAGATTTTGTTGCAATTATAAATGGGATTTTTCCGCTCTATGCTTTCTAACTTCTTATTGCTGGTATATGGATGTATGCTATTTTTGTATATTGCTCTTGTATCCAACAACCTTGTTAAAACTTGCTTGTCGTTATGATTTGTAGATTCTCTTGGATTTTTAATGTAGACAACCTTATTATCCATGGAAGATAAAAATTTTGTTTCCTCCATTCCAATTATGATACTGTACTTATGCTTATTTTTCTTGTTTTACTACATTTTCTAGGCTATTGCATTATTGAATAGAAATCCTGATGGAGGCTTCTGTGACTGGGAATATATCTGAGTAGGATTCTCATGAGCTTAGTTTTGATTCTCATTTATTGTGTTCTTCTTATAGTAATGTTGCCTTTTTCTGTTCATTTTAAGCATATTGGATTTTCCTGGACTAACAGCCATCATAGGTAATTCTACCCAGGGGAAAATGAGAACTTTGGGCAATTTACTCAATATCTTAGTTCAAGAGTGCCCTCTTCTGTTATAACAGTGAAGTGAAGCTTGTTTAATTAATGATGCTTCTCTGGGGGTGGTGAGGAATGAGAGGGAGTGATGTCTATTGATACTGTGATATCATCTTGTGGCTATTGCAGCCTTAATTTCAGGTATTGGTGATTTCTTATTTCCTTTACCTTCCTAGTCTCCCCCCTGTTTCCCAGAAGCAGTGCCTTCCCAGGACTGCCATTCTGGTGCTGCATGCTCTCTTGGAAAGCCAAGGTTCAGACTATCTGGTGTCAGACCTGTTCTCGGTATTTCCTCATCAGGGGAAGGATGCTCTCTCTGTGGGCCATGTTCTCTATGTTCTGTCTGAGCTAGGGACTTGCCGCCTCTCTTCTCTTCCACGTAATTCCTGCCTGATTCTGTTCTAGAATTTCTAGAATGGACTCTGATCTGCTCTTCTAATTCTGGACTGTTCTCCCACTTACACATAAATTAAAGTTTGTAGTATACACTATCTTCCATATACTCTACATATGAGCAATTGTGTGATTTTATTTGCTTTGCTATTGGCCTGTATGATTTTGGATGATGTATGTGGATATTTATATTTAAGGAACTGAAGGGTTGAAGAATGCATTACAATCTTCCTCTATGACTGTGGATTTGTTATTTTATCTTTGTAATTCTGCCTCATTTTTGCCTTACATATGCTACATGTTGTTAGATTTATTGACTTAGGATTGTTACGTATCTTCTTGGTGACTTGTTCTTTTAATCAGTGGGTAATAACCTTTATAACTAGTAATTCTGGGCTCAAAGTCTCTTACATATGATATTAATACAAGAATACAATTTCCTTTTGGCTATATATATATATGTACATATTGCTATATATAAAATTTATAGACTTTTGGCTTTCAGCTTTCTTTGAAAATAATTTTATTTTAGATGTAAAAGCATGCCTTTGGATATTTTTTAAAAATACAGTATGATGTTCAATCTGAAGTCTGAGAAAATATTTTTCCTGATAGGTTTAACCGTTATTTTTATTGTGATTGCTAAGATATTTTATCGTTATTACTATTACTAAGACAGGGTCTCACTCTGTCACCCAGACTGGAGTGCAATAGCCCAGTCATAGCTCACTGTAACCTTGAATTCCTTGGCTCAAGCCTACCCTAGCCTCCTGAGCAGCTAGGACTACAAGCACACACCACCAAGCCGGGCTAGTTAAAAATAAACTTTTTTAGAGACAAGATTTCACTTGAACTCCTGGCCTCAAGCAATCCTCCTGCCTCAGCCTTGCAAAGTGCTAGGATTATCAATGTGAGCCACCGAGGCCAGGCTATTTTTTATTATTTTAACTTATGAGCAGAAATGGTTTTCCCGTATTCCTTTTATTCTCTTTTTCTGCCTCCTACTAGATTAGTCTTGGTCTTTTTTTTTTTTTTTTTTTTTTTAGGTTCCTGGTTTGAAAGTTACGCTTCCAAAGTTTGTTCCTTTAATCATTAGTACTCCAACTGTGGTGTACATCAGAATCACCTGGAGGGCGTGTTAAGCTACAGCTGGGCCCCAGAGTTCCTAATTCAGTTGTTTTGGAGTGGGACTCAGGTATTTGCATTTCTATCAACTTCCCAGGTGCTGCTACTGATGCTACTCTGGGAAACACACCTAGAGAACCTGGCACCAATTGGTGGTTATCACCAGGGTCAATACTAGCACCTGTATCCAATAGCCCATCTAAGTTGGACTTATTTTGTGATTTCTTGTTGGATTCTTTTATTTCCCATCAGGTCAGCCATGCATTAAAACTTTAAAAAATTTCCTTTTACCCAGTATTTTTAAGTATGCAGTATTCAGAAGAGTTTCTTTGACCATCTAGCCCCATAATATTGCCAGGAATAGAAGTGGAGTTTTAATTTCTCATAAGAGAATATTTTTTCCCCCACCCTGAGCTCCAAACAGAGAGGAACTTGCTTGCAAATTTCCCTGGACTGGTAACTGAGGTTTCTCTGTCTCTTTTCTATGGAGATACAGCCTTTACAGATACTTGGCTTTAATTAGGAGTTTAGCTCTTTGACCCCTGTAAGCCTAAGGCCATGTCTCTTACTTTAGATATGTAGTTCAAACTCCATCGTCTATCCTTGGAGCATCAATCTGTGATTTCCCATTGTAATGCATATCCTCTTCATTTCTAGCACCTCAGGGCTTCCCCTTTGAGCTTGGCTAGGCTTGCAGACTTTGGGGGTGGGGGCAGTATTTCAGCTAGCATTTCTGTGTGTTTAATGGGGTGGAGGTTGGGGACACTAGGTAATCTCAGTCTCTTTGGTTGTCTTATCTCTTCAGCTGTCATCTAGCAGAGAATGTGGGCATGGGGTCAAAAGGTTTTTGGAGGCAGGAAGTGGGTGGTAAAGAGAATGCCTGGAGTGCAGAGCACCTGAGCTGAGGGATTTGGGACTGGGTAGTTAGGAGAGTGGTGGACTGGAAGTACAGCAGTCCCCGCTCATCCATGGTTTGACTTGCCACAGTTTGTTACCTGTGGTCAACTGCAGTCGGAAAATATTAAATGGAAAATTCCAGAAATAATTTGTAAGTTTTAAATTGCATGCTGCTCTGAGTAGCATGATAAAATCTTGTGCCTTACAGCTCCATCTAGCCCTGGGGTGGCGGGGGCGGGGGTGCGTGAACTCTCCCTTTGCTCAGTGTGTTTACTCTAAGCTCTCTGCCTGCCCATCAGTCGCCGCACTTTGTAGCTGTCTGGGCTACCAGACGGGCTGTCATGGTGTCATGGTGTTGTTAGAGTGGCTTGTGTTCGAGTAACCCTTATTTTACTTAATAATAGACCCATTGACAGTAGCAGTGGTACTAGTAACTCACATATGTTGAAGAGAAGCTGTAAAGTGCTTCCTTTAAATGAAAAGGTGAAAGTTCTCAACTTAAGGAAAGAAAAAAAAAATCATATACTGAGGTTGCTAAAATCTATGGTAAAAGTGAATTTCCTATCTATGAAATTGTAAAGAAAAAAAAAAGAAATTCTTGCTAGTTTTGCTGTTGCACCTCCAACTGCAAAAGTTACAGCCACAGGGCATGATAAGCGCTTAGTAAGATGGAAAAGGGTGGAAATTAGTGGGTGGAAGACTCGAACAGAAACATGTTCCAATTGCGGGCAGTCAGGTTCCGTGCTATCTGTGGTTTCAGGCATCCACCTGCCGTCTCAGAACGCATCCCCCAAGGATAGGGAAGCGTCTGTAATTGAAGGAGGGGTACCCTGCTGGCAGCGGGTAATACTGTATGCAGAGCTTGGGAGACTTGTGGGGTTTAAAAGTTTTATTCGGGCCATACCTTCCTAATATGTTTTTATTTCACATAAGGCATATACCACTAAAAATTTAAAATATCTTTTTGAAGTCATTCATTTCTCAAACATTGACTTATCCCTCTTAGGTTTACATTGACAACATACGCTGAAAGCTACCCTCCACGGTATGATTATCAGCCACGTGTGAGTACAAGAGCCGTATTCTAATACCTATTTATGTGCTTAAAGTGATTCTGTACATCTAGTGTCAATAGTCAAACTTGGGGAGAAAGGAGAAATTGCTGAGATTTATGATATTTTTATTTATTTAGAGATATTAGCTATTTGTGGGAGGCAATAGAATGTTTTATGGTTATGATTTATTTTTGAAGGTTTATAGATTTCAGGGAGAAAATACTGCAGTACCTAAAATATATTAGTCACTTTCTTCTTCATCTTATTTTATTGCCCCCCCCTTCCTGAATTCAGTTTATCTGGAATAAGAACCTACTTTTCTATTCATTTGTATTGCATCGGCACGTAAAAGTAAGTGGCTTAATTTAGCTCTGGGAAACATATGTTAATTTAAAAAATCCAGTTTATAAGTTGAATATATTTGTACTTTAAAAGTTATACAACAGAGACAAAACAAGTTACTTCCTATTGGCCTGTTCTTGAAGTCTTAACAGGTGCCATAGACATGAGGTAGAAATAAGAGACTTAATTTTTGATAAAGAAGAGGGACAAAAGGTCATCTTTATTTTTAGATAGTATAATGATATGCTTAAGAAAACCAAGATATTAAAATGAAAAGTAATTAGAATAAATAAGACAATAGGTTTCCTTCATATTGGCACTAACCAGTTAGTAAGTTATAAAAGGAAAAACATATAAATTATTATAGCAATAAAAATTTAAAATACTTTTATGAGGAAAATTTTACTAAGATCAATAAAAGATGTGGCAGTTTATCTCCAAAAATGGCCGACCTTGCTGCTTGCACAGGCCTCTTTCCCATCAAGGAGGTATCCCTCCATCTTGAGTCTGAGCTGTCAGACTGATTTGATCACTAGAACATGACAAAAATGACCCTGCACCAGTTCTAAGCCTTGCCTTAAGAAGATTCCTTCTGCCTCTGGTGCCCTGAGCTACCAGGTGAGCAATCCGGGCTACTGTGCTGGAGGGAGGGACCCTGGGGAGGAATACCGACAGGGACAAGCTTGACTTACCAGTGAGGAAGCCATCTTGGACATCTAGCTTAGCTGAGCCTGGACTGCAGCTCCAGCTGCCACCCGCCTACAGCCCATGACAGACCACAAGAAAAAACTGAAGCCATTAAGTTTGTTTGTTTTAAAATATGAACCAAAACATAACTGAAGCAGCTATCTCAAATCAAAGGGAATAACTACCATTTTAGGGAACTGAAAAACTAAAATAATTATAAATTAAATTTATAAATTTAACATAATTACAATCAAAATCCCAGTGGATTTTGTTTTCTATCAGAATTCTAAGATTCTAAGAATTATTTGAAAGAGTAAACAGATGAGCATAATCAGAAATTTTTTGAAAAAGTGGCAGAATTTAGGGAAGCAAAGGATTTAGGAGACCACCTTTATTATATGTTATTTTTTTAATTTAAAAATAGCATGTAAGTCGTAAAAACAGCAAATATGGTGAAATATGGCAGATTATGGATTAATATGCTTAATACAAAAAGAACTCACATATCGGTAGAAAAAATGTTAATGGCCCTAGAAAAATGAGCAAAGGACACACATGGGCAATTTACAAAGTAGGAAATATAATCAAATAACTAGAAAGATAGGGAAAATACTCAATTTACAAATAATAAAAGAGGTGAGTGAAAACAATAAGACATTTTTGCAAATAAAATTGGCAATATTTTAAAAATACCATTTGATCTAATAATTCTTCTTCTAGGAAACTTCTCTGAAGAAAAATAATTCAAATGGGATAAAATTTGTTAGCTGGATTCCCTCGGCCCCGGGAACAGAATGACAGAGTCACTGAGGCTGCAAAAGGCAAAGGAGTTTATTGACTAGCTAGCTAGGGTCCAAGCCCCGAGCACCAACGCAGTGGTCTCTTTCCATGGGTAGGGACCCCGCGCAGCGGGAGTACATGTCTTTTATACTCTTTGCTGGAATTCGTTACAGCCAGTTACTTACGATAAGGGGACATACGCCCTTCACAAGCTTGTTCACGTGTTGATCAGGCCTTGGCCCCCTTATCAGGAAGCAACTCGTGGTTGTTTTTCTCTAACTGCATTGGAGCATGTTTTTAGCTCTCTGTCACAACCAAGCGTTAAGCAAGCAAGCCTTGCATACAAAAGCGGAATTTGGCTGTTAGCTATAAGCAAAACAAGTCATCACAGAATTAACTAAAATATTGTTTCAGTCCTGTTCTACAAATTTATACCCAAATATACTCATCACTGAATTATTTATAATGGCAAAACTTGAAAAGTACTTAAATATTTGGTATTAGAAATAATGTTAATCAAAAATGTTATATAATGAGATATTGAACAGCCTTTATAGTGTCCATAGATAGTTTTTAGTGTTTTAATAAATCTTTATCTAAGGTTAAGAAAAACATTAAGATACAAAATGCCATGTATATTTTATCTAAACTATAAAAAATGTAGAGACAATTTTAAAAGCTGGAGAAACTACCAAAATGCTAGTAAAGTTGTCCATAGGATAGTGAGATTCTAGGTGATTTTCTTCATCTTTATACTTTTTAGAATTTTCTAATGCAACAAGCATAGTGGATTATAATCAGAAAAACTGCAAGGGGAACAACACCAATAGCATATCAGACTGAGGTGGGGGGGAGGGGATGGGGGTATGCCTACACAATGAGTGCATTGCGCACCGTTTGGGGAGCGGTAACACTTGAAGGTGCTGACTCGGGAAGGGGGCGTGGGGAAGGGAGGGATATATACCTCATGATGGGTGCAATGCGCACGACCTGGGGAACAGACACGCCTGGAGCTCTGACTTGGGGGGAAAGGCGGTACAGGAGCAACGTATGTAACCTGCAATTCTGTATCCCCCATAACAAGATGAAATAAAAAAAAAAAAAAACAAACCCCCAGAATCCAATCAAACCTCTATATCCAGCTACTATATAATGTAAAGGAAACAAAGAAGACAGAGTAACATAACCATGGAGAAGTAATGAGCAAAATTCTGCAACACTGTAAATGACAAATGACTGTTTCTTCTATAATCAAATTTTAAGGAAAAAAAGGAGAGAGACAGAGATGGAGGAGGATCCAGTAAACTAAAAAATATCTAAGAGACAGCCATCAATTGTAGATGCAGATTTCACTTGAATCCTGATTCATAATGGAAACTATAAAAACAAAATTACAACATTTATGGGACAACTGAAATTTTTAACCCCTTGGAGGGGGCACACTGCAGGAGGTGAGCAGTGGCAAGCAAAGCTTCATCTGCATTTACAGCCCCTCCGCCGGAGCTCCCACCCTGGCCATCCGCCCTCCAATCCCATCAGAAAAACTGTCTTCCATGAAACCAGTACCTGGTGCCAAATAGGCTGGGGGCTGCTGTTTTAGAGGTACATACTGAAGTCTGTCTGAGATTTGTTTCAAAATAATGTAGGGTGAGGGGAGGTTAAGTGGGTGGGAGTATAGATGAAAACAAGATGGGTCCTGAGTTGAAAATTGTTGGAACTGGGTGACTGATACATGGAAGTTCATTATACTGCTTCACCTACTCTTATATGTTGAAATTTTTTCCATACAGAAAAATTTTAAACGTTTATGCATATAAATTTGCATAGAAAAAGTTGCAGAGGGATATACAACAAATGACAATTACCTCTAGATGATAGAATTTATGAGAATTTCCATTTTAATTTTTTTCTTTATTGATCTGTATTCCCTATTTTTTCTACAATGAATATGTTTAATTATACACTTAAAATAGAAAGTGAAAAATAAAAATTTTAAATGCTTAAAAAAAAAGAAAAACTGCAAGGAAACAAATATATTATTTAAAAATACATTTCAGGTCCATTTTTTTAATTTAAATGGGATTTGACTCCATCTTTAAATAAACGGCAGTTGCAAGACACCTAATTAAAAACTCAAAAAATTCAAAGGACTAAATATAATTATAAACAATGTGGGATGTATTCTCAGGGCAAGTAAATCTTTAGCTATTGTGTTATGTATTCATGCTTTTAATTTTTTCAGCATTATTTCTAATATTTCTCACATTGCTTCTTCCACATGAACAGCAAGGCACACTTTAGCAGTTGTTTGCCTTTATTTGAGAGATTTGTTTGTTCAATTCTGACTTCTGTGCCCAAGTAATTGATTTTGGGGCATGATTTTAGCACTGCTTCTAACACCCACATTTAATGAATGCTTGCATTACATTTTTATTGAATACAAAAAATATTTTAAATTATAGTAACAGTGGTTGGTTAAATTACAGAAGAACAGTGATTGAATGCTAATGTAAGAGTTACCATGCACATAAATGTATGAGTCACAAAATACTGACAAAGGAAGGAGACTATTTATTTACTTGCTAGAGACTTCACCATGTGGCCTTTGCATAAACACAGTTCACCATTCATTCTGCCTCCTACCTCTGCAATTATGCAATTTTTGAGGAAATTTGAAAATATTTGGATTCATATTATTTCAAATGTGCATGAATTAAGACTTTATTAATTTTTATATTATGGTCTCTTAAATTTGCTTAATTCATATTTGTATAAAGTGGGACAGCATTACAGGAAGTGAAGGGAATGCAGATTATCACCCCATAGCTCTAATCATACTAGTGAAATACAGATGATTAGGAAGTTATGAAGTTGTTTCCAAGGAGAGAAGTGGAAGAGAATTGCAAGCTATTTCTTCTGAACTACACCTCTTAAGCTGGATGCTTATTAGAACTCATCTCAATTTCAATTAAAGATACCTTCTCTTGAAATCTTCTCCATTATCTCCCAAAGAAGGTGCGTTAGGGGATTGGTCCAAGATTGGCTGTTTGGTAGGTGAGCCTTTAGGACAAGGGGGAAGTGAGCTGAGGACAACAGTGGGGAGTTGTGAGGAGTTGACTGCACATACTCAGGAAGGGAAAAGAAAACAATTAGTTCAGTCAGGAACCAGCAAACTCAGGAAGTTGAGGAGTCAAAGGAAGGAAAATGTTGATTAACAAAAAAACAAATAGGACTGTAGTGAAGGAGTGAGAGAATTGAAGAATAGGAAGTAATGATCAAAGAGGGTATATTGGAATTTATTATTTCAGAGGTGGGACAATTCTGGGGAATGACAGGGTCTAGGGTGTGGCCGTGGGAGTGAGTTTCTGGAGTGGAATCAAATCCATTGACTTTCGAAGGGGAAGGAATGGTTCATTAGAATGTTGGCTAGATCCAAAATGTGGGTGTTGAAAATCAGCCTTACAGTGGGACAAAAAGGTGGGGCCAAAGACTGTGAGTCAGGTGACCAAGCCCTCAGTGAACTTCAGGGAGCATCTTCCCAGCCTTGCAGCTACCATTTGGGTATATCCGGTTGGTCGGTATTGAGTGTGAAATGCTATTTTATTTTTCTCAATAGAGCTGCCTTTTCAATTATCTTTTCAGACATGAGTTTAAAAAAAAAACCCGAAAAACTGTTGTATAACCTAGTTCATTCAGAGATAGAAAACTGAGGAAGTTTTTAATAGAGGAATTATGTTTTAAAGTTGGCTTGCATCCCAAATTGACCACAAGGGGTCTGTGTATTTTTCATAGTACAGAAGAGAAACTGTATCTGTTTAACAGTTATTTCTATCAGTGGCATGACTGGCCTGTCCTACCATTGGGACTCAGTGCAATGGTACAGACATAGCATTGTTAAAATATTGATATTTCTGTACCGGTTGAAAATTAGCTGTGGTCTCAAGTCTCCCAGGATGCTGCTGGCCCAGCCCCGCCCTGCACTCCCTGGACTCAGGGTTGCATTATGACTTTCCTGGGCCTTAAGCACTTTGCCTTCATGGGTCACTTCCTGCATTAAAAAAAATTAAACAATATTTTATAACTGAGTTTGTATAAAGACAAACATAATTAAAATTGGATTATATTCTTTTTTAATTTAAAGCTTATTAAAGAGTATCTATCTTAAGCTATATTTCTTCTTTGTATTTTGTAAAGAATACCCACCTTTTCCCCCTTCTTTTATACTGTTTGAATAGTTGCTTATTTTTGACTGTTTTATTTTATTTTATGGCCATGTAATAAAACCATGTTGTTAATCCTCCTGAAATTATTACCAAATACCAATGAGTACTGTTATGTAAAACTAAATCACAAAATACTCATTTTTTTCCCCCCTGGGAAATACTCTTGGATTTATATGCCATATTTTAAAGAAAATTTCCTGTATAATAGTTGCCATTGGTTTCTGCCCTGAGATGTTTATGGATATTATATTACTAGCATCATTTTCTGGCTTAGCTATGAGTTTCTGTTGTTTGATAGAGTTTGTTTTTCAGAATGGCATCTGTGCTTTTTTTTTAGAGATGGGGTCTCCCTCTGTCAACCAGGCTGAAGTACAGTGGCCTGAGTTTGTAACCTCAAACTCCTGGCCTCAAGCAATCCTCCCACCTTGGCCTCCCAAAGTGCTGGGATTACAGGGGTGAGCCACCATGCCAGGCCTATATGCATTTTTTTATACAATAAAATACATAACATAAAATTTCTCATTTTAGCCCTTTCTTTAGTGTGTAATTGAGTGGCAGTAAGTACATTTACATTGTTGTTATATTCATTTAAAAAAATCTGATTTTAAAAGAAATTAAAACATGGGCCCCTAAAAGTATCATGGACCTTGGCATTGTGCTTCCTGTATCTGATGGCTAAATTGGTTCAGCCTGGACCTCCTAGAAGCCAGTTTAGTACCTGGCTGACCAGGGACCTCTAGGACTTGCTCAGTTGGACTGGCTGATAAATACTTTTGAGTATCATCCCAGACCAAAAATGCATCTTGGCTAGAAATCAGAGATGGGAGTGCAGGTAGTATACCATTAGGAGCCCTTTATGATTTAATTAGGCTCTTTCACATAAAAGAAATTCCCCAAAGACAGGAATTGCCTTTAGTTTTCTCCTTTCTAGGAAGGGATGCCTACCAAGACCCTTAAAAAGAAGACATAGAAAGAATGTCTTGCTGGAAAAGAAAGAGCTGGGGCAGAGAGTGAATCCAGAACAGGGTGGAGGTTCTACAGGAAGTCTCACCTGTCAGAGCTAAATCAGCTTTCAATTCCCAGTTGTTTTGAGGCCTGTTTTTTGTATCTTTGCTCTATTCTGTGTCTCTTTTGTCTTCCCCATTTTAATTCTTGTATAGACAGTCTTTTTATTTTCTTCTTCTTGTCTGTTTTTTGGTTGTTTTAAAAAATAATAGCAAGAAAAGTTGTGCAAGTAAATCTGGCCACATAGAATAATCAGGTACAAAAGCCTGGAGTCTGGAAAAAAGTGTGGTTTTGCCAAACTTTTACCTGGAAAATTAAGGCTGAAATTTAACTAAGTAATGTTGCAGGCTTCCTAATGTAGCTTCATTACTTTTATTCTAGTGCTACTTTTATTTGTACTGCATCTGAATATATCCACTATGTAATTTTCTCTTTTTTTATTGTTCTGTTAATGTTCTCATTCACTGACAAAAGAATAACTGCCTTTTGCTGAGTATTCTTGTTTATCTTATCATATGCTATTCACGGAAATGGAATAAGTGAGAGTTTTAGAATCTTCTGCAAATGAGGTAGTGGTAGGGGCTGGAATTGGAGAAGAGGAAAGGGGCCATGTGGTTGTGCCTAGTATCTTATAACCCATGCCAGAGTGTTCCATAATGCTGCTGCTTTTTAACCATGGAACCAGCTCTCTATGACTTGGGTTCAGTAGGAGATGATGGCCTTTCCAACCTAAACATCCTATTTGAAAGACCTCAATGTGTATTGTACGTATATGTGTTAACCTTGCCTTTATCCACGAAGGCATGGTTTTATATAGGTTGATAGGCAAACAGTTCTGGTTCTGAGTCTCATGTCATTCTGCCAGCACTAAGAACCACATTTCCTAGGCCCCAGCTTCAACCTCAGGATCTGCTGGGAGTTGCTCACATAGCTCCACAGCGCTTCCATAGCTTCCCCAGTTGACTGGGATACATTGGGATTTGCCTTATTGGTTAGATTATATAGTTGCTGGTAGATAGGTAGAAGGAAGGAAGGAAAGATGGAAAGAAGAAAGGAAGAGAGGAAGGAGAGAGAAGACAGAAGAAATAAAGGGAGGGAGAAGGAATGAAGTTATACTTACTAGGTGTCTACCACATTCCAGACACTGGCTTTGTTAGCTTATGTGTCTTAGCTCACTTAATCCTCACAATTATCCTGGGAAACCAAGCCATCAGAATTATATATTGAGGAACCTGTGTCCCAGAGAGGTTAAGTATTAGTAATAACACAACAGCTAAGTGTCTAAAGTAAACCCAGGTCTGACACCAGACACCATATTTTCAGCCACTTTGTACAAACATGAGTCAACAATTACTTACTCAAACTTTGTAGGCCCTAGTCCTCTCACTTTAAGATTAGCGGGTTGGACAGTATGATGGTTAATTTTATAAATCAACTTAGCTAGGCTATAAAGCCCTGTTTAGTCAAATAGTGGTCTAGATGTTGGCTTGAAGGTATTTTGTAAAGGTAACATTTACAATCAAGTGACTTGAAGTAGATTATCCTCAATAACGTGAGTGGGCCTCATCCAATCAGTTGACAGCCTTAAACCCAAAAACTGACGTTTCCTGGAAAAGAAGGAGTTCAACCTCAAGATTGTAACATAGAAATCCTGCCTGAGTTTCCAGCCTGCCAACCTGCCCTGTGGATTTAAAATTTTCCAGCCCCCACCATCACATGAGTCAATTCCTTAAAATCTATCTCAATCTCTTGTGTGTGTGTGTGTGTGTGTGTGTGTGTGTATCTCCTATTGGTTCTGTTTCTCCGGAGAACCCTGACTGATGCAGACAGAATGATCATTAAAAGGTCTCTGGCTCTCAAATTCTACTATTTGATTTTATTTGATCTCATTGATCCTGTGCCATTGAAATAGTCATTTATTTATGACCAAGTAATCTTTTTGATTAAAGACCTTGTCAGACATTTAATTCAAATCTACTTAAAAATTAGGAGATAAATATTTTACCTTCTCCTGCTCATCTTGTGTATCACCAAAAAAAGAGAAATTGTGGGGTCTCAATTCTCAGGAAATTCAGATTCCCAAGTATTTTTTAATATTGTGTGCTTTTAGTGGAAAGATACCCTGTTTTTCCTGAAGCTTTCCCTTTGCTTATATTGCCTTCTGGAGTTATATAACCACGGTCTACCTTTTGTTTCTGGGTTAGGTCATAAAGCTCAGTTCTACTTCAGAGAACTTGGGATTATGAGAGAGATTATTTTCTTCTTTTTGATTATCTTTAATTTTTACAGTGAACATATTTGACTTTCATAAAGAGGAAAAAAAAAAGTTTTGAAAATTGAGAACCCTAGGCCTCAAATTTATATATAACCCATTAAGTCTCACCAAGTGGCAGAGGTAAATGTCCTCACATAGAAGAATGAAAAAAATGATATTTCTGTTATATATGATTGAAGTGATAGGACCAATCAAAATTTGTGCATTAGGAAGAAAAAAACATACCAATAGCTAATGTTTAATATCATATTGCTTGGTTTTTGATACTGGCCATAACTAAAATTTGTGTGCTATTAATCTTTAAATATCAGCTTATTTTGCGAAATGTTTGTTCGCATAGATCTCCATATTTTTCTTTGTAATCAAACCTTACTATGTTGACTGGATTCATTAATGATATAGATATATTTTTACCCACAGCTTAAACTTCTTTGTACTTCCCATGACTCTTCCTGTAGTTAAGAGTCTCGTGTTCTATTGATACCTATATTTGTTACAAAAACTTTTCCCTCCTAAAATTTTATCAAATAAGTAGGAGTAGTAAATGTTTCTTAAATATATAACAAAAATATATCCCACTAGTTACATATTTAATATAGCTACTTTTGCCAATTACTTTTGTTTGTGATGCAATCACGGGGTGGGGGAATATACAACAGAAATAAAATCTTTGAAATTTAGTGAAGGAAATAAATGAGGGGCTCTGTCTGAGAAGCCCGTCCCCCCTACTGGTCTCCAGGGTAGATAAGGTGGGTTTGGCTGCAGGGAACTTTTTATTCTCCTCCCACACCCTCTGCATGTGTGCTTAGAAGACAACCTTATTAGTGAAAGGCAGGTCTTCAGTCGAGTGCATATGAGTGGTAAAGACTTTTATTCATGATGTATACCAAAAATAGGGAGACAAAATATCACAGCAGTTTACTTTTATATCTACTTTCATTCCATCCAACGTGACATTCACATAAATAAGCTTGCTGCCTCAAATACCTTTTTAAGAGTAAATGGAATGCCAAAATGAGCATACTTATAGGAGTACTAGGGAAGAATGGTCTTTGCTGTACTAATGCCAGGTGGCTAATAGCTATCTTTAATGGTGGACACAAGGTTAGTTTGCAGTGACTGATTTGGCCAGGAAACATAACCCATTATGCATTTTTATGGATGATCTGGATGAAGGAATTGAGACTGTGTTTTCAAATTACCTTATAATATTAAATTAGACAGAGTTACTGATGTTCCAGAAGGCAGGCCTACAACTGAAAATGACCTTGAAAAATAAAACTATCACAAACAAAAGATCCTAAAGAAAAAGGATGAAACCAAATAAGAATAATTATAACCAAAGACTAGCCTACCAGAAGATGGGAAAAAATTGGATGAGGACTGGGTATACAGTGGAGTAAGAAACAACAGTGTCATTTTATCCTGATCAAATTAAAAAGCTTCTGCACAGCCAAAGAAACAGTCACGAGAGTAAACAGACAACCTACAGAATGGGAAAAAATTTTTGCATACTACACATCAGATAAAGGACTGATAACAAGAATCTATTTGGAACTCAGGAAAATCAGTAAGAAAAAATCGAACAACCCTATCAAAAAGTGGGCAAAGGACATGAATAGACATTTTTCAAAAGAAGATACAAAAATGGCTAACAAACATATGAAAAAATGTTCAACATCTCTAATCATCAGGGAAATGCAAATCAAAACCACAATGAGATATCACTTAACTCCAGTGAGAATGGCCTTTATCAAAAAGTCCCAAAACAATACATGTTGGCATGGATGCGGAGAGACGGGAACACTCATACACTGCTGGTGGGATTGTAAACTAGTGCAACCGGAGATACCTTAAACAGATTCAAGTACACCTACCATTTGATCCAGCAATCCCATTATTGGGCATCTACCCAGAAGAACAAAAGTCATTCTATAAAAAAGACAGCTGCACCCGAATGTTTATAGCAGCACAATTCACAATTTCAAAGATGTGGAAATAACCCAAATGCCCATCAATTCATGAATGCATTAGCAAAATGTGGTATATGTATACCATGGAATATTACTCAGCTATTAGAAATAATGGCGATATGGCATCTCTTTGGTTCTCCTGGAGAGAGTTGGAACCCATTCTATTAAGTGAAGTATTCCAAGAATGGAAAAAAAGCACTACATGTACTCACCAGCAAACTGATTTCCCTGAGTGCACATTTGGGAATAACACCAATTGGGTATCGGACAGAGGTGGGGGCTGGGGGGAAGAGTTGGGTGTATACCTACTTGATGAGTGCGATGCGCACTGCCTGGGGAATGGACATGCTTGAAGTTCTGACTGGAGGGGGATGGGAGTGGGGGGAGGGGATGGGTGCATACGTACATCATGAGTGTGATGTGCACTGTCTAGGGAATGGACACACTTGAAGCTCAGACTCGGGGGGATGGGGAGGCATGGGCAATATATATAACCTGAACTTTTGTACCCCCATAATGAGCTGAAATTTAAAAAAAAAAAGGTGCAGATGCTGCTTAGAGTAAGGACATAGCACCTGAGGGGCAATGGGGTTGGAGGTGGGTGGGCATATAAGAGCCCATCATTTAAACGTTGACACATTTTACTGATGGAGGTGGTACAACCATGTTCTGTTTGTCCTTCATGAGGGAAGGTCGATTGGGGAAACCACTCACCAAGAGAACTCTCCTTTAACATCCTAACTTATCTTGCCATGATCTGTTAAAGAAAAAGAGGAAGGAAGAGAAAGAGAAGAAAAGGAAGAAGAAAGCTTTCTTAACCAGTTTCTTAAGGCCAGTTTTCCCCTGTAGTGATTCTTTTGCTGCTGAAAACTTTAGTGCTTCCTGTTTCTGCAGGGCCTGTTTTGCCTTCAGTGTTCCTTCCCCTGACACTCTCTCTTTTCCACCTTTTACCAGCATGTTTTATTGAATTTCCTCATCCCTTCACAGAAACAGAACACTCAAAGATGACTAGAGATTGATTAATACTGTTGTGTTTTGTCAAGTCTTGCTCTCCACCATGCTTCTTTGGAAGTTAACAATTGTTGGCTACCACTTGGAGGTTGCATTCTTCAACCTCCCTCCTGCTTCAGAATCTATGACATTGCAACCCTTTCTCTTTCCCTTTCCTTTGTCCTCCATGGCTTCTTTATGGACCCAACCATGGGAATCCCCAACATTTGGGGCCCAGGCCCCTGCTCCTCTAATTTCATGCAACCTCAGAGAACTCATCCACTCCCATGGCTCTGCACCAACCATCTTTTGGGAATAAACTTTATTGTTATATAATTTCAAACTTATAGGAAACTTTCAAGAATTGTACAAGGAGTTCCCATGTAATCTTTCCACAGAGTCACCAGTTGTTTTCCACATGAAAATAGGCTAAAGACACCATGCCTATTTCCCCCTACATAGTTCGATGTGTATTTTCTAAGAACAAGGACATATAGCTATGGTATAGTTTTCCAATATCAGGAGAATGGATACAGTACAATTGTGTAATCCACAGTCTATATTCAAATATCATCCCTGGGGCCAAAAATGTTCTTTATAACTATTTTTTCCCTGCCGATGATCACTGCTGCGCATAGGGCACTGACTTCTCTCCAGGCCATCTGTCCCACAGCACCACTTTCCAAAGAAACATTTTGTACTGATGTCATCTCGAATTTAAAATGTCTAAAATGTGACTCATCATTTTCCCCCAAAACAAGTCCTCCCCCATCCCCATGTCTTTCTTATTCTTGTTAGTGTTATTATGACTCTCCCAGCCATCCAGGTTTGAAGCTATGAATCATCTTTGGTTGTTCTTCTTCTTCTTTTTTTTTTTTTTTTATAAAAGTTACTAAATTATTTTATTTTCAATTGAAATCATAACTAATTAGAATATTGTTATTTTTGAACTATATATAATGACACATAGGTATTTTATTTTTATTTTTTTTTATTTCAGAATATTACAGGGGTACAAACTTTGGTTACATAAATTGCTTTTGTACCATTTGAGTCAAGGTTATAGGTGTGCCCATCACCCAGATGTGTGCATTGTACCTGTTAGGTCTGAACTTACCCATTCCCTTCTCCTGCCTCCCACCTGCTTGATTTCCAAAGAATGTTATTTCCTTATGTGGACATAAATGTTGATAGATTAGTTCCAATTTAATGGTGAGTACATGTGGTGTTTTTTTTTTCAATTCTTGTGATACTTCACTTAGAAGAATGGTTTTCAGTTTCATCCAGGTTAATACAAGAGGTATTATTAGTTCATTAGTACTCCATGGTATACATACACCGCATTTTATTAATTCACTCATGTATTGATGGGCACTTGGGCTGTTTCTACATCTTTGCAATTGTGAATTGTGCTGCTATAAACATTTGAGTGCAGGTATCTTTTTTATAGAATGTCTTTTTTCCTTTGGGTAAATACCTAGTAGTGGGATTGCTGGATCAAATGGTAGGTCTACTTCTAGTTCTTTGAGGTATCTCCATTCTACTTTCCATAAAGGTTGTACTAGTTTGCAGTCTTACCAGCAATGTATAAGTGTTCCTATCTCTCCACATCCATGACAGCATTTGTCCTTTTTAGACTTTTTGATAAAAGCTATTCTCACTGGAGTTAAGTGATATCTCATTGTGGTTTTGATTTGCATTTCCCTTATGATTAGAGATGTTGAGTATTTTTTTATGTGTTTGTTGGCTATTAGTCTTCTTTTGAAAAGTTTATCTCTTTTGCCCACTTTTTAATGGGGTTGTTTGATTTTTTTCTTGCTGATTTGCATCAGTTCTTTATAGATTCTCGTTATCAGCCCTTTATTGGATATATGGCATGCAAATATTTACTCCCATTCTGTAGGTTGTCTGTTTGCTGTAATGATTGTTTTCTTGGCTGTGCAGAAGCTTTTTAATTTGATCAGGTCCCATTTATTTATTTCTATTGTTGCTTTGATTGCCTTTGGATTATTCTTCTTAAATTCTTTGCCTATGCCAATGTCTATAAGAGTTTTTCCAATATTTTCTTCTAGAATTCTTGTAATTTCATGCCTTAGGTTTAAGTATGTTATCCATCATGAGTTAACTTTTGTGAGTGGTGAGAGGTGCAGATTCTGTTTCAGTCTTCTTTTGTGGCTGTCCAATTTTCCCAGCACCATTTATTAAATAGGAATTCTTTTCCCCAGTGTATGTTTTTGTCTGCTTTGTCAAAGATCAGATGGAAATATGAGTATGGTTTTATATCTGAGTTCTCTGTTCTGATTCTTTGGTCTATGTCTCTGTTCTTGTGCCAGAACCATGCTGTTTTGGTTACTAGAGCCTTGTAGAATAGCCCAAAGTCTGATAAATTGATGCCTCCCAATTTGTTCTTTTTGCTTAAGGTTGCTTTGGTTCTACAGTATCTTCTCTGGTTCCCTATGAAGCTTAAAATTAATTTTTCTAGATCTATGAAAAATGATTTTGGTATTTTAACAGGGATTGCATTGAATCTATAGATCACTTAGAGTAGTATAGACATTTTAACAATATTGATTCTGCCATTCCATGGCCATTATATGTTTTTCCATCTGTTTATGTCCTCTGCTATTTCCTTCCACAGTGTTTTGTAGTTCTCCCTGTAGAGGTCTTTCACCTCCTTAGTTAAATATATTCCTAGGTATTTTATTTTCTTTGTTGCTATTGTGAAAGATATTGTCTTTGATTTGGTCCTTAGCTTGACTGTTATTGGCATATATGAATGCTACTGATTTGGGTATGTTGTTTTGTAACCTGAAACTTTGCTGAATTTGTTTATCAATTCTGGGAATCTCTTGGCAGAATCTTTGGGGTTTTCTAGATGTAAGATCATATCATCAGCAAAGAGCGATAGTTTGACCTCTTCTGCTCTCATTTGGATACCCTTGATTTCCTTCTCTTATCTGATTGCTCTGGCTAGGACTTCTAGCACTATGTTGAATAGAAGTGGTGATAGTGGGTAACCTTGTCTGGTTCCAGTTCTAAGCAGGAATGCTTTTAGTTTTTCCCCGTTCAGTATGATGTTGGCTGTTGGTGTGTTGTATATGGCTTTTATCATTTAAAGGTTAGTCCTGTGTATGCCTGTTTTGTTAAGTGTTCTTATCACAAAAGGTGCTGAATTTTGTCAAATGCTTTTTCTGCATCTATTGAGTAGATCATATGGTCTTTGTTTTCACTTCTATTTATGTGGTGAATTACATTTATGATTTACGTATGTTGAACTAACCTTGCATCTCTGGGATGAAGCCCACTTGGTCGTGATGGATTATTTTTTTGATGTGCAGCTGAATTCAGTTTGCTAGGATTTTATTGAGAATTTTTGCATCTATATTCATAAGAAATATTGGTCTGTAGTTTTGTTGAGTCTTTCCTGGCTTTGGTATCAAGGTAATATTGGCTTCATAAAATGTGTTGGGAAGATTTCTTCCTTCTTGAAGTTATGGAATAATTTCTGCAGGATAGGCATCAGTTCTTCTTTGTAGGTCTGGTAAAATTTGGGTGTGAAACCATGTGGTCCGGGATGTTTTTTTGTTTGTTAGAAAATTTTTTATTGTTGCTTCAATTTTGGCATTTGGTTCTTTGGTTCTTTATCCCCAGTTAAACATGTAAGTCCTCTAAGTTCTTCTTGTTAAATGACTCTTTCAGTCTGGTGCTGCGTAAGCCATTGTGCACTAATGCCCACCCATTCTACATCACAGACAAATTCTTCTAGTTACCCTCATCTACCTGAAGGTCTCAGAAAAAGTTTTCAATGCTTGTCCTACCTTAAGTAAACTTTGTCACAGCTCAGTGTCTGTGCAGCATCAGATAGTGGACCAGCCAATAGCAACATCTGGTAATTCACCAATCTGTTTATATACAGAATTTCTAAACACTTCTTCCCATCCCCACTAAATAAATGTTGAGCAAAGATTTAACTATTAATATTATGTTAGGGTGTTGTAAATATAACTGTCTTCCACTCACATATGCAGAAGAAATATATCTAACTGATAACTGGCTGCCTTCATGAGCCCACCAGCAGTGGGAAAACACTAACTCTTCAATCATTTTGAAGCTTAGTTTGATTCCATAATTTAAATAGTTCCTATAGGAAGTGTTTAATTTTTCTTTAAGAAAACTCTCACTTTCTCAGAGATACTTTTCCATCCCCTGTGTGCAGAAAGGAGGTAACATAGCAAAACTGAGACTACTATCTCTTTAAAAGCCTGTTTATAATGTTAGCCCTTGGCTACATCCAGAAATTTGGTTTTCAAGATAAGGATTCCCTGATTAGAATGGCTCCTGGTGCCTAAACTGTTTGCAAACAATTGCAGATACACACTGCAAACAATGTGGCTTATGCTGAACACCTGCTGGGAGTCTGAGATTTTTGGTACATGCTAGGCAGAGGATGCCTACATAACCACCCCCACAAAGCCCTGGGCACTGTGTCGCTAATGAACTCCCCAGTAGACAGCACTTCACAACTCATTATTGGTGGAATTATGCTCTTCTTGTGTGCCTCCACTGGGAGAGATCTCTTGGAAGTTTACACCTGGCTTCCTCTGGATGTCAGTCCATATACCTTTTCTCTTTGCTTTGTGTTCTTTTTCTGTAATAAATCATAGCCATGAGTACAATTATACAGATAGTCCCCAACTTATAATGGTTCCACTTATAATTTTTTGACATTATGTTGTGTTTATCAGGGTATTAAATGTATTTCAACTTCACAATATTTTCAACTTAGATGGGTTGATTGGGACATAACTGCATTGTAAGTTGAGGGACATCTGTGTATGTGTGTGTGTGTGTGTGTGTATAAAATCAACAAACCTGGTGGTGGTCTTGAGTACCCTAACATACCCTACTCTTTTCCCTGAAAAGAGGAGAAAAATTACATTTTCCAAAAGTGGCTGCTACTTGTGCTCCTCTCCCATGTGTTCTCACAATGTGATTTTGGCACTTTTTGCATTGATAGGCAGGGCCTAGGTTACCTCCCCTAGAATCTGGGTGAACCCTTGTAGTTATTCCCGCCGACAGCTCCAGCTGAGGTTCCGGCAGACAGCCAGCATCAACTACCAATCAGAATGAGAAATGTTCCCAGCCCCTATCCCTCAACTCACCCCCAACTTTCAAGTCCTCCCAGCTGCCGCCCCAGACATCGTGGAGCAGAAAGATGCTGCCTTTGTTGTACCCTGTCCAAATTCCCGACCCACAGAATCTGGAGGCAGAACAAAGCCCTACTGTTGTGCACTACAGTGTGCGGTGCAGGGTGGTTGTCATGTAGCAGTAGAAATGGCTTCTTCCTAAGATGGCATCCAGATGTATGAAGAGAAGGATGTGACTTAGCATCTTGATGCCAGAGGGGAGAGCAGGGTTTTACATGTGGTGTTTTGCACCTGTCCTGGTGTCTGGGGTGATATCCCTAGTCCACAAGGTTACTCTTTTCCTTGCTGACATTAGTGGCTAAACTATGTGGGCAGTGTAACTAGTGGTGTTTTGCTCTTTGTCTCTGGGCTTGACTGGAGCCCAGAAGGCATGTCTGGGATGACGCTGCCTCATTTCCACTCCCATAGATACTGTAGACCCCACTGGAGCCTTCTGTGAGTCTTACTCAGTCCCAGCTCCAATGTTCAGAGCTGCAGCCACTAGTAATAATATCCCCCTCTGCAGACTTGCAGCGACTTCAGGGTCTTGTCTATGCCACAGGATACCAAAAGTGACTCAGGACTGATGAATCTTAGAGGTTCCCCTGCCTAACCATGCTAGGCAAAGGAGAGAGCAGTTGGAGAGTGATCTATTTCAAGAGTTCTCAACAGAAATGGAGGCCAAGAACCCCCTGTGTCTTTTTGCCATCGTCTCATTTATCTAATGCATTTCTCTCTGTCCAGTTCAAAGGGACTCTCCTTGATTCAAGCCCAGGGATGGGAAAATTGAGAAAGACATCTTTCTGCTTTCCTTTCCCCTTATCCCCCTTATTTTTTCCTTCCTACAATTCCCCAGATAGACTCTTCCCTATCTCCCTTCTCTTCATTTCAACTCTTCTCTAAGGCTTCTTGGCAAAGGATATTTTCTCTATGCATTTGGAGAACTCTGTAATCTGAGTCTCCCAGATTTGATTATTGATATCCTCAAGTCTCTCAAACTGTGAGTTGGACTACAAGGCTATTGTCTTGCTCAGAAATTATTTTGTATGGCCGGGTGCGGTGGCTCACGCCTGTAATCCTAGCTCTCTGGGAGGCCGAGGTGGGCGGATCGTTTGAGCTCAGGAGTTCGAGACCAGCCTGAGCAAGAGCGAGACCCCATCTCTACTAAAAATAGAAGGAAATTATATGGACAGCTAAAAATATATATAGAAAAAATTAGCCGGGCATGGTGGTGCATGCCTGTAGTCCCAGCTACTCGGGAGGCTGAGACAGGAGGATCGCTTGAGCCCAGGAGTTTGAGGTTGCTGTGAGCTAGGCTGATGCCACGGCACTCACTCTAGCCTGGGCAACAGAGTGAGACTCTGTCTCAAAAAAAAAAAAAAAAAAAAAGAAATTATTTTGTATGTTAAAGTTGGTATTACTTTGCTCTTTGTGGGCATTTTTCTGAAAGGGGAAAGCATACTAATAATTTTCCAATTATTAGCCCCTTTATTGGTTTGAGTGGTACACCAAACTGTTTGCTTGTCCAGGAGTCTCATCATCTCAGTTTTGCCTTGGTTCTGAGCTACAGTCAATAACGAAATCCTTTAAGGTTATTCTTGGTGCACCTGCTTTTTTCTACTCTATTTCATGCCTTTTGTATTAAACTTTGAAAGGCATGAAATGCTTTCTTATAATAGGTATATCCTCCAGGTTTTTGGTAATTTGTTTTAATTTTGTGAATTTGTTTCTGCTTTGTTCACCTATTTCATGTTTGCATCCTCCCGATTCCTGGTAGTATGCTTACTTACAGACTTACTATTTGCCTCTACTCCTACTTTTTCTATATGCCCTGTTCCCTTGGTTATGACCCACTTCCTTGCTCTGTTTCCAAGTACCTCAGTGTTCCAGTATTGCAGATTATTTGGATGTACATTAGTTAGGATGCTTTTAGTGAGATGCTCAAATCCCAGCTCAAACTGGATCAGACAATAAAAGCAATTTATTGGCTCATATTTTTTGAAAAGTCAAATTTCAGGAAAGAATTGATATAACAATGCCATCATGTTTCTTACTGACTTTCACATCTGCCTTTTGTGGTGTTGGTTTCATGCTAGACTGATTGTAGGAGGGCTGCCAACAGCAACTTGGGCTAGATGCTTCTACATTTATGTCCAGTGGTGGAAAAAGAGCTTCTTTCATTCAAACCATTGAGCAAAAAGTCCTGGACTTTAATATTTTGGGGCAAATTCAAGTCACACGACTAACACTGAACCTATTACTATCATTTAGAGTGAGGTGAGACTATCCGGATTGTCTTAGACCAATTAGATACTGCCCCTAGACCTAGGATTGGGGTCAATTGTACTCAAACTGCATGGCTGCTGCACGTGGGAAATGGGAGAAGTGGATTCAGGGGTGAGCTGGAGCCAGCTCTTCACAGTTTGCACGAGCTAATTATGCTCATGTATTCCCCGGTGTTCACCGACATCATGCTGGTAACTTGAAGTTAGCCAGAGTAGGAGTATTTACACCACAGAAATTGGCAGATGTTACAAATCTTTTTTTTTTCCTTCCTTCAGAGCTGATTTACCAGTACAGCACTGATAATGAGAGGCACCCAGTGTAACATTTGTTAATAGGCAGAACCAGTTTTTCTAACTTAAGAATTGCTCCCCCAATGCATTCATTCTTTTTGAAATAACAGCTTTACTGAGATACAATTCCACATACCATAAAATTCACTCTTTTAAAATGTACAATTCAGTGATTTTTAATATATCCACAGGGTTGTACAATCATCACCACAATTTCAGAACATTTCATCACTCTCCCCCCAAAAATCCATACCCATTGACAGTCACTGCCCATCTTCCTGTCCCCTGGCAACCACTAATCTACTTTTCTGTCTCTGTGGGTTTGCCTGTCAGGACATATTATATAGGAAATGATACAATATATGGTCTTTTGATGTAGATTCTTTTACTTAGAATAATGTTTCCAAGTTTCATCTGTGTTGTAGCATGTCTCAGTATTTTATTCCCTTTGTTGCCAAATAATATTTCATTGTATGTATAGACACATTTATTGATCCACCCCACGGATGACATCTGAGTTATTGAGATCCAACTCTAATCACAGTTCCAGAATCCAGTCCTTCCTACCTCTAATTTTTAGTACTTCTACTGCCAGAGTCAGTTTCCTAGAACACTACATTTTATCTTGTCACTTGGCTCAAAAAGATAAATCCTCCTCTCTGCCTATGAAATGCTAAAGGAACATGTAGACTTTGCATCGGAAGCTCTATTCAGTTTGACTGCAGCAAGGTTAAGAATGAGAAGATCCTGCCTCCCTCTGAGAGGATGGTTTGGGTTAGCGTTACTCAAATCTCATTTAAAGGAACTCTATCTGCGCTACCAACCAATAAACCAAAAAGCCCAAAGAAATAGCCCCCAATGGCAAAAGCTAAAGCCCAAACCATATAGAACAGTGACAAAGTTTTTATGTACCTTTATGATAGGTTATATTTCTTTTCATCTCTTGATTATTAAAAGTTTTGTGAAAGTCTTAGAGGGATAAGGGGTTTTACAGTCAGGCAGACCTAGTTTATAGTCCTGGCTTAGGCACTTACTTATTATTGGCTTTCTTTAAATTCTCTCCTGAGATTTTTTTAATAAGCAAATCATCTTTTCTTATATGTAAAGAGGGAGTAATAATTCATGCCTCAAAATCCAGTTATGGATTAAAAGATATAAACACTCAAGTACTGTGCCCAACTCATAATAAGCACTCAGTAAATAAATGGACACTATTATGGTTGAAATTTCAATTATTTTCAACAAAACCAATCTAAGATCAGAACTATTTTGGTGTTCTTTCATTGTTTTATAGCTTTGGTGATTTAATTTCAATATTGTCCTAGTGCTTTAAAATTAGAACCAATTTAAAGCAGAAATTAGACAATCAGTTAAAAGGTTTTATGTTCTATATCTGCGATCACCCCTGGTATAATCTGAAAGAATCAATATTTCTTTTGGGACATGGTCAATGATAATGTCTCATTTTATTACAAGGAAGCTTTTATGAAGTGGCCTAAGGATAAACATCTTAAACATTATACTGGGTTGTGTTGGGGTAAATATCTCATGGGAATAACTCTTAGAGCTTTGCATTTACCATTGTCATGGGAGGCATGACTTGGTAGCAATTATTGAAGATATAACCCAAGATATTATTCTTTGGAATGGTCATAACTTATATTTAAGAAAGGTGTGGGATGGTAGTTAAATTGTAATTGTTTTGGTCTTATTTAGATGATCATAAAATTTAAATTGTTCTTTATGCTATTTGTGATTTAGAAAAGTTTTTACATGTATAATGACTCAACTTTTTAGTTTTATAAATAAAACAACCATGAACTAGGTTCCTCCTTCAGTATTTGAAGTACTTATAAATGCAATAACCATTTTTTCCATTGAAGTGTTTGTTATTTGAGAAACCAAATTAATCAATTGTTAAAAATTAAAATTTGATCATAGAATAATATATTAAAGATCAACTTTTGGAGATCACTCCTTTTTACATATTTCAGTAACTCAATGTTATTTCTTTTTTTCCCCTCATAGGTTTATCCTTGTCAACATGATTATTCCATAGTCCACAGAAAATGCCGTTCTCAGTTCACAGATCTCGATGGTTCTAAAAGATTTGGCATCAACACTTGGCATGATGAGAGTGGAATTTATGCTAATTCAGATGTAAAACAAAAACTCTACTCCTTGACTGGTGGTCCTATTGTCCCCTTTTAAAAATAATGTATGGAATCAGATTCTCTGACTAATGAAAGAATAATGGATGTAACAATTGATGATTTTCTATCTTAATAAATGCAATGTGTTACTATAGTAGTTTCCTATAAATGCAAAATCTAATATTCTAGATCAATGTTACATCTTTATTTTCATAAGCTACTCTGGTATTTTCCAAAGTTTAGTTATGTGGACCACCGAGGGTGTCTCACACAATTCTAGATGATATTTGGTAAAATTTAATTTAATTTAATTTAGTGGACTGTACATTTCCTTTAACAATTATTGGAAAAATGCATAAAACTAGCATAATCAAGCATATGATTGCATAGGGTGTGGCTAATTATAAAAAAAGTGAGCCAACTTAAATTTCTTTTAAAGAGAAGTTTTATGTGAATAAAAGTATAGGTACTCAGATGTGACATAAAACTTAAATGACCAAAGTTTGAGTAAGACTGGCCATATAATAATGTTGAGTGTGTGGATGTTTTTAGTGGGGAGGATGTCTATTTATAGATTTTGCTTTATCTGTGGTAGCTAGTTGTCCTGTGGATTATTGATTCAGTGTGATGTTTTTCTTTATTCAAGATAAGACTTTGTGAGTGTATGAGATAATAGAGATGCAGACAGAATCTTCATGAAATTTAGGGGTTTCATGGGAAATCCAGTCATCTAATGTTGGATTTGGAAAAAATCTTAGCAATTGTTTTGAGTCACCTTCCCATTTTATAGATAAGCAAACAGAGGCCTGCAGAAGTTTAATTAGGTTGCTATATTAGTCAGCTGGGGCTGGCATCACAAAACAGCATACACTGGGTGGCTTAAACAACAGAACTTTATTTTCTCACAGTTTTGGGAAGCTGAAAAGTCCAAGATCAAGGTTCTGGCAGGGATTGCTGTCTGGTGAGAGCTCTCTTCTTGACTTGCAGACAACCGCCTTCTCACCGTGTCCTCAAATGGTAGGAGATGGGTGGGGAAACCTCTTTCTCTTCCTCTTCTTTCTTTTTTTTTTTTTGGAGACAGGTTCTCACTTTGTTGCCCTGGCATGAGGGCAGTGGCATGATCGTAGCTCACAGCAACCTCAAACTCCTGGGCTCAAGTGATCTTCCTGCCTCAGCCTCCTGAGTAGCTGGGACTACAGGCATAGCCACCATGCCTGGGTAATTTTTCTATTTTTTGTAGAGACGGGATCTCGATTGTTGCTCAGGCTGGTCTCAAACTCCTGGCCTCAAGCAATCCTCCCACCTTGGCCTCCCAAAGCGCTAGGATTATAGGTGTGAGCCACCTCGCCTGGCCCCCTTTCCTATTCTTTTGATATATATACTCTTCCTTTTCTTATAAGGCCACAGTCCTATTGAATTAGATCCCCACTCTTAGGACCTCGTTTAACTTTAATTACCTCATAAAGACTCTATCTGCAGATAGTCACATGGGGGATTAGGTCTCTAACATGTGAATTTGGGGAGGCCACAATTCAGTCCACAGCTGTTGCTCAGGGTTATATAAAGAGCAGATTCTGATCGATCTTTGAGGTGCTTAAATGCTTTTATCTTTTTCTGAGGGCGGGTTTAATTATTTGGTCAACTTAGGCTTCATTTACTTTCATTATTTTTCTTTAAAAAATAAATTCATGAAATAGCATTTCAGGATCAATGCTAATTGAGCACTGCCTCCAATTCTTGACAAAATATGGGAAAGACTATAAGATTTTTGATGGGAGAAATGATAATTAATAAATAAAATGTGATATGCCAGGTAAGCATTAACCAGCAGAATTTAACCACTTACTGCTTTAAAATATCTGTGTATCAAAACATCACATGTACCCTATAGATATATATAACTATTATGTACCAATAATTAAAAATAAAAAATAAAGTATGTGTTTATATACACACACGAATAAGTACATTATATATGCAAAAATATATATTACAAATACATAAAAATATATATATCCTAAATAGTGTTAATTCTTTACATATTGACTATTCTAATGGATATCTACCTAGGATTACCTTTCCTTCTACAGACTACGAATTCAAGTTTAATCATTTCTAGCACTCCTATAACATATCTGGGGTGAACTGCTATTTGAAGTATGCAAATCTAGATGTCAAAGTACTCATCATTGGATGATTTCTTTTTGTGGGGAAAAAGTTTTAATGGCCACATCGCTACCTCTGAATGCTGCCTGGTACTTAGAAAATAAAATAAAACTCACTTACTTTAGCAGAAATCTTATACTGTCACAATGACTAACATCACATTTTACATAAATAACCTGAGTCTGCCATGAAGAATCAACTTAGAAATCAGTTTCGATTTGAGAAGAAGAATGAAATAAGAGAGATTGTATTTAAACTAGTCAAGTAAAATCATGCATTGAAATAAAGGTTACAGCAGGAGTTTGCCCCATGCCAAGTATTCAGTCGCCCTCCATGTGTGAATGTCAGACTCAATGAACTCTACAACGTTACTTTGAAAACTGAATCTTTTAAGCAAAAGTATTTTATGTTGCTATGGACTTCTCTAGGTAACTGCTTTAATAGATCATCTCACCAGTACCAAAGTATCATTTCAAACAAGACAAGCTGGAATCCAGATTTCGTCATTGGAGATCATCCCCTGTGGGATGTGAATACATTGTCTCCTGGCTGGTCCACATGTGCACTTTGCAGTATTCCTCCTAAGGCCCCAAAATAACACTTTCTGTTGTGTGTTTATAAAGTTAATGAGATCTCTATCTATATTTAATTCAAATTTTCTCAGTACTTTTCTTTTGGCCTCTGTGTGTTGTGTGTCAGACTGTTGGTGTGAGTCTGCCATGGCAGGGTGCAGACTGCTGGGAGAAGGAAAGATTGCTGGGCAGAGCTTAAGCAGACATATCACAGTGGTGGTCCTGGAGTTAAATTTGGCCCACAGATAAGTTCTATTTAGTTTGCACAGCGGATCATTTGAGCTCAGGAATTCAAAACCAGCCTGAGCAAGAGCGAGACCCCATCTCTACTAAAAAATAGAAAGAAATTAGCTGGGCAACTAAAAATATACAGAAAAAATTAGCCAGGCATGGTGGCACATGCCTGTAGTTCCAGCTACTCGGGAGGCTGAGGCAGAAGGATCACTTGAGCCCAGAAATTTGAGGCTGCTGTGAGGTAGGCTGACGCCATGGCATTCTAGCCAGGGCAACAGAGTGAGAATCTGTCTCAAAAAAAAAAAAAAAAAAAAATTGAGCCAAACCTTATAAATTAGGACATTTTGCTTAAAAATGTGGATTTTGTTTTCCTTGACAACCAGGTGGATCCGGGAGCACTAGGTCCCACTTTCATACGGTAACAGCCAGCAGGGCTATGAGGGAGAGGGGGGGCCTCTTTGGAAGGAGGCTAAGTTCATCATTTTACTGCAGTTCCCACCTGGTACACCTTACCCATTTAGAGAGGCATTGTGACCCCTTACTAAGGAGGGTGGGACAAACATAAAATAATACGTTGTACGGCGAAGGGGAAAGGGTGGTAGAAAAGCAGCAAGCTGGCAGCTCTGGCAACTGGGATTAGAATGATGAAGGCGAGGCTGCATCCTAATAGTAGGGATACAGCAAATCTGGTTCAGTTCAATGGTGAATCAAGATCCCAGGGTAGATGTGGGAGAAAATAGAGATGGGGAATGGGCCAAGGACTTCACTTTAGAAATATAAAATAGAGAAACCTCAGACCAACTGGTTTCTACTTGGAATCCACTCGAGATGAAGGAGGAAGTGAGGGTACCACAGGCCCAAGCCCTAGAATATGGCGCTGGCCCGTCAAGACAAGGGGCAGTGCCCAGCCAGCTCGGTGGTTTAACCATAAAGGAAAGTCTCTCCTTGGATGCCAGTGCTCCAAGGCGCAGAAAAATTCCAGATCTGCAAAGTCCCTCCCATGGGACAAGAGTGTAGGTGTGGGCTGGGAGAGGCCATGGGAGTGCCTGGCACTGCCACAATCAAGAATAGAGCAGCAGGAAAATTCTTTCTGGAGGATGTGCAGACTACCAGCTAACTTTATTTCAGAGAGAGCAGCAGGGTAGTTTGCAGATAGCTGAAGCCCACTCCAAATAGCCCAGAACAAGCATCAGGCAAAGTTGTAAACCAAAATGGAAAACCCAAACAAAATCTAACACAGTGAATTAGTGTGCCAAATATTAAGATCATAAATTTTATTAAAAAAATTTTAATAGCTTTATTGGGATATGACTCAAACACCATAAAATTCATCCTATTACAGTGTATAATTCTAATAATTCTTAGCATATTCACAAGGTTGTGCTATCATCACCACAATGAATTTTAGAACGTTTTCATGACCCCCTAAAAGAAACCTATATCCATTAGTCATTTTTCATTCCTTCCCAATCCCCTCAGTCTTAAGCAACCACTAATCTACTTTCTGTCTCTATAGATTTGCCTATTTTGGGTATTTTCTCTAAGTAGAATCTTATAATGTGTGGGGTTTTTGTCATTGGTTTTTTTTTTCCAGCGTTCATCCATATTGTACCATGTATCAGCATTTTATTCCTTTTTGGATGAATAATATTCCATTGTATGGATATACCACAATTTATCCATTCATTAGTTAATGAACATTTGGGTTGTTTTCACCTATGAACATTTATGTATGAGTTTTTGTATGAATATACATTTTCATTTCTCTTGAAGATATACCTAGAGGTGGAATTGCTGTGTCATATGGTACCTCTGTGTTTAACCTTTTGAGGAACTGCCAATCTATTTTCTAAAGTAGTTTCACCATCATCTTACATTCCCACCAGCAATGCATGAGAGTTCCAATTTTTCCATCTCCTTGCCAACATTTGTTATTTTCAGTTATTTTGATTATAGTCAGTTTATCAAACACATTTCACATGAGTTCTTAGAGTGGCGACCGCATCTCCTCATTTGGGGGGCACCAGTGTCTAAAACAGTGGACACTTAGAAATGCTGAAGGAATTAGTGTGTCTGTCGAATCAAATGCTGGTATGTATGACTGCATGGGTAACTGATAAAAATGTAATCCATATGATCAGAATGACCTTGTCTAAAAAGATTTAGATAAATAATGTTTGTCTTATCAAGAGCTTCAGTGGTAATCTTGAGAAATGGGAGGAGTTGGCGAAATGGCCTAAGAAAATTTCACTTCCTGTATGGCAATCCTGAGTTTGCCAGAGCATCCATGGATCTGATGAAAATCCTCCTTAAAGTAAAATAATGCTCACTAATAAACCAGATTACCAATTAAAACAAACACTTCTTATGTCCAAGAGATGGTGAAAGTTGAACAGTACAGCACAGTAGGTGTGATGCAGACTGAGGCTGGTGAGACCGAGGGCTGAAGGGATGGCATGGAAGAGAAGCTGGAAGGAAAATTATTTTAAGGAAACGCTACCCTGAAAATAAAGCTGTATGCATGCTTCCATTCTCTGGTCCACAGTTACTGTACAGACTTGGTCATCTCAGGTGCCCATGGTAGCTATAAATTTGGAGGATGGTGCTGAATTGTATATTTGGGGATAAATATTTAAAGTAGTATAATTTGCCTCCTTGTATTTGTCTCAAGCCCTCTTCACTGAAATTTCTTATTTTGGAAAATGCCATTGTTCTCTAAGTTCTCTGAAGCTCATGGGTGATGGCTCATTTTATTCTTACTCATGGTGTCTTTTAAAAGACAGAAATTCATCATTTGTGCATAGTCCTCTGAATAAAAATTCTTTGCATTATTCTTACAAGCTACTTTCCTATCACAAACTAGAGGTGAACAGCAGCTAAGCCAATGAAGTAAAACAAGCAAAAAATAAAATCTGAAATAAATAACCAAAATATGTGGGAATGACATTCAAATTTGATTTATCCATGGTATCCCTATTTACCACACCACAGGTGACCAAGAATTAACTACAGAAATAGATACTCTATAGAGCTGCTATTGAAAGAAAAAAAAAAATTAATGTTGGGCATCAATTCCCATCTTCCAGACAAAACTATAATTTTTAAAATTCATATTCCTTTATGACAGCATAATTTATATTAACAATACCTAGATCTTAGAAAATATAGAAGTTGACCCAATAGTGCAATTGGTAACAAGAGAAAGCCGGCAATCTTGATGTACAGCAATGCAAGGAAAAGATGTATTTTATATAAAAAAATTATAACAATTCAACTCTGAGAATTCTAGAGAAAAAGTGGGTTATTGTAGTCTCCTGAGTTTGTAATACAAATGAGTACTCTGGCTAAAAGTTCAATATGAAATCTTGAAAGTATGGTCTATCCACAAATTTCATTTTCTCAATGTTTGTCCTTCTAGAGTGCCTTCCAGAGAGCATCCAGGGCACTAACTAGAGGACAATAGGTGACTTCTATTGGAGCAGAAGCATTACAGTGGTCTTATAACTTGGAGGAAAGAAGCCCTGGCTGCTCCAAATGTGCCCTTGAGTGGTCCCTTCTGGACCGTGGCCATCACTTACCCACTTATGCCCCTCAATCCTGCGACTCTTTCAAGCCCTCATCACGTTCCCAAAGAGTGCACTGAGCTTTTTCATCTGCACCTGATGCCCACCCACTGCTTTCTATCTGACCCCTGCTTTCACCTGTGCTCAGTATTTCCTTGTTGTCTTCTGATCTGTGCCCCATGTTCCTCGTCCTCTTCTGGACCCTGACAGGCTGTGCTCTGGAGGCACTTCAGGAGACTCCATTGCGCCCTGGCTTAGAGCTGCCAGATTTAGCAAATAAATATAGGACACTTGGTTAAATTGTAATGTAAGATAAATTGATAATTTTTTTTGGTGTATGTCCCATGCCATATATAATATTAATACTTCTCTGACATTCAAATGTCATTGAGTGTCTTATATTTTATCTGTCTGCTCCACTCTGGCTTCCCTTTGGTTTAGCCAACGGGAGCACCAGCAGGTGATGCAGGGAGGAGAGTGCAGACGAGTATTTCCCTGCACTGTTCCCTCTGGGCTAGATTGACACCGGCTGGTTGCATCTCTTGACACAAGGTTGCAGCTCCTGTCAGTCAGTCCTCTTTGTCCTTGGGTTCTGGGAACCTCTCAAGTTCCTTCTGACCTAAGGGAGGTAAATACTTCTCCAACATCCACACTCTTTGTCCCTCCTTAATTGTATCTGGGTACTGCATTAACCCTTGTCATTTTCCCACTTCTTTCTCACACATGCCACACTTTTCTAGTAGTGCCTTAATTAAATGCTTCTCAAATGGCTCATATTGAATGAATGTGCTATCAATTTCCTCCCTAGACCTCTAAACAGATGACCTCTTAGAGACCTAATCCTATAGGTGTCTTTTGGTCATGGATGCCCTCGATTTCTCATGGCATTGGCAGTTTTGACCCTCAGACTCTTCTGTGAGCCACAATGCACTGCTTTCCTCTCTCCAGCTGCTCCACCACTGGCTACTCTTCTCCTACCATCTCCTGCCTCTAATTATTAAGATACTTCCCAGGGTTGGCCTTTACCCTGCTCTCTGTATATAATGTCTTGGATTCAGCTATCACTTTTGCATAGAACTGTAACTTTATTCTTTTATTTGCCATGACACCCATGACAAACTATTCACATGTATGACACAGTGCCTTAAATGTGCTGAGGAAGTAAAACAATAATTATCATGGTTAATTTTATGTGTCAATTTGGCCGGGCCCTGGTGCCCAGATATTTGGTCAAACATTATTCTGGATGTTTCGGTGAGGGTGCTTTTGGATGAGATTTACATTTAAATTGGTGGACTTTGAGTAAAGCAGACTGCCCTCCACAATGTTAAGGGGACTTGACCAGTCAGTTGAAGGTCTGAATAAAACAAGTCCGACTTCTCCCAAGCAAGAGAGAATTTTGCAGAAACAGCCTTCAGACTTCAACTGCAAAATAGATTCTAGCTCTTCCTGGGTCTCCAGTCCACCAGCTTACCCTGCAGATTTTGGACTTGCCAGCCTCCATAATATTAATGGGGAAAAAAAACTAAACTCTGTAAAAGAATTTAAAGAGATTCATTCTGAGCCAATGTGAGTTACTGTGGCCCAGGGATATATAACTCAAGCCTTGAGTAAGTGGTTCCAAGGTGGTCAGATTACAGTTTGGTTTTATACATTTCAGGGAGACAAGGATATACAACCCAAGAAGCCTTATATTAGTAATGCCATGAACAGTGAGTTTTATCTTAACACCTATGGAAAAAGTGAGCAGATTCAAAGTAGGCAAAAAGAATAGAGATACAGAGAGCTTAGAAAATTCTACATTTTAACTCTATAATTATAGGTTGAGCATTTGAGCTCTGAATTTTTCTTGATATAATTTGCCTATCAGTTTAAAAATGTGCACAAGAATGGGCCATAATACGTAACCAACCTTAGGAAAACTGTCGGGCCTTTGAACCTTTCCATGTACACAAATACTCTCAAGTAAGGCGCCATAAAACCACTGGGGTGCCCTGAGAAGGTTGTTCTCCTTGTCTTTCCTAATTTTTAGAGGATGTGTTTCACACTTTTTTTTTTTTTTCTTTTTTAGAGGAGAAACTGAACTGTAGTTCAGTGTAGGGTTCAGTGTAGCGGAGCTGAGAGGCTCAGTCTCTCATTCGTCTATGAAATGGACAGTTCAGGTTCTTGTGCAAATGCACAGGTGAGCCAATTGAGATTAATTTGGGGGAGGAAAAGGCAATGGAGAAGACTCTTTAGAATGCACCACCAAGTCAAAATTAGGATCTTGAACAACTTCCTAGGGTAAGAACAGATCGCTCAGAATAAACCAACGATCATCAACCAAGAGCAGAAGTCCAGGGCTCCGGAGGACTTATCGGTTCCACCTGAGGAAAACCTCAGCGTTGGGCATCTCAAGGGAGCCCAGGCCAGTACCTAGAGCCGAGTTCAGACTTGGGGGTCCTGAGTCCTCTCTGAGCCCCACATTGGGCACCTTGATTGTTAATGGGAAAAAAACAAACTGTAAAATAATTTAAAGAGGTTGATTCTGAGGCAATGTGAGTGACTGAGACTCAGAGATATACAACCCAAGAAGCCTTGAGTAAGTGGTTCCAAGGTGGTTGGATTAGATTTTGGTCTTATACATTTCAGGGAGACAGGAATTGTAGGTAAAATCATAAATCAATACGTGGAAAGTATACTTTGGTTCAGCCCCAAAAGACAGGGCATTCCAAAGCAGGGGCTTAAAAGTCACAGGTGGATTTAGAGATTCTCTAATTGGCAATTGGTTGAGAGAGTACAGCTTTGTCTAAAAATTGGCATCACCAGGAAGGAATGCCTAAATTAAAATGAGGAGGTTTGCTAATCAGAGCAAGCCACAATATACTGATGCAAAGTGATCTGTTCAGCACATTGATGGCCTGCAGGTGTGACTCAACCTTTGCCCTGCATGGCCTCAGATCCTGTTTCTAGTTTAGTACCGTATTGCCACAAAGAGTCTGTTTTGTCAATCTGTGATCTCTGTTTTAACATTAATGCTGGTCAACTCTTGTGTCTAAATTCCAAAAGGGAGGGGATATAAAATGAGGCATGTTTGACCTCCGCTCCCCTTCATGGCTGAGAACTCAGTTTTAGGATTTTTCTGGGGTCCCTTGGCCAAGAAGGGGTCTGTTAAGTCAGTGGAAGTCTTAGAATTTTATTTTTAGCTTACATTTATCACATGAGCCAATTCTTAAAATAAATCAATCTCTCTCTCTCTCTTTCTCCATACATATGTATGTATACACACACATACACATCCTATCGGTCTGTTTCTCTGGAGAACTCTAACTAAGAAAATAGTGCACAGAGCTCTTTTATTGGGGGTGGGGACAGTAGGCATTGACATATGATAGTCACAAATTTTGTGAATGTATTACATAGATTGGATTGACTGCAGATTATCAAATATTTAGGCTGGTCTAGGTTTAACTGCGCTGCTTTCTCTTCCACCTAGGAAAGCTTTTCAGACTGCAGGCTAATGAGAGTGATGTTATCATAAGTGGGCATTAGTTTGCACACTTCTTCCTGCAAGAAACAAAATTCTTAAATTAGCTTAAATAAGAAACACATTTATGATCTAATGTAACAAGAAATCCAGGGGTAGGGCAGACCCTTCAGACAGGCCTCACATCCAGGCATGACAATGTCCAGAAGAAAAGGCACGATTGTCTCTTCTTGAACATGTTTCTCAGGGTTTGGAAGGCCTTTCCCAGAGGCCTCTTCCATGCAGGCTTGGTGGCCAGCATTTGGTCACATGCACATCCCTAAAGCAGTCCCTGCAAGGAAAATGTCATGACCGGCTTAGACAAACCAGAATCACCTCCTGAGCTGTGGATGGGGTTAGCTTCCTCTGGATGCTATATGGGGTGATTCTGAGGCAAAGCGGGGCCCTGTGGGGAAGGAAGAAAGGGGCAAACAGATGCTGGATAGGTGTCAGCAAAGTCCACCAAAGGGATCACCTGATGTGGCCTGGCCCTTTTCTTCATGCAAACAGATGCTATTTTGGTTCTCTGCCAAACAAAGCATTGGTTTCTTAAAAACAAACAAACAATAACAACAACAACAAAAAACCCACCAACCACACTGAGTATATTGTTTTCTGAGAATTTACTTGTTACTGGGCATGAAGATGAGCTGCCTCACACAGCACAGGACAATTTACCTGAAACTCCCCTGTTGAGTGTCTCTGCACTCCCATCTCTTCCTCCTCTCCCTTTTCTTGAGTCCTTCCAGTTCACCCAAACCCTCACTTTCAAACCCGAATAGCTCTATTCCCTTTTCCATTTTAGGAGTGAACTCAATCCCTTTTCATGTCCCATGCAAGAAGCTCTGTCTACTACTGTTGCTTGAAGACCTATCTGGAAGCCCAACTTCTGCCCCAGTGGACTTATCAAAGTATTTATTCACTCACCAGTTGCCAAGAAAAGAAAATTTTCTTTATATAATTACATAGAGAAAAAGTCTGTAGCACCTTCATTTTCTTTGAAAAAGTATTAATATATCTTTTTCAATCTTGGTATTTTAAACAATGTTAGTAAAAGGCTGCTATTTCCCTAGTGATTGTAATGGATCAGAGTGCTGGGACTGTATGGTGGAGGCTTTTTGATCAATAATAATCAATAAGAATAGCCCTGACCTCTCTTCTGAGCTTGCATCTCGTATGGGCTGCCCAAATCCACCAGGCAGGAAGAGAAAGTCACTATGTTCAATATTAAAGTAATCTCCCACTCCAAGTTCGTCTCTCCTGTTTCCTACTGCTTAATAGCATCACCAACCTCCCACCTGCCAGTTTTGATTCTCCCTTGCTCTTTACATTAATCTAGCACTTCCCCCAACTTGGTCTGAGATGTTAATGGTGTTCCTGGAAGAAAAATATTCTGTGGCCAAATGCCTTTGGGGAATCCCTATCTTGGAGCATTATAGTGCATGTTCAAATATTAAAGACCCTAAGAAGTTCTGCAGAACAGAAGGCAGTTAAACCCTTGTTCCTCCAACATTTCCCAGGTTTAATTCATCACAGAATCACTTTTGTAGGACATATCTGTTAATATATCCCAGGATATTAGTATTTCATAGAAAACAGTAGGGAAAACATTGATTTAAGCAATTTCTAAATAAGGGTGAAGAACAAAATTAATATATATCGAGTGTCTAGTAAGTACCACATGAATAAGTGAAGTTGATTTCTGAAAATCCCAGTTCTACTAATAAAAAACCCTAAATGCCTCTGTTAGTAAACAGATTTATTTAGACAGAAACCCAACTTGATCATGATGAAATCAGGTATAAATTTATCTTAACAGTCATGTTGATTGGCATGTGTATTTTTTTTTTTTTTTTTTTTTTGAGACAGAGTCTCATTTTGTTGCCTTGGCTAGAGTGAGTGCCATGGTGTCAGCCTAGCTCACAGCAACCTCAAACTCCTGGGCTTAAGCGATCCTACCCGCCTCAGCCTCCTGAGTAGCTGGGACTACAGGCATGTGCCACCATGCCCGGCTAATTTTTTCTATATATATTTTAGTTGGCCAGAGAATTTCTTTCTATTTTTAGTAGAGACGAGGTCTCGCTCTTGCTCAGGCTGGTCCCGAACTCCTGACCTTGAGCGATCCACCCGCCTCGGCCTCCCAGAGTGCTAGGATTACAGGCGTGAGCCACTGCGTCCACCGGCATGTGCATATTTTATACTTTCTCCTTTGTCTTTCTAAACAAAGAGTCATGGCTAACTCCTCTACTTTAAATTCTCAAAGCTACTAGTGTCACGTTTCACTCTAAGATTTTCATTAAATACCACTAGAACTTATGGTCTATAGTTTCAACTATCATTTTAATGTAGGCAGAATTGAGTATCTGTAGTTTATAATTATTTTATTCTATTTGGTAACATCAGACTAAGAACTTCACAAGATTCTTTTTACATTAGCACTCAATGTGTTGAATTCACATAAGCGCCTAATAAGTGTCCACTTATTAGAATGTAAGATTCTATGGGATAGATTCTTAACCGCAAGAACTATCAGAGAAAATTTGCATTTCACTAAACTTAAGTCTATACTATACAACAGGTAGAATTGCTCAGTAGGAAAATAAATTGTAAAGGATAACCTCAAGCAAATTTAGAAAGTTTGGAAGAGGAGAAATTCAAGTTGTAATTGGAAAATGGGGAGAGACAAAGAATGAATTAAAGTGAGAGTATTTTTCAATATTGTAGTCTCTGGATACATTTGATTAACATTTTTATTAAAAATGTATTCAAGCTTCAAATAGATTTAATTCAGGTTGACAAGACTGTTGATATGACACTGGGAATTAAAGAGGTGACTGGGCTGTTTTTATGAGACCCAAGAATTGGCCACAGAAGAGTCCTTAGTCACTACTTAAAAAGAAAAAACAACTGCACAGTGTATATAGTGGCTTTTTAAAAGTTAAAGTACATCAAACAAAGAAATAGTTCTAAAAAACCCAGGCAAATATAGAAATTTGAAAATGGTTTTCTGTTCAAGCCATCTGAAGAAAAGAATATGGGGAAATCAAACAATAAAGAATATTTCTTTTCATGATGCCTCTTTCTCAGAAGTAGTTTAAAGTCCAGTGGAGGGTACAAAAAGCTCTTTCATAAAGCGGGAAAGTAGAAAAAGACGCTGTTGGCATTTTTGTTTTTATTGAATAACTGCAAGACAGTGGCTGTGAAACAGAAGAAAAAACTCAAGGAAATGGGTAGTTGAAAAGCACGATAAGACGATAAAATAAAGCAGATGAAGCGAGCGTGGAAGCAGATTTAATGCCTCTCACTGCAGAGAAATCAGGCGGAGAAAATTATCTCATGAGATTGCCAAACAGATGGCGTGCTAAAGAGTCTCGGATTCTCCGAAGATGGGCTTATCTCAGTGGAAGTCCCGGAGTAGGGGAAGGAGTTTTTCTGAGGAGAGGAAAAATGGATTGTCTCTCCTCTCGAATGCTGCTAATGGAAGGTGGAAGTGGTGATTATTCATGGAAAAATATTTAGAATGCAACAGTAGAAAAGGTATATTGGCTACTCAGCTCCAGGTAATGCCTGACTTAAAATAAAAGTGTTTGTGGAACCAGGGCTCCTTGGAGAAATGGTTGATTCCAAGGTGTGGCAGGGAATATGCAAGATGAATCTGTGGCATCTTGTAGTTCCAGAAAGTAAACAGAAACACACCACACACACGTGTGTGCGTGCACACACACACGTGCAGAATACGATGGAGATATGTCAAAGGCATACAAGAACCAACTGAAAGAGCTCCAAATAGTCATAGCTGGAACATACTTGGAACAACAAGATAAATAAAATAGTATTAGATTATAAACCCCAAGTAGAAAATAAATATCCACGAGTCTAAACTGATGTAAATAAATAATCGGATAAGTACATAGAGAGAATAGAAAAATCTTCCATGAAGAAGAATTTAGAACAATTTTTTAAACTAATCCATCCTTGAGGAAGTGGAACATAATTCCCAATTTGTTAAGTGTGGGCTGCACACAGTGACTTTCCTCCACAGAGAACCATATGGAGCGGGGAATAGGAGGAACTTTATGAAGGGGAATCCTGACAAACACTCCCTCAGCCAGGTGACCAAGGCCAACAGCAACGGGGATCAGTCCTGTCGATATTACAGGATGGACTTGATGGGCTGTCGTGAGAATGGCACTTTCCTTCTGTGGTCTTCCTCTAAAACTCCATAGCTCCTGTCTAGTCATGAGAAAAACATCAGATAAATTCCAGTGGAATGGAACAATATTTCTCAAAACTTTCGAGATTGTTAAAAACAAGGAAAGTCTGAGAAACTGTCATAGCCTAGAGGAGCCTGAGGACACGTGGTGACTAAATGTGATGCCTTGCATGGGATCCTGGAACAGAAGAAGGAGATTAGGTAAAAACTAAGGACACTTGAATAAAGTATGGACTTAGTTAATAGTAATGTGTCCCCATCGGTTCTTTAATTGTAACAAATGTACTAAATTAATGCTAATAATAAGGGAAACTGCATGAGGGGTATATGGAAACTCCATACTATCTTTACACATTTTCAGGCAATCTAAAATTACGCTAAAATAAAAAGTTTATTTAAACGTTAAATAAAAGTATTTGTGATGAACACTGGCACCTGGAGATGCTGGCTTCTTGAGAAATTGTTACAGAGATGTGATATCTGATATTGATAGCCAAGCTTTGTGACATGAAACTTGTTTTTTCCCTAAGTCAAATCGGCTTGAGTGAAATATCTTATTTTTTAAATGGTGAAAACACTTCTATACAAATTTAGCAAAGTTAGTTCCAAAAAAAAGCCACTCTTGGAGGGGAAAATAAAAGATAAGGAGGTAGTTGGGCTCCACAGCTGCAAAAAAGTACTGAGTAATTTTATTTATTAAAAAGTTCAAAACATAATTAAGGCAAAATGAATCTAGATCGTCAGAGGTTGGAATGGCGATTATCTTTGGGAGGTACATTGGGAGAGGCACCGGCTGCTTCAGGGAGCAGACTGACCTTTTCTTGGCCTGAATGGTGGCCACACTATGTTCATTTTGTGAAAATTCATTGGGCTGTAAGCTTATGATTTGTTCACTTTTCTATATGTATATTGTACTTCAAGAAAATTGTTTATTAAAGGAAATAAGTTATTGAGAAATTTGCCAATGTGTTTTTTGACATTTATTTAAATATGGACTGCAAATGGTTTCTGGATAGTAAACACTTTTCACAGTTGAGGACCTCATAGTCCTGTGTAGTTATTAGAAATGTATGTTGTCCGTTTATCTTTTCACTCATTCCCGAAAGTACTGAACACCCAGGACTGGCACCAGGAAAGAACTGGACTTTCTCTAAAGCCGTGCAGACTATATGGGAAACAGACCTGTTTAGTATGATAATTGCTAAGGCAATGGGATTCTAGAGATGTTCTGCGGTTTCTTGGGGGAATCAGAGAAGGTTTCTCAGTAAGGAGTCACACGTGAGTTAACACATGAAGAAAGAGTACAGATTTTGGCTAAAAGGAAGTGGGTGTGGGTACCGAGGACAAGATGGCATGAGGAGGGAATTCCAGCCAGAGGAAACAGCTAGAGAAAAGTCACAGAGGCAGGATGCAGTTTGAAAAGTTCCTATAGTTTGGGAGAGTGGCGGGAAGTGGCGGGAGCTGAGGCACTAGAAGAAGGCAGGCGCCAGCTGGTGAAAGCCACGAATGTCTTGAGAAAGGGAAGGCTTCGTGCAGAACGCGGTGAGCCTTATGCAGTTGAGTAACGCGATGAAAAATATGATTAGGGAGATAACTCAAAGGTCGTGAAGAGGAGCGCTTGGAGGGGACATGACTAGAAGTAAAAAGAATGATGAAGAAGCTACCATAAGAGTGCAGGAGAGAGACGATGGCAGTGTGGACAGACAGCCACAGACAGATGTTTGAGATTTGTAGTGATAGTGGGGAGGGGCCAAGTCCACGATGACATCAGAGGACACCAGTAATGATGACAGAGAACACAGAAGGAAAAGTGAGTTGTGTCTGGCATATGTTCAATTTGTGACTTCCAGGTGGAGACATCTAGCAGGGAGGTGGATATAATGGGAATGGGGCCCAGAAGAATGATCTGGAGCTCTGACAGTTTTCTTGGTCGATATACAGTTGGTGATTAAAACTAAGGGAAGTCTGAGTTTACTTATAGAGAGTAAGTATAATGAGCAGATCAGCATGGATGAGGCTGTGCAGGTGAGAATGTCAAAGAGTTGAAGCTGTTAAAGAGTTGCCCAAACGTTTCATTGTCCATAGGTCTAACTCCCTAAGAAGGAAAGCATGCTCACCTGTGGGTGTGTGAAATGCCAGGAGACTGGAGGTCTTGGTGTGGTGGAATTATGAGACCCAGAGTAGTGAGGGAATAAGAAAACAGGGAGGGCTTGTCATAACTGGAGTTTAAGATTTTCGGGCTGGGCCAGTCTGAGTTATAAACAGAATGTAAGTTCCATGAGGGAAGGAGAATTTCCTTGAATCCCCAATAGGTAGGACAGAGTATGACATATGCTAGGTGCTCATTAAATATTTTATGAATGAATGAATGAATGAGGTATTGCTGAAGTAGACTGAATAGAAAGTTAATGAATTGGATGAGGTCAAGGAAGGAAGTCTTTTGAAATTCTTGGAAAACTTGCATAAATGACTTTGATTTGTGTTTAAGAGTCCATGTCTCATATCTTCCCTTGTGGAAAGCAAATTAATAATTATATTCAGGAGGTTTCTATTGCCTGTGATATGATCATATTCAGAAAACATCTTTTACTATTTCCTGCTTTAGGGAAAATGATTTTATATAACGTATAAATGTCTATAGTATATTCTGGTTAACAGCATTCAATTTTGAGGATTTCACTAGATTACCACTTGAAAATACTTGATACAAAGTCTGTAATACAACCTATTATATAGTCTAGCTAAATTAACTTGAATACATTAAGCTGTTAGTTCTATCTTGCAGTTTATAGAAATACATTAAGCTGTTAGTTCTATCAGTTTACAGGAAATACAAAAGATGTAAGAGCAAACTAAATGATACCACAAGGAAATAACCAGACAAATCTGTAAGATGGCACATTATATTTTTTAGGACAATTGACCCACTTTATTCAATAAGTCAGTGAGTTTTAAAAGGAAAAAACTAGAGGATTCTGCTAGATTAGAAGAGGAAGTCTGGATTGGAATGTTGTTTGTACCAAGCCATTGCAAAAACATTTTGTGACAACTGAAGGTATTAGACTATGGACTGGGTATGAGAAAAATGAAAATTTATTGATGTGGAAAGGTGTGGATCATCAGTGAATAAAGCAGGATATAAAACATTATATATAATATAATGTAATTATTTTTTTGAGACAGGGTCTCACTCTGTTGTCCAGGCTAGAGTGCAGTGGTATCATTATAGCTCACTGCAACCTCAAACTCCTGGGCTCAAGTGATCTTCCTTCTTCCCGAGTAGCTGAGATTAGAGGTGTGTGCCACCATGCCTGGCTAATTTTTCTATTTTTTTGTAGAGATGGGATCTTGTTATGTTGCTCAGGTTGGTCTGGAACTCCTGGCCTCAAACAATCCTCCTACCTTGGCCTCCCAAAGTGCTAGAATTATAGGCATGAGCCACCATACCCAGCCCAATATAACCTAATTTTGATAAAAATTTCATTTATGGTTAGAAATATATAAAAAAGATATGAAAGGATATATAATAAGCTCTTAACAGAGCTACTATCTGGTTTATGGGAATGTGATATTTTTCTTTTCTTTTTTTTGCTTATCTGTATTTTCTAACTTCTACAATGCATTTATATTTCTTTGGAATATTAAAAGGGTTTTTTTGTTTTAAAAATTAAAATGAAGGGAAACTGAAGACTAAGTTTAGAAAGAATACTTTTATTTAAACACTACAAGAGAATGAAATAACTTCCTGTGTTAGTTTGGCTGCTGTAACAAAGCACCACACACCAAGTGGCTTAAACAACAGAAATTTACTGTCTCACAGTTCTGGAGGCTTGAAGTTTGAGACCAAGGTGTCTGCAGGGTTGGTTCCTTCTGAGGGCTGTGAAGTAGAATCTGTTCTGTCCCTCTCTCCTAGCTTCTGGTGGTTTACTGGCATCAGCGTGACCTCTGGCTTCATCTTCACGTGGCATTCTCCTTGTATGCACGTCTGTGTCCGAGTTCCCCTTTTTTATAAGGGCACCAGTCACGTTAGATTAGGGATCCACCCTACTTGAGCATGACCTCATCTTAACTAATTACATCTGCAGCGACCCTATTTCCAAATAAGGTCACATTCTGAGGCACTGGGGTTAGATCAGGACTTTAACATATGACTTGGGTAGGGCACGATTTAACCCATAACTCCCCAAGAGAAGATTCCTCACTATTTACAATTGTGTAAACTTTCCTACATAAGGGAATGAAAGTTACAATTCACAAGCTGTTTTCTCTCTCCTAGTCAACGCAAAATAACTGAGACTTTTCTCTTGACCTGTAAACAGTGCACAATGAAGACAAATAAAAATATCCCCACTTTAAAAAATGACTAAGCTGTAATGACACCTTCATAATCAGTATGTTTTATTTGAATGTGAACTTAGATTTTCACGGGCCAAATAAATGTCTGTAAAAATCCTACCGCTTTTGATAAAATTAATAGAGAAGGGTTTAAAAATAAAAAGCAATTATTGATTACTGGGAAAATCTTAACTTTTGAAGAATTAGTGTTGGTCTCATGAACAGTTTTTACTTATGATGTAAGACCCAGAAATGAGGATTCTGTATCAAAATACATATTTTCTCTTTCTAAATCCAGCAAACATTGCCAGTAATGAACTGTGATCTGACAAACGTTTAAATCTGGCTCCCTCTACTGGAGGATTTGATAGTTTTTCTTTCCTTTTAACTGAAGGTTCAAAAAGCATATACTGTACAGGACAAGGGTTCACGGCTCAGGGTTTTCCATTCCTTACTCATGTATGGACATTGCCTCACTGTCCAACTTGCGGTTTATAGCAGGGAATCACTTGTAAATTTCACTAGTTACAAACCAGCAACCACCTACCTGCCACCGTCCATTTCAAATAGAGCTAACATTTAATTCAGCCCCTAACGCAAATAAGAACATGACCTTGACATTCCATTGTCACCTTGATGGGGCGTAGCTTGCTGGTCTGAATTTAGGCTTTCAGAGCTGGAAGGAATCCATAGAGATCCTCCAATCCAGTTGTTCATTTTTCTGGTGTGAGAGCCTAGGTGCAGAGAGAAGTGATTTCCTTAATAAAGCAATTACGAGGTCTTCAATATGAATATAATCACAAATTATATATGATAGATTTCTCTAATATTTTACAGCAATTAGTGCAAGTTAATAAATATTTCTTGATTGCCTTCTATGTGCTGACACCAAGAGATATACAAAGATGTGTAAAATGTGATTTTGCTCCTCAAAGAGCTTATTGTTAATTAAATAGTGTACTATAAATGATGATTCCAGGTTAGACACAGCTGCCAGGCCTGCAACTCCAAATGGTCAATTAAATGATGTTTTTCACGTTAATAAATACTAATTCTTGACAGATGATTGATCATTTCTCTGTACAGCCAATCTTCTTGATTAGTTGTTGGCTCCTATGAGCCGGCTTTGGGGTTTGAATGCCTTTCTGACCTGGAAATTGGTCACTTTGAATGAGAGGGGAGTGAGATGTGTGTTGGGGTAGGGTTTCAAAATTGTGGGTGTTTGTGGTTAATGCATAAAATGACTTTGGATTGCCCTGGTGAATGATCTAAAGTTGCTTTTGAATGGAAATGTCTGAATCTCCATAAATTCATTTGTTCCCTGGAAAACGCATCTGAGTATCTGGTTCTATTTATTGATGCAGCCGTCTCAGCCGTAAACCCGTCTTGCAATGCTAAGATTGTCACTGAGGTAAAGGTCTGCAAAAGGGCAAAATGTATTACGAGTTGTCTCTTTAAAAGCCCCCACCCTTTTGGGGAATTAAAACCTGCATTCCTACCCAAGGCCAGTAATCAAAGGGGCAGAAAAAATGTTCTTTATTTTCTAGTATCTTAAATTATAGGAGACGGTTCAACAGAATTGTCATGAGATCATCTTCACTGGAGATAAGGTTGACTAAAACCACCAACTACAGTTAGACCCAAAGCCACAACATGTGACACTGGTCACATAGACTCAAGCTCCACCTAAGAAAATCTCCCTTTAAAAAGCCCTGTATTTCTGCCTAAAGCGGGAGTGGTGGTTTTTCGAGACGCTAGTCAGCTGCCTTCCTCATTTGCTGGTAAATAATAAACTTCTCTTTCCTGTCTCTCATATTGCTTGTCCTTGTTCTTTGTTCTCACTGATTTGGCCTTGAGGACAAATACCGAACTTTCAGTAACGAGATGCCCATGCACGTCTTTTGTAATCCATTCAGTGTGTTACTTTTATCTGGCTACTATGGTAACACAATCTTACACACCTGTATACATATACAGACCTTCACCTAAGAGTTAACTAGTAAGCAGAGAGAGAATGGAGCCCTGAAGCCATTCTGACTTCATTGTTTGAACCACTCTGCTGATCACTTATTCTGCTGCCCCAAGAAACAATATGGGTTACTACTGATACGGAGGCAGTACACTGCAGTGATTGGCAGAGGCAACGTCACCTAGGGAAAGTTATTTAAGCTCTTTGTGCCTCACATTCCTCACAAGTTGTTGTGATGATTAAAGAATTAATAAACATGAAGCCATGAGAACAGATCCCGGTACATAATAAAGATGTGTATGTGTTCACTGCCATTATTATTTGATTTGTGTGTGCAAGGAAAACTAATACAGTGTTTATACATTCCAAGAAAGGGTGCAAAAGGTCAATTACAAAATGAGAGCTAATGAGATAAATACCATGGCATGTTGGCTCTGGACACAGAAGTGGGGGAATTATTCTCCGGGGAAAGTGAGCCTCTTCAGTAACCACAGGCACCAGGGTGAGAAATCTTAGTTCTAAGCCAGTGATCTAAATGTTAATCCCCTGCTGTTCTCATATCTTCTGCTTAAAAGATATAAAAGTATTATGGAAATGATTTTTAAGTCCATCAATGGAGGGGAAAAAAATCCTAGTTTCAAAAGGCAAAGAATATGTATTTGAGCACACAGCATCTCTCTTCTTCCTCAAACATCTTTAGACATTATAGGATTTTCTATTTCAAACTCATTGGTGATTCTTGGGTTTTAGCCTCAGAGAAAAGATGCAACAGCAACAAAAGAACTCTGTGTTCTTAATATTCATGATATGCCAGCAGGGGCTCTGCTCAGCACCTCTCTGAAGATTTTATACAATTTGAAATATCTTCCAGAGGTGAGAATCATTCTGAGGTTGAGCAGTACCTCATTTTCATCAAGGTAGATGTAAATGTGATTATTGTAAATGACTAGAGATTTTTTTCCGAGCATTTATCTTTTCAAACTCAGATGAGGCTTAATCAGCTGTTTTCTCATTTTATATCACCAATGATATAAAATGCATGGCTCAGAAATCAAACTGAGCTTGAATTAAAATCTGTTTTTCCAGGATGTTTATGAAAGATAAAAAGATTAATTGGTTTACAGCTTCTTCAAAGCCCATACAATGGGTTGAGTTTTAGATGTTTAATCATTTGTATTACTATATAGTGTCTCTTCTATTACTGACAGACCCGAACCTTCTATGAGATGTTTTTTCTTAGTGCCTGTGATCTCACCAGAGCAAATCACCATTTCACCAAAAGTATCTTGTCACTATTAATTTGGGATCTCACATCATGTTACTAGTTGCTGCAAACCCATTTGGCATTCATGAGTGGACGACATATACTCCGTATGCTTCCTGCTGCAAGTTAGCAATGAATAAACCCACTAAAATGAGGGTTTGCTGGATTTCCTGCATTATAGTGCGGGGTACTCTGCTGACCTTCTCCACGGAAAATATGGTGAAAATTACTAAAAACAAACACACTTAAAGCCCTTGGAAATGGTCCTAAGGGCAAACAGCAAATGAAGAAACATCTAATTAAGAAAATCTACAAAAATTTGGTAGGAAATGTGAGACTCAATGGTATCTAAGCCAAGACTACTCTCTCCTTCCCCCTTTGCAGCTCAATGAGGCAGAAACTTCACATCACACTGCTGTAGCCAAGAAGGCAGGGATCCCTCTCTGTCCAGCTCCCAGTAGGAAGGCTTTTTCCCAGGAGGAGCAGGACTTCAGCCTTTCTCATTCTGACCCCAGCTATCTACTGCTGAGGTTAAGTACTGGGTGAGTTCAGTCAATAAGTGGGGACTCCCTCCCTCCTATGCCCCACTCATGGAGTGGAGACTATATCTTGGGCATGGCCCACTAGGAGCACTGGGGGCCCCCATTACCCATACCCCGGTTCATGAGGTGGTGGTTCCATGCCAGGAGAGACAAGATCGGGCTGCTGCTTTCACCCTCTACCAAGCACTCAGATCCTAGAGTAGAGAGAGCTATCACTCAGAGAGAAGCTTGAGCCCTGGATCAGAGATTTTGCCCGGTGGGATAAGCAGGCCATAAAGCAGATAGCTGTCAATCTCTTCCCAAGGGAACTGACTTCATTTGCAACCATGGAGAAGGACAAGCCAAAGGACTTTCTCAAGAAATTTATGAAGAAGACCGCTAAGGCAATCATAGCAACAACAAAAATAAATAAATGGGACCTGATTAAATTAAAAAGCTTCAGCACAGCCAAAGTAACAGTCATGAGAGCAAACAGACAACCTACAGAATGGGAAAAAATTTTCACATGCTACACATCTGATAAAGGACTGATAACAAGAATCTGTTTAGAACTCAGGAAAATCAGTAAGAAAAAAATCAAACAACCCTATCAAAAAGTGGGCAAAGGACATGAATAGCAATTTTTCAAAAGAAGATATAAGAATGGCTAACAAACATATGAAAAAATGCTCAGCATCTCTAATCATCAGGAAAATGCAAGTCAAAACCACAATGAGATATCACTTAACTCCAGTGAGAATGGCTTTTATCAAAAAGTCCCAAAACAATACATGTTGGTGTGGATTCGGAGAGACAGGAACACTCATACACTGCTGGTGGGACTGCAAACTAGTGCAACCCCTGTGGAAAGCAATATGAAGATACCTTAAACAGATTCAAGTAGACCTACCATTCGATTCAGCAATCTCATTATTGGGCATCTACCCAAAAGAACAAAAGTTATTCTACAAAAAGGACAGCTGCATCCGAATGTTTATAGCAGCACAATTCACAATTGTAAAGATGTGGAAACAACCCAAATACCCATCAATTCATGAGTGGGTTAGTAAAATGTGGTATATGTATACCATGGAGTATTACTCAGCTATAAGAAATAACGATGATATAGAATCTCTATCGTTCTCCTGGAGAGAGTTGGAACCCATTCTACTAAGTGAAGTATCCCAAGAATAGAAAAATAAACACCACGTGTACTCACCAGCAAATTGGTTTCTCTGATCATAACCTAAGTGCACATTTGAGAATAACACCAATTGGGTATCGGACAGAGGTGGGGGGTGGAGAGGATGAGTGTATACCTACATAATGAGCGTGATGCGCACTGTCTGGGAATGGACATGCTTGAAGCTCTGACTTGGGGGGATGGGGGGGCATCAGCAATATACATAACCTAAACTTTGTATCCCCATAATAATCTGAAATTAAAAAAAAAGAACAGTAGAGATTGTGGTGAAAGGCACTTGGGATGCACATTTGTGAAGTCCATAAAGACAGAGCCTAGACTACAGGTTGGCTAGTTTGTTGGAGAATACCAGAATAAGATAGCTGGGAGGAGCTCTCCTGGGGTGAGAACAAATGTCAAGTGCTGACCTCAGAAACCATTTCTTCAAAGGAGCCACAATTTGATTGAATTAGTTTGTAAAGCTATTTATGTCCCAGGCTACTTTTGAAAACAATGAAGTCATCAGCCAGCAATTAGTAGAATTCAACATCTGGGTGTCTCCAGAGAAGGAAAGAGAGCCCTACCAATACCAGGCATCCTGTCATCCCAGGGTTACCTTGGCAAGCCCAAAGCCATGCCTCCCCGGGGAGCAACATCAGGTGCTTAACACTGTGTGTGTGTGTGTGTGTGTGTGTGTGTGTGTGTATGGTGGGGGGGGGCGGTGAAACTTCGCTGAAGTAACCCAGTCAGTCCAATAAATAAATAAATAAATAAACAAACAAACACATGACAATAACAGCCCAAGGGAAGGGGGGGGTCTATAGTATTCAGAATTGCTACAATATATCATCTAAAATGTCCAATTTCCAACAAAAGTATGATGAAACATGTAAAGAAACAGGAAAGTGTGACCTATACATAGGAAAAAAAAAGCAAGCAACATAAACTGCCAGTGAGAGCAACCAGATGTTGGATTTAAAAGAAAAATACTTTGGGCCGGGCGCGGTGGCTCACGCCTGTAATCCTAGCACTCTGGGAGGCCGAGGTGGGCGGATCGTTTGAGCTCAGGAGTTCGAGACCAGCCTGAGCAAGAGCGAGACCCCATCTCTACTAAAAATAGAAAGAAATTATATGGACAGCTAAAAATATATATAGAAAAAATTAGCCGGGCATGGTGGTGCATGCCTGTAGTCCCAGCTACTCGGGAGGCTGAGACAGGAGGATCCCTTGAGCTCAGGAGTTTGAGGTTGCTGTGAGCTAGGCTGACGCCACGGCACTCACTCTAGCCTGGGCAACAGAGTGAGACTCTGTCTCAAAAAAAAAAAAAAAAAAAAAGAAAAATACTTTGAAATAGTCATTAAAAATAGGTTCTTAGGACTGGGCATGGTGGCTCACACCTGTAATCCTAGTATTCTGGGAGGCTGGGGCAGTGGGAGGATTTCTTGGGCCTGAGCAAGAACGAGATGAGTGCCCCCCCGGCCCCCACCGCCCATCTCTACAAAAAGTAGAAAAATTAGTCAAGTGTGGTGGCGTGTGCCTGTAGTCCCAGCTACCCAGGAGGAGGCTGAGGCAGTAGTTTGAGGTCAGTTATGATAACACCACCGCACTCTAGCCCAGGTGACAGAGCAAGACTCTGTCTCAAAGAAATAAAAAAGTTCATGGAACTAAACAATAGCACTAAAGAAGTAACGGAAGGTGTGATGACAGTGTTGCATCATATAGAAAATAATAAAATGATAAAAATTCTGGAATCAAGTAGTTCAAGAATTTAAACAAAAAAGTCAACAGTAGATTTGAACTGGCAGAAGAATTAACCTGCAAGCTGAAGAACAGAGAGAAAAAAAAAAATAAAGAAAAGTTAACACAGGGAAACAGCCTTGGAGAAATACGGAACACCATTAAATGCACCAATATAGGCATAATGGAAATGCCATAAATAGAGGAGAAGAAAAAAATGAAAAGAAATTATGGCCGGAAGCCTCCCAAATTTATTGAAAAACAATGACCTACATATTCAGGAAGTTCAATGAACTCCAAGTAGGGTAAACACAAAGAAATACACAAGCAGATACATCATACTAAAAATGCTAAAAGTCAAAGACAGAGAGAAAATCTTAAAAGCAGCAAAAGCACAGCTTATTACTTATAAGGGAAACCCAATAAAATTAACAGTAAACTTGTCAGTCAAAACAACAAAGGTCAGAAGACAGTGGAATGATATATCCAAAGTACCCAAGGGAAAATAATCCTGTTAACCAAGAATTATACACCATAACCATGTGAGATTTATCCCAGGAATGCAAGATTAGTTCAGCATCTGAAATCAATTAATGTAATATCTCATATTAACAGAATAAAAAAAAATCACACAATTATCTCAATCAATACAGAAAAAGCATTTGACAAAACCCAATACCCTTTCAAGATAAAAACACTCAACAAACAGAAGAGAATTTCCTCAACCTCATGAAATGAATCTATAAAAATCTCACAGATAACATTATATTTAATGGTAAAAGAGTAAATACTTTCTCTCTAAGGTCAGGAACAAGACAAGAATGTCCATTCTCACCACTTCTATTCAACATTGTACTGAAGTTTCTAATCAGGGCAGTTAGGCAAGAAAATGAAATAAAAGGCATTTACATTGCAAAGAAAGAAGTAAAACTATTTCTAGTCACAGATAACATGATCTTGTATATTTAAAACCTTAAGAAATCCATTAAAAATTATTAGAAGCAATGAACAAGTTCAGCAAGTTTGCAGTACACAAATCAATTATAATTTTATACACATGCAATGAACAATCCAAAGATGAAATTAAGGCAACAATTCCATGCACAGTAGCATCAAAAAGAATAAAATGCTTAGGGTCAAATTTAACCAAAGAAGTGCAGAATTTATGCCCTTGAAACCATAGAGCATAGTTGAAAGAAATTATAGAAGCTCTAAATAGATGGAAATCATCCCACGTTGATGCACAAGAAGACTTAGCATTGTTAACATGACAATACTCCCCAATCTGGTCTACAGATTCAACACTACTCCCATCAGAATCCCAGATTTTTTTGTAGAAATTGACAAGTTGATTTTAAAATTCATATGGAATTTCAAGGAACTGAAAATAGCCCAGAAAACTCTAAAGAAGAATGAAGTAGGACTCACACTTCCTAACTTTGAAACTTATCACAAAGTAATGGTAATGAAGACTGGCATAACAGTAGACATACAGATCAATGGAATAGAATTGAGAGTCCAGGACTAAATGCATACACCTATGGTCATCTGATTTATGACAAGGATGCCATGACCATCCAATGGGGAAGAAATAATCTTTTCAGCAAATGGTGCTGGTACAACCAAATAACCACATACAAAAGAATAAAGCTGGGCCCTTATCTTGTACTATATAAAAAAATCAGCTCAAAACAGATCAAAGGCCTACATATAAGAGCTAAAAACTATGAAACTTTTAGAAGAAAACACAGTAGTAAATCTTTATGACCTTGAATTTGACAAAACATTCTTATACATGATGCCAAAACTATGAACAACAAAAGAAAAAATAAATTGGACTTTATCAAAATTAAAAACTTTTGTGCATCACAGGCACTATTAGGAAAATAAAAGACAACTCACAGAATGGGAGAAAATATTTGTAAATCATATGTCTGATAAGGGACTTGCATCTAAAATATATAAAGAACCTTATTACTCAATATAAAAGTTAAATATCCCAATTAGAAAATGAGCAAAGGATCTAAATAGACATTTCTCCAAGAGAGATATATAAATGGCCAATAAGCACATAAAAAGATGATTGACATCATTAGTCATCAGGGAAATACAAATTAAAACCACAATGAGATACCATTTCACGCTGACTAGGATGGCTAAAATCAAAAGGTGGATGATGATAAGTGTTCCTGAAGGTACAGAGAAATTGGAACCCTCACACAGTACCAGTGGGAATGTAATATGGTGCAGTTGCTTTGGAAAACAGTCACACAGTTTCTGAAATGATTAAACACAGAACTATCATAAGCTGCAGCAATTCTATCCCTAGGTGTGTACCCAAGAGAAAAGAAAACATATGTCTACACAAAAAGTTACACACGAATATTCATACAAGCATTATTTATAATAGTCCAAAGGTAGAAACAACCCAAATGTCTAGCAACAGATGATTAGATGAACAAAATGTGGTGTATCTATACAGTGGAATATTATTCAGGAAAAAAAAAGGACAGATACGTGCTACAATGTGGAGGAACCTTGAAAACGTGCTAAGGGAAAGAAGCCACTCACAAAAGACCATGTATTATATGATTCTATTTATATGAAAGTCAAGAACAGGGAAATCAATGGGAATGGAAAGTGGATTAGTGTTTGATTAAGACTGGGGAGGGACTGGATGGATATGAGGGTGATAGCTAAGGGATGTGGGGTTTCTTCTTGATGTGATGAACGTGTCACAAAATTGTGGTGATGACTGCATATGTCTGTGAATGTATTACAAACCACTGAAATGTAGACTTTAAATGAGTGACTTGTACGATATGTGAATTATATCTCAACAGAGCTGTTTTAAACATAAATAAAAGGGTTGATGAAAGAAGGAAGAGGAATATAGGAATAAAATATTTAAAATAATGCAGCACTCAAACTTAGGAAAATGTTGAGCACTGTGTGTTTTTGAGTGTTGGTGAGGGAAGGGTGCCTGGTCATTGAGTTACCTATGAAATTTATTGACATGCTGAAGTCACACCGAGAATGATAAATATGCATGCAGATTTTTCTCCCTAATACTTTGAATTAGAAGAAATTCAGAAACAGAGACTATAAAGTTTTCTTGTATGTAAAGGGTCCACTGTCTTCCCAGGGTTCCAAAATATTATATTAGCACAACCTGCTTAAAACTCATAGTGTCCTTCTAAGGCCAGTGGCAATTAAGAACTTTCACTTTTGTATTTAGAGAAAAGAGGCATAGGAAATTTTATGGTTTTATCCTGCATATATTCCTAACTATTATTTTATTTTAAAAAACCTATTCTGTCCTCCACTAAAAGGTAAGCTTCATAATCCATTCATTCAACAAATATTTAATGAATTCCTGCAGTATTCCAAGCACTGTTATAGGTGCTTGGGGTATTTTCTTGGGGAGCAAAGCACAAAACGTTATGTCCTTGTGGAATTTACATTCTGTTAAAGAAAAATAGACAATAATAATAAACTTTTTATTTCAAAGTATCACGAGGTTACAAATCTTTTGGTTACATGGATTGCTTTTATAGTGCTTGAGTCATGATTGTAAGTGTACTCATCACCCTGATCGTGTTCATTGTACCCATTAGGTAAGTTTTTGCCCATCCCATCCTCGCCCTCCCTACTGCTTGCTTTCTGTTGAGTTTTACTTTCCTCTGTGCACATGTGTGCTCATCAATGAGTTCCAACTTAATAGTGAGTACATGTGATGTTTGTTTTTCCATTCTTTAGATACTTGACTTAGGGTAATGGTCTCCAGTTCCATCCAGTTTGTTGCAAAAGGCATCAAGCCATCCTTCTTCATGTCTGAGTAGTATTCCATGGTATACATATACCACATTTTGTTAATCTACTCATGAATTGATGGGCATTTGGGTTGATTCCACATCTTTGCAATTGTGAATTGTGCTGCAATAAACATTTGAGTACAGGTGTCTTTTTGATAAAATGACTTATTGTCCTTTGGGTAAAAACCCAGTAGTGGGATTGCCGGATCAAATGGCAGGTCAACTTTTAGTTCTTTGAGGAATCTCCAAACTGTTTTCCATAGAGGTTGTACTAGTTTTCAGTACCAACAAAAGTGCATTAATATAAGCGTGCCTGTCTCTCTGCATGCACACCAGCATTCACTGTTTTTGGATTTTTTAATAAAAGCCATTCTGACTAGGGTACGGTGATATCTTATTGTAGTTTTGATTTGCATTTTCCTGATATTTAGTGACATCGAGCATTTTTTCATGTTTATTGGCCACTTGTCTATCTTCTTTTGAGAAGCTTCTGCTCATGTCTTTTGTCTACTTTTTAATGGGGTTGTTTGATTTTTTTTTTTTTTTTTTTTGCTGCTTTGCTCGAGTTCTTTGTAGATTCTCATTATTAGTCCTTTATTGATACATAGGTTGCAAATATTTTCTCCCAATTAATAAACTTAATAAATAAGTAAACCATAGTGTGTGTTTGGAGGTGGGAAGTTTCAAGGAAAAAACCATGAGAACAAGGGCTTCATGTGTTTTCATCTGTGCTAACCCCAGTGCCCCAAAGAATACCCAGCCTGGGGAAGGTATAGTGAATATTGATTGAATGAATGAATGAATGAATGAATAGATGTAGTTCAAACTGTGTGTTTGCCTTACAAAAATTTGCAGTTTGCACTTTTGGATTGGTTTTCTTTTGTTTTTTTAAAAGAATCACTGGAGCTATAGAAAGAATTTAACATCTATCCTGCTTCCTATTTGGCTTTGCTCTCTAAGAGGAGGCAAAGCATTAAGCACAAAAACCTCCGGAGCCAGACTGTATGGATTCAATGTCAGCTTTACCACTTATTATTTCTGGAAACTTTAATTATATTTATCTTTACTAATAACAATATTTCAGTTGCATTCATTTCATTCAACTACAATTTGAGGCTTTGTGTTTTGAGACCTTCCTTGCTACAGATAATTTTGATGTGCATTAACTTCAGCCTGATAATTCCCTTGAATTCTTATAGTCAGTCAACATTTATTATGTGTCAGTTATTTGCAAGAATTGACGTTGAGTATTGGGTCCTAAGGGTATTATATAATGATGTGTCCATCATAGGTGATGTTAATGATCCTTTTCTGCTGTCAATAGGAAACAATATATCTAGATTCTATTTAAGATGTGAACTCTTTGGTCAGCTGGGACTGCCTCATTCACATCTAACATCCGCAGAACCTTACACAGGGACTGGCACATATAGACATACAGCAAATGTTTGATGAATAAATAAAAAGTAAAACACACTGTTACAGTGATTGGACATTCTGTTTAGCATATCTCTGGGCTGTCTGAGGTTGGCCTGCCTGAGTCTGGACTCCCTTTCAGATCAACAAAGCCTGCATGGAGGAGGATCAGGTGACCTGTAGCTTGGCAGCAGCCCAGGAACATGCTTCTCTACCTTGGACATCAGCCAGCCTGGGGCAAAATTGAGAGAGTAACTCTCTCCTTGTTGGATGTGCTGCTGCAACCCCCCTTGTGAGCTGGTTGTTCATTTCTGTGTTTTGGTTACCATTCTCTTACATCATTTTCTGCTCTCTCTCTCTTTTTTTTTTTTTTTCCTGTTTTAAAAGTAAAACAATAGTAGGGTTTGTTAAGACATCTCAAATAGCAATTTATTAGCTATGATACAATGACATCAGGAGATAACAAGATCTTTGGCTGTTTATTTCCCTTGCTGTGGATGGAAAGAGTAAGTACAGAGATGTCTCAGTTGCTATGGATACCAAGTGTTTGAGATAACAAAATTCTTTTAACATAATCCAGTTCAGTTAGGTTGGCTTTTCTCTCGAATGTTACATCTATCCAATATAATTTTTTTAATATAAAAAATTATATCCCTTTCTCTCAACATCAGGAAGTGTTATTTTAATTTTTCCTCCAATCTTTCCCTGTAGTTTTTCTTTTTCTTATATCTCCTCTTTCCTATACCAAAAAAGATGACATGGAAAAATAAAGTATAACCTTCTATCTAAGCAGGAAAACTGATTTTGTTAGTTCCACACAATTATTTACAAGTGTTACAACATAATTGGCCCAGATATGATGCCTGGATCTTTTTAACTCAATCTTTAAAACCCAGGTTGACTATAAAAAGTCCTATAACTATCTCTTCAGCATTCCATTGATTAATTGAGTCAGATTTCTTTAAAATATAATCTCTTCGGGATGTATAATTTTGAACACAGCATTAAGTAAATGATTGTTGCAGAGGAAAAAAATCACCAAGTCTTAAAAAAAAAAAAACCCTCAAAAAATAGCAACTCATAGTTTAGGGGTGTAAGAAAAATCTATTCCCATGTGTGAAAGTAGTCAGACTCCTTGCTAAGAGCAAACATTTTAAAAAGTTTAAAATGCTAGTTAAATTATCATTCATCTATTTTTTAGAGGAATCATCTTAGTGGATTTATAAGAACATGGTGATGTTTGAACTCCTGCTTTGGTCCCTCATTCCTAATTCTAACTTGTATTTATTTTTAAAGAGGGAATTGAGTTCATTATATAAATTTAAAATTCTACATGAGAAACACTGTTTTGGGCTATTGTGCTGGAGTCTGCTATGTTGAAGAAGAAAGAGGCAACTTATGTGTCATGAGGCCTGGATTTCAGGCCCAGCTCTGCCTTTGTTGTGTGGCCTCAGATGAGTCATTTAACCTCTTGGGTCTTAATTTCATCATCCAAAAATTAGAGGTCAGACTACATTGTTTTCGAAAGCCCCTTGGCATCCTAAAATATCTACATTGCTTTGAAATTTATCCATATCTCCAGTTGATTTCCAGAATCAAGGTTAGAAACTATTTTAAGTGAGTTTACTAAGTTCAAAACCACATAGAAAAGAGAAAATCTTACAATTACAAGCCTGCCAGCAACTCTATTTCCGCCCTGCACTGCATTGAAAATAACTTTAAATTTACAGTGGAAAATAGGAATTAGACCACATTCAGGTAGATAGTTTCAAAACCTTTATTGTTGGTGATATTTTCTCCAAATGGAAAGTAAGTATGTAAAAGTAATCCTGGCGAATGCTAACATTTATTGTTCCTTTAGTAAATGCCAGACACTTTGCTGAGTGCTTTATGTGGTTTTCAGCTCATCAATCCTTACAGCAACGCTATGGGGCGGGTGTTATTATGTCCATTTTATAGGTAAAAAATGTACATAATAAAGAATAAAAAGATAAATCTTTAGCCCTAAGCGGCTCAACTAGTAATTGGCAGAGCTAGGATTCAAATACATGCTATCTGACTTTGTATGTCCAGAGCATGACTTTCAGATTTTGTGTGTGTGTGTTTTATACCATTAGCCCTTGAACAACATGGGTCTAAACTGTGTGGATCCACTTATATGTAGATTTTTTTCAATCAAATATGGATGGAAAATACAGTATTGAGAGGGATGAGAAACCCATCTATATGGAGGGCTGACTTTTCATATATAGGGGCTCCACAGGGCCAACTGTGGGACTTGAGTACGTGCAGATTTGGGGATACATAGGCGGTCCTGGAACCAATCCCCTGCATATACCGAGGGAGGACTGTACATTCTTCATACATCTCACCACAAAGTCATTGTTTCTTGTGCACTCCCCAACCCAGTCCTTCTCTGCATGCCTGATCTCAGACAAGAGCACCACATCCACCAGCTACACAAGACAGAAAACTCAGAATTCCCTTTGCACTTCCCTTTCCCTCATTTCACTCACTACTCACGCAACCTGTCACTAAGTCCTGTCAACTCATTAAAGAGCTCTCAAAACTGTAGTATCCCTGGGCTTAAAAAAGTGATTGTTTTAAACCACTAAATTTTGGGATAATTTGTTATTAGTAATTGAAGCATATATGCAAAAGAAATTGTTCTGAAAATATATATATATATATATTTAAAATTATTAAGCATAGTTTAGTTGGGGATGTGATTTGGAGATGTGGCAGGAGAAGGGAGGGGAGAAACAGATGTTAATTTGTTCAAGGGCATATATTCTTTTAAAATAACATAAAGCAATAGAAGCTTTGCACAGTTGAAAGAACCAAGGGTTCTATACTGTAGAGAAATTGACATGGAAAATAGAACAGTGTTGGAGCTGGAAATGGGAAGAGTCCATGGAGCCTGGGGCAGGTTTTTGAAAAAGAAATCTACCACTCCTGTCCCTTTCTACTACCACCTCTGACATTCCAGTTTGTGACAACCAAATGTAACCCCAGAGAGTCAAGGGGAGAAAATGAGCTGGGGAGAGCATTCTACTTGGGAGTGTCCCACAAGATGACTCTCCTTATTTAAGTCAATTTCTGTAATAGCTACTGCAACCACAAACCAAAAATCTTTATATGTGGTTGTTGAAATGCTATGTAGTTTTAATGAGTAAGATATGAACTCTTCCCTGCAAAAATTCACCATAAAAGAATGACACCTAGCTGCTATTCTATTGGCTTTTGTTTTCTGGGTTGTACTACTGGTACCCAAGATAGAGGCCAAGGGAAAACTCTCCCTTTGCTCTTTGAAGATTTGCTGAAAAATCAGTTGACAAAAGGCAGATTAATAGGAGAACAGGCATATAAATTTATTAATGTTTATAAGAGTCATACAAAATATAAGAACTCTTGGTTATCCTAATTTCCAGTAAAAAACCTAGGAAGTAAGCAATTTAAATTGTTATGAATCAAATGCAAAGCCCAGCACAGAGGACAGAGTGGTGAAGACAATACTTGGAGAAACTGACTCCTCCCAGCATGGCCAAGAGGCAGAGCTGGGCTAGGGAGAAGAGAACCATACTGGGCTTGGATCTGCTCTGCCTCTGCTTTGGACACACATATGTCCCTAGATCTCACCATAGCCATTATGGTGAGAATCTAAGGGCTCAAAACCAAAGACATAAGCTCACAGACAAATCAAAAGTATCAAAAATATCACAAAAGTAACACTTTTATGACCTTAAAATATCTATCAGGGATAGTATAAATTTATCTGACCAGTAGACCCAGGCAAAAATGTCTAAGATTCTGAAGAAATTTCTGTTTTATTTTATCAACAATTTAAAAACTAGTTTTATTTATCAAAGATTACTAAAGTAACATAAACTTGAAAAGCCTTTGAGCTAGTTGTTTAATTTATGAATACTCATATATTTGTAAGTCAATTTGCTACCATGTAGACAATATACAAACAGACATGTATACACGTATTCATAAAAATACCAACAAACACAAATAAAAAGTTTTAGCTTTGATTTTAAAATTTTAGTCATGAGATCAGTAAAATTCACTAGTTTAAAAGGACAGTTGGAGTCAAACTGTGTCCTTGTAAATGGAACAAATTAAAGTTTATCTGTTCCACACGGCTGAAGACCTTACCACGTTTTAGAGAAAACAGGTTAGCGAATTTGCATTTCAAAACACAGAAAGATAATTTAAGCTTTTTTAAGAAGAATTTTGGCATGTTAGTTAGAGGAAGATTAAAAATGGTTGCCAAGGAACACAAAAACATAGGAATTCACCACAGGATTTTATTAGAAGAATCAATTTCATTTAGATAGGTAGCTTCTAATTTAGTCTCCATTTTCCAACTGGACCACTGAGTGCAGGGCAGAATCCATTAATGAATAGGGCCATCAAAATCTTTACAGTTTGGGGGACCTAATACTTATATATGTAAAAAGTAGGTGCAGCTAGAAGGCAGAGCATCTAGATTCCTAGTCATCAAGGATCCCATTTTAAAACTGAATCCTAGATCCTCCCCAAAGAGGGAAATGTCATGATTGGGGCTTGCCATGCATCCACAGTACACCTTGCTGCAAAAACATTCTCCTGAGGCTGGAGGGTGACCCAATGCCAATTAGCCACTCTGCGATCAGCCCATCCCCCGTGGGAGTCTTATCCTTCAGTGATGAGCGGTTGCACAGCCTCCAAACGCTCAAACCATGCCTTTCTTAACTATACACAAAGAGAAAAAGAGTAGTCCCCTGCAGAGACAATCACTATCAGCCAGCTCCAAACCTGCAGTCCTTGCCAGTTACTTGCCAGCCATTGCACACACAAAGGTCAAGTGCTCCCTCACAGTACAAAGTAATCCCTGGTACCCCTATCCCCAAAGACATCAGGGAACTCAGTGCAAGAGAGAGCAGAGCTTTAGACCTTAGAGAAATGTGCCCATGATTCTGAGAACTCCACATGGAAAACAGAAGACTCCCAAAAGGGGATGTGTGGTGCCTTTTTCTGTGTTCCCTTAGGGGGTCTCAGAGTTGTCAGAAGTCTCCTCCCTAGATTCCTTCATGTAGTACTGAAGATGGCAAAGAGGAAGGAGGATTAGAGGTAAATGGGAGAGCAATTCTCAGAGGAGCCAATTTGGAGAGATTTTAAGCTTTTTAACATTTTTTTCCCAGCAAAAATCATACCAACAAGAAAGGAAGCAAACAAACAGAGGGAACAAACATGTCACTAAAAAGGGGTTTTAGTCAAATGTAAAAATTTCCCAGAAACAGGATCCAAAAGAGAAGAAAAGTAGAAAGTCCTTAAAAAAATTATAACTGGAGTATCAGCTTTTAATTAAGTTGACTTCTGACCATAGAGCTCTTTTAAAAAATGTTTTTAAATCTCTTATTACCAGATTTTACCTGGGATAAACAGCCAATATTTCTGGCTTTTGATTTTCCTTTTTTTTTTTCTTTTCTTTTAAACCAAAGGCGCCTCTCAAAGTGAATTGCCAATACCGACAAGGCTCAACCAAGGTTATGACTTAACCAAAGACACATGAGGCATCTCCAAAGAGGTGCAAGGCAGCCCTCACAAGATCCAGAATCACCCCCAAGGTAGCCCAAAGAAAGGAAAGTTTCGCTAGCCACAAATGGAGTCGACCCACATTTATGTTCCACCATATTCTCTAGGGTCTCAGCTTCTCAGCTGACTGTCGTCACACAAAGGCTGACCATCCCTTGTGCCCACACATGGAAGATTATTTTAATTTAGGCATAAATTTTAGACAGTGAGACAGGAGATCAAAAGCTGCCCATGGAAGGGAAAAGGATCAGTAACAAATGAATACCTCCCTAAATCAAGAATCACACAAATATCAAACCAATTTTTTTTTTTTGAGACAGAGTCTCACTCTGTTGCCCAGGCTAGAGTGAGTGCCGTGGCATCAGCCTAGCTCACAGCAACCTCAAACTCCTGAGCTCAAGCGATCCTACTGTCTCAGCCTCCCGAGTAGCTGGGACTACAGGCATGCACCACCATGCCCGGCTAATTTTTCCTATATATATATATTTTTTAGCTGTCCATATAATTTCTTTCTATTTTTAGTAGAGATGGGGTCTCGCTCTTGCTCAGGCTGGTCTCGAACTCCTGAGCTCAAACGATCCGCCCACCTCGGCCTCCCAGAGTGCTAGGATTACAGGCGTGAGCCACCGCGCCCGGCCCAAACCAATTTTTTTATAAATATTACATCTGCAGGAACTGGTTCCCTGGCTAGGAATCAAACCTGGGCTATGGGTGTGAAAGCACATGATCCTTGTCACTAGACTACTTTGAATATTGGTATAACAGTGACAACTATTGCTTTTGTGATTCCTCTAAAGTGTGCCTACTATCTTTCTGACATTTCAAATGCATTAATATAGAGTAATAGTTTCAAATGTTTATAAATTAACAGTAATGCCTGTGTGACCAAAATAGTCAGAATACTTATAAATTAAAAGGTTGTGTGTCTCCAAATGACTAGAACAAGTGGTACGTATCTTTGAAGTTTCATTAATCTTTACTTAAGAGCCTTGAGAGCAACACTCACTACTCATAAATTTTAAAAAATGTTTTGAAATGTTAAAAGTCTAGGGACAATTTATGGAAAAAGAAACAGTGGAAACATTCTTTTCATAAAGTAAAAGAAGGACAGCAATATGAATAAAATACAGCAGGGTGTGAGTGTGATTTTTATAATAACAATAATGCTCTTGAGTAGTTAATTTAAATGCCAGCACTAACTTTCTAACTACTCTTGGTTTGTAACTACCCCTACTTTGGTGAGAGGACTTGTGTTACTCTCTAAAGGAGCTTGCAAAGCCCTTGTACCTTTAGTCGAGTCATGTGCTCTGTAGCAAATCACTATATCAATTGGAAAACACATCTGATAATGAGCAAGAGTAATTAGCACTAGACGTTTTATAATTCACATGGTGGTAAGGTACCATCCAGAATATAGAAAAAGCCAATTCACAATCATGAGAATTTGCATATTTATATTCTTTTGGAGAAAAAGCACACCACAGATATAATAACTCTAGGCTGTAATGAGTAAATTTTGTCATTGATTATAAAATATTTTCAAATTCAGTGTTATAGAGAGCACTTGCCTAGGCTCTACAAATGCTTCCTTAAATGAATTTCCCTTTATCAGTTGCAACATATATGACTAAAATAACGGTTATTACTTTTTAGTCTATAGCTAAAGTGACATAGAATAAAGTGTATTAATCATCAAATTGAATTCTATTAAAATTCACAGTTCAACACAGATTGAACACTGTAGCAAACACTGGGTCTTCTTTTAGTTCAAAGTTCAGAGTTCCAACTTGAGGCATTTAAAAATTCCCCTTTGAATAGTTCTTCTACCCACTGGTGCTATTTTAAAGGCCTTAAAATTTCATTTCCCCCCTTAACGTGTTGATTTAGTCAGAACAGATGTGTGTAGCATCTGTGCACATATGTTCCCTGCAGAATCCTTGGGAGTGGAGGATCAGTCCTCCAACTTTGAATCAGACCCCGTATGTTGAACATATTTGAAACCACTATTTCTGAATCTGAGAAACTACACTTTCTCCCTATCTCTAAAACTATCTGTGTTTTATGTGGTGGGCAATTTAATGAGCTGCCTTTTTCTTCCTACTAGATTTTTCCTCTAGCATGTGTCCCACTTTTCCAGCTGGGGACAGGCTTGGGAGTCCACTTCTGTGTCTGGAAGTCAGCCTGGCAGCCCAGCCCCAGAGCTACGGCCTCCTCACAAAGCCAGCTTTGTCACAGGGCTCCTTGACTGTGGAGAAACCCACCAGAGCAAGAAGTTTCTTTCATCAACTCTTAGGAGCTCTGAAAAATGTTCTGAGCAGTTTCCCTGGGTGTTCTGATTCCCTAATGAGGTTTCTGTGACTCCGTAGTCAACTTTTTCCAATACTGACTTTGGGGAGAGCTCCAAGAAATAATGTCTGTTTTATATGAAAAAAACTTGTTATTTCAGAAATTATTAGGAATGTCAGTAATATTTGGGAACTCACTGAAGTGTCTCATGCCATAGACAGACATACTCTCCCAGAGGCCCCACATGGTCAAAAGGGCATACTTACTGCTGCTGATGGTCTGAGGGTGAGTGATGCTCACCATATCAGAGTCCACAATCAAAGTGCTCCTGACATCTGTCAGAGGACCATGGAAAGATAGGGATGTGACAAACAAGAGCCCAGTGTCACTAAAAACTGGCATTTTTTTTTGTTTGTTTGCTCGTTTGTTTTTGCATATTTTGCAATGCATGAATAGTTTCCTACTGCCTCTTTCCAGGAGATCAATCAGGTATTTTTTTAAAAACAGTTATTCTGCCAGAATCCCAATCTATAATCTTCTGCAACTCCCTTAAACCTTGCACTACGTCTACTATGGTTCAGTGTGCATTACTGCAGGGCCAGGTAATCTTGGAACTATAGGGGAGGAAAAATAATTTCCTCTCTACCTTTCATGGTTCTTAACCAGGATTCCCTGTAACAAAAGACATATTAGCAAGAGAAAAACAAACAGGAGTTTATTAACATACACCTCAGGTATACATGAGAAAAAAACCTAGGGACATGAGTAAATCTCTAGAGTAGATCTCAAAGAAAGCTTAAACTTCAAGCTTAAATACCATTATTTGCTGAAACAAAGAAAAAAGCGTATGGGAAAAGTCCTGCTTAAGGTGAGATGGCCAGAAAAAGCACCTTAAGCAAAAGTAAAGTTTGTTGTACAGATTTAATTTGATGCCTTCTCCACTGATAAGAGTCTCTCGTGATTTAGTCCTCTTTCTCTTCCTGGTGCAGAGAGGAGACACCCTTTCAAACAGATATTTCCTTCATAGATGTAAATTTCCCTTACAAAGGACAACTTTTCAGAACTACTCCTTTGTCTGCAGTTTCTCAAAATAACTATGTCACAATAATCAATATGCCAAAGAAGCATATTTGGGGCTGCCATTTTCTGATCTCCTGGTCTCCTATTTTGGGAGACCATGTATAGATCATTGTGTTACAGTTCAACAGCCATTAATTTCTAAAGATAGTTCAAAATAATTTAAATATAACATATTTTTGTAATAACTCTTAGAAGTTATTATAAATAGATAAGGTTGTATACTATGAATAGGTAAGAATTACTAAACTCATCCTATGCAGTAAAAATGTACTAAGTACTTTGCATTATCTTATCCTTATGAAATCTCTCTGTGGTAGGTGCTATTTACTCTTATTTTACAGATGAAAACAGAGATTCAGAGAAAGTAATTTTTTGTTTTAAGACAGAATCTCACTCTGTCGCCCACTTAGAGTGCAGTGGCATCATCATAGCTCATTGCAACCTCAAACTCCTGGGCTTAAGCAATCTTCCTTCCTCAGCCTCCTAAGTAGCTGGGACTACATGCCCATGCCATGACGCTGGCTAATTTTTGTATTTTTAGTAGAGACAGGGTCTCATTCTTGCTCAGGCTGGTCTCGAACTCCTGAGCTCAAGCAATCCTCCTGCTTTGACTTCCCAGTGTGCTAGAATTATAGGCATGAGCCACTGAGCCTGGCCCCAGAGAAAGAAATTTAACTAGCTAATAAGTGGTAAAACTTGATCCTGAACCTAAGGGTATCTAAGACCAAGATAACATGGTTTTAACTACTGTCAAGAGACAAAATTACAACAAATTCAGTTTAAAGATCTAATTGGCTTTTATTTGTGATTCTAAAATTGGGCAACCCCTCATTGTCTAAAACAGAATTGGTGTTCCAATGAGCTGAGCAGAGGAGATTAGTTTTATTAACAGAAAAAGGCTGAGGGAAGCAGAAACAGAAAACAAAAAGAAGATTCCTTATTTCATAGTGACTTTCCTTTTGTCAACTGAAGAATCACAAGGTTCATGAATTGGGAGAGGAGAGCTTTATTTTTTATAAAGGGTTTTAGCCTGCAGGCTGGACATACCTCAGGCTGGGCAATGTAGTCTCCAGCAGAAATTGGAAGCAAGCACTTCTAGGGAGGGATGGGTGGAAAGGAATTTATGCCAAATGGGTTAGCTAAGAATATACGAGTGACTCCATTTTAGCTTGTTCTGTTGGATCTAGAGAAGGGCTTAGTCCAAACCAATGGCCTCCTATAAATGTTATTTAACATTACCATGCTATTTTTTTCTTCAGCATCCTTGTGTGTGTTGTACTTTCCAGTCAAAATCTGAGCAAATTTTCAGTTTCATCGGACTTTGGGAAAGCACTAACTTTTCTCTTGGATCCCAAGTTTATCTCTTTCTCTGGGTTTTAAGCTACTGTTAGGAGAAATATAATTAAAAATGAAATGTCTCCAAATCCAGAAAACCTCTCTATAATGGTAAGAGAGAAAGAAAGCAATTCTGTTATCAAAAAAGTATGAAACAAGAAAGTGATATGCATCACAGGTTGCCCACTAATGTGATTGAAAATACACAAAGAAATATCACTCTTTTACTATAGTCAAGTGGAGGATACATTAGGTAGATTTTGCAATTTGCAGGCAGCTGACAAGTTGGGCCTATTTTCTCCCAGGACACTGGGAGATGGGACATTTCAAAGAGACAACATTCAGGTCCTTGAGGAAACTTTCCTGAGCTGTGAGACTGGTAAGAAGCTTATTTAGCCATTAAAAATATTTACATGCCTTTGTAAAGTATAGAGAAAGAAATGCTGAAAGTAAAGGCGGGAGGAGGGGGAAATTATCTACCCTTATTTTCAACAGGGAGAATTAATTATTTTTAATTTGTATTTGCCTTTTGTAGTATCTAAGTCCTAGCTCTTCAGGATTACAATGAAATTTCCCCACCCTTCTCCATACACCCAGCTTTTAGAGTCAATCCCTCTTCACTGCCCCTGCTTCAACAATTCCCTAAAAAGTTCTCCTTGTATGACTTCACCTAGGATTTTACTTCTCTGGTCTGAAGTCTCTTAGCTCCCCCTAAAGCAGCTACCACTCCCAGACACAAGTCTCTATTTCCTTTCCTTGGGAACAGCATTAGAATAATCATTAGCTTCTCTCCAGATGAATTTATATTTCACTTATTCTGGAGCTGGACTGGGATTACTACCAAATGCATAGCGGTGGAGGACCCTGCAACCCTCCCTTCAGTATTTAGTGACTAAGATTATAACTTTGTGAAAAGGGTCAACCTCTAGCAAGAATTAGGAAAGTGATAAAAGTGGCATATCAGCCATAGATCTATCTTCCAGTTAAATGACCAGAAAAAACACTGAATTCACTGCCTGAGCTTTATATAAATGAAGTCTCAGTGGAATCTCAGGCTTACCGTGTAATTGCATTGCTCAATGTTAGAGTCATCTCCTGAGGGTGCCTCCCCTCCAATTCTCCCTCAGACAATTCCTATTCTCCAGAAAAAAAAAATGATCCTAAACATTACATTTTTAAATCTGATAGGATATTAATTAGGTTCATACCTATTAGCAAATTTATGTCAGCATTACCAATTGCCAACATGTCTCTGTTCTTCAAATTCTCATTTGAATTGATTTTAACATCTTACTGGTTTCCTCACTAATTAATGAGTTAAATAAAGTCTTTGACTCATGTTTATTTTACATTTGTTTGAGAGTAAGTGATGTTTTTAACCTTTTAAAGAATTATATTTTAGCATTAGGTTTTAGAGTTTGGGCTCTTGTTTGGGTGGTTCCTATTAAAGTAGGATGCCAGGGTCACTAGGAGCCAAACCTAAAACTCCGTGGAAACCTAAACTGACCTCTTTTAAATACTGCTGCTGTGGTTTGAATGTTTTGTCCCCTCCAAAACTCATGTATTGGAAACATAATCATCAATACAACAATGTTGGGAGGTGGGACTAATGGGAAGTATTCAGATCACAAGAGTTCCATCCTCATGAATGGATTAATGCTATTATAAAAGGGTAAGTTCAGCCCCCCCTTCTGTCATGAAATTGTGAACTAAAATAAAATCTTAAGCAACCCCCCCCCCCCAGCTGACTGAATAGTCCCTCTGTTGATCAAGGGAATCCTAGAAATATCCTAAAGCTGAGCTGAGTTGCTGGCCATGAGAAGGGAGGTCAGACATGCCTCACCATTCACCTGCCCCCCACCCCGCTTTCTTGGAGATGTCCTTTATAACTCATTAACAGGCCTAAGGCTATGCAAGACAAAGCTTAAACCACAACTGTAGGTGCTCAATTTACTTAACAGATCACTTAAATCTGTGTATATGTCTGGTGGTTTGTCTCTGATTAACAGACTTCCGTATCTTAACTTAAAACATTCTAAGTCTTTAGACAAAGCTTCATTTTTTTGACCAATTACAAATCAAAGAATCTTTAAACTCACCTATAACCTGTAATGCCCTGCTTTGAGATATCCTGATTTTTTTTTGCCAAACCAAAGTACAACTTCCATGTATTGATTTATGACTTTATGTGTAATTTCTGTCTCCCTGAAATATATAAAACCAAACTGTAACCCAACCATGGCTAGACCATTGCTCAAGGATTCTTGTATGTGGCTCCAAGCCATAGTCACGCATATTTGACTCAGAATAAGCCTTTTTAAATTATTTTACAGACTTTAGATTTTTTTCTATTAACAAAATGATACAGCCAGTAGGCCCTCAGAAGATCCTGCTACCTTGATATTGGACATTCTAGCCTTCAGAACTATGAACCACTACATTAAAAGTTACTTAGTCTGTGGTTTTTATAGCAGCACAAAATGGACTAAGACAGCTCCCATTCATTTATTCATTAAATAATCATTCAGCACTTACTATTGTAGGACATTATGCTAGACACTGGAGATATAGTAATGACAAGACCAAAGGTCCCTATCCTTAGGAAGCTTAGACCACAAATCAGTAACCTAATAGAAAAAAATAATTAAATTTCAAAAAAGTGGTAAGTGCAATGAAGAAGATAAAACAGGGTTGGAATGAGGTGAGGAGCTGTTATAGATTGGGTGGTCAGCGAAGCCCTTGTGAAAGAGTGGCATGGAATGTCAAGAAAGAGTCATCTGTGGGTGGGTCTGGGGAAAAGCATTCCAGGCAGAGGGGGTGGCAAGGGCAAAGGTCTCAAGATGGGAACAAGCCGGGCTGGCTTGGAGAAGTCAGGGACCAGACCATGATGGGTCTTGCAGGCTCTGGGAAGGAGTCTGGACTTTCCGGAAAGCGTAACGTGAAATCACTGGAGAGTTTCAAGCACAGGAGTGGCATGATGTCAGTTATTCTCTATAGAGACCGTTCTAGCTGTAGGGCATTCTGAAGGGAGACAGACATGGAGCTTTGGGAAAGCTATTCCATCTCTCTTAGCTACAGATTCGTTATCTGTAAAGGGAATAAAATAGTAACTACAGGGCAAGATTGTTGTGAAGATGAAGTGAGACTAGAAACCTGCCTGCCCCCTCTTTGTTGTTGTTATCACGGCTCACTCAGACCAGTGTGTCTGCATGAAGCCAGGCTGGGCCAACATGGCCACTGAAAGCATCAAGATCTTCTGAGTGGGGAGAGGGGTCAGGGTGGTAGAACTAGGCTAGGTAGGAACAGGAGTGGAGGTGAGAATAAGAATTGAAACACATGTTTTACGAGCCCTGGCAAGAGTACAAGTCTTGTTTGCAAGATTGAATAAGGAACAGTCCAGATTAAGGAACAGTTGAACAGAGTTTTTGTTTTGTTTTGTCTTATTTTAGTAGTAGACAAAGGTAAAATAATCCTGTTATTCTTGTGAAAGGCAGAAAAAAAGAAAGAGGAAGAGAATGAAAGAAAAAGAAAGAAGGAAAAGAAAAGAAAAGAATAGGAAAAGAAAGGAAATTCTCTACATTGCAGATAAGTCTGGATTGAAGAAATTATCTCACAGATAGATTTTTTTGATTTTTCCTTTTGAAGGAGTATTGTCTTTCGATCCCTCTTGCTTGGGGCAGTTTTTCAGGCTTAATTAAAGGAAGGAAAAACCTGGCCTAGACAAACTGTGGGAAGAGAGAAGAAAGAAGCTTTGGTTTCCCAAAATGTCTGAAGGTTTCCTTGCCTTTTACTTGTGGGGTGTCAGTTGAGATAGCCTACACCTGGCAGACGGCCTGGCGTAGCAATGACCCTGGGAAGCTGATTTCATCTCCTGCATTGCACAGATGTTGAAACTGTGAAGGCAGAAAATTTAAGGCAGTGGTCCCCAACCTTTTTGGTGTCAGGGACCAGTTTCATGGAAGACAGTTTTTCCACAGTCCAGGGGGTAGGTGGGGGGTGGTGATGTGCGGCCTGTTTCCTAACAGGTCACAGACAGATACCGGGCCTCGCTCGGGGGTTGGGGACCGCAGGCTTAAGGAACTTGTGCATAGTGGTAAACAATGCAGCTAGGACCGAAAGCAAGTTCTATCTGACTCCAAGTCTCATGCTTGTAAAACACATGGTAGATATATATCAGCATTTTCATATGGTTTGACTTGTCCCCAGTAATGATTTTTGAACTCAAAATATTTGAATTTTGAATATTTTTGCATATAACATAGATTCTGCTGTGATATTCTCCATCCTATGCACATTCTTTTTCTGATTAGGTAGGAAGAAACACACGCACATTTTAGATATTTTAGATTTGAGATCTGTAATCTTCAGTTTTTTCTAGAGAATAAATATTCCTGACACATTAAAAAAAATCAGATTCCTTTGGTTTCTCATTAAAAATACAGCATGTTGTTGAAATTGTGTATGAGAATAGGTTTGCTTTGTGCAACATAAATCCATTAGAATGGTTAAGGCAAATATATTTCAGATTCACTTTTGTTGATTAAAGAAGCAGCCAAAGTCAGATGGTAGAGAAGCTGCCCACGGAGTGTTTTCCACTTGGGATAGTGCCAGGAATCACCAACTGATAAGGCCTACCTTGGCTTTTTGCCTTGTAATAGCTCCTGTTATGTTTTTCATCATATTGGGTCTGACAGTCATTTCTCTGTCGTGTGATCATTTCTGTGATCTCAAAACAGTCTGTTTTCCTACCCCTGAATTAACAGAGTGGGACATGGGGCATCAGGACTGAGTAAGGAATTTGTGTGTGTGCTTGCATGCATGTGTGTGTGTGTGTGTGTGTGTGTGTATGAGAGAGAGAGAGAGAAAGAGAGAGAGAGAGAGAGAACAAGACACTGGAGGGCAGGGAGAACACGCATACTTTAATTTTCCAAGACAATGCACTAATTCATCATCTTGTAAATTCTGGTATTGGCTTTTTGTGGTATTTAGCCCACTGCTAAGAGTTTTTGCTTTCATTTGTTCCAATTCTTGCCATTTTAGTAAATGACTAAAGCAATCAGCTCCTTGATTTGTTTCTGTTCCCGAGGTGTATGTTGAAGAAAGCAGAATGAAACAGCTGGAAGGAGGGAATCTCTGAGCTCCCTCTTTACATTTTAAAAGAAAAATTTAAAAGCAGCCTCCTTTTCTGGTTAGTTCTTGCATATTTGCCAACAGAAGTGAACTGCTCATGGTGGTAGGTGAGACAGTGAGCTGCCAAGGCTGTGTTCCCCCCAAAGCTACGTCCTCACATCTCTGACTGGTACCTCAGTACCAGGTTTTGTTCTCCAGGACTCACTGGTTTTGGTAAATGACACCTACTCGCTATGGGCTGGAGGTTTGTGTCCCTCCAAAATTCCTATATTGAAACCCTAATCTCCAATATATTTGGAGGCAGGGCCAGTAGGGGGCAATTCGGGTTTGTTCAAATGATGAGGATGGAGCTGCCATGATGGAGCAGTGCCCTTGTGAGGAGATGGAGGGTCCAGAGATTTCTCTCTCTGCCACGTGAGGACACAGCAGTCTGCAAGCCAGGGCGGGGGCCTTCACCAGAGCCTGACCCTGCTGCACCCTGATTTCAGACTTCCCAGCCCCCAGAAGTGTGAGGAATAATTCTATTTTTCAAGGCATGCAGGCTATAATATTTTTGTTACAGCAGCTGACTAAGATGTCACTCAAAGTAGCTTAAGCACAAAGGTCTACAGGGGAAGGAGAATAATCTTTTCTTAACCCTCATAAGTTCTTAGACTGGGTCCTGGTTACAAAAGACATTAACAAGAGAAAAACAAACATAAGTTTATTAACATGTATATTTCATATGTGCATAGGAGACACCTGGGGTATGAGTCATTCTCAGAGAGGGGGCTTTCAATCCCAGCTTGTATAGCATCTTCAACAAAGAACATGCATTTTTAGAGAAGTGACAAGACAAAGGAAAAGGACTTTGAGTTTCTAGGGGCAGCAAATTGTGGGAAGGCAAATAAATGGCAGATAAAGGTTAGTTTGTAAAGTTTGTTAATGTAGATTCTTCTGGTACCATCTGTAGGCCAATAAGAGTCCAAAGTTCTCTTCAGTGTTTCACTGTTGTTTTCCCTGGTGGAGGCGTGGGGGGAAGGGGCCCTTCTGTCTCTGTAAATCTGTCCTGCTTTTAGGCAAGTAGAGGGAGGACAGAGAGCTCTCCTGCCTTTGTTGCTTCTGAGTCACCTTCAGCTCAACCATCCTTTGTATTTTGGGGTGGTACATTCTGGCCCCCCACAGGTTTAAAAGAGTCCATTAAAAGGGCAAAGGGGTAGTTTAGAATACCCCAGGGCAGGGATGTAGCTAAGCCAGGAGCAGATAGAGGGGTGGGGAACCTGTGGCCTCAAGGCCACACGTGGCCCTCCAGATTCCCGAGTGTGGCCCCCTGATGGAATCCAAACTTCACAGAACAAACCCCTTTATTAAAAATATTTGTTCTGTAAAAGTTAGATTCAGTCAAAAGGATCCAGAAGGCCTTGCTGAGAAAATGATATTTGAGCAAAGACTTGAATGAGGTAAGGAAGAGAATCCTGTGGCCATCTCAGGGAGGGATGCTCCAGGCACAGAGAACAGCTTGTGCAAAGGCTGAAGTAAGAACAGGCTTGGTACATTTGAGGTGCAGCAGGGTGAGCAAGTGAGAGAGTAGCAGGAGATGAGGTCAACAAGTACCTGGGGGCCACAATCGCCCAGGGCTTTGAAGGCCATCACAAGGACTTCCACTAACTCCTATCCAATCAGGTGGTTTCCGAGGAGTCTCCCAGTCCTAACTGGTCCCCCAACTCTCATCCAATCATGTGGCTTCCACCAGCCAACATTATTTAGTCTGGGGGTGGATATAGGACCCATCTAGTTTGAGTGAAGTTCTTCCATGAAATTTTAAACCTGAACATGGGTGGGAAGAGTCAGGATTTGTTCTAGATATTGCAGTTGGGCTCTCTCAACCCCATTCCAATTGCCTGCAGCAAGAAGGAAGTTTTCTTCCTTCCAGAGAAAGGAAACTTAAAGAAAAAGTCTTAGCTCGGGCTGCTGTAACAAATTATCACATACTGGGGACCCTGAATGACAAATGTTTATTTCTCACAATTGTGGAAGCTAGAAGTCAGAGATCATGGTTGGGTTCTGATGAGGGCCCTCTTCTGTGTTGCAGACTGCTGACTTCCCTTTGCATCCTCACCTGGTGGGAAGAGGGCCAGTTAGCTCTCTGGCCTCTTCTCATAAGGGCACTAATCCCATTCACGAGGGCTCCACCCTCATGAGCTAATCACTTCCCAAAGGCCCCACCTCCTGACACCATCACATTGGGGGTTAGGTGTCAACATATGGATTTGAGGGAAACATCATTCTTCATCCCATAACAGAACACATCACCCAGATTCTTTCACAGCTTGCTTTTTCTGGTAATTTAACGGACACCAGCCACATGCCCCTGAGAGATCTGGAAGGCAAAAGTCCACATTATGGGGCTGTTTGGGGGCAAGCATGGTGTGCAGACTTTTGTTTTTTCTGTAACAGTTGTAGCCGAGGTCCCAATGACTGGTTCCTAGCTTTGTGGGCATCAAGAAGTAGAACACAGAGCATCCTTTTCACTTGCACAGAGAGTAGCAGAGGCAGGCACAGCCTTCTGATTGGAGCAGGAAACTGCAGTATTGTCCTAGCAGTTGGTCCAGGAAACTCAGTCGAGTGCCTGCATCTCCAGCCCTTCCAGTGATTTTGTAAACACCGAATTCTAGGAGTGATGAATGGAGTAGGAATCACATGGCAAGCATGACAACCGGGTGTATGCTTTCTGCTCGAACTTGCAGGAGAGGTTTCTGTTATCTGCGACTGGTTGAGACCCTTTCTGGTAGGAGCTGCAACATGAAATGTGGGAGTTTTCAGTGATTCTGTTTTCTGCTATGGGGGAATGCTCATTGCAGAGAGAGAGAGAGAGACTAAAGTCAACACAGACTGAAGCATAGGTAGAGATATAGGCAGACAGTTGAAGTAAGACAGAGTTTAGATGCCCATTATCTGTGAGGCCCTGTAACACACGTTACTCTTGTGCTTTGGTTATCCAACCTGCCTTTAATATTGAGATATCCCAAAATCCTTACTATGAATTCCTTCTTTTGCTAAGCTTATGCAAGATGGATTTCTGTCACTAGCAAATCAAAAGTTGAATTTAATTGTGGTAAAGAGGACCCTATAGATGTTATTACTGGGTTATAACTTCAAAATAATTTGTCTGTTAAGCACGTGTATTCCTCTATTCTCTGTCCAATTTATGATGGTTACTTATTTTGATCATAGAGAGCTTGGGGTAAGCAGGTCAAACTTAAGGCGGAGGGGTTGCGTCTGCTCTGACGTGCAGTTACAGCTTCCTCCTAACACATCTTTCACTGCTGGAAAATCACCTCAAATCAAGGTGACTGCTGTTGGCAGGTTAGAAACCTATTTTTTTTTTTTTTAAAGAAAGTAGAGGTAACAAATAAATGGAGCACATATGGCTGCAGAGTAAACTGCTCCGCCCGACCAGTGATGCCTGCCTACCGGAGAGTAGCTAGCTGTCTGCCATGGGGAAGCAGCACCCCAGGACGGCAGTTACAAACTTATGGAGATAATCCCACCTTTCACTCGAATCCAACTGAGTCACAAAAAATCCAAAAGCCAAGCACGCCCATTCCCAACTAGTGGCCTATCTGAAATTTCTTGCAAAATGTTTTCGTAGCTACCTAACTAGCAACTGTGAACTAGTACCCCCGAGCCTTTTCCATTTTCACCACTGGGTGGCAGCCAGGTGCCAGGTGTCAGATCGGCTACAGTTGACAATGTTCTTGGCGGGCGGGAGTGTGGCCATTCCATGTGCCTTTTTTGGGAACGACCCCTCACTCATCCCCCTTGCTGGTAATGCACCCCTGGTGGTCACGTTTTACCACAGGATCTCTTCTCCCTCCATCACTCCTGGTCCTCAGATCCCTCGATCTGCCCCCGGAGGAGCCAGTCATTGACTAGCCAGGGAGCCCCCAGAGTTGTTCTTCAGAAAGGACAGTAAGAAAGCGATTGTCTAGTTGGTAGCGAAAGCTGGAGTTCAACGATGTCATGGACCAAAAAGCACAAGACATTGAAGGAAAAACAAATAAATAAATTAGACTTCATCAAAATTAAAAACTTTTAGGTGTCAAAGGACTATCAAGAGTAAAAAAAAAAAATGACACACAGAATGAGAGAAAATATTTGCAAGTAATACTAATATATCTGATAAGTGTCTAGTATACAGAGTATATAAAGACTTCTTACAACTCAATAACAAAAAGACAAATAACCCAATTTTAAATATGGGCAAAGGATGTAAATAGACATTTATCCAGAGAAGAAGCACAAATGACCAACAAGCCCACAGAAAGATGCTCAACTCATTAGCATCAGGGAAATCAAAGCCACAGTGAGATACTCCTTTATTCCTACCAAGATGTCTATAATTTAAAAAAAGGAAAATAAGTGTTAGGAAGGATGTGGACAAGTGGAATTCTCATATATTGCTGGTGTGGGAGTTAAGGGGATTTCCCTTGGCCCTCTGAAGTTTCACTGAAAAGTCAACTTGCAAAAGGCAGATATTTGGAAGAAAGGAATAAAAATTTATTTAACATGTAGACACAAGAGCCTTCAGAATGAGGACCCAACCCCCAACAGGGTGCAGAAGCTGACAAACCATCCTGAGGTTACAGAAAGAATGAAGACTTGGACCCTGGCGGAACAGGTTATGGGAGTGGGGAGAAGAGGCGTTCCACCGAGGGGCAGTAGATGATCACTAGGGGGATTTCAATGGGCTTGAAGAACATACAGTGGTCTGGGGCAAAGTCTGTTGGGACCAGAAAGCAGATGATGGTTCATAATAAAAGTCTGTCCAGGCTTGTGCTCTAATGGGGAAAGAGAGTAAAATGCACACACACACACACACACACACACGCATACACACACACACGAGAGCGAAAACAAAACCACATACATAACCAGGATTTGGGTTGAAACAGGATGGATTTTGGTATAAACAATGGATCTTAGCAAAGTTTGGTTTGATGGAAAAAGTGGGCTGTGAATTTCTGGGCCAAAGAGGCCCTCACGATGTGGTAGGACAGGCCCCGGGCCAGGGCTCAGGGCACAGCAGTGCCGGCCGGCTTGGCTGCTAGCTGACTGTATGCGTACCTATTTTTCTAGGCCTCAGTTTTCCTGATTTCAAAGGAAGGAAGGTAGTTTAGATCATCTCTATGGCCATTTAGAGTTTTTACACGTTGCTTTTCCTGCCATAGTAGAAGACAGAATTGGTTTAAATAGGGGAGGAAAGTCTTGGGGAGAGAACTATAAAGCTTATTGGCAAAGTTTCCCTTTCACTGGGAGCCAGTGTTGGCATCTGAGAAGGGCTGTTTTACAGGCTTATCCTTATGGGGGTTTGTAGGACTGGAGAGATGTGTGTGTACGTGCCTGGGGCGGGGGGCAGAGGGAATAGAACTCCACATGTACCATCAGCATGTGACTAAGTGACCCAGCTGCTGCTACCAACTGCTCAGGTACGACAGGCTTGTGACTAAGACTGAGACTGAGGCCATGGGGACAAGGGAGTGGGGGGATCATATAGGAGAGATACAGAAATACAGGATAATAATTCATCGTTCTTACTGTAGTGTGCGTAGAGGCAAGGCAGGGAGTGGAAGATGCAGGTGCCATCAAGTGGCTGGAACTCAAAGCTGACTCTGATCACACGTTGTTCCCTCCAGCTCTCCACTCCTCCATGCCTGCCACACTCACCTTCTCTCCCTTCACCACCTCTCGTCCCTCTGTCAGTCTTTATTCTCTTAGTCTTTTCAGTCCTCTCTGACTCCACCTGACTCCCTAGAAACTCTGAGCTCCTCAAGCATTTATCATTTCTTTGTGTTAGGAGCATTCCAATTCCACTCTTTTGGTTATTTTAAAGTATACCCTAAGTCTGTAGTCCCCAGTCCTCGGGCTGCAGACTGGTACTAGTCCATGGCCTGTTAGGAACCGGGCTGCACAGCAGGAGGTGAGTGGCAGGCAAGCAAGGGAAGCTGCATCTGTATTTACAGCTGCTCTTTATCTCTCACATCACCGCATGAGCTCCGCCTCTTGTCAGATCAGCAGAGGCATTAGATTCTAATAGGAGCAGGAACCCTACTGTAAGCTTCCCATGGGAGGGATCTAGGTTGTGGGCTCCTTAGGAGACTCTAATGCTTGAAGATCTGAGGTGGAGCTGAGACGGTGATGCTAGCACTGGGGAGCAGCTGCAAATACAGATTATCATTAGCAGAGAGGTTTGACTACACAATAAATGTAATGCACTTGAATCATCTCGAAACCATCCTCCCCACAGCCCTGCTCTGCCACGCCCCTCTCCGATCCGCGGAAAAATTGTCTTCTATGAAACCGGTCCCTGGTGCCAAAAAAGTTGGGGACTGCTGTCCTAACTTATGGTTGATTCTAGTCACTTGTTGTGCTACCAAATATTGTTCATTCTATCTAACTATATTTTTGCACCCATTAACCATCCCCACTTTATCCCCCCATTGCCGCTACCCTTGCCATCTTCTGGTAACCATTATTCTATTCTTAGTCTCCATGAGATCAATCATTTTAATATTTAGCTCCCACATATGAATGTGAGCATGCAAGATTTGTCTTTCTGTGCTTGGCTTTTATCTCACTTACTATGTTATTTCACTTAATGTTCTCCAGTTCCATCCATGTTGTTGCAAAGGGCAGGATTTCATTCTTTTTTATGGTTGTATAATATTCCATTCTGTGTATGTACCACAATTTCTTTATCCATTCACCCAGTGATGGACACTTAGGTTGATTCCAAATATTGGCTATTGTGAATAGTGCCGCAATAAACACGGGACTGCGGATATCTTTTCCGTACACTGAACTTCCTTCTTTGTCAAACCTCCTTTTCATCTCAGCTGAAATTCTTTTTTTTTTTTTTTTTTTTGAGATTTTTTTTTTTAAAACAATAGTTTCATATTTTTTTCCCCTCCCCCCCCTTTCCCGAGTCAGCACCTTCAAGTGTTACCACTCCCCAAACGGTGCGCAATGCACTCATTGTATAGGCATACCCCCATCCCCTCCCCCACCCCCCACCTCAGTCTGATGTCCAATTGGTGTCGTTTCCAGATTTGTATTTAGGAGATGATCAAGGAAACCAATTTTCTGGTGAGTACATGTGATGCTTGTTTTTCCATTCTTGGGATACTTCACTTAATATAATGGGTTCCAACTCTCTCCAGGAGAACCATAGAGATGTTGTATCTTCATCATTCCTTATAGCTGAGTAGTATTCCATGGTATATATATACCACAGTTTACTAATCCAATCATGTATTGATGGGCATTTGGGTTGTTTCCACATCTTTGCTATTGTGAATTGTGCTGCTATAAACATTTGGGTACACGTGCCTTTGTTACAGAATGACCTTTTTTCCTTTGGGTATATGCCCAGTAATGGGATTGCTGGGTCAAATGGCAGGTCTACTTGAATCTGTTTAAGATACCTCCATAATGCTTTCCACAGAGGTTGCACTAGTTTGCAGTCCCACCAGCAGTGTATTAGTGTTCCTGTCTCTCCACACCCACGCCAACATGTGTTGTTTTGGGTTTTTTTGATAAAGGCCATTCTCACTGGGGTTAAGTGATATCTCATTGTGGTTTTGATTTGCATTTCCCTGATGATTAGAGATGTTGAAGACTTTTTCATATGTTTGTTAGCCATTTTTATATCTTCTTTTGAAAAATTTCTATTCATGTCCTTTGCCCACTTTTTGATAGGGTTGCTTGATTTTTTCTTGCTGATTTTCCTGAGTTCTAAATAGATTCTTGTTATCAGTCCTTTATCTGATGTGTAGTATGCAAAAATTTTTTCCCATTCTGTAGGTGGTCTGTTTATTCTCGTGACTGTTTCTTTGGCTGTGCAGAAGCTTTTTAATTTAATCATGTCCCATTCATTTATTTTTGTTGCTGCTGTGATTGCCTTGGGGGTCTTCTTCATAAATTCTTTGCCTAGGCCAATGTCTGTAAGAGTCTTTCCTACATTTTCTTCTAGAATTCTGATTGTATCACGCCTAAGGTTTAAGTCTGTTATCCACCGTGATTTGATTTTTGTGAGAGGTGAAAGCTGTGGGTCCTGTTTCAGTCTTCTACAAGTGGCTAACCAATTCTCCCAGCACCATTTGTTGAATAGGGATCCTTGTCCCCAGAGTATATTCTTTCCCGCTTTGTCGAAAATTAGGTGACTATATGAGGATGGTTCTATATTTGGATTTTCTGTTGTGTTCCACTGGTCTGTGTCCCTGCACTTGTGCCAATACCAGGCTGTTTTAAGAACCACGGCCTTGTAGTATAGTTTGAGGTCTGGCAAATTAATACCTCCCATTTTGTTTTTGTTGCTTAAAATTTCAGCCGAAATTCTATCACTCTCCCTAGCCAAGGCATCTTTGACACCTGCTCCTTTAATAATCCTATATAGCTTGCAACTTTATTTTCTGTCTCTCCATTAACATTTTCCTAATGATAAATTTGTCCAAGTCTCTTTTCATTAAAAACAAAACAAAACAAACAAAAAACTGCTTCTTTTTCATCCAAGTTTAATAGACAGAAATAATGCTAATTAACACAAATAAACAAACTATACTTAATGTTTTAACCCAGTCTGTTTATTGTTGAAAGTTGGTGGAACAGAACTTCAGATCTCATTATGGAATGGAAGGACACATTTTGGACACAGACCCCAACTCTATATGGGCTTCACATCAAAGGAACTGAAAATCCTAAGGAAGGCTAGCCATACAGAAGGCTTGGTTTTATAGCTCAATGATGTCATCAAGAACCTGATTTCTTTCAATTTTTTGTTTCTCTTTCCATGGTGTCAGCTTTATCTAAAATGAAATCTTCTTGTGGTCCCAAGATGGCTGCAACAGCTCCCTGACCCACTGGCTTCCTTTTCACCTCTAGAGGCAGGAGAAACTTCATCCCAACCTCCCCGGCAAGAGTCCTGAGGTCTACTCTGAGTGGTCCAACTTAGGTCACATGCTCACTTCTGAACCAATCATTAGGGTTATGGAGTGCGTGTAAGGGTTGCCAAAGCCTCAGTTAAAGGCTCTACTACTAACTATACATGGAGTGGAGTTTTGGTTCCTGAAACCACGTGACCTGCCTAAACTAAATTAGAGGGTTTACCCTTTACTCATGTACTTCCAGGACCTGCAGATTGGTTCAGACTCCACTCACTGACGTGTCTCTAGACCTATGGCTAGCTGGTGCTCTAACCTTTGTCTGCCCCAGCCCTCCCACTAAAGTCAGAGCCCTTGGAAGTTAACAAAGTACCAAGTGGAAAATTCCAGAACTGTGCATGGAAGCATGTGGGCAGAGATGAAAGGACGCAGAGAAGTGGGTAGGGGTAAGGACTGCTTGGCCCTGTAATAGTGATGTGGTGATGTCAGGACTGTAACTCTCCAGACATCTGCTGCGAGGCTCCTGCTGCTAAAAGTGGAACAGCTGATTAGAGGACAAAAAGAATCGAGCGTCCACTTAATTCTGACCAAAAAGGAAAAGCCAGTTGGTGAAAGAGAAGGTATGGGAAACATGGGAGGAAGTGACTGAGTCACCTTGGAATTCAAAACGGCAGAGAAAGGGAACAAATAGGCATGTCCAGACACAGCCGTAGAATTTTTTTTTTTATCAGAGAAAAGTGAAATGAGTTCATGGTCCATTTCTAAAAGGGAATATTACTTAAGAAGAATAAGTAGCTTTAAAAAAGGAATGCTTGCTCTGTAATCTTGGGTTATCCTAATGAGAAGGACACTGAGAAGACGTTAAAGAAACTGAGTGTGCTCAGAGCTAACCAAGCCCATATTTAGAATGAACAAAAACAGAATCTGGGAGGAAGGGCACATAGTTAAGGTTGAATATAAGAACATGGACATGCACAAATCAGTGCAAATGAAACATGAAGGCTATCTGTGAATAAGTTGAGACTTGAGAAAATGTTAAGACCAAAAAGTCTATTTTCCCCCTTACTGTTATTATTTATTTTGTGCTTTTAATTGACAAACAATAATCAGACATATTAATGGAGTACATTGTGATGTTTTGGTACGTTAAATGGATAGTGATCAGATCAGGGTAATCAATGTATCTGTCATCTCAAATATTTACCATTTCTTTGTGTTGGGAGTACCCAGTATCCTCCATCTAACTCTTTTAAACTGTATAATATAGGTTAAAGCAAAAAGATAAACAAAGAAGGGAGAGATCATTGTTTGGGGTAGAGGGTATCAAGTTAGATGACAGAGAAAACAACTATTTTTTGCTTGACTCTTCCCTCTCAAGGATAGAGTTTTTCAACATGAAAAGGGTAATATATCAGAGAGAACTGTATTCCAAGAGAATAAAGATGATAGTAAGAGTATTAGCCCATTAAAATGCATTTCAGTAGTTAAGCCAAATGAATTATATCCAAAGATACTGAAGCAACGTGCTGCTGTGATGGTCTTGGGATCTGTGGTAGGCAGAATAATGACTTTCTTCAAAGATGTCCACATCTTAACCCCTGAAACTTGTGAATATGCTACTTTACATGGCAAAAGGGACTTTGTAGGTATAATTCAATTAAGGATCTTGAGATGGAGAAATTATTCAGTTATCTGGATGGACCCAATGTTCGCAGGGTTCTTATAAAAAGGAGGCAGGAGAGTTAGAGAAGGAAAAGATGATGTGATGATGGAAACAGAGGTTGGAGTGACACCATTGCTGGTTGGGGGCCCTCAGCCAAGGAGTGTGGGTGGCCTCTGGAAGCTGGAAAAGGCAAGGGAATGGGTCCTCCCCTCAGAGCCCCCAGAAGGAATGCAGCCCTGCCGATAACTTGATTTTAGCCTGATGAAACTGATTTTGGACTTCTGACCCTTAGAGCTGTAATATGACAAATCTGTGTTGTCATAAGCCAGTAAGTCTGTGGTAATGTGTCACAGCACCAATAGGAAACTAATACAGGATCACTGCTGCAGACTTGGAAACCCATTGAGAAGAGGAAAGGCACCAAAGGATGGAGGTAGGCAGATTCTAATTTTATAAGGGGTGTTATAGTAAGCACAGACTTAGTGTTAATTACTGGTGAAATTTTGGGTTAGATTACTAAACAACCGATTTGTAGGCACTTTGCAAAGGAGGTAATAACCAGAAGCAAGTGTAAATAAACTAAGAATCAATTATCTCCAAATAAAGTGACTTAGGTTTTAAAGATATTCAAATTATTGTCAGGGATATGTCTGTATTAAACAAATAAAAAATTCAGCAAAGCTTTTGGTAAAATTCCCTATGATTATTACGGAGACAAGATAAACAAATGTAGACTGGATTATAGACAATTTAGATGGATTCATAGTTGACTAAACAAATGTTGATTTAATAGATTGTTTTGCCATTTTGGAAAAAACAGTCTTCTTTGCTATTTTTTGGCCAAATCCTCTTAAGACATTATTTTAAAATCAACAACATGGATAGGTATGTAAATAATATCCTTATTAGATTTGTGGATAAGGCAATGTTAATAGGTAAGTGGAAAGAATTAGTATTTAAAAGATCTTTCCAGATTTTAAAATCAACAACATGGATAGGTATGTAAATAATATTCTTATTAGATTTGTGGATCAGGCAATGTTAATAAGTAAATGGAAAGAATTAGCATTTAAAAGATCTTTCCAGATTGGAAAAAACGGACAGAAGCTAGTAAGGTAAAGGTGTAAAAGGATATATGTAAAGTCTGGAATTAGGTTAAAACAATTCTGCAAAAGTACAGTATAGAATTATAGGAGAAACCTGGAAGGGCAGAAATTCTTATTTCAGAATAAAATAGTATTCGATGATTTTAGTTGATGATGAATGGTATTTGAATTAAGAAGAGTGTGGTCTAACTACAATTTAATCTTGAAATTAAATTGCCTTTTTGGAAGCCCAGGCTTTAGATCTGCCCTGGTCCAGCTGCTGCTGGAGTAGGTGCCCAGTTTTGTTCACTGCATGGTGTGTAACCTGAACAGTGCTGGAAGTTGTATCTGTGATTGTGGGTCCTGAAGATGTAAATGTGCAGGGTGTCCCCTGGGGTGGTGAACAGACCAGTTGGTTAGAATGGAAGGCTTCCATTGGAGAAGATGTGAGAGGAACCATATTGGGAGGATCGGTCAGGGCAGATTGTAGAGGTGAGGCTCTTAAATGCCCGGTCTAAAGAGTGTGAGTCTTATTTTTTAAAACATGGAGGTTTTAAGGATTCTTAAGTGGGATGAAAGAGCCAATGGGAGTCGTGGTTTTGAGGTTAGATCTGAGAATTTAAATGACATGGAGGCAATGTGATGGAAAGTAGTAGAGCTGAAGGAATGATGGTCTTCAATTTCTTCGACTTCGGGCATGACTCTTTACCTCTTTGTGCCTCTGTTTTCTCATCTGTGACATGTAGATAATAATAATATCTACCTTATAAAGTTGTTATGAAGGTTAAATAATTGAAATATATAAAGTGCTTAGAATAGTTCCTGGCACATAGTAGTGATACTGGTGCGGACCACCACCCACAATGACTGAGAGGATTCTTGACCTCCACGAAGGAAGGGATTCAGGTGCAGGATCACAAGCAAGAGAGAAGAATTCAGACAGGAAGTATGGGCAGAAGGAGATACATTTATGGAAAGCAAAGTACACTTTTTTAGAAGTAAATGAAAGAGTAGACTGATCCAGAAAGGAACAGGGTTAGGGTCTGTCCTTTTATGCTAATCTCTAATAGTATGCTAAGCTGGGGCAGAAAATTCATGGTATTCGTGGAGAGTTCTAGAACCGGGAACCCTCCCCTTTCTCAACCTCATAGGGTAACTTCCTGGAGTTGCCAAGGCATTTGCAAATTGTCTTTGTGCTGTTGGATGTGATTTTTATTATGTTAATGAGGGTAGTTCCTTTAGGGACACTGTTGCCTCAACTATGTGCATGCCCCCAGAGATATTACGGCTAAAGTAAAATACCTAAAGGTCCCTATTGATTACCGTTGTCTTAGCTAAGCAGATTCACATTCTTGTGACTTTCTTGTACTGTAGGCCTTCTCCAGTGACACCTGCCCTAAGTTCCTGCAGGATATCTGACTCTTCTCTCGGTAGTGCTACACAATATTAGCAAGTAGCTGCTATTACAGTTCAAACCTGGAATGTGTGGGCGGTAAGAACTACAGGAAGGAAGGAAAAGCTGCATAGAGCATGATGAAGGCACAATCCAGAGGCCTTGCTGCTTGCTTACCTGGGCCCCAACTGGTTCTCACCTGGTCTCCCTCATGAGTTCCAACCTTGGCTCCTGTCATGGTTGGAGGGCAGAGGAGGGTGTCTGCGTGGTACTCTGCATGGTGGCCTTGGTGCCTGAGGTCTTCCCCTTCATCCCTGCCCAGAGGGATTTCCATAACCACTTGGCTCTTAGGATACATTTCCTTAACTGCCTTTTCATTGCGCACACATGTGTCACTCTACCCAATTTCAGGCTTATCAAGGCCAGGCATTGTTTTACATATTTGTTTTTATCCCCTACGATATCTAGCACAGTCTCTTGCATGTAGTACATATTCCAAAACTGAATATTATTAATAAAAGAATGGGCTAAGTTAATGATGATTCCCGGTTTCTGAGCCTGTGTTCTTGGGGAAAACGGTAGCACCTGTGATGAAAGAGTAAAGCACAAGTCAGGGCTGGGGGTGTCAGTTTCAGAAGTTAATGGGTTCAGTTTTGAGGTATAGTGAGGTCGTAGAGCACATGGGGTTAGGTTCCAAAAGCGCAAAGTCAGAAGTTTAATTTTGACATAATTACCTTTAAGTCGCTTAAATCTCAGTGTTTCTCAATAAGTGATTTCAGTTGCATTGGGCCTAGTGTGTCTCTCTTAAGCACAGATGGAATTGTTGGTTTGTGTTTAGGGGGATATGCTGCACCAAAAGCACGCTTTTCTTGGCATGTGAGACGGTGGTGATGGTGTGGTGCCATCTGTATTTTCCCAAAGTGGGTATTGTGACATGACACATAGTCACATTGTGTGTGATTGGACTCCAGTGTAATTTTGTAGCATCCATGTAGAGATGCCTAATGAATTTCAGTAAGAGATTTAATGCTTCATGGCTCCCTGAGATTTTCTTTCTTTTCATAGTGATAACCTTCTTTTGATGAAACCTTTGGGGGGAAATTGTCTACCATCTGGTGACTCTAAACAAACACATGTCCTGGAAGATGCCCTCCATGACAGAGTTGGGCTTGGAAGTGGGCACAGAGGTGTAGGGGAGGATGAGTTCCCTATGCTCTTTCTAATTCCCCCCTTCTTCCCCATAGTGATGCTTCCACTTTCTACACTATCCCTGAAACCCACACAGGGAGAGGAAGCAAAGAATATTCTGGAAATGCTTTTCATTCCTTCAGCAGATGTGGATTATTGCATCAACCAACAGATTTGTAGACTGGGATAAAAAGACTACTATCAGCCTGACACTGTTTGTGTGTAACTAGTCCTGGTTATAAATCAGAGTCGACGTTTAAAAAACATTAATTAGCTTGGGGGTGGGAAACGAAAACCAAAATGCAATGTTTCATTTCACTAGACTCAAGAAGCAACTTTAATGACCCTGATGAATGTAGAAGCCAGCAATTGAATAAAACAACCTATTAGGCAGAAAATGTGTCCCATCATAGGAACAATCCAGCCATGCAGTGACAGTCAACAGACGAGAGCTGGCTGACAGAAATTAGCCATGAGCAAAGCCTACACATGAATACCATGGCGTTTTCACCTTAAATGCCCGGGAAAGGTTGCCTTGTTTTGTTGATATTGCTGTTAAGGAAAAAGAAAATCATGAATCTGGATATCCTTCCTCTTAATATTAACCATCTGCCCAAACGTAACCTGCTTATTTCCTGGCTGACATGCAACTGTTGTGGCTCTTTCTTTTCATAGTGATTATGAAAAATCCCTAATGGTGACTGGTGCTCACTAATGTAACTTGGAACAGTCATTTGGAGGCTGGCTTCCAAGTTCTTCTTCAACTGAAACTCTTCTCCCCAAATTCCTTACATTCAAATGTTAAAACTCCAAGAGGGTGGCCACGCAAACCCATGTTCCTTGTGAAAACCTCCCAAAATGAAATCTGTTTTGGTAATTTTTTAGAAGGTTAGAGGGAAGAATTGAGCAAAAGCATTCAAGGCCAAGATCGACTAACTCTGATTGAAGGGAAAAGGGGACTTAAGTCTGTTTTGCAGGGTCCCCCCAGGAGCAGAGAGGAATCATTCTTCTACTAGTGGTTAGCAGCTGTTCAAACAGACGTGCTAACCTCAATTGTCTTAACCAAAAGTGATTGAAAAATAATGTTTAAAAGAAGTGACAGGCTGATATTTCTGTATTTGAAACATTATGCAGCAAATGTGAGATTAGAAAAATGGGAGGGTTTCAATGATACTCTATAAACTTTAGCTATTTAGCTCAAACTTTGACTTTTGCTTGGTCTATTGTCTGTATGGGATATTCTATTTGAGAAGGTAGTCCTGACTTTCATGAGCTCAACTGTGTGTGCTGCATGGGTAATACTGGAGGAGCATCTAAGAGAGTTTGGAGTGGTACTCATGATTAGCCATACCTTCAGAGTCTTCTCATCAGCCTGAAAGCTGACAGAGCCTTAAATCATCAAACTGAAGGGAAGAGTTAATTTTTGTTGAGCCTTGATTCCACATGAAGGACAATTACAAATAACCCTAAAGAGATGCCTGGTGAGATTTCTTGTTCTGTGGTTCCCAGGATAGGGATACAATCAATTTACCCATATTTATCAATCAGTATTTTTTATTTACCTATAACCCTTTTTATTAATTAGTTCAAAGTGCTCTATTGAAGGTTTCTTGGGACAGAGTCTCTGTTGCATCTGCCTTGGCATTTTTCCAGTCCCTACCATTTCTGCTGTAGGTGTTCAATTCACGTTGACCTGGGAGGGGATCTCATGAACATTTAAAACTCCAGTGTGTAGAGGAGCAAATGTAAGCAGAGGAAATGGAGTGACTGAGTTCATCTCTCACTTGGAGGGCTATGACCTCTTGAAGAAGAATGTGAAAGCCAAGAGTCAAAAGGAGGGAAAGACGCAGCTTGTGCTGGAATTCCAGACTCCCTGCAACTGCTGGGTGATGTACGAGTTGCTCTTGAAGGCGGAAACCTGCTCTGTTCCAAGTTCTCTGGCTTTTCTCCTTAAATATTGGCCATAATTTCAGGCCAGTTGAAATGGATGCCATGTTATTGGGATTTACATTGCATGGCTTAAAAAATATTCCCCCTTCACTTGGCTCTGAGCAATGTGTTTCTCCTTTTTACCTCTTCCTCCTGCAGAGATAAAATGCTCTGCAAGAAGTTAATGGTTTTACGGCCATGCAGCTGGCAGCAGTAGATCACAGAGCTCAGTACAGAAATCCAATTATTTCCTTTGTCTGAAATGAAAACCTATACTTTGGGGGCGGGGGAAGGGCCTCTGCTACAGGGCTACTTGATTTAAGATTTTGTTCTAGAAAGGACATGTTCTCTGATGCAGCTTGGCTCCTGGGTCACAAAAGCTTGCCTTTCTCCTGCTTCTTCTTGGCCACCTGAGCATGCTTGGGATCCGGGAAATAGGACAAAACTTCTTCTAGGTTTCTGACTACTTTAGGGCTTAGACTGTGTGGTTAAACTAGTAAACTAGCATTAAATTTCCTAGGCTAATGATGATGATGATTCCAAGAGCTTACTAGCAATGCAGGAGACATTTTGGTAGTAATTTGAAAAGAGAAGCTGCTGCTGAGACCTTGGAGACCAAAAGTAGAAAGAAATCTATAAATGCACCGAGAGATAAGATAGATGATAGATAGATAGATAGTCCTCCCTCTGGGGCTTTTCACTGGCTTAGAGTGGGTAGGAGAGTTTCCAATTCCAAGCCAAAGAAAATGCTTGGGTCTCATTTTTTTAAAAAAGTAACCATTGCAAATGCAAAAAGAATAGAAACAGGTATCAGAAACCACTCTGTCACTTAACCTAACATTCTCATGTATTCCCCATTCATTTTGTCCCATTAATCTTGTGGAAAGGTGTGATAATGTGTTTTCCCTATAATAATGCTATAGAGAATATGAAAGAGAACAACGGATAATATGAAGGGAAAGAAGTTGGACTCAGGTTATGGAGGAACTAGAATACATCAGCGGTGCCTGTCAAGATGTTTGGTCACAATGGACGGAGATGGGGTTTGGCTAATAGTAATATGGTATGGCCAAGCCCATTGTAGGTTCAATAGGAGTCTATAGCAAACATACCACAGTGGAGAAGCAAGGCTTTCCTCATAGGGCCACTGTTAATTAGACCTTTCAATACTGGCATGTTCTTACTCCAGCCTAAAAATATAAAAGATGGGACTCTCACTTTACATGAGATGTTCCAACCTCTGAACTTAGCCCCATATCTGGAAAGCTCTAGGGTCCACCTGCTCATGTGTATCCTTTTCTGGCACATGCCATTTGCACTGCTTGTTGGCTGGCATGGGGGTAAACCAAAGTGAGATCATTCGAAAACCTCCTCCAAGTCATCATTCTTGTCAATTCTCAAACTTGGACCATTTCTTTGTGGTCTGGTATAGCTAACCCACTTAAGCCAAACAATTCTGAATTATTAATAAAAGGATATGGGATAGTTCAGGGAATGAAAGGAAATGCTGAACAACCAGACCCGAAGAGACAAGAGTCTGGCTTTATTTGGTTTATTCCTACAGGAGGCAGAAATTAATAAGCATTCTTTTGGGAGTGCCATCAATGCAATTGATTGGTTTCAATCATTTTCCCAAACTGGCTTCATTCCTCTGAAGATCCAAATTCCTAAGGGAGAGAATCCGATTGGCAGAGCTCTGATCACATGTCTGCAGTCCCATCCAAACTCTTCCCAATAAAAGAGGGATGTTTTTTCCAAGGAAAAGGAAGAAGGGAATGTGGGCCCATCAAAACACCGGCTTTCTCTTTTCTGGTTAGGACTCTCAGTAGAAGAGTTATAATCTCCTGATATTGTGGCCTCAAATCTTCCTCTGAAGGTAAGCTGCCTTTGCAGAGGACAGTGAAAAAATGATTAACCAAAACCTGTCCATATGTTGTACCTCATTCCTGAGCTAAGTTGATCCTATTAGCAAGTGAACAAGCTTCAGGATGATTTAGTATAAAACCACACAGTGCAAACATTGCAGGACTGCATTTTGAACAGAAAGTCTGTATTTTGGCACCTAGAAGGCAATACGCCTCCTGGATATGTGTATAAGAAGCTAACATAATTCCAGGTCTTGACGCATAGAATAACATCTATCCTGAGCAGCCAGAAGGCAGGAGCTGCTGGGATTGCAGCAGGAAGAGTCACGGTAGGGCTGACGTCTTGGCACTCTAGTGCTGAGCATGGCAGCCTTGAATAGCTTTCTGGACTTAGCAGACGGGACTCAGATACCATGTCCCTGAAGTATGATATTCTGTGTCACCCTGAGTCAAAGCATTCAGAAGCAGCTCTCCAACCCCTAACCCACCTCCCTAGGCAAAGTAGCCTCATTCCGAGGTCTGGATCTCTATCCACATGCCTTCTCCCCACTCTCTGAGGGACCAAGGACTCTCTCCCTGTACAACCCTATCTGAATCTCTTCTTAGGAAAGGATGTGAGATATTCATTCACACAAACAATAAACAATAGCTAATATTTGTGTAACACTTCATATGCTTCCAATGTTATCTCTTTGAATCTTTGCAATGATACCAAGAACTGGAATGCTCCTTTTCTGTCCGTATCCCCTCTTCACCCTTCTCCGTCCTCCTCTCTGCTGCAGGAGACTGACTTCTATGGACCATTCCAACAGGCTCCCTGGCCCATTGGTTTTTGCTTGGGTCTGACCAGTGGGAGGCACCAGCAGGTGGGTGGCACCAGCAGGAAGGCCACAACTCTTGTTGTGTGGCCCTTTCCTAAAGCTCCAGCTCCAGCTCTCTCCTTTTCATAGTAACCCTTCTTTCTCCTTGTTCCTTCAGATCTAGGAGGGATGAAAGGCTCTCTACTTAACCAGTCCCAGAGTGCTTCAGCATGTCTTGTTGGTTTCTTGTAATCCTGTGTACACATTTGTAAAATCCCTCCTTAAACCCTCCTCAATCACCTGTTTGAATGTAGTATGTATTTGCTGTGGGGACTCTTCCTGCTAGAGCTGAGTATTATTGTCTCCATTTTATAAATAAGAAAATTGGCCCAACAGTGTGTTGAAATTCACCGGTAGCTCTGGGCTTGAACCCAGATTGTCCATCTATAAATCGCAGGCTATCTCTATTAACTTTGTCTACCTGATTATCTTCACGTTAAAGAGAGCTCATAACCTTCAGCCTTTCAGCAATAACTCATGTTTAGAGGAGTGACCCCTCCTTCTTCCCACAAAGAGTAGATGCAGTTCTGTCCTACTGCCAAATACGATCTGGGTCCTCGTTTTCAATTTTTGAAGAATCTTTCCTTCTGTGGTTAAAAAAAATTGCTCTGAATCCCCTCTTTTTCCCTCAAAAATACCTCCTGAGACTTTGATATTTGTAATTCTATTACGTAGAACTCTTAAACGTAATTATTGGAAAAGAACCTTAATAAAATCTGACTCAAGGCAAGTTCTGAAATACCAGATCAGAGAAGAACCTAATTATCTATTTTTTTTTTCTTCACTCTAGAAGCCACAAAGCACATTAGTGCTGCAAATGGCCTTAGAGGTTATTGAGGCTCTTAACCTCGTTTTGCGTAACACAAACCCTCTTCAAATTTAAAAGAGCAGTGAACTCTCTCTTAAGAAAAATGTGTAGTCTGTCTTGCTTGCTTGCGTGTCTCTCTCTCTCTCTCTCTCTCTCTCTCACACACACACACACACACACTTACCTATAATATTTTTTGATTTATTGTCATCCTGAAGACCACTCATGGGCCCCCAGATTAATGCCCCCTGTTCTAGGCTAATCCCTTTGGCTTGCAGATGAGGAAGCTGATACCCCATTAGGTAAAATGACTTCTTTTCCAGGATCACACAGTGATCTTGCCCAGGATCACTAAGTGGTTGTTGGTACCTCAGTCAGGTTGGGCTAAGTTCTGCTGCAGTAGCAAACAACAATAACCTCAATAGCTTAAAACAACAGTTTTTGTCTTTTTCTCATTCATGTGGTTTCCACTGTGGGTTAGCTCAGGGCTCTGCCCCATGTCATTTTTACTCAGTGATACAAGGTGAAAGAAAAATGCCTTCTAGAATATTATCTATCATCATGACAGAAGACGAGAAAGCATTGCAAACCATGCACTGATTCTTAAAGCTTCTGCTTGAAAGTGACACATCACGGCCGGTCCTACTTCATTGGCCAAAGCAACTCATATGGCTGTGCCTAGCCTCCAGGGTGGCAGCGAAACAATTGGCAGATTAGCACACATGACTAATTTCTACCCTGGAAAAGCCAGGGTAGAACCAAGACACTTTTATATTTTTTCCAAATCCCTCTACTCTTTCAAGGCTACCATATCACAATCTAATTCATTTGGATGTAACCCACAGATTTGTCCTCCACTTAGGAGGGCTATGTTTTTGATATAAAATTGAGCCTGGGTTGGAGGCTCCTGTTTGTTTTATTTGTAAATGCTGATTTTCTGGCACAGTTCATTTAAGATGCTATTGCAGCAAAGGAGGCTTATTTCATGGGGGGGGGGGTCATTATTGATTTTATGTAACACTCATTTTTCAAACCAAAATCTTTTCTTTCTTTTGTATGGATTGTTCTTATGTGTCTTTGTTTCTAATACTCATTTGTTTTTCTAATACTCATTTTATTTTTAGCTTTGGACCCATGGTGTTGCCAATGCTAACACAGGGGAGTCTGGATTTTTCTTACTTTAGCAAGTGATGACAGTTGTGGCTCTATTTTTGTTTTCAATTGTTCGTTCATTCCACAGTTTATTGAATGCTTGCTTTGCTCTGAGGGTTGTAGTAAGGATTAAATTACAAAATCTACACAACCTGGCACAGAGTAGTTGCTCAAAACATGTTAGCTGGGTGTGTGTGTATGTGTGTGTTTAGTTTTTAGTTTGAAATCAATATAGGATAATGATTAAGAGCATACTATGCTGGAATCTGACAGGCTGGGTTAGCATCTTGATGCCTCCACTTACCATAAGCCATAAGATTTTAGGCAATTTTATTAACCTTTCTGTGCCTCAGTTTTCTCATTGGTTAGAGAGGGATAATAATACTACCAAACTCCTCAGCTGTGGTGAGGATGAATTGAAATAAATACACATATAACATCTACCACAGGACATGGTTTGGAGAAAGCCCTTGATAAAATTACCTAGTTATTGTTTATTAGCATGCATATTGGAAAATCAGATGGCCATTTGCCAACTGGATAGTGTAGCAAGGAGGAAAGAGCATAAGCTTTGGAATTCAGCAGACTTAAGTTCAAATTTCAGCTTTGTCATGGTGTGAATTTGGACAAGTTAGTCACTGTTCTGAGCTGTAGTCTCTTCTTTGGTAATATGTGATAGTCCTCTTCACCTTGCAGGGTATTTGGGAAAACCTCATAGAAATACGACACTACAACATCTCACATGGTGCGTGGCATGTTGGAAGCAGTCAATAAATATTAGTTGTTCTGGATGTTGTGGGGCATATGGAGAGGAACAAAGGAAACAAGTCCTATCCCCTGCCTTCTAGGGGTTTACAATCTAAACGTGGCAGTAAGACATGTCCACAAATAGCTATTGATAAGCTAAAATGGTGAGTGCCATGAGAGAGTGACAACTAATGGGCTGTGGAAGTTTGCATTTGATGAGTTATTTTTTATAAGAGGGTCATTTGAGCTGGGCTGTTGGCTTTGGCTGCAAAAAAAAAAAAAAAAGTATACTTTACTGAAGAGACACTTTAATTTACAAATACTTGTTTTCTTTTCTCTCTTTTTCCTCACCCCCCAGACCTGGGAATATTCTATTAGGCACCACTGGTAATTTTGTCCAGGGAGGAGAAATTCATTACCCTTACTGCCAGCACGGCTTGCTGATGCACTCTGTTTTCTGCTTGTGATATTTACAGCAGCTCAGTTAAGATTTAATTTTCTATTATTGCCTGAACTTTGCAGCCCTCATTTTTCATTTGCTGTCTGAGATTCATTGCTCCAGCACCCTGGAACCACGGCTGGAAAGACTTACTTAACATTCAGAATCAATGAACAAACAGGAGAAACGTTTTACCAGAGACAGGCCTCAAGTGGCATGGGGTTTAGCTTTGATTATGAGCAATAGTTTTATGCTTTTCCTTCTGCTTTCTGTGACCAGCTGCATTTCTCCACCTAATTACCAAATAAGATGCCTTGGAGGTACCTGAGCCTGGGTGCTCTCTCCTGAAAATGTTATTGTCCTGGATCTCCCTGGGTGTCATTATTTCCTTTTAATCTTGACCTCTGGACTTGCTTGATATTGTGGGAAGCCTGATTTTTCTTTTCTGTCTCTCAAGTCTCTTGCTGGACTTGCCGTATGACACAAAAACTTGTCTAAAGAGATCTCAAGGCCAGCAGGCCTTTTCCCTGCTTCATTATCTGTGGATTCATTTGGTTGGTGAGACAGGACTTTGATTAATGTATTTTTCTACTCCAGAGCTCACTGCTCCCTGCACAATCCCATCCCCTTAACCCCCTGAGAGTGTTCGTCAAGGATGGGGCTCATTGGAGGCTTTCTCATCCCATTGCCTTTTAGCCCACAGCCCTTCTACTGAGACGTTAGTGAATGTATCTGGACCTATGGCACGTTGATAACTGTCTTCCGTTCCCTGACACACACACCCATGGCATTGTGCTGGGAGCAGCCATTTTGGACAGTTTGACTACGTCTTTCTAGCCACACTTCCTTGGTGGGATGGGAACACTTAAAAAGTAGGGGCAATGAGTCTTTTCCTTGAGATTGTGAATTTTGGACTGAGAGAGCAGAACCTTGGGCTAGTCTTTTAATAGAGGCTGGAGCCACAGCTGTGAAAGTGAGGGCAGTTACATGCCATTTTTCTTCCAAGTGGAGCCAGTGTGTGGTAAGAGGAAAATGGAGAAGGGCTGTAGAAAGGAGAGAATGGAAATGCAGGGTTGGAGGGTTCCCAGGGCACTTAGTTCCAGTTGTTCCTAAAACCCAGTAGTATCTGTCTTCTCTGTCTTTTCAAGGCTCAGGTAACTCATATAGAAGATGAGGATAATTGTAACACCAACTTCATGGGGTTGTTGAGACTACTAAAGGATACAATGCACATATAACACTTAGTATAGTCCCTGACACACATTAAATGATGAAGACATACATAGAATTATTTTTTGCTATTATAAAGATAACTAGAGAGAGATGCCACACTGACGCTGTATTCTATCAAGATAGAGAGACACGGACTAAAATATGTATAAAGCAAAATGGAAAGTGCCAAGTGCCAAGAAGTAAAGAGCATTCCACAGGAGTGAGAGGAGGAGGTGGGAGGAGGGAGGAGAGAGTGAGAGGGGAGCCTGAGTGGGGTTTCATAGAGGGGTAGTGATTGCCCTAGGTCAGACATGTAGGTGGCAGAACTAAGCTGCTAATTGTATTTGTATATTTAATTATGTATGCTGTATCATATATTAATATGCCACATACATAAATATCTATGCTTGAATGACCTGGAACAATATGCATTCATTACTTATTCATTCAATAGATATTTACTGGGTGCCCGCCATAGGAAGATTACTGTTCCAGATGCTAAAAAAACAGCAATGCACAAGCAAAGTCCCCACCTTCATCAAGCTTATATTCCAGGGAGTGATGTTCACAAATATTAAGAATAAAAATATTCAGAAATAGTATGTGCAGTCTGATCTTATTTTTAACATGTATCGATATATAAACATACATATGAAACTGAGATCGTGTATGTATAGTTATGTATAAGGAGAGCTAGAGCAACAGAAATTTGGAGAGATAGATACAAAAGAATTAACAGTGATTATATTTCAGTGGTGGAATTATATTTTCTCTTTTTCATTTATCTGTATTTTCTAAATTTGGGAGCAATAAACTTGTGCTTTATGCATAATGATATTAACAAAAAGTTGTGTATAACATATGTAATTAAGCAACTAAGTGCTACAAGTTAGAACTTAACAGGAATTGCAAAAAGCCCTACTTTCCTTATTCCCATCTCCTAAAACAGCAGTCACATCTCTAACCCTGAAGGCCTCTTGATGTTCAACGTTTTCTCCTATGTATGCTACCATCCCCATTGTTTGTGGGCCATAAATCCTTCTATCTGATAAAATAAAATCTCCAGCTTGAGGGGAGTGCTTTCCCCAAAGAACACGCTCAAAATCTGAAGCTTTGGGCTTTCAGAGGGAAACATATTCTCTAAATGCAAGTGATTACTATTCCTATTTGTTTTATAGGTTGTTAATGTTTAGAAGATGTTCAAATAAAGCTCTCTAGAAAGTATAATAGCTCATGGGTTTTATGATGAAAAGTAAAACCCAACAGAAGTTAGCCTCCACTTGGTGGCAGGGGTCTCCCACTTGCAAGAGTATTTCTGACATAAATGTGCGGTGCTCTCTCCTGGCACCCAAAGGCAGGGGTGGGCCCTGACTCACCAGCCCTCAGCCCAGAGCCTCAGCTGTTGGGTGCGCTGGCAAAGCCACATTCTAGGCTCAGGTTCAGGAAAAGTTTGTTGGTCATGGCATCACTTCTGGCAAACGCAAATACATCTTTTTTCCACCGAGGTCCCAGTTTGCTTGGCATGACCTGGTTTGTCTGGCAAAGCTAGTTCACGGTGCTCCAGCTGCCTGCCTCTCGCAAATGGGCTGGGTGTGGTGATTTTAATAGGCTCACAGTTTAGAATATGACATTTTCACATTTCTGTTCATTTATTTACTCTTTGGTTTCCTATCCCCATCATTTCTGTCTTCTTCATCATGTATTGATTTCGTAAGTATGTTTTCATCCTGACTTGTCACTTGTGATTATGGACCTTGCTCATTCTGAGTAAAAACTAAGCACTTTGCCTATGTAATTGTTTTTAAGATGAAGGTCCGGTGGTGGTGGGTATAATTTAAGAAATGATTTACATGGATTTAGAGCAAAAGAAAATGAGTTATTTAAATATTGAAATGAATATGCATAGATATGATCATGCCAATAATAAAACCCCTCTAAGTTAAAAAATATCTGATTCCTCGTCAAGAAAGGCATTTATATGATTGTTTCACTTTGTTACTTAAAATTCTTTGAAGTTTTCTATTGCTCTTAGGATGAGGTTCAAGTGCATTAAACTGTCCTACAAGACCTGGCCCCTACCTGTTCTGCAGCTACAACCCTCACATTCTAACCACAACATAATCAATTTCTTTCATTTCCTCTACTCTTTGATCTCTGGATCTTCACGTTGTATTTTCTTCCTGGAACACTCTGCCCACTCCTCTTGGTCTGGGTACCTCCTACTTCTTTGTTACGTCTCAGCTCACAAGTGACTTCCTCTGAGGAGCCTTCCCAGATCTGCTCAGTCTAGGTTAAGGGCCCCTCTTCTGTGTTGTGTCATCACAGCAGGTTATTGACTGCTCACCTCTGTCTCCTCCCCGGTCTGTAAAATTGCTTGAAAGACTAGAGACCATATCTTTCTATTATCAAGTCATCCCTTGAACCTTGCACAGTGCCTAGCTGGAACATAGTAGGTGCTCAATAAATATTTCTTAACTGGATGGGTACAATGGAATAATTTGTTGAGATAAGGAGTCATGATTCAAGCGATTTTATGGGTCCCATGCTGCCATTTACTTGGGAGCCTGAATTATTCCAGACTGAACAAATATTATTGAACATTGGTATGTGCCAGCTGCTTCCACCTACACTATTTCATTTGATCTTTTCCTTATCTTTCTATTTTACAGTTGAGAACACTCAGGCTCAGTGAGGCTGAACAACTTGATCATGGCAACCCATAAATAGAAAGAACACTGAGCTTTGAAGACCTAACTCGTTGCTCTATCGGGGTGTTGCCTCTTTAAACGTTTGACTGTTACCATGCTCTGTTGCCACAACCATCCTCTAGGCTATCCTATTAGAACATAGGAATCCTTGAATTGCCTGCATATAAGGTACAACTGAGAAAAAAATTGAAATAGGGTTCTCGAGGGGAAGTGGGGGAGGAAGCTCCTGTCTGGGAATCTGTCTTTCCTGGGTTTTTGTCTTTCCTGTGTGACACTGGGCAAGTCACTTTGTTTCTCTGGTCCTTAGCTTTTTCATCTATACAATGGGTGGGAATGATTGGATAATTTTTTAAGGGGATCTCCAGCTTTAAATTCAATGATCCTTATAAGCCGGTATAGGGCATCAGAATTGCACAATGATTATTGCTCAGGATATCACTAAGTCTACCTGAGAGATTTCACCTCTCATGGGCTATTCTAAAATTGCATTCTGAAGGTAAGAAGTGAAGAGAATAAACACAATTTCATATCACCCTCTTATTTGCTTCTTTGTGCATACACAGATAACAAAATAATAAACATGAGTCAGGAGGGGAATTGAATGAAAAGAATGAATCACTGGCAATAAGCCACCTTTTCATCTGCTGTCATTATCAGTCTTTGAATAAGCGCCAGGGAAAGTTGGTCCTCTTCTGCACACCTTCCCGTAATCATAGAACAGACTCCTAATTGACGCTTGTTCTGTGAAAATTGTTGGTAGCTCTGCCTCTCTTGAAACTACCTTATGTACTCAAGCAATTTCGCATCTTATTGCTGCACAAGCAAATCTGAAATGTGGAAATGCAAATCGTAGGGAATGAAAATAGATTTTACATTGTTTGCATATAAATTGATTTTCATAAACAATTAAAACTTACCATATTTGTAATGACTTTTAGAGGTGCTAAAGTAAATATAATAATTATATTACCCACATGTGAACTTAGTAAAAGAATGGGAAAACTGATTTGAATAAGAGAGAGAGAGAGAGAGAGAGAGAGCGCGCGCGCGAGCGCGCCAATGAGCATGATCCAAGTTTGGCTTTAATGTAGGTGAAAACAAGGGATACTACAGAGTAAATTATAAAATATATGTAACTTTAAAATCTTAACATTGTCATAGAATGTATATCAATGACTACCTTAAATCTCCCTTTATAAATTGAAGTGGTAGAAAAGGAAACAAAAAAGAAATTAAAATTAACAAGATGTTTGTACGTGAGGATTAGTCTGGGTTAAAACAGTAGGAATAGAAAATGAGGATATTTATTTTTTCCTGTTTTCTCTCTTCATGTGAATTTGAAACTACATCAAAATTCAGGAAATTCAATTTGTCCTGTCACTAGCTAACTGTCTCAATTTAGGCAAATCGCATCAGGTCTCTGCAGAGAAATTTTGCTGTACATGGAATTAATATTTTATAAAAAGAGTTAAACTTTAGTAACTTTAGGAAAATGCTGGAAATGTCCTACCAGGAATGACACTACAGAGTGAAGCCGTATTCCAAGTTAAATAAATTCTAGAAGTAGATGTCCACTTTTCATGGAAAAAAATGATGCATTTTGTTTCCATATTGGATCAACTTCCTGTATTAAAAAGGGATTTTTGCTATGAAAATGGCTTGATTATTACCACTGTGGTGTGGGCACAAGAAGATCAAACCCTGAAGAACATAGATGCAAAAATTCTTGAGGACCTTAACCTGCATGGCAAAATATAGAACGCACTCCTTTAATCAAGAGATATATTTCTAGCAGGGCTTTTGAAGTATTGAGACATCTCATGGAAAATAAATCTATTTTCTGTTTTAGGAATGCTGCACATTTTCTGAGAAGTTAATTAAGAACTGCATTGTTTCTTTGTTGACAAAAAATCAATCACAACATTCTAGAGTTTTATAGCACCTTTCTTCAAAGAACTTAATATACTCAAGTGAGAAATCCTATTTTTCTTGTTCATAAAATTGCTAATTTGATTTGTCTCAGTGACAATGTAAAAACATGCATCACCTATGGACCAGAGAGAGTATATATTTCATCTGTTAAACTCAGAAGGAAACAAGGAATGGGGTGAGCTTCGGTGTTAAACTGTGAAGAGAAACTTCACTTGAGTTTCAAAACAATAGCCATAACAATAATGTAGATTTAGGGAACAGGGTTCATTTTGATGTTGAGCTTTGCTATGGTCTGAATGTTTATGCTCCCCCAAATTCATATGTTGAAATCTTAACCCTCAAAGTGATAGTATTAGGAGGTGAGGCCTTTGGGAGGAGATTAAGTCATGAGGGTGGAGATTAGTGCCTTTATAAAAGAGGCCCCAGGTTGGGCATGGTGGCTCAAGCCTGTAATCCTAGCACTCTGGGAGGCCAAGGCGGGCAGATCGTTTGAGCTCAGGAGTTCGAGACCAGCCTGAGCAAGAGTGAGACACTGTCTCTACTAAAAAAATAGAAAGAAATTATCTGGACAGCTAAAAATATATATACAAAAAATTAGCTGGCATGGTGGCACACGCCTGTAGTCCCGGCTACTTAGGAGGCTGAGGCAGAAGGATTGCTTGAGCCCAGGAGTTTGAGGTTGCTGTGAGCTAGGCTGATGCCAGGGCACTCTAGTCCGGGCAACAGAGTGAGACTCTGTCTCAAAAAAAAAAAAAAAAAAAAAGAGGCCCCAGAGAGCTGCTTTGTCCTTTTCTTTTTTTTTTTTTTTTTTTTGAGACAGAGTCTCACTCTGTTGCCCAGGCTAGAGTGAGTGCCGTGGCGTCAGCCTAGCTCACAGCAACCTCAAACTCCTGAGCTCAAGGGATCCTCCTGCCTCAGCCTCCCGAGTAGCTGGGACTACAGGCATGCACCACCATGCCCGGCTATTTTTTTCTATATATATTTTTAGCTGTCCATATAATTTCTTTCTATTTTTAGTAGAGATGGGGTCTCGCTCTTGCTCAGGCTGGTCTCGAACTCCTGAGCTCAAACGATCCGCCCACCTCGGCCTCCCAGAGTGCTAGGATTACAGGCGTGAGCCACCTCGCCCGGCCTTGTCGTTTTCATCATGTGAGGACACAGTGAGTAGGAGCCGTCTATGAACCAGGAAGCGGGTCCCCACCAGGTGCTGAATCTGCTGACACTTTGACCTTGGGCTTCCTAACCTCCAGAACTGTCAAAAATAAATTTCTATTGTTTATAAGCCACCCAGTCTACAGTATTTTCTTATAGCAGCCTGAACAGATAAGACAAGCTTGAACCAGATGTTCAGAGTGAACCAGGTGTTACATAATAAACTCCATGGAACTCCAGCATGAGCTATAAGAGCCAGATGAAACATGATAAAGTAAGGGAAAAAGATGATGAGCAATGAGAAAATGAAGTGAGTGCAGAAGAAAATGGGGCTGAGCTATGTGGGTCAGAGGAAAGAATGAGATGGAGGGTATATGAGGAATTGTGAATAATATGAAAGTTATGGTGAGAGATTGCCAAGGCATAATCATAAGGCTGGAGTAGAAGGGACATAGTAAACTTGAGGGTGGTAATTACTGGGGGGTACATTTGACTTGCTGTCAAACATGAGTCCCTGAAAAGTTGTGTGGAAGTCTAAATAGGTAGTTATTTAAAGGAAATTTATGCCTGTAAGGGAAGGGATACTTTTGTAACATGAATACCAATCCCCTAATTTATTTCTTTTAAAATTCAAGATTTGTGTCTAGGTTGAGTTTTCTTAAATCCATGGACAATTGAATCAGGCAGCTGAGAGAGAGAGAGAGAGAGAGAGATACAAGTTGTTTTAGTTTTGGGTGTGGCATCAGGAAAGGACAGCATGTTCCCAACTGAAAGAGGCCCTTGCGATTATCTAATTCAACTCCTCACTCTCCAGATGAGAAAACTGAAGGTTCAATGTGAAGTTCAAGGTTAAGCAGTGGGTCATGGAGATTTAATCAACAGTTGAGTGATTTGTTCATGGTCCTCAGCTGGTTGGCTGAAAAACGAGAGCTATAACCCAACAGCCCTCCTTCCCACCCAAGGCTCATTCTCTGCGTGTCACTGAGGCTGATGGTTTACTGTGTATATAGGGAGAAAGGAAGCCACAGCTGCACACTTCCCTTCTGTGGGGCCCTCTCTAGCTTCAAAATTCTGTGACTCTGTATCATCACTGAATCTCCTCTTTTTAAGACTGCTGCCTAAAAGGATTCATTGTAAGATCAGGAGGCAGCCAAAAGAAGAAAGAACTGTTACTGGCTCCCAAATGGCCAGGGAGTATAGTAATATATCTTATAGAGGGAGATAGATAATGTTAAAAGAAGAAATTTATCTCCCAGAAAGCAATAAAGCTTTAAAACTGAGTGTAGAGAAGGAAAAAAATAGCAACCCAGTTTCTCTTTAGTTCTTCCAGAACCTATCAAACATGGCACCTTGAATTGGTCCAAGTTTCACGGATACCAGGAAACCAAAAGTGTGATGTTTTGAAGGATGCCATACATCTCCAAAAACACATTGTTTTGTTCCAGCTTTCTCTTCTTTGCACTCCATTTAACTTAGCTTCTTGTCATTTCTTCTTAGAGATCCCACATGTATCTCTAATTCCCCAGAAATGAGCCCTTTATTTGTAAACTGCAGAAAATGCATTATGTAAGAATTGAAAGAGAGAAGGATTAAATATAATTCTCAAGCACTACTTTTTAATTCTCTGGCAAATACCATAGTGCTACCCACAGGTAAGTAACAGCCTTGCATTCCCCTTCCTGTCCCCCCTACCTCTGGCACTTATCTGACATACAGATTTCTTGCTAATAATAATGCTTTGGGTCATATGCATTCATATGAAGTCTTTAATGTAGCAGAATTTTTAGTGGGTCACCCAAAGAAGAATAGATATGACTGTTCTAAAAGAGAGATCCTAAACTAAATTACCTTCAAAATAAAAGTCATACTCTATTATGACATTATCTATATTTTAAATTGCATGTAAGATATCAGATAAAGCATTTAAATAGCCATCTTTTGCTGCAATGTAGACAAAGCCATAGAATCAAAGAATGCTAGAGCTGAAAGAGATCTTCGAGTTCTGGGGAAAGTTTTCTTATTTTATAGATGAGAAAACTGAAGCTGAAAACAGACAGATTAGGAGGAGGGCTAGCAGGCACTGCCCCAGTTGCCAATCTCTGAAGGGCACTAAAATATCACTGGGATCAATGGGAAATCAGAGCCAGATAACTCAGGTTTCCATTCACAGCTCCTTATGACTTTGTGTAAAGTCAACTGAAAGTTGACTGTCACCTAGTCTGCTAAATTATCTGGAACTAAAAAATGCATGATGTAGTATTTTAATCAGGAGTAAGTGATTTATTTTATTATCTGCATTTTAATTTCTTTAGTATGCATCCAAGCACCCTGATTTTTAAGTTTACAAAAGAAAAGAGAAGAAGAAGTCCAAAAGAATAGGTGACATTTTCTTGGATTTTTAAAAAATTACTGATCCTATTTTGGCCAGTAGAAAATACATTGGTAATCAAATTTCTTTCTCAAAGGAAACATTTTAAAATTCAAATTCACTCTATTTCTACAAAATGACAAAAGTGAAAGAAATAGTGGTTGACAAAAGGCAAAATCATTAGCTTGCCTCAAATACCCACACATCTTAGCCAGACCCTAAGCCCAAGAGGAGGGGCTGCCTTTACCAAGATCGTGAGCCACTGATATATTTGTACTGATGGATTTAATTCAGTAATTATGGATGCTGTGCCCATGCTGGAGTCCTGGGGATACACAAATAAAACAGTGACCCAGTCCCTTCCCCTGGGATCTGACATTCTAATTGTGAAAAAGACATGCAGACATTAACTATACCATAGACTAGCTCTTTCCTGAGATAGCTGGAGGTCCTTGGGGACACAGAAGATGGAAAGCTTGTGATTGCTGGTGGAAAGCACAAGGCCTCCCAGAGAAGGTGACATTTGAGCTGATAATTGCAGGATGAATAGGAGTTTGCAGGTGGAATAGAGCAGGAAAGGAAAACCAAGAGGTCATTTTGGAACATCAGCGTATGCAACAATAGCCTAGATGATTAGGAAACTTTCCCTGGTGAAAATATAAAGCTAAAACATTAATATTATACTTTAAAAGCATCAGCAAAAAAACTGGAACAGGGTAGTGGTTATAAAGATAAGTGCTAGACCACCGAGATCCTGTGTTGAGCCTTAAGGACTTATTCCTCTAGCTGCTGAGACAGTCAGTACTTGGCTACCAGACTTCTCCAGGAACTCATTTCACAAGAGTTTCCCCGGCTAAGGTCTCACCCTCTTTCTGGGGCACATCCAGTGACTGGTCAAAGTGGAGGTGTCCCAACTTGAGACGGTGCTGAAGGGCTCATTCCTGTTTCCTAGCTCCCAGAGAAATCAGCTGTGGCCATCTGCATTGCAGCCCAACTTCTCCCTCTGCCCAGTCTTGCTCCATGGCTTTCTCTCCATGACCATTGATCCTGCATGCAAATCTCCATCCCAGAGTCTTCTTCCTAGACACAGGGGGATAACTGAATAGTATAAGATGAATAAGGATGTAAAATATCACATGTCAATAAGCAAGAGCCCACCAGTCTCATACTCACTGCAGGGTGGTAGGATGGTCGGAGAAGCTAGGATTCATCACCAATTTATGGCCATCCCATCTGAACCCTTCTTTCTAGCACTTTCCGTTTAGAACAACTTTTGCCCTTTTTGGTCTTCTTTCAGGCAAACCTATTCTGCCATCCCTACCTGCAGGGGCTTTTAGGAGTTTCTTGGGCTCCAGCCTCCAGATGACTTTTCTGTGAGCCTCTAGACCAGTTCTATTCCTGGGGGGTCCTCAAGATGATTCCTCTAGCCCACTTCAAATGTTCTGATCACTATTTCTTAAAGCATGGTCCTCAGAAAGCCTGAATCAGATGCTTGCTTAAAATTCAAATAATAGACTGCACTCCAGTCCTACTGATTCAGGGGAGAAGCCAGGGCGGGGGCTGAGGGGCTGATGTCTGTCTTATAAGCAAGCTCCTCAGGAGGTCCTCATGCCCACTAAAGTTTTAGACCTAGAATCTTTTCCTAGGATTCCTAGGATTTTCTGGGGAAGATAGTAAAGAGAAACCATGGTGTTTTTTTTTTTTTCTTTTTTTTTTTAATACCACCTTTATATTCTTTTTTTTTCATTAATAACAATTTAATTTTACAGAATCAATGAGTCTAACAGTATATCTTGTTAGATACAGTATGTCCTCATAATGTATACATTATTTCTTGTACAATGATATGAAATAATATGGGAAATATTCATGATAAATTATTAAGTGAACAATGCAAGTTAAAAACAACAGTTTCATATTTTTTTTCCCCACCCCCCCTTTCCTGAGTCAGCACCTTCAGGTGTTACCACTCCCCAAACGGTGCGCAATGCACTCATTGTGTAGGCATACCCCCATCCCCTCCCCCACCCCCCACCTCAGTCTGATGTCCAATTGGTGTCGTTAACCATGGTGTTTTTGAATTGCCCGTTGAATCGATTGTTACATGTAATTTAGAGAGCTCTATAATTCAGTGACGAAAACAGTGTAGACATTCCTTTATCCTTGCTGTGATGATACTCTAACTTAAGCTTGCTCTCAGTGGGTAGAATAGAGGCTGTCTAAATCTAACCACGCTTCAGAAATCAGGCAACTCTGACCACATGTGGGGAGGTTCTGGATGTTGTTTGGATCTAGGCTGGGGTGTCGGCGGATCATTTTTCAGAGGAAGCATGGCAGCTGGCTGGTAAAAAGAGGTGGGTGCCTGTCATGCAGTTTTCAAAGTCCTAGTTCCAGGTTTCTGTTCAGCTGGAATAAGGGAGGGAGCAGGTATATATAACTGAGATATTTTTTCTTTCACTTTTTATTTAAGAAGGTTTAGGGGATACAAGTGGTTTTTTGTTACATGGATGAATTGCATAGTGGAGAAGTCAAGGCTTTTCACATACCTGTCACCTGAATAGTGTACCAGAATGGCCATTACTAAGAAGTCAAAGGACAGATTTTTAACTAGAGTGAAACAACCAAGGATTTGCCAACGGGCACTGAAGTTAGTGATTGCTGCCATTGTTGATAATAATTTGTTTAAAAAAGTCAACTTAATTGAGGCATAAATTAATTAAATTTAAACACTCCTCTTTTAAATGTACAGTTCAATGCTTTTTGACAAATATACTGCTGTGCAACTAGTTAAGATAAAGACAGTTTCCATCGTCCCCCAAATTCTTCAGTGCCCCATTTGTGGTCAACCTCCACGCACCATACCTGGTGCAAGGCAACCATTGAACTACTTTCTGTCACAAAAGATCAGTAGAGAATTTTCTAGAATTTTCTAAAAAGGGAACCATGCAGAACATGCTCTGTATTAGGAGGATGTCTTCACTAGATATAAAATTCTTAGAGACCGTTTTTCTTTCAGCACTTTAAAGATGTTCCACTGTTGTCTCACTTGCACAGTTTCTGGTAATTTCTGTAATAGTTCTTATCTTTGTTTTTCTCTATGTAATGTGTCTTTTTTTCTCTGGCTTCTTTTAAGATCTTTTCTCTCTCAATGGTTTTCAACAACTTGTGTGGGTGTGTTAGTGTATGTATTTACACAGCTTGGAATTCATCGAGCTTCTTGGAATCTGTGGATTTATGATTTTCATCAAGTTTCAACATTTTTTGCCATTGTATCTTCAAATATTTTTAGTTTCTTGGTGTATTCATCTATGAGATAAAGAGAACGATAGTGTCTTTTATTAGGTTATTAAGATAATGCATACAATGCACTTAGTACAGTGTTTGATACATAGACTATGCTTCCAAAAAAATGTCTGCTTCAGTGGGATGTCATCTAATTAATTGTCCCAAACTGATCAGGTTTGAGACTGAAAGGGGGCACTGTTAATATCCATGCGGGCTACAGGCATAGACTATTGCAGGCAAACCAGCATATGTAGTTGTATATGAGAATAAAAGCTGACTGGTGTAGCTTCCGTTTATAACTTGGGACACAGCTTTGGTGTGCTGGAAGGTTCCTCCTCCTCCCCCTCCCCCCATTAATGAGTGGATTTGCCCTTAAATTACAGTGAAGTCACCAGGATTGTAGACCATGACACCAAACAGCGGTGTGTACTGAACAACTCTCAATGAGCCTTTTAAACAATGAGTTGTTAAAAAATTTAATTACTAGACTTTTTTTAGAGCAGTTTTAGGTTTACAGAAATTGAGCAGATAGTACAGATAGTTCTCACATACCCCTTCTCTCTCTCACTCACAGTTTCTCCTAAGTTGTTAATAAGATCTTGCATTAGTATGGTACATTTTTTATAATTCACGAACCAATGTGGATCCAGTATTATTAACTAAAGTCTATAGCTTACATTAGGATTCCATCTTCGTGTTGTGAATTCTATGGGTTTTGACAAATAAATAACATCACGTACCCACTGTTGTATCATCATACAGAATAGTTTCGCTGCCCTAACAACTCCCTGTGCTCCACTCATTCACCTCTCTCCCCCAGTCCCTGGCAACTACTGATGTTTTGGCTGTCTCTGTAGTTTCAGCTTTTCCAGAATGTCATATGGTTGAATCATACAGTATATAGCCTTTTCTGGTTGGCGTCTTTCACAGAGCAATATGCATTTAAGGTTTCTCCATATCTTTTTGTGGCTGAGAGCTCATTTCTTTTTATTGCTGAATAATATTCTATTATGTGGATGCAACACTGTTTTTTTACTCATTTACCTTTGGAAAGACATCTTGGTTGCTTCCAATTTTTGGCAATTATGAATAAAGCAGCAATGAACATTCACATGCAGGTTTTCATGTGGACATAAGTTTTCATTTCAGTTGGGAAAATACCAAGGAGCACGACTACTGGGTCATATGGTAAGAGTATGTTTAGTGTTGTAAGAAACTGCCGGACTGCCTTCCAAAGTGACTGTACCATTGTACGTTCCTACCAGTATTGAATAAAAGTTCCTCTTGCTTCACATTCTTGTTGGCATTTGGTATTGTCAGTTTTCTGGATTTTAGCCAATCTAATAGGTATATAGTGGTATCACATTGTTGTTTGAATTTCGAATTCCCTAATGACACATGATGTTGGGCATAGTTTCACCTGCTTACTTACCATGTATATATTTTCTTTGGTGAGGTGTCTGTTCAGCTATTTCCCCCATTTTTTAGTTGGGTTGTTTGCTTTCTTATTGGTGATTTTATGAGTTCTTTTTATATTTTAGGTACAAGTCCTTTATCATATATGTTCACAAATATACCAGATATGTGTTTTGCAAAACAAAACAAAAAACAGATGTGTGTTTTTCAAAGCCAGTCCATGGCTTGTGTTTTTATTCTCTTGGTCTTGAAATGTTTTTATATTCCACCATCTTTCTGGGAAGCCAATTACATGTATATTAAACTCCTTGATATTGTCCACAAATTACTTGAGCTCTGTTCATTTTTTTCAGTCTTTTTTCTCTGTCCTTCAGGTTAGATAGTTTCAATTGCTCCACCTTGAAGTTTATAAATCTTTTCTTCTGCACTATCCAATTTGCTGTTAATTTCATCCAGTGAATTTTTCCCCATACACTGAATATTTTTATCTATAGAATTTCTATATTTCTGTTCTTTTATATTTTCATTTTCTCTCCTCATTAGTTATATGTATTCCATCACATATTTGAACATATTTACAATAGCTATTTTAATGTCTTTTTCTGCTAATTCCATTATATCTTCCATTTCTGGATCCATTTCTAATGACTAATTTCTTCCTAATTTATGGGTCACATTTTACTGCTGCTTCTCATGCCTAGTAATTTTTTATTGAATGCTGGACATTTTGAATTTTAGGATATTGAATATTGGATTTTTTTTTCTTGCTTTAAAGAGTCTTAGGCTTTGCTCTGGTAGATGGCAATCCTTGCTGATCAGCTTTATCCTTCCAAGGTTTACATAAAAGCTGTTAGAGAAGATCTGGAGTAAACTTTAATCTGGGGCTAGTTCATTTTATTATTAAGATGTGACCCTTCTAAAATTCTACTGAATGCCCTGAGCACTCTCCACTTCTGCTAATCAGATCTTCAGCATCTCCCAGACCTGTGTGAGCTCTGGAAATTGTTCAGTTTGTGGTTCCCCTGTCATTCTTTGCCTGATGTAGATGAATTTCACCCTAGGAACTCATGGCTCAGTATTAGCAATGGGCTCAAGAGGAAACCTGAGCAAATTTCTGGAGCTTTTCCTCTGCCTCATAGATTCCAGCTACGTTTGCCTCCTTGAACTTCAATCTTTGTCTCTTCAACTCAGTGATTCTATTGTGCTCTGCTTGGGATTTCCCTCCCTACACTACTTTCCAGAAAGTTACCCAGACAGAAAGCCAGGGCAACCATAAAACTCACCTCATTTGTTTCCTTTTTCTCCAAGAGCACAGTCCTGTACTGCCTGTTGTTCAGTGTCTAAAACCAGTTATTTAGTATATTTTGTTAAGTTTACAAGTGATGGTGGGAGTGTAAGTCTAGTTCCAATTACTCCATCATGGTTGGAAGCAGAATTTCCAATATTAAATATTTAAAAATTATGTAATCTTTCCCCAGCTGTGGTTGAGAGCTTATTCTAGCTCTGAGTCAGCCCCTTCGATAACTGAAGAGAGACCTAAGCACGAAGGGTCTCTCCTCTGGGCCCCACACTTTAGAAGAACACACCAACATGCGCACACGTGAATTTATTAGGAGCACGTGGGCAGCAGTGTCTCTGTCAGTTGAGATCTGGTGCTCAGCACTGACTCAGCAGGACTTGGAACCCAAAACATTCTGATCAGGCCTCAGGGATTACTTTTTTACATCTCTTGCCCTATGTCCCTGAATTGAAATTACAGAATGTGACTTCATCTGAATGCCACAAAGTTTTCTGGGTTGTGCCACTAATGATTTCAGAGACAGACACTGCTTTATGGTGCTGGGAGCATTTGAATGACAGAAACACATAGTAAGAGAAAAGACAAATTGACTTGCTAAATCCTTCCACTCAGCCTGAATACAATAAATTCTTATTGATCATTTGTTATTTGCCAATAATGCCAAATGTTTATTTTCTTGCTTCTTGTGTTACAATCTGCTGTACTAGAGACACTCACAAGTTATTATAGTATTTACAACAGCTTCACATGGCAGCTGAGGGATGCTTGACAATGTTTTAAAAATTAATATTTATGTTAAATTTGCATCAGTGTAGATGTAGACATAGCATGTGTGAAATATAATACTGATGCTTTATATCACCAACTAAATAGATATTGATGCCTAGAATTTTGAATAGGCTAAATTTTATTAAAATACTTATTGACTTAATTAAATTTGCAAAAGAGCAAATTTTATAATTTCTGCATTATTTGAACAACTTTAATTTAAGATTTTGATATTCATGAAGTATAATTTGTGTTTTGTTTTTAATCTTTATAGATAATTTTGAATATTTCAGTAGAAGCAAAACTTCAAAACCTGAAAATAATTTTAATTTTTAACATTTACCTTAAATTTTTGATAAGATACATTATCATTTTGATAAATTATATTTTAATATTTTATATCATTGGGAAGTAGTACAGGTTGAAATCAAGATAAATGTAGAAAATACAAACACGTAGTTTAGTTAAATGGCTGAAAAGGAAAAATAAGCATCATTCTGAAGGTGTATATTTGTCAAGGAGGGGGATAGAATGTATTTTATTTAATTAACTTGATTTGTAACTTTTAAATATTGACACATACAATGTGAGAGGCATTACTGGTACTTTTGCTCTGGACCTCATGAATATTAGGGGTGAGCCCAGATGAGAGGGATGGAGACAAAATCTTACTAGTTGAGACAGCCTCATGGAGTATGTTGTGCTCAGACTGGGCTGCTGAGGTGGGGAGTATAGAAAGGCTGATTTGACAATGTTTGTCCCTAGAATTGCTGGTTACGTCTCTGGTGTAGAGGTCTGCTTTCCCCAGCCAGGGGTCCTGTGGTAGGGGTTGAGAGCAAGTAGGCTCAGCTATGGGGCAGGATTTTAGCCAACAAGGAACTTAATTGCAAGCAGGGTCACTGAGACAAACATCTGATCTGTTCATGCAAAAAGGTGGTGGTTGTGGTGGGAGGGGGAATAGACAGGAAATGCCGGCCCTACCTCCCCTCTGGAGGTCACAGTGGCATAGCAGCACCCTTGGATACAAGCTCCCAGGGGCCATGTACCTGACTCCTGGGATGCTTCCTTCACTGGCCCAATCTCTGAGCTGGTGGAACACATCACTGACTCTTGCTCAATGCGGTAGGAGACAAAAAAATAATGGGGGATATTTTTTATCTATCCCATAGGAGTAAGAATAGCATTTGCAGCAATGGTTTATGAACAGTTTAGCCATAAGCACCTCTCTAGGCATGTCTCCTATGAAAAAATTTATGTTCTGTCTGTGATCAGCTTTGCTGGGTTACTTTGGCTGAACGAAGATTGATGGTGTGTTTGTTGTCTTTGTGCCAATGGCCATGCTGGGCACTGGGGAACTTGGGTCGGGAGAGACCAGCTATCAGAGTTTAATGGACTGCATCAGCTGTGAGAGGAAACTGTGCCTGTGAGAAACAGCCACTGAAACAAATCAGAGAAATTTAAAAATAACCATGTGGGGCCCTTCATTTGGCTAGCAGATAGCGCATCTTTCTTACCCAAGTGATCTCCGTCCTGAGAAACAGTGTCAGCAAAGCCCAAATTGATGATTGCCTTTCCCAAGGTGAAACGTTAGTGCCCGTTACAGATTAGCCAAAAACCACTTGGATATTCGTTTCCGTGCCTCCGGTACCTAGTTCGCTGGTTCTCAGCCCTGGCTGCACGTTACAAACACCAGGGAACCTCTAAAAATGTTGCTCCAACCCAATCAAATCAGAATCTCTTAGCCACTGGGCACTGGCACCTTCTTTTGTGAAGCTTCCCAGGTGATTGTAATGTGCAGTCAGGGCTGGTGTTGCTAAGCTAGCTGTCAAGCTATCCATTACATAGTATTAATAATTGCTTAATAAACATTCCATAAACTGAACTTGGAGCAAGTCACTTTTGCAGATGCCACTTTAATTGAGAGAAAGAGAAGGATGAGGAAAGGGCTGCATCCTTCCAGTGGCAAACTGCAGCACTAGGGCATTTTTTCTAGAAGTATAGTTTCATGGCTACTACACAGGTGTGTGGAGTAGGGGATGGTGGTGATCTTAGGTTGTTTTGGGAAGTGGCAAGGTGGCAGCCTAGGACTGTCTCTCTAGCCGGAAGTCTAAGGGCTGTGGTGAAAGCATTAGAATTTTCAAGTTGTACCACATTGCTGCTTTTGGTAGAATGAATAACCTCTGTTCAGATTTGCCCCTTTGCACATTTGTTTAAGATAGATGCAGCTTCTTCTGTTGCCTGTGGGAAAGTGTGGCCCATGGGCCCTGGCAAGAGGACAAGAATGGCCATTCTCTGTGTATAAAAAATGCATAACCCTAGACCACTCAGGTCTGGGAGCCTTCCCTCTGTGCCAAAATGTGGGTCTGGGTTTAAGGCGGTTCTTACCTCATATATTTTTGAGTTGTTCAAGGCCGAAGAACAATGTATGAGTTTGCAGACAAGATAAATATTAAAGCATTGAACTAACATTTCTAATGAAGGCATTAATGAATATATTGAGAGTAAAAATGGCTTGCTCTTTTTCCTTTCCCTTCTTCCATGGGTGAGGGAGTTAATGTATACCCATGTGCAGATGACTACTTTTTAGGTAGTATTTTAAGTTACAACTGGTTCTTTGTGGGGATTCCTAATCTTGATTATTGGCTGTGTCTGGCTGAGTTCCAAGAGTGGACTGAGTTTTGATGACCCAAAGGAAAGAATATTATACCTAGTGTTGCAATATATTTCATTGTTACTTTGTACTCTCTAATAACTTGTCTTACAACAAAAAGACATGCTTGAACTTTTGGGGGGTTGCCTAATAGATAAGATACATTAAGTTATTAAAAAATTAAAAAGTGGGCCGGGCGCAGTGGCTCACGCCTGTAATCCTAGCACTCTGGGAGGCCGAGGTGGGTGGATCGCTCGAGGTCAGGAGTTCGAGATCAGCCTGAGCAAGAGTGAGACCCCGTCTCTACTAAAAAAATAGAAAGAAAATATATGGACAACTAAAATATATATATACAAAAAATTAGCCGGGCATGGTGGTGCATGCCTGTAGTCCCAGCTACTCGGGAGGCTGAGGCAGTAGGATCGCTTAAGCCCAGGAGTTTGAGGTTGCTGTGAGCTAGACTGACGCCACGGCACTCACTCTAGCCCGGGCAACAGAGTGAGACTCTGTCTCAAAAAAAAAAAAAAAAAATTAAAAAGTGGAAAAATGAATAGATGGATGGATGGATGAATGACAAAACGATATCAACCTTTGATACCTGTGGCTGCTCCATGACATGTGCTGTGATACAAAACTGGCCCATCGTAGTCACAGTTTCATTCAGGTTTTGTGTGTGTAGAAGGAGCTGTTGTCCAGCCACTGATAGTGAGCCTAACATTGATTTCACTCTACGTAGGGATTTTGCTCTGTTCTGGTCATCAGCCCATGACTTCAGCTGTTTCTTGTGTCCTTGTATCTGTAATGAACGGTGAGGGTAGACTAAAATGAAATAAAATGTTTAGGGTATATCACAAGACCAGAAATGACTTTTCAAAGATATATAACTTTATCTTGCATTGTATTATTTACTGCCTTATAACATCTAATAAACGATGACAACTTTCTTTAGAAGCTTGCTGCCACTTGTAAGATCAGAAAAATATTACTAAGTCTTGGGAATTTTAGAGTTAGGGAACTGGAGTTATCTAGTCCATTTTGTAGATGAGGACACTGAGGCCCCGAGAGATTGGTTTGTCTTAGACCATGCAACAGCACACACAGCAGAAGGACCCAGAGGGGACATGACTAGTCAAACTCAGTCAGGAAGCGAAACCTCAACCATCAAGTGACTGAGTTGATAGAGTCCCCTTTTTTCTACTATGACTAGAGAAAATCTATTTGTCAAGGCTAAGAAATTTGGGAGTCGGTGTGGGTAGGAATAAAGAGGCGGAGAAAGGGAGGGTATATCGTCTTGGTTAGGAGCAAGCTTCCCCCAGCTGTAGGTGGTATCATTCCACTAGCTGTGGGAACTGTCAGGGTTTCCATAGACTAGTGCTCAAGACTACTGGGAATGGATTGAGTTCTGAATGAAGGTGATAGCTCCATCTTATCAGTCGTAGAACTGGCTCAGGCTGCCTCAGTTCTGTCCTCTTGACCAATTGACCTCTCAGCATGACACCACCACCCTTCTTGCCCTGGTGGCAGCTCCCATGACCTTGAGCTGCACGTGGTTCCCACTGCAGTGTTCCACTTGCATTGATTTACTTTTGTAACTGTCTAGGACTCAACTCTTAGTCCAGGCATTTAAGGGAAAAATAAGAGTAAATATGACAGAAACATTGATATCACAGCGATGAATGAAAATAGCATTCCTCAGCAATCGTATTTTATGGAGTCTGCTGAGTGAATTATTCCAAACCAATCGGAATATTACTTAGCAGGACTTGAATGGGGTTCTGTTACCTTGTCCACATGCAGATAAGCTCAGGGAGGTTAAGTCACTCATAAGTATTTTCAACCTAGGATTTGCTCCTCAAAGAAGAGTTCCTTGAAATGTACTCAAAAGTGAATTTGACTGGGGGATCTGATAGACCTGGGCTCCGGAGCTAGTTTTGCCAGTAGGGAGTTGCTTTACCTTGCCCAAGTCACCTTCCCTCTTTGGGTCTCATTTCCTCATCTGCGTAATGAAACGATAGTGAGACTAGCAAGCCTCTGGCTTTTCTTTTGGTTCTAACATTCTGGCAAGTATCTTATGATCCTAATTATTTCTCTTGCTCCCTTTCCCCCGTACATGGTTCCCTGACAGCAGTACGTGGAGAAGGAGACTTGTGAGCTGTTCAGTGCTTTGGGACTAAGCGCTGGTCTACTTACAACTAGTCCACCAGCTGCAGCGTCCTTCACCCGGCTGCCTCCTCTCTGGGACTTGTCACCTACAAACCTCATTGATCATGCTCATCACTCTTTTTTCCCTTGGAAAAGCCCCTCACTTCTAAGAGACCTCAAATTCTTTCTCCTGAGCCATAACCTCTCCACTTTCTAGCAAGGCAAAGCCTGGCACAAAGACTCCCCCTTTCTGTGCAAAGTTCCTAAGACTAGACCTCAGTCTTAAGCCATATAGGGAAAATAGTCCATTTGGAGATCTGTTCGTATAGCCTCATGAGACAAGCTGTATTTTTATTTGGTGATTTTGAGATCCAAAGCACAAAAAATAACTTTAAAAATACTTTTGACCCCTTAGATTTCATTTCTGTTTCCAAAAATCATCTACCACATATGAATGTATATTCTTAGATGTATGCTACATAGGATCAGCTATGCTTTCTGTTGATCTTTACCCTTCTATAGTTCCTTGTGCTTTCTTTGTAACAGAAATTAATACATGAACATTCTTTGGTCCTAGAGGAAACATTTTGCCCAGGAAATGAAAGTCTGTTGTTTTCTCTGACAACCTTTATTTGTGTTTCTTTGGAATAGATTCCTGAGTCATGTAGCCAGTGAAAAATGCCAAGTTCTTTTTATTAAAATCTCACTGGAGTCTGCGAGACAGCAAAGAGTTATAGCATTAGAACATTATTTGACCTAAACGACTTTCAAAATTACAGAATCCAACCCTGTCTCTACAGATAAGGAAACAGGCCCAGAAAGGTGAACTAACTTGTCTGAGGTCACACAGCTTGCGAGAAACACAGAGAGAAGCATCTAGGTCTCCTAATTTTTAGCACATACATTTTAGGAGAAGGTAAAGTAGAGTAAATGGAACAAACCATAGTTACCTTTTTGGTGATTTTACATTCTTATATTTTAAAGTTTTGTTATTAAGTTTGATATTTTAACAAAAATTTCCAACATTATAAAATAATCTTGATACCATTATGTACTGCAAGAATATCTTCTCAGACCAGGGCAGTAAACTCAACTGCTTCAGGGGTCAAGCAGGCTTGGGGGAAAAACCCAATGGAAATGGATGCTTCTGGCACACTGGAGCTACGATATAAGCCTTGCCCGTAGTCCTGGGTCTCCCTGACCCGCTTCCTCCTTCTCTGACACATCCATACAAAACACTGAACCAAAGAAACAGTGTAGCCCCTAGGTGACCAATTTACTCCCCCTAGTGGAAGCTGCCGGTTCTTCTACTGCAGTAGGGTATAAGCAAGGATTCTTGTTCACTAGTTAATCCCCAGCACAGAACCTGTCATATCATGGGTAGCCAATAAATACTTTTTTCAGAGGGGCCGGTGTTTAAATATGTATCAACACTGGGAGTCGGAATTCAGTGTAATCAGCTGCTTTTGTGAAGATAAACTAGTTCAGATCTGGAGGAAAATCTTTCTGAAATTTACCATGTAGAATGTGCCCATTCTTAAACTGTGAGTACCTTGGGAAGGCCATCAGTCACTCACAACTGAGTATGAATCAATCCCACTTGCTTTTCTTTCCTCCTCACCCTGAGTTGAGATCAGTCGCATTGGGAAGGAGGATGTGGTAGAGGAAAAGAAGAGTCATGTGCCAGGGGGTGGGGATTGGGGACGTTGGCCTCATGGCACAAATGGACGGCAGGGAGAAAGAAGGGGCTTCAGAAGGCAGAACGAGAAGCAAAGGAGTGGGGGAGAGAAGTAAACAGTGCCTATTGTACCATTTGGTTCAAGGCTGGCAATGCCTGATTCCAATGTAAAGAAAATGAGGAAAACTTTCAGCTGTAGCTGACTCATCAGTGAGCTCATTATCAATTCTTTGCAAGAAATTAGGCCCTGTATTCTGTTCCTTTATCTGAGAATCTTTTCCCTTCTGCAATCTCAATCTCCCCCCACTCAACAATTATAGGGGCCAGAAATATATTTCCTCCTTTATCACTGGGGCCAGGTATCTCCAGTTACATCACCATCCTCTCGAGCACAACACAGCCTGCAGTTCATCACACACTGTCAGGGCTCCAGGCAAGCTGCCCCACACATGGCTTTGGTTAGGGGAAATTGGGAGCAGAAGTGCTCTGAATTGCACTTTTCAAAACCTGTTGTGCACTCGTGCCAACAGAATGGGGAAAATTTCCTTCCAAAGCTGCCAGGAAGAGCCTCCAGCTGTCTTCTCTGAGCTGAAGTGCACCTGCGTAAGAGGTTGCCTGGGATAGCAGCTGCCAGGATCCCTGGGGAAATCAAGCCATGCTCAGCGCCATGAAGTGGTGTCGTGGACAACTTGGAGTTAAGAAGTTTCGGGGAAAAGGATGCTGGACTTCACAGCAGATGATCTGAGTTTAGTTTCTAGCGCTGCTCTTTCCTAGCAGGTGGTCTTGGGTAAGTCCCTCAACCTCCCTGAACTTTACTCTTGTTTTCTGTAAAGACAGACTCCAACTCCTTCTCTGCCTCTAAATTACAGCCCCCATTCCTTTAGCTCCTGCTCTATGCTGGGCACACTTGAGCGTCCATTAGTGTGTTCATTCCTCACGACAGCTCTGTGTGTAATTAGATTCTGTGATTAACTTCACCTTAGAGATGGGCAAACCCCAGCTCAGAGTGTTTAACGGAACTGACTAAAGTAGCACAGCCAGGAAGGGGCAGGGCTGAGGTTTGGAATGAGGCCCGCTTGCAGAGTTGTTGAACAGACCAAATATTATGTTGCCTGCGGGAGGGCTTGGAAAACTATAATCTAGAGATCGCAAGCATGAGTGGCTTAACAGCACGCGATCTTATAGTCAAAGAGGTGGCTGTGGGTGGTGAGCAAGTTATTCACCCTCTCCCAGCCTCATTTTCCTTATCTGTAAAATGGAGATGGTCACAGTACCCACCTTCTGAGGTTACTGTGGGAATGAAATAAAACTGTGCTTATAAAACCTTTAGTGCAGTGGCTGGCACCTAGTTCCACCAAAGAGTTAGCTGCTGCTTCTGCTGCTGTTAGGAGAATGACTCAAAGGGACTGACTATTAATTAGAGAAGAAAGGTTTATTCACAGTCTTTTTTGCATCTTATGCATGCCATCTTTCCTTCACTTTCTATTCCCATTTAAATGCAAAAGCCAGAAGCAAAGCTGATTACTCACATCAATTTTTAACAAGAACATTTTTTAGTATGAGTAACAAATGTCCTTAAGGCTCTCTGTTCCTCAACCTGAATAAATAAATCCAACCCCCAATACTTCAATAAATAATAGAGCCTTCTCCAGCATGCCTAGCCCTGCCAGCCTTCCACAAGGGTTCTTGGGAATCCCCTTTCATCCCAGCCTTCGTTTGCTTCTTGTCTGTTTCTGGGCCCTGAAGTGTCAACTCCTCTCCCACCTGCACTCCTGTGGGTGGGCGTCCATCCTCATCCTCTCATCACTGGGCCCCAGGGATCCTTCATCCACGGCACTTCCGGTTTCCACAGTCACTTTGGTCTCCGGCCCCTGGAGGCCCCGCCCTGCTGTAATTGATGGTGGAGAGAGCTTGGGCTTCACCCGGCTTGTGTGCTGTGCCTTCTGCTACTCCCTGTTTTTAGCTCTCTCATGATTCACACAGGGGCATTTACCAAGCAAAATAGCAATTGAGGCTCAGACTGTGTCTCTCAATGTTAGGCCTCCAGATGTTTCCAGAAACCCAGAAGTTTTAATCATGCAGCTGAATTCCTGTCCACTTGAGTGAATTGTTAACTTTTCCTCATGATGTGGCATCCTGCAGCCACAGCCTGTGACTCACGCAAGCTAAGAGCAGGATCTCTCGGGGCACAGACATTGGAATTGTCTCTGATGCAAATATACCTTTTCTAACTAAGCAGACAAAGGTCTTTTCAGGCTAGTGTCAAAACTGGACTGTGTGAGGTTTTCTACAATATGGGAATTAGGTTTTAGTAATAGAAAAAAGAAGGCATGGGATTCATCTCTTTCATGCCAGCAAAGCATGCTTTTTCAAATAGCTTTTTCCTCAGTGGCTTCCAAGATATCTGCAAGTCTTCCTTCTGCCCACACCTCCCAACTCTTATGGCCCAGTGGAAACTGTGTAATCTGCAGAAGAGTTACCCAGACCTGGGATGGAAACCTCACTCGACCACTGACACGCGTGTGTACTCAGCAAGGGGGTTAACTTCTACAGCTCCTGACAATGGAGGTGATAGGATCTGAAACTTGCCAGTTGAGGGAGTTAAAAGAGTGAATATATATACATGCACAAAGTAGAAGTCTATGTGGGTGTTATGTGTGTGTAGCTATGTGACTGGTATGCATGGATGGGGTTCAGGACACGCTACCCCCAAATGTGGTACCTTTTGCATTTGAGAAAACAGCAGAAGCAGGAAGGCCACTCTCACCTTCCCCCTGAAGCAGGTCGTAAAACTTTCATTGCAGAGGTGCCCTCCCTATACCCACAGGAAAGGAATGTCCTTATCTCTGAAGACACAGGGACTCAGAGAAGAATCTGAACAAACAGGCCTTGCTAAGTTCCCCCCAGTTTATTACCCTTAGGTAACACGCCCTTGACCAATCTTACTTCTCTACAACTTCCATTTCTTCATCAAGTTTAGCATAAAAATATGCAGGTTTGCCTGTTTATTTGGGTCTTCGTTTCCTGTGTCACATAAAACTTACATTAAATAAATGTGTATGTTTTTCTCTCGTTAGTCTGCCTTTTCTTATAGGAGCCTCAGCCATGAACCTAGTATTAGGTGAGAAATACTTTCCTCCTTGACAGTATCCGTGTGTATATCGGTCTACATAATACTGTCACTTCAGTCCTCCCCATTTTGGTGAGCCATTTCTTATAAATATCTTTCTCTGATCACAGGGACTATTTGTAATTTTATCCTGATCCCAGCAGTAAAACTGGAGTTGTTGAGCTGAAAAAAATTCCTAAAAGTAGCCTCTTGTTCAGACACTATAGGGTTATTGGGTTTGTTTTGATTGTATGTGTGTGTGTGTGTGTGTGTGTGTGTCTGTCTGTCTGTCTGTCTGTCTGTCTCCTAATCTTCCAGTTTTTTCTATTGCCACCATTTGTCTCCTGCAGGCCTCTGAGAAGTGGTCTGGTGGCTGTCCGGTTGGGCTGGCTGGTGGAGCTGTTTCAACTCACTGGCCTCAGAATTTCCATTGGCCTCTCAACCACTCTCCTTCCAATATGTCCTCAGCTAGTCCAGTACTAGATGGGTTGCTTGCTCTAGCAAATACATCTGCATGATTTCTTTTGCAAGAAAAGTTTTATTAAGGTGCTTCCCTCCATCACGCACACACAGAAAAACATCCACCTGGTGTCTGATGGTTGGGAACATTATGCTTTATCTGTCAATGAGTAAATTCTCTGTAAGTAAACAAAGCCCTGGTGGTACCACTTTATTACTTCATCATCACTTGAGAGTTCTAAAAACATATTATTTTCCTCTCATCCAGGGAGAATTTGAACTTCTTTCAAAAATGGGTGCCATACAAATTAAACAAAATCAAAGGTGTCAGATATAAGTAAGAACTCAAAATAAGAGGAAAGAGTAGCACATTTGTTCTGTAGAGTTGCTATTGTCCGATAGCCAGTGGCCAAGACAGAGAGAGAAGCTCTCTCAGTTCCAAGAGCTGTAGTGTCATAATATAAATGCAAACTAATTTTTCTCAAGACAAGAGGGAATTCTATGTGACACTTCCCCAAGAAAAGCCATTGCAATAACTCCCAAAGTGCTATTCAACCTGAATTTCTGGACAACTCAAAACCCTAGGGACATTTTGTCCATTGACTTGGGCCTAGGAAAAAGGTATAACCGTGTTTATGTATGCACAGAGAGAATAAAACTATAATCACTCGTCTCCTAAGCATGGGAGTAAGAGTAATGTGAGCATGCCCCTGGCTCTTCCAAGTAGCGGTATTATGTAACGTGGTGTAATTGAAAACAATACTAAATTCCTGAATGTGTGTGATTTTAGATCATTCAGCCGAAGGGAAAGTTGTATTTATCCTTCATGGGCCTGCCGAAGTATCTCTGGTCTATGAAGTTCGGAGGCATCTCGAGAGTCCCCAGCTAACCCCTACCAGAGTAGCAGGAACCTTCTACGTCCTCTGCTTCGATACGTCTTAATTAAAAAAGCACAATGAATACCTTTCATGTCTGCTGCTCAGCTAGACTGTGAGATTCCCGAGGCGAGGTTGCCTTATCCATGGTTCAATGTGGTTGCTTTCTTGGTGTCTTCTACCCTGAACTTTGAGCATAAAGAGTAAATATGATATAATAGGCAGAGTTCTCTAAGGGCTGCACATGGTTTTTCTCATTTAGTCCTTTTAACAGCCACATGAGGTAGTTACTATGATTATCCCCATTTTACAGATGAAGAAGCCATGGCCCAAAGAGTAGTTGGTCTCTTTACTGGAAGGAAATGGTAGAAGAGAGAATTTAAACCCGTCCTCTCAAGTTCTTTCAACCAACACACCAGAACGAAGACCAAGTCTGAATGTTTTCAGGAGGTAGGCCAGTCTCGGGCTTGGAAGGTGCTAAACGTAGGTTGTGTCACAGGAAAAGAGTAAAATGTTGTGTTTACTAAGATACTTGACTTTGAATTCCCTTTTATTACCACAGCCCCAGGAACGAGGCCCTTCTTTGACCTGCAGCCAATAAACATTATCTTCAGAAGCCGTGGGCATTCCTAGGGACAAGCATGGCAGGGCAGACGGAGCAGCTTTATAGATCTTCATTTCTTAAAGCATGACATCATGTTAAAATTTAGTAATAAAGCTAAACAGGTTTGCGAATGGTACTGCATTAACTTATTGGAAGCTACCAGATAGAAAAATAGAGGCAATAATCTTTGCTTCTGATTTCTCCTAAATGTTTACTCTCTCTCAAAGCAAAGTACTGTTTACAACTCTCCGTTAATTCACTCTTAACTCAGCAGATTCTTAAGTGGCCTGACATCTTTTTATAGTTTTCTAGGGGAAAGAATGAAACAGTTGCACTAATCTAATGTTGGTATTTGCTCTAACATTTAGATAAATAAACCTCAGTTTCGAAAGGGAATTATGTTCTTTAGCTATACTTCACATATTTCTTTTCCAAGTGCTTCCCAAATACGTTGACTACAAATATTTCTACTAATAAGATGGCCTTGAAATATCAGCGCTGTGATTATGGGCATAAACAGTGAATTTCATTAGGTTGCTTGAGTCCATTTTTGATAACGTAGTAAATCTCAGAAAAACCGTGCGTGGTAAATAGATGAAAACGTTTTGCATATAATTAACTTATTCTAGTACACCTACTAGCTACCTTAACATGGTAATTCTAACCCAATCTCAGGCTACTTTAAATACGTAAAACAATTTAAAACTGTTATAGGGACTCTTCATGAGCCCAAAGAATTAATAAGTTAAAAGAAAACAAAACTCCACAACTTTCAAGTTTGATAGATGCATGAGGTTTTTTTTTATTTCAGCATATTATGGGGGTGCAAATGTTTAGGTTACATATATCACCTTTACTCCACCCAATTCAGAGCTTCAAGCGTGTCCATCTCCCAGATGGTGCACACTGAAATCATTAGGTGTGAATATACCCATCCCCTCCTCCCCACTCCCACCTGCCGGACACCCGATGAATGTTACTACTATATGTGCACTTAAGTATTGGTCAGTTAAGTCAGTTAATACCACTTTGATGGTGAATACATATGGTGCTTGTTTTTCCATTCTTGTGATACTTCATATAGTAGTATTTTTTAAAATTCTCCCTTTACTTCACTAATACTCACTGTCATTTGGCTATAATCTAGGCTATAATACCTAGTACCTAAAGTAATATCACATAGCGTACTCACAGTAAATTTAATTGCATCAAATCCTTAATATTTTGTCCTAAATGATATTGTTGTGCTTTGACAGTTCTCAGATTACTATTCATTTTGGTATATGTCCTGATGAACTCATAAGTTTTATTTGTGAATGTGCGTTGGCATTGGGGGTGGATAAAGGGGTTTTTCTAAGCTAGGAATACACATGGCCTTGGAGATACACGTACAGTTATACCAATAGTACATAAGAATACCAGTTTCCTCACCTCTTCACCAAGGTTGTTTTGAAGAGAACAGGCCATTTGTCTTGTAGAATGTTTCATATTCTGAATTTGTGTGATTGTGTCCCCACGGTGGAGCTTAACTTGTTTCTCCATCACCTGCATTTCCTGTAAACTCGAAGTTAGATCTAAAGACCTGAGTAGATTGAGGCTCATTGTTCTGGGAGCTAGTACTCCACAGGTGATGCTGTACACGTCATGTTGCATTGCACCTGGGGTCACATCATGTCACACTGTCCCTCCACTCATGCAGCCTGGTCATGGTGCTGATGGTCAGACCCTCCTTCGGAAGGCACTTTTCTCACTTTATAATTAGAAAATAGTTGATGGGATGCATTTATTTAATTTTAATAATGGTACATATTTGCATATGTTATTGGCCAAGGAATTAATTTCCTCTGTTGAGGAAGCAAGGTTTTTATTTGTGTTTGGAGCAGCGCTGGGGGCACCCGGCACTCCGCAGTGCACACCAGGCAGGCTCCCACTTAGCAGGAAGTCGCAGAGGATATTCACACCACGGGCACCTGGGACAGTTCTGTTGCTTAAATCATTTTATAGGGTTAAGTATAGCCAAAAGCTTAAGCCAGGGAATTTTGGAGCTAATTTTAGTTTTGTTTACTTTTTAAATAAGTAATACATTCATGTGATTCAAAATTTAAAGTCTATAAAGGGCAAAAAATAGAGTCTCTCTTTCAGTTATCTATTGCTATGTAATGAACCACCCCAAAACAGTGGCTTGAAACAGTAACGGTATCATTATTTAGTAATGAAGCGGGGGTGCATGGGCCCAGATGGTCAGTTCTTGTTCAGGGTCTCATGCAGTTGCTGTCAGACAGCAGCTGGAGCTGGAGCCGTCTCAAAAGTGTCACCACTTATATGTCTGGTGCCTGAGCTGGGAAGACTCAAAACAGCTGGCGGCTGGAGTGGAGGGGCACCTTGGGCATCCCTCTTCTCTCTTTTCCCTCTGTCTCTCACTGTGTGGTTTCTCTGCTGGTGGCCCCTTGGTGGCCGGGCTTTTTACATGGCAGCTGATAACTCCTGGAGTGATTGTCCCAGCGGAACCCGCAGGCACTGCATGCCCTTTTCAAACACAGCCTCAGATTTCTTGTAGCAGGACTCCTACTCCATTCCATTCATTAGGGCGGCGGCAAAGGCCCACGAGGGCCCAAGGAAAGGGTCAGAGACTCCACCTCCTGATGAGGGGGTGCCAAAGAATCTGCAGCTGGGCTTCAAAACCATCACATTCCCCCTCATTCTCCTCTCCCCCAGCTGCCCAGTTTACTTTTCCCAATGCTACCAATGCCGGTTTCTTGTGAGGCATTGAAGAGACCCTCTATATATGGGATAAACATACATATTTTTCCCACTCAGCCTAGTGTAGGCAGTGTCCTGTACCTCGACTTTTTCTTAACAATATTTCATGGAGATTATTCAAATCAGTCTGTAAAACGAACCTTCATTTTTTTTTTATTGCCTTTGTAGTACTGCGTTATATAATGTTTAACATTCCTTTGTTCATGGTTATTTTCAATCTTTTATTTATTTATCTTTTATTTCAATAGATTTAGGGAGTATGTGCGTCATTGTTGTTGTTGTTGTTTTGTTGTTGTTGTTGTTGTTGTTGTTGTTGTTGTTTTGAGACAGAGTCTCACTCGGTTGCCTGGGCTAGAGTGCTGTGGCATCAGCCTAGCTCACAGCAACCTCAAACTCCTGGGCTCGAGCCATCCTCCTGCCTCAGCCTCCCGAATAGTGGGAACTACAGGTGTGCACCACCACACCTGGCTAATTTTTTCTATTTTTAGTAGAGGCAGGATCTCACTCTTGCTCAGGAATCCTGCTGCAAGAATTCTGAGGCTGTGTTTGAAATTGGCATTCAGTGTCTGTAGGTTCCCCTGGACAATCCTATCAGCTGCCATGTAAAAAGCCCGGCCACCAAAGGGGCCACCAGTAGAGAAACCACATGGTACACATGGTTTTCTGATACATGGATGAATTGTATAGTGGTGAAGTCAGGGCTTTTAGTGTACGTGTCACCCGAATAGTGTACATTGTACCCAATAGGTAACTTCTGATCCATCACCCTCCTCCCACCATTCCCCCTTCTGAGTCTCCAAAGTCTGTTAGACCACTGTGTATGACCATGTATACCCATCGTTCAGCTCCCACTTATAAGTGAGTACATGCAGTATTTGTTTTTCTGTTCCTGAGATATTTCACTTAGGATAAGGACTTCCCGTTCCATCTAATTTGCTGCAAAAGACATTATTTCATTCTTTTTTATGGCTGAGTAGTATTCTATGCTGTGTGTTTGTGTGTGTGTGTGTGTGTGTGTACACTATGTTTTCTTTATCTGCTCATCAGTTGATGGGCACTTAGGTGGATTCCATATCTTTGCAATTGTGAATTGTACTGTGATAAATATACAAGTCTTTTTGCTATAATGATTTCTTTATCGATCCCCAGTAGTGGATTGCTGGATCAAATGGTAGCTCTCCTTTCAGTTCTTTGAGAAATCTCCATACTGTTTTCCATAGAGGTTGCACTAAGTTACTTTCCCACCAACTGTGTGTAAGTGTTCCTTTTTCACTGCATCTGCACCAACATCTATTGTTTTTTGATTTTTTAATAATGGCCATTCTGACAGGGGTAAAGTGGTATCTCATTGTGGTTCTAATTTGGATTTCCCTGATAATTAGTGCTATTGAGCATTTTTTCATATCTTCTTTTGAAAAATGTCTGTTCATGTCTTTTGCCTAATTTTTAATGGGATTATTTGTTTTTTTCTTACTGATTTGTTCAAGTTCCTTGTAGATTCTGGACATTAGTCCTTTGTCAAATGTATAGTTTGTGACTATTTTCTTATGTTCTATTGGTTATCTATTTACTCCACTGATTGTTTATTTTGCTGTGCAGAAAATTTTTAGTTTCATTATTCCCATTTATTTATTGTTGTATTTGCTTTTAGGGTCTTAGTCATAAATTATTTGCTTGGGCCAATGTCCAGAAGAGTTTTTCCTAAGTTTTCTTCTGGAATTTTTATGGCTTCAGGTCTTACATTTAAGTCTTTAATCCATCTTGAGTTAATTTTTGTATATAGTGAGAGATAGGAATCCAGTATTATATTTCTGCATTTGGCTAACCAATTTTCCCAGCACCATTTATTGAATAGGGTGTCCTTTCCCCAGTGTATGTTTTTGTCCGCTTTGTCAAAGATCAGCTGGTTGTAGGTGGATGGTTTTATTTCTGGGTTCTATATTCTATTCCATTGATCTGTGTGTCTACCTTTATGCCAGTACCATGCTGTTTTGGTTGCTATAGTCTTGTAGCATAATTCAAAGTTGGGTCATGTGATGCCTCCAGATTTATTCTTTTTTGTTTAAGATTGCTTTGGCTAGTCAGGCTCTTTTTTGATTCCTTATGAAGTTTAGGATAGTGTTTTCTAATTCTGTGAAAAATGTCATTGGTACAAACAATGCTAGTATGAACGAGCCTCTTTGAACATACATCATTTTGGATGTGTATAAGTATATTTGTGTTATAAATTCCTGGATGTAGAATTACTGGACTAAAATGACGTGAGCATTTTAAAATTTGATAGATATTGCCACATGGATCTTCACAGAGGATGCGGACATTTTCACTCCGGCCGTGCACAAGAGGACCCACTGCCTCACACCCTCACAACAGAAAGAAAGTTCTCAAATGTTCTGATTAGTGCTAAGTGAAAATATAGTTTTAAGTCTCTGTAGTTTTAATGTGCATTCTTTTTTATGCATGAGTTTGGGCATTTGTTTTTCTGTGTTGAGGAACCACTTGTGTTTTTTCAATTTCCATAAAAGTTTTGGAGATCATTTTAATATAAAACAAATGTTTGAGAGTGAAAATGTGAGATATGCTACATTTTTAAATAAACCTAAAGATCTTTTAATAATCCAAAAAGGCCACTTTTCCTGAATCCTGCAAAAAATGTAAGCTGTAAGCATCTGGAGCCTTTGTGACCCTGGAGTTATCATGTCTCTCAAACCCATCCTGAGTTTCTCAGGTGGGCAGAAATTGCTCTGAGATATTATAATTAATTAGATGTCTACTTCTATAGTGATATCTACTCTTTATCAGAAAAATTCTTAATTTAAGAAAGGTTTCCTCACAGTCCCTTAAGGTTTAATATAAAACCTTCATTATTTCTGTAAAGCTTTCTCTAATATCCAGATTTGAGATGAATAATCAGTCCTTTGGATTTTGTGTGCTTTCCTCAGATTTCTTTCTTACATTCCACCTTGCTGTCTGCTCCCACTCCCCAGCTAACGTTTTATTTTGTAGATTTGTGGAATACATGGCAGTTCAGTGTTGTACAGTGATGTGGTGTAGTAAGTAACAGAGAATTGCAGCAAAAGTCTGTAGGTGAGAGAGAGGACAAACTGATGTGGTTGAAAGGCACCAGTACTGGAGCCAGAAAGCCTTCCATTTACTCACCTGGCCATGGGCTAGTTACTCAACTTTCAGAGAATCAATTTTCTCATGCGAAAATGAGAAAAATACGTACTTACAAAACTAGGTTGTGGTGAAGATGGAGAGAAAGAATATATTCAGCTAGCATTTATTGAGCACCTGCTATATCCAGGTGCCTTGATATACTTGATCTCATTAGTCCTCAGAGAGTTTCACTAACTTTCCAACTTAGTGACAGTATTAGATTCTTAGAACTGCTGTAACAATTTATAGGTGGCTTCAAACAACGGAAGTTTATTCTCTCACAGTTCTGGAGGCCAGAAGTTTGAACTCAAGATGGTGGCAGGGTTGGTTCCTTCTGGAGGCTCTGAGAGAGCCTCATCCATGCCTCTCTCCTAATTCTGGAGGCTGCCTGCAATTCTTGACACTCCTTGGGGTGTAGATACATCACTCCAATCTCTGCTTGCATCTTCATGTGGCCTTCCCTTCTGGGTATTAAGTCTGTGTCTTCTTTTCTGTCTCTCATAAGGACAGGCCCACCCTAAATCCAAGATAATCTTGAGATTCTTAATTTAATTATATATAAAAAGACTATTTCTAAATAAGACCACATTCACAGGTACATGGGGATTAGGAATTGTACGTATCTTTTGGGGATCACTATTTAACCCTCTATAGTGACCAAGCTGAGAACTGAATCCAAGTTCTTTCTGATTCCAAGTTCAGTACGCCTTGGACTCCCACGCTCTCTCCTTCTGTGAAACCACTTTGCCAGTGTTAAGGACTATGTCATGGTTTCTTCTTGTTCTGGATTTTATATGGTTCCCTGTGCTTCCAATTTATAACAAAATGTAGCTAGGGTACCAAATCACTGGATTTTACTAAATTTTTTATTTGCTTATAAGAGCATCCCCTGCCTCAACAATTTTTGAATCTCCAGACATGCTTGAGGGGGGAAAATAATTTTTGAATACTAAGTTGGGCTATGCACTTGGGAGTTGTTAAATCATCCAACTTATAGCAAAAATAAAAATGCCTAACATTTATTGGGTGTTTATTATACGTTAGGCCTGTGCTAACTGCTTTGCATGCATCATGTCCTTTCATCCTATGACATAGTGACTGTTACCATCTCTCATTTATAGAAGAAACTGAGGTTCAGAGGGGTCAAGGAACTTGTCTCAAGTCATAAAGCTGCTAAGTGGTGCAGCTGAGATTTGAATGTAGTCTGACACCAACCGTCACACTTTTGAAACTGCAGTAGAATAAACTTTACTACTGCTGCTCGTGACACCTAATCAACACCCCGTCACCAACTGGCCTGGAGCCAGTTGTGCTTAATGAAAAAAGACTTGTTAATCATGAAAATTAACCATGTATTTCTAATAGGAACAGACTGGGCATTCAGATGTCTTTTTGTTTTCCTACATTTCTGGAGTGACACAGTTGAAAGATATTTGGAACTGTTGAATGAAAAGTACTTGGAACTTAAGCTCAGTTTTTAGGAAAAAAAAAAAATCGGGATATTTCCTTTCTGTCATTGCCATTCCACTCCCTTTGGTCTGGAGTTTCCCTCTGCATTCATAACTCAGAACAGTTACTTTGAATTCATCAGTATGTTATAATGCAATTTTGCTTAAGAAATATAGCATTTCCCCCACCACCACCACAAAGGCTGAATTTGTTTTGGTTTGTCATCAGTGTAAAACAAATTTCCCTTCAACAGGGTAATATAATAAAAAGCCACGTAACTACAAGAGAGGATGTAGTTAAGTTAGACCTAGTCAGCACTGTAATTCTTTCTTTCTAATTAATATTTTTAAATTATCTGTAGCTGAAACTAGAAAGATAAATCTTTAATATGACCCCAAAGTCTAAACAAAACTTATTGCTTTAGAGTATATTCATTTGTTTTTAATGTTCATGTCAGTTTTTAAAGAATGACTTTGTAAAAATATTTTAACTACTTAAAACATTAACTACACAGTCTGCCATTCTATCATCTTAAGTGAAATGCTGAACTAAACTAGAATTGCTCATTGTCTTCTCATGCCTGTAATGAAATTCGTCAATGATGGTTTATTTATAGCTGATATGGAAAAGGTCGTCTTCTTTTGTATATTGTCCTCTTTTAATTAACTTAAGATCCTTGAAAAGGAATTTAAGCCTAAAAATCCTTGTGGTAGATTTATTATTTTCCTCTTAAAGTAACAATGTCACTTGTATTTAAAGGATCAAATTAGCTTGCTTCAACTCCAAAGCAGTCTATAAATCATGCATTTGAGAGGTTCTTGGAACATATGCTTGGATTCAGGGTTGCAATTTAATTGCATGAGGATGAGCAAGATTAGGAAACAAAAAACAGAAGTTCTGGCAAGAAAGGGAAAGGTTGGCCCTCTTGCCCATTTGCTGAGCAGTTACTTCCTCTCCTTAGCATTCAACACCAAGTCACCAGGACAACACAGGCAAGAGACATAGGGTGGAGTTGCATTGCGACTGGGAACCAATGTGTTTAGACTTTTGAAAGCCATGACACAGAAAACTCCAACAGTTGTATATAAAGTTTCTATGTTATTATTTGAATCATTTTGCGTGCACTAAACCAACTTTTGATGATTCTTGCTCAATATATTGTTTTATAGATTTTTCTATAAGTTTTAAAGAAACAAGATGTCTACCCTGGGTTTCTCCATGCCGTGGATTTACTTGACAACAGCGAATTCAGTGAATTTCCCAACACCTTGGTGGGGAAGCTATTTTTTCATTGCAGGGCTAGGGAAGATAAGGAGCAGAGAGCTTAAGCGATTTGCTCAAGGTAAATTGGAGATCAGGGAATACTTGGCTCCAGACTTCCTGTGCTAATTATTATTCCATTGCTCTCTCCTTGATTTATGCCTCTGTTAATAACTGGGTTTTCTTTAAAGCTGAAGAAAATGAGTCTGAAAGACCTTTTCAAAAGAAAACTAGCTTTTGATATTTTTGTCGTCAGTAAGCCCATTCTGCTAGTCTTCATTCCAGGTCTTTTAAATCTTTTTTCATTGCTCACCAAAATGGGGAGACTTGAAAATGGATGAGTGTTATTCTGAGGCTCAGTTTTTCAATATGCTTCACTGACCAGGGGCTGCGAGAGTGTTGCCGTGTTATCTAAATTATGTGGGGTTCAAGTCCCAACATTCAATTCTCATAACACCAGCATAACCGGCCCGTCGCTGCAAAGTGGGTCTCACACAAAGATATAACAGAAATCATTCTTTATTGCCTTTTTTCCTGCTATCTTACCATCTGGGTAAATACCAAAGTGTGGGTATAAGTAAAATAAATTATCTAGTCAATTTCCATTTCGTTTTGATTTCCAAATCTACTAATCAATTCCATATTTTTTATTGTGGTAAAATATATATAACATAATTTACCATGTTGACCATTTTTAAGTATACAATAAAGTGACGTTAAGTACATTCACATTGTGTGCAGCCATCACCACTATGCACATCCACAAACTTTTCTTCTTCCCAAACTGTAATTTTGTACCTGCTAAACAGTAATTCCCTGTTTCCTCTAGCCCTCAGCCCCTGGTAACCACTATTCTACTGTTGTCTCTATGAATCTGACCATAGGTACTTCATTGAAGTGGAATCATGCCATATCTGTTCTTTTGCATCTGTCATTTCATTTAGCATAATGTTTTCAAGGTTCACCCATTTTGTAGCATGTATCAGAATTTTATTCCTTTTTGAGGCTGAAAAATATTTTATTTTATGCATATACCACATGTATTAGTCAGGGTTCTCCAGAGAAACAGAACCAATAGGATATATAGAAAGAGAGAGAGCAAAAAAGATTTATTATAAGGAATTGGCTCACACAGTTAAGGAGACTGAGAAATCCCACAGTCTGCAAGCTGGAGACCCGAGAAAGCTGATGGTGTAATGCAGCCCAAGTTTGAAGGCCTGAGAACCAGGGAAGCCGATGGTATAGATTTCAGTCTTGGTCTGAAGGCCTGAGAACCAGAAGCACTGTGGGCAGGAGAAGATGGATGTTCTCGCTCCAGCACTAATGCAGCGTGGGCCAAATTCTTCCTTCTTCATATTTTTTGTCTTGTCAGGCCCTCAATGAGTTGGATGATGCCTGTCCATATTGGGGAGGGAAAACTGCTTTACTGAGTTTACTAATTCAAATGTTATTTTCATCTGGGAACACTCTTGCAGAGACACCCAGAAATAATGTTTAGCCAAATACCTGGGTGTCTTGTGATCCAGTCAAGTTGACACAGAATTAACCATCACAACAAACTCTATGTATCCATTCATCTATTAATGGATGTTTGGGTTGTTTCCATCTTTTGGCCATCATGAGTAATGCTGTTATGAAAGTCAATGTACAGATATCTGTTTGAGTTTCTGCTTTCAATTCTTTTGAGTATATACCTAGAAGTGGAATTTCTGGTGCATAGGGTAATTCTACGTTTAAATTTTGACGAACTGCCATACTGTTTTCCACAGTGGTTACACCCATTTACCTTCATACAAGCAACACACAAGTGTTCCAATTTCTCCACAGTCTCACAAACACTCATTATTTTGTTTGTTTGTTGTTTTATAATAGCCATCCTAATGGATGTGAAATGATAATCAACTCTATGTTGAACATTGCCCATAGTGGACATGTGTCACATTTGCAGTGACCCATCATCTTCTGAATGGTTTTTCTAAGCATGGGGGAACTTCCATGTTATAAGTTCTGCCTTTGCAATATAGAGCTCAGAGTTCAAATCCCCAACTCCTTTTCGGTTAGAATAAAATCATGTGACCTAGACTCCACTAATCAACGCAGATTTAAATTTCTAAGTGACGAACAAAACATATAAGTCCTTTTCAACATTTCCATTTTGTTGGATTACGTGGTGGCAATGGAGTCTGACTTTTGGGGGCATTAACCATTGCAATAGGTCCAGGGTAGTCAAGTTCCTGGTATCCACGGTGACAGTGGCATTTTTTCATCAAGCCATTTCTGCAGCATGATTTTGGATATTGTTCCTGGAAGCTCAGCTTCAAGCCTGTTTCTCCAACCAAAAAATTTCAATCCAGTCTCATTTAAACTGCCCCATGCCAGCAGCTAGGCTTCTGCTTGAGGGCCTTCAAATGGGGAAAGGGCATTGTCTTCATGCTCACTCTTCCTTCTCTCTTTTTCCTCTAGTCTCAGTTTCTGTAGTGCAGGGCCAGGGAGGATGGATGGAAAAAAAAAAGAACGTTCACCTAACTGGTGCCATTATAGTCCCCTTTCAGATATCATTTCCCTCGCTGTATTTAGGCACAGGTCTAAATACTGATACTCCTGGTGGCAGACTTTTTAATATATGGAAGTTGTCAGAAAACTGGAATCTGCAAAAGTGTCATTAAAGAAGAACAAAGGCAGATTCAATAAAGCATGGTTTTTTTTTTTTTTTTTTTGGAGACAGAGTGTCACTCTGTTGCCCTGGCTAGAGTGAGTGCCGTGGCGTCAGCCTAGCTCACAGCAACCTCAAACTCCTGGGCTTAAGCGATCCTACTGCCTCAGCCTCCCGAGTAGCTGGGACTACAGGCATGTGCCACCATGCCCGGCTAATTTTTTCTATATATATTTTAGTTGGCCAGATAATTTCTTTCTATTTTTAGTAGAGACGGGGTCTCGCTCTTGCTCAGGCTGGTCTCGAACTCCTGACCTTGAGCGATCCACCCGCCTCGGCCTCCCAGAGTGCTAGGATTACAGGCGTGAGCCACCGCGCCCGGCCTATAAAGCATGGTTGAAGGCAGTAAGTGGACAAAAATCAAACCCGTTTACATTCAAGCCCCTCTGAGTTCAGGTTGTCTAACATGCTGATTACTAAAGGTGCAGCCTTTTGAGGGCCCTATTCTTATAAAGAAGTCTTGGTTCCAGCTCTTCACAACCCCTCAACCCATCTTCTGCTCTGGGAGGTCTACTCTGTCTTGACCTTTGCCACTGCCCTCACCCAGCTTTGGTCAGTGGTGGAATACCCCACCGCTTCCAGCTATAGGAGTTCCTTATTTGATGGGTCACCCTCTTGGGTGGGGTGCTAGCAAGACAGCTCAAGCCTGGCTACCGTGGATCCACAGGAAACTTACGTACCTTTGCCCTACCAAATAGTGAGAGCACAGACTGCTACTCATTTGCATTCTTTCTGTCCTATCATTTTTCTTCTCATTTCTTTTTCCCCTGAGCATATAGGTCACAGATCAGAAAGTGCACTGTCTAAACAGAACCTGACCTAAGTAATAAGGTATCAATAAGACACTCGGGATCTCTGAGAATGATATGTAGAGCCCTTTTTACATTGGGGGAATTTGGAAAATGGCAGCTTCCTTTTTCTCTCCCAAGGGGAGATCAGGGAAAAGCCACAGTATTCTCATCTTTCACCAGCAACACTCAACTCACAGAATTCTACTTTCTCTCTCTAATCTTCTCTTACGTACCCTGGGGATGGAAGAAAGGGTGGGGCAGAGGCTGGAGTGATGATTGGGAGTTACCAAGCCTATTTGGCCACTTCTTAATAATCCCTGGAAGAATTGCCTGGCCCCAGTTGGTTTCACTTCTCTTCCAAATCTGGGACATTTCATACCTCTTTTATCTCTGGGCAATAGGTCGTATTCCATTCAGCATTCTAATATAAAACATCTACTCCCTGGGTATTGGGGGAGGGGGCGGTAAAAGCCCATTATTGATAGTCTCCTTTCAGAATTACATATCTTTGAACATCATCCAAAAGCTATTCTTGTGCCTCCAATGATTTATTTTATCGGTATAATTTTTGTGTCCAGGGGAATTAACGAGCCCAGCATACAACTGTAGTGCTATACATTGATTCTTAATGAATCCTGAATGAGCCCCATCAAATCCTCCCTGGGATTGCTGGAAACCCTAAAGAGACTACAGGAGACCAAAGACAAAGATCGATAATATGCAAAGGAACAACTATTAGAGTGTCAACAAACTTCTCAACAGCATCAACAAAGGCCAGTGGGTAATAGAATAATTATTTCCACATTGGAAGCTAGGGATTTCTTTGTTTGTTTGTTTCCTTTTGCATCTGCCATACAGTTGCATACTTCCCAGAGCCTCATGCTTTTAACATAGTAATAGTGTAATTTTGCTTAGATCAATCATCAATGTTTACATTATTATAAGTATTATTTGCTTTAGAGTATATGTGACCCCTTTGCCCTCTGAAAGCTTTTAAGATATTGTTGTCCCTATTCTTCTGTTATTTCACAATGATATGCCTTGGTATGAGCTTGAAAATTCTGAAACTTTTAGTCTGGAAACTCACATATTTGAATTCAGGAAATTTCCTTAAATTATTTTTATAATTATTTTCTTATTCATTTTCTTTGTTCTCTCCTTCTTAAATCCCCAATATTCAGATTTTGGACTTTCTAGATAGTTTTATAAAATGTTTTATATTTTATATATAAAAACATAAATATATAAATATAAATCTATATAATATAATATAATTTTTTCTCCTTTTTTCTTCTCTTTGCTTTTTGCTCTACTTTCTGGGAGTTTGATTCAATATGAACTTCCAACCTTTTTATATTGCATGTTCCAGTTCTACTATCAGGTTTTAAATTTCTAAGAGCTCTTTTATGTTCTCTGAATGTTCCTTTTTAAATAGCATTCTGACCTTGTTCCTGGGATTTGGTATCATTGCTTATCTCTTTGAAGATATTAATAATAGTTTTATTTTGGAGTTTTCTCTTCCCATCATAGTTTAACTTTCCTCCAAGTTGTTCTTCTCTGTGGCTTGTGTGCTTGATCTTTATCTTGTGTGTTAGAGGCATTCTTCATCTGTGTGGTATGATAACACTGGGTGTCTGCTCATGTTTAATTGTGGCTGAGTGAAAAGCTGATGTGAAGATCTAGTGGCTTTTATTGGAGGGTGATCTGGCGGGGTCATTTTTGGGGGGGAAACTCTGATATAAGTATGTGTGAGTTTTTCCTATCAGGCTGGTCAGATCCCCCAGAGGTGACTCTTCCATTCTTCTAATTCTTCTACCTTGAGAGTAAAGATCTTGTCATCACCATTCTGGAAGCTGAGTAGGTGAACAGGGCCTAAAGCCTTCGGTGTCTACATATTCATTTATTCTCCCTAGTGTCAATGTGGTATTCCTCTTTATAATTATTATCATTTATTTTTAGAGAAGAGGGTCTCACCATGTTGCCCAGGCTGGACTTGAACTCCTGGGCTTAAACAATCCTCCCGCCTCGGCCTCCTGAGCCACTGCACCCAGCTCAGTGTGGTACTGTTGATCTTAATGCAGCCTGTGCCCTCCAAGTCCAGGTGACCTCTATTTTACCCTTTCCAGAGAGTAAACATCCTTTCTTTGGCTGGGGTGGGGTGATGTTGTCCAGCAGTGTGGAGTGTAGAGGGAATCTAGAAAGCTGGTGCTTCTCAAACAGCTTTTCTAATCCTCCTTACTTTAAGCCTTCCTATTCTCTCCCATTTCCAGTATTACCTAATGTCACCATTTCCTGAACTCTTGATGATGTTGCAAACAAATAAACAAACAAAACAAAACAAAACTGAACCAGCTTCATATCTGACTGTCTTTGATCTGCTTGGTCAATTTTTATTTATCCAACTTATTTCTAGCTTCTAAAAGTTTGTTTTTGTCTCCTCTCTATTTTCCATATCCTTAAAGGTTCATACATTTTTAAATAATGTCTATGCATGGCAGTTTTTATATGGTTTCTGGAGAAGCAAAATCTGGATTAGTGTGTTCAATCCACCATCTTTACTCAGAATTTTAATCTAGAAGTCTACATCTAATTGAAGTATCCTTTGTGATTAATGTTTTCAAAGCCCCCCCCCCAAATTGACCTCTCATAGGTCTTTGCTGAAAAAAGTTATGTATTTCAAAAATAAGGAAATTAAACCTTGAAGGAAAGAGTGGAATACAGTAAGATGCAAGAATTAATAGACTCAGGAACCTGGTGGAGACTCAATGACGTAGTGACGTCATTGGTCCAGTATGGAAACTTAGCAGAGATGCAGAAGGCGGCCCCCTCCTGCAAGGCATTGCCACAGGGAGAGTAAGAGAAGCCATTCCAGTCCTATTGCCTCGTTTTGGAGTGGAGCCTACAGGTGAGGGAACTGAGCACACCCATCCCCCACCACCATGGGAGAAATTCTGAGTCCAATGAGTTAAATCTTCAGAAGTCTAACTTGAACCTGCTATGGGTGACTGAATCAATAAAGCTTCCACATAATTAACTAAACAAAAAATAGATATGTATGTAATGGTGCAAAATGGGTAATGTAAAAGCAACCTTTTCAGTTTGGGGAGGATTTATGGGGGCTTCCAGCTATTCATAAAACAAGATGCCCCACTTATGAGTTTCCTCTGTGATTCTTTTTCTCAGAAGACACTTTTATCAGACACAGAGAGACTTGCCCCTCAGCCTATAGCTAGGGCCCAAGATAATTTCCTTTAGCCCCTAGAAATATCATCTTGTAAGATGCCTCTTCATATATTCCGTTCCATGTTGTTTGCTCCACCTTAAGTGTCATCAAATAAAGATTTCTATTTTAATCCTGAAACCACATTTTCCACATTACTATTTTTATACCATAGTTGTTGATCCTTATAGTGGCATCCACTCAATAGTTTAAATTTTTCTTCTATTCTGATAGAAGCTACAGTTTACTAATGGTTCAATTTGTATTCCAAGTTTCTGCGCCTCTCACCCCCAAAGGCAGGACACTATACGAAAGGCCATTTTGATGGATAAACTATGTTGTCAATTTCAACTATTGGCCTGGACCTGTGAAAAACTTGGATTGTTAGAAAATTAATAGTAAATATTTATATAGTACTTCACATCATGCCAGGCACTCTTTGGAGCACTCTAACCATATAAACTCATTTAGTGCTCATGACCACCCTGTGAGGTAGGTACTATTATTATTTCCATTTTATGGATGAAGAAATTTTGACACAGACAGATCGAATAATGTGCTATAGGTTCATACATAGTCAGTGGCAGAGCTACAAATTGAATCCAGGTAATCTGGCTCCAGAGTCTGTGGTCTCAAGGACAGAATTACGCTCCCACTCCCGATATAACACTTTCTTACTCTCTTTATACAGCCTTTTTTCCCTTCTGTTAACAGTAATAGACTTAATTTTGTTGATGATGAATGGATTAAGCCAGTGTGTTCTTAACCCCAGCTCAGGAGAATCACCTTCCAGAGCCTTAAGGAAATACCAGTGCTTTGGTTCTGCCCCAGAAATTATAATCTAGTGAGGCACAACCTTTGTATTACAAAGAAACAACTCCACAGATGGTTCTGAGTTGTGATTTATGGGATTAGGTCATCGAGCCATCTTGCAATGTCTGGTGATAGAGTTTCATCATTATCACCAATTATCTGGGCCTTAGGTACTTGGAAAATCTGAAAGAATCAGTGACATTTAACATCTTTAAACCCCCAGTGCTTTAGCCCTTTGCATCCCGAGCCTCTGGATTGGTTGTAACACCGTGACTCAGCTTCTCGGGGCTAGTGTGTCCTTGCACACACCCCATACACCTGTTCAGAGCTGACATTCTCTATCTGTCATCCTCCCAGCTGGCATCTATTCTGTCTCTCAGTGCCCAGGCTTGTGAGGAATATCACTCCATCCCTGTTCAGTTTAGATCAAATCACACAATCTGTGGATCTCCAGTCTAACAGATTAATAATGTCAGAGATTATGAATCAGAAGCTAAGCTGGAGTTTAACTGATCTCCTTGGAAATGTTTTTGCCTACAGATGCTTTATTCTTCCCATTTCCATGCCAACGCACTCGATCAAAACCTGTAGAGGAGAAAGCATGCCACCTAGGTTTAGCCTAAGTTGTCCACGTGTCTCCCCGGCTCTGGAGCAACCGTTAGCTATCATAAGTCACATTCCAGTGTCCTCTGCCTCATTCTTAACCACAACAGATGACACAGAGCCTCAGCTCCCAGAATTTTTGGGGATGTCCTAGGGTGAACATGTGTGCACATGAACCAGCCTGCACATCCTGGCACTGCCACTGTGCTGCCCATTATCACTGCAATGAACCCTGAAATGCCAAAGGGGTCATGGTCTATAGCAAAGTGGGCCATTGTGCTGCTCACCTGCTCTCTTTTTAATACTGTCACAGGCAGTATTAATGTAGGTCATAGACCTATCTGTGGCTCAGTGTTTTGTAGAGATTTAGGAGACTAGATTTTTCTGGTTTTCCAATAGCCCAGTCTTTCTCCTAAACCCAGCTGTCCACAGAGCTGGGCCAGGACAGACTCAGGCGGCAGGATCCAACCTGTTTCATAATCTCTATTTCCCTCCAATCTCCAAGGCCTAGTGCCTCCTTCCAGGGGTCAAGTTCTTTCTCTGCAGCCCTGTCTGCCTCTCGTGAAAGTAGACTTCTAAGAGTTTGCCTCCCTCCTCCAGTTTGCCAAATGTACCATTCCGACCCACGACAGCCTGCTTTTGCTTCCTGTTCCTACCCTTGCTCCTCTTCAGCTTGGCTCTGAGCTCCCAAAGTACATCTGTGAAGTTCATTCCCATAAATATCCCCCTGGGTGACCTATAATTTAGATTTAGTTCTTTTCTTCTAATCATAGGTTGCAGCTTAGGCAGGCCCTTGCTTGGGTTGCATGTACCAATGAGGATACGCCATTCTGTAGCCTTTCCTTCAGCAAGCATTTATTGAGTAACTACAATTAGCCATGCTCAGAGATAGCACAGGAGCAGACACAAAGATAAAACAGATTTGCTCTCCTCTCTTCCCTTGAAATCTCAGCTTCTATTACAGATAACAGAGACATAGGAGGCCACGGCAGGCAGATCGTTTGAGCTCAGGAGTTCGAGACCAGCCTGAGCAAGAGCGAGACCCCATGTCCACTAAAAATAGAAAGAAATTAGCAGGACAACGAAAAATATATAGAAAAAATTAGCCAGGCATGGTGGTGCATGCCTGTAGTCCCAGCTACTCGGGAGGCTGAGGCAGGAGGATCACTTGAGCCCAGGAGTTTGAGGTTGCTGTGAGCTAGGCTGATGCCACGGCACTCTAGCCCGGGAAACAGAGTGAGACTCTGTCTCAAAAAAAAAAAAAAAAAAAAAGATAACAGAGACATAGATAAAGTCTATTACAAAGTCATACAGCATGCCAAGGCATGAATGTTTGTGTCTCCCCCAAATTCATTTGTTGAAATTCTCACCCTCAAAGTGATGGGATTAAGAGGTGGGGGCCTTTGGGTGGTGATTAGGTCATGAGGGTGGAGCCCTCTTAAATGGGATTAGTGTCCTTATAAAGGAGGTCTGAGAGAGACCCCTTGCCACTTCTGCCTTGTGGAGATAGAGTGAGAAGACGGCTACCTGGGAGGAAGCAGGCCCTCCCAGACACCCAGCCTCCAGAACCGTGAACTATACATTTCTGCTGTTTATAAGCCACCCAGTCTGTGGTATGTTGTTATGGCAGCTTGAATGGCCTAAGACACAACATAACACATGCTGCTGCATAAGAAGTCAGACATAGAAGAGGGGACATTTGAATTGATCTTGAGACATGAGCAGGAGTATATTTGCCAGGGCTGCCATAACTAGGTACCACAAACTGGGAGGCTTAGACAGCAGGAGCGTATTGTCTCACAGTTCTGGAAGCCAGAAGTCTGAGATCACAGTGTCAGCAGCTTTGGTCCCTTTCGAAGGCTGTGAGGGAGGATCTGTTTTATGCTTCTCCCTTAGCTTCTGGCCTTCATGGCCTCAGCTCTGCCTAAAGGTAGAGTAAGGAGACAGGGTATCCGAGAACAGGACATTTCAGAGTGTCTGCTCAAATTCTCCCTGTGTCAGATGACGGCACAGAGGTCGAGAGGGCCTTGGCAGGAGCTAGAGTTTGGCTCCCATCCCAGCTCTGTACCCTTGGGCACGTCCCTCCAACTCTCCGAGCCTAGTTTCTTCCTCCATGAATTGACCGTGAAACTGCCTACACATCACAGACACTCAACAAAACATGGTAGTGTCATCCCTGTGACAAGTCAGCCCAGAAAACTTTGATTTAAAAAAAAAAAAATCAAAAGGTAGCATTCAAACTGTAGTGAAGGATGTTTGACTCCCAGCGAGGATCCGGAGTGAGCTGATGGAGAAAAGATTAATTACAGAAAGAAAACATCCATTTAAGTATCTATTTCCTTTTAAATGCTTGCTCTAAAAGAACTACTTTCTTCACGGGTTCAGGTCATTTGAGTGTGGCCATTTGAACAGCGGGCTATATATTTTGTAATAAAAGGGATTTGTAAGAACTGGCTACCCTTGGGCCTTGGTCCCTCACGGCAGATGATTCAGATCTGTGGTGGGCACATGACGCCCCTTGGGGATGAGAGGCAGCCAGTGCTGGGCAGTAACCAAGGGACACCACCGGCCTCGGGGCAGAGCCCGCAGACACCTCCTGCTGGAATGCAACAACGGAGGTCACTGGCAGGACAAGCCACAGAGCCTGGAATTATTTTAGCAGCTCGTTTCCACCTGATAGCGGGAAATGAATGGGGGCACACTGGGTGTATGTGTAGCGAGAGAGAAGGAGACAACAACACGAAAGCAAGACAGAGCAAGACACTGAGTGCAGTATTGCAGATTCGGTCTTACTTTCAAATAAAATCCTAAAGAAGTCGGTAAAATTCATATAAAGATATGTTTAAAAGGTTACCAGAAAACACAAAAATTTATAACAGTGGACCAAAATAAATATCGCAATCCTTATAAGTCACTGTACATAAGTAATGTGATTCTAATAAATAAATCAAACATTAAAAAACAACAACCACTGAGTGCAGAGTGACAGTTAGAGGCAGAAGTGAGCCCAGTCAGAGTGCACCAGAGCGAGAGAGAGACAGGCAAAGACAAAAATGCAAAGATAATGCTTTGGCACAGATTAGAGAAGACCCAGGTATTAAGAGAAGAAAAAAAGATATCTATTCATTTTATTCAAAAAGATATATAAGAGAATGAAACAAAGTATAATGATAACAAGAATATTATCAATATTATTATTAATAGCCTTACATCTGCACAGGTCTTAGAGTATATGAAGTCCTTTCCATGTGCCCAAATATTGGCCAATTTGGAGGCTTCTCATCCTGTCCCTTCCACTTAGGGACATGTGGCCTTGGTTAAAAGTCACTTAGACTTTTCATGCATTTTTCTCTTCTGTAGAATGGGACTGCTCCCGTGTGCCCAGCCGCCTCCTCTTGAGGGGGGTGCAGTGGGGCCCCGCACTCTCTGTCTCCAGGGTTCTTTCTCAGTGCTGCAAACTGCAGCTCAAGAATTGAATTTAACCTCCCAACAGGTTTTGTTCTATAATGTTTTAATTCCTTGCCAGCATCTGAAAACCAGGAGCTACTACACAAATACCTGGATGTTGGGCTTCTTTTGCAAAATGGGCAGATGGAGCAGAGCTGGTCCCTGTGATGCCCTGTAGTTGGGCTTGCTCGCTCCAGTTCACCACACTCCCCATCACTCCCTATTGCCTGCCCCACACCAGATCACTTCATTCATTTATGTGACTTCCCTGGCCCCTGGGCTTTTTATGTTTGCAGCCTTTGTTCTGTCTCATCCACATACGTCATTGCTTGCGGGCCAGTCTCCTGTCACAGAGGCAGAGGATGTGTCTTGTTCACCCCTGGCTCACAGTAGGTGCTCAGGAGATGTTTGCTGAACATTAGATGACACTACATGAGAATGACAAGAAAGGCGAGAGAACAAACGTGAGGGAAAATGGGCGATCGAGACAGCAGCCACTTTGGCCAGCCTCAGAGCTGCGTGCGAGGATGTGATCATACGCACTGGCTGGCTTGCTGTCTTCCCATGGCTGAGCTTGCTGCTTCTAACCCCTCGCCCGGCTCTGAGCGGAGACACTGGATAGAGAGGGACAGGACGTGGACACCTGTGAGGAGTGGCAGTTTCATCTTCCTCTTACAAGCAAGAATTTGGAGATCTCCAGGCTGAAAGTGTCGCAACAAGAATCAGAGCCCCTAGTGAAGGGTACCTGAGGAGATCAGAGCAGGGGTGACAAAGAGCAGAGGCTGTCCAGGCTCTGTGGGAGGCGGGCGTTGTGCGGGCACTGACAGAGCAGGGCACTGCGCCTGTGTGTGCTGCAGGCAGCTCCCGTCGGGAGAGACAGGCCTGTGTAAAGAGGCTGTGTTCAGGGAGGCGGTGTCGTGTGTAGCCAGAAGACTTGGGCATCCGGGGTAGCCGGGCTCAAACCCTGGCTACATGCTGGCTGGACGTGCAACCTTGAGCAGGTTAACTGACTCTCTCTGGGCCTGTTTCCTCTTCTGTAAAATGGGAACAATAATGATATTCTCCTTATAGGGATGTTGCACGGATGAAATGAGATGACGCATGTTAAGTCCCTGGCACATGTTTGCTTAATACATAACACTATCTGTATTGTCATAGTTTCCTACAGCTGCCAGAACAAATTGCCACAAACTGGTGACTTAACACAACAGAAAGTTATTCTCTCACGGTTCTGGAGCCAGAAGTCCAAAATCATGGTGTTTGCAGAGCTACAGCGCTCTGGGCCTCTGGGGGAGAAGTATTTGCCTTTGCCAGCTGCCGGTGGCTTCAGGCGTTCCCTGGCTTGGAGCTGCATCACCCCAGTCTCTGCCTCCATCTTCACATGCCTTCTCCTACATGAGTCTGTCACTTTTGTCTCTTAGAAGGACACTTGCCATTGATTTAGGACCCACCTGGTAATCCAGGATGACATTATCTCAAGATACCTAGCTTAATTACATCAGCACAGACCCTTTTTCCAAATAAGATCATGTTCACAGGTTCTAGGATGTAGACATATCTTTTGGGGAGGCCACCTTTCAACCTATCATAATACCTAAGTACTGAGTGCTTTGTGTAAGCCAGAATTTTACATACATTATTTGATCATTCGATGAAGGTAAATCTTAGAGGATACCATTCCAGGTTCCTTGGGGCCTGATCCTGTTTTCCCAAGTGATAAGGGAGTGCCATAACCATGTGGGCTCCATGATTAGTGACCAAAAGAAGTAGGTGGATACACATAATTTCTAGATTCTCTGTATTCCCTCCTTGGCCCTCTCCCTGGTCCCGATTTAGTCCACAGGACTCAGTCCTTTCTCTGCAAAATGCCTGTAATGGACACTGATGTGCAGTCCAGATCCCCTTTCAAGGAAAGACTTGTTATCCTAGCTGCTGGGAGTATTGTCATCAGCCTTCAGCTAGTGGCCTTTATGGATCCTCCTCAGTAGAAAGAGCTGCCTCATGGAGACGAGTTTCGTCCCAAGATGGGCAACGTCCAGTGACTGATGGAGGCAGCAGTACAAAGGTCCAGTCATTTCGGCTGAATGTGGGACAAGCCAGGTGGGCCATTTTAACTCTAGAGTTCCCTGTGGGGTTGGAAGAGACTTCACGGGACTTGTATTGCAACGTCACTTTTCCCTCTGCCCGCTCTGCTTCCTCTCCCTCCCTTCCATGAGTGCCGATTCCAAGGGCACCCCCTGATAGACACCCTGACACTAAACTCCAAATCAGAGTCTGCTTCCCAGACACCCCAAACTGTGCCAATGTCTAAGGATCGTATGTTCTTGGGATCACACAATTATGTGCAAAATAGAAAACTTACTCCTAGTTTATGTATAGTGATTCTATTTCCCAGAGGTGGCAATAAACCATGTCATCTTGAAGTTTTAAATCATATTTAAAATATTTTGGAGATCTCTTCAGGGCTTTGCAGTTTTTCATTTTTCTATGACTTGTAACGTAAAACATGAATCTAAGGGAATTCTAAAACTTTGAAATACTCCATAGGAACCTGGAGAAAGGAGCACCAGTTTGATAGTTGCTGAAAACTTGCTTGGCTGAAAATAGTATTTTGAGGTTTCAACTGAATTCATTCTTGTCTTTGAATTTTTAATTAACTAATTTGATGAAGTCCGCTAGATATTTAGCACTGTCAGTGAGCAAGAAGACAAAAAAGAATGTAAGACAAGGGGAAACAGGCTTGTCGGGTTGAGAAAATAGGCTTTTGGAATAAAGCAGATCTGGGTTTGAATCTTCTCTCTAATACTTGCTGTTGTTGGGCTCTGCACCTCAGTTTCCCAATCTATTAAATGGGGATAATAAACATATCTACCCCATAAAGTCTTCGAGAAAGTTAAATGACATTATCTATATAAAACATTTATAATGGTAAATATAACAAATGTTCATTATTATTAGCTACTACCTGAGGCAAAACATATAAACACACACATACACCAAATAGCATACACTAAATACATTTTAGATTATTTGAGTCACTGCTTACAGAAAACTCATGAAAATTTGTACAAACTTTTAAAGAAGGGTCCTGGACATTTTTTCATTATTAGAGAGAAAGCTAGTAAATTTCTGATACTAAAGGCGATATCTCATTGAAGACCTCACTAGGCAGCGAGGCCTGTGGCTCTTTGTGGAAGAACATTTCAAGCAGAGGGAACAGCAAGTGCGAAGTTCTGAGAGGACAGCTGGACCGTGTTTGAGGATGAGACTAGAGGAGTAAGCAGGGCAGCTGAGGTCAGAGAAACTGGCAGGGGGTCAGGGGAGGGTAGGTCTTGTAGGACCTGGTAAGTCATTGTGGAGACTTGGGATTTTGCTAAATGATTTGGGAAGTTGTTGGGTCTTGAGCCAAAGAGTGACTTGGCCCATGTTCCATACTCAGAGGATGCCCCTGACTACTGTGTTAAGAATGGACGTAGGGCAGGCAAGGCAGAAGAAGGAGACCATGCTTAGGAAGCCACTGTGGTATCCCAAGCTAACAGTGATGGCAGCTTGGATCAGGCATCACCACAGACATGGAGTATGGTCAGCACCTGCTGTTTGTTGAATCCTGAACTGACAGGAATTGGTAATGTCTTGAGAGGAAGAGACGGGCTCAGGATGCCTGTGTTTTCTGTCCTGTACCACTAGAGGAAAATAGTTCTTTTAACTGAGATGAGGAGGCTGCAGGGAGGGCAGTTTGGGGAAGGAATATGAGGCTTTTATGTTGGGACCCATGAAGTATGACATAGCTTTGAAGCATCCAATTGATGGCCAATTATTGAGGTCCAAGAGTCTAGCATTAGTGAGCAGTCTGGGCTAGAAATATAAATTTGGGACTTATCAGCCCATATTTGGTATTTAAAATGATGACACCGGATGAAATCACTGAGGGAGTGGGTAGAGACAAGCAGGAGATTAAAGGGTAGAACTTGGAGACACTCCCCAGTGTTAAGGGGTCGTAGAGAACAAATAGCAAAGGAGACCAAGGAGGAGCTGCCAGTGAAAAGGAAAGCCAGGAGTCTGGAAGCCAGGTGAAGACCTGCAAGTAGGGCTTTGATGGCTGAACAGGAGTTTGCTAGGCCAGTGATTCTCAAAGTGTTGTCCCAGACCAGCTGCATCCACAGCAGCATCTGGAAACTTGTTAGGAGGGTGCAGAATCTCAGGTCCCCGTCCAGATCCACTGGAACAGAAACTCTGACCTTGAAGGCCCCCAGGGGATTCTGATGCACCCTAAAGTTTTAGAACCACTGCCCTCTTCACAAAATTGCCTACACAAAATTATAAAGAGAATAAAGGAGGAGGAGGAGGAGAGGAAGAAGAAGTCTTTACTGGAAGAGAATATTGTTGGATACTCACCTAGTGCTCAAAGCAAACTTGTAGCGAATAGGTTCCTTAGAAGTCACCCCCTGCCCAACACCCCCCCCCCCACACACACCCTCCACACCCCAGTTTAGAACCCTCTGCTAATCAATCTACCATGGCTCTTTGGAGAGGAGGAATGCCCCCATTTCACTGGACAGAGGGAATGGTGAGCACCAGGCATGCCAGACATTCCAACGGCTAAAAAGAGGGGTGGTATTCCAGGGCTAGCATTACTGGGCTGAAACTCCTGAGATATAAAGCACATTCCACCCAGCTGTTTCCAAATTTTCCCCTAGGCTGTCCTAGGAGAATTGCACCCTCTTCCATTCTGGGGAGAAGTTAAAATTAGGGCCAGCCCTGCGGGGCTGACATGCCAGATGCCGGGAGGCTGTCCCCAGAAATAAGCTGGTTCCCACCGCGGATGGGCGGGGCGGGCGCCTCCTGTCCCAGCCCAGCGGAGAGGCTCCTGGAAGGCCTGCCCCTTCCAAGTGTCTGCAAGGGGTCTGGTCCCAAGCTTTAAAATCCTGAGAAGGCACTGCGTGCCGGCCTCTCCTCTCCCAGCCAGTCGTGGCCGGCCTTTCAAAAGTGTGCAGTTGTCTCCTCCCTGCCCGGCCCCGTCGTCGCCCAGGACCAGCTGGCGGCGGTCTGACCCGCGGCTGCAGCTCAGCGCCGCGGCGCTCTGCATTCGGGCGCCTCCAGCGCGCGGCTCGGCTCCGGGAGCCGCTCTGCAAAGTTGGGCAGCTCCAGGCGCACGCTTTGCCTCCCTCCCTGGGTCCCCGGGTCTCCGGCGCCCCCGCCCCCCACGCATCCTTTCACCAGGAGCAGCCTGTCCCAACGGGCTGGCAGCTTGCACTCCTTCCCAGCCTTTCTCCCTGAAGCGCGACCATGCTGCTAAGGGTCGTCCTCCTGGCGGTGCAAGGTAAGGGCTGGACCTGGGGACACCCCCGGGGGGCGCTCTGGCGACTCGCTCCGGCTCCTGCTGCCCCGGGTGGCCTGGCTGGCTGTGCTGGGCTGAGGTGCCTCGCGGTCCTTCTCCGCAGCCGCCAGCCTCCCTCTCCTAGCCAAGGCCAGTGGGGTGGGCGTGGGGTCGCGCAGAGTAGGCGCCGGGAGTGTGTGTCGCGGGGAGGGGGGGCGTGTAGTAGCTCATTCCCCTCCCGCCCCTGCTGCACGCCTTCCCCACGCTTTCACCAGGTCGTCTCCCCGCGGTGCCCCAGTTGGTGCAAATGCTCGCGTATGGGAGCCCAAACTGAACTGAAACTCGCTTTGTGCCCGCAGCCCTGCAGCTCGCTAGTGCCCTGGACCTGCCCTCTGGGTCCTGTGCCTTTGAAGAGAACACTTGTGGCTTCGACTCGGTGTTTGAGTTTTTGCCGTGGATTTTAAATGAGGAAGGTAAGGTGGCTCCGTGGAGAAGAGCCGTAGGTGAACTTTTGTCCTCGCTGGCTGGGCTTTTTTTTCCCCCACATGGGTAATGTTATCTTGGAGTTAATTCCCCTCGGCAGGAAAAACGTGAGTCATGGATCCTCCTCTTAACCCTCAGCCGTGCTGCAAGGGATGGCCAAGGAAGAGACCCGAGGCCGTCTTTGTTTACCTGGCCTGTGGTAGAACTTCTGAGAATTTGCTCCCCACCCCATTGCTCCTTAGTGGAAGAAAGAGAAAGAGAACAGCTAGTGATTGTCACCCACCAGCTGTGTGGCCCCTGCAGGTCATCAGCCTTTCTGGTCCTCGGTAGACATGTGTGAGCTGGGAGAGTTGGATGGCACTAGTCCAGCTTTGCAGAAGTGGTTCCATAATTCTGCAACGGGACCTCAGTGCCAAGACCTCACATTTGCCTTGTGTATGATAGTGTTTTTGCTGCATGATTTCATCCTCACTCCTGTTTATAATCCAGCACTGGACAAAAGAGGAAACTGAGTCCACCATGGAATGCCTGAGGTCACTCAGCAGGTGGGCGTTGGTCACTGCCTCACTACACCATACTGTTTGGGTCCCAGGGAGAAAGCATAAGTGTGAGGTCTTCAGAAGTGTCTCCTTAACTTCATTTATATAAAGAGAAAGTGGTTCTCAGTACCCAAGAGCAGGCACTGGGTGTCTTCTCCTTCCCTTTCTCTCTCCCTTGTGTCACCACCATTTAGAAACCTGATGGCCCGGATCATCTGGACTGGAAAAGAGCCTCCTTTAAAAAACACTGCACCATAAATGAAACCAGCTAAACCTCCTTCCACACTCAATGGATCTGGAGGATGGGGCCCAGAACCTCTGGTTAGGTGTATGAATTTGTCTTCACAGCTCACTCTGCCCCAGGCTTCTGCCCAGGGCTTTGCATACATTAGCTTCTCTTACCCTTACAAGTGGGTAATGTTGGCCCCATTTTACAGAGGAAGAAATATCAGTCTTAGAATATTCAAATGGCTGGTTCATGTCACGCAGTGTCACTGAGTGGCCAACTCTGAGCTGTCTAGTTAGGAGAAGAAACAGGAAGGAACTAATTCAGTAGTAATCTTCATTTATCTCCAACAATTGCCAACTCTTGCCCACTACAGTGTACTTAGGGGTAGCTGGGAAGGGGCAATGCCTGATTTATTATCAGAGGGATTCCTACCTTGCTAATGGCTTTAGGAATGTCTCTTTAATGTCACCACCCCACCTTTCCCTGTTCTGGTTGTGGGGGACACATTTTGGGAGATGGCCTTGCGTATGCTGCGAGACTGGCTTTGGAGAGCATTATTCTCTAGCACAGTGCTTCTCAAATGTTAGCGGCATCGGAGTTACCTGGTGGGTGTGTTAAGATACAGGTTACTGGGCCCCACCCACTAAGTGTCTGATTCAGGGGGTCTGAAGTAAGGCCTGAGAATTTCTAGCAAGTTCCTAGAGGCTGCTGCTGCTGCTAGTCTGTGGGTCACACTTTGAGGGCCCGTGACTTCCACAGTGTATGTTTACACACATGCACACACACAAACACACACACATACACCCTTCTGTACTGTGGGTCCTCAGCAGGGCCAGGGCTGGGGCGAAGAAGCCACTTGCATGACCCTGAGCGTGAACAGCTCCTGGTTTGCCTCACTGTAGTGCTGGCCCTGAGAAAAGGAAGCTCAAAGCAGTCCCTGAGCCCCCACCCCCAGCCCTCTGTCAGGATGGGGGCCTCTGGGTCAGTGGGCATGCCACAGCCTGCTGAATGCAACCGCCTCCCAGGCCCACAGGAAATGCTCTCTGCTGAGTTGGCACTTCTGCCCAGCATGGCAGTTAAACAGTCCTCCTTCAGGGAAAACAGGAAGATGCTTATAGGAAAAGGTGATTACAGTTTAATAGTATAATGAAGGCACTGTGGCTTCGCTTTTTGCTTTCTTTCTAACAGCCACTGCTTTCTGGCTCAGGATTGGCACTACTGGCTTGGCTGGGGGAAGTTAATTCATTCTCCTCTGAGCTCTCCAGGGTGGAGCAGGCAGGTTAGACTTCAGTCATTACAGATCTGGTTTTTCAAAGGCCAGAACTTGGACATAACAGTCCACTCCAGACTCCAGGGCAGTGTGCCGGTTGCTGTGGTTGCCTGCTGAGAAGCCATCACCAAGAATTTCCTCTATAAACCCATTTCTAGGTTGGTAAATTAAAGATAATAAAATTATTCCAGGCTGAAATCTGGCAAACTGTTCATGAGCCTCTCTGCAAATTTATGTCATCTTGCTGCAGAAACCCTTTGAAATTGGTCCCCTCCACCTCCATGGGTTGGACCCACCACAGAAAGTTGTGGGTTTCAGAGAATTTTGCCCACAAGCACTAGGGACACAAATGGTACTTCCTATATGTCCTTGGTCAATATGTTAATTCACAGTGGAGAGAAAGGTGCTAAAGCCCAGTGAAGGGAGTTTAGTTGGAAAACAGTCTGCAAATTAGAATTCCATCACAGGAGGATCAAACATGGGGGTAGGTGGAAAAGTCACTTTGTCTCTATATATGTCCCCTTCTGCCTGAAATTCTATTTGAGATTCACTCCTTTGGTTTATTTAGAGTATGAAGTCCCTAAGCCTCTCTGATTACAGTTGCAGTGTCCTTCGTTCATGGCCATTTTGAAATATGCTTTGTCTCCATTGGACACAGGATCAGGTAAATTTCAGCCGGACAGCGTGTTGTGTACCACAACGGAGGGTTCCCCCAGGCAAAGGTGGTTGCACTGGTGCAGGTGACCACACACTGCAAGTCCAGCTTTGTGTTTCTAGTTTTGCCAGCAGTTGCCCTGCTTCCTTGATTTCCCTCGATGTATTTTGTAGAATATTTTTATTTTCCTGACATCAAGAGAAGTGAGATTACATCAGACTCAAATTTGAACTCACTTCTATATCTTAGATTTGAATTAAATCAGGACAGGAGGTATCTATTTTATCCTATAAAAATCATCTTCATTCATTCATTTATCCTATAAAAATTTCAACTGTGATTGATTCATTCACAGTTCAAAGAATCTTGGAACCCCTTTGAGTGATGGCGCTCCACTGAATTGAGACTGTTCCTTCCATTTTCCTAATGCCAGCTGTGGGGGCAGGAGCCCTTCGGCTGAGGATTCTTGGAGACCATGCAGTTGGGCGCGCATCCAAACAGTCACAATTTAAAAGAGTCATTGAGTGGAGTTTGGCTTCACTCTCATTTTGGGGCATTGTGGCTTAGTACCTTTTACCTGATCCTATGAGGAAGCCATTGGAGGAACTTAGGAAGGAAGGAGGGGAGGTAAAACCAAATTCAGGTACTGCTCCTTAATGAGAAGTTTGGAACACTAAGCCACCTGGGAGGGGAAGGCAGCTGCGGAAAGGTGTCAGGTTAAGAGGAGGTAAAAAGGGAAATTGAAAGCACTTGTAGGGAAGCCCAACATTGCTTTTCCACAATAGGGGCCGGGGTGTGAGAAATTGCCTAATGCAGGAAAAGTCTGGATGGTTTTTGTATCTTGGAGCAAGTGATAGCATCTGAGGCAGGCAGGCTTCGGGGCTGGGCGTAACCAAGGGGAGGGTGGGGTGTAGCAGAGTGTACTGAAATCACGTTGTAAGTGCACGTGTGTGTCTCTTTCTGATACCCCCTTCCTTCACTCAAACTCATCCCTTCTCTTTTAAGGACAATCTTGGCTACTTGGCCATCTGCGTTTCGGTTCTGCACTCAGTCATGTGCCAGTTATTATTAACAGTGATAAATCCCGCCTCGTACTTCTTGAGGCCCAGCTGGAGCCACAAGTCTGGCCAGGATCCCAAGGGGAATTCCTGGGAGAGAAGGGCCAGTCCTCTTCTTCCTGTAGATTATAGCTCCTGTCCTGACTTTGGGGGGCTGATTCAACATCCCACCCTCACATCACAAAGTTCATAAGGCAATTCTTATCTTCAGGGGCTGCTTGATCTTCCATCATCCCTGCTGGTTGTTCTTTTTGGAGCTCTCTAAGCAGAAGTGCAATCTCCCATTGTTTAGAGACTGGAAACCAGCACAAGTCTGGGGGGGTTCCTTGGATGCCTCTGGGAGAGATGGTTTACACCAAAAATTTGGCCAAGTTGTCCTACAGTATCATGTGCCCTTCCCTGGTGCTGCCCTGGCTACTACTACTGTCCTGTTGAGCATGGCTGTCATGTACTATGCCCAAGAACAGCCTGGCTTCTCCCTGGCTCTGCCTGGAAGCCCAGATCCTAGAGCCGGGCCTTGGGGGTCATCCAGTGTAACCTCCTTATACACAGAACACGTCGGCGCAGCCCTGGGGCAGGGCCTGATCTCCTTGGCTCTCCACGGGTTCTTTCCTCCAGCAGTGCTGCCTCTCTGCGAACATCCCTGTCTCCCCTGAGACCTGGACTCTGCAGCTAGCTTTGTTGTGTTGGAAACTCTTCATCAGAGAGCTAATTATATTCCAGACATGTGGAAGAACTCAGATTCCAAAGATGCAGTGCTTTGGGCCTACCAAACCCACAAAACACTACGTATTATGCCATACCACGTAACATTTATTCACTCTTTCAGATGTGTAGGGATCCTACCTGGCTGTGATCTTCAGCATATACAAAAGGGCATGGCACATAATGGATGCTCACTAAGTATTTGTTGAATGAATGAATTCCGTGAATGAATCCAATATTAGATGATGAAAATGTTCTTATGCATTTTCCTACATTCTCCTGGTTCATTCTACCCCTTCAAAGGTAGTTCCTTATCATGAGTAACAGTTTAAGCCTAGGGGCTAATACAAACTCTGGAGCTGGACAGCTTGGATTAGACCCCAGGCTCTGCCCTTTCAAGCTGTGTGGGCTTGGGCAAGTTATTTATCCTCTCTATGTCTCAGTTTCTTTGCCTATCAAATGGAGATAATAGAAGTACCTATCTCATAAGATTGTTGTGAAGATTATACTACATTTAACACATGGTGAGCACATTATACGTATAACCTGATGTTATTCTTACTCTTAGTGTTACCAGATTTGTATTTTATCAACATTATAAACATGACAAATAAACATTAATTCTTCTAATTAAGACAGCTTTCCAACACAGCTTCTGGGGAGATAAGGAGAATGTAATTTTCTTTTGCTTATAGTTTTACCATTTGCTCTTTATTCCAACCAGAGAAAGAACCTTCTTTTTCTCGTTATTTGGCTCTAGTGTAAGCATCAGTGAGCGTCCTCTCACTTTTGTGTGCCTGAACGAGGTGCGAATGTAAAGTAGTAAGACTGAGTTTCACGCTTAGCATATGCACTCCCAATGGAGTACACTGTTTTCTTTATAAATTACTGGGTTTTGCCAGTAGTGCTTTGCTTTCTGCCTCATCAGTCTCCCACCCCAGCCTGCGGTTCCCCACTTCTCTGTTCCCTATAGTTGGTACCTCAGCATCAATCAGCTCTATTATTGGTGGTGCTGGTGCCAAACTGATCTCTCATCCCCTAAGCTCTTGGGCAGGTCCTTAACCCTTGGCCTCCTTGTCAACCAGTCTGGGTCCTCGAGTTCCCTGGTGTGAGCCCTCCACTTGGGACTTAACCTGCCTGGGTTAGTGATATCTGCCTGCTCCTCCCTCCTTGACTGACTTTTCTGGATGTAGACTCCATCTGGGCAACCTCCTTTTATCAAGGCCAACACCCAGTCTGGGTTCCTCCCTAGTCGCATTAGACTTGCTGAATGGGAAGTTGCTACCCAGCTTCCAGCCTGATCCCCAACAAGACACCTGGGGATTTTTAGGATGTTTCCCTTCTCATAATTGCAGAAGTCAGACAAGGTCACAATATGTTGGAGAAAAAAAATAATTTCTTGTCAAAGGACTTTATGTTTTTGTTGCCATCTTCAAACCTTTTAGCCTACAGTTATCATGTTTTGTGACTTGCACCGTGGGATATAGTATTCATAAAAAGTTCTGGTTCTTAAAATAGCAGAAGCTCTTTGGGTAGGTCACCCCAGCAGCAATCCCACTTCTCTCTCTTATTAAACTGTATTTGGTTTGTAAGGGTGAAATCCATTTATGTTAATAGAGGTGATGGGCATCTCAGTAAGTAGAGCCAGCAGGCAGTTGAACGTGTCTTGGGCAGCCTTGCTGGTCAACCCTGCTTTTCACATCTGACAACTATCCCAGCACTCTCCCTCAGTTTTTTTATGCTTGTCCTAATCAACTAAATCATGTGAATGTATTTATGCATTCATGTCTAGGTTGTGTTCAATTCAGGTCTTGGAGTGTTTCATTACCTATTCAGCTATCTACCTCTCTATCTGTCTATCTTAGAAGAAGGTAGTGCTTAACACAGCATAGATTGCTAGGAGGAAGTTATTTAGGAGTAAGGAATTTTCACAGTATATCAGAAGTTTCCATCATATGAACAACCTGCTGTTTCACCTATGCAGTGGTTCTCAGTCCTGGCTGGACATTAACAACCACACAAAAAGTTTTTTTAAAAATAGCCGTGTCCAGCTCCTACCCCAAGAGACAGTGATTTATTTGACCAGAAAAGGGGCCAGACTTGGCATTGATTAAAAAAAAAAAAAAAAAACCCAAACACATTAACAAAGAAACCTACTCCCTAGGTGATTCTAATGTGTGTCCATAGCTGAGGACTATGCATTGGGATGGCTACCAACTCCCTGGCCCCTCCAGATGTAAGAAAGAAGAAATGCCCTCTTGTTAAGCATCCTTTGATGATTAGCAGTTGCCCACAGGATAAAGTGCAAACTGCCTAGCTTGGCATTCAAGGCCCTTCATGATTTGTCCCAAACTGTAATTCTACTCCTCCCTCCCATTAATCCCTAATGTACTGGTCACTGTTCTCCTCTTCCTTCCCATTAATCCCTAATGTGCTGGTCACTCAGCATATCCTTTACTTTCTTGCCTCTTAGTCTGTGTACACTGTCTCTACACCTGTATAATCCTGATTTTTTTATTCCCCTGTCCCATCCTGGCCTATTTAAATGCTATCCATACTTTGAGGTCTGGCTCTTTCTTAAAACATTCCATGGTTTTCCCAGGTGAAATGAACCTCTCCTTTCCCTCCCTGCCCATAGCTTTCACTTCCCACTCTGTAAATCTGATTAGCGTCTCCCTTTTGGAATCTCCATCCCATCACCTCATCGGACTATTACATCTTGGAGATCAGGGATCACATCCTTTCTACAATACCTGACGGAACATGATATAAACAAACACTTCGAATTGAATCAATCTCTAAAGCCCTTGTTGAGATTGATTAAAAAAAAAAAAGAGAAAAGAAAACCTTTAACATTTTTTTCTGTAGTGAAAGAGGTTGTGTTTAATAATCCTTCCTACCATAGGACTTCAAAGACTTTAGAGGCTTATGTTGTAATTTCCAAATAGGACAGTGAAGCGGTGTTACAGCTGGCCTCACCAATACATGGCCTGTTTCACCCCTGACATGCCAATGGGGAAATAGCTCTTGGATTATTTAGCCATCACGCTGCCTGAGTCCCTTGATCCTCTGCCATCACAAACAATCACAGTGCAACCTTGAGAGTGGAGCTGCTGGGTCTGAAAAGTATTTTTTGGCAAAAGATTGTCAGACTTTGAACTAGGTATTGAAAGCGGGTGTTTCTAAGGCACTCAGGTGTGAGCTATCAATAGTATCTGCCTTGGTGGTTAGAAGCAGGTAAAGATACCTGTGTGCTCTGGGAAGAAGTTCTTGCATACAGATATAACAGATGGAGAAACCAAAGGATCAGGTTTGTGATTCAGTGAGATCTGCCAAAACATTTGCTTTCTCTACTTTGTGAGAAATTTGTGTGTGTTTGGGGGGATTCTAGGGCTAAAAATAAGATAATAAAACAAAACAAGTGGTGTCCTACTGTACCTTCATAGCATCATGAAAAGCTGCTAAGGATATTCATACTATGAACAAGCACTGAAGAGCCTACTATCCGTCAGGAACTATGTCAGTAGCTGGAGGACATACACATGGGTGCACAGTACATGGAGTACATAGCCCCGGTCCCTGCCCTTGGTGGCAGCCATGGGCCAATCCAGGAGACAAAAATCTGTAATCATGGTAGAGAGTAAAAGGAGTTGTGTGCTAGTCAGGGATTTTTATCCCTGGGCTGTTTAAATCAAACAGAAAAGGAGTTTATTGGAAGGGTGTCAGCTCTCAGAATCAGAAGGAAGTCACAAGAGCTCTATCTGGGCAAGAATAATAAAGAAATGCAAGGTGAAGGCAAGATCCTTCTGATAGAACCATTTGTGTGACTCTGCCACTGAGTATTTGTTACTCCACTGCTGGACCTGCCTGTTCAGTAGCTGTGGGGGAGGTAAGATTGGCCATGGGAAGCTGGTTAGGGGGTTCCCCGGGGGCCTAAGTGAGCGACGACAAGAGCCTGAATTAGGGCAGGGGTATTAAGTTTAAAAGGGAAGGGGTAAACAAGGCACCATAAAGGGGATTAAATTGGCAGGGTTTGAGGATTCTTGAGTGGGAGTGAAGAGTCAAAGGAGAGTGACTCTGGGATTTCTGGTTTGGGCATCTGCTTGGTTGATGGTGCCAACAGGTGAGAGCATTTCAATAGGAACTTGATGTTTAGGGTAGAAGAAGATATATGGCAGGTTCTGAGCTGCCTGGAAAATACCCAAGTGGAGATTTCCAGCAGGTCTTTGATGCAAGAATCTGAAGGCCAGGTATAATCTGGGAAAGACTGTGGCCATGGGAACCTTTAGCATAAAAATCGTGGTTACAATCCTGAGAAGAGATGGTATCACCCAAGGAGAAGGTAGAAAGTAATAACAGTAGGAGGCCAAGTATGAAGGCTTAAACTCGCAATTAAGGCTTCAGCTTAGCAAGGGGGAAGGGACACAAGAGAAACAGAAGGAACCAGGCATGCTTGAGGAGAATTAGGAAAGTGAAGGGTCACAGAAGCCAAAGGAGTTAGGAGTCTCCAAAGGAGGATGTGATCAGCAGAGTCCCGCACATTAGAGAGGATGGACACAGTGGACTTGGCCATTGGAATTGACAATTAGGAGGCCATTGGTGCTTGAACAAATGCAGTTTTTGGTGGAATGATGAGGGGAGAACCAGGCTGCCCTGGGTAGAAGAATGAATGGAAAATGTAGACGGTTGGTAGAGATTTCTCAGCAAAGATGCTTGGATGTGATAAGAAAGAGAATCAACCATACCTACAAAGAAACTTGAGAAGAGAGTTTTTGTTTTTGTTATGTTTTTTTTTTTAAGAAGGGGAGACTTTTACTTGTTTATGGTGTGAGAGGAAGGGACCAGCAAAGAAAGAAGACTGAAAAGCTGGTGGTGGGGTTGGGGGAGGCTTCCTCACTAGCTCTGAATTAGACCCAATTTCCACTTTGACAATTCAGAAACATACGAATTTCTTTGGCCCGTGTAACCCAAGAGCCCTGCACTGAGTGGCTGAGGGCACTGGAATGTCCACTTTGACATATGTGTGATTGTATTTCTGCTGTAAATGCAGAGGAGGTAGGAGATTGGGCTGAATCTGTGGTAATTATGATGTGTCCTGGAATTTGCCCATTAAAAAACACAAACGAATCTTTCATAAGCTGCAGGAGAATGTTTTAGGTCTAAGGGAGCTTGAATGCATAGCATATCCTATTTCTGTTACAGAAGTAGCTCCCAGAGGAAGTGTGAAGTGAAACTTAACGAAATAGTCACACAATAGCTTCCTAGGCAGCCAGGGTCTGTGATCTACAGAAAGCATTAAGCAGTGCCTGCCAAGCACATTTATTGTCATCTTCTCCAGCCTTTACGACAATCTTGAAGGTGGTCATTATCGACACTTTATGGATGAGAAAGTGTGAGGCATGGTGAGATTAGGATGATATGCCCAAAGCACTGCAGTTAGACAGCAGGAGAGTGGACACATCAACCTAAGCTCACCTGGCTTCAGCTTCCCCTGGTCCTAGGCTGCCTCCCACAAGTGAGTAGAATGATGCCTTTGTTCTTCTAAATGTCAACACCAAGGAAGACAGACTTGCATGGTTTATGTTTCTCTAGACAAAGTGGGAAGCCTCTGCCCACATCATCAATTTTGATGATGTCCCAATGTTAGAACTCCTTCCCTGAGTTCTAGCCCCCAGCTACACCTAGAGTGTCCCCCATGCATTGGCAAGCCTTCGGCCTTTGGAAGGCATCAAGAGACAGGGAGATGTAATTTTTACTTCTTTTTTCCATAACAGATTATAGTTTACTCTGGGAACCATTTGAAGGATTCTCTTCTCATTCCTCAGCATAATCTTGGAAGAAAACTTCAGGAAAAATTTACAGCTCGACCTAAAATACTTTGGCAGTCTTAAGGAGTATTCCTAACCTTCAAATTCATCTATTCCTACTGTGAAAGAATTAAAAGAGTACATGGATAAATGTGTTTTTGCAAGCTGGTTGCCCCTCTAGACAAGCATTTTGGTACTTATTCATTCTATTACTCTTAACAGAATGGCAATGTTTCTATATAGCTAGGTGATATATAACTTAGCTAGATGCTTAGAGAAATTTCCATTCCTTATTTGAAAAACTTTTGCCTCACTGCCAAGGAGAGCTGAAGTGTTATTTGGGGCTATGCTTATAATGAACGTGACTTTAATATGCTTTCGCTTTACTGGGAAGCTGCCTCCTTTGCTTAACAATATTTTACGATTAAGACCATCTCGTCTGAAAGTATAACTTAGGAAGTTCTCTTTTTAAGTGTCCACAGATTTCTTCTATTTCTGTGACTTTATTAAAAATGGATAAATAGGTAGATGGTTGGAGAATTTTCTTTTGAAGTATGTTTTGATCCTACACTAGCCAACTTTAAAGTATAAGCTGTATGGAAAGAAATCCTTTGGTTTTCCATTATAAATCCTGAAAATGAGTGACGCATGTCTGAAATTGCACTGTTGTTCCTGAAAACTTTTTTCTTTTTTCACAGATTCTGAAAAAACATTAGTACCTTAAAAAAAAAAAAAGAATCAACACTGAATATTAGTTCTCTTAGAACTCACATTTGGAAAAACGTATAGGAAAAACTGAAAAGAAAAATGAATATCTCCCAGGTTATATATTAGTGATACAGATTTCCATCTTTGTTGTCAACATAAAATACTGAACAAACTACCTACACATGGTTCTGTGCTGAATATTGTAGAACACAAGAGAAGTGGTGTTGGGAATAATACATCTGAAAGTGCATTGAAAGTTGCATGAGGCACAATTCATCTGTAATCCCAGGTTTTTAGGCCATCCTCATTTAAAGAACCCATCAATAATTATTAACGATGTCTTCATTTCTGCCGTGTTCAAGTTTGGTCCCAGTGGCCATCTTGCCTGTCAAGTATGCTATTAACCAACTTTGGAGAGAGGATGAGGATGACCTACTTGTGTAACAGCTGGAAGTGGACAGCTCAGTTGCTAAGAAAGTTTTCCCACCCCTCAGAATATTCCTTGAGCCTCTTGTCTTGCCACAAACTCAGCTACTCACAATAAAAATTGCTGGTAGATGAAAATGGTTTATATTTTTAATTAACCCCTTTCAGTTTTCATTTTGGTTATTAGGAAGCCATACGTACTTTTGTGGCTATATTCCTGTCATAAAATAAGTTTGGACACATTTATGAGTGATCTCTTGCTGGGCATAATGTTAGCCTAGTAGTCTAAGAATTCTTAGAAAATTAATGGGTCTTGGAAAAATAGATAATAGTCACCATCATTCTATCCAAATGCGCAGTGAATCACAGTCATGCACAAAAGACGCTGGGTTTTAGACTCAGATGATTTAAAAATTCTGCCTTGGAGATGGTGACAAAGGAAAAAGCCTGGAGAGTGAACAACAGGGATTCAGAGTTTCAATCTCCTTCTAGTCTCTGTCTCCAGCCCCCAGGTGTGCTGCAGAATGGCTTGCCGTCAGGGTACCCTCAGCTGGGAGTTCAGGATGAAGCCTGGCATATTTTATTTCAATATTTTGAAAGTGGATACATAGATGATTGGTTTTTTTGCTTTTATCCTTAGATCTCATTTCAGAGTAGCTAAAAACAAGCCCAGAGACCAAAGTGGCACTGGCAAGCATTTACTGAGCAATGGGTGAGGGTGTTGATGTTGAACCTGAAGATTCAGTAGGAAAATGAATAATGATGTTATTTTATTGAATATTTATTGGGTAATTATTATATGCCAAATACTATGCTAAGTGCCTTACATGTGTTATCTCATTGAATTCTTCTAATAACCCAATGAGGAAGATACTTTTTACAGATGAAGGAATTGGGGTTTAGAGGGTTTTTTTTTTTTAAACATTCCCAAGTTAAATCAGCAAGTAATTGATAGGACCTGGATTTTAACCTAGGTTTGTTTAAACACTAAGGACATCGCCACTCTGCTATATTGCCTCTGTTCCCATTCTCCCTTGACATGAGGTCTCAGGGAGTCTTTGTGATAGAAATAATGATAGTAGTTATAATATAGCTAACCCTTATAGAGTGTATATGTCTCTTGTGCATATGTTGTTCTAGTGTTTTATAAAATTAACTAATTTAACCCTCCCAAGAGCCCAGTGAGGCTGGGTCCTATTTTTATCCCCATTTTAGGGTTGAGGAAAGTGAGGCATAGAGAAACCTGAAGATCACTGAGACTCTAGGTAGCAAGGCTATATTTTATAACAGGTTTTCTGGCTCCAGACTGTGTTCTGTGATGGATATAGCAACTGTCATATTCTTTTTTTTTTTTTCCACTGCACTTTGAGGCAAGAAACTCTTCTACTTGAGTTCTGATGTGAGTGACTAAGAGAACCATGTAAAAGTATTCTTCTCCTAGATTCTCCCATGGACAGAGAGAAATGAATTCTAATTCGAGGAAGTGAATTCTAACTTGAGGAAATTTTAAATCAATCTTTTCCTTTAGAAATGGCACAGGGCCCTGGGACAACAGAAGAATTTTCTGCTTGGTTCCAAGTTCTAAATGGGATTAACTTGGGAACTCCTGTGAGAGTCTCACACTCAAAGGGTCCCCACGACTGCCCTGCATTCTCTGGACAAATTCCAGTCCAACTGTGTTCCTCAATGATCTTGATGGTCTTGTTTTGAAAATGAGTCAAGTATCCCTATGCAAGGAAAAATGAAAAATGTAATATTTGTCTGCTTGAGTTATGCAAAAAGACATTTAAACTCAAATGAGGAGGGATATAAGCAGGAAACAACATATCAGCCCCAAAACAAGAAATATCTTTCAACCTTGGATAAAGTCAGAGGAATGAGATTGGTTTTTCTGTCTTTTCATGCAGTAGTGGGCAATGTCTTTTGACCCGTGGCATAGGAACATGCATCTCTCATTTAATTCTTGTAATGACCCAATCAGGAAGGTATTCTCTATAGATAAAGAAACTAGGGTGTAGATCGATTGTTTTAACATTTCCTAAGTTCATTCCATGGGACATGATGTGTATTTTAGGAACCAACACATAAGGGCCCACGGTCATAATAGACCTGTTAAGCTCATCTCGCATGATCATCTCCCCTCTCTCCTCTTCCCACTGGCTCTTGGTCCCTTAGGACTTGTTCTTCCAAGCCTGGAACAAGTTCCTTCCTCATTAATTCAGGTAACCTAGTGCCATCATCACAAAACTGACTTCACGTTCCACTTCCCAAAGCCAGTTTCAGTCTCCTACAAGTGGAAAGAAAGCTTCTACCACTACATTCCATTCTCTTTGGCCTCAGTCCTTGAAGAATAGATTTTTTCATCATTTCCAGAGAGTCTGCAATGGCTGATGGCTCTATTAGCATCTGTTAGAAGCTAAGGGGTCAAGATCAAAGGTTATTTTCTTGTGAGAAACCTGCACTACCACACCCCAATACCCAGTCCATGCGCTCCATGAACTGGAGCTCAGCACATGCTTCATTCACCTGTGAATGACACAGGTAAGGGTGTGCAGTAGTGCCATTTCCTGGGCATGCCCAGAACCCTTCTCCAGACTGTCCCAGGGCATTCTCTTTCTCATCATTCAAGCCTAGGCTGAAATGTCACCTCCCCACCCAGCACCCCATCTCAAGGCTGACCTTCCTCCAAGTTACTAACTATCACATCGCCTAATTTTATTTTTCTCTCTAGCACATTAGCTCTCTGATATTTTTCTTGTGGATTTAATTATTTGTTTGCTGTCTCCCAACTCTGTTAAACCCTAAGCTTTGTGAGAGCAAAGAACCCATCTCACTCGTGTCACCAGACATTCTCCCACGCCTAACACATTGTCTGGCACCAAAGAGGCGCTCGGTAGATGTTGGACAAATGGATGAATGAATCTTAGTCCCCGTGGCGATGCGGCCTTAGCAATCTACAAAGGCCAATGTGTTGTCAGGATCTGTTCAATGAAATGAAATCCCAGATGAGCTTAAGCATCAGAGAGACTTTCTGCAAAGTGATGCATTTCCCTCAGGGATGTATCCAGGCAGAAGAAGTGGACAGGAAAGATGGATTTTTCAGTTATGCGTTAGTCCTGCCATTGTGGCGCCACCAACTTTCCCTCTGTCTGCTGGTTTGAGTGAGTGTTCCACTGTGGGAACAGACTGATTTCCCAGAAACAAGGTAGTATTTTCTCCTTTTGACAAATCTAGAAAGTAATTCCTGCAGCAAAGAAAGATATATAACATGTAGAAACTAAATTCTAAGACACTGTCCAGCCATGAATAAGGAGTGTGTGTATGTGTGTGTGTGCGCATGTGTGTGTGTGTGTGTGTGTGTGTGTGTGTAAAGGGTAAATCCTTAGCTAGTCCGTGGTTTGAGAGTGATTTTTCAGAAAACTGGGTAGGTCCTCCCACTAACCAGTTGTGTATGAATCATTCAAACAATTGTTTTAATGCTTTTTTCTTCCCCTATGATAAACCAAACTGATACCCGAAATCCATCATGGTAATAAAACTACAGATCATATGGAAAACACTCCCTTATCACAGATTTTTCTTTTAGGATCCTAAATGACACAGAACTCAGTGTGGAGCTCTGGAAGCAGTTCGAAAAGAAATTGCCAATTACTGGGTGTGAGTGTCTGTCCCCCTTTCTCATGCATCCTTATGCAAATGCACACAGTGTGTTGCATTTCTATGCCCTTCTCTCCATGGAGGACTGGGGGAACCAGTATCATAACCCAGAGTTATGTGCTATTCCCCAGGCCCACTTAAATAGAATCACAGCTACTAACTGCTGCCATTTATCGTGGGCACCTGCATGCTTCGTGCACTTAACTTCGTTTCATCTTACAACCATGCTCTGAGGTGGGTGACATTCCCTCTAGCTCACAGATAAGGAAACAGAAGTCTCTGGTGGTTGAGTGGTCTGCCTGACATCACACAGCTAGAAGTGGCAGGGCTGGGGCAGGAAGGATTGTCATGGCTTCTATCCTGCCTTGTCACTCCTGAAGCACTGTCATGATTTTTGAACCTCTCTTAAAGTGCTTACCACGCCTTCATTTTATTGGCTTTCCTTCAGCACATACCTTTTCCCTCCTATTAAGCTATGATTCTAGAAGTTGGCATCCATGTCTCTTCCTTGCCTTAATCCTGGGACTTAGTGAAATGCCCGGCACGTGATAAAGCAGGGCCTAGACCAGGGGCGAGTCAGGCACTCGCCATGGGTGCAAAATTTAAGGTCGTGCCAAAAATCTCAATAATCAAGATAACTAATATTTTAATGCACTATTTTAAAAATTCAAAATTAATGCAAAAATTTCATGAGGAGCAAAATGACAAAATTTTAAACGAAGATAGGCTCCGAACCTGCACTTGGCTTCCTTTGAATTACCCTGGTCCCAGTCCCATAAGAAGCACTTAGGACTTGTTGAATGAATGGATTGTAGAACTGGTGTTTGGCGCACGTGAGCTGAATGTATGGCTAACAATCCAGTGAAATGTTACCATTCAGAACTCATTGATGAATCTGGTGGACGAAAGCCCTTGGACTTTCCCGCTGTTGGTTTGTCCACAGAGATGTTGATTCAGCTGTCGTGGTCACTCCCAAGCCTGGAAGAACTGCCAGAGTCCAGCTTCCCTACCAGCCTTGGCAGCAGTCTGCCCATGGGGAGTAGTTTTCTTAGCAGAAGTTTAACTCTAAATAAGAAACTGTCATTGGTTGTCTAGGATTTTGAAGTTTCTACAATTGCTTTTTCATTTTGTTATTTTCCCCCTTTTCAGATATTTTTATTTTAAGAAACCAGAGTAGTTGTTTTGGAAGGACAGTGATATATGTATTAATATATACATATGTATATATACACACACACACACACATACACACACACACTTATATATCTATCCATGCCTTCCCCACCATTCCTACCCCTCCACTAGGGCTGGGTGGAAAATAGAAGCTCAGTAAATATTTGTGAGTTTGTCAGTTGAAGGATTAGTAGAAGATGGACTGTAGGAAAAAGAATAGTTTAATTTTGAGCATATTAAATTTATATCCAAAGTCACCATTATGTTTTGTAGCCAACAAAAAGCTTTAAACCAAACAAAAAGATCAGCAGGTCTAATTTGCTTTCATTTGTGTTATGCCCATTTTCCCAAGCTGTTTGCATTGTTTGTATTTGGAACACTACTTAGCCAAGTGAGGGAATCCGTAAGTGGAATGTAGTTGCTTGTTGTTCACAATAACATTTAATAAAACAAAAAACAGGCTCAATTACAGAACAAATCACCACTTTCAGGGGAACTTTAGTCTCCCTCTAAAGATATGTCTCCTCAAAGTCAACAGAATTAAAATGTAGAAAACGAGTTTCAAATGCACAAGCGGTCAGCCTGACTAGAAACCGAAAGGGAACAGAGGAGCCCTGAGTGCTGTACAAGCAGGGACTGGGCAGGAAAATCTTTCTTCTCGCCCATAGATGTGGCTGTCTTAACTGGAGCACAGGGGTTGCAGCTCTGGACCTAAACTGTTGAAAAGAAGAAGAAATTTCTATTGGAATAAGTCTTTCTACTGCTTAGGTATGATCTACCTAGACAGGCACAGTCTAGAAAAAGTTACCCATTTTCAACAAGACCAGGTTATTTATTTATTCATTGATTCTACAAATATCTACTGAGGATCTTTGGATGCCAGGTGCTGGGGATTCAACAGTGAACAAAACAACAGTCCATCTCACATGGAGCATGTGTTGTGGGGGGGAAACATAAGATAAATGACTGACTAAACAATGGTATGATGTGCTGGGTGGTAGAGGTTTCATGCAGAGAAATAGGACAGCGTGGAGTAGCTCTTTGGGCTTAGGTAAGGAGGAAAAGACTCTCTAGAGAGGAAACAGTTGACCAGAGGCCTGAATGAGAGAGGGCGTGAGCGTAACACATGATGTGTTTGAGGACCAGCAAGGAAGTCAGTGTGGCTGCAGTGAGGACAAGTGAGAATGAGAGCAGGTGGCACAGGTGCCTGGGTGCCCGATCGTGTTGGCCTGGTGATGGCCCCGGGAAAGAGTGAACTTTATTCTGAAAGAAATGGGAAACCTTGGCCAGGGGGCGGGGTGGGTGTTGAGCAAACAATGAGCTGATGTGATTTTTGTTTTGTAAAGATCACTCTCACTTCTGGGTGGAGAAAGAAGGGTGCTTTAGCCCTGGGAACCCAGAAGACAGGCATAACCCTGCCCTTGTGGAGCTTACAATTGCATGGGGAATTTTGGCAATGGGCAAAGAAAGAGATAAAGTCAGTTCAGGTACATTAGGAGTAAAATTAAAGAGCATGCTAGGAAAGCAGAGAGAATGGGACTGCCTGCTTCAGTTCATGGTTAGGAGAGCTCTGGAGAGGTGGCACTGAGCTGAGAGCAGAATAAGGAACAAGAGCCAGCCATGCACCAATGAGGGACGGGAGACCATGCCAGGTGGACAGTCAGCAGTGCAGAGACCCTGAGGTAGAGATAAGCCGTGTGTGACAGAAGGACAGCAAGAAGGCTAGTGTGGCCGGAGCACAGTGGTGAGGGGGGCAGGGCCAGACCTTGGAGGGATGTTTAGGTTGTGGTGAGAAGTTTGGATTTTAATCTGATTGAAATGGGTAGCCACTGGAGGGATTAAGTCTGAATTCTGTTTCAAAAGGACCACCCTGGGTGCTTTGTGGAGAATCAATGGTGGAGTGAAATGGAAGCCAGGAAACCAGCCTTTGCAATCGTGTAGGCAAGAGATGAGAATATTTGTATTCTGGTAGAGGTTTTGGTGTCAAAGAATGAATTTGGGATATATTCAATATTTTGTGGAGGTAAAGCAACAGGATTTATTCATGCCATGGTTGTGGGAAGTAAGGAGAATCCAGAATGATATCTAGGTCATTGGCTTGAGCAACTGGGTGGGTGGTGGGACCATTTATGGAAACAGAGAGGAACGGGGTCAGGTCAGGTGGAGGAGGGCCTTAGTGGACGCAGGAAAATCCAAGAGTTCTGATTTGGACACATTACTTTTGAAGCATTTGTTAAAGATTCAAATGCAAATGTTTCATAGATAATTCAACACGGGCATCTGGAGTTCAGAGATGAAGTCCGAGGGGAAGATATCAAGTTGGGGATTATCAGCCTGCAGATAGTATCAGATGCCCAGAGATGGATGAAATCAGTTAGGGAGATGGTGCGGATAAGGAATAGAAAGAGGGTACAGGACCAAGCTCTGGGATACTCCAAGATCTGGAGTAGAGATGGAGAGAAGGTGCCAGCCAGGAAGTCTGTCTCTCTGGAAAATCCTGGCTGAGAGGGGTGGCCAGGCAGGAGGAAGGCAAGCCAGGACAGAGGGATGCCTTAAAACCAGAAGAAGAGTGTTTCTGGGAGAGTGTCCAGCTGTTATTGCAGCTGATTAATAAAATGAGGACAAAGAGAAACCATTCAATTCGGCAACATGAGGGCATTCGGTGATCTTGGGCAAAAGCAGTTTGAGGTGAACAGAGAATAGCAGTTTTGAGCAGCTTTCCTTTAGCTGAGGAAGCCAAGTTTTATGACTCCTCCATGAAGCCATTTGTGAATTTCTTTCTCTGTAGCACAGACAGACACACCTGTCACCGGCTGCTGTTGAACAGACTGAAAACGGTTGCATTCTGTGGCATAGAATTAACCAAAGTTTTTGGTATCCTCTGTTTTGTCCAAAAACAATCCAAAAAGCCCAGTTGTTTCACTTGTGCCTATTATTTTTGAAGTGTTTGGAATCACAGAATGGCCAGATGACTTTGGCGATCATGTGTATAATCCCTTTATTTTATGGATGAGGAAACAGAAGCCTGGAAAGGTAGAATTATGGAGGGAGGCTAGAATCCAGGATTCTTTCAACTGCATCATACTCGGGTTTTATGATCCATATAACTCTTCCCTTCATCCTCAAAATTCACCAAATTAAATAGGATTAGAAGCATGGTCCCTAGGTGGTTTGCATTAAAGGCATTCCACCTCCCTAGTTAATTCTGATCTGAGGCTCTTATCTGTAAAACAGAATCACCTCCATTGGTTAGGTAATTATTAAACCACAGATGGTACTATTTATGAAGGTCTGAAAAACAGAGACAAATGACTGTGTAGTAAGAATGGCCTAGCTCCATGCACATCACATGGGGTTTCTGTTCATCCTCTTGTCTGATTCTAGTGATATGGGTGGAATTATATTACCTCCCTCCCATGAAGAGGTTGAGCCTCATGCAAAACTTGACTTCCGTGGGCCAAATGGCAGAAGGTACTGACTTTAACCGGTTCATGCCAAGAGCAAGGACACAGGCCTTGGCCAACAAGACTAGAGTCTGGATTTACTCATTTCAGTATTTTTGTCTAGAAGTTCATACTGGGCCTGGTTCCCTGACTCAAACAGCATATATCTGTTGTGGCTCACACAAGGAGTGGATTTAAACTCCAGTTTAATACAGGCACGGGAACCCGTTGAGATTGAATGAGTACTTGGGGGGCAAAAGGTTAAAATCAGTGTGACAAAGTACAGGACAAAGAGGGACACCAGGTCAAACCTGGTACCAGAGTTTAGACAGAAAATGTGTGCTGTCTTAGAGCTTCCCAAGAACAAGTTTTTCTATTATTTATTTATTTATTTCAGGATATTATGGGGGTACAAACATTTTGGTTACATGTTATGACTTTACCACACCCAAACCATGATTTGAGGCGTGCCCTTTCCCCCCTACCACGTTTTTCTAACTGGTTCTAAAGGCTGGTTAGGGTGGGAGTGGGTGCCTTTTGTGATCGGAGCCCCAGGTTTTCCTGGAATAGATCTTGACCGTATTCCAAAAGTGTCAAAGCTAAATGAATTTCAATGTTATTGAATAAGTGAATAAAAGAAAAAAATATAAGAAAGTTTTTTTTACTACTATATTTCAGAACTAAGTATTTAAAGTAGATCTTTTGAAAATAGTGTTAATTTGTCTTGTAACTTAATGTCTTTTCATTCATCACTAGATCTTAAAAGAGAAAACAAGAAGATGGTAATAGTATTACTAATAGTTATCACTGGAACCATCTTTGTGCCACACACTTATTAGGTATTTTATTTTAATCATTTAAAATCTTCCCAATAGATTATCAACCTGCAATTAAGTATTGTTATTATTAGTCCCATTTTGTAGATAAGAAAATTGAGGCTCAAATAATCTGCCTGAAGTACATGGTTTTAAATATTACATCTGGGATTTATACCCAAGTTGTCTTCATTCCAAAGCCTGTTCTCTTTTCAATGTGCCAATGATTAAACGGAAACCACCTGAAAAAATAGAATTTTATTGAAAAAGATCTTCATTGATTTTTGCTGAATTACAAAGGAATAAACATTTTTTATTTAAAAAAAAACAGAAGTGTCTGAAAGACAAATCACATGTGCTTCTCACGTCACTGTTGAAGCTTTTATTTATAAAAATGATGCATATATGATAACAATTTAAAAACAATATAAGGATATATAAATTAAAATTAAAAGACTCCTTTCTTTCTCCCCAAGCCTCAATCTCACTCCGTATAAGTAACCACTACAACCAATTTCTCGTGTAATATCTGCAATTGTGTTTGCATTCAGAGGCAAAGAGATGTGTGTGTTCATGTGTGTGTGTATAATCCATCTTTGGGATATAGCTTTTAAAAATAATTTTCTGTTTCCATCCATGCCACTTATGCAGATAAATCCCTCAACTTCCTAAATAGCAAAAATTTTACTGCATAACACATCTAAATTGGAGAATTGACTAAGGAGGAAACTGAAGTCCAGGAAAGTCAAATGACTTTTGTAAGGTCTCACAGTCGGTGGGGGAGGCCAGCACCCAGCCAGTGAGAAACCTGGTTTGGTACTTTGTCTATGTAACCTCATGCTGCAAAATAAAACAAAATGAAATCAAGAGAATGCTGAGCTCCTGTAACTCAAGTGGAAACAACATTCCAAGAGCTTAACTGCCATGTGAATTAATATTTAGGCAAATACTTAATCATGTTTCCATCTGTCTATATAAAATATAATGAGAAGAATAAATCAGTAAAACCTCCTTCTCTCAAAATCACCACGGAAACATACTGGAGAAATGACTAACAATGATTACAACCTACTTAACCAAAAACCACATATATCAGCTTTCCAAATCTTGGAGGCAAGTGTGAAATAAAGTCTTATTACTAAAAACTTGTCTTTGTCTTTGAAAGGTGCTTTATGGTGAACATTCCAATACATTAGATTTATCTAGATTGATGAGATTTCCTATGTATGTTGCACAAAACGTCAGGGATTAAAATGAAATGAGTTCTCTTTAAGAATCCTAACTTCTATCTAGAAAGTAAAGATTTTTAATGACTACTAATCTATCCATATGCAAATATTTGGGTGCTTTAAAGTAGTATTAGAGTCTACTTTAAATGGCTTTGGTTTAGGAGGTGGACCATACAAAAAGCACATTTCTATGCTCATTGGAAAAATGTTATAATTTTTATCTAAGAGAATAGACTTTGTCTCATCCAAGCAGGAGTCAGAAATCAGAATAAGGCAGGAAAGCCATGTAGAATTATGAAGTCACATTTTGGTAGAAAACATGTGCACTTTACTCCAATCCCCAGCCTTGCCATTGGGCTGAGCTATCAGATGAAGTACACTGTGTTTCTACCAAAATTATTTCACAATCTCATCCATTATTTTTGTAAGAATTACCAGAGCTCAGGAGTCTTACATTACATAGCCCTAACGAGCATGTTCCCATCAGTTTTTCACCCTCCTATTCCTTGTGCGCTTGCAGAAGATTTGGTAGGAGCTGAACGTTGTTTGTGAGCGAGTTTATTTATTCAGTCATTTTTCTCAACAGAATCTATTGGATACCTATGATATTTCAGGCAGTAATGTAGGGACTGGGATATAGTAGTGAACAAAACAAAGTTCCTACTCTCGTAGAACTTATATTCTGGTAGGGGGAAGCAGAAAACAAACACATAAATAGGTATACGAGAGATCATGTGTTATGAGGAAGTCAGTGCAGGTAGGAGGATGGTAGGAAGAGGGTAGAGGCGGTCTGGGAAGACCTCTGTCACAGCTGCACAGAGACCCTAGGGAAATGAGAGGACAGCTGCATGGCTCTCTGGCATCTGAGGGTAAAGCAAGGGTAACACCCCTGAGGAATGAGTGTGCTCGTGGGGAGCCGGGGAGAGCTGTAGAAAATGAGGTGAGAGGCTGCTGGGCCAGATAACTCAAGGACTAATAGGATTTATCTGCATACGTGGGAGTTGGATGATTTTGAGAAGAGAGGGGCCATAGTCTCATTTCCTTTTAAAAGGACTGCAGGTTGGTGTGGGGAGTACACTGTGAGTGGGCAAGGGACAAGCAGGGCAGCTAGAGGTTATAGTTCAGACAAGAGGTCATGGTGGCTTAGGAAGAGCTGGCTGCAAGGCCATAGTGTATGATGGTACAGGTTGTTCACTGCTCAAGGACATCTGGCTTTTCTCATTAAGCCAGGGGCTGCATCAGTCAGGAGGAAAGATGCCTTTTTCTAATTGGCATTCTAGGTGGGGGCTTTTCTACAATTCATTTGTCTTTTTCTAAATTGCATGCTGGCGGGTAGCAGAGAGATAAGTGAGAAGTGGTCTTACTAGGGATATATTTGAAGAATAAAGCCAATAGGATTTGCCAATAACTTAATGCATACATGAATGGCTCAGTTAATAAATTAATCAATTCAGTCAGTCAATATATAGCGCCTCTTCATTGTTCCCTGTTGCAGGTGGGTTCCTTGGAAGCGGTCCCCAAGGAGATTAGCAAGTTTATGAGGGAGTGCTCCTGGAATCAACACCTGAGGAAGGGAAAGGGAGGAAGCAGTGTTGGGTAGAGGGAGAAACTGGGCTGAGATGCAACCTCAACAAAGGCCTCAGCCTACTTCATGGATGCTCTGGAGCTGGACTGGCCCTTTGTGTTGTTCCAAGCTGGAGCAAGGGGGCCATGCCTTTATATCCCTATGACTAGTATCCAGGAAAAAGGATGTGATCTTGGATGTGCCAGGTCTCTTCACTGGAGGCATTTTCCAAAGACGGCTGACCAGCTGAGGGCTGCCTTCCAGTGGCAGTCCCGGCATCTGGCATAATAAGTACTTCAGTCCTGAAGGAGGATCAGCAGCACAGCATGTCCATGTCCCTTGCCTATGGCATAGATACTATCAGGCTACTCTTTTCTGCTTGCCCAAATATGTAGATATATCAATCCAGTAGATTTCCAGGTATCTACCAACAATCCTTTCAAATGGCGGTGCAGTGAAACCTATGTGCCTTATACATTTTAGAAAAAAGTTGCCCAGACCCCAACCCTCAGAAAGCTTAGAGTGCACAAGGGCAAAAACTGTACATAGAGCAAAAAGTAATAGATTCAGAGCTCTTCAATCTGTCAAAGAACTCAGGTGATTCTACGGGCCAGATTCTGGCTGATGCGGTGTTTATATGCGTTTACTATCTAAGGATAGTATCTCTCAGTTTGGTGATGCAAGTGGGAAAGTGAAGTGGGAGATGTAGCTCTTCTGGATCATTTACAAAAATCACTTTGTTTATGAGGAAAGCATCTCTTAGACTTTCCCTGTGGCTCACCAGTGTGGTGTTGCCGTGGCAACACCGCCTGACTGAGATGCTAGATCAGAAAACTAGACCTCAGTGTACTACCTTGTGTGGCTCCAGCCGGATCTGAATGTGCTGAGCCATGGGATCTTACTCAAGGCATTACCCCACCTAAGTCTTATTCTCAACATGTGTAAAATGAGGAGAATCCCTGCTCTGTATCCCAAAAAGAATGCTGTGTGGCTCCAGTGAACTAATTTGAGCGTGTGCAGCTGATGAAGCATGCTACAGCCGTGAGCTGTTACAAGACTTACAAAGAGAATTCAGAGCCGAGTTAAGCTTGACAATTTTGACGCCTTAAAAGTATGAGAGACTATAAAAATAGGGAAAATATTTATTTCAGTTATCTTGCAAAATAGGCAAAGGGCTATTTTATGATTATTCTGGGCATACGTACTACTTCTTAAAGGCACAATGATAACTCTGCATGTAGGGCAGCCTGTGTGTAGAGGCACAGCCTGGAGCTGGGGATCCAGTACGAGAGCATTTATGGAGCACCTCTTCTGTGGGAGCAGGGAGCACGGGGCTGGGCGGATTCAGTGACGATGGAGGCAGGATCCTTCCCTCAAAAGAGTAAAAGCCTAGAGAGAACAGGAGACAAACATCTAAACCCCAGGACAGAATGTGATGTGTGCAACAGGAGAGATACAAGGGTGTCTCAACGTCCAAGGAGTTCTGTTAGGGATGGAGGACAGCAGAAAAGATATCTTAAAGTGGTAGAATTTACAATATGCTGCGATGGATGGGTAGGATTCTGAAAGTTAGGTAAGGTAAGCCAGGTGTAAGGCAAAGGCTCAAAGATAGGTAACAAAGTTTATTCCAGTGAAAGAATGATTCAATGTGATTGGAGCAAAGGTCAAAGTTGAAGAATTCTAGCTAACACTTACTGAGTGCTTGCTGCACACTAAGCACTGGCCTAAGAACATTAAGGATATTTCTTTAGGTAATTATCATAGTGATCTTATGGGATAGATACTGTCACCCCATCATACAGATGAGCAAATTGGGGCACAAAGAGGTTAAGTAAATTGCCCAAAGTCACCCAGCTAGTGAGTAGTCACTGGCAAAAGCTGGAATCACACTGGAGCCATGGAACCGTGCTGCAGCCATGGAAAGGGATGCAGCCACAGGTCAGGTGACATTACCTAAGGCAGAGAGGGACAGGGGAAAATACCCACACTTCTTTCTCCATGCAACTCTCCAAACTCCTCCCTCCAGCACCTCCTGTTGGCTGAACCCTAGCTAGGAAACACAGCCCACTGCGGTACAGAGCAGGGGACCAGGGTGCCAGCACTGAGGCTCTAGCCCTCACCTACTTAGAAGTAATTATGGAGGGGCCAGTGGAACCGGGATGCAGAAGGTGCATTCTAGAGACATTGATAGACACAAAGGATGGGATTTGCTATTGCTTGGAAGGAGTAGAACATGGTGGGAGGATTTGTGTATATGTGAGAAAAAGAGAAATAAGCTGAAGAAAACCCCAGATTCAGCCTTCGGTTATGAGTCCCCCTGAAGAGTACCTTCTCTTTTATTCACAGATTTTCCATCTCACGTGGCATTTCGGTTGCATGCTCACCAGCAGTGTTTGCATTCTTCTTGTTACTGCTTTGTTTTGTTTTTCTGTTACCATAGTTGTCACTTCACTGGTCACGTTAAGGAGCCACACAACTATTATTAGTAATTATATTTATTATGGCCAAGAGTATGTTAAGCATTTTACCAATCATAGCACAACTTTCTTGTGCAACTATTACACCTGCCTGCTTTCTTGGCTAATGTATGTGAACATAAGTCTCAGGATCTTTAATATTCCTGTGGATCAAATAGCCAGGGCTCGTCATTGGAAACATTTTATAGATGATAGGGTCAGAAGGAAACTGTGAACATACATAGTCTTCGGATAATTTGTTTAGGATAGGGTTCCTGACAAGTTTTAAAATCAAAAGCTACTTTGTTCCATAGTGGCTAGCTGAGGCTATAAATAATCCAAAGTTTTGTTTCAAGGAAGAAAATTGAGGTTTCCAATTCCTGAAATGGGGAACTTCTTCAAGATGATCGTGAATATTTTGCATTGGCCCTGATCCACTGTAGCACCCAGGAGGGAACTGCTTTGCTTTCCGGAACTTCTTGCTCCTGAAGAGTTCACAGGAAAAGTTGGAGAATTTCAGCCAGAAACCTTTGCTCTTTTGGTTGCTCTCCCCTTGTTTCCTAGGACATCATTCTCGTGTCGGCATGGCCTTGACTGAAGAACAATTTATTCCTCTTGACGTTTTCCTCAGCTAAGAAAAACAGTCTTGACGTGCCTTTTCGCAACCCTGTCTGAGACTTCTCTGGTCACCCTCTTGGGGGGGAGGTGGTTGCAAAAGAGCTGAGCTGAACTTTGGAAACAGTGTAGGGTGAGTGAGGACTGGCTGGTTGATCATATTTTCATTGTGCATTGTTAGAAACTGTCATGCTATTTGGGAGATCCACCAATACCTAAATCCTTCCTTGGCCAGTTATCCCTCAATTTCTTGAGTTTCCTGAGAAATAATCATGCACAAAATGAGCATGATATTAGCTGCTTCTTGGGAGGAGAAAAAGCAAGATCTGGTTTTATCCTGTGGAAGAGTGGGCCTGGGCCCTTACCACTCCAGGCATATGGAAAGAGAAAGGGAAGAAAGACTAAACCCATATGGGCTTATAGTCTTCAAAAAGCTCCACTGCTAAAATAAAAAATGTGTATAAATATATATATATATATGCACGTGTGTATGCATATATATATATATATATATATATCCCAGTCAATTTAAGGATTTGCTCTCTTTTTTGGAGAGCACAGTTTTTTTATCTTAATCTTGACTCATCCTTTGGAAGAAGTAAGAGATAGGGAAGTTGAGCCATCAGCTCTAAGAAAAAACAAAACAAAACAACAACAACAACAACAAAAACCCCACACATTCCCATGTAGTACAAATATCTATAATATTAATATAAGCATTTAGCAACATCCAGAGACTTGAGTCACTGAAAGTACATAGCTGAGCACATAGTAGGTGTTCAGTAACTTCCTAGGGATTGGATGTTTGATTGACTTGAGAGACAAGAAGATCTTATAATAATATATTTCATCTATGATGTGGTCTTCCGGTCTGCAACTTGAGTAGTGAATTATATTCAAACCTTAGACTATTTCTGAACCTTCTTTATAGGTATTTATTTGTCATAGATCCTTGGCTAATATACTCACTGTCTTATCCCATTTCTTCTTTTCCTATATGTATTCTTATAGCAGAATATATTCCTCTGCTATGTCTATACTCAATTGTCTTCTCCCTCCTTTTTAAGGTAAATATTCTAAGATTTAAATATGTTATATAATGTTGCTAAAAAACATTTCAATAAATAGAGTTGCTATTTGCAAAGCTTTCAAAAAATCATGACCAAATAAATATTTGAATATCAATGGTCATTTATATTAACCTTTTAACACCAAACATATGATATCTGGAACTCTATAAACAAGAAATTTAAAAAGGACCTAATAGAATTCCTTAATAAAGAGTAATTTTTAAAAGGTCAGAAGGAGGTTACTGGTCTGTCAGAATGAGAGGCCTTCTCGGTCCTGGTTTTGATAAAATTAACTTGGGTTGTGTTGGGTTAATAGTGTGTGCTTGACCATACACATTGACTGTCTCTTCCCTGTAAAGGAGACCAACCGTGAGATGAAGGAAAACTTGAGAGCAGTATTTGCTTTACCTAAGATGTCACAGTTTCCTTTCAGGAACCAGAAAATTCCCCAACTGAGGAGGCCATGCTACAGCCCAAGGGTTCCAGAATTAAGAAGTTACTCTATTTTTTTCCATTCAAGTAGAAATAATTAACTTAGGAACCAAGCATGAGTCATAAATCTAGGGTTTTTGGTGAAAATGTTCTTTCTTTGATTCTCAAATTTTGTAAGATCAGAATGACTGCTTGTCTAACTTCTCTGAATATGAGCTGAATTGCCATATTCCTTGCTTACCTCCCCAAACTACTGTGACATTAATGGAGACAGTCAAGATAAACAGTGTTTTGTGAACCTTGATGTTCTATACATACATGAGGTATTATTTTTATTCTTACTTATTAATAAGATAAAGCCAAAAAATTTGCATCATACAGCCCTTGGGTGACTTTTCAGCAGTGGGTGGAAGCATTTTCATTCGGGAGGTTGTTTATGGGGGGTGGTATCAGGAGTCAGCAATTCTAGAGAGAAAGCAAAGTGACAATCTTAAAGAAATGAATAAGTTGGGCAGAGGGAGAGCACCTGGGCTTGGAGAAGATTAGTAATGAATAGATGAACACAGAGGCTGAAGGAAGGGACCGAAAATGAAATTGACATTTCCCTTTAATTTGCCACAAAGTTCCTGGGAGTAAGTTACAAAGTGAGCTTGTACAATAGGAAGTAGGTACACTGGGAGTTTAAATTTCAAAATACAAATGTAAAATGTTTAAATGAGCCCTCATTTCAACTATTTCAGGAACCACTTAAGATTAAAACCTCACAGAGTTTATTAAAGATTGGCTGCCCATTAAGCAGATGCTGTTAATATTATGACTGACTAATATTAATCTCAGATGTATTTATTGTTAAGAAATTTTCAGTCCTTTGGTAATTTGGGGAGGGTGGAAGATGCTAACTCTCATCTAATTCGCCTTGTTTTCAATTCTTTTAGAAAGAACAACATGTCAGGTTTTCCTGCTTAGTGGCACCATCTCAACATAAAACCCCTCTCAGAGAAATTTGGTTCGTGGTGATCACTGGTCCCACCACTGTGTGACTTGTCTGCCTGAAGCTCCAGTTCCCAAGGAGTGAATTTTCAGTTCTAGCCGAGGCCCTGTTTCCTCCAGATAAGTACTCAGGAAGCCACCCTGAATTCTAGTCTCTTCCAAACTAGATTATAAATTCTCTTAATTTTAGAATTATGATACTGCATATACTAGAATAATACTGGTAGTTTTCATACTTAGCAAACACTTTCTACATATCAGCCCTAACTCATTTAATCCTCACAACAAATCTATGAGCTGGATATTGGTATTATTATTATCCCCACTTTTAGATGAGCAAATTGAGGCATGGTGAAAAAGTTAAGTAACTTGCCTAGGTTATATTGAACTGGATTTGAATCTAGGCAGTGTAGGTTCTTAACCACTAGACTCTATTATCTCTCTAAGCTAAATACTTTCCCAAACTTTTGAATCATCAGCAGATTAATATATATATTTGTCTCTGTTGCTGCCAAATTAAAACAGAAAAGGCTGAGATAGAAGAGTGCACCAAAAATTAAAGTCAAGAAGGGCACATTCTAAGAAGAAAGTTGAAAACATATTTTTATGACTTCTGTTTGAGATTCAGGAGAGATTTGTGTAAGGGAATGACAAATAGGCTGCAAAAGAGTCAAGCTCTCATTTCCAAGCTTAAGTATCTGCAAGTATGTTCTTTCAAAGGGAAAAGGCTTTCACTCTGACAAGCCAAGTTTGTTTTACTTTGTGGTACTTGTACATCTTGTACCTGAGGAGCACGGAATATTTGTAATAAAGTGTCCCAGTTGTCTTCAAACCAAAACAAAACCAAGGGCTGGAGTAGGGGCTGATTCAGCTCCAAGGGAAGACTCTCCATCCAGGCAACAGATAATTCTTGTGGGAGGGGATCGACTTTATCTTTTCCAGGTTCCAGGATGGCTGTTTCAAATGTCAATATGATCTCTGCAGCTCAGACACCTCTGCTTAAGCTACTGAAAGATTCATGGACTCTGGCCTTTGGCCAAAGACACTGAAAAGACTAATTGGAAAAAAAAGCACTATTCTGCAGTGATTTATTATAGACTGTGTGCTCGCAGCTTTCAAATAATGTGAATTATATACAGGATCCTAGCAACTTTCAAATAGTGATCAAGTGCAAATCATTTATGGTTCTGGTATAAGCCGTGAATCTCATCTCACCAAGATGGTACTGGGAATAAAGAATTTAGAATTTCTCTCCTAGCCTGGCCACAAGCCCCTTCTTTCATCATTCCAGTCCTGGTGGTATCTTTTCCATGTTGCCTTCTTCTACATCTTACATTGATCTGGCTAGTGACTGTTATTACTTCAACATGTAAACAGCCAAAGAGAGCTCTGTCTGCAGCTGCGTAAAGCTCAGTCCCCATTGCTATGTTTCTTTAACTCTTAGAATGTGGGCCCTTTTGGAATCTGATGAGAGCCATGCATGTTGTCTCCAGAAAATTACTCAGATACATAATAGTTTGTCTATAGTGTCACAAACCTCTGGAACCAATCCCTGTATCCCAGGCTAAGAACCCTGACCTTGTTATCTTTAAATGAAAGGATGTTGTTTGGCATACAGGCTCTTTCTCGCTCACACTTTGCCATGCCTAGTTGTAGCCCTTATCCTCATAGTCTCAGATAGTGGCAAATTCTCTATGCTATTAAGGGCATTTCCCAAAAGTTGCACATAAAACTTATGCTTAGATGCAAGACTGGCTCCATGGGCATGTGACCACTGCAGTTAAATAGGTAGTTAAACCATCTTGAAATTCTTAATAAATTTATGTTTGAATCTGTGTTTTATTAAGTGAAGTCCAATGGGATAGTGGGGCACATGCCAGGGGTTTGAAGCCTCAGCTCATGCAGGGTCCCACCTCCCGCCTCCTGTCACCTCCTCAGGACCAGTCCTTCACTGCTGGACCCTCTCCCCTTGACACCCTGGGCCTTCCCAGCCTCCCCTCTCCATCCCCACCTAGCGATTGCAGCAGCCCACTGTCCTGTGCACGTGGGCCCTAGGGGGGCGGTGTCAGGCAAGTGGAGCGGCATTTTGTGGCAGGGCATGGTGACAGTGGTCCCTGCCCTGAGCTGCCGGTGCGGTAGGTAGCTAGCGAAGTAGGCAACTCAGTGGGAGTGAGCAGCTCCCTCACCTGGACACCTAGCATGTCCCAGCGCATGGAGGTTGCAATACCCTTGGGGGCCACTGTCCATGGTGTGCTGGGGCAGCAAGACAGTAGGAAGAGGAGATGTCTGATTCGACCTCCCTGCCACCGGGGCACCAAATGCAGGGCTGGCCTTTGGCAAGAGGGCAAACCCAGCAGCCCAGGGGCTGTGTTTCACTGAGTCGCCAGAGTGAGGGACTTCATTTGTCTGATGAGTGTCTGTGAGCTTGAGGGAGCAACATAAAATAGCAAATAAAAATCATGATGACAGGTTGAGAGAGAGATCCTGGAAGAAATGAAAAACTTTATATTTAATACTTTTAGCTGCACCTTTTTTTGCTTTTTCAACAAGGAGCCCTGCATTTTCTTTTTGCCCGGCACCCTACAAATCATGCAGCCTGTCCTCCTGTGTCTCACCGGCCAGCCACAGAGGGCTGCAAAGGAGGCTGAGAACTATAATATTCATTCTGGTGGCTGTGCCCAGCCCAAATCAGGAGTTCCGCTACCATGGAAGATGGGGACAATGGATATTGGGGTAGATAACTAGCAGTTTCTACCATATAAAAAAATATTTTTAAAATAATCACCAAGGACCAAGCATTATTGAAAGTGTTTACAACTTTTTAGCTCATTTAATCCTAAAAGCAATAGCATTATTAGACCCAGTTTACAACTAAACAGCAGTACACCCAGGTGAAGTAACTTGCTTAAGAACACACATCTAGCAAGTGAGGAAGCCACGGCACCTGGATTTCAAAGTTCAGGTCCCTAACCCTGCACAGCACCACATCTGCAGCTCAGCCTGCGAAAACCACCATCTGCACCTTGCAGGGATGTTCTAACTTTAAATGTCTTATAAAAACATTGGTCTTAGGATCACCTGTCCCAGAATCGCTACAATATTTGTTTAAAATGCAGCTCTCTAGGCTCTAAGCCAGACCACTGAATTGGAATATCTAAGGGTGGATCACAAGTATCTTCATTTTAAACAAATTCCCTCTAGTGATGCTTACAAAGTTTAAGAAATGTTACCTCAAAACTTTTAGGGTATAATAAACTTCCTGGGATGAGTATTGTGTGGGAAGTTGTGAGGAAATAGACATTCGTATTAACACATTGGTGGCAAGAGAGCAAAAGGTTATAACCCAACGAAGGGGAATTTGGCAAAATCTACCAAGATTATAGATGCATTGGCCCTGTGATGCAGCAGTCCTGTTGCCAGAAAGCTATCCTACAAATAGACCCACACGTGTGTGAAGTGACACACACGCAAGGTTATTCATGGTGGTGGTATTGATATCAGCAAAATACTCTCAGCAACCCAGGTGTCCAGCAGAGGAGACCCAGTTGAGTCCATCCTCGCAGTGGCACACTGTGCTGCTGTCCAGAAGGAAGAGGGAGATCACTAAGGATTGACACAGGGAAATCTCCAGGACATGTTGGGAATTGAAAAATACAAGGAGTAGACCAGTGTGCACAGGACAGGCAAGCAAAATAATCCTCTTTCACCAGGAACAATGTGCTCCCCACAATGCCCTGTGACTTTACAAACTGGGTGTCAGGGCTGGGATGAGGCTGAGGGTAGTCACCTCTGGCCCCTCTTCGTAAGCCTGGGTTGTTGAAGGCCCCTGACAGCTTTAAAATTGATGGAGGTACTTAGGGCCTCTCTTCTCTAGGCTGTGGATCCTGTTCACCAATTCTGTGGCAAAGGAAAACATTTTATTACATCTCTTTGGAGATGATGAACGTAGCTTTGGAGTGTAGAACGATTCTGAGATTGCATTAACTTTTCATCCTTTCCAATTGGAAAAGCTACAGCTGCCTCGGGCCTGGACTAGATTGTTTGGGGACAAAGTTTTTTTTCTAAGTGCTTTTGGATGATTGGTGCTCTTCTTCCAGCTCTGTATGGTGCCTCTCGCCTCTTGAATTTGGATCACTCGCTCATGGTAGGGTGTTTTCTTTTGGGCCTTAGAGAATGCTTACGCTCTTGAGTGGAAACACGAGCGAGTTTCGATAATAAATTGTTCTCTAAAAATAGTCCCTTCAGCCTTTCCCATTAAACTAGGTGTCAAGGATCAGAGTTAACAGAGCAGTTTGTTAGAGCAAAAGCACCATGAAGCGTTCCCTTGGAGATTGTCATATATGGCTGTGAAATCCTAGGAAGGCTGAATCCTTAGAATTCTTCATGAGTTAAAGGAGAGAAACCCAAGTGCCAGGACAATTTTTTCTCTTTACTTAAAAAATACTCTGGCATCAGGAAGCATTGTAGATTAGTAGATGATCTGTTAGCACTATAAAAATTCTGTCATCTTCCTGTGTTTTGGGCCTGGATTAATTCATTGTGTGTTCTATCATGGTTAGTTAGTAGTGGTTCCAGAATATGAGGCGGGAGGAGTTGACACTGTATTTTCATGGCCCTTTTGTAAGATCAAAGGATTTTAAATTAATCATGTCAAAGAATGAAGGAGTAGCTGACGTGTAATAGAGGTGAAACCCTCCTTCATCCCCTCATCTTGGCACTTTAACTGCTCTAACTTGGTGGATGATTCTCAACACAGAGGCCCAAGGTTATGTCCAAGGTTAATCCAGACCAGTGACATCCAATAGCACTTTCTGGGGTGATGGAAATGTTGTGTGCCTGGGCTGTCCAATATGGTAGCTGCTGACCCGATGTGGCTATTGAGCAGTTGAAATGTGGCTGTGTTTGACTGAAGAAGTAAATGTTTAGTAGTATTTCATTTTAATTAGTTTAAATGTAAATAGCCACATTGGTTATCATTGGGACAGTGTAGCTTCCTGATGCTCGGAATGGGCACCAGGAATTATGATTTCTGAACTCTGTCTTTATGTCAAATTACGATGATGGTAATGTCACATTAGTGCTGTATGCATTACATGTCCATCTTATAGAATAGATAATAGTGACACTGGCTTCTCCTTTGGGTGTTCTGAGAGGTGCAGGTCATCCAGACCTCCTCCTTATTGAGGTCCATAAACTGGAGATGCCACGCCGTTCTTTGACTATGATTGGTCCATTTGCAAGAAACAAACCAGGGATTCAGTTTTGGAGAGGCAGGCTGGCACAAAAGCACAGCCAAGCAGCAAAAACTGTGAAATCACAGCACTGCACCTGATATTTATAAGTAGAAAAGCTTCCCTTGTGTGTGTGTTCCTTGAGGCTCAGAACAAACTCATTAATGTCAGAGACTTCACTTTACTCACATAAAACCCAACTCTACTCATTCCTGCTTATAATTTTTTATCAAGAAATAGAAAAGAACTGAGCTATAGTGCACAGCTCAGGGCATCATGACACTTAAAGCCTCATTTGCTGTTACAAAACAGTCTTGTGTACAGGACAGACGTCCAGAGTGACTTGTCAGAGCAAACACCATTAAATCTGTGTATCTTATTCACCCTAAATCAGTCTGATAACGCTCTCCTACTCTGTTTCTCATGTTTTACCTTAGGCCCTTTCAGTGGCATTTTTCAAAGTGCCCATATACTGTTTTATGCTGCTGATTAAGAACCAATGGGAGGTTGGTGGGGCAAAAATTAAAAAAAAAAAAAAAAAAAAAGGGTAGTCAAGCCTCCTGTTGTGCAACCTGCCATGTCATGCCAACAAAAATCCTCACCCCAGAACCTCCCGGTAGCTGAACACATGGAGGGTCCCGGAGGGTGGTGCACTCAGGGAGGGGACGGAAGCTCCGCCCCTTCCCTCGTACCTCACCCCGTGCATCTCTTCATCTGTATCCTTTGCAATGCCCTGTATAAAAAACCTGTAAACGTCCTTCATGATGAGAGATTTGGGGGCCCTTCCCTCTCCTCTGTGTAGTTGAGAGTGTGGGTGGTGAAGACATGGCTGATGGTGTCAAACCCTTTCTCCAGAACCTTGTCAGGGGAATCGAAGACCACCTGGAATATTTGTACCATCTTAAAGCTAGATGCTTGAATCCTGCAAAAGAGAGAGGAGCAGCATTGAAGCGCAAGGAGTGTCCTGGAGCAAGGGAGAGAGAACCCAGAGTATAGAGTGGAAGCAAGAGAGTGAGTCACATATTGTTAGTAGAATTTTCCAGTGTTGCAGCCTGGAATGGTGGAGTATCCTGGTTCCGTCTCCTCTTATTTCATGGAGTGTTTATTCCTGTGCTTCAGTCAGCAACAGCCCGAATTATTAGTGATCCCTCTCTACGTGGAGATGTCTAGTCGTGGCTGGAACTCTTGCTCACGTCAATTTCCAGTGCTTTTGGGGTGATCCCCTGTTTGTGCTTAGCAAAGTTGTGAATGCCATTTGCTCTCAAAATATAGCTGACCTGGCATTTGAGGTAGCAGGGAGGAAGCCTCACCCATTCCCTGGTCTCAGCAAAATAATTGCTGACATGCTCTTCAACCTTTGGTTGCAGGCTCTTTTCCACGTCCAGGGAATGTTTGTGAGTCTGTTTCCCATCCATCTTGTGGGTCAGCTGGTCAGTCTCCCGTGTATGTCCCTGCTCTGCTCACTACACGACTTCCAGTAGCATCGGTTCAATAAGGAGATGGAAATGCACCCACGGTTGTCAGGCACAGACAGGAACTGCCCTTACTGCTTTGGGTCTGGTTTGCCCTTGGCTTCTCTCACAGCAGTGCAGTCCTCGTACATCATCAGTGGCTGCCTCTACTCTATCCTCTTTCCTTCATTCATTATCCGCGCCAATGCAGCAAAGACCCCTGGCAAAGCATACTTTTTCAGCTGCCTCTTCTCCTGGTGGCATTCGTAAGCAACAGACTCTTCCACAAGACAGCGTAGGGTAGTCTGCCCTGGGCCGCTTGCCCTCTGCAGAGAAGTTCCCTTCATTGGGTCCATCTCCTGCAGAACCGAAGGCTGCTGCAGGCCACTGAGTCACCTGCCACCCAGAGGGCACGGGTGGGACTGGAGGGAGGCTGCAGCAGCTCTGTTCCCTGCTCGCCTCCCCCTGCCAGGGAAGGCAGGACCCACGCTGCCAAAGCCCTCTGCATATTCCCTTTTCTCTGAGGAATTGGAAGTTGTCTCTGGTGCACGTAAGGCAGAATCTTCCTGACAGCAGCGTGTGGATTTTTAGCAGCCCTGCGAGTCTGAAAGGACCACAGGTCTCTCTGTGGCTGGTTTCTAGCATGTGCCGGCCCCCCTGCCCAGACTGATTTGGGTACTTTGTTTTTCTCCCTGAGCCATTTACCCTCCCACCTCTCCTTCCTGCCTTCCACCACCCTCTGAGGAAGGGATTTTGTCATTCTGGCTGTTGTATTTTGTGGACTTGGTATTTTTGTTGTTTTTCTGTGAAGCACACGCATTGGATGTGGGAGGTGGAGAAGTATCTCAGTTGCTCCCGGTCACTCCCGTCACTGTCTTGTTTCTTGTGACTCAGGCTAGGTTTTGGTCCCTCTTGCTCCGATGCAGAAAGGCACAACAGAGCCTGATGGAGAGCTGAGGAGACGGGGCCGAACGAAAGACCTCCCGGCCAGATCTGCTGCGTTTCTTTCTTCCCCTTGAAGGAGAGAAAGTTTTTTCACTGGTACATTTAAAGTCCCCTAACTATGGGGAGGGACCAATGCTGGACAAGTGCCACTGCAACACAGGGCTCAGAGAACCTGAACTTTTCAACCCTGAAGGGGTGGGATTTACTGTTGGCCACTGCCAGGTCTGTCTGGTATTTCAAAGGACTATTGGGTATTGCAGACAGGAGCCGAAGGGGTAAACTTCTTAAACCCATTAACCCTGTGACTAGTTGGTATTTTCCTTCATTTGAAGAGACTAAATATGATGGTGAGAGATGTCAAAATGCTTGTACAGTTTTAAAATGTCACAATTAATGTGAGCTCCCCCCCTCAAAAAAATCCTCATGCCAGGCCTCACACACTCACATCTGTAGGCCTAGAGCAGCTCCAGAATTTTTAAGGGAGAGGTCTAGCCCTCCTTTCCTTAGGAATTGTACCTGTTTAGGAAGTGGGGCGGTTGGATGGCCCAGAGCAAATCCAGCCCCCTTCAGATGCCCGGCTCCAGTTGGTCGTGTCTCCTGCAGTGGCCATCTGGAAATCCCAGTACCTCAGGGTTCGCACAGAGGGGCCGTCTTCCAGAGTCAGCCTTAACCCCAGCCTCCATCCACTTAGCGGGTGTGCTTTGTGGTCAAGGCGTGGAGCTGGGTCGCCATCTCTTGGCCTCTGATGTACACCCACTGGTAATAAACCATGCTTTACTTGACACATCCTCCCCCAGCCCTGAGATGCCATAGACGGGTGACTATGGGCTCACTCACCCTCCACTGTTAGCAGAAATCCTAAAAGGGTGAATCCCACTGGCATAGGCTGTTATGTAGGACACGTGGATCTGAGATAATTTTGTGATGTTGGGACACCTAAGCTCTCAAAGGGCTTATTCCAGGAACAAACTCATGACATTACAAGCTGCTCTAAGACTGACATTAACTATTCTCCTCTCCTACTGAGCAAGCCACCCAGCAGAGTGCCATGAGTAGAAACAGCCCTAGAAGGGCAGATGTTATTGTCTTGTTGATGAGCACACGTGGTCCTTGAGTGTAAAGTGTGGGTGGTCTGCCGGGGGTATGAATCAAAGCCGAGGGGATTTGTTCTCTGGTCAGCCTTGGCGTGTTATTTGTGAGCCCTTCACTAATTGCTTCTAAACTGCACATTTAATGGCTACTTCTGGGTTTTTGACAGGAAAATGGCTACTGTTTACTCTCCGATGTCATAATAAATCTGCGCTTTACAAAACAGAGAGCCAGCACAGCCAGGTGAATGGATGAGGTTTAGAGGACCTCCCCGGGATCCACAGCTCACTGTGCAGCCTTGCAGAAGTTATTCAACAGGTGTGCCTATCCCCAGCACAAGCAAAACACACCTGCCCTTTATCTGGCTAAGGGGGAGCGTGTGCAGCTGCAGTCGATTAAAACTGAATGAAAGTTTGTGTGCAAACACAGCTTCTTGGTGGCTAGATGTTATGTAATTACGAGTGTTATTGCCAAATATTATTCTTCCTTACTTTGTATATGTTGAAACAGCTTAAACTCATCATTCATTTTGTGGGGTGGAGAGTATTTTCCGTCTTCTGTTTTTGCTTTAACACGCTATTGACTATTTTAAATGACCAGAACATTCATGCTTTTGTGACAATTCAAGTAATACAGAATACGGGGTATAAATTACTAATTAATAGTCTTCCTCATCTTATCCCATCCCTCTGAGGTAACCAATGTAGTGCACTGCGTACGTCTTTCCACAATTGTTCTATGTGTATAGAAACAGAAACTTTTGTTTTTAAAGTTTATGTAAATGTAGCCATGCTTTTTATATGCTGTAGCAATATATATGCATACATATGTATATATACATACACTCATACACGTGACACATTTGCAAGTCAATATAGAGCCGCCGCATTCTTTTTTTTTTTCTTTTTTAAGAGATTAAGTCTTGCTATGTTGCCCAGGCTGGAGAGGAATTACCTTATTCTTTTTAATAGTTGCCTAACAGTTCATGACATGGACCATATAATCTAGTTAATCATTTTTCTACTGCTGAGTATTTTCTTTCTTTTTTTTTTTTTTTTTTAACCTTAAGACCCTTTATTAAGAAACAAGGAAGAAAAAAGTGCCTTGCTCTGCAGTGACGGAGATTTCAGGGGTAGCTGGTTGGGTTGCATGAGTATTTGGGAGCATTGTTTGTTTTCTCAGGAGGTTTCCTAGGTTTCCGTGTGTCATTGCCAATCTGTGTGAGCTGTCGGCCAACAGCTCTTCCTAAACCGTGTCTTGTGGCCAGATGCAAACTGAACATCGAGGAATGGAAAATGTTGCACGGTTTCTAAATGGTCAGGGAGGTTTTAATTCCAAAACAGGTCTAGTTCCTATTTTGTGAAAAATAGCGTGGAAACACCTAATTTTTAAAAAATCCTCATAAATATTTACATTGCATACAGGGAAGGAAAATGTTTTTTACTTGGTGTTAAATGAAGAGAGATTTGGGGTTCCTGGTCTGATCAGGGGCCCCCACTCAAGCGTTCTTCAAACATAACACTTCCACAGTAGACTGTTAGCTCACTGAAACAGGCCTTGATGTGTCTTTGTTCTATGCCTGGCGTAAAGTAGGCACTCAATAAATGTTTGTTGAACCAAATGGATTTACACCGAGACAAAAAATACCTTTTATTTTCTTTGAGAGTGTGGCTGAAGAGGGACTCTCAGATGTTTGTTTGATGCAAAGGAGAAAGTTTGATGAGACAGAGAAGAGGACAGGCAGGCCAGGAGTAAGATCTAATTTGGGAGTAGGAGGAGACCCGGAAAATGAGGTCATGTGGTTTGGTCTAGTGATAGATACTAAGATCTTGAGGATGTTTATCTTGGACCTGAGAGCAATGGAAAGCCACAGAACCTTTCTGGAGGGGCAGGGAATGACCAAATCAGTGAGTTGAGAGCAGACGTGGGCTTTTCATGTGTCATTGTGATTGATGACTGGGGAGGGACTGTCCTCTCCTGCCCCTTGCGTAGGATGAGTTTGTTATACCTTATTTTTTATAGTTTGTTCCACTAAGTTTCCATGCACCAAAGCATATTCAGAACAGTAGCCACAAATCTCCAATGTTTCATATTGTGAGTTTGTCTGTAGTACGGTTTCTATGTGTGTATACACACCACACATTATTTCCATAGATCAACCCACAAAAATAAAATTGGGAGATAATTAAAAAAACCCTTTAAAAACCATGAAACTTCTTTACTAGTCCTTAGTCCTCCTGAGTCTCTGGCTGGCTCCAACATTTTAACCAGTGTCCCAAAGACAATAAAAGCCTATGCATAGACTGAGCAAATTGAGGGCCCCGTATTCATCATATGAGATAGCCCCAGGCCGAGCCACCAAGTGGAAGAAGTTGCAAGAGGTCATCTTTTTATGGAGGCTCCTTGAGGCCAATACTTCCTCCCAGGAATATCCAAGGAGGCTAACCAATTAAAATTGATTCACCTGATACTTTTACCTATCACCTACTATGCCTGTGCCAGATGTTCTTACGTGTGATGATCTCATTTCCAGTCAAAATAAAAGATATCTTGGCCAGGCACGGTGGCTCACGCCTGTAATCCTAGCACTCCGGGAGGCTGAGGCAGGAGGATCTCTTGAGCTCAGGAGTTCTAGACCAACCTGAGCAAGAGTGAGACCCCATCTCTACTAAAAATAGAAAAACTTAGCTGGGCGTGGTGGTGTATGCCCAGCTGGTGTAGTCTCAGCTACTCGAGAGTAGTAGGAGGATCGCTTGAACCCAGGAGTTTGAGGTTGCTGTGAGCTGGGCTGACGCCACGGCACTCTAGCCCAGGCAACAGAGTGGGACTCTGTCCCCAATAAATAAATAAATAAATAATAAAATATATCTGACCTGGACATAGCAGATTTTCACAGCTCTGGTGAGGGCCATGAGATGGATGTGGCTTAAACCTATGGGCCAAGGAAAATGCAAAGAGAAAGAGCACATGCTTACTGGACTTTCCATCTTGCCTCTTGATACAGACCTTGAAGATATAAGATATAAAGATATAAGATATAAAAAACATGGGATAATAATAGCTGCTTCAAATGATTGTTGGAAAGCTCAAATAAAATAGTGTGGGTAGCAGGTCTGTGTAAACTGCAGAAAGCTCTATGAACTATAGTTGTTAGTTGTTCTGGAATGCAAGATTCACTAGGTAAAAATTTCTTTGAAAAAAGCTGTCTTCAAAAGCCAAGCTTCAGTCTGTTTTTGATTTGGAGTGTGTCTTCTAACTTCTTCAAGGATATAGGAGTATATATTTTTTCTTTACATATAGCCCCTGTCTTTTAATCCAAGAATTCAAAGGAGTGGCTGGGCTTCTTTTTGTCTGAAAGGAAAGTGAAGAGCTCTTGCAGCCTTATGTCTGGAGAGCCTGCTACAAGCAGTTTAGCACAGGTTTGGGTCTGTTTCTGGCAGAATTACTGTTGGAGGGCTGGTTAGAAAACAGTGCCAATCATGGAAGTTACTTTTCTTTGCAGAGAAGCAATTCCCTGTTCTTTCTGACCTGCAGGCTTAAGAAGCAATTTCCTCTACCTGGTTCACTCTTGGCACGTGCTGCAATGCCACCTGCAAATCAGAACTTTCTAATAAATGCCTCTCTCCCCACCCAAAAGGAATGTTAAAAATGTAAAAAATAAAATTTTAAGATATCATAGGAATATTCTTCTATAAGACACTAACTATCAGTGCAATTTCAAACCTTAGCTCCTAGCATCTCCTGCTAAAGATTGAATTAACATAAATGAAACATAGGACATTTTATTTTATAAGTGAAATCAGAATACAGAATAGCCAATCTGACCAACTTTTGAAAACCATAGAAGTGAGCATGGCCACTATTGTCTTTTCCCAGGAATAGGAACAATTTTCACGTAAGAATGGCTGGTTTGTCCACTGTTGCTCTCCCCTCTCTCTTTGTATTTATGTTGTACCATTGGTGGTTTACCAATACTATAATAATGCAATATTTTCATTTTAAAGTTTCTATCTATGGGATTCTCATTTTAGTTTTACAAAGTTATATTTGTTTTGGACTGAATTTTTGGAAAATAGTTCACAGTTCAGTTGGCTTTTTAAAATATTACTTATTCTATGACCAAAGCAATAAAGGGCTCCATAGTTCAGTGAAAATTCTTTTTCATGGATATATGTCTCCTAAGCCAAAGCAAGTCCTGTCTGGTCAACCACTCAAGACAGTCTATGCTATTTGAGAGCCGTAACAATCACATGCCAGAAGGGAGTTGTAACTGATGATGAGGATGGTGCTTCGCACTGGAAGGAGCCAGAGAGCTCCGGGTCAGGCCTGGCATTCCATTGCCTTGCCTGCTTTCCTCCTTCCATGCTTATCCAGGGTTTTCTCTTTCTTATACCCCTAATCCCAAGCCTAAGCACAGCTTATCAGGGGCCTAAGGAGAAAAGCAAAATGACTGCCCTGTAGTACCTCAAGTTTATATTTATTAATGTGGGTTCAATTAGCTATTGTCATCAAGGAGACTCTGTAGCCAGACACAATTAAAATGTGAAAGTCACACAGACAAGCGTCTTGCTTCCATCTCGGTAAAGATGAGCATGTTCTGGCTTTGCCACTGATTAGCTGAGAGACTTAAGAACAGTTGAGAGAGAGGGTTGGACTCAGTGACTTCTCAAGTCTTTTCTAATGTTAATGTGTTGTCGTGTCAAAGAGACCATGCAAAGAAACCCAGCTCAGTATCACCTATGTCTTCCTTAAAATATTAACTCTTAGGCTTCAAAATACCATTGGAACCCATGTCCAATTTTGTGGCACTTCTCAATTCATATACTGGGAGGCTGGTTTTTATGAGATGGGGGACTTGTCACCTCTAAATCTCTCACCCAGGTCTTCCATGTCCCCCACTTCCAGGAATGACATCCCCACCTACTAGTTAGTGACCTACTGATGTGTCTTGACCATAGTCTTTCACCTGAAGAGTCGCCACCCAGTCAGTTCTCACTCAAGGTGACCTGACTTAAGATTGCCAGAAAAGAGCAAATAATGCCCTGAACATCTGTTTTGTTTGCAAGAGAATCTCGAGGGCCTAGAACAATACCTATACTGAGTAGATGCTCAATAAATATTGTTGGATGAAGTTAGAGCCAACACCACATCCTTGTGTCTTGGACTCTACACAGTTACAATTACACATTGGGCAGGTGGGTGTCCCTAGTGGGTATCCCTAGATATCCCTAGATATTCCTAGTGGATATCTCTTCTCCTATCCCACCGCTTGCCCAACCTTTACTTATGTTTCTTTTCTTCCTTCTGCCTGATTCCTTTCCTAGGTTAATTCTATATAAATCTGCTAGTCATTTGATTAATAATCTAAATGTCATGTTTTTAATTCTGTGAATACATCATTTGGAATGAGTTTGGTTTTTCAATTATTGTTGTGATTCACTGACATCATAAGGCAAATATGGCCAGAGAACTTTGGCTTTGAACTCAAAAGACTTTGGACTCTACAGTGAGGAGTCAGCTGAAGGCACGTTTTCTACACTAGTAGTAGTAGTTGGTCAGGGGGGAAAATGTTTGGCAACAGATGTCTGCATGAATATCAAACCAGGGATTTTTTTTTTATCATGGACTTTACTATATCTGAAGTTATAGTAATAGGGAAAATTAAACTTGCTTTAATATAGAATTTTATTACATTTAATAAATACATAATTTGCTCTATCATACTTCCTGTAATCTACAAATATAAGTACCCCAAATGGATAATAAGAAATCAAAGGTGAACATTAATACATTAAAACTCTACTGCAGGGCTCCTGTAATGTTAGTCTTGGGGTAAACTTCTGTTCCCAAATTATGTGGAATAAAGGCTTTTGGAAAACATTCTCCAAATACTACGATCATTAAAGATCCTTTTACCAAGGGACATAGACATCACCTCTAAGGCTTTAAGACAGACCCTTTTGTGGACTATTGTAACTGGTTCCCCTATGCTTCCAGAACCAAGTTCTTCCATTGAGGGGTGGTGCCAATTGGGAATTTGGGGGCTTAGAAGATGAGAGTCTTCATTTCTTAGGGTCTTAGCTTTGTCAAAACACCTCTTGCCCAGGGAGCTATCCAAGGTGCTGTCTGAAACTCCCTGTTATCCGGTAGATCTGAATCTTTTGTCCCAGTGTTGACACGTATTTCTGCCTATGAGCCTAATCCTCCTGACTGTGTCTAATTCCGAAACCATCTGTGTTTCCCAATTTGGATCCTACCAAACCTCTACTTGCTTCCAAATCGTGAGATGTGTTCTGACATGTTCATAACTTGCCCTCAGCTAACCCTTTGCCTGCCTCTTGTCTTGACTCTGCCTCGTCTGACTTAACTACTGGCCTCTCCTAAGATTGATCACCCCGTTCCCATATGGTTCTTGTGCATCTGTAGCACATGTGAGCAAAATAATAGAAATCAGAAGTTAATAAAAAAGAGAAATTAAGCCTCAAGATATAAATGATTCTTAATTTTTGTATTAATATAAATTGCCTAAGTTATGTACTATTGAAAAAATAGTTTTCTAATGAGAAAACTTCCAGTTATACGGAGAGTAGAAGGAAAAATAGAAAAATAGTTTTCATTTTTAGTTTATCTTTCAACATGTTTTTTTAAAGCAAATTAAGTATTCAGCTACTGTTGGCAAGATCAATATTATTCTTGGAACATACATTTGTTATACAGGCTTTAGTTCCATTCATAATTTTTACCTGAAATAAAGCAAAGAAAATTGTTTTGACTATAATGATGGACAACACATTCAAGAAATTGGTGCTAAAATCTATTTTAAGACATTTTTAAAAGATATGGTACATTTTAAATTTGTGTAAGTGTCAGAACTTGCCTTGAAGTTAATATATTTTAATATAATCATAATAATTTATGTTTCCATAAAAATCCCTCTATCTGCTCTCATAAAAATTATTCCTGCATCTGATTTCCATTACAATATGTGTGTTGTCTCTATGAGGAAAAACAAATCCATGTTACTTTAGAATACTGTGCATACACATCAGGTGTTGTGCAGTTGACTGTGCAACAAATGTCCTTTGTTTTCTCAGCTTCTTCTACACTGTTTTGAGAAAGAAAAACAAAACCTTCAAGCACACTATCCTCTGTTTGCTAGCTATGAAGAGTTCGCCTATTGAACATTGCCAGTGGTGTTTGTATTGGCATTTAAGACAGAGCTAATCATGAGCTAGAATCATTCACACTCCTTTTCCCAGCCTCTTGTGTGACCAGTGACCCGCATCTCTAAGACAGTTCTCAGGATTGGGGATGCAGAGAATAGCCATTAACAATTTTTTTTATGTCTGCAGAAAGCTATTAATAATAAACCCTCCAGGGATTGAGTTCTTGACCTTGGCTTCTGACCAACTCCTAACGTAGAGCAGAAAATATGAACCAGGCACCACATTCTTACTGGGCCCCAGCTGAGATTTGATTCAATTTAGACGTCAATATAAACAGAACTGGAAAAATAAAAATAATCTATTTTAACAGTGGAACCCATTCTTCCAACAAAACCTCATAAGAAAGCCTGGCATATAATATGGATAAGAGGAGAGCTAGTGCCCTGGAATGGAAGTCTGGGCTGGGGACCTCCATCCATTGCATGGGCCACTACAGGGCTTCAGCATTCTGTCTGAGAACTACTGATTGTCTGTTTCCTTCACATATGGGGAGACTGAGGCTTGGAGTGGTTAACTCACTGTTGCAGGCTACACAGCTAAATAGACACAGTTGAGCCAAGAAACTGGCCTGACCACCTTTCTGTTCCATTCACTACCTCCGCCTCTCTCTTTCCTTTCCCTGTTTCCTCGTGGTGGAAACCAGCACATCACGAACTTACTCAAACTTCTGTATTGACAGAGTTCTTGTTGTCCTCAAGTAAAAAAAAAACGCTCTAATTCAAATTGGCTTAAACTAAAGAAGGACTTTACAACTAATGTAAAAGTTCAGGGATATCTGGCGTCAGGTGCATCTAGGAGCTTAAAAGTGACATCCAATTCAGTCTCCCTCCCTTCATATCCCTCAGCTCTGTTTCTGCTGTGCAGGCGTCATTTTCAGGGGACCTTCCTTGTGGATGCCAGCAGATGGAGGCACCCAACATTCTTACAGCTGATAGTCCTTACAAAAAGAAAACTTCTCTTTCCTAATAGTGCTAAGAAAATTCTCATAGTCGACCCCTATTTACCTGAGTTGGTTCATGCACTTATCCCCGGGCCAATCCCCGTGGCAAAGGGTTTGAGTGATCTGATTGGTCGAGGCTGGGTCATGTGACCATCCCTGGACTGCAGGTGGGGAGTTGGGGTCAACCCCACACAAATCATCTGGACTAAAAATAAGGAAGGATAGGTTTCCCAAAGAAAAACCAGGGTAATGTTAACCAGAATTGTGGGAGGATGGATGCTGGGAAGGCAAAAACAACATACATTGACTGCAACATCGTTAACTCCTAGTTGGCTTTTGAGGCTGATACTTAGAAACAAGTGAGACGACTCACTGCAGAGCTGCCTGACCGTTGCTCCTTCTGTAGTACCCCAAACTCCTCTCGATTATAGACTCTTCAATTTTATTTTTGCTTACTTAGGGATTATTTAGAGATTTCTTGATTTTTTTGAATGCATAGAATTCAAACATAGCCTAAATTTTTGGAGGCAATTGGTAGAAATGTCCAGAAGTCTTGATACATTTGAGAATGTATGGTTGAGAGAGAATAAAACAAGATCACACAGACATCTTCCAGAAACAGAATATAGTGTTGACAACCCTAAATCTCCCTGCCCTTCTTTGTTCTGTTTCATTTGCCCCTGGGCTCCTCCAGCCAAGCCAAGCAGAGCGCTTAGCTGGGTGTTCTCAGGTGTGCACTATCAGGAATGTTCTGAGAGGAAAGGGCTGCCTTTTAGTTTTCCTCGGTGAAGAAATAATAACAACGGTGGCAGAAAGGCAAGGTTGCTTCAAGATTTCATGATGTTAATCCTGTAGTTTTGCAGCAAGAGTCTAACTTTGCCTCCAACTAGAGGTATTTTAGGAGGCTGGCTGATGGAAACATGGACCTGGAAATCTAGATTCTTGTCTCAATTCTGCATTGTCTAGTTGACTTTGATCAAGTTTCTCACCCTCTCTGGGCCTGAGTTTCTAAGTCTGGAAAAGGAAAGGTTGAAAATATAATCACTAACTTTCACGTAAATTAGTAAAGTGTAGCATGCAGACCATGGTGGCTCATGAGATTATTTCAGGTGGCACATGGCCATATTTTTCTATTTTAATAATTATGTATGTATTTTTTAACATACTAGATTAACCAGCACAACAACCACCAAATTTTGTGGATAATATGCTAAAGAACCACCTAAATTAAATGCTATATTTTTCACACGCTTGAAGCTCTGGTTTGGGTGGGGAGCAAGGGCAATATATGTAACGTAAACTTTTGTACCCCTGCAATATGCTGAAATAAAAAAAATGCTATATTTTTCAAAGATGAGTACAGTTAAAGGAAAACATTAAGTAATATTAGTACCACGGCTGCACAGATATGGCAAAACCGCAGAGGTGGTATATGAATGACAGAATTTGAGGAAACTCTGATATACATGACTTCAATCTAAGTTTTTGGATAAAATAGTGTTATAATGATTTGACAGATGTGAAATTTGAGACCATGCTTTATTGTGAACCTACGCTACCCACTGTGCATAGTTCTTATGCATGATATTGTTGAATTTTCTCAAATATCCCTGTGAGGTATATGTTGTTAATATTATTCCCATCTTATGCCTGAGGAGCTAAGGTTTGCGGGAGGTTCGTTAAGTTTCCTGAAGTCACACACTGATTGGCTGAGTTGTTATTCAAAGTAAGAATTACTTTGTTCTAAAACCCATGCTCTTTCCGCCAGCCACACTATAACGCCAGGACTCACGGCTAACAGAGAGGTAAAATCAGGACAGGAGCTTCTGACTCCACATCCTGGATGTTTTTTCTGTAAAATTCACAGGTCTTCAAATTCCAGAGGCGCCTTCTGATGCTCTTCTCAGTCTAGATAGAGCTGGACACACGGACAGGCAGAATTTGAAGCTCCTGCTTTGTCTGATTCTGCAAATACTCCCTACCTCTTATCATATCAATTATTATAGCTCTGATTTTATACATATTTGAATTTTTTTGCATCTTCAAATTTGCTTTTGTGCTCTGTAAGTTGGGGTTGCTGTTCAGTTTGCACCCTAGTAGGGAATAGCTGAGAGCTGGCAGGAAGACCTAGGAAATTCTATATAGGCTCAGAGTGTATACAGGATATGTGGGTAGGAAAGTAGGGGCTGTGGGGGAATAAGGGAAGAGGAAAAAGTGGAAAAATGCAGTGTTGAGAAAGAAGGTTGACTAAAAAGTTGAGAAAATACCAAAGACAAACTCCATATGATTTGATAATTTTATTTCAGGCTACTCTAGGTCCAAATAAATCTTAGGAACTGTTGGTACAATGACTCAATTGTACCTTTCTTACAGGACTACAGGGATGACTTATAAGCATTTAGTGATTAGCACATGACTTGCCCCATAAACAGCCCTCCTGTAAAGGGTAGCTGTTTTAGTTCTGAGGATAATCATGTGTGCTGTTGAACATGATCCTTTCTTTTCCTAAGCTGGATATTTCTTATGTTCATGGAAATATAAGATGTTTTCAAAACTCATTAAGTTGTGCATTAAAAAGATTGTACATCAAAGGACAAAGGATGAACTAGAGGAACATTACAACTCGTATGACAGGTATCAGGTTTATTTCCTTAATACAGAAAGAATTTCTGTAAATCAGTAGTGAAAGACCAACAATGCAATAGAAAAAAGATGGGTCAAAGACATCACACAAAAGAATTATCAATGACTTTTAAACACGTAATAGATCTTCAGCTTTATTCATAATGAGAGAAATTCAAATTACAACTGCAATGAGATGCCATGTTTTATCTATCAAATGGACAAACATCGAAAAGTTCAGTAACACACACTGGATTGACAAGGATGGGGAAAATGCTTTCATATATTGCTGCTAGAAACATAAATGGGTAGAACTTCAGGGAGGAAAATTTGGCAACATTTAACAAAAGTATAAATGCACATTCTTTAACCCAGCAGTTCCCTTTCTTGTATGTTTTCCCATGACTATACTCAGCAATGTGTACTTAGGTATAAGGAGACTTATCACCACATTGCTTGTAATAGCTAAAGACTGGAGGAAATGTTCACCACTAGGGCACCAATTAAACCGTGGTGGTAGATGTGGTACATCTATACAGTGGAAAGCTATGCAGCAGTTAAAAATGTCATGCAGCTTTAGATAGATAGAAAATCTCCAAGATATATTAAGGGGAAAAAAGCATGACACAGAATAGCATATAGTATGTCAACCACCTGTATAAAAATTAAAAGGCTCTATGTAAATATTTGTTTGTATATAGATTAAAACATCTCTCAAATGATATCCCAGAAGCAAAGGTAAGAGAGAGGCTTACCTTCATTCTCTTGTATCTTTGAATTATATGCCATTCTGTATTACTTATTTAAAATAATAATAATAAACTATTGAGTACACATGGAGAGTGTGGGCCTGGAGCCCAGAGAGACGTCACCTGTGGTTGTGTGCCACCCTTTCCCTTCCTCAGCTGGGCCCACTGCTCTGCTGGAGCAAGGCACAGATCTGCAAGAGGTGGGCATGTGTGGAACCTTCAGGAAGGCCGATCACTGACAGTTAGAAAGGAGAGGAGAAAGGGACCACAGGCTCAGCCCATTTGATCCAGGAGGGTCCACTGTGACCCTCGAATCTAAAATGCTCTTTTCATAGAAAAAGAATTGGCCTGGAACCTAGGGTTGCAGGACGTCCTGTCAATTTGAATCTCAGACAAAAAACATTAAATTTTTTTTTAGCATGAGTATGTCCCAGGCAATATTTGGAAAATACTTAGGTATTTTTAATTGCTTAATCTAGCAGTCTGAGAGGGATCCCGAACCCAGCTACTCATTAGGCAGCGTACATTCTCTGAGCCAGGCTGTCCTGATCTGTGAAATGAAGCGTGATAACTGTCTGGCTTTATCATGGGGTTGCTATGAGGCTTAAACACGCCCAGTGCCCTGTGAATAGTTACATGCTCTAAAATTGTCGGGAATAAAGACAGTTGCTATCAGTGTTATTGTTATCCAAACCCTGGTCTCCATGACAAACAACGCATTGAACTACTGCCTTGTTTTCTTCCAACTTCACTGTGATTTCTTGTAAGCCTTAGGCACATTGTCACACATCTATTTTTCATATTTAAGGCATGTTCCTAAAACATATCAACAAGGACTTCATTTTCAGTGTTTTTTGTTCTTGGACTTAGATTTATTGCCTTTATTTTAAACCATCTTTACCTTAGGTAAATGACTGGCAGGATATACTGCTTAATTCATTCAGCATATCTTTATTGAACACCTATTATGTGCCAGGCATTGACGGTAAAGGGCTGAGTGAAATAGACCGATAGAGCCAAACTCTTTCATCACTGAATGTATGGTCTGGCGGAGGTCCAGCTGTGTTAGAACCAAAGGAGGAAAGTAAACAGATAAGAAGAGTGCTTCTCCAGGCTGTCTTGACTTTAGAATCACCTGAGGAGATGTCTAGGCTGTCTGGCAAACCCAGGCCTCCCTCAGTGATTCCAGCGTGCAGCCAAGGTTGAGAACTGCTGGATTAGAAGGGGCATGGAGCATGTCGGCTCTTGGCTTCAATAAAGACTATTTTGCAAGTGAGGACTTCTCAGCCAGCATGAATGTGGTTACTTACATAGACATGTACAGAGGGAATTGGTGTAATAGACTAAATACCCGGCAAACTGGGCAAAACAGCTGGAAGGAGCAGGAGTTGGGTTTGGAGCAGGAGGACGTGGTTTTCAACGGCCATATTTGAGAAGACTCCAGGGAGTCTAAGTCAGGGGTTCCAAGCCCTCCCTGGGCTCAGACAACAAGCTTTAGGGGCCCCAGTAAAGGAGGTTGGCTGGGAGGGAACAGACTTCGTAGGCAAAATTGCCCTGGACAACAAATGACCATGTAGAACTATTCAGCCCACCTGGCAATTGCAGCCACTCTTATTTGTTTTTGTTAATAGATGGACTTCTGTGTTCAATTATGTTTTGGGGAAAAAAAAAGTTTTAAAGTCACTTCCTAATCTAGATCAGGTGGCTCATTTTACAGATATTGTGGGGTTTACTGTCATTTAAACTCTTCTTTCTGTTATTTTGTTCCCACCATGTAAGTCACATCTTCTCTGTAATGTAGCAAAATGAAATGTGTTTACCTCTGCAGCTATATTTTCTCTTAAAATGGAATAATCTTATTCCTACCTGCTTTTATCTTTTATAATAGGCATAAAATGCAGACTGTGCAGTGAGAAAGTGCAAATAAAATAAAATATATGTATATCAATACATGTATGTGTGCATATATATATTCAGAGTTATTTATTTACCTGTACCATGATGAAATTTTCATAGTCACTCCTATTTTCTTCTGGTTTGAATGAAGCTGAAATGCATATAACTCCTTTTGTTTGACAGAAGTGCCTTGCATAATGCATGAGAAAAAATATTCAGCTGTGCTCTGGCAAGGTAGAGAGTTAGAGTCTCTTGTCTTATGAACAAACACATATTCTGTAGAAGAAAAATACTTTTTTCCCACCAGGTACACTTGGGGAACTCGCAGAGTGAATTCAGTCATCCAGTGTCCTCTGATCACCACCATCCACATTTCTTTTATTTTTAATAGGGGGACTTTTCTATGTTTCCAAGGAATATCTTTTCCACCTGACAAGTAATGTAATGTAAAATGCGTTGTGAGGACTGATCTCTGATAGAACAAACACTATCAGGTAATGCAGCCTTTTCTTATATTTTCATACTCTCTTAAGTAGTGTGTAAAGTGAAACTCCTTTTCCAAATATGCCATGACCTTTCATTGTGGGTTCATCACTTGGTTTTCTGTTGGTAGTTGCTAAGGTAAACTTCTCTTCTAAAACTGCCACTTGGGCCAGCAGGGTTTATAGCTACACCCTTCCCAGACCCTATGACAAAGGGTGGAACAAACATCTGTGGCTGTGGTTGCAAATGTTGGCAGATTGTTTACACTGGAGATTGCCTCCTGGCATCTGCTTTGCTTGTGCCAGGCTTAACGCTTTGTAATCTTTTAAGACTACTTTTGCAGTGTTAGCTTTGATATAAGAATAATTTCCCGTTGTCAGGGAGAACCAAAATGGCGTTGGAGACAGTTAAGCAATGCTGACCTCATCACTTCTCAATGTATTGCTGATTTCTGCACTTTGGAACTCATTGAAATTTGAGGCTGATAAAACTATAGCTCCTTTTAATCTAGAAATGTCACACAATGAAACATTTTCTGAATGCTTCCCACAAACTCTGCATTCCAGAAAGGCAAAGAATTGTGCACTTCAACAATCCTTTGTGTATCTTGACATAGTAAGAATTTATGTTTCAGAAAATATTAACAGTGGGAGCATATGTGAAAATAATAAGGGTGGTGTGAGTTGCCAATGAATTTACAGCTCTCATTAAATATCATATTTCCTACAATAACAGTAAATTGAGTAATTAATATGAAATTCAAACTTAATGAGAGATCTCCATAATAAAAGAAGAGTTTTAATGTGGCTTTATATATAAACATAATAAAACAAGCCTGTCATCAGGAAAGAGTTTACTCACTTATTTAAAAATATAGAGAGCACCTGCTAGGAGGCAGGCAGATATGTTATGTATCCTTATATGCTTAAAATCCTAGTGAGGAATACAGACAAGTAATCAGCAAATGAAAATGAAAATTATAATGCTGGTATTAAAAGAGCACTTAGAAGAGACATCTAACCATATTTGGAGGTGGAGATTAGCAAAGGCTGCCTGGAAAAAGCAGTATCTAAACAGGACTACTGTGTACAGTTGTATGGGTTGTGCATTGCACAATTGTACATGATGGCTCTGTTAAGCTAAGGCTTCAATGGTGTATGGAGTGAGCTAAGAAGGAAGCAAGAGGTAGTGGAGTAGAATGTATGAGGGAAGGGAGATGAAAGAGTATCCCAGGTAAAAGAACAGTATGTGGGAAGGCTTAAAGCAACAAAGAGTCTGGCACCTTAGCTTAGAGACATATGGGTCCAGAACTGAATAAAGGATTGGGCCAGAGACAGAGACTGGAGAATCACCTCTGTATAAATGAAGTTGGAAGGCATAGGGATAGAGAGTCACTCAGGTAATTTGGATACCTATAGCAGGAAAACTCTAAACAATAATGGTTTAAATTAGGATTTCTTTTTTTCTTTCATAATGCGAAGTACAGAGGCATGAAGTCTAGAGTGGTTAGAAGACTGTACAATATGATCAGGTATCCAACTCCTTCTATTTTTCCGCACTGCCCACGGCAATGGCTTCTATCTTCAGGGTTGCTTGCTAGGATAACCAGCTGGGTCAGTATGCCCAGGACTATGGGGGTTCCCAGGACATGGAACTTAAAATTTTAAAACCAAGATAACCAGGATAGTTAGGATGGGTTTGTACCCTTGTCACCTCCTGGTCTTAAGATGGCCACTGCAACTCCAGCCCATTGCGTGCACACTTCAGGGGGGAAGAAAGTGGGGAGGAGAGGACAAAAGGGACCTGCCAGCTGAGTCAACTCCCATCCTTGAGCTTTCTTGAAAGCCCCATCCAATGACTTTCTGCATTTAGAACTTAGTCACTGGCGACCCCAAACGCTTAAGAGACAAACAAAGGTAGCGGATACCACGGAGAAGACTGAGGAGTAGCAGGTGGAAGGTAGGAGCAAAACATCAGAGAGGACCTCCAGGAATCCAGAGGAGAAGAACATTTCAAAATCAAGAGGTTAATGCTGTTCCCAAGTGCCTTTATAAAGCCACCTCCAAGGTGAAAAGTGCCACAATTTTCCTGTGGAAATTCCCCTCGTTGCCAAAAAGCCAAACGCTCCAGATGTGGGAGAAGTTGCTGAGTCACCCAGGAAGGAAGAAGCTGGGCATGGTCTGCGCCCCCAGGCCAGACATTGCTAACTGACAGAGACACCCTACTTACTCGGTGCATCTACACCGGGCCTCACTCTTTCCTTCAATTTCAATCCTAAGTGGCACTGGAGAAAAAACCTTCCCTGGCACTACTGGACGTCAGGGTTCCTTCCAGCTTCAACACGTTAAGGTTCTCCAGAGGTTCGGCAGTCGCAGGCCAAGCTCTGGCTCCCTTTGTAAGAGGAGCAAATTCTTATTTATAAGTGAATTTGGAAAGGATGAAAGTTTTCTTTTTTTAATTTTGGAGATAAGCATTGTATCATAATGACAGATGAGGAGTGAATTTCCTGAGCCGATCGACATTGCCCAGGAACACCGGAACACTGAAGAGTCAATTTCCACATCAGGAGGGAGGGCTCCCCCCGCCACGGCCCTGTGTGTTGGGATAGCACGGAAGCTCGTACGTAGCAATTTTAGGCTGCTCTTTAAATGCTGGCTTTCCTCTTGCCTTATGCAAAGCTATATTTTAAATGTTCCCCAGTGCGAGAGCCTCTTTGCTGTACTAGGGAAGGTTTCGTTCTGGGTGGGGTTTCTTACCGCTTGGGACCAAAATAGCATGGAAATGGCCAGTGGCTGTTTCTCAATTACAGATCATTTTGCTCATCACACTTCAGAAGTGGGACCTGCCTATAAAGTTACGCTGCACACCAACCATCCTCAATGCATTGACTTCTGGCGAGATTTAGACGAAACCTCTTCAATCTCATTCATCTTCTTATCCTTGGAAACTAGCCAATAGCCAGGGGTTTCATACACTTTTATCGAACGAGAATGAGAAGTTTCTCAAATCAGTGTCGTTATTAGGGACCTCACATGGCAAGGAGAAGGGGAAAGAGAAACCATTTCCATCAAAAACAGTTACTGAAAAGAGATGTGCCTTGCAAAACTCTATGGAGAGACCCTTTCTAATCCAGCAGGAAGATTGGGAGCCTGCTGGACTTGTTTTTGTTGGGTGGTACGAAGCACCCTGCTGTCTGGCAGCTAGGGGTCCTAATCCTTTATGGAAATGGATTACCGATTAGCTGTGTACATAGTGCCTTCTGTTCGCTGCAAGTTAGTAAGTACTTATTAAGACCTGGGCTGAAACCCTGGACCGTGCTTTGTGTATTAGCTGATAACTAGGGGTCCTGCACTGCCAGTGTTTCCCTTCCGCGGAGTGGTTGCGCACCCTCTGTCTCTGGGTTGCAGCACGCCCCACTCCTCAGCTGGCTTTGCAGGGGATATTTTCTGGGGTCCTCCGAGCCCAACACTGCAGGGTCTCTCTGACAATAGACACTAACCAAAGTGCAGGTGCAAATATCTTATTTTGTATCCATGGATTCTAAGTTGGATCATTGATTTGTTATTGTCCTTTTGGGGGGCTGGGGAGGTGTACTACTATAGATCAATTGTAAGACATACCCTAATTTTAGAAAACTTGACATGTTTAAAAACCTTCTAGATTTGAGGCAATGTGGTGGAAAAGTTAATCTGGTGGTTGTGTTGTCAGTATGGATAGTATTTGTGGAGAAGCCAGAGTGAGTTTCCATATAGCTCCACCCATCCCTTCAGAATCCCAGTATAAGGAAAAGGAAGAAAAGGTTGTTTTCCTGCTAGAGGAAGATAATACTATGAACATGTAAATTAATAAAGAAGACAGACAAGGAAATATTTGGAGGCAGCCTGGTACAGGGGAAAAGGCGTGGACCTAGTGCCAGACTTTGGCATACTAGCTGTGACCTTAAACCGATAAATTAATTTTTGTGAATCTCTGTCTCCTTATTGGTAAAGTGGCAATTCCTACCTCATAGGGTCATTGGACAGGATTAAGAGAGAACAAATAGCAAGAATCTAGTGCCCAGAGCACAACAAAAGTTAGTTTCCTTTGAACTTCTGCTTCTCAACAGATGATTTGGGCTGAAGTTTTGAAAGGTGTGTTCATTTTCATTTGATTAAAATTATGATTTGTATAGTTAGTGAATTGTTGAATGAACAACACAGGATAATAGTAAAATTGAAAACTTCAAACAGAAGGTGAGAATAATTTATGCAAGTCAGAGATAGTTGTGATTTTTCTTAGATATTTTCAGATCAGAACATTTTCTGCCAGAAGTGATCAGTAGATTTACAAATAATTATGAACCTGATTGATTGAGAAAAAAATCAAATATTAACAATCCCAAAGATTTAATAGATTTTTTTTTTTAACATTTGAGGAGTGCTGTTTCATTTATTTTCTTATAACACAATCAATTGTTTTTGAGAACCCCTATGCCTGGTTGCATTTTCTATACATATTCAGAAATTTGACTTTTTAATTTTTTAAAGTCTTTGATGTGCAAAGAAAGCAAGACTCCTTCAAAATGTAAGCTGATGGCTTATATATAATTGAGAATGCAGTTCCACAGAGGCATCCTCTCTCTATGATAGGAATCTGGTTCTTTGCAGAAACTTTTTGAATGTTTGCTAGATGCTTTGCATGTATTATTGTCCAGACTGCTTTGATCAGCTGATAGAGCCCAGAGACAATCTGACAATCATCTAGCATAGAACACAGCTGGGAAATGGGATGGGACAGAATGGAAAAGGCTGGGACCCAGAAAAAGATGTGCCCATGTCAGTAGAGCAGGCACTAGGGAGAATGGATCCAGCCGCAGATGGATGGAAGATCTACACAGTGGGCAGAAGTTTGGGTCAGAAGGGTAGGGCAAGAGACAGCAGGTAGAACAATAGCAGTTGGTAGCAGAGAGGTCCAATGTGAAGTACCAGGTGGGCTAACTATCAGAAGAGCAGGCTGATCGGATAACTAGAAATAGAAGAGCTAACATTTATTGAGAGCTTGGCACTGTGCTAAGTGCTTTACTTCTATTATTTGACTTAAACTTCTTTAAAACACTACAAATGGCCAGGCTCATGCCTGTAATCCAGCACTTTGGGAGGCTGAGATGGGAGGATCACTTTAGGCCAGGAGTTTGAGACCAGCCTGGGCAACACAGTGAGACCCCATTTCCACACACACACACAAAAATGTTTAAAAACTTAGCTGGGTGTTGTGGTGCACACCTGTAGCCCAGCTACTAGGGACACTAGGGCAGAAGGATTGTTTGGGCCCAGGAGTTTAAGGCTACAGTGAGCTATGATCACACCACTGCACTCCAGCCTTGGCAACACAGGGAGACCCATCTCTAAAGAAAAAAAGAAAATGCTACAAAGTTGATATTTTAGCATCCCCATCTTACCAATGAAGAAAGTGGGTTTCAGATAGCATAATTGACTTGTCCAAAGTGACATCATTTCTAAACAACGTGGCTGGGATTTGAATCAACATCGAGCGGGTGTGATAACCGCACTGGACCACTCCACAGCACTGTTTTCACAGGCAGGACCTGACCCAGGGAGGCGACAGTAAGATATTCAGAAAACCAGGTGAGAAGATCCTAGCCTGGGTTCAGAGACTGAGCTTTGGCCCTGAGAAGGAAGCTGCCAAAAAGAAGCAGTGTCCTTGTCTTAGCTACACAAGGTGCTAAGAGCTAGACAAAAGGGTGACATAGGCATTGCTGTCAGACCTGGGTCACAAGATTTCAGCCAGCATCATACCAGGAGTTATTTCAGCCAGCATCATCCCCAATATGTTTTGCTGGGTCCCACTTTAGATGATGATTAATCCTAGGGAAGAGCCAGGGAGGCTCAGCTGTGAGCAGGGGAACTGCCGAGGGTGGGCAGCCAGGAGGGGCCTGGCCCTAAAGAGGATAGAGTTGCAGATGTCAGCAGCAAAGGGCCAATTAAGGTGAAATGCATGAAGACTGTTCTCATGTCAGCATTGAAAATGTGTGCTGGTCTGTTACCTGAACAAATATCTGCTCTGATCCATACTGGAAAAAAAAAGTAATAAAATATAAATTTCTCACTATCTCTGGAACAACTAAAGGACTCTTTCCCTCATAATGAAAACAGAAATAATTAACAGTTAACATTACTGTTTACAAAGCATTTTTCTATACAGTCACGCACTGCGTAACCAGATTTAGGTCAACAACGGACCGCATATATGACAGTGGTCCCATAAGATTATAAGGAAGCTAAAAAATTCCAATAGCTTAATAATGTCTTGATGATCCTGACCCTGTGTAGGCCTAGGCTAATGTATGTTTGTGTTTTCGTTTTTAACAAAAAAGTTCAAAAAGTAAAAAAAATTAAACATTTTAAAAATAGCATAAAGCTCATATAATAAGGGTATAAAGAAAGAAAATATTTTTATACAATGCTGTACAATGAGTTTGTGTTTTAAGCTAAGTGTTATTACCAAAGAGTCAAAAAGTTTTGAAAAATTTAAAGGTGCATAAAGTAAAAATGTTACAGTAAGCTCAGGTTAATTTATTATTGAAGAGAGAAAAATATTTTTTATGAACTTAGGGTACCCTAAGTGTACAGCGTTCATAACGCCTACTATAGTGTACAGCAATGTCATAGGCCTTCACGTTCACTCATTCACTCACCCAGAGCAACTTCCAGTCCTACAGGCTCCATTCATGGTCAGTGCCCTGCACAGGTGTACCATTTTTGATCTTTGCTACTTTTTTTATTGTACCTTTTGCATGTTTAGATATAAAAACATTTACCATTGTGTTCCAGTTGCCTACAGCATTCAGTACAGTAACATGTCATGCAGGTTTGTAGCCTAGGAACAATAGTTTATACCACATAGCTTAGGCGTGTAGTAGCCTGTGCCATCTAGGTTTGTATCAGTACACTCTATCATGTTCACACAGCAAGGAAATTGCCTACGCACCCATTTCTCAGAATGTATCCCTGTCGTAAAGCAACCCAGGACTGTACATCATTTCATCAGGTTCTCACAGCAACCCTATAGATATGAAGTCATAGCTCACTGGAGTTTTACATTTTAAAGTCAGCACAAAAGATGAAAATTGTATACTATCAAAATTGCCTTTGAAATTTCCTTAAATTACACACAGAGTATAATGTACATGACTTTCTGCATATTATAGCATTTCTATGTACAACACAGCCAATATTTTCCTTTCATTGTGGAAATCTATACTTTGTTTAAGCATTAATGAAATAGATTCCATTCAGTGGATATTCACGTGAAAAATTTATTTCATGTGTGTATGTCTGTAGAGCAGTGGCTGGGTTGTTTTTAGTTGGTGTTTTTCTGAGAACATTGAGTGATTTTCTAAATATTGAATGTAAATGTCATGGGACTCCACTTTTTTATTATTTCCATTTTGCAAATTAAAAAAACTCATGATGCAGTTAGTATGTGCATGATTGAGTCTTAAACTTAGGTTATACTTTGCAAACCTGAGTGGGGTCCACTGTACCACAGAGTCATCCCAGCATGATCATCACAGCTGAAGGACAATGCCTTCGTTGTCAGCCAATAGTCTCCTGTGATCAGTGCCCTGTGGTAGCCAGGGATTTACCCTATCATGCTGTGCCTTGGCTATCAGAAATCATCAATGCATTGAGTTCCGTCTGTGCAAATGTGCCCAGCAAGTGAGCATGACCTCAGGACTCAGCTCTTTATGACTTGCCTTCACTGAAACAGAAAAGCTTTTTCTGTTGTTGTTTTCTGGTGCCTGCATGTGACAAGGAGACGGTCAGACCCTGGGGCATGTGGGCATGTGGAGTCTGTTCTTTTTGGCAAGATGGTTTAATGATTGTTTCTGATGGCTGACTTACTTTTTAAGAGACTCTGTTTGGAAGTTTCTGGCCCTTTTCTGACCCCTTATAAAGATTTTATTATTTACAATAAATGGCTCGTAAATCAGTTCAAATTGCCCAAGCAGCAGTATTTGAAGTGGATCCTTCCCTCTCCTCCTGACATCATGTCTTCAACACGGTGGTTGGTAAATCTCCCCCAGATCCTTGGCCTGAAGATCACAATCCCCATGTGATTTCTGCCTTTCTTTGCTTGTCTCCTATTTGTTTATTTTAATATCTCTGAAGCATTGTTTTTTATCCTTATTGGTTGAAAAAGATAGGGAAAGAGGATATGTCAGCAGGGATGGTGAAGTAAGGACCTCAAAAGATCCTCTCTCCATAAAAGCAATGAGAACACTGGAAAAATGATAAAAATCAACTTTTTAAGAAGCCTGGAAATGAATCAAGCATTTGAAACATTCAGGAGCATGTATTAATATTTAAGAAAAATGACTGAATATTGGTAAGAACAACTTTGTGATGTCTGAACCTATCTTATTCTCATCCTGCTCTTTAAATTCATCTGGAAATAGAAGGGACCCAAAATAGCCAAATCAATCTCAAGAAAGAAAAATGAGATTGGAGGGCTCATACTTCCCAATTTCAAAACTTACTAGAAAGCTACAGTAGGCAAGACTATGTGGTACTGACGTAAGGATAAACATAAATAAACCCTGCATCTATACTCAATTGGTTTTCAACAATGGTGGCAAGAAAAGCCAATGCACAAAAATTAATTTGAAATAGATCAAAGTCCTAAATGTAAGAGCTAAAACTAAAAAACTCTTAGAGAAAAACATAGGTATAAATCATCATGACCTTAAATTAGAGAATGGTTTCTTAGCTATGACATCAAAAACATATAAAAAAGAAGAAAAAATAGAAAATTGGACTTCATCAAAATTTTAAAATTTTACATTTCAAAGGATACCATACAGAAAGTAAAAAGACAAACCACAAGAATGGGAGAAAAAAAATTTGCAAATCATATAGTTGATAAGATCTAGTATCCAGAGTACATAAAACCTCTTATCATTCAACAATAAAAAGGCAAATAACCCAATTTTTAAAATGGAGGAGGAATTTGAATAGACGTTTGTACAAAGGGGATATACAAATGGCCAGCAAGCACATGAAAGATGTTCTACATCATTAGTTATTAGAGAAATACAAAATCAAAAGCATAATTAAATACCACTTCATGTCTAGTAGGAAGGCTATAATAAAAATATGGACAATAAGAAGTGTTGGTGAGGATGTGGAGAAACTGGAACTCATACATTGCTAGTAGAAATGCAAATGATGCGGTCACTTTGGAAACCAGTTTGGCAGTTCCCCAGAAAGTTAAGCATACAGTTACCGCATGACCTGACAATTCCACTCCTAGGCATACACCTAAGACTATTGAAACTTATGTCTACATAAAAACTTGCATACAAATGCTCATAGCAGCATTATTTATAATAGCCGAAATGTGGAAACAACCCAAATGTCCATCAACTAATGAATGGAGAAATAAAATGTAGTATATCCATAAAATGGAATATTATTCAGCTTCAAAAGGAATGAAGTACTAGTATATGCTACAACATGGATGAACCTTGAAAACATTAGCCAAGTGAAAGAAGTCAACCACAAAGGGATGCATATTATATAATTCCATTTATATAAATATCCAGAATAGGCAAGTCCATATAGGGAGATAGTAGATTAATGATTTCCAGAGGTTGGGGGAGGGAATAATGAGGAATGACTGCTAATGGATATGAGGTTTCCTTTTGGAGTGATGATGAAAATGTTCTGGAATTCAAGAGGAACTCTCAAAACTATACAAAGACATGGAAATTAAACAACTTGCTGCTGAATGGTATTTGAGTCAATGATGAAATTAAGATGGAAATTTTTAAATTTTCAAAATGAATAATAATAATGCAAGCTACTATATCAAAATCTCTGGGATATAGCAAGGTACTCTGAGGGAATTTTATAACACTAAACACCTACATCAAAAAGACAAAATGATCACAAATGAACAACCTAAGGTCACATCTCAAGGAACAAGAAAAAAGCAAACCCAAAGCTAGCAGAAGACATGAAATGTCAAAGATCAGAGCAGAACTAAATGAAATTGAGACAAAAAAAAAATACATAGGATCAATGAAACAAAGAGTTGCTTCTTTGAGGAGATAAACAAAATCGATAGACCGCTAGCTAGATTAACCAATAAGAGAAGAGAGACGACTCAAATAAGCTCAATCAGAAATGAAAAAGGAGGTATTATAACTGATACCATAGAGTACAAAAGATCATCTGAGACTACTTTTAACACACCTGTGCATGCACACTGGAAAATATAGATGAAATGGATAAATTCCTGGAAACATACAACCTCTTGAGCTTGATCAGGAAGAAATAGAAGTCCTGAACAAACTAATAATGAGTAGTGAAATTAAATCAGTAATAAAAAAATCTCCCAAGTAAACAAAGCCCAGGACCACATGGATTCACATCTGAACTCTACCAGATTGACAAAGAACTGGTACCAATTGTACTGAAACTATTCCAAAAGATCAAGAAGAAGGGAATCCTCCCTAACTCATTCTACAAAGCCAGTATCACCCTGATACCAAAGCCAGTATCACCCTGATACCAAAGCCAGGAGAGGACACAACAAAAAAACCTACACACCTATATCCTTGATGAACATAGATGGAAATATCCTCAACAAAATACTAGCAAATCAGGTCCAAAAGCACATCAAAAAGATAATTCACCACAATCAAGTGGGTTTCAGCCCAAGGATATAAAGATGGTTCAACATAGTAAATAGACAATGGGAGAAAATATTCACAAGCTATACATCCAACAAGGGCTAATCTGAGCAATTTAGCAAGAAAGAAACCAAATAGTCCCATTAAAAAGTGGACAAAAGACATGGACATTTTTCAAAAGAAGAGAAACAAATGACCAACAAACGTATGAAAAATGCTCTACATCACTAGTCATCAGGGAAATGTAAATTAAAACTACAATGAGATACTACCTTACCCCTGTCAGAATGGCCATCACTAAAAAGTCAAAAAACAGTAGATACTAGCATGGATGTGGCAAAAAGGGAACGTTATACACTTTTGGTGGGAATGTAAATTAGTACAACCTCTATGGAAAAAAGTATAGAGATTTCTCAAAGAACTAAAAGTAGATCTACCATTTGATTCAGCAATCCCACTACTGGGGATCTATCTAAAGGAAAAGAAGTCATTTCATTACAAATACACCTGCACTCATATATTTACCACAGCACAATTCACAATTGCAAATATAAAGAACCAAGTGCCCATCAACTGATGAATGGATAAAGAAAATGTATACATATATATATATACACACACACACACACAAACACCCCCCCCATGGAATATTAGTCATGAAAAAGAATGAAATAATGTCTTTTGCAGCAATTTGGATGGAACTAGAGGCCATTATCCTAAGTGAAGTAACCCAGGAACAGAAAACCAAATACCGCATGTTCTCAATTATAAGTGGGAGCTAAGCAGTGGCTGTGCATGGTCATAGAGAGTGACATTATGGACATTGGAGACTCAGAAGGGAAGGGCAGAAGGGGGTACAGGATGAAAAAATTACCTATTGAGTACAACATACCACTATTCAGGTGATGGGTGCACTAAAGCCTACTTCTCCACTATACAATTCATCTATGTAACAAAAAAACATTTGTATCCCCTAAATCTATTAAAATTTAAAAAAAAGAAAATTTTCTGGAATTAGTGGTGATGGTGCGCAACTTTATGAATATGCAAAAACCACTGAATTGTATTAAAAGGGTGAATTTTATGGTACGTGAGTTGTGTCTAAGGTTAACTTCCAAATGACCATCTCATTAGGATGAAATAAATGAAATATTCCACACACAACGAAAACTTCATTAACTCACTCAGTGGTAAAATGATTCTTTTTAATAAAGTAAGAAGAAACAACTCACAAATTTGTTTTAGAATAGCAATTTTATTATTGACAGAGCAAGGAAAGTCACCATCCTTGATATATATCTTCCTCATTCTACATTTATTTTCTTAAACTTCTTTGAAATATACCATGTTCCTTCTAGTTCAATTTAGCTACAATATGACCACAAAATATACTCTTACACTGAAGCCACAGGCAAGGAGAACAAATAGTTTCAACTCAGGAGCCAACTCAGATTGACTGGTAGTGGCTACATGCAACACTGTGTTTAGAAGGATTCTGAAGCTATATTCCGAAGAGGCATGAAAAATGTAGTGATTAATTTAGAAAATTTATCTTGAACTTGGCAGTGGTAGTGGAGGTGGGCAGCACTTGGGCTAATTATTGAATCTAGGAAAATGCATTACTCTTCAAAGTGGCTGCAAAATCAGTTGGGTAGATAAATCTTTGGATGAACTGAAATGCAGCTAGTAGGCACATTCACATGCATAACCTAAACACGAATTTAAGCTCCGTAATTTAAATGCAAAATACCAATATTTTGAAATAGCTGACATTTATGGCTGGGATGTCAAAATCACTCAATAAATAGCACCAACTTTCATCATACAGTATAATATGAAGGTATTTTAAGGAATACATTTTATATAGTGTGTGCTCTCAAAGGTTCTTGACAAGAGAACATTAGCATATGCTTATAGTAAAATCTGATCTAGTGAGACAGAATGTCAAGAGAGTTTTTTTATGGCATTCACTAAGAAGTCAAAATAATCACTAGCATATGGATGCTGTGAGCCTGCTATAACACACATTTACTTCAGTTTGAGTTGTACCTTCAAGTAGAACTGTCTCCTGCCTCATTTCCATGCTACAGGAGCTGCTCTTTCTTTGGTAGACGAGAAGTGCCGAGAGAATGAGCCCTGGTTTCTCTGTTGTACCTTACAATGATCAAAGCACAGCGCACACCGGCAGCGGCAGCGTCACCTGGAACTTCCCGGGAATGCAGTCGGTTAGAAATGTGGGATCACCCCAGACCTACTGGGTTGGACACTCTAGGGGTGGGCCCAGAGATCTGAACAAGCCCTACAGGTGACTCTGGGCTCGGTCTTGAGAGCACTGCTTTGGGCTGTTCCCTTCTAGAATGGGAAAGGAAGGAGGGAGGGGAAGAACGGGGGAAACTGAGGAAGTGCCCAGGGAGAACTAGGTCTCCATACGTGGCAGCTAAGTTGGTACTTGGTGTGAATGTTGATAGGTCAGAGTGCAGACTTTCTTTGTTTCTTTCCTCCTTTATCCCCCATGTTCCAACTCTCTGTTTACTCAGAAAAGATTTGAAGTGCTCCCGGGATCTCCCCCAATCCCATCTTCACCCCACCCCACTACCAGCCTGCTCAGAGTCCCTTTTGGGGGCCAGTAGCAAAAAGTAGAGAAAGGAGGATGGCGCTAATGCATTTCGTCATGTCACAGTGAAGCAGCACTTGTGTTCAAAAAGGGTCGGTGTGAGGGCCCCGACTCAGGACTGTAAAATCCAACAGGCCCCTCGGCTGGGAATGTGTGTGCAGCACGTAGAACAGTGCCCGGGCCTCGGCAGTGAGGGTTGGCTGTACGCAGGAGGTGGTGGTGGTGGTGGTGGTGGTGGCAACTTCTCCACAAGGGTGCCTGGGTTGGCATGGAGAAGCAGTTGCTGTTTGTACCCAGTGGTAGTTGCTATGTGAAGAAGATTGCCAGCCAGAGATAGATCTCAATCTTGAAACCCATCAGCCGGCAAGAATGGCTCCCTGGAGACAATGCCCTAACTGTGTTCCAAATGTGAGAATGGTCATCGGCTGGGCTGCAGCTGGCCTGTCGCTACTGGCCACGGAGATAAGGATCTGGGCTGGGATGGGAATTTAGGACAACAACTGTGGGAGGAGGGGCTGAAGAACATTGAGCAAAACAAAGAGGCATTTCAGGGCCTTTCTAGTAACAGATTAGTTTTGGGAAGCCCCATGTGCAAGCAGTGGTGTGCACAGCCCCAGGCTGGAAGACAGCAGGTTAGATGCTGGCCATGAACATGGGGACCATTGAGCAAGCATTAGAGTCTGCAGGCCAGAAAGGGCCAGGGGACCCCACACACCCACAGGCGTCTGGGTCACTGATAGGACACCAGGCAGCCAGAGCTGGGTCTGGAAGGCTCCAGTTGGGGCTCTTAGCTTCAGTGCCTCCTTTTGCTTTATAAAAGTGTTGTTGCACATCCTGGTGCAGACAACAGAACACCACTTGTCAATGTTGGGCGGATATAGGGGGAGGGGAAGGAAGAGGAGGAGAAAGGGAGGAGGAGATGGAGGAGAAGGAAATGATAATTGTTAGTCCCAGAGTGTCCACGGCCTTCCCAGCCCTATGCTACATGTTTTGCACATGTTTTTCTCATTTAGTTATCAGAACTTGAAATGTGGTCATAGAAGACTCTAGGGAAGGGAGTCTTATACTTAAAAAACAAATAGTTTACAATGAACTTTTTCTGCCTACGCCCCAAGATCCAGTCTACTCTACACATCTGTCTACAGAATGATGCAAGTTAAATGTGGGTTGAATCGTTAGGTACGAGGAGAGCTATGGAAGGAGGAGTGTGAGTGCACTGAGTGATGCTCACTTCAGGTGTGGGTGTTGCACCTGCTCATGGTGACCCTCTGGATTCTGATGCCAAACTCACACGCCACGGGGCCCAGGGACATGAAGGCAGTGTGCTCTGTGGCCGCAGACACTGGGCTTCAGTGTCAGGAGTTAAAGGGAGTGACAGGGATTACGTCAAACTGTAGACCAAATGCCTCCCTCTGCAGAGGCAGCACTACTCAGCTCCAGCCTTTTGTTGTCATGAGGGAAAGTGACCTCAGTGTGGCCAGACTGTAATTTTTTCACAAGAGGCCAGATATCCGGTGTTTAGGCTTCAGTGGGCTGACAAAATGCCTCTGCAGTTTCTATCTGTCCACAGATTTACTGGACCACAGTTATATATTTTTCCAAGTTGCAAACAAAAGGTTGATCCCTTGCCTGTGCTCCTTTCTCTTTGCAGGCCATTATGTTTACGTGGACACCTCCTTTGCCAAGCAAGGGGAGAAAGCTGTTCTGCTGAGCTCTGACTTACAGGCCGAGGAGTGGAGCTGTCTCCGCTTGGTCTACCAGATAACCACATCTTCAGGGTCGCCAGCAGATCCCAGCCGGCTGAACCTCTACATGAGATTTGAAGACGAAAGCTTTGATCGTTTGCTTTGGTCGGCTAAGGAACCTTCAGACAGCTGGCTCATAGCCAGCTTGGATTTGGAAAACAGTTCCAAGAAATTCAAGGTAGATGGAGTTTAGGAGGAAGATAATGGGCTTGTTATGTGTGCTTTATGCTATTCTAAGACACTGTGAAAATTTCTGCTGGTGAGGTTAGTTATCTCCTGAATTAGAATGTACTGTTTCATAGGAGATGTGGCATAGAAGACTATCAGTAATGTAAATTAACATTTTGTTTATTCCTTAAAAGAGCTTCTTCCCAGATTTCTTTCCCATCTATTTAAATGCGACTTCGGTAAGAATCTAAATGGGGCTTAAATCAATCTCTTCCCTGGAAATAGATTTTCTGTGGTTTTAGGGAGTATCCTCATTTCCTATAATTTTGTTTCATCCTTCTAAATTGTGTATGGTGTATGTTTATATTATCTTGCTAATGGCTTCTTTGCTACAAATTTTGAACAAAACATTAACTATAATAAAAGGAAAAATGAAAATACTTTGAAAGAGGAAAGATACTTTAAGGATACATTGTTTCCTTTTCAAAGCGGGAAGCTGTTCCTTGAGAAGTGCAGGAATAGGAAGGTGGAGGATGTAAGATGATGCTGGTTGGAGGAAGGAAGGAGCATGGGGCCTGGACACACTGGGCCGTGAAGTGTGATGTTTACTGAGACTGTGTCACTGAGGATGCGATAGAGCCTTCCTGAAAACTTTCTCCCTTCCTAACCCACTTTTCAGTTTCCTATCCCATCCCTCTTCTCCTTTGTGAAGTTTTGAAATATTTTACTCTCCTAGGCCCTTTGTCTGCTTGGAGTCCCTCCCAGTCTGGCGGTGGCTGGGAAAGCTGCATCGGGGGTCTGAGTTCCCTCTTGTGCTACGTCCTCCCAACAGTTATCACATCCTGAGTCTGCTAGCACAGTTGTAAAATACAGAGCCAAAAGCACACAGGAAAAAGCTATCGCTTTCAGAAACAGGACCACAGTGCTACCACAAGCACTGGAGAAGGTGGTGGTTGAGATAGCAACAGAAGAGAAGACCGCTGACTCAGCTTCTTTTGGACATGTGGCTCACCTCAGAGTTCTGAGAGTATCTATATGTGTTTATGTACACACACACGCACACACACACACACACACACACACACGCATCATACACAAGCACATTCTTTTAATAAAGTCCGCAGTGACATTGGTATCCAATAGCAATGAACGGAAACTAACAATCCTGTTTTACCTTGAATTGCTAAACAGCTCCTGATGAATGGCTGAAATTCTGAACCAAGGAAACATGGTGCTTTGAATTCTAACTCCTCTTCCTCCCCTTGTGTTGTGCAGATTTTAATAGAAGGTGTAATAGGACAGGGAGAGACAGACAGCATCGCACTCTTTGAAATCAAGATGACAACCGGCTATTGTATTGGTAAGTGGATTTCATTTTCATTGAATCAGAATGTGAATCTTTGTCTAACATCTACTGTTGCCAGAGGGAACTGAGTCAATCCTAAAGATCAAGCATTGTATAGAAGACGCTGTATGATGCTTAGTAGTTGAAATTCTTTGCTAGCTTCACTTGAAGGCTGGATGCTGTTGGTCTTTAGAGTAGAAAGCTCATTGGAGTTTGCCTGGACTGGTCAGATTAATGAAAGAAAAGTAGATGCAGCAACTGTAACCTCAGAGTTGCCACTTTAACTTCAACATGTTCTAATAAAAATAATTTCCGGATTGCTGTAAATTCACCTTTTTGTAGCATTTGTCAGAAAAGCAGGTGTTGTATTATCTCCTTTCCTCCATTGCTCTCTTGGCACACCATTGCCCCCCTCTTAACCATGGTTGTCACTTAGATTCCATTTCAGCAGAGTTGGATGGGTGTCTCTTATGCACCAGCTTCAGAGAGGGCATCGGGAGAGGACAGTCCCTGTCCTATGGCTGCTCACCTTCTACTTGTCTGCCACCGAAGCTGGTCCAATACATGATAAATACCACCAGAGAGGGACAAGCGAGGCTGTGGGGGTGCAGGGAGCAGGAGGAGAAACTGGGGAGAACTGGTAAGGGGGATGCTTTGGGGCTGGAGTTTCAAGGAGTAGAATTTAATCAAGTGGAGGCGCATGGTAGGAAGGAAAGGGCTGTGCTAGATCCTTGCAGGGAGAAAGAACAGAGCAGGTCCAGGCAAAGGCAAGAGGCTGAGTAGGGTGTTGGAAGTGAGGATCAGGCCTGCTAAGGGAGTTTGTGATGGAAGAGTGTGGATCCTGGGTGTGGAGCTCAGATTTACTGAATTATGTGGTTGGGAGGAACCCAAAGTCACCCAAAGGGGAGAAGTGTGCAGTTGCAGGTTCACTTGATGAGTTGGAGACAAGGAAAATACAGAGCAAGCAGGACAGGGGGCGACGGCGACCTTACAGAGGAAGGAGAAGTAATGAAGGTAAAATTGGGAGTTAGTGGTGGACTAGGAAAGAGGCAATACAATTGAGGGATTTTTAGCACTGACTGTATGTGGAGGCTAAATGGATGTGGAAGAGAAAGGAGAGTGACATGATTCTGAACAAAACAGAGGCTTTGCTAATTCCCTGACGTCTCAGTTCTTGTTTTGACCTTCCAGTGATGTCTCTAATGCAAGTGAAAGAAAACAGACTGGGAAAGTGGCTATTTTCTGAAGCTACAGTGCGTTGACCCAAGCTCGCTTCCTGAGCCTCCCTCTGGCCTCTCACCTGGGTGGTGGGTTGTGGCCTAGACGCAGACTAGTCAGGCACACCTGGTGGAGCGCCACCTGCTGGCACAGTTGGCTTATTGATCCTCTCCACCTGTAAAATGCGGATGAAACACTCCCCTCCTGGGATTCTTGTGAGGATTGAGATCGTGGATGTGAAGGTGGTTGGCACAGTGCTGGGCACTCAGGCATGTTAATTGCCTTTTTTCAAATGATTTGGGGGCTTGTAGTTTGTTTAAAACAAAAGAAGTGCCAATGCTTTAACCTTGCTAAACTATATGATCACACTCTCACCTCTCCTCTCTTTCTGGGTACTTTCTCTGCTTCCTTCAGTTCCTCATCTGTAAACTGGGTTAGTAACAGTACCCACCTCATGGAGCTGTTTTGAGGATTAAATAAGTTAATTTATAGAAAGTGCTTAGAACAGAACCTGGCCCACTGGGGAATATTTTGCTTTTTATTTTCCCCTATGGCAACCTTTAGCTCTGAATGTTGGGCATTGGTTAGCAGATGCCGTGGTGGAAAATTTGAAAATGAAAATCTTAAAAATATTCAATGCCTGATGATGTAAAAACACATTGATAACTCTACCCATGAGGATCCTGGCAGGGAGACAGGAACAGGGGGCATACTCAACCTGAGTAATCTGAGGAAAGCTCATTCTCATTGAGAGACCACAAGGTGTGAGTGATAAAGGAAATCATCAAGGGGCAGTGCTGCGACCCGGGAGTAGTAACAGTGATGATTTATGAGCTGTTACCCTCTTTAGGTCTGAAAGACAAGGGAGGAGGAGGAGGAACCTGGGAACAGGAGCTGTATGGTGAGGGCTGCTTGACAAAGTTCACCAACCCAGTGCAACCTGGCCGGAAGAGAGCTGGGGGAACAAACCCCTGAATTCACTCTGCTTCTGCCCTCCATGGGTCAAATCCAACAGGAAGCTGGCAGGCAGGGGAGCCCACTGATACAGTCCAGATAGGTCAATCACTAGAGGCCAGAGCAGGTGGAGGACAGGGTAGATCTGCAGGGGCCAGTAGGAGATGTCCAGCACCATCCTACTTCATAATTTAATTGCATGATTATTGGGGTCAATGGAAGCATCAGTTTGTGAGTTTCTTGTTCCCACTGAAGGAGTTTGTTGATGGGGAACAACTTACCCAAGCAAACATGTCACTGACACTAAAGGAGTTCTTTATCTTCACTCTCTTCTCCACTCAGTAGCTGCAGAAGGGACCCAGAGCCTAGGAAATACCTGCCCCACCTATTTGACTGGGTTCTTGTTTATAAGAAAAGCAGGGGATTTTGGCATTGAGGAAACACGCCCCTCATCTCTGAGTGTCTTGTTCACCATCAGCAGAGAAAGGGATGGATGACTGGGCCACCAGGTTCAAGGAAAGGTGGTGGACAAAACTTCTGGAGCTAAGAGCATAACCCTGCACAGTGCTTTGAAAGAGAGATGACTGATAAAAATGGCCAGCTTATTCCAAGCTCCAGCTGCGTGCTTGGTGCTGTGCTGGGAGCTGTCCACACTTACAACAGCCCTAGGAGGTGGGAACATTGTCCCCATTTCACACATGATGAAACAGAGGCTAAGAGAAGTGATGAGCCATGCTGCAAGCCACATGGCTAGTAAGTGGACTGGAATTCAAAGGGCCAATGATGAGTTAGAATCTCGATTCATTACAGGACCTGTCTCTTTCTTTGGCCAATATTGTCCAGAGGTCGCAGTAAAAGGTTCTGGTGGGCCAAGGAAGAGAGAAACATCTGAATATCTAAGAGCAAACTTTGCAGTGAGAATGGGGTACCCAGGTGTGACTGAGTGACCATGAAGAGTCTTTCTATTTCTCTTCTGCCAGAATGTGACTTTGAAGAAAATCATCTCTGTGGCTACGTGAACCGCTGGAACCCCAACGTGAACTGGTTTGTAGGAGGAGGAAGCATTCGGAACTCCCACTCCATTCTCCCGCAGGATCACACCTTCAGGAATGAACTGGGTGAGCTGGGGGCAAATGGAGTCCTTTTCCCAGGAGAAACCTTTCTGCCTTCTCCTCCCACCCTGCACTGACCTAACTGTGGCTTCTGTCAACAAGGAAGGGAGGAGGGGGGAGGGTGAGGAGGGACCAGGAGGCTGGTGGAAGAGCAGGGAAGAATAAACAGCGGGGTAGAGACAAACTGCACGTGTGAGCTCTGTGACTTAGGAGAAAGCAACCCAGTTAAAAGGTTTTTCTGTACCTGTGACCTGGTCTTGCTGTTTTCACATTTCCTTACTTTCTAATGCCTTACTTTCTAATCTGTTTGTTGTTTAATATTTCTTATTTCTAAAGACAAGGCTGGAATAGTCCCAGGTTACTTATCACTAAATATAGATGGAAGGACAGGAATGAGTCCTTAAGGATTTCCCAAGTGACAGCGGGGTGAACCCGCACTGACGGTTAACTGAATGTTGTGTGCAACAGGGCCCCCTAGTGGCCAAGTAGGCTGGTTCTCTGCAAGGAAAACGGGGAGGTGAGATTGCGATTTCAGGGAGAAGTCGGCTTTGAGGAGAAAGTCTCCACGGGAGGGAGACAGGGGCAGGGGCTTCCTCACTTGTGGGTTATCGCTGTGGGCCTGTCACCGGACCCTGGTAGACTTTGTAAAAGCCTAGGTATCCCCACAATCGCAAGACATTCCAGTCCCCAACTCCAAGGTCTTCTCCAAGTAGTGAGAAGCTTCCAGTGGCTGCTTTCCAACAAGAATAGGAATTTGGGTTCTGCTGTAAGTAGTACCTTTTTCTTTTTTGATCCTTCTCCATGTGGACACTGAGTGATCTACTCAGGCCTACTAAATTGCCCGTGCTGACAGCATGTCCCGTGCTGGAAGACGTGATGACTTTTTACGGTTCTTTGCCGTTTTCCTCATTCACTGTAATTTCTCTTCATCTGAATATTTTTAACCATGTCTGCAACTTTTTTTCAAAAGTGCCCATCCTGCAGCTTATCTTGGCTCTGGGCCGTCTTCATCCTGACCTTACCGTTCTCTTTGCTTCTACTGTCTCCTCCTTTATGCCCAGAGTCTCAGATTCAACTTCCTCCAGGGATCAGGCATGTCGTATAAGCAAGTGATATGTGGGCTGGGTGAGGACTGTGGCGAACCAGAGAGCAGAGACCCTGTGCAAAGACTACTCAGCCCCAGTGAACGGCTGCCGTGTGAGAAGGCAAGCCCAGGTTGCCCGATCTTTTGATGCTTGATGTTTCTAGATAATCAGAAAGGCAGAGTGTTTATGTGAAATTACCCAAATTTTTAAAAGTTGGTGAATATTTTCTAAAATCAATGGGCTAACAAAACATATCTTCTGGTTAGACCCAGCTGACAAACTTCTATTTTGCAACTTTCATTTTACAGGTTCTCTTTTTTTTCCCCCCACATGTCCAGGCTTTTTAAAACAAAATGCTCACAAGCAACTATATGTGAAAAGATTGGAATCTCATAGAGCTTGCCAGTTTAAGACAAACCCAACTTTGGATCTAGCACTTACATTCATTTGACTCTGTATTAACTATGATGGGGAAAAAGACAAGTCCCCTATGGCCTCTTCCCAGTTTCTAGGGACAAACATTCAAGAAAGGGAAAGAGATTTCGACCACAAATGGATGTAACAAAAGGTAGTGTGTCTCAAATGCTGTGAGAGTAGTGCCCCTTCTCCACAAAAAAAAAAAAAAAAAATACTGTCCATTCAGAGACAAAAGAGATCACTTACTGCTCCTAGGAGACATGACAAAAGAAGTAAACTACATTGAAGTGTGGGCATGATTTTGACAGACAGGGATGAGAGAAGGCCAGTGCACTGATACAGTGGCAGCAACGGGTAAGTGAGGGAGAGATATGGCTGAGAAAGCAGTGTCAGGGCAAATTTTAAAAGGCCTTGAATGCCAGGAAATGGGTTTTACCTTTATTTTATTGACAATGGGAAGCCATTGCAGATGTTCGAGCAGTGGAGAGAGATCATCATAGCAAAGTATTTAGATGAACGTGACGATGATTATCTCAGTAGAGGGAGGACAAAGTGGTAGAGCAAGAACACAGGATAGAGCTGGAGCCCATTCTACTAAGTGAAGTAGCCCAAGAATGGAAAAATAAGCACCACATGTACTCACCATCAATTTGGTTTCACTGATCATCACCTAAGGGCACATATAGGAATAACATTAATCGGGTGTTGGGCAGATGGGGGGAGGGGATTGGTGTATACATACATAATGAGTGCAGTATGCACTGTCTAGGGGATGGACATGCTTGAACCTCTGACTTGGGGAGGAGGGGGGAGGCAAGGACAATGTACGTAACCTAAACTTTTGTACCTCCATAATACGCTGAAATAAAAAAAAGAATACAAAAGAATGCCCCAGAAACTATTTCTTCAGATACATCTAGAGTCACTTACATAAGATACTGAGATAAGAAAAAAGAAAAACATTTTTACATATTTCCACTTTTAAAAGTAAGGTTTAGCACCTTTGACAATGACAAAAGATTGGCATTTCTCTCTATATGCCTCATATTATGACCCTAAAGATGCATGGCCCATCGCCACTTGTGGCCATTGTAGGAACCACACTATAAATGAGTGTTCTGTGTAGAGTGAATAACAGCCAGTCATGCCAGGGTAGTCCATGAATCTGCATGAGTATTTTAGAGGATAACTGGGTTAACCCAAAACAATGAAATGTCACCACCTCTTGCGACCTTTGTTTAAATGAGTAAAGCAACTAGCAATCTCTTGAGGGGTTCAGAAAAGAAAATCCAGGTGACTTTTTCTTCATGTATGAAAATAGGCTGGTTCTGAGACTCTTTTTCTATGATGTCTTAAGAAACTAATGCAAGGAATGGAAAGGATCTTAAAAGGCTGATACCCTCAAATTGCAATAATTCTCCATGTCATTATCACAGTTACACAGGGATGCAAGTTTACGGAGAAGTGTTAGAGAACTTGATACAAATCACTTACAAATTAGTTACGAAGTCAAATCCTCTGGGTAGCCAATGTCTTGATTTAGTGATTTCTTATTTAATGCATCATTTTTGTCCTCAATGATGGCAAGTGTCAGCTGGTGGGGAGATGCACATTTCTTGGGAGAGGCAGCAGAACTATGAACTAGTGTCAAATCATCTATTTGACTCTGTTACCTGAGTATAGTCTGTCCTTTGAAGAGTGTGATACCCCCAGCCCTTCCTCACACTCATCTGTAACCGTAGAACACTCTGACCATATTTGCATCAATGAAGGATGGAGAAAGAACATGAGGCTAGGAGTTGGAATGCTTGTGTGCCTGGCCAGTTACCAGAGTACTGTATTACCTCGAGCAAACCCTTAACTTCTCAGGATCTCCACTAGTCTGTTTGCAAATGAGGAATTTGAATCTGATGATCTCTAAGATGCCTTTGAGTTCTAGTAGTTTACTCTTCTCTCTTTGCCTGATGCTATATATCAGGGTCTTCAAATTTGTCACCCACTGAGATCTGTTTCAAAAAGGATGAGTCCTCCTGAGTACTTTACAAGCACATTGCATTTGACATTAGGAAGAAAAAGAAAAAAGGAAGACTAACAGGATGAAGAGGTGAGCAAAAGAGGACCTGACTTTTTTAATGTCTTGACCAGAGGGCCAAGAGCTAAGCACAGTGGTGTGGTCATTCCTGAGGAGCGCTAAGGCTTGCTGGGAGGGTGCTGGCACCCCGCCGTAGGCACTTGCCTCTCTCCTCCTCTCGCACTCCTTCTCCTGCTCCCATCTTCCTCTTTCCATTTTCCCGTCCTTTCTCTTCTTCCTTGGCTATTCTTAAACACCCCCCAAAGGCAGGCAGCTTTGCCCACTAGCTTTGCTTGGCCCCCTGATGTCAATACTGAGGGCTAAAGAAGGAGCTGCCCCTAGGGCTGAAGGGGAGAAGTGTAACGAGACATTCCACCTCCTTCCAGCAACGCACAGAATTATATAGTCAGTCTGGTCAGAGCCTGAACACTGAATGAGGTTTCTTCATTGATCACTCACTTACTCATTCAACAAACACATAATAAGCACTTTTTATATGTCAGACATTCTTGCACACCCTGGTGATATGAAAACAGGCACTGACCTCAAAAAGATCACAGGAACCAACTTTTCCCAAAATGCTGTCCCCTAGAATACCAGTCCTTGAGTATACTAATCTTCACATGGAGGCAGAAGGGCGATATGTTGTCACATAAACTGGGGAAACCCTGAGTTAGAGAAAGCTAAACAGATTTCTTTATTTCAGGACTTCTCATGGCCTTTAATATTGTTCTGTGTTAATACATTACAGCATTTCTCAAATTATCTGAATACCAAAATGCTACATAAATGTGCACAGTGATGCATGACTAATAGAGGTATGAGATAAATGTTACGGGACTAAAGAAAAATAAAAGATTACCTCGGTTTTGGAGTGAGAGAAGACTTTCTAGAGGAAGTAATAGCAGAACTGGAATTTGGCAAGATGAATAAGGGAAATATAAATGCTACATGTGCAAAAGTGCAGAGGTGTGAGTGTGAATGGTTTATTTCGTGTTTGGAACATATCTGAGCATGCCAGGGTGTGTGCTGATGGCAGAGGGAACCCTAGGTCCTAGGCTACATTCCTGCTTATGGGTAGGTTGGGAAGCCTGCATGTCTGCACCTCACTAGCTTCTTCCAACTTTTTTCTGCTATTTCACTCCAATTTCCCTCCAACTTTGGGACTGATGCTTTGCCCATTCATTAGCCAACAGCCTTCTCATCCCCACTCAACACACACACACACACACATGCACACACACATACACATACGTGCACACACACATATAACACCCACATGCACACTCCTCATGCCTGGATTCCTATGTCAGTCTTTCCCCTATATAGGATAGGACTATAAAAGGTGAGTGAGTTCAAAGATTCTAAAATATCTTATTTGAAAAGCTCTGCCCATAAGACTCAAAGATTTGAACAGGATCACTCTTGAACAACAACAACAAAAAACTTCAGTGCTCTAAAAATGAAAGAGGTTGCCTCTCTTATTACATTTGCCTTGTGCTGGGTATATTGATCTTCCCTGAGCTCTATCAATTTGGGTGGCAAAGTAAAGATGAAATGGTTCAGATGTCTGCCTGCAGCAGCAGATTTTACTCTATATGAACTCGCCTCCTATTTATTCGTATACTGGACACAGCTATTGCCTTTGCTTTCGGGTAAAAACTGGAGAAACAGTGGGGAGAAGGGGAGCTGTGCGCCTTCTCAGGAATTTCAGAACTGCAGGGAGGGTTGAGGGAAGTCTTCCCAGGAGGGCGCTGTCTTTGTGTTGTAGAAAAGAGAGCAGCAAATGTAATAATCTGAAAAAGACAAAGTGGTTATGAGTTTTCCTTCATTTCCTTGTACGTTTTTAGCAATTTGCCCCAAACATTGAGTCAAGATTTTTCAATGTGCGCCATGTCCCCAAATTCTCATCTAATGATGGAGGTGGCTGAAATAATGCAGTAAGAATTGTGGTGGGACATCTTTGGAATACTGGAAGGAATGTGATTTTATCTGATTCATCGCATATGGGTTTCTTTCCTTGTTAATATTTTATGAAGTGAAACACAGTCTTTCAGGAGCTAACCTACTGACAACTCCAATCATTGCTGTTTTCTACACACCTTAGCAAAAAGAAAGATAATTGCTGGAAAAATAATGAGGGAAATTCATCTCTTTGCTGAGATTTTAAAAATCAAGCCTGCTTAGGGTGCCACTCTGGAAGGAGCTGGACCAGGTTTCAAAACCTAAAATCAGATCAGAATGATTTTCTTCCATCAAAGACCATGAGGTGGATGGATCTTCTCTCCATAACTCATGGCACTCTTCTCATTTCAGTTTGGAATGAGCCCAAGTGTCACCTTGACAGCACCTATTCATTCGCTCTCTGCATGGATCCATTTGGTGCATGGCATGAGCACTCAGCAGGGAAGCGTCTTTGTCGATTTTCTTGCCTTTGCTTTTGTGCAAACTCTGCTGGGTCTCTTTTCCCTGCCCCTGGATGACTTACATAGCTTCCCACTTACTTTCAGGTACGAACAAACAGCCTTATTTTCGAGGATTAAGTTCAGTCAAGTCACAGCTCCAATGTGTCATCACGTTCAGAGCTTCCCCCAGAGTAGGCCACAGAGCCACAGTAGAGAGGAAGGTTTGTGCTTTCATATTTCTTCACTTTTTTCTCCCCTCCTCTTCTCCCACTCATTGTGCTGCTTCTGGCTCCTTCAGGGTTGGGAGGCATGATGCAGGAGGGAGGAGAAAGGGAAAGGCCAGGGACAAAAAGTTTTACTTGCCCACTGCTGTTTAATCTAGAGTTGATGTCCTTCATGCAGCAGGTGGCCAAATTCTGGCCATTTCTGTCATGGCTAATGGGGAATCCCACTTCACTGTCCCAGGCAGGGACGACGCACTCTCTGGCTGACCATCTGTGAATCCCCGTTAGCTCCTGTAAGTAATGGTTCACCCTGCGAGTCCCTTGCTATTGGAGATACAATGCTGGCAGGCAGCCCACTTGAGAAGAGTCCTTCCAAGGTAGCCCAGATGCCTTCTGAATTGCCCACTTAGGCTAAGGAAAAACTCAATGTCTTTGCCCATCAAACTCTGGAAGTGCAGTTGACTGGCAACAAAATCCTTCCCCTCCACTCTGCCCCCACAAGTCCTTATAGTCAGCTTCTTGCCTTTAGATGTATGCAACAGTGTCAGGCACCAGTCTCTGCACCCCATAGACTCAAGTTACCATGAATCAAGTTCTCTCGAGAACTCTGACAGCCCTCGTCTCAATGCCCAAGGCAATTGCAGAGCCCAGGAATTTCTGCGCATGTGGGAGGGGATGAGGTTTAGAGAGCAATTTCCTTTCTCCATCCCTTCCATGAGTGTTTCCCTTAAGCCCCCTGTCTTGGATCAAGGTAAAGAAGAGAAGCAACTCCCCTCCAATCTCTCTGACCCATCTCTAGCCTTCTCTTATACACAGGCTGTAGGAGACAAATGTACTGAAACTGGTAGAGCTGGCTTAGGTGCCAGGTGCTGCCATTAGCATGTTGATGGTCTAGCACCACTTATTAGAAAATAGAGGTTCTTGTCACATGTTGTTTTGAGCTTTGAAGTCTTAGCAGAGACTAGAAGAATTCCCACTTAACTTTTATTTATGTTTACATCATTCTTGAAAGATGCTGAAAAAGACTAGAGTCGGACTCTATCACAGTAAGAGCCACCCAAACCCTAGAACTGAAGGTTCATGACAACAACTGTCGGATTCATGGAGTAGGAAGCAGGCATGTTAACTTGCCGTCCTGCGTGTTAACTTGCTGTCTCTGGGTGCTGTCTCCTCACCAGGGCAGACCAGTGGGTATTTCCATGTGGCATATGTTTCTTCAGACCAAGTTGTCTGCCTTACCGGGGAGACAGCTTGTCCAGACAACCAGCAACACTGAAACAGACGATGCAACTGGAGCACAAATGTGGCCAACAGGGCCGAATCCCAACTGAGTCAGAGGATGCCTTTGGCATCATGGCCAAGCCAGGGGCAATCTTTGGGGAATGCTGGTTAGCCAGACCGTTTGAAAATAAACATTCAAGAACTGCCTTCAAAGTTCTTTCCCTAATCCAAGGGAAAATGGCTGACTCCAGGAGCTGCTGGTTGCACATAGAAAGTTTAGCAAATACAGAGGGCTGCAGCAAGAAAGGAAGGAAAGTCCTCTTCAGAAGCAAGTATGCCTGTATGGTCACCGCAGGCATTATCCCAGAAGGGGCCTGAGTGTCGGCCGACATTACTGAGAATTGTGACCTTTCACCGGAATTTGAAATTGTTTTTTTCCAAGAAACCTCAGGTTCCTTTTGCATAATCCAGCATGAGGCAATCATAGATTGGCTTCCAATCTCTGTATGGCAAAGCAGCGCAGACGTCAGAGGAGTGGCAACAGGCTCCTCAATTCTTAACCTTATGGGGAACCCATCTCCTTATATAAACTCTTCCATTTTCAGTTCAAGTTTGAATACTTTAAAATCTATGTGGCCTGCAGGATCCCCGGTGATTTGGCTGATTATAGGGTCCTACCTAAAGTCCATCCGTAGGTAGTTTCATCCCACTCATATCTTAAAGATCTGACAAAAATTGCCTTTCCCAGAGGTTCTGGAAGCTCTAGAACCCTGGGCCAGATAGGAGGGTTGGGCTCATTGAACTAGACAGGAAAATTCATGTGATACCAGACACTGGACATCATTGCCCAAGAACTCCAGGCTACCTTCCTCATTCTCCTGGGAAATGTGCATAAAATGGCACCTGCACCCACCCAACTGTCGGCTCCTCTTCCTCAGAGCAGATTGTCCCCAGCGACACACTCAGCCTGGGTTGGTGGTCATTCCTCCAGCCTGGCCTCCTGGGGCAGACACCTGAATGATGATTTCTGAATCATCCCCACCCCTTCAACTGCGATGATAAACTTATGATGAGCTACCTTTTGTTTCCCAGTGAGAAAGCTAATGTCAGTCAATAGTACCCATCTTTGGCAACAAACGAATGATGGAGGGAAAGGGGGGCAGGAGAGTGTGGTCTAGTCTGCTGGGCGCGTAGGAGACCTGGTGTCAGCAGTCTTGGTCTGATTCCCAGCTGCCTCTCTGACTCACTTTGGGCAGGTCACATTGTGTTTGTCGGATGCTTTTGGGATCAGAAATGTGATTGTGGTTTACTTGGCCTAGCATCTTGAACAGGAGTCATTAATGAGGTGCTTTGATGGCAAATGTGTGAATTGAAATATTGTCCACACAGCAGGTGAGTAACCACCCTTTAAAGAAGACTGTCGGATGTCTGTCATCTGCAAAGAAGACGAGTTTAGAAGGAAGCTGGCTGTGGAAGCAGACGCTACGCTGGGATCAGTTGGGAGAGAGATTTATTGGGGGGGAGGCGGATGGCTGAGAAGGACTAAGGAGAAGGGAGCCAGAGAAGCTGGGGACAGGGCCGACGAGCTCATTAAACACAGTAGGACAGTGCCTGGGAGCCACAGCATGTTTAGGGATCCAAGAAAATGTTTTAATTTTATTTTAAAGTCAGAAGAAAACAAATGAGTATAATAAATATAATAATAACAAATCTAGCCTACATTATATTCATCTTTATTCCAATGTAGTCATAAACTAAAACTTGTAATGTTTTATGTGGAGGAAGGGACCCACTGCAGCCAGAGTGCCCAGGGCCCACAGACATCATAAGGTGGCTCTAGGGGGAAAGAACCTTCAGCGCAGGGTGCAAACCCGACCCCTGCGCTCAAGCAGAGGCTGAGCTGATGGGAGCTGCCGAAGGGCCCCATGTCAGGCAGTGCCTGGTCACTGTCTGGGGGCAGCTCAGGGTGGCTCGGCCTTGGTGCAAACCCTCCTGTGGACCCAAAGGTGAGGCAGCTGGAGGCTGTCAGTCGATAATGATCCCTGCAGCAAGCTCTCTTGAAGGCCATCTCAGTGGTCCACCTCCATGGCCCATCCCGCAATGAGGTGTTGAGGAAGCAAAGTATTGTAGCTTGCCTCTACTCAGTTCCCCCTGTGGCGTATCTTGCAAAAAGATTCTATTTCATTGGCAAGACAGGTTACCAAGGGCAATAAAGACTTCATCTCTGCCTTTCATACCCCTGTGAGTTCTTAGTGAATGGAGGCGTGTTATAGAGGCTAAGCGGTCATACGTGTTCTCCATTACTAGAATGTTCTAGTTGAGGCTGGCCACCAGGCATGCATTAGAGGGCATTTGAGCTTGGGATAGAAAAAAGTGGCCTTCCTTCCTTCCGCATCAGGGATTCCCTGATTCTGTCCAGTCTGACATTTCTGACTCTTTGTTTAAAATGTCTTCCCAGGGGTGGCCAAGGGGAGCCCATCAGCCATGTCCAGCCTGCAGACATGCTTATTTGACACACACAAAGTTTTAAAAATTATGGTGAGAGGTGTGTCGGGTTGAATTGTTATCCTCCCAAGTGTGTATGTTGAAGTCCTAACCCCCAGTACTTCAGAATGTGACCTCATTTGGAAATAGATCATTGCAGATGTAATTAGTTAAGGCGAGGTCATGCTAGAGTAGGGTGGGTTCCAGTCCAGTATAACTGGTGTCCTTATAAAAAGAGGAACTTTGGACACAGAGGGAGAGACATGCACGCAGGGCGAATGCCCAGTAAAGATAAAGGCAGAGACCTACAAGCCAAGGAATGCGAAGATGGCCAGCAAACCCCCAGAAGCCAGGTGTCCTTCCCTCACAGCCCTTTAGAGGGAACAAACCCTGCTGACACCTTGATCTTGGACTTCTAGCCTCCAGAACTGTGAGGCAATAGATTTCTGTTTGAGCCACCCAGTTTGTGGTATTTTGCTACAGGTGCCCTATCAGACGAACACAGGGATCTGTCATTTACAAGCCGATGGATGTGCCATGAAAACCTGCAGCACCAGGCTGGATATGAGGACATGAGCTGGGAGCGGAGCCGTCCTCGCAGGGAGGATGGAGAACACAGCCCCATGCAAGGGGCCGGGGCTTCTTATCACCAGCTGGTTGTTACCGCATGAGAATATGGGCCCAGTGCTAGCAGATTTTTTTTTATTTTTCCAGAGAAGCTTAATATTTGTTTCTTCTTGCTGCAAAATATGATTGCAAATGCTGGCGACTAATTTACCCCTCTATTTTCTCCCTGACCCAATCCACCTCACTCATGCACTTAATCTGGCCAGCCCCTCTGAGCATTTGAGTTTGTGATCTCTGTTTATTCACAGTTGCATGGTTTGGCAAGACTGTAGAGAATTATGTTTAGTAAGGGGGATTATTCAGAAGTCAGGGTGTTGACCAATTTGCCACCGGGAGACAGTAAGCTTTGATCTGCCCATCTTTCCCTCTGCCGTGTTGAGGTGAAGACTTCTGAGACCACATTCATGCTTTGAATAACCATGTGTTGAGGCCCTACCGCATACCAGGTAGTGCTAGACACAAAGTGAATGTCCAGTGTGTGAATGTATATATTCTTCCTAATACTCTCACTGCTCTTTTGCCAAGGCGAAAAGGAATTCTTATTAACCAGGAAACATGTAATAAAAACAAAGGTATTGAGCTATAATTGTTCTGAGTTTGTAAAAAGAAAGGGCATTCTGTTGAAGCTACATGGCATAGCACTTCTTTGTCATTACTTAAATAAATCCATATAAAATTGCTAGTTATGATAGCTACCCTTTATACAAAACAGACTATAGGGCAAGCATGGTTCCAGAATGATCGATAACATTACTTTATTTCATAATAATTGTGTTAGATGATTACAATGTGTTAGGCAGATGCTAAGCACCTCACATACAGAATCCTGCGTAATGCTCGTATCAACCCTATGAGGAAAGTATTTTGATTCTCATTTTAGAGATTAGGAAATTGAGACCCAGACAAGCTCAGAAACTTGCTCAAGTAAGAAATGGAGCAGGATTCAACCTCAGTTCTCTTCGATGCCAAATCAAGGCTCTCCCCATTCTGCTATAGTTTCTCTGTTTCACACGGTTTCTCTGAGGGAGGTCAGCCCCTGGGCCCAGAGCCCTCTAAGATGGCACGTTCAACCTTCCAAATCTTAACCCTGTCTGTAGTGTTGATTGACCTACATGTTCCATTAGCGATACACAAATTGCCATCTAGTGTGAATTCAAGATCTTAGTTTCGCTCAAAAAACACACGGTGACATTCTATATAAATCATAAAGATGTGCAGGACAGTCTCTCCTTGTCCTTTTAAGAATAGATGGTTTGCTTAGTATACGCTCTTACCACTCAAAAAAGGCTTGGGAGGGGGTGGCTTCTGGGGTAATGTTCTGTTTCTTTCCATGGGTGTGCTCAGCTTGTCAAAATTCAAGCACTTTACAGATGGCATATCTGCCTTTCTTTATGTATGTCTATTTTATTTCAATTAAAAGTAAAGAAGAAAGAATGGTCTCATTCTGTATTTAGCAGAGTACAATGAACCCCTGGACCCCTCTCATGGCCACTCGTGGCCAAACTGCTTTCATCTGTAACCCTCCCGCGTCCTCCCCACCACTCCCACTGGATTCTCTTGAAGTAAGTCCCAGAGTCGCATCATTGCATCTGAAACCCCCACCCCCAGCCTGTCTTACGCTGTGTTCCGTCTGTGTGACTTTCAGGCCACTACATGTACGTGGACTCGGTTTACGTCAAGCACTTCCAGGAGGTGGCACAGCTAATCTCCCCGAGGACCACGGCCCCCATGTCCGGCTGCCTGTCGTTTTATTACCAGCTTCAGCAGGGGAATGACAATATCTTCTCCCTTTATACTCGGGATGTGGCCGGCCTTTATGAGGAGATCTGGAGAGTGGACAACCCAGGAAATGCCGCCTGGAACCTTGCGGAGGTCGAGTTCAATGCCCCTTACTCGATGGAGGTAGGTGCAGGTGCGCCCGTGTCCCAGGTGTGCCCTGGCGGCTGCTCTGCGGTGGCCCCAGCACAGGCGAGGACACCAGGAGGCTCCGCGGGCTCACGTGCAGTCTGTATTTTTTGCTGTGCCTCAGCCTCCATCTTTCCTTTCCCGTCCTCGGCTCCCTCTGCTTCTCTGCCTCCTTCATCACCTACATGTTCTAGCGAGAGTATTTTTTGATAAGGACAAATAAGGAAAAAGCCAGTCAACCAGCTGGATTTCTTGGGCACACTCCTCTGAACTTTGCACAGTGGTCATGCAGGGTTCAAAGGAAGAGATCAGAGCCCTCTAAGTGAAACTCATTCTTGAACTTCCACTCCTGGGAGCAGTTTTGAAGGTTTCCTTTACTTGAAGGAATAGTCTTTCCAGAAAAAAAGTGACTTCTTTCTTTCTTTGCAATACAAATAATGCCACAAACTCAGAAATAAACTTAATATTATGGCTCTAATTTGAAGCAAGCCATGATGCCTTAGTTTTAAAAACTTTTTACAGTTATGTAAGCAATAAATGTTCAATGCAGAAAAATTAGAAAATTCAGAGAAACAAAATAAACTAAAACACCCTAAGCCCACTTCACAAAGATGAGGACTACTAACATTCTGGTGTTTATCCTTGTAAACCCTTTTCTAAGCACATACATTATTACATAGCTATATCTATGTATGTATTTCAGAGCTTACAAGTACTTTCAGTACTGACTATCCGACAAAATAGATAAAATTATCTCCATATTTATAGATAAGAAAGGAGAAAACAGAGTGTCCAAGTTTGGCATTTCTTTTCTAGGTCACACTGGTGAATGCCAGAGATCTTAGTAAAGTTCCTAGACTAAATTCTGACCTAAAGCTGAGGATGGTGGCCCGGCTCTGTCTGAGGACCCCAGAGAACCTCTGGAATCATTGGCTGCAGCGTTGTGGTTGCTATACGTATAAGATTGCTATAAGGATTTGGAGCTATAAGCAGAGTCTCAGTTACCATAAGTTATTAATAGCCCCCACTTTTCACTTTGTGCTTTTTGCAATATCTTCCCCAGTTCCCTTTAAATTGCAAAAGAAGTGGATTATTCCTCTGGACGCTTTTCAGTGGTGCCATCTGCTAGCCTGATGCAGAGCTGCAGAGAAGGCTGGGGTTGGGCCTTGGTTTCTGACGTGTTCTGTCTACTGATGGTGTGCCTGCCTCTCCCTGCACCCCTCCGACCCCCCAAACCGGCCCGGAGAGAGCACAGTGCCTTTTGCAGAATGTGTGCTATTTCCTATCCCAAACTCGGACCAGGTCTCGGGTTGCTCTTGCAGCCCAGTGGAAAATTTTCTGTGAGTTTGGATTACAGGAGGGAAAGAAATGCATGTATTGCTTCAAAAGTTTTCCTTCTGCCAAAGTCAAATGAATCCCACACACATACTGACAGCATTTTCTTCACCAACTCCTTTCATCCAACCGTAAACTCCTCAGGCAGCATTTATGTGAATGAAACTTCACTGAGTTTTTTTTATATCAATACTTGAAAAGTTATAATTCTGAACACTATTAAACCTCCATACACATCCTTTGGGTCCACAAATGTGTGATTTTGCTCTACTGTTCTGAACCTGTTCACTGGTATTATTTGCCTCTCATTGTCAGGAAAAGAAACTTGTCCTGCAGAAATTGGTGAATTCAATGCCACCGTATTCCCAAATGAATTTTAAAAAGCAAAACAAATGTTGGAGACTGTCTTTCTGAACTCGAGAGAACATATTGGCGCCAGGCGTGTGCTTAGCATGTTATGATCGGAAATATCATTCTCACGCCACCTGCTCAGTATGAACCAAGTTCTGTCATTCACTCTCTGTATCAGCTAGTGCCTTGAAGTCTAAATGTCGTGGACCTGTGTTAAGTTTGTAATCTCAGTTTGTCCCTAGACACAATCGAACCTATAGCAGGCCTGACTTCTCACACACCAGCAATTGATGAAGCTGAGTAACAGCTGCCCCTTTAAACGGGGCTTGCTTCATTTCATGTGAGTCTGCACCAATACCAAGCCCAACCGCACGCATTTACACTACCTGCCTGGTCTGCACAGGCATTGTGGTTTCAAACCCTGCCCCATGTTGTGTCTTCTCGTGTTATCCATTCACACCGAGTGGACTGCATACCTTGGTGGTTTTCCCAGCATGGGTGAAGGCTGTGCTGATCACACCTGATCCCCCATGGTCACAGGCAGAGGTGGTCGATTGAGCTCGGAGTCATAGTGTCAGGGAAGAGAACAATACTAACGGGGTCGAGCTCACTAACCCACCTTCTTTCTAACCATCGGAACATACCTGGAGAAGCTGAGATCAGGGCAGTCATCCCTGAGTGCTGCATCTTTGCCCAGGCCCCCACATAGAGTTCCATGTAGGAAGAAGGAAAGGGATTCAGAGGGGCTTAGCTCCCTATGGACAGCAGGGAGAGAACCTGGCCTGCGTTCTTCACTTAGCCTGTTTTTCCTTTCATCGAAGTTCATAATGCTAATGAATTCTGTAGGTCTATCAGAAATGACACAGGCACTTCAGCTGACACTCAAGGAAGAGGGAAATATCCACCAGTAAAATGCAACTTTAGGGTTTCCGTCTTATGCCATTTGGGATGCTGTAACAAAATATTGTAAACTGGGTGGCTTATAAACAACAGAAATGTATTTCTCACAGTTCTGGAGTCTGGGAAGTCCAAGGTCAAGGTGCCAGCAGATCTGGTGTCTAGTGAGGGCCTGTCTCCTGGTTCGTAGATGGGGCCTTCTGTGTCCTCACATGGTGGAAGCGGCAAATGAGCTCCCTTGGGCCTCTTTTATAGGACAGTAATTCCACTCGCAAAACCTAATCACCTCCCCAAAGGCCCCACCTTCTAATACCATCACCTTGGGAGTTAGGATTTCAATATATGACCTTTGAGGGAACACAGACACTCAGATCATAGTAGTTTCATTCTCCCTAAAAGAGAAGGTTGAGGAGGTTGGTGCTGAAACTCTTATATTTGGAAACATGAGTCCCTAAGTCCTTGTAACTTGTCATCAACTGGCTTGATTGACATGCCATTTTAAATCATGGTTTAGAGCACCTAAACCTAACAGAAAATATGTCAACATGTGACAACATGTCATCTGCCTCCACAGGTTATTTTTGAAGTTGCATTCAATGGTCCCAAAGGAGGGTACGTTGCCCTGGATGACATTTCTTTCTCTCCCGTTCACTGCCAGAACCAGACAGGTGAGCATGCTCTTTTTCTTCTTCCTCACATTTGGAATTTTCCTATCTCAGCAGATGTAATCAGGACTTGCTTTGATTGCTTTTGATTTCCAGATCTTTCCCCTTATCTTATCCTTAAAAAATTATTTCATTGAACAGTCATTTTTCTGGAATATTACTCTTTTTTTTCTCTCACAGAGAGAATCTATCTGTTCTGACATCACTGGCCCGTTGTCATATCTTAGGGAGCTTTCCATCTTCCCTACCTACTAGGAAAAGAAAATTAAATGGTATCAACTTATTCCCACTGCATTTTTCTCTTTCCAACCGTTTCCAACTTTGTGTATCCACGATTTATAAATGTTCTCATGTTTAAAGATGTTAGCATTTGGTAGACATCTCTAGATGGTTTTGGCTAAATAGTATGTGTTCTTAATTTATCTTCTTAAATGAACCCTCATATTATTTTATCATGGCAAATTTTGTAATTTTATAAATTTCGAAAGAGGACATTTTTTACTTTCCAGGAAAATAGATAAGCAAATTGATTCAAAGTGAATTAGAAAACAAATGTTTTAGCATAAGAATGATGACAGTATACTAATGATAACCCACATAAATGTAATTGACCTTACCATTTACTGAGTTTGTTTCCATGAGAGACCCAGGAAGACACTGTGGTCACCCCATCTTATTAGGGAGCCCTCATTCTGGGTTTTGGAACATAGAAAGAAATTTTTGGACTTGGCCTTCATGGTCTCACTTTCACTTAAAATAGAGTTGGCCTCTTAATATGCTATCAGATATATTTTACAAGCAAGGGGACTAAAAAAAGATAATATTTTCTACTTGAGCTAAACTGTTACACCAAAATGAGAGAGAAATCTGCTAATTGGCTGAAAGTAAATATTATTTTTTACTAATTCTAATTTTTAAAGGTGGTAAAATAAATAGAACCAGACTAAATTTACATATTTTAAATGATTTTACCCAAATAATAATTAAAGATTATAAGAGTCTCTAAATTTGACAGAACCCAGAAATCAAAATTGTTTTACTTCTCTAAATTCATGTGCCCCCTAATCCTATCCGTTAATATTTCAGTTATGTTAATAGTAATTTTACAACCTTCTTATCATTAGTTTTAGAAAGTTGCTCTTCTCTGTCACTAGGCAGTTACATTGAACTTTTATATGTCCCAGTTCTGTATAACATATGGGAGAAAATGTGTTTATTCAATATCTGTCCTGGGTAGAGCGTGGAGTGGCAAGGCAGCCAGCGGTAAGAGAATTGGTCACTTTAGAAGTGATATTTAGAAATGCTCTTTCTTTGAAAAAGATACAGAATTTTTGTGAGCTCTTTCCTGTTATACTGGTGGTCTGACTGGTGGGGAAAGGAAAAGAAAGGTTCTAGCAAAATAAGGACCATCTGTTAAGAGGGCTATTGGCCCCTCAGTCTGTAAAATACAGCCCACATAAAGACTGTTTCTCTGTAGGAACCTCCACAGGTACGTATTTGTATATATTAGGGTTAGATTGACCAAGGCTCCATGTTGGTCTTCAGAACTTCCCACCATACCAACTTGGCTTTAAAGTGGTTTCATTGCATCATCACAGTGTTATGCTCAAGAACCAGGAATTTGGATTCACATCCCTATCTGCCGCTAACAAGCCGTGTGGAGTTGGTCATGTTATTTAACCTCTTCGAGACTCCGTTTCCACATCTATAGGGCAAGGATGGAAGAATCTGTCTCCTGGAGTTGTCAGGAAGATTAATGAGTTAATGTCTATGAAGGCCACTGCATAGAGTATGACACACAGAAAATGCTTGGTCATGAGACAACATTATGTGCTTTATTTTCAAAATACCCCCACCCCTTCCTAGGAGAACAGAGGGTCAGATTGCAGCTAAAGGGAACCAGCCAGGGGCACTGCCTTGATGAATGTGTCAGCTGGAGCCTGCTTTGTGCCTTTCATTGAGTGGCTGTGGGCCAGACTGACTCTTCAGAAGCTGAGCCCTTCAGTTTTCATACTTTATCTTGCATTTCACAAATAGTTTATGCCTTTCTGTTTCAAAACAGGTGCCAACATTTTTTCTTTATCTCGGTTAGCTCCAGACTTGTTGTCTCTGCTTTTCCCAGCTGGTTCAAGCATTTTCTTCCCTCTTCTCCCTAGTAGGCTGAGACAGGAATTATTTCAGCGTATGAAGCGCCGTGTTCCCACCATCTGGTTAGGCTTAGAGTTAATTCAGTCTCCCAGACTTGTGACCCATTGCACAGTCACAGGTGTTCAACACTCCGTGTCGTGTGGCCCCCCAAGAATGCTTCCAGAGGACAGTGAGGCCACCCCCACTTTGAGTTACGGAACTTCCCTTTCCATCCCTTTCCATCCACACATTCCCCCTCTACAACCACGTTTGTCCTGAAGTCTAGACTGTAGGAATAAGCCCTCCTGTTGGTCTGCAAATCCTTGAATGCCTAACAGGTATCCCACCCACTTTGCCCAACCCGAAACTGAGAGCTCCACTGCCCTGCCACATGCAGGTCCAACCTCCTCTCTGGGATGAGGTCTCCCCCACACCCAGGCCATGGACTGGGTGGATTCTGACATCCGTGGATATACCTCTCTCGGAGGATCACTACCTGAATCCCAAAATCGGCCATTCACCAAAAGCACACTGCTGAGACCTCTTGTCCACTTGGAAACCCAGGTCCAATTGCTGCTTAGGTTATAGCTGAAGTTGCCACAGCCTTCCTTATCTTAGGTGCTTCCAAGGGTCTCACCAGTGACCCAGCCTCTTGCTTCATCATGTTCCTCAGCGTGGTGGGTCCCACTCACTCTCTTCCCCAAGTCAGCTTTGAGCTATTGCAGCCTGCCTTCGGGCTGGCTCATGCTAAAATAAAACTACCCTGCAATTTTAGCCATCTAGAGAGCACACTGCTCCCAGTATCTCTCTTTTTAGCACCACAGGGGCTGATGAGCTTTTTAGATTGATAGGACTGATGCTGGGTTTATCTCCGTGAACCCTATGGAACAGAGGAAAGAATGAGAAATGCTCCCAACTATTCTCAAACTGCAACACACCACATCTAATTAGATTATCTTCAAAGCTTCTCATTCCTAAAAAGTTCAAATGTCAGAAAGCAAGTGATTAAACCTTACAGGATGATGTTTTTTGATAACTTGCTTAAAGGGGCTTTAATTCTTTTTTCTTTTTTTCCTGATCATCAACTGATGCTCAGGGGCTTCCAACTGCCTGATTCCTCCCCATGCTTCAGGTATGTCATTAACACTCCCCAGTAGCTCCATCTGTGATCACCACTTGACCCACGCTTCTGAAACAAGCTTGAAGCAAAGGCTTAGCATCCACCCCAGCTCTCTGGGAGCACATTGGTCACACACGGGCCCTCTGGCCCCATCTTCTGCAATCAGATGTTGTCTCAGCGTAGAAGCAGCATTCTAGCTGAAAAAGATTTCACTGCTGAGTTAAGCTTTTGAGATTTTCTTTTTAACAGACCTTCTCAGGACCCCAGACAAATCCATTTCTAAAACTAGATATTTAGTAAAAGAATATAATCACATCATCAGAAAAATCCTTTCTGTATAACTCAATCTATCACCATGGAGAGATGTGATCCTTGATTACTGTCAAGTTTTTTTTTAATAGACTTTATTTTTTAGTGCAGTTTTAGGTTCACAGCAAAGTTGAATGGAAAGTACAGAGATTGCCCATATTCCCCCAGCCCCCCACATCACTGTCACCCACAGTCCATAGTTTACATTAAGGTTCACCTTGGTGGTGTACATTCTATGGATTTGGATAAATGTGTCATGACATGTATCCACCATTAGAGTATCAGACACAACAGTGTCCCTGCCCTAAAAACCCTCCGTGGTTTGCCTGTTCATCCTACAGCCAATCCCTGGCAACCGCTGATCTTTTTACTGTCCGTATAGTTGTGCCTTTTCCAGAATGTCATATAATTGGAATCATACAATATGTAGTCTTTCCAAATTGGCGGCCCTCACTTAGGGCCACTTAACTTTCCTCCATGTCTTGTCATGGCTTGATAGCTCATTCCTTTTTTAGTGTTGAATAATATTCCATTGCCTGGATCTATCACAGTTTATGTATCCACTCACCTACTGAAGTACATCTTGGTTGCTTTTAAGTTTTGGCAATTATGAATAAAACTGCTATAAACTTTCTAGTTTTAATACCACCTCCCACCCCTTCCCACACACCTAATAAATTAGTTAGATTTTCTTGCAGTTGCCCAAGGGTACTGCTTTGAGATTCATTCCTGATGAGTAATTCCACTGACCTGCTGTTTCTTCACACACGGCATTTGGGAGTGCCACCCCATTTCCTGAGCTCGACGGCCATCTGTAGATTTTGGACTTTCGTTTGTTTTTTCATCACCAGATATCAGAAGGGTGACTAACACTAGAGACCTTAATGAAGTTTCCTGTGGTCTCCGATCTCCATAGGATAATGTCAAAGGATCCTTGTTTGTATGACATTATATTCATTTTTTTCACCAACTTTATCTTCAGGGCTTAAAGCTATGCCCTGGTGCTGACAGAATCAGGCAGAGCAGAGCGTGGGCTAATCCACCGGGCTTAGCGCCCTGAGAATTTTCTGTGTTTCCTCTTCTCCTGTCTGCCTCATCAGGGTTTGCTCTTGGGGCATTCCTAGGGTGCGTTGCCTGAGATACAATCAGGTTCTAGTTATACAGGAACATTTTCTTCCTAATCTTTTTTTGTAATGTGGTGTTAGTCACTTACTTCTTTAAAAACTTTAATGTTTTTGAAACTCTTTATTTTTATATCATTTCAAACTCAGACAAAATTTGCAAGAATACTACCAAGAACTCCCATTTCCTTTTCCCCCAGATTTGCACATTAACATTTTGCTATGTTTGTTTTATCAATCATTTAAGAGTAGGTTGCGAACATCATGCCCCTTGGCCCCTAAATATTTTAATGTGTATTTTATAAGGCCAAACACATTCTCCAATGTAATTAATTGTAGGATAATTATGAAGCTCAGGAAATTCAATACTGATACAATATTATCAACTAGCCCTGTAGTTCATACACCAATTTCTCCAATTGTCCCAATAATGTCCTTTATAGATATTTGCTCTTGTTCTTCTGGACCAAGATTGAATCTTGGATCCCTGGTGGCATTTGATTGTCGTGCCTCTTTCATCCCTTTTAATCTGGGTCAGTTCCTCAGCCCACTTGAATGTTTTCTAACTTTGAAAATCGACAGATTGAGAGGACAGTGAGTCTGTGTCTCTAAACATCTCCCTGTTTCATCAGGTCCCTGCTCCCAGAACGCAAATATTTCTCTAGAGATGATTTTCCAGTTATTCCACACGGTGCCCTCTCTCGCTAGAATGTCAGACACGTGTGTCAGCGTGCAGGCCAGAATCATACTCGGCTGCATGGAATGTGTCCAAAACTGCTACAGTCACATCTCTGGACTCAGTGGGCAATCTGAACAGTGAGATGTACAACTCACTTGTTAATAGGACTACAAAGTTATTCTCAAAAGCAGTCATCTTGTATGGCCCATTTCCTCCCTGCCATCTAGGCTGAGGTGATATTTATGAAATCAGGGTAAATGATACCAGAACTCAGCTAAGCCAGAACAATAGCAGTATTGTTGTGACTTTTTGAACTGCGTGATTTGTACTGAGTGAGGACTTTCTTCGAGCAGATCAGCTCCTACTACTAATATCAGTTATAAGTAGACAGCAGCTGTGCACACAGAGATTGGGCAACAAAGGAAAATTATTTCTAGAAAATACTATTTCTAAAATATATATCTTAGAAATTAAGAGTCCCTTGAAATCCTTTCCTTTTCCCTTTCTTTCTTTTCAATTTTGTATGAATGAATTTTGAATTGTGAAGAAGCATGTGAATCAATGCTTACAGTCATGAAAGGAAATTTCTTCTGAAATCTAGTACCTCATTTTTGTAGAGAGTGTAAACAGGGCTCTTTTCTCCCCTCCCTTTAGAGAGGGAAAGAACAATTTTCCTGTCATGTTCAAATGTTGCTTTGATGCTAACCTGGCAGTGTGCCATTCGGGTAAAAATATTTAGCTGTGTTTTACTTCTTCGGTCTCCCCCGGCATAAATGTATACGTATCTGTCAACTGGTTGCCGTAGACTGTTGAGATCTTTGGGTTTGACTGTCGTTAATTTTGGTTCTCCTTTGCTCAGATCTTCCTTTCAGTGCCGTGGAAGCAAGCTGCAATTTTGAGGAAGACCTCTGCAACTTTTACCAAGATAAAGAAGGTCCGGGTTGGACCCGAGTGAAAGTAAAACCAAACATGTATCGGGCTGGAGACCACACCACGGGCTCAGGTAAACCGGCAGGCTGTCCACGTGGGGCCCCCCAGGTAGTCTGCATGCCTCCTTGGCCATTCCTCAGCCACACCTACACCTACAAAGACATCGATTTACTAAAAAAAAAAAAAAAAAAAAAAAAAAAAAAGCAGCTATGGAGAAGGAAAGACAATAGATAATCTTGTGTTTGACAATTTTTATAAAAATTGGAATTCAATTTTCTGTGCTCGCAAATGTATTTGCCAGTTAATTAAATAGCCAAATCTTTGGAAATTATTTTGCTCTTCACTTTAGCTGAAACACTTTAAAATTACTATTGGATTCCATCTACATGAAATCTTCAGAACAGACAAATCCATAGGGATGGAAAGCAGATTAGCGGTTGCCAGGGGCTGGGGTTGGTGGAATGGAGAGTGTTTAGTGGGGATGGGGTTTCCCTTTAGGCTGAGGAAAGTCGTCTGGAACTAGATAGTAGTGATACTTGCACAGCATCGTGAATGTACTAAATGCCACAAAATTGTACACTTTAAAATGGTTAAACTAGGAAACTTTAGGTGTATTTTACTATAATAAAAAAATCTATTGTTGAGGGAAGTTATTTGAAAATGCAGGTTGGGCACTTGATGGATATATTTATAAGGAGCTCTTAGAAACCTGAGTTTGAGCACTCCTTGTATAGGGAATATCTGTTAATTTAATGACATATTTTGCAGAGCCCACCCCAGTAGAGACGAGCGGAAAGAGCTTGATTTCAGAGGGTTTAGTGTCTCATTCATTTATTCAAGTATTTATACACTGGGCACAGGGGTGAATTTATCATGAAGCTGATGAAGTTTAAGTTCCAGGGCCCCTGTCTGGGACCAGCCCTGGGAAAGGCCCTGAAAGGGCCCTCACAATTTTGCACTTGTTATTTTGTATTCTTTTTTTCAGAGGTTGCCTCACTAGTAGGAATACAGGCCCTACAAAACCTATTCTGACCTTCGCAGACTCACTGGAAAATCATCTCTAGAGAAACATTTGAGTTCTAGGAACAGTGAGCTGATGAAACAGGGAGCTGTTTAGGGACAGAAACTCACTGTACTCTCACTTTGTCAATTTTTAAAGCAAGATAACGATTCAAGTATGTTAACTCCTGGGCACTACAATAGTAAACAAATCTGATGTGAATCCTATTCTCGCTGGCCGACAATCATTTCAATGGGCAAGAGGAACATTAGACAAATGTATGCACAAATAAACTTATAATTACAAGTTGTGGTAAGTGCTATCGGGAAAGAAATACTTTTCGTCTGCCCTCTTAGTTTCTGTGGCTGGGCCTGAGAATTAAACTGGCAGAAGCGAGATTAACAGGGGAAAAACATATAAGTTTTATTTAACATTTTTACACAGGAGCCTTTATAGGAAAAATGAACACTCAAAGAAGCAGATAGGCCTGAGAGCTTATATACCATTTTTAACAAAGAATGATAAAATTATAGAGAAGTGACAAGGCAAAGCTTCTAGGGGCAGTAAGGTATGGGAAAGTGACTAGGAAATGTACGGGGGGAATCTAATGAAAGATAAGGGTTATTTTAGCAGATTGGTTTGTACAGATCCATCTTAGCGTCAACTCCCGGTCTTCTGTTATAAGAATGTTCTTCCCTTCCTGGTACAGGGAGGACACCTGGTTCATGGGAAATTTTATGACCCGCATTTAGGTAGAAGGTGGGAGGCCAGAGAGCCCTTCCTAAATTTGCTGTCTCTCAAGTGCCTTTAGCTCAAAATAATTCATATGCCAAAGTGGCATATTTTGGGGTGGCACATTCTGATTCCCTTTAGTGCTATGAAAGAAATGAAGAATGAGCTCTGAGAGAGAACAGAGGGAAGTTTTGGTGGAGGATTCAGAGAAGGTTTCTCCGAGGGAAGCTGCAGTTAGCTGAGAGCGTGGGAGTGATCCCGGCAGAAGGAACAACATCTGCAAAGGTCTTGAGTTTGGGAAAAGCTGGTCACACCACGGAGCAGAGCGGGAAGGTCAGTGTGGCTGTGGCTGCACTGTGGGGAGGGAGAGTGGAGACAGTGGAGGAAAAGGAAGTTGGAGAGGAGACAGATCACGGGCGTGGCAGGCCAGAGTGAGCACTGGGGAGTTTATTATAAAGGAAATGAGAAGCTATTTAAAGGTTTTCAGCAGAGAAGGCCTCTCTTTAAGACCTCTCTTCCTGGCTTGCACATGGCCACCTTCTTGTGGTGTCCTCACATGGCTTCTTTGTGTATGGAGAGAGAGCGAGCTCTAGTGTTACCTTCCTTTTCTTATGAGTTAAATAATTGAATAAAACTAAACTGTGTAGCAAAGTTTGATGTGCCCAAAAGGAAATTGACGGGGGAATGAGCAGAAAAGGGAAAGAAAAAAAGTAGGTGTTATTTTTTTTCTTTTCTTCCCGGGCTTTCCAGGATACATGGACCTGTTTTATTAAAAATTGACCATAAGGGTGGTGAGAGAGGGAGTTTCCTGATCTTATTTTTCTTTATGCCATTTAGAAATAAGGGAAGAACACAGATCTTCAGCACCTCAGAGGGACTATCTGATTAAAAACTTGTTCTTCAGGGGCAAGTTCAACATTTGACCAAGAAGAGGAGGTCTGCCCATTCACACAAAGACTGCCAGGCCAGACTCTGATCCCTCCGTCCCCATTGGTCACTGGACAGTTAAGAAGGAAAAATCTGCCCTGGGCTGTCCCTCCACTGCGACCCAGCACTAAGTATACAACCCAAGCCAGCTGGTAGCCCCAGTATGATTTCATCCTTTTTTGTTTCATGAAAGGCGTAAATGACTACTGAAATTTGAGCATATGCAGTAGGAAATCTTCACTGGTTTATAAAGTTTACTTAGAATTGAAGGAGGTTTTATTTACATAGATCTTTTCAAATTGCAGACATTAGAAAATGCTTCTTTCATTTAAAGCCTATGGAAATAGTCTCTGCTGGCAAATGCCACTGCTTTAACCACATTTTTTTCCACCTGCTAACCTGGATTAGATTATTTTTCATTGAGCATACACTAAATACTTTGTCTTGTTCGCAGGGTATTACTTGCTTGCCAACACAAAGTTCACATCTCAGCCTGGCTACATTGGAAGGCTCTATGGTCCCTCTCTACCAGGAAACTTGCAGTATTGTCTGCGTTTTCATTACGCCATCTACGGGTTTTTAAAAATGAGTGATACCCTAGCAGTTTATATCTTTGAAGAGAACCACGTGGTTCAAGAAAAGATCTGGTCTCTGTTGGAGTCTCCAAGGGGTGTTTGGCTGCAAGCCGAAATCACCTTTAAGAAGCCCATGCCTACCAAGGTACAGTAGAACCTGTGCATCCTTTGACAATGTTCTCTTGCTGGACTAGTTTGTGAATTTCTGTTTAGTTACTGTCTACTATTGATATCTTATTTTCCTCTGCTCAGGCAAACAGCCTCACCCTCACACTCTAACCCCAGCCACATGCAAGTTAATCCTTCAGTTCTCGTCTGTTTTCCAGGTCTCTGAATCATGGCTTTTGTTTATCTCTTAAGATTCCCTGAGAATAGTCCAAAGCCTGGAAGTACATATTAATAAATAGTCTAAGTTCAACAGCTGAACTTTAGGTTGAAGCCATAATTCTTTCTGTTTGTCTGCCTCTCTCACACACACATGCACACACCGATGGGAATGCTAGTATTTAAGAAAAGGTGAAATCAGTGAACCTCTAAGCTGAGGCTTTAAGGTCAACAACCTAAGACTCCAGCATTTAGCACTAGATGAGGAAGCTCGTTAAAAGATATGCAGCCAACCCTGCCCCTGCCAGAGAGAATTTACATAAGGGAGCCATCAGCAGCTGATTTTGATAGCAATGAAAATACAAAAAGAGATCTTTATTGCAAGGGGAATGCAAAATGAAAGCTGTAATCTCCCAAGCTTAGCAACTCATAAACTTAAGGAAGTTTTACAGATGCAATAAATTCTGTCAACTAAAACCCAGATATGAAACTGGGTCAATACATTTTGTTTGTCAATCAGCAAATATTTCTTGAGTATCCTCCCTGTGCAAGAAAGGGGCCCAAAGAAAGATAAAGAGGTGCCTTCCTTCAAACGGATAACTCGCACAATGGAAGCTCAATAAACATTTTTGAATGAATGGATAAATCAATTGATCACATTCATTATCCAGGAATTACCCGAAGTCCAGGCTCCCCAGGAGAAGCTACAAACCTGGAGAGCTACAGAACCTTCACAAACATTCTGGACTTCTCTTAGTTAGAACTATCTGGACAGAATGATAGCTGTGTCCATCTGTAATTTCCTGCTAAGGAAATTTTGTACACCATTCCTATCACAGTGTTGTCTGGTTACTTTTAATCTATTGGAACAGCTACCAGGGCGTGATTAATCTTTACAATGCTTAATCAAAGATGTCTGAAAATCTTTACAAAGTTCTTTTCCGTTGCTAGACAAAGATGGCATGGTGGCCTCTTTGACTTACTGATTTCCAAAAGGGTTAAACCAATCTATAATACCTCCAATAGAGGAGACGCATAGAAATTTTATCTCACAGGCACTGCTTGTTATTATTTTTAGGCTAATTAAAGAGGTAGTGTTGCTGTAGGTATCTCCTGCTTAATTCCATCATACTTTGTTCACCTGACTAAATAGATATTTGGCTCAGCTCCCTGGGCAAGAGAGGAAACAAATTGGTATTTCTAGTGCCAAGTTTCTACTTGTAGCCTAGGCTCATGATCTTTAAGCTTATTGCCAAGACAATTCCAAATATTTTTTGAGTGAACCTTTCTTTCTACAAATGTCATCCCACACTTGCGGGGTAATTGAATTTCCTCTTTAATCCATTAGTCCTGGAGAAGTCCAAGCCTCCCTGCACCTCTTAGGGATCCCGAAGGCTTAACTTGCATTCCCATTACCAATTATCTAACTCCTGCAAGGAGTTATGGTAATACACACACACACACACACACACACGTACACACACAAATAGACATGCACCAGTCACACAATCAGGGATGCACCAGAAAGTAATGGAATTTTTGTTATACTCCATACCTTGTTTTGCTAACGTTTAAAAAAAGGGAGGATATAATGAGCATTTTGTTTATTCATTTGGCTTTTATTTATTCATTTACTCAACCAGCATTTATTAGGTATATGCTCAGTGCAAGGGATATAAAGATGAATGAGGCTCAGATCCTACCCTGGAAGAGGAGATCATAGGTGATAGAAGACTAAGTAAGCAACTCACTGTAGTACGTGTCATGTCACTGTTCCTCGAAAGGGCTGCACAGAAAGATAGAGGAGTAGTTGTTATAAAAATTAATGGCAAATAGAGCCCCAACTGAGCTGGTGTTTGAATGGTTCAGATTCAGGCTATGCTGGATTCTAACTCCTGCTCATCGCTCGACTCCTCTCCTTCCCATGTCCTCTGCTCACAGACACATGGCTTGTTAGGAATGTGCTCATTCCTTTATAGTGAATCCCTGCTTGTACCTGACTCCCACGCAGTTGAAAGGAGCCTCCCAGCAGATAAGGGTGCCCTGGAGAATTTGTTCCTTTCTTCTCCGGAGGCTGACTACCAAGCTTCCCAGCGACTACACAGTCTCCTTCGCCCTCTTCCCACAGTTCCATTTAGGGAAAAATGGATCTAGACCCAGTAGGGGCAGGGAAGTTCTTACAGCACTCGGAAGAATATACTCATGGATTCAGCCCCAGTGCAGATGAGGAGACGGTACAGTTCAACACTTGAAAACTATGGGTACATGGACACATGTCTGAAGGTGACCCATAGTTGTTGACAGGTCCCTGCTGAATAGAACTAGCTCCTCAGAAAGTGAGAGAACCATTTGATGTCCATCACAGAGGCATGCATTAAGTAAGGCAGGAAACTAAAGTTCACTCACTTATATAACATACACAGATGGAAATAAACATGCAGAAAATATTTAAGAGAATGAATAAAATGAAAAGTCAGAGTTTCTCTCACCACTTCCTACTCCTGAACTCAAACTCTAATTTTACTTCTTGTTTTTCTGATGGTTTTTCTTCCTGATTTTCTGAAAGTTTGCTCTATATTCTAAATATTATATTTCTACCTCCATTTCTTGATTCATTAACCTTAACAGTATTTGCTGACTCCCTGACATGAAAGATAAGGAATTTATCTTACCGATACTATTCCTTTCCCTTCTCTTATTCACACTTTTAGTTATGCTTTTATTTTTTATGTATTTATTTTTCAAGTGAGTAATTAGTTATTGAGGATCTTAGTGATGTTTTGGGAGATTCAAAGAAGTGTTATAGGTGCTTAGAGACTAAGTGGCAAAAAGACACATAGGAATCCAAAGTTAAAAATACAAGACTTCATTCATCAAATGCCTATTTCATGAAGGACACTATACAAGGTTGGGGATACAATGATGGAAAAAAACAAATCACCAGCCCTTGAAGATCTTGGTCTTATGAAGTAGATTGACAAGGGATCTGGCCTCAAGGTGGGCCTGGTTGTGAGCAGAGATGAGTCAAGAGCTCTATTCACATTTGGGTTACTTGGGAATGAGTGTGGGTCTGCACCAGGAATGAGGCCTTCAAAGCAAGAATTGCTGGCTGGGTGTGGTGGCGCACACGTGTAAACCCAGCACTTTGGAAGGCCAATACAGGAGAATTGCTTGAGGCCAGGAGTTTGAGACCAGCCTGGGCAAAATAGTGAGACTTCATCTCTACAAAAATAGTTGTAGCTACTCTGGAGGCTGAGGCAGAGGATCACTTGAGCCCAGGAGTTTGAGGTTACAGTGAGCTATGATGATGCCACTGCACTCTAGCCCAGGTGATAGAGTGAGACTCTATCTCAAAAAAAAAAATAAAAAAAGCAAGAATTGCTGCTGAAACTTTGAAAGATCTCAGTGACAAGTTTGATAATGGAACTTTCAATGGCAGAATAGAGCCTGGATTTGAGATAATAATGAGGACTTTTTCCAGTTTTGAGCAGAGGAAAAGATATTAAGAGATTGAGGACATATTTTTACGCCATAAAATCTATTAAAACACATTCATTAGGTGAATATGGGAAGTCATGTCATCAATGACATTATGACATCATTTTTCTTAAAGTTTCTTTTGATGAGAGAATTAAACTTGACAAAGGTAAAAGGCCTAAAAGGTTACAAAATGGGATTCACACCTTTGAGGTCAATCATTTGACATTCAGCAGTCAACTAATATTGAAGAGACTACTACTATATGCCAGCCACTTTCCAGTACACAATAGCAAACAAAATAAAGGGTCTCTGCTCTCTTGGGGCTCAGGAGTCTAGTAGAATTGACCACTATTACATTTATGTGCTATACTAAGCAGCTAATAATACATATTAATTACCATTGAGGGTAAAGTAGCATTATTCCTATTTTACATAAGAAATTAAGAAGCTTGCCTATGGTCTTGCAGCTAGAGACAAAGCCAGAGCTTTTGAATATTATGTTATGCTGCCTATAGCAGAGCTGTGGCCTCAGAAATCTACCCAGACAGACTTAATGCCCTAGAACAAGGTCATTTGTTAAGGCTATTTAAAAACAGAAAACTGTTAACCAATGGCTCCTCTTCTAACAGTGACATGGGGAAGGAAGGCAGGATTTTCAAAGGAATCCTTGAATAGGTAGTACATATATGAATAAATTTCAAAACTCTATGTCTTTGAGAGTTTGATTATAATGTATCTTGATGAGGATCTCTTTAATATATTTGTGGTTCTCTAGGCCTCATGGATCTAGTTGTTAATTTCTCTCTCCAGATTAGGGAAGTTTTCTTTAAACTTTTTGCCTCTTTCTCCGCTTTTTGTGGAACACCCAAAATGTGTTTGTTGGTTCTCTTGACAGTATCCCATAATTCCCATAGGCATTCTTCACTCTTTTTCATTCTTTTTTCTTTTTATTCCTCTGAGTTATTTCAAATGATCTGTCTTCAAGTTCAGAGATTCTTTCTTCTTCAGAGTCTGCTGTTGAAGCTCTCTATGGAATTTTCTAGTTTAGGTATTGTATTCTCTAGTTCCAGAATTTGTTTGGTTCTTTTTAATGATTTCTATCTCTTTGTTGAACTTCTCATTTTGTTCGTGTATTGTTTTCCTGATTTCATCTAGTTCTCTTTCTGTATTTTCTTGTAACTCACTGAGCTTTTTTATTAAAATTATTTTGAATTCTTTCTCAGGCAGTCCATAAATCTCCATTTCTTTAGGGTTGGATACTGGTGTTTCAGTTTTTTCCTTTGGTGGTGTTATATTTTCCTGATTGTTCATGATCCTTGTGGCCATGAGTTGGTTTCTGTACATTTGAAGAAGTGGGAACTTATTCTAGTCTTTAAAGACTGGCTTCAGCAGAGAAAACTCTTCACCAATCAGCTCATCCAAAGATTCTTAACACACCATATGGTGTGGCACATGGGCCAGCTAGCCTGCAGCAGTGGGCCTAGAGCCTGTGTGTTGGGGCCAGCCTGAAGCCAAGATCCATAGGTACTTGGCCTGACCTGGAGTCTAAGTCCTCAGGTACCAGCCTGGAGCATGAAGCTGTGGAGAACTGCCTGTCACTGGGTTTTACTAAGGTGGGGCTGGTATTGGGGTCCAAAGCAAATCTGGTTTTTAATTCATTCTTCTTTCCCATGCAAAGGATATCTGAGCTGTGCTGCCTGGGGATAGTGAAGGGATGATGTGGGTTCTGTGACATTGTCTTTCCTACCCTCTTCAATGCATGTTATTTCTATGCTATACCTTGTAATCTCTCACTTGGTTTCCTTAGCTCTTGTGGATATATTTTTGCATATTGATAATTGTCAAATTGATGTTTCTGTGAGGCACTAAGCACTGGACCATTCTATTCTGCCACCTTGTTGATGTCCTGAATAAACTTCAAAGAATACAGTGAAGCTTTTTCTAATTTCTATTCTCAATACTTATCTAGGTGTCACACAGGGCTGTCAGACATCTGAAATCCTGACAGGCAGGTTTCTCATTCAAGTGAAGGCATCTGAAAACTCCACATGCAGACTGTCTTCCTGCCACTATTTCCTGTATTCACATGGATGAAGTATGCCTTATTTTCAAGTTATCCTGGCATTGCACTTTGCCAAAGTCCATAACTGGCCCTCCACAAGTGTTTGGAGCTCCAGAAGGCATCCCAGCCCAGGCAGAGGTCACAGGTGAAAGGGCTGTTTTCATTTTGAACTTTTCTCTTGATTCTCTTTATAACTTTAATATACTTAATCATCATTTGGACCCATAAACTTTAGACAGTACCTCTTGATACCCACTGTGTAAGATGAATACATTTATACCCCTACACTTCCCTTTATCTCTTGTGCCTGCTTCACTTTCCAAATTCTCACAGATATACAATTACTTTTAAATTGCTATGGATTGTAACATTTCTATTCCTACAATTAAGCCTTCTGTGCTTGCATATGGCTGGATTTCCCAACGAGGGCCCCAGTGGCATTTTGAATAGGACAGTTGTGCCTTTGTGTGGGGCCATCCCTCACATTACCAGATTTTTAACATCTGTGATTACTGTAGCAACCAAAAATATTTCCACATGTTTCCAAATGGCCCCAGAAGTGCCATCCTATCCTTGGATGAGAACCATTGGCCTATAAGTTGATTCTGAAAATTGAAATTAAAAACCAACCCCACCTGCCATCCATTCTTGTTGCCCTGCAATCTGTCCTCTGTCTGGCAGCAGGGTTATCACGATGCAATCCTCCCCCACAGGAACCCTTTGGCTTCCTATTGCTGTTAGAGAAAAGGCTCTGTGTGCTCTGATATCAGACACCTCCCCAGCTTCGCCTCTTGTTGTCTCAGTTCTAATCACACCAAATAATCAGTTCCTGGGACATACTGTGCTCTCTCTTAACTTGGGTGGTTGCATATTCTGTTGCCTCTCCCTAGACTCCTCTTATTTAGATATTAACTTAAATCTCACTTCGTCAGGGAATCCTTCTCTGACTCTACCCCCATCCCTAACCAGTATGGCCAGGTTAGGGCTCCCTGGGCAGCCTATGCTTCTTCTTCATCATCTTGGAGACAGCTGAACACAGCGATTAGGAGCATATACACAGGAGTCTGGCTAGTTTTAAATCCTAATTCTACCACTTACTAGCTTTGCAGTCATAGTTCTTGTTTTGTTTTTCATTTTTTAGAGACAAGGTCTCACTCTATCTGAGTGTCAGGCTGGAGTGCAGTGGCACAGTCATAATTTACTGCAACCTCAAATTCCTGTATTCAAGCAATCCTTCTGCTTCAGCTTCCCAAATAGCTGGAACTACAGGCATGTGCCACTGTGCTTAGCTAATTTTTTTTTGTAGAGACAGTGTCTCACCTTCTTGTCCAGGCTGGTCTTGAACTCCTGGCCACAGGTGATCCTCCCACTTCAACCTCCCAAATCACTGGGATTACAGGCATGAGAAATAGTCAGTTTTCTTAATCTCTTTCTTCTTTACTTTTCCATCTGGAGCCAAAAACCTAGCACAGTCCTTGGCACACAGTTGATGCTCAATAGTTGTCTGTTGACTGTCACATTCTGACTTTTGATCAGGGGTTGTTGACCCTCATTAAAATTGCCTGGAGAGTTTTAAAACACTGATGCCCAAGTGTTACCTCAAACCATGGAAAGCAGACACTAAGATGGAGATTAGCATGCGGGAAGTTTACGAGGGTGTGCTCTTGGGCTCCTTACTAAAGGAAGGGAAAGGAAGGAAGCGGGGTCAGGCAGGGGAGCTGCTGGGCTGCAGTGCATTCTCAGTGAACGCCTCAACTCGCTTGCACAGAGCTCTGAAGCTGGTGTGGCCCTTCGGAGTTGTCCTGAATTGAGCAATATTGTCTATATAGTTCCATATTGATCAATCATTAGATGCTGGCTACCTCAGGAAGAGGTGTTGCCTTGAACAAGGCAGCTCTCTTCAGCCAAGACACTTCCCAGAGTGGTCTGACAATCTGAGTACTGTTTGCTGACAGCACCTTCAGCAGCTGGGAGATAAGCTCTTCATTCCTAAAGGGTTGTCTGGGCAGCATATTATAGCATCAACTATACCGATTAGGCCAGAATCTCTTGGCACAGGGCCTGGGAATTAGTATTTTATAAAGTGCACCAAGGGATTGTAACATGCAACATAGAGAACTATTGCTCTAAATAGCTAACCATGATAAAGCAGAAAAGGAACAAGCAACAAGAAAGACCATGTGTTTGTCTTGTATCCAGCTCAGCTACACTGAAACCAGCCATGGTAGACCAGCAGGTTTTGTGGCGGCCAGAGGCCTGGGCAAGGGCATATCTATGCAGCATCCATGCCCAGGTCCCCCCCTGAAATGCTGAGAGATGTTCCTGTGACCACACAGCCAGGCAGGGACAGAGTTGGATGAGTGGTCTTCCTGCCCTTAGGTGACTTTTCCGTCATGAGTGACTCAGAAAGCGAGAGTCAGATCTGCAGTCCTTGTGTGTACCCTGTAAGCCAGGAAACCCCCGTCAAATCTTCAGAGATCAAGAGTTTTCCAGAGATACGACACCAAACCCTGTGTGATTGTTTCCCACATGTGGTTTCTGTCCACAGAGAGTACGTGGCTCTCCAAATATTCTTGCCATTTAGAAAGGAGTTTTATTTAAGTCACAGAGCACCAAAATAAGCATATGGTGAACACTTGTCAGCTGTTACAATCTGTCTAGAAGCTTCTATTGGCTGTTCTCTACAGTTTAATAACTCAGTGTTTACTTTAACTAACTCCAAACTGATGACAGTTTGAGAGATTTTTCTGAGCCTATCGGGCTTAGCATACATTTTATAATAGTTTGAATTTTTAATAACTGAGATTCTGAAATGAACTTGCTGGAACACTTAGAGGTTCCCAGTTCAACCTGGGTCAGAACAAGGGACAGCTTGGCTGTTTATCAAGTACCTACTTTGTGCCAGGCAGCATATGTTCTCTTGTTTAATCCTTAAACATTATGTTACAGTAACAGATTCCAAATTTACAAGTGAATAAACTGAAGTTTTATGAAATTAAAGTAGTTTAATTCTTCCTGGTTCCTTGCCACTCTCCCCCAAATTCCAGACAAAATCCTTCCATGATACCTCTAAAATTCATCTCAAATACATCCACTTCTCTGTCTCCCCAGCCACCACCCTGGTCTGAGCCACCATTTCTCACCCAACCTACTTCAGTATCTTTCTATCTGGTTTCGCTGCTTCCACCTTGTGCTCTCCCTCTGCATGCAGCATCCAGAATCGTCTTCTTGAAACAGAAATTAGATCATGGCATTCCCTTGTGTGAAACTGTTCTATGGCCTTTAGAATAAAGTTCATCCCTTGCTGTGGCGTACAAGGCAGGATCTGTTCCCTGCCTACTTTGCTGACTTCATCTCCCTTCGTTCTGCGGTGATCACACAGTCACACTGTCTGCACAGTCACAGGGCCCTTTTCCCTGTTCCTTGAGCCCCAAGGTCTTTCCTTCACTGGGGCCTTGTGGTTGCAGCCCCCTCCGGAGAGGAAGCTCTTTCTGCAGCTATTCCCATGTCAAGCTGGCTCTCATGGTTCTGTCCCAGGTCAAGTGCTTCCTCTTGGAGAGGAACTGTCCTACCACCCAGTTAATCCTTTCTTTCCCCATCCCCATTATTCCTTAATAAATTGCCTAGTGCATAACATTTATCTCAATCTCAAATTATCTCATTTGTTTATTTGCTCACTTGTTCTTTATCCATCTCTCTTCTCTCATGAAAATATAACTTACATGAGGACAGGGACCTTGTCTGTCTTGTTCATCTCTGTATCCACAGCATCTAGCACTGTGCCCTGGTGCAAAGTAAAATTCTGTTCAATACATTTTGTTCGGTACCTATGTGGTCAATGAATGGCTAAAAGAATGAATGAGTGAACTTTCTAAGGTTGGTAAGTGGCAGGGCTGGGGTTTGAATCATGGTCTAGCCAGCTCTGAAGGCTGCCCGTTAGTGCAGGGTATCTTTGGGAGGTCAAGGTCTCTCTCCAGTCTTGGGGAAGGCCTGTTCTTGTGCACCTGGAGAAAGTGAGGCTCCCCTAAGCGTGTCTTGGGGCAAAGGCACCTTTTGTCATTCAATTCTCACAACACTCCTATGAGGGAAGTGAAGTATTTCCTTTCAGTGTCTTTGGCATCCTCGGATGTGCAGTCAGACTAGCCTATAGTCACCCAGGTGTTCTACTAGAAACGAACTAAACTGAGCCTGTCACACGTATGTCACTGATGTAGGAAAGAGCCCCTTTGCCTATGCTTCATGTCCTCACCACCCATTCCTGAAGCCAGCCAAGCGTGATCCATCAGGGCCCAACTCAAAGACAGTACCTGCTTTCATGAACATTACTTTCCGCTCTCTCTGAGTTGTCGTGTGGGACCAGTGCTGAGCTGAGTGAGGGGTGTCCCAGGCATAACTACAAAGAAGTCAGGATTTTCAGCCTCTCTCTGATTTCCTTCACTCCTGAGACCTGTGTGCCACCTCATCTGTGCCTTCCCAAATGGCCTTCTACTCTGGATCTTTCTTTACCTTTCTTTCCCCCATCAGCATATGCCCAGGCTATTTTAAGGACAATGGGCTAATTAGATTAATAACTTCTTGCTGTCACCCCTAGATAATTTAATCTTTGGCAGAAACTATAATATAAAGTTCTAACTCAGGAATGAAGCAATGGTGTGTCCCTTAGAGCATTCTAGCAAAGTAGCCTTAGGGACAGATTCTGTAATGTTATCACAGCTGCCAACAAGAGGGACTTTAACTGAATACTTGCCAGCACTTCATCTGATGCCACAGCTCCCTAGGAAGGAAAGCATTATAGTACCATTTAACAGATGAGGAAAGCTCAGGCAGAAAATTAAGGATATTGTTCAACATCACACAGCTATTAAGTGGCAGAGCTGAGAAGCAGACCTACGTTTTTTTTAACTTCGGAATCCATGCTTTTTAAGCCTAAATGTCTAAGCCTAAGTATCTCCCAGCCCTCTCCTGGCTGACATCAGAAGTGTAGAATCAGGTGAGGAGGGGATCCCAGTCCTAACTCCTAGGATTTCTAAAAAAAGTTTAGGGCTTTATCACTAACTCTCATTGTTCTATTTTAGAAATAACTTCGGCTTCTTGGAAGGGTCAAAATTCAAGGTGGTTTAACACAAAGGAAAGCTGTGGGTTAGAGGAAAACAAAGCATAATGCTTAAGACACTTGGCTATGGATTCTCTGCCACTTACGGATCTATAATTTGGGCTAGTTATGTAACCTTCCCAATTCTTACTTTTCTTCATGTGTGAAATGGGTATACCAGCAGTATCCCCGTATGCCTATGGTATATGGTGAAGACCAAATGAGATGCATCAGGTAAAGCCCCTAGCATAGCACCTGATACATAGTTAGCATGGATTAAATTTAGCTGAACAGAGAGAAAGAGACTAAAGAATTTTTTTTCTAGGTCCTGATCCTCCTAAGGTTTCATAGGCAACATCTCTTTAGTATGTAAATAATTCCACACCTTGATTTTTGCTATAAAGTATTTTTTAAACTAAAAATTAGGTCAGAGTTAAATCTTTATTTTAACAGTACTAGACTTTCTTAAAGAAATGGCTGCTTTTAAGCAATCATGACCAGGCAATCATGAACAGCCTACAATAATTGTTTTAACGTTTAGGAAACATTTTGAAAAGGCATGAATCATGAAATGGTTTTCTGCGTCCATTTTTCTCCTTTCCTAAATAGACAGCACGTAATCAAGAGTCACCTTGAGACTTTCCTCCACTAAAGAAGGTAATGAGGAGAGAGAACAATTCGCCCCAAAATGCTTTTTCTAAAAGCCAAATGTCAGGAGGGCCTACAGTGTGATTGTCAGAAATTCCATAATGAGGGAGCACAAACATTAGCCTTGATGTGTTCAGATTCACGGTGTAACATTACACTGGGTCACCATGGCACATATATTAGAGGCTGTAATACCTTCGGGCCTGAAGATAGCATTCCCTTTAACAAAGATCTTTCAGTGGTTTTTTAATTAGAAGCACTGGGAGGAACTCAATGTTGTGTTCATTAAATATTTCTTTTGGAGAAAAACTGAACAGTCCATAAATGAGAGAATGACTAGGCATTCTGTTTCATCCGATCAAGCTTAATGATCAGACCAGCAGTCATTAAAATCTTTATGGTAAACTCTTTTAAGTCTACAAACCTTTACTCTGTTATAGGACCAAAAAACAAATAAACTTCAAAAAGCATTTATATATTTAACCAGTTCAAAAATATATAGATACATACATTTTTTACTGAGTATCTTATGTCAGCCCTTCTCGCTTAATGTCTGATGGAAGACAAATCCCTCGAGATAGTCCACTGAAAAGGGATTCTGCGGTCAGATAAGTTTGTGGAATTCTGCATACTGGATCTCTACTTCTCCACCCACACATGAAGATTCACAATGCACAGGAACATATTAGAAACCCTTGATAAGGTCTACATTAAAGAATCCTGTTTTAACCTCGTCAAAGGTGGCAATTCCCTCAAAGCATGTGGCCTGAAACCCTTGCCTTGTGTAGCTCCTGCCAGCATCAAACTACTCTCATAGTACTTAATGCATTATACTGAAATTGTCTACTTACCTGCCTAGCTACTTAAGTCAGATGTAAGCTTCTGGAGGATAAGGATCTGTGTCTTGTTTATTTTTTATTTCTAATGCCAACATAATTTCTGGAAGAGAGTAGTTGCTCAATAAATACTTAAGAAAGAGAACTGAATTATCAATGAATATGTGTTGATGGCAAAGAAGAACAACGTAATTCCATCAAAGGAAGAAGGGAGAGTTAATGTTTCTGCCTTTGTGTCAGATAAACTGTCATCCCTTATGGCACAGCACCCCAGCAATTTGTCCTGGAAGGAATTTCATTTTGAGTACTTAAAAGAAGAAATTCTCTGCTGGAGTGGATATAGGACACACATGGACACATATATGCTGAGTCTGGTTTGGGGCTTTTTATGATGATATTTCCGAACACCAAGAGCTGTGATTCTTCCCTTCGAGACAACTTCCCATTTCTACATTGTGCCATTTCGCTATTCTCGGGGACCTCTATCAGGTTTTACCAGCCCCCCGATTCCCTGGATCCCTTCCCTGCCCTCCAACACAGCGTCTCCAGCCTCCATTCTGTGTTCATGGTCATCAATGCAGTTGCTTCCATCATTGCCTCTCCACCCCCGGGTCCTCCCGGCATCTCCACCTTAGCCCTCCTGATCCCTGGGAAGCCCAGGCAGCTGCTTTCATCTTTACCCCAGGCTTATCCGTACAGCTGGAGAAAATAAGACTAATCTCCACTATCCCCTCCATGTTTCTGGGGAAGCCTTTTACTCATCTCATCTCTTATTGACTTTCTCACTCCCCACCCCAGAGGGTCACATCCATTTGATCCATTTTCACTCGCAAGTTTCCAACTTGGCTCTCCCAGCCTCATTCTTAGGATGTGACCTCATGGGTTCATATCCCAAAAGGATGAAGGCATCCAACACAAGCTCCTTCAGTTCTGTTCATCTCTGAAACTTCGCCTGCCTCTCTTCATCCCCTGATCAATCTGACAAAGAAAGTATTATCCTTGCTCTTAGTCAAAACCAACCCGCCCATCTTTGCATTTGATCTCAACTGCCTGCCTTCTGTGGGACTTTATTTCATAAATTATTCCCTCTCTTGTAAATCTCCAATCTCCATCAGTCCTTTGCACACTGGCAACATGTGTTGGTCTCCTGCATTTGACACAAATGAACAGCAAACTTTTCTTTCATCTCTGTACCCATTTAAGCTGCCACTCTATCGCATTCCTTTAGTCTCCAGACTTCTTGACAGATGCATCTTCAATTATTGTCTTTGTTCCAGTGTAGTTTCCTACTCTTCAAATCCTCATCCTCTGCCCTCTGCCTTCTTCTTCCAATGCTCCCTCAGAGTTTAGCAACAGCAAAGTATTTCTCATTGATCTTGCTGCAGGAATCATTATAAGTACCTGAAAAAATGTGATACTTCTCTCAAAGACCATCTCCAATGTCCCTTCCTCTTTGAATCTTTGATGTCATTGATTTGTGTTTTACTCGTTGGAATGATATTTGTGCAATGAAAGAGCCCCAGTTCAGGAAAATGAAGGCTTGGCCTGACTCTGGCATTGACTATGTAAATCAGAATTTCATGTCACCTTTCTATGAAATGAGGACATATTTTAAGATGACCTCTAGGTCTCTTCCACTTCCTGTTATATTTTTAGGCATCTTAAGGGCAGGAACTGTGTTTTAACATTGCGCAACACAGTTCTTGTGGATTTTTTTTCTATTTCTTTATTTTCTCTTACAAAAATCTTTTCCTCTTAGGAAAATAAAGTTGAAATTTAAGTCTATGATTCAGATTTCTACTTTTAAAACTTTCCTTTTAATTATGCCCTTAAATAATGAAAATCTGACTAAATGTAAAATACCTAGGATTCTGAAATTTTTAAAGGCAATATCTAAGATTTTACTCAAATAGAAGAACAAGTCTAGAAAGTTTCTGTAGGGATTTATAAAGAGGCAGCTATTTAACAGCAAGATACCCTGCTATAGAGGGATTAAGGAACCAGAAAACCAATGTGTAAACAAGAAACATGAGAGAAGATGAATTTCCTATCACATTTCATGATGTCTGGGAACATTGAGAGAGGATTGCTCCAGGATACGAATGCGGCGGCATTATTAAAGCAGGGCAGCTGAATGCAAAGCAGAAATAGCAAGATCATTAATTACTGACAAGGTAATCAGCACATTATAGCAGCTACCAGATGTGTTAGGGTGGTTCCGTACACAAACAAGGACATTATACTGTCAAGTGGAATAAGTTTTAATGTCAAATTGAATAGACGGACTAAGAATGGAAAAGAAGCTTGATCTTGAGTTTTTCAAGCTAAACTCAGCATCAGTTGTCAGTCCAAGAATTCTATATTAAGTATGAGTGAGGCAGGGTTCGCATACTCTTGTTTTCCTTCTGTTTCATTTCCTTTCAGGTATTTATTTGGGCTTCTGTATTTCATGTCAACTTATGAGAAAATTACTGGAAAGACTGATTAACACAACTGGTAGTTGCTAACACATAGATTATGTGAGCATAGTGTTTATGTCAGTGCATTCTTTCCTGAGTAATTAATTTCATGGAATACTGCTGGATTGGCAATTTGTCCTCCCAGAACCATGGAGAGGTCTGAAAAGACAGAATAGGCATTCTTTCTTCATAGTTTTACTAATAACCTTAATTAGGCAAACATTTATTCCAAGGTTTGTTTATGAACCTGAAAACATTATCTCTCCTCCATGCTCTCAAATTTCTGTCTTGTGAGTATTTTACAGCCTTCCAATAGCTGCATTTTTAGGGAATCTTTTCCCAAGCTCTGGATGATGCAATATTATTTGTTGATGCTCACATTGAGATTCTCTGGGCAGTCTCTGGCATTCTGAGCTCATTATCCAGGTGAGCATTTGCTGGTCTCTTTAGCCACCAGCTCCATCCACACAGTTGGAATGGACAGTTCACGCAGTGATAGAGACTCTCTAATTTCACCAGGGGAAAAGATATCTTATTTCCTTTTGTACGGCAATCCCCACCTTTTTCTCCCTCTCTTGTATGTCGTTTTGCAGATATTTTCTGCTCTATCTTTTCAGTACCCACCTCTAGTAGAAGTCTCTCTCCAGCAAGTCCACAAACCATTCCCTACGGCATCTCCCATCACGCCACTGATGGGCCACAAGCTTCTGTTTTCTACATAATATCAGAGTACGTGTGTATCTACACAATTCTCAAGGACAAATTACTGTTTGCAGCCTTCCATTTCATCTCAGTCTTCAAACCAAGACATTTGGTTCTTCCTTTGTTTTATTCTTCAAACAAGGAACGCCTAATAAACAAATCTGTCAAGCCAGAAAAAAGTTTGCAACATATAGGACAAACTCTTAATACATTTAATAAAAATGTATACATTTACTCTAATAAATCAATAAGCAAAAGGTAAACTAAGAAATAGGAAAGCAGATATAGGATATAAACAGGCAAATCAGAAAAAAAGAAATACAACTAGAAAATAAATGCACAAATATATCCAACCTCATTTATAATCAAGGAAAATCTTAAAAATAATAAATTAACACATGTCTATCAAATGGATAAAAGTATTTTTAAAATATAATACCCTGGTGTGATGTTTAGATTAACAGCTGTCTTTATACTACATACTATTTGTATTGTTTGATTTATTAATTAAAAAAGAAATCTTTCACTTTCAACCAGAAAATATATATGTATTTATATAGGTAAAATATATGTATTTATATATTTAAAAAATGTATTATGTTTAAAAAATCTTTCACTTTAGATCCAAAAATATATATGCATATGTAAATACATGGACCTATTTATATATATACACACATATATATTTGGGGGGGGTCTAAAGTGAAACATTTCTTTTTTAATTGATAAATAGAATATATATTCAAATATACATATGTATGAATATATAATCATGTGTTGCTTAATGACAAGGATACATTCTGAGAAATGTGTTGTTAAGCAATCTCATCGTTGTGTGAACATCATAGAGTGAACTTACACAAACGTAGATGGTGTAGCTTACTACACACCTGGGCTATTTGTTATAGCCTATTGATCCTAGACTATAGACCTGTAGAGGATGTTACTGTACTGAATACTGTAGATAATTACAACACGATGGCAAGTATTTGTGTATCTAAACATAGAAAAGGCACAGTAAAATTATGCTAGTATAATCTTATGGTACCACCATATATATACAGTACATCAATGACTGAAACATCATTATATGATGTGTGACTGTATGTGTGTCTGTATATATATACATAAATATATATGTGTATGTATATATATTACGTTACCCTGGAAAGATAAAGATGCAAGGAAATAAGAATTCTCTTATGCTCTGATATGGGGGTAAATCAATGACAATTCAATTACATGAATCAGAAAGAAAGCTCCCAAACATGTGTGCCTTTTGACATAACAATTCTACTTATAGGGATTTATCATAAAGGAATAATCATGGTTATGCACAAAGATTTAGTTACCAGTGTTCATCCCAGTAATGTTTGTAATATTGAGAAATTGGAAACTACCCACTGTCTAATTTTTAAGAGTTGCTTAAATAAGTTGTGGTATAGCTAGAAAGGGGTCAGAGTTATGTAAGCTTTAAACTGTAGCTCCTCATCAAGTCAGGGATTTATACCTTGCCTTGGGAATCAATGAAAATCAGGCTAACAATTGTCTCTATGTCTCAGACATGAGTGGGGTAAAGGCCGTCCTCCTGTTTCAGTATTAGTAGGGTAATACTAAAAGTGCCTGCTGTCTTCTCTTGACCCAGGAGCCATTCATCTAGAGCAGAGTGAGCCCTTTAGGGTCAACAGAAAGATCTAGATTCTTCTTTTTTTTTTTGCTGTTTATTGATTGAATTCTGTATGTCTTCTCTCGGCCAGCTCTGGAACTCAGCCACAATCCACGTAAGATTCAGGCTCCTGTGCTAAGTTACAGAAAACTCTATACACATAAGGCAAAATGACAGGAAGCTGGTCGTAAACACAGGTGAAAGATATGTTTGGTCCAGTGCTATTAATTGGGGAGTTTCAAGCTCATGCCTTTCAGAATCATATTTTAAAATACGGAAAGCAAAACAGAGAAAAATGAGCAGGGTGGTGTAAGCAGGATGCTCTATCAGGAATCTGGAAGGAGAACAATGTTTCATGCCTAGGTCTGCAGCTGGCTGGGGAGGGAGCTTGTATCACAGGCTCTCCAGGCCTTTTTCTTTTCTAAAATATGACTGATTCTGAGGTCTCTTCTGGAACCTCCCCTCCCCTTCTCTTCGGCCAAAAGATCCAAAAATAATGCAGATTTCTGAAATCCATGAATTCAGAGATTTGGATGGATCTTTACCACCCAAATAGAGATGATAAAATTCGGCTGTAGGCCTGTATTCTATCACAGTGTGGCCTCTACCCCAGACCTGAAGGCTCCTGGGAGCAGAAAGACTTTCACACTGGAAAAAGTTGGAAGCTATTCAATCTTTGTTGCTTGTCGAAGCCAAAAGTTGAATTAAATCAGATGGGTCTTTAAAGAAAGAAAAAACAAAACAGATGAGTCCTTTAAGAAAAAAAAGTGTTGGTCAGCTAAAGACTTTTTTAAAAACACATGGTCATTCTGCCTCTTGGGGGATATGCAGACCAAATATAGTATCTGCAGGAGGCACGCTGTTACATTTTAGCAACTATTTCCCAAAACATGGCTAGATTCTAAGGACGCTGAAATCTCACACTCACTTTTCTAGATAAAGCTTCAGTCAGTCTATTTTTAGGGATTTGTGAAAATTCCATCCTTTTCACCAAGTATCTCAATATTGGAATTTTTGTTTTGTTTGGCTTTGTGCTTTTCATATTTTTAAAATTCTATTACAACTTATTGTCACACAGTTTAAATGAATGCAATTACATTATATATTATATCTTGTAATTATACCAGTAGCATCTTTTAGAAGGGCTCTGGAATTTCATGGACTGAATTATAGTAATTTTGTGAATAACTATTCTACCAACTCTGCAGTTGCCGTATCCAAATTTATCTGTGCAAATGATTTTAAAGGATTTTTAACCTCATCAGAAGAAAAGTTAAATTTAACTCAGAATCAAACCATCTGGTAAATTATTGAGGTCCACCACGCATAATAAGAACTTAACTAGATTCATTTTGTGAGCATGAGTAACTTATGGTGTTGTTGGCAAAGGAATGAAATGTTTTTATCTGAACATAGAAGGCAATTTCTGGAAGCTATCATTCCCATGCTAATTATAGGCCTAAATGGGGATATTCAATTGGTAAAGTAGATGGTGGATTAACCCAATAACCTGGCATACCATGTCTATCAAACATGCCATGGAAACTACCCTAAAAGGCAGTGAAAAAACAATTAATTCAGCCAGTGTTCAGCTGTTTCGTACAAACAACTCTTTTTAACTGCACAGCAAAGGTTCTATTTTATTATATTCCACAGCTACCTACAAAGCTTATTTCTTTCTTACCCTGGCAAAATCCTATGTGTTGTATTTGGAAGCTCTTAAACTATGACATCTCATAGAGTGAACATCAGTAACCCTGATTCTTTTAAAACCTAACCTAATTTGGTTTGAGAATATGAATTTCTTGGCATACCTATTTCTCTATTTTTTTCTTTCCTGAGTACTTTAACCAGGAAATTTTCTGGACTTTTACAGGCCTAGGGGCAGTTTGTCCCCTTTGACTAATGCAGCCTGGGAGCTAGGTTTCTATACAGACCCCTCTCCTCAGCAACCCTCTTCCCCATCCCCCAAAAAAAACTTTCTAAAGAGAGTTGAAATTATATATTACAAGGAAAGTTTGCTCAGTTATCTTTAAGGTTCTGCTGCATGTCATTATGTTGTTTCTAAAGAGCAGACCATTGTTTCTCGAAAGGGAGAAAGATGAAAACAAAGAGGAGATTCTGTTGCCCTCTGATAATTGCAGTTTTCTGAAGTAGGAAATTGGAATAGTAAATCCCTGGTAATGTAAGGGATGGTTATTCAGCTTGAGTATTAGTCCATCTGCCTTGTGTTTCTGTTCCTTTACCTTTTGTTCCCACGACTTGAGGATTTTTCATTGCTTGTTGGAACCAACACCTGGTGATATGCAGAAGAGAAAACTAACTCAATCTAGTCCATTTATGACACACTCTTATTCTGAGTGGGAAGAATAAATAGGTTGAAATCAGCGGTGAATCCAAAAATGAGGTAACACATCTGAAAGTACCTAGCACAGACTGTGCATCATAGGAATTTAGTAAGTGGGATTTTATAATCCACACCACAGTTTTCTACTATTCTTGACCAGTGATTCTCAGCCAAGGAGATTTTGCCCCCTAAAAAATATTTGGCAATGTCTGAAGACATTTTTGATTGTCATGACTTGAGGGTGACACGGGCACCTAGTGGGTAGAAGTTAGGGTTGCTGCTAAACATCCTACAATGCACACAGCGGTCCCCGCAACATAGAATTATCTGGCCCCAAATATCTATAGTGCTGAGGTTGAAATACTCTGTTGCTGTAGATTTACAAAAATGTACAATGTCTATTTTCAGTATAATAAAGAATAACTTAAGTAATATTGTTGATCCTTACTTAACTATATTTAAAATTGTTTCTTTGCAAATATGTTTATAGAGCTCTCTGTTCACTGCTTGTTTGTGTTTTCAAAGTTAGTCTGGGTAGGTTTCCTCAACAATGAATGTTCTGCATCAAAACAAACATGTTAACGTATTAATAGTACCTCTAAAGACTGGAACATTTAGTACACTGAAAGATGGATTTACACAATTTAATTTGCCCCAACTTTTAAGTGATTTGCATGAAATCAGGAACATCTGTCTAAGAAATATCATTTTACTTGGTTCCTCTTATCTTCTCTCCTCTTAAATAGATATTAATATAGCTGCCTAAGATTTTTTCTAGTCTTTAGAGATTTTTCCACTTGCTTTGAAATACTGCCTAAAATGAAATAAAGACTGTTTTTTAGAAGCGTCTATAAATAAACAAGAGGTTAATCCCCTCAGGAATGTAGACCATGGCTGATTCCCTTCTTGTCACATTCTTCACTGGACCCAGAGAGAGAGTTCTTAAGAGCAGGCCAAGATGTTCGGCTTTTCCTTCGCCCTGTCTCCACCAGGCCCCCTCATCAGCCCGGTCACCAACTCTCCTGAAATAACCTCTCCACCTCACGTGGCCCATAAAATGTAAACTGGTGGCCCCAAAATAGGAGCTGACATTATCGGCATGATTAGTAGCTGGTGGAAAATCTAGCGTGTTAAACCAAACAAGCTGATCTTGTGGTGTTTGTCTTGTGTGTTGAAGTGCTGACAGACAACTGTTCCACAACCTTGAGGCTTGAGGCCATAGTTAGAATCTAGTCAGAAGCCAACTGACTTTGGGGATCTTTATCAGACAGAACAACCTGTGGTCTGCCAAGTGCTCTAAGTGTCGAAAAGCTCTAACAGGAACAACCTAGTGGCCTGCTGTTGTCCAAAACATCTTTACCATTTCATTCAACCCACTGTGGCAGTTCACAAATTGTGTGGGATGTCCATAAAGAGCATCTAATACAGTGGCTGCTATACTAGACAGTGACAATCTAGGAAATAATAATGACCAACTCATTATCCACATTTTAATTATAGATCACCTGATTTCTTTTTTATTTATTTATTTATTTATTTATTTTTGAGACAGAATCTCACTCTGTTGCCCAGACTAGAGTGAGTGCCGTGGCGTCAGCCTAGCTCACAGCAACCTCAAACTCCTGAGCTCAAGCGATCCTCCTGTCTCAGCCTCCCGAGTAGCTGGGACTACAGGCATGCACCACCATGCCCGGCTAATTTTTTCTATATATATTTTTAGCTGTCCATATAATTTCTTTCTATTTTTAGTAGAGATGGGGTCTCGCTCTTGCTCAGGCTGGTCTCGAACTCCTGAGCTCAAATGATCCGCCCACCTCGGCCTCCCAGAGTGCTAGGATTACAAGCGTGAGCCACCGCGCCCGGCCTGATTTCTTTTTTAGATACAAATATACTAATAGAAAATAGGAGGGGATTCTATTCAATATCCATAATTTCATGAGCCTAACATAATTGTTATAAATTTGGTAAAATTTTCTGGCTTTTTTTATATATTTTCAGATGAGTTAGATATGATTTTGTTATACTTTACCAGCTTTTTTCTCTTAACATTATGAGAGGAATATATTTCTGTACTACTGAATAATATTCACAAGTAATCAGATGTAATGATGGCGTATTTCTTAGATTGTTATTCCATAATTTCTTTATTTCTTGTTTTTGAAATTTTGAAATTTTGCTTGCTTTCTTATTTGGTTTGATGGCCATTGTAAAATAATGCTATAGTAAACACATGAAGCATGTTAATAGATCCCCTCTTTAGAATACGTTACCATGCCAAATGTTTGCATTTTAGGCAGGCAATAATTTACATAGTGAATCATTTCGCTACCACATATTCATTTTCAAAAAGTACTTTTTTGCTATACTTGGGAAAAATTGACTTTAAACCTGCCAGAAGGAAAGAAAGCCAAGAACTTTTTCTCTGCAGCATAATTAATTCAATAAATTATGAGACAGATTAATATTTCTTTCCATGTAACAATAAAAATTGCTGATAATACATAACTGCATTCAGAGCTGCTTTGCAAATGGGGCATAAGTTCCCAGGCCTAAACCTTGCAAGTAACATATTTTACATGTTCTCTAGAATTTACAAAGATGAAAAATTAACAGAGGTAAACAAAAAAACAACCACCAAAAAACCCACCCTGTTTTGTTTTGGTCTTTGTAAATATAGTTATGCATTGTTATAACTCTAAACTCTCCTTTTTATAATTGAAAGTAATATGAGTACAGTGCAAATAAACCTTCACACATCTTACAGTTAGTAATTGTCATGAAGGTCTTGGCTTAAGACATTTTATATTTTGCATACTAGTAAGCTGTCACATGATTTTAAAATGTCTTTTTAAATAAATTTGATATTCTAATGAATCAGATCATCAAAGAGCAAAGGGAGCCTACTGATAACACAAATAAATTTAAGACATACATTCTGCATATTAGAACCTAAAAAAATCAAATGTTCTCATTATTCATAAATTGGGTTTAGCTTCTGCTATATCATCTATTGTCTTTGTTTGAATTGAGATTTGTAATTGAGGAATTGAACATGGACTGTTTAGGCTTGTGCTACTCAAACAAAAGAAGCGAAGCAGGTTTGTAAACTACAAGCACAGTGAAAATATAATGTAAATGCTTTTTGAAGTGCTCTTTCCTCATCATATATATGAAAAGTAGCCTTGAAAATTATCCTAATGGGAAGAAATCTAAGACTTTTCTCTCTTTCTCTGGCACAATAAATTTAATAATTTATGGTATGGATTTATTTTTCCTTCACATGCAACAATAAAAATGTTTGGACTGATTAAATAACTGTGTTTAGGGCTTTTATCAGCGATACCGACCAGGAACATATATCTTTGTCTTTGGAAATGGAACATAAGTCTCCAGATGGCAAATCACTGGGACTTTGTTCACAATGTGAATGAAACATGTTGCCAGAAGGTCATTTCCAAAATATCGATAGTGTTTGTACTGAAAATGCTTAAAAAATGTTGGAAATCCATCAACTCTATATTCTTTGTGGATTATCTGGAGAAAATATTTAAAACATGATAGGCTTTTCTCTGTCCTCCAGTTAACCTCAGGCTTTTCTCTCCCTTTCTGTGAATTCTTTGCACAATGCCACTGATTTCAGCATTACTCTGCACAATTTATCACTATAAAGGTGACTCCACTCAAAAAAATAACATAAGTAATTCCAGGGTCATATGTAAATGATAACCATTCTTCATGCCTCTGTGTTCTGTTATTCATAGGGACAATGAAGAAGTGTTTGTAGCTTGCTTATCCATGCCTGCTGTGCTAAGTAAATCCCAGGTTGTAAGAGTTTCCAATTTTCAGTTAACAGAATTTACAGCTTTATTTTTATGAATTGCAGGTGGTTTTCATGAGCCTATGCAAAAGTTTTTGGGACTGTGGGCTCGTAGCCCTGGATGACATTACAATGCAATTGGGAAGCTGCTGGTCTCCAGGTAAGACGGCAGTCACTGAAGCCCTTTGTCTCCCTGGCCTATACTACACTTCCTGTGTAGTACAGGGAAGAACCACATACATGGAATCTGTGCTGGTCTGTCCTTTGCTTCTCTTGACAAAATTGTCTTCTGCAGAGCTGTGTAGCAAGCTTTGGAATTTAGAAATGGTGACTCAAATGTAATGTATGTCTTTGTATATGTGACTTAACCCCTTTATTTTTATTTGTAAGGGGGAATATGTGATATCTACCTGAATATTGAGGCTAACACACATACATTCCCTGGCATAGGACCTGAGGCAAAACAGTACAAACAAATATCTTCTACTAAAATTATTACTGTTGTTATTGTTGTCTTACATGAATGAAGATTGTCAAGCAATATTGATGAAATCCTTATTTCACAGTTACTAGCTATGCATATAATTTTAAAATTTTAATAAAATAAATATTTTCTAAGTGAATCAAATGACAGTGGAACAATAGACCAAGCATTGATGATAATGACAAAATAAAGTCATAGTAGCTAGCTGTGTGTTGGATATTCTAATGAGAAAATGGTGCATACCTCAACCCAGATCATGGGTCTGTATCTCCTAATTACCATCCATCCTAAATCATGGTGTATCCATTTCACCGATGAACAGGCAAATTTTTCTATCAATCTGGCACTGGATAAGAATCTCCATGGTTACTTAATTAAAAGTCAATTTGGTTTTAGTCCTTTGATTTGCCAGGCACTATAAGGTCAAGGCATAGAAGAGGGAAGGGTTAGATGAAAAGCCCAGACTTCACTACTATGCAACATATCCATGTAACAAATCTGTACACGTACCCCACACAAATCAATAAAAAATTTAAAAAAGAGGGAATGAGGCTTCATTAGCTAGTACGTAAAATAAAATGAAGTAAAATAATTATCACATAAGAGACATAAAAGATAGGCTATGTATTAGAAAAATTTGCTAAGAATCTAGATGTACAGTGATACAACCAAGGTCAGACAAAGGTTAGGAAGTAGTGCCATTCTAATAATAACTATTAAAGTTATTGTAGATATTATTCAAAGACATAAACATTTGATTTTGGTAAAGGAAAATAAGGTGGCAAAACAAGTTCTAATATTTATTTCACTAATAATTTTTGCCAACTTCATGTTTGAAATTTTCACTTTACATACACCATTTCATTTAATCCTCACAAGTCCATGAAGTATTCCCACATTATAGACAAGAATACTGAGGCACAGAGAAATAAATAAATACTGTGTCATTTGCTCCACACAGCTCTGCCTCCGGAGGTACATTTAGCTTCCTCACATTCTCCCCTCCTGTAAAGCAACTCTAGTGTTGCTAGGAGGATACTCTTCACTCAGCATGGATTTCTGGAGAAATTTCCTGCATTTACCTAATTTTATTATTTTCCGTATTTTCATAAACGCAATATACTTCTAATTGTCAGAGCTTTGGAAGCTAATTCACACAAATAAATTCACAATTTAGAGAAAGTTTCTTTCTCAAAGTATCCCAGTGTTTTCAATCTAGATTTCTGATTGTTCTCTGCCTGTGTGGCAGGACCAATGGCGGAGTGCAGCCTCTAGACAGAGGTAGGAGCTTCGTGTAGGTGGGCGGCCGGTGGGGGTGCTGCTTCTCTATTGTGTGGCATATGGCCAGAAAACACTCCTGCAGAGTGGAATGCCAGCAACACACATTCATTGAAAGTGTCTCAGCAATTGCAACAGCTGCTGTTTCCTTGCAGAGGGCCTTCCACCTACACCTGGAGAGTGTACTTTCGAACAAGATGAATGTGCCTTTACTCAGGAGAAAAGAAACCGGAGCAGCTGGCACAGGAGGAGGGGAGAAACTCCCACTTCCTACACGGGGCCAAAGGGAGATCACACTACTGGGGTAGGTGAGTTATGCCACATGGTGCTGTTTCCTAAGGAAACCTTCTAAAATAGCATTCTAGGATTGTCTGCTGCATTTTGAAATGTGCAAATTTATGTCGTGTCTAGAATTAACTGCACGTGGGATTCTACACACAGATGATTCCATATATGATAGAAAACCATTCTTTCTGTTTATTACATTGCTTCTGTATGGGGCTGCACAGAGGACCTAAAAGGGCTTACAAAGATATGGACAGGAAGATAATTTAATTAGAAGTAGGTTTAAAAATAAAAGAGAGAACGATGAAAGTGAAAAAAAAAATGGTGTCTAAATTGGAGCCAGGGCTGAGGCCTCATATACAAAATGCACTGTCAGGCAGGGGGCGAGGCATCAAGTTTGACTCCAGGCTTTCTAGGAGCTGAAACAAAGATGGAAAACTCACCTGTGACACAGGATTCACAGCATCCTTAGGATAAAAACAGAGGGAGCAGCCCACGTGGGATGTAGGAAATAAGCGGGTGCATTTTCTGTGGAAAGTATATAAACTACAATAAAGCAGACTGAAAGCTGATCTGCTTCATGTTATCACCATGTGTCAGCAATTGTAAACAATGTCAGTGATAAAATATATCCCATAGAGTGGACCTTCCTCGCTGACACCCCCATTTCATATTGCATTTGGCATTCCAATGGGATAAAAGCACATTTGGTCCAGAGAAGCAAACTACCCCCTGATACTAAATTTGTAGATATGTTTCTTCAAGGATCCTTCTAGAGAAACCATTATGATATTTACCATGAAGCTGAGTTGCATTGTGCTGTTTCCTATGGCCTCCCTCAAGATAGGCCTGTGGAATCACACCATAGAACAACCTACGCAGGATAATCTGTTTGTCAGATTGGTTAAACTTCGTAGGATGCAGTCATGAGCAGCTTTTTTTCCCTTTCCATCCCTCTCTTCAGACATACTCTAAAGATTCTCCCCTTCGTCACCTCTTAGCAAATCCCTTAGCTTCCCAGTTCTGTTGAAGTGTTAGAGCAATCATATATGCAGGTCTGTTAAAAAGTACAGTCCCAACCAAAACTTGCATTTCTCATTCAACCGAGTCTTCTCTTTCCCTCAGTTTGGGCCTGACTCATCGTTTGGAGATGATAAAAGATGTGTACTTCCTCCCCATGTACGCAAAATCTATGAAAATCTATCAAAAACACATGCAGTAGATATGAAATTGCTCATAATTCTACCCCCATGCTTGCATTATTCCTGGTTTATGGGGACACACTAGCTAATTTGGTGTGACTTTCTTTAAGGAAAACGAGGTAGTTGTGTTTACTTTGTCTTCTTGAAAACTTAGAGGGATGTTTCAGCTGACCGGGGTGAAACTTTAGAGCAAAAATTGAATGTAGAAACTTCTTGGTGTGTTCAATATTTATTTTGAGTAAATACTTGACACATTAAATGAAATTCTCTGGTGCACAACATAGAAAAATTCTGATTTTTAAAGTAAATTATTTCTAGGGTCTGCCTTCCTCATTCTTTATTTCACCTGCTTCAGTACAAAGTTTCAAAGATTTCTCAAGATGCTTTCCATTTTTCTAACTCAATAAAATCTTCTATTGGTTATATCTTTTTATTTCCATGCACAACAATGCAAACAAGAAAACAAATTTTGCTATGCTGTGTCCAGAGTACAGACAGATGTAGCAATGGATTGAAGGTTTTCTGCTTTTGTTCTTAAAATCACTTTAATAGCTGTTTTACTAGGGAACTATAATAGCTAGTGATCATTTACAGTAGTCTCTCCTTATCCATGGGGGATACGTTCCAAGACCCCCAGTGGATACCTGAAACCATGGATAGTACTGAATCCTATAAACGCTATGTTTTTTCCTATACATACGTACCTATGATAAAATTTAATTTATAAATTAGGCACAATAAGAGATTAACAACAATAACTAATAAAATAGAACAATTATAACAATGTGCTGTTCACAATAACTATCCACAATTTCATGGATAGAAGATTTGCTCTTACAGTAGATCTTAGCAACCTCAGCATATGGTTTTTTTCTTTCCCATTAAGTCGGGGACTCATACCTTTTCACTTAAAGGACGCACTTTGCAGCCTCCCTTTGGCATATCTGAATTGTCAGGCTTACTACTCTTGCTCTTTGGGGCCATTATTAAGTAAAACAAGGCTAACTTGAACATGGGTGCTGGGATACTGCGACAGTCAATCTGATAACTGAGACAGCTACCAAGTGACTCACAGGTTGGACAGCATAGACAGCGTGAATACGCTGGACAAGGGAATGATTCACGTCCAGCTCTGGACCGAGCAGGATACTGTGAGATTTGATCATGCTACTCAGAATAGCATGAAGTTTAAAACTTATAAATTGCTTATTTCTGAATTTTCCGGTTAGTATTTTTGGGTTGCAGTTGATTGCGGGTAACTGAAACCGTGGAAGGCAAAACCTCAGATTAGGAAGGACTGCTGTATTGAACATTTACCATGTGCAGGCACTGTGCTGGGAGCTTTTATGTCCTTTCCACACCTATAAAATAAGAGAAAGTTCCCATTTTTCAGAGGAGGAAACTGAAGCTCAGGGAAGTTAAGAGCCGCACAGTCGTAACTGGTAGAGTGGGGACTGAATCTCAGGTGTGTCTGGCTCTACTGGCCATATTCTGTCCACACTGCCTCACCAGAGTTTCCCAGTCTACGTGGCACTAAGAGACCACACATGACATACAATGGCTGTGACAGCTTATATGTAAAAAGCACAATGTTTCACATAACAGCATAATCTCATCCCTAAGACCCTTCACACCAAAGGGGAGTAAGTTGTCTTGGAAAGACTATATTTAAACCAATGAAAGGTATTTTGGGGCATTCTTAGAAAGGCAGCCAGCAGAAAGCATCTAAATTTTTTTCTGAGCTATTTCTCATGTCTTTGTAACAGTGTTGTAAGTTTAACTCCAGGGCTGCAGTCCGCAAACCTATTGTGTATCCTAAACACTGCAAAAGAGTGGCTTCTTTTTGACCTGGCCTCTGAAGCTGTGAGCTCTACGTGGCTGATGTATTGGCTCTTAGACCACAATGTGACAAGAGTTACTGTCTCAGTCTATTTTGTGCTGCTGTAACAGAATACCTGAGACTGAGTAATTTGTAAAGGACAGCAAATTATTTCCTCACAGTTCTGGAGGCTGGCAAGTCCAGGATTGAGGTGCTGGCATCTAGTGAGGGACTTCTTGCTGCATTATCCCGTGGTGGAAGGGCAAAGAGAGGGCGAGAGAGAGAGCAAGAGGGGGCCAAACCCTCCCTTTAGTAAGGAACCCACTCCCATGATAACAGCATTAATCCATTCGTGAGGGCGGTGCCCCCATGACCCAAACACTTCCCACCGGGGCCCACCTCCTAACATGGCTGCGTTGGGGATCGAGTTTTCAACAAATGAAATTTGGGGAACACATTCAAATCATAGCAGTTACCCATTCAAAAATTAATGCATAAGCAAATGAAGGCACCTTCAAAACATCCATTTATTTGTTAAAGCCGCTACTGTCGGAAGCTACATGTATATAAGAATCAAACATCTTAGAACTGGCAGCAATCATACATGTTATATAGTCCAGGGTCCCTAGTATCTTGATCTATTCCATATTTCCTGCATTATGCATCAAATAATTGCCCCAGAATTACAGTAAGCAAAGTAATAAGGGTTAAGTTTTAGAGATGATGGAACCACGCAGAAAGAAGCAGGTAGCTCTCCTTGGAAGCGTCTTAAAGGAAGAGTGTGAGTTTATCAAGAATGGTGGGGAGTGAGGAAGTATTTCAGGATGAGGAAATGACAGGTGTGAAGTATTGAGCTATTAAGCAGTGTGGCAGCTTTTGAGAACTATAAGTGATTATACTTGGCTGCCATGTAAGATATCGTCAGCCAGGATTTCTAAGAAAGTGGAGTCTAAAATGTAGTCTTTTTTTTTTATTGTATCCTTATGTTTTTACATTCCTTTACTGGTCTTATTCTTTTAATGGTTACACCTGTGTTTGTCTTACAATTTATTTCTGTATATTTTTAAATCCTAAAAGATATTACTAGATTGGTTTTCTTCTATATTTATTCCCGTATTTCTTTATTTCTTCTCTTTTTTTTTTTTTAGAGACATAGGCTCACTCTGTCACCCAGGCTGGAGTGCAGTGGTACAACCATAGCTCACTATAACCTCAAACTCCTGGCCTCAAGTGATCGTCCCAGTTTAGCCTCCCAGAGTGCTGGGTTTACAGGAGTGAGCCACTAAGCCTGGCCACCAAACTCAGCCTTTATTCAAATATTTCCCCTTTCCATTAATCTTCATTCCCTTATGCCTTTCTATATTTCTCTCTTGAATTATTATTATTTTTCTTTTGCTAGAAGTATTTTCTTCTTCATCTAGTTTTTTGTTTTTGTTTTGTTTGTTTTGTTTTTGGTGCAAGTCAGCTGATGATGAATTTTCTGTCTTTTTCTGAATGTCTTTATTTTTCCTTTACATTTGAAGGATAGTTTTGCCATTTATAGAATTCTAGGTCAACAATTATTTTCTTGTCAGCCATTTAAAGATGTCATTCAATTGAATTCTGGCTTCCATCATTTCTGTTGAGAAGTCAGGTAGAAGTCCTATAGTTTTTCCTTTGAAAGTATACTATTTTCCTCTGGTTGCTTTTAATATTTTCTTCTTATGTTTGATTTTCAGCATTTCAGTATAACATGCGTGTGTGTAGTATTCTCTGCAGTTATTCTGCTTGGGGATCATTAAATTCCCTTTATCTTTGGGTTGAGGTCTTTCATCTATTTTCAAAACTTCTTGACCTTTATCTTGTCAAACATTGCTCCTACCCCATTTTCTCTCCTCTCTTTCTGAAACTCGTTATATGTGCATTAAAAGTCCTCACCATGTACTACTGTATATCTTGTATGCTCTTTTAAAAATATTTCCTTTCTTTTTGCTCTCAATTCTTCAGTTTGGATATTTTCTATTACTTTATTTTTTAAGTTTATGAATCCTCCTCTGAGCTGTGTCCAGTGTGCTATGAAACCTATTGATTGATTTGTTTTAATTTCGGTAATTCTATTTTTCAATTCTAGAATTTCCATTTGTTTATTTTTTAGTAATAGCTTTATTGAGATAAAATTCACATACCATACAATTCATTCTTTTAAAGTATATGATTCAGTGGTTTTTAATATACTTACAAACTTATGCAATGATTACCACTATCTAATTCTGGGACATTGTTGTCACCGCAAAAGAAACCCCATAGCCATTAGCAGTCATTCCCATTCCCTCTCCCCATCTCTTCTCTCTCCGCCCCCATCCCTAGACAACTACTAATCTACTTTCTGTCTATACGGATGTGCCCATTCTGGACCTTTCATATAAATGGAATCATAAAATATGTGATCTTTTATCTCTGGCTTCTTTCACTTCACACAGGGTTTCCAAAGTTTACGCATTTATCAACTGATGAACATTTGGGTTGTCCAATGTCTTGACTTCCTCAGGAACAGTTCCTATTGACTGCTTTTTATACTGTATATGGGCCATAGTTTCCTGTTCTTTGTGTAGCTGGTAATTTTTGTTGAAAAATGGACATGTTAAGTTTAAATGTCCATTTTATAATTTAAATAATAAAAACATGTATTTTGATGGTCTGCCTCTGGTTCCCCCCTACACCTAGGGTATATTCTCCAAAATTAGAGGCTCTCCTCCTTAGTAAGTCCTAAACCTCAATTTTTGTCTCTTCAGCTGATGAGATTGCTAAAAACGCCACTTCGTTTTGCATTTGGCTTCTTGGCCTCTTGCTCTCTGCAAGTTAAAAATTTGGCAAATGCCTCAAAAGAAGATTGGCAAGGGATGGGCCCACTTTTCTGTACCTCTCTTTTCTTACAAAACGTGGCCCTCAAAGCCTTGGCTGCTTTGGTAGCCCTGAAATCCAGTTATTGTCTTCTCAACCCGGTGAGAGATGTTGGTTTCTCTGCCACTTGGCAGCTATTTTCCACTTAGCTTCTAAATTGAATAGGCAAGCACCTCAAGATGAAAAGCAGCTTTTAGAATGTTGAACTTATTCCATTGACCTTGTTTTTCTCTTCTGGGATCTTGATCCCTCAAGTCCTTGCTGCTTGGGAAGCTCTCAATTAACTTCAAAATAGGTGTTTGGGTTTTTTTTTATTACCATTTAAAACAAAATTTGTCAGCAGAGTATAGATCTGCTACAAATTACTCAACAGAGCCAGAGGGGATATTTTTGGTATTTTATGTTTTAGCATCATTTATTTAAGAACATGAATATTATACTAAAGATTTGAAGGCATTTTTTTTTCTTCTGCATTACAAACCAACCAGTCATAGTTCTTTCAATGAGATCTTTGTGTCTCTGTCTTCTCATAACTGTATTCTTTTGTTGATATTTTCTGACTATTCTACCCAAGGTCTTGCTGTATCTGAGACTGTTATTGCATGGTGTTCTGTTCTTTGGCGGGGGTAAAAGGAGGAGAGTATTAAAGTTACATTTATGCTGCCTTTGGCTATAAACTGCCTGAGAGACTATGGAATTTTCTACTTCTTTCCCTTTGTAAGTCCCCATCTTGAATAATAAATATTGGGGACATCTAATGATGTTAAAGAAAAAATTATTCAATGATACTTGTTAAAACAGTGCAAGGCAGACTTATTCTGGCCCACTGCTGTAGGGATAGAAACCACTGCAATGGAATTTTGCAGTAGGGGAGAGAGGTTGAGTTCACCTTTGAATACAGTGTGGGCAAGTGGGAATTTATAGTCAAGAAGTTGGGTGAGGGTCAGTGGATGGAAAATTACTAAGAGGTAGCATAAGGGGTTAGAGAGATTGTGGTCACACCAACCTAATGGGATTCTTGCTAAATACAGGCCAGGGTGATCAGACAGCACCTGGAGAATGGTGGAGAACGAGGAACCTGATATTGAGGGTGGTCAGATATTGAGGGTCGGGGGTTCTTGCTAAACTGACTGAATAGGGTTCTTGCTAAAACTGGATTTTATAAGGAAGTAAAAAGATAGGCCTAGGAGAAGTTTTGGAAGCCTAACTAAAGTTCAGTCAAGCAAAGAATCTTTGTCAACTACCATAGTAATAAAGTACTGCAATTGTCTTTTTTGTTTGCTTATCACAGAAACCACTTTGACAATCACCTAAAGAGTTTTTAAAGTGATTTATATAGTAAATCAACATTACTTAGAAGAATGTCACTGAAATTTCCCTTCAGGAGAGGACATATCCTCAAATAATAAGAAAATTTTAGTTGACTCAACAAGTTAACAACCATTCATAGATTTTTCAGTATGATGGAGGTAGATAGGATCTTATAGATCAGCTAAAACAACATACATATTTTTAACATTGAAACACCGAATGAAACCCATTTAAGGGAGTTTTAATTATTATCTGCTTGAATCCTGGGATAGCAACAAGAAGCTTGCCTGTGATTAGTTGTATAATTTAAACAATAATGAAATTCCATTCAAAAAGGAGATCTCCTATAGCCTGCATTGCTGATTTATTGCATTTAGTCCTAATAACCTTTTCTATGTCTCCTTTTCAAATATAGACAATGAAGTGATGCCAGGATACAAAATGGCTGAACTTCCTGTCCTATATATTAGCAAAGTAATTAGATTGAAACTCTGGGCCAGCGACACAGTATTTTTCTCCTTGAGGACTACAGGGTATTTGTTTGGTATTGGTGGTAACAAGAGTTTTTCAATGAGTGCAGTGCACTCTGGGACTTTCTGAGGATATACCTGTGCTTGTAGATTGAATTCTGCCTTTTCACTTCCCATTCTTTAAGCCTGTCAATTTACACTTGGAAGAACACGCACAGGAAGAAAAAAACAAGGGGAGAGGCATGCAAAGCTGCTTTATGGACAACTGCGATAGACAGTCAGTCAAGATAGATCCATTAAATAAAAAGAGCTCAGAAGAGCTTGGAAAAGCCACATTATAAATATATCAATTTATTGTGTGTCTGTTAGAATCAATACATCATGATATGTAGCAGTTCCAAGGGAGCTGTAGTTCCCAACTTACTAACTGGGGATGCAATTAACCTTTCAAAACTCTAGGGTGTTGCATGGTGTAGTCTAGTGGAAAGACCAACCAATGAGCTGCCTCTGCCACTTGCTGCCTGTATAACCCAGGGAACGGTTACATAACTTCTCTGAGCCTCAGTTTCCTCATATGTAAAATAAAGGTAACAATCAATGACCTTCTGCTATGGTTTAAATGTGTCCCCTCCAAAATTTAGGTGGTGAAACTTAATGGCCTGTGAGATAGGATTAAGAGATGGGGCCTTTAAGAGCTGATTAGGCAATGAGGGCTCCTCCCTTGTGAATGGTATTAAGGCTTTTATAAAAGATGTTTCACACAGCAATCAACTCACTTATCCTTTTGCCTTCCACCATGTGAGGACACAGCATCCTTCCCTTCTGGAGGATGCAGCTCTCACCAGGTAAATGAACATACTGGCACCTTGATCTTGGACTTACCAGCCTCCAGAACTGTGAGATATAAATATCTGTTCTTTATAAATTACCCAGTCTCAAATATTCTGTTACAGCAGCACAGACTAAGACATCTGCTAATCTCTTAGGGTAGCTGTGATGATCAACTGAGATTACATTTCTGCAAAGAATTGATAATATAGGGCCGGGCGTGGTGGCTCACGCCTGTAATCCTAGCACTCTGGGAGGACGAGGCAGGCGGATCGCTCAAGGTCAGGAGTTCGAGACCAGCCTGAGCAAGAGCGAGACCCCGTCTCTACTAAAAATAGAAAGAAATTATATGGACAACTAAAATATATATAGAAAAAAAATGAGCCGGGCATGGTGGCGCATGCCTGTAGTCCCAGCTACTCGGGAGGCTGAGGCAGTAGGATCGCTTAAGCCCAGGAGTTTGAGGTTGCTGTGAGCTAGGCTGACGCCATGGCACTCACTCTAGCCAGGGCAACAAAGCAAGACTCTGTCTCAAAAAAAAAAAAAAAAAAAAAAAAAGAATTGATAATATATAAGTGCCACTGAAATGAATGGTATTATTTTTACAATTAGTGAATCTTTTACAAATTCTAATGCTTATCTCTGGAATATTTTCCCAGGATCACTGTTTTATGTCATTTGTACTTTTATAAAATAGAAAGTCATGGCCTATTACTACAAGTAAAATGGCTTAGTAGAAATCAGAAGGTTTGATAGAAACCTTAATCCAATGTCTCTCGAAATGCATTACATCTACAACTAGGTAATTCAGTGGTAACTACATGAACTCTTTTTAATTTGGTAATAATATCCATGTATAAGAAAATATATAACCAATCCATCAAAACCATTATTTCACAGATTCTATTTGAATATATATATTTAAGTAAAAAAAGTCAAATCTATTTAAAGAAAAATATTAAATGAATAATGGTACAGAAAGTATGTGGATAAGCAAAATATATCATGATAGTGGTATTTGTATGAATAAAGTTTGGGAAACACTTGTAGAACAAGTCATTTTAGTAGAACAACAACAAAGACAAAAAAAAATCTAGCCCCAGTACTTCGCTCCTGTTCAATAAGATAATAATGGCATCAGTGACAGATGGGTAGTGACTTGCATTGAGGTGGGATGGACTCTGCAGGATTTGACAATCCATTTCCTGCCACCATTTACGTAAGTCACCTGATCCTGGCAAGAACAAAAAGTTTCCTGATACATTAATACCCCCTTAAACGTGATTTCACACTTCTACAGTTTCAGTTACCCACAGTCAACTATGGTCTAAAAATATTAAGTGGAAAATTCTGGAAATAAACAATTTGTAAGTTTTCAATTGTACACTATTCTGAATGGTGTGATAAAATCTCCCTTGTATTCAAGTCACCCTTAGTTTACTTTATAACAGCCACAAAGTGCAAGAGTAGAGATGCTGGCAATTCAAACACGTGAAAGAGAAGATGTAAAGTGCTTCGTTTAAGTGAAAAGGTTGAAAGTTCTCAACTTACTAAGGAAAGAAAAGCAATTGTGTGCTAAGGTTGCTAAGATCTACAGTAAGAATGAATCCTCTGTTCCTGAAATTGTGAAGAAGGAAAAAAAAAAGTCATGCTAGTTTTGCTATTGTACCTCAAACTACAAAACTTACAGCCACAATGCATGATCAGTGCTTAGTTAAAATGGAAAAGACATTCCATTTGTGGGTACAAGACATGAACAGAAACGTGTTCCGACTGGGGCGATGTGTTGCACCAGGAAGCTGTGAGCCCGTACAAAGACTTCAGCAGGGGAGCCCCTGAAATGAGTGACAACAACCCATTTACTGCAAATTAGGGGTGGTTGCACAGATTCAGGAATAGGTTTGGACTGAAAAAATATAAACATTACTAGAGAGGTTTGTCCGCTGATAAAGAGGCTTCTGCCACGTTTCCAGCAGGGCTGAAGAAGTGATTAAAGAGAAATGATACCATCTAAAGCCAGTTTTCAAGATTTCTGGAAGAAGATGCCCACTAGAACCTACATTGATAAAAGTGCAAAGGAGGCACCAGTGCATAAAACGTGGAAGGACAGATTAATGCTGGTACTATGTGACAACACTGCAGGGCATATGATAAAGCCAGCACAGTATACAGAATGAAGAACTCACTCACAAAAACAAAAACAAAAAGCATTGGCCTGTGTTCTGGCAGCATAATCAGAAAGTGTGGGTGACAGTCATCCTGTTTATGGAATGATCCCACCGATGCTTCATCCCAGAAGTGAAAAAAATACTTAGAAAGGGAAGGGTTGGAATTTAAAGTCCTATTAAAAATAAACAATGTACTTGGCCATCCTGAATCTGTCTGCTATGAAAATGAAAATGTTGAGGTCGTATTTTTACCTCCAAATACAACCTCATTGCTTCAGCCCCTCAACCAGGGCATCATTTGGTGTGTCAAGGCCACAGACACCTGCCCTATTTGATTGTATTCTGTCAGCAATCGATGCAGACCCTAATCTGGACACAATGCAGTGCTGGAAATCATTCACTATTGCTGATGCAATAACAGTCATCAAAACTGCAATAGATAAATTAATACCAGAAACTGCGACTGCCTGCTGGAAGAACTTATGGGGGGAAGTGAATGATTTTAAAGGCTTCCCGGGGATCGATGGAGAAGTTAGGAAAATCATTCACACAGCAGGACACATTGGTGGAGGATTTGTCAGCATGCTTGATGAAGAATTGTAAGAACATATTGAAAGCTATAAAAAGTATTAACAAATGAGAAATTAGAAGAACTTGCTACCTACAGAGGAAGAGGAAGATGAAGAAACTGAAGCAGAACCAACAATATAGACATTACTGAAATCTGCTGAACTGTTTCAAATTGCACCAAGATTGAAGGACAGAATTATGGAATACAATCCTTGGATGAAACGCAGCATTATAGTCACCAGTATGATCACCTCTGCGGCAATACTTTGATGAGTTAAAGAAAAAGAGACAACAACTACCAATTACAATGCCCTTCCAAAAGGTTTTGGCAAAAAAACCAAAAAAAAAAAAACAAACCAACCTTCAACTATTGAGGATCTCTAACCAACAACATCATCTGCTCCTGATATCCAACCATCAACGTTGTCATGGCTCGAAGATCCAGGATCACCTGAAGCAGATGATCCTGATATATCTTCAGAAGCTCAGGAGTAGCCTAACGCTACATCACAGTGCCTACGTCACTCATTTCACTTCATCTTATCATGTAGGCATTTTGTCAGCTCACATCATCACATGAAGAAGGGTAAGTGCAGTACAATAAGAAATTTTGAGAAAGACAGAGATCACATTTACATACCTTTGATTATAGTTACTGTTGTAATTTGTCCCGTTTTATTATTAGCTATTGTTGTTAATCTGTTACTGTGCCTAATTTATAAATTAAACTTTATCATAGGTATGTATATATAAGATAAAACATAGTCTATATAGGGTTCAGTACTATCCGTAGTTTCAGGCATCCATTGGGGGTCTGGGAACATATCCCCTCCAGAAAAGAGGGGAGTACAGTATTTACAGGATAATAAAGGTAAGTCTTAACAAAGTCCCCAAGGTTTCATTGGCCGTTGCAATTTTATTAACATATGATATAATGCTGTCAGAATTCTTTGTAAACATTTGTTTGAGTTGACCTGGAATTTATAGAGATTTTGTAGCCAAACGATAGTAGAATAAATAAATCAACACATAACTAGCCAGTTTAGTGAGAAAATGCCTTCAATTGTAACATTGCCTAGCCCACTCAGTCCCCCAATGAATAGATTAGAAGTCATTCAGTCCTCCTTCCCCCGTGCTACTACGTCCCAGAAACGCAGCTCTGCACCATTCTTAACAATTTCCAGAGAAAGGATACCATCGCTTTCTTTTGTGGTACAGTTCAATGTTCCAATAAATCTTCCTTATTTCTGGCAATTAAATTCTCTTCCAACATGCTGCTAAGTAAAGGTAGAAGTCTTCTTCATTTCCAAGAACACCCCCTTCTTGTGTGATTAAAATGTCAATAATACTTTGATGCATCAAATAATGAAATTTATTTATAAAAATATGTTGTTAAACTGAAACTATGTATTTAATATGTTAGTTCCAGTCTATTTCAAGTGGTTGTCTTTTAAGAATTTTGGCAGTTGCCATTCAGACATGCAACAATGCTACTTAACTAGTTTGTAACCATCCGAGGAATTAGCTCCAGATTATTAAAATCTCTCCATAGTAAAACCTTGTCTCTAAAAAAAAATTTTTTTTTAATTAGCCAGTGTGGTGGCACACACCTGTAGCCCCAGCTACTAGGGAGGCAGGAGGATCCCTTGAGCTCAGGAATTGGAGGGCGCAGTGAGCTATGATCACACCATTGTGCTCCAGACTGGGCGATAAAGTGAGACCTCATCACTGAAAAAAAAAATAATAATAATAATAAAGAAAGGAAAGAAAAAAACAAAACTCCAGTGTCCTTCAATCTCTCTATAACTTATTTTGTTATCTTACTTTCTGATATTGTCAGATCTTTCTTACACAGAGAAAGCTCCTATGAAAAGCTTTTAAAAATTTATTTGGTGGTAAAATACACATAAAATGTTCCGCGTTAACCATTTATAAGTGTGTAATTCATGGGCACTAAGTGCATTCACATTGCTGTGCAGCAATCACCACCATCTGTCTCCAGAACTTTTTCATTTCCCCAAACTGCAACTCCGTACCCGCTAAACAATAATGCCTTATTTATCTGAGGCTTTTAGAATGACTTAAAAGTATAGTAAAGAGCAACTTTAGGGAGACATCTTTAGCAGCCTCCCAAAGTATTGATGCCTTTTTCCCCTGGTTTTGAAGAGTCCTCTTCCAGCTTACTGAACGCAGATAGCTGTTCATTCCACATTGCTTCTTCACACGGGCACTCGGGCTGCTTCCCCACCCTGTGAAAGAGACCAGGAGACTGGAGGAACAGCTGCTGCACAGCTCAGAGTTATGGATCTGTTGTGTGTCTGTGTGTCTCAACACATCACAGTTGCTGTGCAAAGAACAGATGGGACCCTGATCTCCCGGTAGATCCATTGGAACCCCTGTTTTGAATGTTAAACAACGACTCACAGAGAGAAAGTAATTTGTTTTCTCCAGTTAATAATCCCTTCCCCAGACTGGAATCCTTCGTGCACAAGAACATGTGAGCCCATCTGAAGCTTCAGTGCTGGGGCTTCCTGGCTTCCAGCCAGAGCTTTTGTTTGCCGAGACAGACAGTGCTTGAAGCCGTCATGTGGCAAAACTTGTCAACACACAGGGCTTTTCTCTGCTTTCTAAACACATGTGAGGCAGACTGGCTCTCTGTGAAGCTCTCATCTTTTCTGGGGAAAGAAAGTGTCATATGCAAGTCAAGAAGAAAAAATATTTGCAATCCAGAGAAATAATTAGTTGGTATATTAGAGGGGTAAATTCTGATTTATCGACAAATTTGGTAAAATTATTTTTAGGTATAGATATTGGTCTGGATAGCTCTAAATCTATATTGCCATATAGAATATACATATAGTAGTCTCCTCTTATCCACAGGTTCTCTTTGTGTGGTTTCAATTACCTTTAGTCAACGACAGTCAAAAAATATTAAATGGAAAATTCCAGAAATAATGCATAAGTTTTAAATTGTGCATCATTTTGAATATTGTTATAATGGCTCCATTTTATTATTACTTATTGTTGTTAATCTCTTACTATGCCTAATTTATAAATTCAACTTTATAATAGTTGAATGTATGTATAGGAACAAACATCATATATACAGGGTTCAGTACTATCTATGGTTTCAGATATCCACTGGGGGGTCTTAGAATACATACCCTGAGGAAAAGGGAGGACCAACTGTATCCCGAAAGATATTTGCAAAAGCCAAAATTATTCAAGAAATGTAGATTTGTGTCAGTGCCCCAGAAAGGCACTCATATTCCCCTGGATGTTACTCTTCTGTTCCAAAAGCAGCACAATTACAGGTCAAACAACATAGGAGATTTCTTTTCATATTTAATAGTGCTAAACGTAAAACTTCCTAGAACTAGAAACCTTAGCTAAGAGTGTCAGCTTGATACCCAAGACCCAGAGGTGCATGAACTGAAAACATAGTAAACTTCAGGAGTCACATCTATGGAGGGGTGTGTGGCCCAAAGAACAGAAGATGGGATGGAGGAGGCTGTGCAGATCATCCCTGATTTAGTTAGAGTCCCAGCCTCTCGGGAAGTGCCTGGCAACCAGAGTAATACTTCACATTTTCAGGGCTAAATGAATTAGTGCGTTGGACCCATGGAAGAAAGAATTCGATCAAATGATCTTGGAGGTCATTAAGAGTTTTGCTTTCTTCCAGGATCTCAGAACAATCCTGGTCAAGGTTCATATTGTATCACTAGGAATGTGCAACTATCGTCACTAAAGACAATTCTCGTGTCATCTCTCACTCGTGATGAATCTGTTGCTTCCTCTCTGTTCTGAAAAGATTTTATGTTTCAGGGCCCTTGTAGTCTCTACTTTCCAATTCCCCAGTGATAGCATTTTTCAGAGAAGCCTTTTTTTCTCCCTATTTGAGAGTTTTATCTATACCTAAGGTCCTTTACCTAAGATTCAAGTGGACCTTTTGAGAGATCCAAAGCCAGGTGCAAAAATTTTTTCTTTGATTTTTTTTCTCATTGCCTTAAAAAAATTATTTTTGGAGGAAATGTTTTTTAAGTTAACCGTATTAAGGTATTGTTTTAGTCTATCGTGTCACTAACTTATGTATAGGATAGTATGTCATTCCTTTGTCCATAGTTAGGTGATACGCTGTGATCATTTTCATGCCTTGACCTTATTTTCCGTGGAATTAAATTAAACACACCTCTCTATTAGGATTGTGTATGTCCATATTTGTTTGCATTGACCTAGCTTAACACATTAACTGCCAAGTGAGTTGTATTTAACTCACACTAGTTTTGAACCAGGGGCCTCATGAAACATATGTAACTCAGATGTCTCTACCTTGGTAGACACATGAACTATTTTTCAAGTTGCATATAACTCACGCACAGAAAACAATAAAAAGTAACAAATTTTTCATGAAATTAGAAAGGATTGTTTTGCTTTTGAAGTTTTTATTCTATTTTTGCAAAAAGAACAGTGTGGCCCCAAGGAAAAAATTTTTTTCTAGTGTGGCAGTCAATGTGTTAAGTTAGAAAATGTTAAAGAAAAGAAAGTGCAATAAAGGTTCCTTTCATTGCTGAATGCACAAAAACTCCAGTGCTTCCTTCCTGTGTAGCAATTTTCTTGCCAGTGAAAGAATGAAGGTTATAAAGTCAAAGAATTGTCGTGTGTGTGCTCATTTAAAAAAATGCATCAGATGGTGTGGAACTAGTTTGAGAACATTTGCTTCAATAAGATTTTAATTTTATCAAAACTTGGATTTGCTCTAGTTTTGCCTTGGAACGTCCCAGTCAAGTGCATATCTCATTGCCAAGAATCTCATACATTTGTAGTGACCTTGGAGCCACGTGCTCTAGAAACAGTCAAACTGGTTTGTGCTTAGAGCTGTGGAAGAAAATGCATTTGCTTACCCATTAAACATACATTTATTGAGCATCTTCTATATTCCAAGCACTGTTCTAGGACCTGGGGACATGGCAGTGAACTAAACAAGGAAAAATCTCTGCCTTTGTGAAAGCTAGAGGGGAGAGATCGACAAACATGAAAAATAAGAAGTTTACATAGTATGTTAAGAGCTGATTTCATGAATTCATTATGAAACCATAATAAATTGGCGTGTAGAGAATAAGGAGTGCCAGAGGAGGGGGCATTGCAATTTGAAATGGTGTAGTCAGAATAGGTCTAATAGAAAAGGTAACATCTGAACAAAGGCTTAAAGGAGGTAAAAGAGTGAGATCTGAGAATATCTGGGGGAAGAGCAAGAATTATAATAGCACATGCAAAGGCCCTAAGGTAGCAGCATACCTACCAGATTACAGCAACAACACAGAGGCCAGCATAGCCAAGCAACACAGGATGAGTGAGGAAAATGTTGTAGGAATCAGAGAGATAATAGAAGCTATGGCCATGCCACTCTGAACATGCCCAGTCTTACCTGATCCCATGAAGCTAAGCAGGGTTGGCCCTGATTAGTACTTGGATGGGAGAGCAGAGAGGTAAGATAAAGGAATTGTGTGGGAGATTCTGTAGGGCCCTAAGGCAATTGTAAGGGCTCTAGTTTTTACTCTGAAATGCTGATACAGTGGAAGTTTTAAACAGACGAATGGTAAAACTTTGCCTTTGTTTTAGAAGGATCACTATGGATACAGTGTTGGGATTAGATTGCAGGGGACAAGGGAAGAAGCAGACAGACTATTTGGGAAGCTGTTGCATTAATCCAAGTGAAAAATGATGGCAGCTCAGACCAGGGTGGTAGCAGTGGAGGTTGGTCAGAAGAGAAGTGACTAGATTCTGGATATATTTTGAATGTAAAGCCAATGGGAATTCCTGATGACCTGGATGTGGAGAGTGAGAAGAAAGACTAGTGGCATGTGACTACCAGGTTTAGGCCTGGACAACTGGACATTTAGCACACTGCAGGCTGTTAGGAGTTTAGTTCTGAACGTGGTCAGCGTGAGATGCCTATTTGACTGTAGGTGGAGATGTCCATTAAGCAGTTTGAACAAGTCCAGATTTCAGCAAAGAGGTTAGAAATTTATATTTGAGATATGACAATATATTTGGTATTTAAAGGCCTGAAATCTTATGAGATCCTCAAGGGAGTGAGAATAGAGAAGTTCAAAAACTGGACCCTGGGGCACTCCAAGGTTAAGAGGTCAGGGAAGAGAGGGTGAACTTGCAAAGGTGTGACCAGTGAGGTGGGAGAAAAAGCAGGAAAATACAATGTCCTGCAAGCCAAAGTAAGAAAGTAATTCTAGAAGTCAGGAGTGATCTGCTATGTCCAGTGCTGCTGATGGTACAAAAATGACAAGGACTGGAAAGTGACCATTGGCTTTAGTGATGAGGATGTCATCGATAAACACTCCAGAACACTGACAATTTTTCTCCCTGTAGTTTAAAGCAGATGGTGGGGAAATTGACAGCTATGCCACTTCCTTTAGCATGACGCTGGACAAAACTACTGCCAAAGAAATGAAAAATTGAAATTGGATGTCAAATGTCACATACCAGATCAAAGACACCGCCATAATTTCAATTTCTTATATAAACCAACTCGCCTTCTAATTTAAATTTACTTTTGAGCAGGGCTTAAATGTGTGTAGTCTTTAGAGTACCCTAAGGATGTTTTGATTTCTACTTGCTCACTGTATCCATGGATCCACAGCTAGCAGGGGTCTGTTGGCACCGTGGCTTGATTACAGGCAACCTGAAGTGACAGACACAGAACACTGCCCTGATTCAGCTTCTCTGGGGCAGTATCGTTCCTAAGGATGTGACTAGTTGATGGAGGCCACATCCCATGAGTTGGATAACCCAGTTTTGCAGGGTGAAAACTTTATAAACACTAGGGGAAGGGTTTGAACAGTGTACATAATTTAATAAGACTGATGGTGATTTCTCCCACTCTTTTAGTAAGCCTGTAGGACTCCTTGGATCTGTGTTTGTGGAAATAGAAAGGAGGTACATAGATGGGACTTCCAACCAATTCTTGACGTGATATCTCATATTGCCATATTTGGGAAATGATTAGAGTCCATTGATTAAACTTCAAACTCTAAAGAAAGATACCCTTGATACATTTCATTTACATGCATTATTTGAGATCTCTTTATTTTTCTCCTCAACTTGGCCATTAATTTCTGCATGAAATAATGAAACATATGCTACTTTGTAAATATTATTTTTTATATCATGTATGTAAAAAAATAAATATTGCCAAATGTTTTAGTTTGCTTGGGCTCCCATAATAAAATATCATAGACTGAGTGGCTTAAACAATAGAATTTATCTCTCACACTTCTGGAGGCCGGAAAGCCCAAGATCAAGGTGTCAGCTGTTTTGGTTCCCGGCGAGGACTCCCTTCCTGGCTTGCAAATAGCTACCATCTCACTAGGTGCACACATGGCCTTTCCTCAGTGTGTGTTCATGGAGAAAGAGAGAACAGCTTTCTGTTGGCTTTTCTCATAAAGGCACTAATCCCATCATGAGGCCCCCATCCTCATGACCTCATCTAACTCTAATTATCTCCCAAAGGACCCATTTCCAAATACTATCACATTGGGGTTAGGGTCTCAACATATGAATACTGGGGAACACAAACATCCAGCCCAAACACAGACATAACACCAAAGAAGGCAATGAAATTGCATGCAAACATTTTTTTGTGGGTTTTATTTTTCAAATAGAAGAGATCAAAACTTTTAATCAAATGGTCAGAGGTTAAGAACTATTAATGTAGAGTTCAGGGCCTTTTTAAAAATGAACCTCAGGCTGGGCATGGTGGCTCACGCCTGTAACCCTAGCACTCTGGGAGGCCGAAGCAGATGGATTGTTTGAGCTCAGGAGTTTGAGACCAGCCTGAGCAAGAGCGAGACCCCATCTCTACTAAAAATAGAAAGAAATTATATGGACAACTAAAAATATATAGAGAAAAAAATTAGGCGGGCATGGTGGCACATGCCTGTAGTCCCAGCTACTTGGGAGGCTGAGGCAGTAGGATTGCTTGAGCCCAGGAGTTTGAGGTTGTTATGAGCTAGGCTGATGCCAAGGCACTCTAGCCCTGGCAACAGAGTGAGACTCTGTCTCAAAAAAAAAAAAGAACCTCGAGTGCACAGAATTATATTACTGGTGCATTACTCTAGAAAAGATCTCTTGCATTACTATTCATATATAGCTTTATTTCAGTGACATGATGGCAATTGTTTAACACCAATTGGCTCTCTTTGGGGAAGAGGTGCTGATTTGCATACATGCCCTATTTCTGTGGTGAAAATACTTTCATCATGGCCCATTTCAAGCTTTCCATGTGAAGTCACTTGGAACTGGTAAAGGATGCACACAACTGACTCTTGGGAGCCAGTAGAAGCTGGCTCTAGCACACAGTTGCCTTATATAAATGTAGACTAATCCTCTTTCTGCCTGAAACTAGCAAATTAAAAAATAATCATAAAATAAAATTAGAAAAGGAAATTGGAAAGGCAATTTAAAAATGTTATAGAATATGTTTTCAAGACTAAAAAAAGTGACACAAAAAATTTTAGGAAATGAGCAGGACAGGAAGTTAATATTTGAATATATATTACATGCAGGCATATGTCGAATATCATTTAATTCTCACAATTCTGTAGCACAGGTATTACCAACCTTTATTTTAAAATGTTGACTGTAAGTTCAGAGAAGATCATTCCTTAGACCAGGATCACGTAGACAAATATTAGAGTCAAAACTTGAACCCAGATCTACCTGACTACGAAACGCATGCTGTCTCCCCTAAACCAATGCCTGGAAGCTTCAGAATATTGTCCATGAATTAGTAATATAAATTCTGATGTGTTAATCACCTTATCAGTGGCATAATTCTAGCATATTAATTGCCTCCTATCTATTAAACCAAAGTATAAATCATTAAATTTTAAAAATCATTTTGATGGTCTCATTTTTGTAGCATATTTATTCTGCTTGGATTATACATACTCTCCAAAATTATAAAATCCTTTCTCAGTACTGTAGTCAAATCAGCCATGTTTCCAGAGGAACACTATGAAAGAAGAAAATATGATTTGTGTCCTTTTTTAACAACATCTGCTTTTGCATTTCTCTCAAGGCTACTACATGTACATCGAGGCCTCCCACATGGTGTATGGACAAAAGGCTCGCCTCCTGTCTGGGCCTCTTCGAGGAGTCTCCGGAAAACACTGCTTGACCTTTTTCTACCACATGTATGGAGCAGGGACTGGGGTGCTGAGTGTTTATTTGAAAAAGGAGGAAGATAGTGAAGAATCTCTCTTATGGAGAAGAAGAGGTGAACAGAGCATTTCCTGGCTCCGAGCACTGATTGAATACAGCTGTGAGAGGCAACACCAGGTGAGACAAAAGAGATAAGAATATTTTGTTCTTCTTCGGGGTCATAGAGAAAGGCAGGATTAAGAGTAAACATAATTAGTCTATATATAGATTAAATCTAAGCAGTGAATGAGGAATTAAACAGAGAGAGAGAAAGCCTTGGGAATTTAGGCACAAAGTGATTTTTTTTTTTTTTTTTGCAATTCAATGATGAAAGTGTATCTATTTTTGTCTTGATACATTATGGATGTCAAATATATTTCTATGTATCCTGCAATCTCCAGAACAAAGTCTCCCTTTCTTCTAAATATGGTATTACCTAATTAGTTGCTGCAGCTGCATCTTTTACTTGTCATTACCCACATGCATGGGAGGGCTTTGGTTTTAAGCCTCTATTTAACAGTGAGTAAGGTTTTTTTGTTTTTTTTTTTTCTTTTCTTTTAAGCCTCTGCCCCCATCACTGCATTGATGCAAAAGAAATTGAGAGTCTTGATCCCAATCCTGGGTCTCCCCACCCTGGTCCTCTCATGTGCTATATAGATGAGACCACACTAGATGATCTCTATCATAAGCAAATCTGGGCAGCAATAGGAAAGACCCTTTTAAATTCCAGTAGGTGGGGCTGAGCAACCAATCTAGTCTGGACACCAGCAGCCACCTTCTGACAGCCACCAACTTCACCTGCCTACCATGAGCCAAAGCTCCAAAAAGCTCTGGGGAGATAAACTTTGGATTCCTGACTGCTCCTGAAATTGCTGTGTAGAATTCTCAAGCGTGACCTCCAACTGAAAGCCCAGCTTCCTCCTCATCCTTGCTTCTGGCTGATAAATCTCCTGAACCAGCTCTCTTCAGCTGTAACCACTGGCTGCCTGGTCTAAGCCCAAATCTTCCTGGGAAAAGGTATTCAAAACAAGGGCTCTATTTTGCACTACTCTACGACCAGAAAGCTAGAGATCTAAATGGGAAGGAATTGCAGTAGCTCAGGTGACCATCGAGGATGCAGCATTGTTAAAAACCGAATGACAGAGAGCAGATGAGCCACTATCTGGGAAAAGCTCATTATCTCAGCATGGATAAACTGTCTAGAAATTTATTTAAAAAATAACAGCCCCAGGAATTATTTTAACAGTGATTTAATGTTTCTTTACAAAAGGAAAGTGGATTGGTCAGGAACTTACTAATACAATTGATTATTATTCAGAGATAATGGCTTGATTTTGTCAGGCTATTAGGGCACCCATATATCTACCTTCTTCAAATGGTTCTCAAAGTGTGGTCCAGGTACCAGCAGCATCAGCAATACCTGAAATGCAAATTCACCTGAAATGCAAATTCTTAGGCCCTACCTCAGAACTGCTGAATCAGAAACTCCAGAGATTTCTGGTACCCCAGACATCTGTTTCAATAAGCCTTCCAGGTGATTCTGATGCATGCTAAAGATAGAGAATCTTTATACCAGACTACATGAATCTAATTTGGTGGTGACACCAGAGCATTTGATATTTCTTAAAACTCCCAAGTGATGCTAACACACAAGTGCTCTAAGCTTTGAGTTCTGGAAACAGGCAACTTCTCAGCCTCTAAGTCCTGGAGATCAGGCACATGGCTTTGCACATACTAGATTTGCTGTGTACCTGGTCATTTGAAATGGTTTTTGAGTATAGAGTAATGAGGCATCTAGGGTGGCATCTGGGGGTGTTCAAGTTCAAATGGTACGAAACAGCCCTAGAGATTTATAGCTCACAGTCTGTAAGGAAAATTCCAGACTGTTCCCCTTAGCTGGAATGGAAAATATGTGAATCTTCTCCTCTGGATTTAGAGATTCCCTAGGGAATCCCAAACTGGTTCAGCAGGGAGACAGGGCTGAACCAATTGCACTGAAACATGCTAGTGTCTAATAAAATGCAGATGTATTCATGCACACATAGATCAGCAGCCTTCTACGTGACAGGCACTTGCAGTGCTAAGAGCTGTGCATAGTTCTTTCAATTGACCTTATAGCTCCATTTTACAGATGGGGAGAAATAAATATCCAGCTGGTAAGTGGCCAAGTGAGAACTCAAACCCAGATCTGCCTCGTTCAAAGTGTGTATCCCCAGGCCACTGTTCTATGTTGCCTCCCACATAGAAGTTCTGAAATACCCTCATTTCCCTATGGGTTACAAGCACTGGGTGATTTTGGAGAAATCTTGGACCCTCTGAGATTCTTTATACATTTTCAAAATGGGGTAATAATTCCTGCCATGCTGACATTGCCAGAGTTAGAGTGAGAATAAAATCAGATATTATATGTAAAAGGGTTTTGTAAACTTTGAAGTACCAAAATATAAAAAGATATTATCACTGTTTCTAAAAACATATCCCTTCCCAAGTCTCCCTAGTCTCTAATTCGTATCTCCATGGTAGAACTGATACTCTCAATAGCTAAATCAAGCATCCAGACTGAGCTCCTGTAGTCTGAGATCAAAATGTCTCATTTTAATAAATATTTATTGATCACTTGCTATTCTAGATGCTGAGGATACTGCAATGAATATAGCATACAAAGTTTTTACTTATTTGGAGTTTACATTCCAATGAGGGTAGAATATGTAAGCCAGAAAGACATAATGTAACATCAGGTGATAAGTAGTGCTATGAAGAAGAAAAAGTCAAGTTTAACTCATAGAAGTAGAGAGTGAAATGATAGTGATCAGAAGCTTGACGGGGGCAGGCAGGGGAACAATGGAGAGTTGTTGATCAAAGGCTACAACGTTTCACATAGAAGAAACAAGTTTTGAGATCTATTGCACAGCAGGGTTACTATAGTCAATGATAGTGTATTGCCTATTTCAAAATAACTGAGTAAATTCCAAATGTCTCACCACAAAAAAAAAAAAAAAATGATAAAATAGCTGGCCACGGTGGCTCAGGCCTGTAATCCCAGGAACTCCCAAGCTAAGGTGGGAGAATCACTTGAGCCCAGGAGTTTGAGGCTGCAATGAACTATGATCATACTACTGTACTCCAGCCTGGGCGACAGAGTAAGACCCCCATTTCTACAAAAAAAAAAAAAAAAAAAAGAGAGAGAGAGAGACAGAGATAAGTAAGCAAGATGACGTTAATTAGCTTGATTTTAACCATTCCACATTGTATATATACCAAAACATCACATTGTACCCCATAAAGGCATGCAATTATGATTTATCAATTTAAAATAATATTAATTTAAAAAGAAGAAGAGGTGGAGGAGGAAGAAGAAGAAAAAGACCACAAAGTCAAGCCAATCAAGTGATAAGGTCAAAGAAATATTGGGATAATCACGAATGGCCTTGAAGGGCATGGTAAAGAGTTTGAAATTTACTCCAAAAGCAATACGAAGCCATTATACAGCTTTAGGGTAATATGATCCGATTTGTGTTTTTAAATGATCACTCTAGCAACTACGCAGAAAGTACACTACAGTGGGCGAGGGGGCTACTGGGGGGTACTGCAGTAGTACTGGCAAGAGGACTGGTGGTTTGGGCTATGTAGCAGAGGTGAGGAGGTGTCCTCAGAAGCCCACAGGACTCATGCATAAAATGTGGAGTTTGAGAGAAAGAGAGGAGACAAGGTGACTCCAAGTTTTTGGCCTGAGCAATTGCTAGAATGAATAGAGATGCCACTGATTGAGGTGAGGAAGACTTTAGGCAGGGCAGATATGGAGGAGTGAGGGCAATGTGTGCGGGAAGGATATTAATAAGTCGTTGGTTTTTCTTTTTTTTTTTTTGGACATGCTAAGTTTTTGATGTCCATTAGAAATCTAAAGGAGCGTGTCAAGTAAAGAGTAGGACATGAGACTAGAGTTAGGGAAGTAAGTGGGGGTGGGCAGGTATAGATGGTTTTTAGAGTGCAGTGGTAGTAGTGCTGCCGTTTAAGGCTGATTCTATGGGGAAAATATGTGGGTGGCCTCCCAAAGACATTCACTCATCAGATTATCCTTGTAGGAGAAATTCATCAAATGGCAAATTTTTAATCATGTCCCTTCCTAAGGGATTTATTAAAGTGTCAAGCAGAACCTGACTCACTGTTAATCAAAAGCACAATATCATTTTATTTCCTTTGGATTCCCTGATTACCTCTCCTCTTCTACTTTCAGGTGTTTTTCTTTTTGATTTCTTGGATTTTGATGCAACTGAAAGAAAGTTTCAGACAAATTCCCAGCTCATTGAAATATTTACATCAGTCATATTGTTAATTATACCATCTAACATTGACTAGGAATTCCTATGTGCTCTGTACTCAACTTGGACCTAGGTCTCCAAATTTTCTTGTTCATGGAGCCCTTAGTTTCGGTAATTTTTTCCTGGTGCCCCTAGACCAAAAGAAATACCTAACAGTTCCATTCATTAAGTACAGGGGTCCATACAACTTAATAAGTATTTATATCCTAACAACTTTGTAGCCATTTGAAAAAATAATACTTAAATTGAAAGAAAAAATAATATTTTTACCTAATTCTTAAATAACCAAAATTGTTTACTAATAGAATGTGTATACCTGTTGGGCACTGCACAACTTCTCAAACCTTGAAATCAGGTTGAATACACCACCCTCATTTAATGTTCTGCATTGATTTTTATATGGTACTTGCTTTTAATTATAACAGCTACCAAAAAACCCAGCTCTGTGAAGGTATGTTATCAGAAGAAATATAGATCAATCTAGTGTTAAAACTTTGAATGATCTTGAACTAGTAGTTCACACAGTGTCTTCTAGATGTTGAATATTGCTGCATTTCCCTTGCAATTGCAAACTATCCCACAGCACCCATGTGAATGCACTTGGGCACCCTGGAGTGCCTCAGCACACAGTTTGGGAACCAAGGACATATGTTATCTTATTTAACCCTACATTTGTTGTGTTTGTTCTCTAAATGAACAAGTATTTGTTCAGCAGTTACTAGATTTGGATGGATTTGGTTAGTCCTAAAGTGCAAAACTAAGTCAGGTGAATCCTGTCGTCAATGTAGAAAATGAAGAGATGCTACTACGTATCTATAATATAAGGGGGAAATCATAATGCTATAAAATGGTCATCACTACAGTATTAAGGAAATTCAGAGGAGAAGGTTATATGAAATCAAGTGTTTGGCCAAGTCACAGACTATTCAGAATATAATTCCATCAGGTAATTTGTCTATTACATTTTCCATTGCAGACTTGCAGGTCAAAAAAAAAAATTTTATTTTTTGTTCAGAAAACCGGAATGTTTATTCCCTGCACTCAGATGTCCTCCTATCTAGATATGTTGGGACACTTTTTCCCTGCTCTTGCCATTTATTTGGATTCTTGTTTAGGGTTGTATATTAACCAGGGTTCTTCAGAGAAACAGAACCAATAGGAGATATAATAGATAGAGAAAGAGTTTATTATGGAAATTGCCTCACGTGACTGTGGAGGCTGAGAAGTCCCACAATATGCTATATGCAAGCTGGAAGACAAGGAAAGGCGGTAGCATAGCTCGGTCCAACTCCCAAGGCCTAAGACCTAGGGAAGCTGATGGTGTAATTATTAGTCTGTGGCTGAAGGCCTGAGAACCTCAGGTGCCACTAGTGCACATCCTAGAATCTGAAGGCTGAAGAACCTGGAGTTTGAGGTCCAAGGGCAGGAGAAGGTGGGTGTTCCAGTTGCAGAAGAGAGCAAATTTGCCTTTCCTCTGCCTTTTTGTTCTGCCTGGGCTTTCAATCGATTGGATGATGCCCACCGACAGTGAGTGAGGGTGGATCTTATTTATGCAATCCATTAATTTAAACGCCAATGTCTTGCAGAAACACCCTCTCAGACATGCCCAGAAATAATGCTTTACCAGCTATCTGGGTCTCCCTTAACCCTGTCAAGTTGACACCTAAAATTAACCATCACACATGTGTCCTTAGAAGTTTTATTAATGGTATTTTGCCACATGTATGTCATTAAAGCTTTTTAGAGTCATTAATTTCAAGATAATTTCATAAACTTATTAATTATTCAATTTATATTATTTGATTTAATTTTGGGGAGGGTTTAAAAGAAATTAGTTTTAGGGCTTTCTTTTTAATTTAATTTAAATCATAAACTAATCCAATGAGGAGTCATCTGCTCATAAAATGAATGGAACAAATATATCTTCTGGACAATTTTCATTACCCATGAGCCTCCTTAGAGTATTTAGTAGTTTATTAACCATTGTTGGGACAGCCTTAGAACTGGTAATCTATTTTTCCTAGAACCAGAATATTTGATCAGTCATTTTCTTCTCAGAATATAAAGTTATGAAACTTATTTCTTCTTCTCACTGGGTTGTGTCTTTGATGTTATGGTATTTAACATAAGTGAACCATTATCTTTTGTAAATTTAATTATTATGGCTTTCTGTTCATATGTGGGTATTATCAGTCATACTATAATAAATTTTTCCACCTAGTACTGGCATCCAGGGTGGATTTGTGGAAAGCCTAAGAAAATTTAAGCTTCTGGGACTCTCATTTTCATGGGCCCTGTGGGTTCTGGGAGAGGCTGGGAATAGAATGTTCTCAGTAGGGAGGGGAAACAAGGTCACCACCAGAAAGCATTTCTCAGTAAGCATTTCTGGGAAGTTGTCTAAAGAAATCTCAGAAGAAAAGGGACCTGAATCTTTAAGACTCCACTAATTTACTGTGAGTTTCTTTAAATTCCAAATAAATGTTTTCTTTAACATATAAATTTGAATTTCTAATTTTGTACCCTTTTCCTTAACAGGAACCCCAAGAGCAATCTAAGTTTCCAGATGTCAAGAGCCTGCATCTGCTTTGACCAGCATTGTTTTATCAGGATGACTCTATTTCTAAATTCAAATTTCATTATTTTTCAGATAATTTTTGAAGCCATTCGAGGAGTATCAGTAAGAAGTGATACTGCCATTGATGATGTTAAATTTCAGGCAGGACCCTGTGCAGGTAATAATATATTCCCCAATTATATAAACTTGATTGATATGAATTTTACAATTCAGTCTCAAACTATAAGAATTCAAATTGAATATTTTTTCTATAATAAAAATAGAAAAAGCTATTATTGTGTATTTTTCTTTTCTGACAGAAATGGAAGATACAACTCAACAATCATCAGGATATTCTGAAGACTTAAATGAAATTGAGTATTAAGAAGTGATCTGAATTGGATTAACTAAACAAAAACCATACCTCTCTTCAATCAAAATAAAACAAATGGATACTGGACAGTCTTAACCATTTCATAAGTTATAAACCAACTTCAGAGCACCCTTCTTCATTACTTTTGCAAAAAATACTGACTCAGGGCTTTTTTTTTTCTTTTTGCGTATGACAACTGTTACTAAAAGTACAGGCTGCTGGTTTTGCATAGATCATTCATCTTAATTTTGGTACCAGTTAAAAATACAGACGTACTACACTGTAGTCATTTTAAAGTATGCAAATAAAAGGCACAGTCGAAATGAGATGTGCTCATTTAAATCTGCATTCAGTGAATGTGTTGGGAGAAGAATAGGTCTTGTGGGTTTCTTTTTGAATTTCAAGTATCATAAATATTTTTAAAGTAAATAATATGGGGTGTCAGTAATATCTGCAGAATGAATGCAGTTTTTCATGGTAACAAGTTAGTCTGGGAAAATAAAGTCTTATTTTTTATGTTTTATTAATAGAAATGGAATATTAATTTTTAATATTTTCACCACATGTGATAACAAAGGATCTTTCATGAATGTCCCAGGGTAAGTCACTATTAATTAATGCTGTATTACAAGGCGATGCTACCTTCTTTTTTCCCCCTTGGAACTACCTTTGAAAGTTACTTTGAGCACATGGATAGAAATTGCACTCTTTTTTGTAAAGCAAGCTTGAAAATGTTTATGTACACATACCCAGCAATTTTTATAAACTTGTCAAATAATTTTACTGATTTTTATAGTAAATGTTTTAAGGTTTTGAGTAATATGAATTCAAGCAGATATACTAAACGGCTTTTAATTTACTTGTTTAGAAAATTGTATATATATGTTTGTGTACTCAAACAGCTGTTATGAAATTATAAAATTACCTAATAAAAGGTCATTTGAAAATCTTTTCACTAGCAATTTACTCATTTCTACATTATTTGTCTTTATTAAAATATCTTTACTACATAACTGCAGATTCTAATTTGAATCTCCACTCTGGCCCAACAGAATCTTCTTAAGCCTTTTTATTAGTGATATAAGCACTGCATTCATTGATACAATAATTAATTTTAAAGAGTGCTTTATTTCACATAAAAAAATCTCAGTTTCCCCCCAAATTTTATCTCATTAGGATGTAAATTTGTGAGGACAAGGATTCTTGCTATTTTGTTTATTTTTGTATTCTCAGTACCCAGAACATATCTGATATATAGTAGGTGCTCAACAAAAAAAGTACTTGTTGCATGAATGAATGAATTTAATCTTCCCAATATCCCCTGAGACGGAAGTATTATTAGCCCTTTAATAGGTAAGGAAACCAAGTCTCAGAAGAGTGAAGAATTACTTAAGATTCTGCAGCTGTTGATTGGAGGCACTTAGGAGTCAGGCCTCTCTGGCCCCAACGCCCACAACTCTTAACTGCTTTTTGTGGCCAAAAGTCCATTGTTCTCATGGAGTTGGGAGGTGTTCCCACTCAAGAGTGTTGCAACCCATAAATTAGTCTTTTAAGAGCATTATACCTCCCTGAATGCCACATTACTTAGAAAACAAAAAATACTCAACTATATGAAATAAATAGCCTAAGGTTTATGGAGAAAATAAAATAAAATGTTATAATAAAACAAAATTTTGTGAATCAAATCCTTTCTATTCATGATGATTAATTACCTGTAGTAGAGGAAATCCCTAAACAGAATTGAAACATTGGGGAAGGAAGATTTCGAGATGTTGACCAATTCATCTGCATGCTAGGCCAGGCATCATGATTCCCTCAAAGCATCATTCTTGTCCACAGCTATAGTTATAATTGCTGAATAAAGGGATGAAGGTTGTGCCTCCAGAACCTAACATAACGTCTGGTACATAGGGTTTATAATATCTAGTGAATGAATAAAGTCATTCACCGCCTCCTTGCTGGTGACATGAATCCTCATAGTAATAATGGCAGCTAACATTTGTTAAATACTATTTTCAGATATCGTTCAAAAGTTTTACATGAATTTGACTATTTAATCCTGACAACAGTCCATGAAGTAGATACTAGTGATGTTTCCATTTTATAAACAGGGAAACTAAATCTGTCCAAGGTCAGTAGGTAATGTAGGGCCTGGGTTTGAACCTAACTCTGTTTCTCTGCCAAACTTGTGTTCTAATCCTTACGAGATTGCCTCCTGAACCTGCCAGCTCTCCTACTGACTCCATGCCCAACACTAATTTAAATTCTAGGCAAAGGTTCCAAGTTTCCCTCTTTCAAGAGGATTTATAAGTTACCAAAATTGCCCCTAAGGTTGCTAAACCAGGAATACTATTAATACTTGGGACACCTGCTTTGGGAATTGAAAAAAAAAATGGTGTGAGTGGGGTACTGGGTATTGACTTGGGGCAGAAAGGAAGGAAGGAAGAAGGTAATAATTACCAAATGTTGTTAAGAAACAACCTAAAGTTCATATAAGAGAAAACAGAAGGTGGAAAGTGAGCTGATTAACTCTTCCCTTATTTATGCTCCTTTTGCAGGATCCAGTTGTTTGATGCTTTTCTTCCCTTTCCAGGTTGCCCTTGGTATTTCACCTGGATGAAAATAGGAAGGATCATAAGCACAGTATAATTTTCTCAGGTTTAGAAATGCCCAAGGGGAAGAAATACCAGCTGATATGTACTGCTTAACAATTTAAGCCTAGTGCTTACATTTATTCCAATTCTCAGCAGCACCTAAACATCCAACTGCTTTAAATAGACGTTGCTTTCTCAGATTGTCTTCTCTCCTATAATTTGCTGTCTGGGATGGAGATTACTTGTGTACAGAAGGGAATAGGAAGAGGTACTGAGAAAATAGTGCCTCTGCTTCAGGGTCTGGTTTAATACAGAAGAAAAGTTCAACAAAGATTTCTTGGGAAATCTATGCTCTAGGCATTGTACCAGGCTTGAATGTTACAAAGATGTTCACAGATTAGTGAGGAACACAGAGATATGAACCAGTCAGCACAGTTCAGAATGCTAAGTGTAATGTGGTCATATGCCCAGGGTGCTATGGGAGGGTCTTGGAGGGGCATCCAACCCGGAAGGGCAGGGGCAGTCTCCTGGCTGCAGTCTGGGGAGAGCAGTGAAAACCCAGCAGGGACCCTCTAACAGTGTCCCAGATACCTTGATGGTTTCTCTCACTCTCTAAGGACAAAAACCTTGCTCTTTGATAGATTTCCCTGTACGATTTAACCAACTTAGGGGGGGGACCCTAAGATTTCATAACTGATAATTATAATGATGCTGCATTTTCAACATGCATACTACTATAAAGAGGTAAAACAACACAGTGATTAAGTGCATGGTTTCCAAATCCAGGCTGTTTCAGTTTAAATCCTGGCTCTGCCATTTACAAGGTATGTGACTGAGGCGAGTCACTTATGCCTGCCCCGATTGTAGACTTTCCCTAGTCTACAAAATGGGGCAAATACTTGTCCCTACTTCCTAGGAGAGCCGTAAAAATTAAATGGAAATAATACATATAAGTAAGCACTTAGAACAGTCTCTGATACAAAAAAGCCATTCTAGTTTATATTATTAAAGCCATTCTAGGTTTCAGTGAAATTTCAGATAAATCCTGGTTATTTTTATGTACCCTTTTTCTACAAAGGAATTGTGAGTTTATAGTGCCATCTTAAGGATAAAACAACCACATAATCTTGTCATTTTATTGTCTTCTTTTTCTTTATTTACTAGCAGTACAAGGCTCATTTGGACCAGCGGCAGGGCAATGTCATTCCCCGTGTTCTTCTCACTACAGCCATTGTTGATGGTTCTTCGGGGCCCCCAAGCCTGTGTTCATGCCCCCAGCAAAAATGATCACACTAAACCCAACCCCTTGTTTACTTCCTTAAGAATGGTCACTTACTCAGTTTTCTACCCCCACTGCCTAGCATACTCAACAAATATTCCTGAATTAAATAAACAAATGCTTAGTAAAAGCATTTAGTTTAGTGCAAGCATACACATGCGTTCCAGACTCATGTGGGATGTAAAGCTTCTCTCTGGTCCATCGAAATTTCATTGGTCTTTTTTGAATATTTGTCAGGACCTTACACTCCCCAGATAATCCCATCCTCTGACATTTCATAAACCAACTTGCATACTATAAAACATGCAGTGAATTCAAACCCAGACCTAAAGTCTCATAAACTGTTTCAAAAAATAGCAAGAGGCCGGGCGCGGTGGCTCACGCCTGTAATCCTAGCACTCTGGGAGGCCAAGGTGGGCGGATCGTTTGAGCTCAGGAGTTCGAGACCAGCCTGAGCAAGAGCGAGACCCCGTCTCTACTAAAAATAGAAAGAAATTATATGGACAGCTAAAAATATATATAGAAAAAAATTAGCCAGGCATGGTGGTGCATGCCTGTAGTCCCAGCTACTCGGGAGGCTGAGACAGGAGGATCGCTTGAGCTCAGGAGTTTGAGGTTGCTGTGAGCTAGGCTGACGCCACGGCACTCACTCTAGCCTGGGCAACAGAGTGAGACTCTGTCTCAAAAAAAAAAAAAAAAAAAATAGCAAGAAAGGGTGAGGGTGGAAGGAATGAAGCAGATAGGGAAAGGCATGTGAGACTTCACAATGTATACCTATTGATATCATATAAACATATTGATTATTAAAAAATAAATTTTAAAATACAGCAAGAAATATATACTTGAGAACATGAAGAAGTATTCTGTATGGCAGAATGGACATCTGAACCCTCCCCATGTATGTGCACGCGTGCGCGCGCGCACACACTCATTAAACATTTAGAAATGCTCAGTGTAATATGACAAGTTTTGTTGTAAATGAGTAACTAAGGTGATAAAAAAGGAAGGGAAATGTCCAACTACCCTCCACACCATCCCACAAAACAAGAGTACGGAAAAGCAGAGATGTAAGAACATAAGCTAACACCATAGCTACCTGGAGGGGAGTTGTCAGTCTTGATAACCTGGAAGCTTAGGCTCTTATACCCATAAAGGGATCAAGAAAAGCCCACCAAAGATGGGAAAGATAGAACTGAGGCTCCCCAAATGAAGCTAAGACTCTTAAGGAGACACATTTTCACTACAAGGGTAAATCAGAAAAAAAAAAAAATCTCTCTGGCACAGGAAATCAACCAGGATGCTTACTTTTCTCCATCTAGACTATGGAGTGGGGATAAAGATTCTTCCTTGAGAATTCCTGATTATATTGCAAAAAATTACCCTGCCAACATGATCTGGAAATCCAAAAGCTCAAAATTTAATGTGAAAATATGTCCCTGGCTAGTGGTAGTCTTGGGGTACCTGGTGGAAACTCATATAAATCTTCTTTAAAGGATCATGCACTCAATATAGGCTGCACAGAGTTCCCACACATAAAAGTGTACTAAAGGCCAGACGTGGTGGCTCACGCCTGTAAACCTAGCACTCTGGGAGGCCGAGGTGGGAGTATCGCTTGAGGTCAGGAGTTTGAGACTAGCCTGAGCAAGAGCAAAACCCCGTCTCTACTAAAAATAGAAAAATCAGCCCAGCGTGGTGGTACGCACCTGTAATCCCAGCTACTAGGGAGGCTGAGGCAATAGAACAGCTTGAACCCAGGAATTTGAGGTTGCTGTGAGTCAGGGTGCTGTGGCACTCTAGCCCAGGTGACAGAGCGAAACTCTGTCTCAAAAAAAAAAAAAAAAAAAAAGTGCACTAAAGGACTCACAATCCAAAATTACAAAACATTTAGTGAAACAATCTACTAAGAGCAAATATCCACTGTCAACAAACAGTAGAATTGGATACATAAAGACTTTATAAAATGGAAATTTTTGATAGACACTTTAAAATAAATATCTTTAAAATGATTAGAAAAAAACACTGAAAATATAACAAAACCAATACTCTATGAAAAAGCAGGTAGATTTTAAAGGAAACCAAATAGAATTTCTGTACATAAAAACTACAGTCACTAAAATTAAAAATTCAGTGGAAAAGGCAAACAACCAATTAGGCATATCTAATAGAAGAGAACTGGTGAACTGGAATATAAGGTAATAAACCAGAGTGCAGCACAGAGAGATAAAGAAATGGAAAATACAAAGAAGAAAGAGAATGAAAGTCCAGTGTATTAAAGTAAGAGTTCCAGAGAAAGAGAATGGGGGAGAGATAATATTCAAAAGGAGAATATTTGAGACTGTTTCAGAATTGGTTATAGATAAAAATGTTCCAAATCATGAAGTTCAGTAAATAGTGAGCAATATAAATAAAAATAAATCTATATCTAGACACATCATTATGAAATTATGGAATACTGACAACAAAGAGATTTTAAATGCAACCAGAATGAAAAGACAGATGAACTAGAAAGCAATGAAAATTAAACAAAATCAAATTCATCAATAATGAAGGATGTGAGAAGACAGTGGAATAAAATCTTTAAAATGTTAAGAGTGGCAGGGCGCGGTGGCTCACGCCTGTAATCCTAGCACTCTGGGTGGCCTAGGCGGGTGGATTGCTCGAGGCCAGGAGTTCAAGACCAGCCTGAGCAAGAGCGAGACCCCGTCTCTACTAAAAATAGAAAGAAATTATCTGGCCAACTAAAATATATGTAGAAAAAATTAGCCGGGCATGGTGGCACATGTCTGTAGTCCCAGCTAGCCAGGAGGCTGAGGCAGGAGGATCGCTTGAGCCCAGGAGTTTGAGGTTGCTGTGAGCTAGGCTGACGCCACGGCACTCACGCTAGCCTGGGCAACAAAGCGAGACTTTGTCTCAAAAAAAAAAAAAAAATGTTGAGAGGAAATAATATCAACTGGGAATTTTCTTGTTCAATTATAAGGACAAAATAAAGCCATTTTCGGGTAAACAAGGAAGAAATTATGCATTTTTCATATATATGTATATATGTGTATGAAAGTGTATGACTATATATAAAAGAAAGTTAAAGTGCCACATATCAATATTTGTAGGATACAGCTAACTTAATACATAAAGAGAACTGTATCACCTTAAATAATTAACTTAAAACAGAAAAAAAGACAGAAAATTATTTACGCAAGCATTCAACTCAAAACATTAGGAAAAGAACAGATAAAATCTACTGAAAGTACAAAGGAAAATATAAAGAACGTAAATTAATAAAATAAAAACCAAACATTGAATAGAGAAAGAGTTAATGATCTGTGCAAGCATCTCGAGAACTAGACCAGCAAATTAAAACGGAAAGACAGTAAGTAAGGAGGACCCCTACCCTGAGGGCCCATTCTTGTGACTTTAAACATTCCATGAACCTTCTCAGATTCTGCTGCAGGTTTAGAATACCAGGCTATTTTCATATCCTGTTCTTTATTTACATTTTATATGGTAGTTAGACGGTAGGCATGAAGGGTCACAGGATCTGTTCCCAAACCCAGCAAGAGCTGTAGCTATGGGAAAAGTGCTGTGCGGCAGAGGCTGGGCCATAGGTAGAGGAACGCAGCCACAGCCAAATTGCAGCCCCGTTCCAGTCTCCTGCTAGGAGCCTCCCACTGGCCAATCAGAAGTCAGAGGGCAAGCAAGCCTTGATGCTGCAGATGCTGCACACATTAGGCTCCCAGCGCGCAAAGCAGGTTGAAGCAGGATGAACAAAGGATATAGAGGTGCAAGCAGAGAAAAACCAGCACAGAATCTTTACTCTTAATGATTTTTCTCATCTTAGCACATTATCTAGGATCTTCAATAGTGAGGACTGTGGCATCTTTCTTTTGATCTTAATGAGAATGAATCTGAAGTATCTCTGTTAATGATGATGTGTGCTCTAGGTTTTCGATATGTAGTGTTTATCAAGATAAGAAACTTCAGTTTTCTAAGAATTTATTACAAATGACATTGAACTTTATCAGATGTTTCTTTGCATGTGTTGAGATAATTATTTTTCCCTTTAATCCATTAATATGATGAATTATATAGATGCATTATAGATTTTCTCCATCTTTTTTCTCATTTAAAATGTTTTAACTTATTATGTGAAATATAACTGTAAAAGTGAGTAGATAAAATGTATTTAAATGTTGAGGAGTAATATAATAATAAAATGAACACTCATATACCATTGAGTGAGAAATAGAACAAATTATCAAAAACTTAGAAGCAATCTGTGTACTACTCTCTAATCACATATACTTTCCTCTTTCAGAGAGGTAACCATTTTCCTAAAATTCATGTTAATATTTTTTTTTTTTACTTTTTCTTTTGTAGTCCTAACTCCCATATGTACCCCCTGATAACATACTGCTGGCTCTTAAAAATTATATGAATAAAATCACCATACAAGTATTCATCTATAACTCATCCTTTTTGCTCAAAATGATGTTTCTAAGATTTAGCCATGTTGAATTTCTAGCTGTAGTTAATTCGTTTTCACTGTGGTATGGTATTTCATCAAATGATTATGCTGCAATTTATTAATCTACTCTTATTTTTACGAATGTTTAACTCATTTCTAGTTTTTGCTATTACAAGCCATGCCACTAAAATATTCTTTTACAGGTACTCAAGTACCCAGGTGAAAGAATTTCTTTTGGTTATATATCTAGTGTATGAATTAGGATATGTACACTTTACCAGGTGATTAAAAAAAAACTGTCTACCAAGTGGCTGCACTAATCTACACTACCTTTACCAGTATAGATGAGTGCCAAAGCTTGGTAGTGTCCAACTTTTTAATTTTTGTCAATATGATCATTGTGAAATTATGTTTCATTGAGGTTTTAATTGCATTTCTCTGATTATTAATGAAATTGAACATCTTTTCATATGTCTCATGACCACTCATTATCACCTTGTGCAAAACACCTATTTATTTTGCCTATTTGCTTATTGAGTTCTTTGGTTTTTTTCTTACAGATTCATTGAAATTCTCTATATACCAATCTTCTGTTTGTTTGAAATGTGGCAAAATTTTTTTAGCTTGTGGCTCCCCACCTCATGCATATTGTGGTGAATTTGATAATTAAGGCCTTACTTTTTAATGTATATGAATTAATAAATCTTTTTTGTTTATGGGATATATATATAAATATATATTTGTCTTATTTAAGAAATTCTTCTCTATCCTGTCATTTTAAAAATATTCCCAAATGGTTTCTTCTAAAAACATTAAACTTTTGCCTATTACCTTTAAGGCTTTAGATCTAGCAAGTTTTCTGACCTCTCTATTACATCTCAGAACAGACTCTGCATTTTTATTCATTTCTGTTGCTGCTGTAACAAATTATTACAATCTTTGTGGCATAAAACCACACATATTTATTATCTTACAGTTTTGAAGGCCAGAAGTCTGAAAATGAGTCTCATGGGGCTAAAATCAAAGTGTCAGCAGGGCTGTGTTTGTTCTAGAGGGGAGAATCCATTTCTTGCCTTTTCCAGCTTCTTGAGGCTCCCTGAATTCCTCGGTTCATGGTCTCCTTCCAGCTGTGGCATTGTCTTAGTCCACTTAGTGTTGCTATAACAGAATACCTGGGGCCAGGTAATTTATAAAGAAAAGAGGTTTATTTGGCTTACAGTTCTGGTGACTGGAAAGTCCAAGATCGGGCAGCTACATCTGTTGAGGGCCTCAGGCTGCTTCCATTCATGGCAGAAAGCAGAAGGAGAGCAGGTGTGTGCAGAGATCACGTGGTGAGAGAACGAGCAAGAGAGAGAAACTGAGGAAGCCAGATTTGTTTTAACAACTGGCTATCTCGAGAACTAATCCATCCCCATGACAGTGAGCACTCACTCACCGTTGCAAGAAGGCATTAATACATTCATAAAGGATCTATTCCATGACTCAAACACTTCTTACCAGGTCCCACCTCCCAATAATGCCACATTGGGGGTCAAACATCAACGTGAGTTTTGGCAGGGACAAACCACATTCAAACCGTAGGAGGCATCTCTCTTTTATCTGCTTTCATTGTCACATCTCCTTCTCTCTGACTGTGACCCTCCTGTCTCCCTCTTATAAGGATTCCTGCAATTACACTGGGCCCACCTGGATGATCCAGGATAATCACCCCATCTCAAGATCCCTAACTTAATCACATCTGAAAATTCCCTTTTGCCACATAACATATTCACAAGTTTTCAGAATTAGGATGTAGACATCTTGGGTGAGGGGGCATTATTCTGCCTACCACAATTTTCTTTTGCTATTAGGTCAGATTTCTTAATAAGGCCAATTTTGTTTTTTCCTTTCCAACTCTTCTATCTGCTCCATTTTCTTAACTTATTTGGCAGGTGAAAATATCCAATATGGTGCTCAATAAAAGTAGCGATATTGTTATCCTTAACCTTGTTCCTGAACTTAAGAGAAAATTTCTAAAAATTTCATCATTGAATATGAGTTTACTGAAGGTTTTTGAAGTTGCCTTTTATTGGTTAAAGGAAGTTTTCTTCTATGCACAGTTTTCTATAAATTTTAACCGTGAATGTGTGCTAAAAATTATTGAATGCTTTTTCCACTTTGATCTTTCTCCTTTAATCTTTTAATATGAAGAATCACATTAATTGATTCGCTTTGCTAGTATTTAATCAACCTTGAATTTCTTCAATAAATTCAATTATATCATGATGTATTTCCTTTTTTGGATATTGCTAGATATTTTTATATATGTTTATGAGTAAGATTAAAAGAAAATTTTCATTTCCTTGTCTGATTTTAGACAAGGTTAGACTCAGAAGAGGAGCTGGAGAGTGTTCCCTCTTTTTCTACACACTGAAAGAGTGAATAGAATCAGAACGGTGGTTCTCAACTGGGGGCAAGTTTGCTCCTTAAGGGACATTTGGAAATATCTGGGACATTTTTGGTTGTCAAAACAAGGGAGGTGCTACTGGCATCTAATGAGTAGAGGATACTGCCAACATCCTATAATGCACAGGACAGCTGCCTTCCCTCCCCCACAAAGAGCTCTATCTCACCCAAAATGTCAACAGTGCTGAGCTTGTGATTTCTTTTCTCATTCTGAATAATCACTATCCTAATTTTGTATTTGTAATTTTGTATGTTTTCAGAGGAAGCTTCAAAATATAGGCTTCAGGCCCCACAGAACCTAGATCTGGTGCAAAAAGAAAGGGCACTGCATAGGGGAGGGGGATATGTGTGTATGTAAATATATGTGCAGGTGGATGGGTATTAGAGAGAGAAAGGAGCGGGGGAGAGAGAGAGAGAGAACCAAAGTCAATGCCAGAGAGAGAGAGAGAGAACCAAAGTCAATGCCAGAGAGAGGAAAAAAGAGATTTTGTTCTTACATAATTTTCAAATAATCACAGTTACCAAGAAATGTGCCACAAGTAACAATATTTACAATACTAAGAAACTGAAGGAGAGTAATAAGTGTAGTATATGGTCTAGCTGTTCCAATTCCTGATATCTATCCTAAGAAATGCTTGCACATGTATATAATGGCATATCTGAAGATGTTCTCTGAAGCGCTGTTTGTAAAAATGAAAAACTGGAAGCAATCCATATGTCAGATTGGCAGAGTAATCGATAATGTGAGAGATGTTCATACAAAAACTCCACAGCAGTTAAAAGGGAACCAGATTTACATGCATCAACATGGACACATTTCAAAAATATATTTTCAAATATAAATTAAGCTGCATAACTATTCTTACTATATTTTTATGTTAATAAATTTATACATATGTGTATATAATATATTGTGTTTATGTCATGCATTCACACACAAAATATTTTTTTTTTTTTTTTTTTTTTTTTTTTTTTTGTTGAGACAGAGTCTCACTTTGTTGCCCAGGCTAGAGTGAGTGCCGTGGCGTCAGCTTAGCTCACAGCAACCTCAGACTCCTCGGCTTAAGCGATCCTACTGCCTCAGCCTCCCGAGTAGCTGGGACTACAGGCATGCGCCACCATGCCCGGCTAATTTTTTCTATATAGATTTTTAGTTGTCCATATAATGTCTTTCTATTTTTAGTAGAGACGGGGTCTCGCTCAGGCTGGTCTCGAACTCCTGACCTTGAGCGATCCACCCGCCTCGGCCTCCCAGAGTGCTAGGATTACAGGCGTGAGCCACCGCGCCCGGCCCACACACAAAATATTACTACATATTTTCCATAGATAAAATGCATGTGAATATAAAAATGGCCTGAAAGGACATTACATTATATACTGAACAAGTATATAAGAGTAGTTAACCGTGGGGGATAAAGGATGCAGGAACAAGAGTGAGGGAGAAAGAGTCAAATGCACACTTATTTTATCTGTATTATTCTCATTTTTAAGAGGCAACTGTAGTCATATGTTTCATGGGTAATTTTTGAAAAAGTAAACAATGGGAAAACAAGACTGGAAGAAACGTCAAATTGTCAACAGTGTTAATTCTTGATGGTAGAGATAAGATGAGTGGTGGTTGGTTTCTGCTTTGTGATTTTTGTATTTTCAAATTTCCTAAAATAATAACAAAAATACAAATGAAATCTTAATTCTGAAAAGAAACTTATGGTTCTCAAGGAAAGCTGTGAACGTGAGAACTTAAAACCAACAAATTTCTGGAAGAGTTCAGCAGCATCCCAGGTCATAAGAACGATGCTGGGATGAAAGTGTCACTCTAGGAGACTGATAGCAAAGGTCATTTTATAACTTACATAGCTGGTTTCCACAGTGTTACCACAGTTCTGACAACTACCAACTTTCTTTCCTTTGGAAAGTGAAACACTTGCTCTTCCCCCGGGTTCCCCCAGGGCTCTGCTCATGCTCCAGACCTTGCCTGGGCAAGAAGGATTTTCAGTTCAATTTGTAAAGACTTTCAGAAAAGGAGATTACACAGTACTTTAGCACCTCATTCATGATTTTTCTGAAACTGAAGGTCAATTCTTCCGGAACAATTTAATACTGTTTTCTCATTTTGTATCCTCGAAGGAGATGAAGGCCCATTCATCTCTAGGCTGTCTGTCATAACATATCACAAAGAACACTTGAAACCTTATATTAATTCCTGATGACTTTTTGAATCTTTCAGTTTGTTTTTGTATCCAAGAAATGGAAATTTTAGAGCGAGGCTGGTCTGTTGAGAGTGATCCAGTATTTAGAAATGAAATAAGGAAAAGTGCTGGTGTGTGGTAAATGCTGTTAGTATTAGCTATTACTACCAAGTCTGCAGCTATTACTAACACAAATTCCAATGCTAATACAACTACAGTAAGAAGAAACAGACATTTTGATTATTTTTAACTTTTACATGATGTTTGAAACAAATGTTTAAAAATAAAAAACTTTAGAATTGAGGTATCCTTATATCTAGCAGAAGCCCATTATATGGGTTTTAGTTCCCCTGTGGGAAGGGCATTGGTTTTCCTCAGAACCCCTAATCCCTTCCTAGATCTTTCCCATCAGTTCTTTAACTGGGTTGATTAGAAAGTATGTGGGAGGTGAGGTTGGGGGATGGTATGGGATCTGTTCCCGGGTACCAAGGACTTAGGTTTTAATATCTGACTTCTTCCTTTCAGGCCATGAGGATTCACTTTGCCACTTTATGAACTTACCAAAAGCAAAAGTAATTTTCCCTTACTTGTGATACAAACCAGAAATGATTGTTCCTGTGAACTTGTGGGGGTTTTTGTTAGAAGAGGAATAGTAAACTGTCCCTATCAGAGATGATCCCAACAGAGTTCTATTCTGTGCATCTTTCCTCACCTTCTTACTATTGTGGCACCAATAGCAAGGCCTTGAACTGAAGCCAAGAAAGAGAACACAGAGGATGGCTGCTATGGTCTGAATGTCTGTGTCCCCCTAAAATTTGCATGTTGAAGCCTAAGCCCCAATGTGATGCTATTAGGAGGTGGGGTTTTTGGGAGGTGATTAGGTCATGAAGATGGAGTCCTCATGAATGAGATTAGTGCCATTATAAGAGGCTAAAGAGCCCAGAGTGCTTCCCTTCCACCATGTGAGGCCACAGTGAGAAGGTACTGTCTATGAGGAAGCAGGCCTCCACCAGACCCAAATGTGCTGATGCCTTAATCTTGGACTTCTCAGCCTCTAAAACTGTGAGAAATAAATTTCTGTTGTTCATAAGCTACCTAGTCTATGATATTTTCTTAGAACAGCCCAAAGAGATTAAGACAATGGTATTCTGATTGTAAGATGAAACATATTAATAAACCTTGACCCTGCCTGTTTCTGCTAGTTTATTTGTGTCAGTTTTTAAAGTTCTTGCAGAATTGGAAGGCTGTCACTCAAAATGGCCCTGGTCAGTACTCCTTGGTCAGTAGAAAGTTAACTACAGTTGTTTTGCCACACCTATTAGCCAGCAAGGGGGGAGTGATGAAGTTAGCTGCTGATTGACTTTAAACCCTGTGAAGTGTTTAGGATTAGCTGTTGTAGCTCACTCATTCATTAGCATCAGATTCTGGTTAATTGATATTCTATTTCCAAAGACCTTTCCTGTCTTTTTAATATCACCCCTTTCAAGACAGTTTTCACCAGTGGAATTAAAGAATCCAAATGTAGCATGATAAATATGTATACTTTTATGGGTACATAAAACTTTTAAAGAATGTTAGAAAGAACTGAGCTAGTATAGTCTGCCCGAGTATCCTTGGTTCATGCTAACTTCCAGTCATGTGGAGTCCAACAAAAAAGAACTATCAAAATCAATAATGGTACATTTATGTAATGGAATACTACATAGCTACTTAAAATTATGTCATGGAGAAATATTTAACAACATGGAAAGTTATTCATAATATGTTAAGTGGGGAAAAGAAGGTTAAATAACAGTATATATAATACAATTTGTACAGTATCATCCCTTTTTGGAAAAAAAGGAATATGCCAATACATAAATACACAAGAAAAAAAGATGTCAAAACAGACACCAAAATTTTAACATTGATTAGTCTGGGTAGAGGAATTACAGCTAAGTTTTCCCTTTGGGTATATATTTTTTTTCTGTATGTTTTCCCAAAATTTCTGCACTTAACATGTGTTGCTTTTTTAATTAGAAGTAAAACCAATATTTCCCTTTTTAAAGGAAGGTGTTACAGTATGACTGGCTAGCTGTTTAGAATTCATAGTGTGTCTGCATTTGTGGAGTCATTACAAGTTCAGAGGCTGGCTCATCCTCAGCTTTCAAGTTCAGAAACACAATTTGATTAGTTCACTAAAGACTGATCATGGTACAAAATGATAAGACTGGTTCCCTGCCCTGAACTCCCATTACTAATGCCTATATTCTTATTTGTTCATTAGGATAGATTTCCCCTAGTGTAATTACTTCTTCAAAGAACTTGACTCTTCTAAGGCTCTCGAAGCAGAGTACCAAATCACTTAAAAAAAATTATATTGGCAATGCAGAAAAGGACAGTATTGTATCCTCTTAAGCACTGAGTTTTTTCATTACTGCCTGCCACTTGAACAGTTTAAAAGTTGTTCTTTATTTTAATTTGCATTTTTAGAAAATTTCTAGTAACCATGACAAGTTCACATGATTTTTACTTATTCTATTCTCTTTGGTTATAACTTTTAGAGAGAGCAGATTGCATTTGTATGAGAGGAAGAAGCAAGGACCTGGGAAAGGGGCTTTTGGTCTGAAAGTCAGGAATCAGGGTTCTACAGCAATGGCTTTCTAAATGGCCTCCCACTTCCATGTCTGACCCCCTCTAATCTATTGTCCACACGGCAACCAGAATGATCATTTTAAAACTTTAATCCGATCATGTCCCTCTCCTGCTTAAAACCATTCAATGGCTTCCCATTGTTTTAAAAATAAAATTCAGACCCTGCCATGATGGACAAGGCTCTGCTATGCAACCTTGTTCACTATTCTGCTGCCACACTGGCCTTCCCACATTGTTACCATCTCAGAGCTTTTGTCTTTAGTGTTCCCTTTGCCTACAACGCCCTTTTCTCAGATCTTCACACATGTGGCTCTGTCTTGTCCTTCAGGGTTCAGCTCAAACATCACCTCTTCTGACAGGCCTTCTGTGCCTCCCTGCCATCATATTCATTGTGTTTTATTATCTCATTACCACCTGTAACAGTCTGAAATTATCCTGATCATTTGTTGTGTCAACCTTAAATAAGGAGATTCATAAAATATGATTAAGCACAGAGTTTAATTCCAGCTCAAAGCTTGAGGATAGCCAGATGGAAAACACTGACTCCAAACAAATGGGGTCAGCCTTCCAAAGCGAATTTAAGGTTTCATTTGTACAGGCAGAAACAGAGAAGTTTTAGCAGGATTACAAAATTTTCCATATTTGGTTACAGATTGCTACATTCCAAGGAAGATTACTTTATTTCTCTGTGAGGAGGGTTAGTGATCTGAGGGGGTCTTATTTCTGGCCCATTTAGTCTTCCTAATTATTTACCAGGCGGAAAAAAAAAAAAAGCAGAAATTGGAGCTACATGCCCCTTGACTCAGGCCACAAAACCACATTCCTCTCAAGGCTCAGAATAATTTAAAGTTCTAACAGCTTTAAGTTTGACTTAATTTCACAGTTGGTTCACTTGTTCTTTTCCTGTCTCCCACACTAGAAAGCACAGAGGGAGGCAACCTTGGCAGGCTCCTCAACTGCCAAGCCCCAGCTTCTTGTAGGTTAGACATTGGTAACCAGGTGAATGAACGAGTATCTTCGCAGGCCTCAGGATGCCTCCTCTTTAGAGGGGCTAAGGAGATGAATGTGAGCAGGTTGAGGCGGAACCACCGTTTTAATGAAGCCAGCTCATTCTCCCCCGGGCATTCAGGAACCTCCCCTGAGGAAGTTTTACCAGGGAATTCGGGAGCGAAGGGGACGAGAGACAATGAAGATAATCTGTGCAGTGTAGTCTTTTCACAAGTTGGAGAGCGCCTAGCGCAATGCCTTAAGGGAGACAAGGGCACAGGGCCATTTGGAAGGGCTGCTTTTTCGTTTTTTTTTTTTTTTTCTTTTGAGACAGGGACCTGACTTGAACCAAAGGGGAAGACGAAAAGCCAAAGACGGGCGTGCCCCAGAGCTCTGGGCCAAGTACCTAGCATGTGTCGGAGCAAGTAGGGTCTGACGGCCCCCGCCTCGGTGGCCCTGAGGTCCCAGGGACCACCCACAACCTCCTTCCGCCACCACCTCTCGAGACTGAGGCTCGGAAAGCAGTAAAGTGGCTTTCAAATTACTAAGTGCAACTGACATCTTCTCCTGAGCTGAAAACAAACACCTCTGAAAAATGCCAAAGTTACGGAGAAGAAAGTCCAGTCGCTGCACGCGCAGAGGTTCCCCGTCCGCCCCGCTAGCATTTCACCCCTCAAGCCCGGGCGTTGCTGCAGGACAGGGCGGGGCGGGTCCGCTGACGCCACCGGGCCGGGACTGCGCAGGCGCGGCGCGGGCTCGCGCGTTGTGTCGCGCGCCGGGCAGTTCGCGCGGGAGCCGGGCGCTGAGGCGCCGGGGCTGCGGGTCGGTGGGAACGGAAGCCGCTGCGGGGTGCGGAGGAAGCCAGGATGGCGACTCCGAGCAGGAAGACGTCGACCCCAGCTCCCCTGGCTTCCAAGAGAGCTCTGCCGAGAGACCCTTCGTCGGAGGTCCGGAGCAAGAGAAAGAATTCGGCCCCGCCGCCGCCGCCGCCGTTGCAGTCGTCCGGGCCTTTCGTGGAAGGCTCTATCGTCCGCATCTCGATGGAGAACTTCCTGTGAGTGGCCCGGAGGCCGCCCCGCGGCCGGGGAGACTGAGGGCCCGCAAGCCCGGGGCGCCACCTTCGTGCGGGGGTGTGGGGGTGTGTACCTGGCTTGTGGGTCTGGCGGTGAATTCGTGCCGCGGTTCCTGTGAGGATTTTTCTACGTAGGCCGTGGAGATTGACGTGTGTTGGTATAGGAGGTGTGTGTCTTGTGTGATGTGTTTAGTTTTATTTTAAATTTATTACGCCAGCGTTTTTTGAAGGCGTTCTTATAGGAGGCAGTACTGGGGACGTACTAGGGGCTAGGTCTCTGCCCGTGGGAGTCTCTATCTAGAGGGGACCTGGGCTGTGATTCACAAAAGTATTGGCCCTGGGAACTCAAGAGGAGACAACAGTTAATTCGGAGTGGCAGTGATGCTGTCGCAGATTCTTAAAGAGTAGGCGTTTGCCAGGTGGACAAGAGAGTGGTAGATAAGATGATAAAGGTTGTTCAGGTTGGGGGTTAGAGTACACAAAAAAATTAAACCTTATTCTCAACTGTTGTACCTCCCTGCAAACCTTTTTACCCCTCCGATTCCCCTTTCTTCCCTTGTTCCTCTCTCTGTCCCTCAGACATCTAGTTATCACTTTAGAATTTAGTATGTTTTAACGAAAGTATCTAGTGCCTTACAATTCAGTTGTTCAAGGCCTTTTTTTTTTTAAGCTTGTAGATAGTGGCATAAAGGTAATGGTACAATACTACCATTTTTTGGTTTTCAGGAGCCTATCGTGTGCCAGGTACCGAACTCCATGTTTTCTTTACAGAGTGCTCTCGTTCTTCATAACAACTGTTTGTCTCCATTGATGAGATAAGCTCAGAATGCCTATTTTACCCAGGTTTACGCAACCAATAAGTAGCTGAATTGCTATTTGAATCTAGATCAGAAAAGATAAATGTAATCAAATGAGGTAGATGCCGTAACTACATATATATTAGGATGCCATTAGGGCACAAAGGATGAAGCGGTTAATTTCATCCACAACGGTGAAAAGGGGCTTTGTAAAGAAAACATGAAAGTCTAAAGGAAGGGAAGAACGTTGCTGACAGAAGGAATTGCCCGAAAAAAACAGTTTGGTATATTGAGGAAGTGTCAAGTATTTCAGTATGGCTAGATCTATGTCCTATGGGATATGAGTGAATGCTTGGACAGAGGTAGACAAACACTGAGGTGTGTGTCTCTGTATCTACTGTGCTAAAGATTTCCAGTTCCATCCTGTAGGCAACCAGGATGTGTTTTAAGCAAGGAATGACATATGATTTATGTTAATATGGAAGCAGTGTGGAGAATGATTTAGAAAGGTGCAGGTTAGACATGAGAACACTTTTATGATACGAAGGCAGGAGATCAGTTTGAATTTGGCAGGATCCTAAAGGAAAGAGATTTGACTGAATCTGGCTACAGGTTGATTGTGAGGCATGAGGGCAAGGGAGGAATGCAGCACTTTCCCTAAGTTTGCCTTTTTTAACTAGTCAGGTACTATTCAGAAGAGGGGACAGTTTGGGGAGAAGAATAATGGGCACCTCTTAGATCCTGCGACTTAAAGTTTCCTATGGAACATCGGAGATGTTCTGTAGGTAGAATTTATAAGGATCTGGAGCTTAGAGGAAAATGTGAACAGATGAGAAATTTGGGAGTCACGTAAGTGATTGTTGAAATTGCAGAACTGGTTCAGATTGCCCAAAAGGCATTATAAATTGAAGGAATAGAAAGCCCTGTACAGAGCCCTTGGGGCATGCCAACACTTCTGGGTGAGCAAAAGAGGAACTCACAGATTGAGAAGGTGCTGTTCAGGGAGAAGGTACTGTTTAGGGACATAAGATGAGAACCATGAGAGACTATTATCAAAGAAGCAAGGGAAAAGAATGTTTCAAAAATATCATTTGTTACATTGAAGTGAGATAACAGGACTGAAAAGAGCCCATTGCATTTCGCAATTAGGAATTTTTTGACTCTTTGATGAAGTAGTGGAAGCAGAAAACTTTGTAGGCCAAGAAGACTGAATGAGGGGTGAGGAAGTAAAGCTTTGATGTAAAGAGGAGAAAGAAAAGGTGGCTGAAAAGTAGAGAGGTAGGTGAGATTTTATTTTAATGATGAGAGGACTTTGAATTTTAGGAGTGAAGTAGGGAAAGGTAGTTCTAGAGAATTAGCAAGGAAGTAGGAGAGGCAGGCAAATGGCCTGGAAGAGAGTAGGCAGGGAAGGGTTCCTACAAGTGAACCAAGTCAAACAGAGTTGAGAATGGAGGGAGAGATTGATTTCTAAGCTGAAGGAATAGCACATGGGAAAGCTTGGAGAAAGGAGGAAGCAAAAGAGTCAAGAAACTGAAGGAAGTACTTTACAGGTAGAATTTAGAGGTCAGCAGACAATAGGGAAAGGAAATAAAAAGTAGAAAAAAGATGAAGCTAGGGCTAAATTGTGAAAGGTTCTTTTTTCCCTCTTTGTTTTTCTTTTTTAACAAGCAACATCAGATTTGCAAGTCTACCATCACGACTTGGTGATTGATTGGATGGTAGGGGATGGTTTGGATGGAGTCGAAAGAGATGGAAGAATCAAAGATGATGCAAAACTAATGTTCTGATTTGGGAAATGGGATGAATCATGATACCATTCACTAGGAGACTATAAGAGTGGTTTTGGCTGGGAAAGATGGTGGGTTTAGTTTTGAATGTGTTAAGTTTAAGGTGATTGTTACAGGACATCCAAATAGAATTATTGAGGTGGTAATTGCATGTATGGTTCATCTGGGCTGAGTTTCAGCAGGTAGATGCTGAGGCCATGGAAAATACATGAAATACTTTGTAAAGTATGTAGCATGAGAAGAAAATGGACTTTTTACAGTAGCTCTTTCAGAACCTGCTCGGAGGAAAGGGAACTCACAAAAAGGTAATTACCAATATATATTGTAGAGTCAGAAGAACAATTTTAAAACCCTGCAGAGGTTTGGTTTTATTTTTGGCAACTTTCTCTATTTATAATTTCTATGTATACCTTTTAGGCCAGAAATTCTTATGCCTTTCCCTGTTGTTTTTACTGTTTTCTTAAATACCAGTTGCATCACTGTTTTAATATGACATTTGTGCAGAGATTTCACAATAGGAAATCAAGCATTAAAAGAATAGGGCTTCATATGTTGAGGTTAAGAAATTCCATGTCAGATAACTTCCCAGATGTCTGAAGTTCCCAGACTGTTTTTATTTAACCATAAAAAGGATTCTTTTAAGACCCAGCTGTAACTGAACAAAGCATTTGAAAATACAAAGTAGATGCTATGTTAGATGTGTGGAGTTGACAAACCTGCCAGAAAATACTTCTCCTTTGCCATCTGTATTTATTTTTATTACCACCTGGCATTTCTAAGTCATTAATTTCTTTAAGTACTAAAGTTGAAATGTGTTTGGTTAAATTATTTATATATTTGGCAGGTTAGTAGCAGGCTAAGCTTTTATTCTTGGGCAGTTAGTTGACAGTTACCTGAGAGCTAACTGAGATGCTATGAGCAAAGGACATTAATTATGGGTCCTAATTCAGGGTATTCAAAGTCAAGTTAGAAGAATTTCTATGTTAGAGTTTGTGTCACATTTTGCTGTAACTGTTCCTGGCAACTAAATAGAGATTAGATTTAGATGCTAACAGTGCAGGTAGTTAAGAGTGCTGAACAGCATGCACCTTTTTTTAATTTTCTTTTTTTAGGTACAGGGTCTCGCTATGTTGTCCAGGCTGGCCTCCAACTCCCAGGCTCAAGCAATCTTCCCACCTCAGCCTCCCAAGTAGATGGGACTATAGGCACGTGCCACCATGCCCAGCTTAAAAAATAATTTAAAAAAATTAATAAAATGAAATCATTGAGTTGACATAAATCTTCAGTGTTCTAATTAAAATAAGAATTTGGTTAGATTGTTTCAAATAATAAAATATGAGAAGTAGCCCGTTTAAGCATTTTAATTTAAGAGAAATATAAATGTAAAGTTGATAGATTTAAGGTAAGCCATGGCCTCTACTGTAAAATTTATTTTAAAATTATTTTAATCTGTATAGTAGTTTTGATATAGTCTCCAGTCTATTGTAATTATTAAAAAAGAGTAGAATATATCAAATTTTGCTTTTTTTTGACAGGCTTACTTTCAAAAAAAGCATATGGAATCATGTCCTTATTTTAAATATTCATTATCTTTTTTATTTCTTCCACTGATAGATTTTCCCCCTATAAGTTGTCTATTAACGGCCTATAAAAAACATTGAATTTGTAATTTTAGCTGGTTTTTAAAGGAATTGGAGGAAGCGTGTAGATAATGATAATGTAAAGCAAGAAAAAGTGCTTTTGAAAGAAAATATTCTTATTTTCTTATCTCTTAATATTTTCACCTGTTTATAATACAGAACATATGATATTTGTGAAGTATCTCCTGGGCCCCACTTGAATATGATTATTGGAGCAAATGGAACAGGGAAGTCAAGCATCGTGTGTGCCATTTGCCTTGGATTAGCGGGCAAACCTGCTTTCATGGGACGAGCAGATAAGGTGAGTTAACATAAGTACTTAAGAAAATTCAAAGCTGTTAATTCCTTTTAGTCACCAATCAATTTCTGTATCGCAGTTTCTTGGGTATAGCAAACTTGTAGTGCTTGAATATAAGGAATGAATTTGGCAGGTAGAGAAGCTGAAAGCAGATTTTCTTTTCTTGAAGTATTTTGAACTATTTGCCTGGGGAATTTTCCGAGTACCTTATACCTGAAATGCTAGAAATAATAAATCTTTTTTTAAATGCCTTTTTGGGCTTATGGAATGGTGAAGTAAATTTACCAAGGGCAGAAATAAACAGTCATACTTTGCTTAATGATGGGGATATGTTCTGTGAAATCAGTTGTTAGGTGATTTTGTTGTTGTGTGGACATCGCAGAGTGTACTTACACAAACTTAGATGGTACAGCCTACTACACACCTAGATTATATGTTACAGCCTATTGCTCCTTGGCTACAAACCTGTATAGTATGGTACTGTACTGAATAGTGTAGGCAGGTATAAAATATGGTAAATATTTGTGTGTTTAAACTTACCTAAACATAGAAAAGGTATAGTAAAATACTCTATAAAAAGATAAAAAATGGTACACTTGTTTAGGGCACTTACCATGAGTGAAGCTTGTAGGACTTAAGTTGCTCTGGATGAGTTAGGGAGTGGAGTGAATGCGAAGGCCTAGGACATTACTACACTATTTTAGACTTTATAAACACTGTACACATAGGCTAAACTAAATTTATAAAAATGTATTTTTCTTTCTTCAATAATAAATTAACCTTAGCTTACTGTAACTTTTACTTTATAAACTTTTTTATTTTTTTTAAACTTTTTGACTCTTGTATTACAGTAACACTTAGCTTAAAACACAAACATATTGTACAGCTGTAAAAAAATTGTTTTCTTTATATCCTCATTCTATAAGCTTTTTTCTATTTTCAAAATTAAATTTTTTTTTTTTTTTTATTTTGTCATCCTTGCACAGGGGCCATGCTAATCTTCTCTGTATCGTTCCAATTTTAGTATATGTGCTGCCGAAGCGAGCACTAAATTTTTTTTTTTTTGTTACGTTTTAAATTGCTTTTTTTAAAAAACTAAGACACAAACACACATAAGCCTACACAGGGTTAGGGTGTCTTGAAGGTGGGGAAGAAATAGAAGAAAAAAGGTAGAAGCCAAGCACTGTATGTACCATTAAAAAAACATACCCACAGAATGGGATAGTGGGTTACTTACTTATCTCGTTACTCTGCCTAGAGGCAAGAAAAAGTCTTCCAGAAAATTCTTAACCACAAGCCTTAACACATGTTTAGGGCCAGAATTTACATCACCTATGGGCTCTAAATATCATAAATTATAATTTTAGTTTAAAGTGGTTCCAGTTAGTAATATTTCTGGGCACCTGGTAGAAGAAAACGTAAATCCTTTGAAGGAAAATACCTTTAGTCCAATCTTTAAAAGAATTCTAACATAAAAAGTTCTAAGAAATTCATGAATCTATACCTAAAAGTCACAAAACATAGAAGAAAATGAATCACCTAAAATAAGAGCTAACAAGAACAACAAACGGCACAAAAAACCTATAAAGTTTGTAGATACAGAATATAAACTAAGTACAGGGTCCTTTGGTATCTGATTGGTACCAGGACCACCCAAGGATACCAAAATCCACAGATGCTCAAGTTTCTTGTATAAAATGGCATAAATTTGCATATAACATACGTACATCCTTCAATATACTTTAAATCATCTCTAGATTACTTATAATACCACATACAATATAAATGCTTTGGAAATAGTGTATTGTTTTTATTTTTTTTATTTTTAATAGTTGTATTATTTTTTATTGTTTTTTTCCCCCAAATATTTTCAATCTACAATTGTAGAATCTGTGAATACGGAAGGCCAACTGTATATTTAATTTGGTTAAGGAAATAAAAGAGAGTTGCAAGTGTAATAGAAAAATAAGTGACAAAAAGATCAGATAAATTTGAAAAAGAATCAAATAGAACTTAAAAAAATGAAAAATATATTACTTGACGAGAGAAACTTAAAGGTAAAGCAACAAATCAACACATCTGAGAAGAGAATTTGTGTACCAAAATACTTTAAAAGTTTCCTAAAATGCAGTATAAAGAGAGAGAGGAAATATACAGTCAAGGTTAAGGGTATGTAAAGGAAGATAATTCAGTACACATCTAATTACAGTTCCATAGAGAGATAATAGACTAAGGAAGAGGCAAAATTTGAAGGAAGAATGGCTGAGAATTTTCCAGAAATGTTGAAAACTTGAAGTTCTGGGATTACAGGTATGAGCCACCGTGCCCAGCCATTGGTCATTAAATACTGATGAAAGGTTCGGTTCATCTAGAAGATAGTTCAGTTCTTGACTTGACATCACATAACAATCCAGCTCCAAAATAAAATCAGCAGAACTCTAACAAGAAGTTAACAGATCCATAATCATAGGACAGCTATCAGTAATCAGATCAATCAGATAAAAAATTAGACTATAGGAGATTTGAACAACTCAGTTAAGCTTGAACTAATGGATATGTTGTAAACATTGCACTCAACAACTGGAGTGCACACATTCTTTTCAAGTAAAAGTGGAACATTTCTAAAAATTAAACATGTACTGAGTCATGAAGCAAGTATCAAAAAATTTCAAGGAATTGCTACCACACAGACCATATTCTCTGATCACAATGCTATTAAGATAGAAGTAATAACATAAAGAAGATGATTTAAATTTTCTCATTTGTTCAGAATTAAAAATATTATTATACATAGGCCGAAGAAGAAATCTTAATGGAAATTGGACAATAAGAGCAAAAATTAATAAAATAATAAATGAGACAATAGAAACCACAAAAATTGCTCTTCAAAAAGAGTAATGAAATCAGTAACTTCTGAGAAGACAAAGGGAGAAAAAATAAGGAATTTTAAAAGGTAATAGTTAAGGGATGTTATATTGTGAATCATATAACCCCCACATCTCAGTGGTTTAACAATATAAAACATTAATTCTTGTTCTCGCTTCTTATCCACTGTAGGTGCATTGTGGTCATTCAGGAACTTAGGCTGATGGAAGCTTCATTTCAGTACATACTTCCATCATTCCTGCCTCAAGGGGAAGACAACTGGTGGTTAAAGTATTTTTTGAAAAGTGACATATTTTTCCCCTTCACATTTCATTTGATGAAGCAGGTCACGTGGCCACACCTTGCTTACTTCAGAGATAATGAGCCAGTGCCAGTCCTACCGTGGGCCTGAAGGAGTATTAGAATTTTTATGAACTGCCTGAATGACTACCACAGGGACATGACCAGGATGCAGGAGAGATTTAAAAGATTATAAGAGAATCTTACCAACTTTATACTAATAAAGTTTAAATTTTAAGAAAAGTTGATAGATAGGTTTCTACAATTGTGTAAATTATTGAAACTGACTCAATAAGTAGAAAAAAATACATTTAGGTAAATCAGCTGTTAAATCTTCTTTCATAAAGAGTACAAAGACAGTTATGGATTAGTTCTAACAACCGTAATTCCAATTTCACACAGTCTATCAGAGAATACGACTTCAGTTACCAAAATCAGTCAAAAATAGAATGGAAAAATTACAAAGTCTCATGAATACAGAAGAAAAATCTTAAAATATATCTTAACATGCTGAATCTAGTAATACATAAAACATGTGATATGTTATGACCTAATTGGATTTATTCAAGAGATTGAACATTAGAAAAAATTAACATGTTTGAAAGGAAAATTGCATGATCATCTCAATAGATAAACAATTAAATTCTACAATAATTTATGATTAAAATCTTTTAGCAAATAAGGAATAAAGCTTTCTTAATTTCATAGAAGATATCTATGAAAATATGTAGCAAGCTCAGGAACAAGTGAGGTAACCTACTATCTCTACTATTAATATTGTACTGGAAGTTGTACGTAGAACAGTAAGATAGACAAAGAAAAGATGGAAAAATTGGAAAGAAACAAAATTGTCATTCATAGATTATATGAATGTCTGCATAAAACCAAAAAGAATCTCTAGATAAGCCTGAAGAATTAATATGGATGTTTATTAGGATTGTTATATATAAGATTGTATGACAAAAATCAGTTGCATTTCTATACACTAACAATGAACAGAGATATGCAATTAAAAATAGCTATCATTTAAAGTAGCACAGGTTTCATAGCAATGAATTAACAAAAGACATCTAAGACCTACGTGCAGAAATTATATTTTATTTTTAAAATATTTAAAGATTTGAGTAAATGGAGAGGTACTTTATTAATGGACAGGCTGATCTGTTATAAAAATGTTATTCTTCACATTGATCTACATATTCAGCGTTATTCTAGTCAAAATTCCAATAATGTCTATACAAATTACAACCTGGTTCTAAAATTTAGATGAGTAAGCAGAGGGCCAAGAGTAGGTAAGATACCTCTGAAGACATAGAACAAAGCAGGAGAACTTGCCCTACCAGATATCAAGATTTAATATGAAGTTGCAGTAATTAAGACATTGTGGTATTGGTGTAGGAATAGATGTAAACCAATGTGATGGGATAGAGACAGAATAAAGAGCCCAGATACAAAGATATGAGTAATAGAGACTTGATTATTACAGAACTGGCATTGCAAGGAAAAGATGAATAAATAAGACAATTGGTTATCTATGTAGGAAAAAATGAAATCAAGTCCTCTACTCACACTTGAACAAAAATTAATTCCAGGTTAATTAAAGATCTAAATGTGATTGACCAAAAAAGATTTTAGAAGATACTGGTAATATGGCTGGCTGAGCTGGCTCATACCTGTAATCCTAGTACTTTGGGAGGCTGAGACAAAAGGATTGCATGAGGCCAGGAATTTGAAACCAGCTTGAGCAACCTAGCAAGACCCCATCTCTACAAAAAGTAGAAAAATTAGCTGGCCATAATGGTAGACACCTGTAGTCCCAGCTACTTAGGAGGCTGAGGCAAGAGGATCACTTGAGCCCAGGAGTTCAAGGCTGTAGTGAACTGTGATTGGACCTCTGTGCTCCAACCTTCCAGCCTGGGTGACAGAGAGGGACCCCATATCTAAAAAAAGAGAAAGAAAGAAAAATTTCTTAAATTAAGTGTAGACTGAAAGGAAGGTATTGGTGAATTCAACTATAATAAAATTAAGAAACTTTTGTTCACGAGTACACATTATAAAGAGAAAAGATGAGCTGCAAATTGGGAGAAGATATACACATATTACAAAAGATCGGTATCCAGACTATATGATAAGCAAAGCAGTAACAACTCAGAAGAAAAATAGGCAAAAGACAGTGCTCATGTGTCTCACAGAAGAGGCATCCCAAACAGTAAATATATGAAAAGATGCTCTACTTCATTAATTATAAGGAAAATGCAGATTAACCCTAGCACAGCATCCCCATCAGACCCACAAAAATTCCGGCATGTGTTTGCAAGAACATGGAGCAATGGGAACTTCGATGCATTCTTGGAAGTATAAATTTGAACGGCATCTTTGGAAAATGATGTGGCATTATCGAGTAAATCTGTAGATGCATATACCCAATCACTAAAAAAATTTTCCTAGATACCCTAGTAAGCTCTTACACATTTATATGGTAAAATTATAAAAATATTGATAGCAGTATTATTGGTAATAAATTCTAGTTTATTCAATAAAATTGAACATTATATGAAAGTGAAAATAGATAAACCACAGTTCATTGGTTAAATCTCAAAAACATAATTTTAAGGAAAAATGCTATATTGGAAGAGTATTTGTAGTATAATTTTTTATACAGACTGGTCAAAACATGAAATGATTAATATTTAGAAATATATATATATATATATATGTAGTAAAACTAAAAAAAAGCTAAAGAATGATCAACAAATTAGCTTAGAGGTTATATTTACTGAGGAGAGAGAAGGCAGTTGGGGTTGAGTTTCCTAGGAATGTCAAGTACACTGACAGTATTCAGTTTCTTAAATTGGTGATAAATACTTGGTTGGTTTATTCTTTAAACAATACATGCTACATGCTATTGGGTGTAAAATGTATTTCTCATAAAAACATAATTTTAAAAAGAATGAGAGTTGTCACCCCACTGTAAAAAATACTTCTAAAGCTTGAAATGAACTACTGTGAATACTGTGATATCTAAATATTACAAATTTCTTATCTAGACTTAAAATTTAATATACGGTTAAAAGATTGAAGCAAATACCTCTTAAGATTATAAATAAACTATTCAAAGAGTGTGTGTGTGTGTGTGTGTGTGTCTGTGTTTTAATGCTATATGGGAGGCATTTATGAAGGAGAAAAGATAATTTTCTGTGTTAATAATTAGGCTTGTGACCTTGGGCAATTGTGTGAACATCAGTTTTTCATCATTTAAAAGATAAGGGGGATGGAGTATATAACATCTAAGGATTAACTCAGATTTTTATGAATATTGATACATAATTTTTTATGTTTTTAATTATGGGTACATAATAGTTATATGTATTTATAGGGTACATGTGATGTTTTTATACAGGCATAAAATGTGAATTAATCAAATTAGGGTAATTAAGGTATTCATCACCTCAGGCATTTAACATTTCTTTGTGTTAGGACTATTCCAGTTCTACTCTTAGTTATTTTAAAGTATACCCTAACTTGTTGGTGATAGTCACTTTGTTGTGCTATCAAATATTGTTCATTCTGCCTGTCTGTATTTTTGCACCCTTTGACCATCCCCACTTTATCCCTCCCTCCCTGCTACCCTTCCAAGCCTCTGGTAAATATCATTCTACTCTCTGTCTCCATGAGAACAATTATCTTTAATATCTAGCTCCCACATATGCGCGAGAACATGCGAGATTTGTCTTTCTGTGCTTGGCTTATTTCACTTAACGTAATGTTCTTGAGTTCCATCCATGCTGTTGCAAATGGTAGGATTTCATTCTTTTTTCTGGGTAAATGTACCACAATTTCTTTATCCATTCCCCCATTGATGGACACTTAGATTGATTCCAAATCTTCGTTATTCTGAATAGTGCTGCAATACACATGGGAGTGCAGATAACTTTGTGATATACTGAATTCCCCTCCTTTGCATATATACCCAGCGGTGGGATTGCTGGATCATATGGTAGTTTTATTTTTAGTTTTTTTGAAGAAACTCCATACCATTTTTCATAGTGGTTGCACTAATTTACATTCCCATGAATAGTGTACAAGGATTCCCCTTTTTCCAAATCCTCTCCAGCATTTGTTATTGGCTGTCTTTTTGATAAAAGCCATTTTAACTGATGTGAAATGATATCTCATTGTAGTTTTGATTTGCATTTCTCTGAGAACTAATGTTGAGCATTTTTCATATCCTCTTGGCCATTTGTTTGTCTTCTTTTGACAAACGTCTCTTCAGATCTTTTGCCCACTTTTAAATTGGATTATTTGATTTTTTTTCCCTATTGAGTTGTTGGAGCTTGTTGTGTGTGTGTGTGTGTGTGTGTGTGTGTGTATAATATAGTAGTTATTAATCCCTTGTTGGACGAGTAGTTTGCAAATATTTTCTCCTGTTCTGTGGGTTGTCTCTTCACTTTTTTGTTTCCTTTGCTGTGCAGAAGCTTTTTAGCTTGATGTGATCCCATTTGTCCACTTTTGCTTGGATTGCCTGTGCTTTGGGAGTACTTCTCAAGAAGTCCTTGCTCTGACCAATGTCCTGAAGTGTTTCCCCAATGCTTTCTTTTAGTAGTTTCATAGTTTCAGGTCTTAGCTAAGTCTTTAATCCATTTTTATTTGATTTTTGTGTATGGCAAGAGATAAGGGTCTAGTTTCATTCTTCTGCATATGTATATCCAGTTTTCTCAGCACCATTTATTGAAGAGACTGTCCTTTCCTCACTGTATGTGTTTGGCACCTTTGTTGAAGATAAGTTCACTCTGTAGATATATGGATTTATTTTGGGGTTCTCTATCATTGGTCTGTGTGTCTGTTTTTATACCAGTACCATGCTGTTTTGGTTACTGCAGTTCTCTAGTATAATTGGAAGTTAGGTTAAGTTAGGATGGCTTTGGCTATTCTGGGTCTTTTGTGGTTCCATATAGGATTGTTTTTTTCTATTTCTGTGAAGAATGTTGTTGGTATTTTGATGGGGTTGCATTGAATCTATAGATAGCTTTGGGTAGTATAGACATCTTAACAATATTGATTCTTCCAATCCATCAGCATGGCATATCTTTCAATTTTTCTATGTCCTCTTCAGTTTCTTTCATCAATGTGTTATAGTTTCTATTATAGGGATCTTTCACTTTTTTGATTAAGTTTATTCCTAGGTATTCTATTTTATTTGTAGCTATTATAAATGAGATTATTTCTTGGTTTCTTTTTCAAATTATTTACTGTTGGCATATGGAAATGCTAATGATCTTTGCATATTGATTTTATATCCTGCAACTTTACTGAATTTGTTTATCAGTTCTAATAGTTTTTAGGTGGAGTCTTTAGGTTTCTGTAGATACTAAATAAGATCATATCACCTACAAACAGAGATAATTTGACTTCTTATTTTCCAATTTGGATGCCCTTTATTTCTTTCTCGTGTCTGATTGCTCTAGCTAAAACTCCCAATATTATATTGAATAACAGTGGTGAAGGTGGGTATCTTTGTCTTGTTCCAAATCATGGAGGCAAGGTTTTCAGTTTTTCCCCCATTCAGTATGATACTAGGTGTGGGTCTGTCACATATGGCTTTTATCGTGTTTAGGTAAGTTCCTTCTATACCCATTTTTTTTAGAGTTTTTATCATGAAGGGATGTTGAATTTTATTGATGTTTTTTCAGCATCAGTTGAAATGGTCATATGATTTTGTCCTTTGTTCTCTTGATATGATGTATCACATTGATTGATTTGCATATGTTGAACCATGCTCACATCCCTGGGATGAATTCCATTTGTTCATAATGTATAATCTTTTTAATGTATTATTGAATTCAGTTTGCTAGTATTTTGTTGTGGATTTTTGCATCTATGTTCATTAGCAATACTGGCCTATTGTTTCTTTTTTTTGTTCTGTCTTTGTCTGGTTTGGGTATCAGGGTGATGCAAGCCTTGTAAAATGAGTTTGGGAGTATTCCCTCCTCTTTGATTTTTTTTGAATATTAATAGTTTAAGTAGGATTGTTATTAGCTCTTCTTTGAATGCTTGATAGAATTTAGCAGTGAAACCATCGCATCCTGGGCTTTTCTTTGATGGGAAACTTTTTATTACTGCTTCTATCTTGTTACTTATTGTTTTATTCGGGTTTTGGATTTTTTCCTGGTTCAGTCTTGGCAGATTGTATGTGTTTAGCAGTTTATCCATTTCTTCTAGGTTTTCTGATTTATTGGCATGTAGTTGCTTATAGTAGTCTCTAATAATCCTATGTATTTCTACAATATCAGTTGTAATGTCTCCTTTTCATCTCTGATTTTATTTATTTGGATTTTTCTCTCTTTTTTTTCTTAGTCTAGTAAAAGTGTGTCAATTTTCTTTATCTTTTTATAAAAGTAACTTTTTGTTTTGTTGATCTTTTGTATTTTTTTGGTTTCAGTTTCATTTATTTCTGTTCTGATCTCTATTATTTCTTCTAGTAATTTTGGGTTTGGTTTGCTTTTGGTTTTTGAGTTCTTTGAGATGCATCATTAGGTTGTTTATTTGAAGCTTTTGTACCTTTTTGATGTAGGCACTTATCGCTATAAATTTTCCTCTTAACTGCTTTTGCTGTGTCCTGTAGATTTTGATATGGTGTGTTTTTGTTTTCATTTGTTTTGAGAAATTTTTAAATTTCCTTCTTAATCTCTTCATAGACCCACTGGTCATTCAGGAACATATTGTTTAATTTCCATGTGTTTGTATATTTTCCAGTGTTCCTCTTATTATTGATTTCTAGTTTTATTCGAATGAGGTCAGAGAAAATACTTGATACAATTTTAATTTTTAAAAAAAAATTTTTGAGACTTGTTTTGTGGCCTAACATATGATCTATCCTTGAGAATGATTTATGAATTGAGAAGAACCTGTATTCTGTAACTGTTGGATGAAACCTTCTGTAAATATCTATTAGGTCCATTTGGTCTATAGTACAAATTAAGTTCAGTTTTTCTTTTTTGATTTTTCTGTCTGGAAAATCTGTCCAATGCTGAAAGTAGAGGGTTGAGTTCTCCAACGATTAATGTGTTGGGATCTATTTCTCTCCTTAGCTGTAATAATATTTGCTTTTATATATTTGGGTGCTCCAGTGTTGGGAACATGTATATTTAGAATTGTTATATCCTTTTGCTGAATTGACCCTTTATCATTACATAATGACCTTCTTTCTCTTTTTTTAGTTTTTGTCTTGAGATCTATTTTATCTGTTAGAAGTATAGCTACTCCTGCTCTCTTTTGGTTTCCATTTGCATGGAATATCTTTTTCCATCCCTTTGTTTTCAATCTATGTGTGTCTTTATAGGTGAAGTGTGTTTCTTGTAGACAATACATAGTTGGTTCTTATTTTTTTTCTTTGTTCAGCCACTCTGTGTCTTTTGATTGGAGAGTTTAGTACATTCACATTCAATGTTATTATTGATAGGTAAGGACTTAATACTGCCATGTTGTTATTTGATTTCTGGTTGTTTTGTCCTCCCTGCCTCCCTCCTTTCTTCTTTCCTTTCCCTCCTTCCCTCCCTCCCTCCTTCCTTCCTTCCTTCCTTCCTTCTAAAAAGTGATTTTCTCTGGTAATGGGTTTTAATTTCATGCTTCTTATTTTTTGTGTATGTATTGTAGGTTTTTTGATTTGAGGTAACCATGAGGCTTGCAAACCAATTATTTTAAATCAATTATTTAAACATATGACATCTCTGCTTACAAACAAATAAACAAGCAAAGAGAAATCTAACAGCAGTTCTACACTTTAACTCCATCATCCCCAGCTTTTTAACTTTTTGTTTCCATGTGTATGTTTTTATACTATCTCTTAAAAAATTGTTATAGTTAATTTTGATAGGTTTGTCTTCTAGTCTTCCTACTCAAGATGTGTGTTTTGTACCCTGCAGTTACAGCAATATGATAATTCTGTATTTGTGTACTTACTGTTACCAGAGAGTTGTATACCTTCCAGTGATTTCTTATTGTTCATTAATGTCCTTTTCTTTTGTATCGAAGAACTCCTTTTAGCATTTCTGGTAATATAGGTCTGGTATTCATGAAATCCTTCAGCTTTTGTTTATGTGAGAAAGTCTTTATTTCTCCTTCATGTTTGTAGGATATTTTTGCAGGATACAATTTTCTAGGGTTAAAGTGTCTTTCCTTCAGTACTTTTAATATGTCATGCCATTCTCTTCTGGACTATAAGGTTTCCACTGAGTAGACATATCGGAGCTCCTTTATATGTTATTTTTTTCTTTTTTCTTGTTTCCCTTAGGATCTTTTCTTTATCTGTGACCTGTGGGAGCTTGGTTTTTAAATGTCTGATGTAGCCTTGTTTGGGTTAAATCTGCTTGGTGTTCTATAACCTTCTCGTAGCTGAATATTGCTGTCTTTCTGGGTTTGGAAAGTTCTCTTATTATTTCTTTGAATAAATTTTCTATCTCAATCTCTCTCTCTACCTCTTCTTTAAGGCCAATAAGTCTTAGATTTGCCCTTTTGAGACTATTTTCTAGATCTTGTAGGCGTCCTTCACTTTTTCGTATTCTTTTTTTTTCTTCTTCTGTCTGTGTATTTTCAAATAGCCTGTTGTCTAGCAAATTCTTCCTTTTGCTTTATCAGTTCTGCTGTTGAGATAGGCATGCATTTGTCAGTTTGTCAGTTGAATTTTTCAGCTACACGATTTCAGCTTGTTCTTTTTTTTATAATTTCAGTCTCTTTGTTAAATTTCTCTGATAGGCTTCTGAAATTCCTTCTTTGTGTTTTATTGAAGTTCACTGAACTTCTCAGGACAGCTATTTTGAATTCTTTGTCTGAAAGGCTCATATTTCCATCACTCTGGGATTGGTCACTGGTACCTTATTTAGTTCGTTTCATGAAGTAATGTTTTCCTGGATGTTCTTGATCCTTGTGGATGTTCGTCAATGTCTGGGTATTGAAGAGTTCAGTATTTATTTTAATCTTCGCGGTCTGGACTTGTTTGAACCCGTTCTTCTTGAAAAGGCTTCCAGATATTCAAAGGCAATTGAGTGTTGTGATCTAAGTCTTTGGTCACTTACAGCCGTTTCAGCACTAGAGGTGCCTCAAGCACCGTTAAGCTGTGACTGTTACAGATTGCTAGTATTACTGTCTTGATGGACTTGGGTAAGATAGGGGAGAATTCCCTGGATTACCAGGCAAAGTCTCTGACTCACTTCCCTCTGTGCGCCAGGCTGCTGGAGTTTCGGGAGAAGTGACATGCACACTCCCTTGTGGCCGCTGCAGTTAGGACTGTACCAGATCACACCTGAAGCCGGCCCAGTCTCACCCAATGCCCATGGTAACTGTTGCCTGGCTATTCCTGATGTTTATTCAGAGCCCAAGGGCTCTTTAATCAGCAGGTGGTGAATCCTGCCAGGACTGTTCCTTTCCTTCAGGGCAGCATCTTTCCTTCTGACCCATGGTGGGTCTAGGAATGCCTTCCTGGAACAAAGGCCTGCACTCAGGGGCTTCAGGAGTCTGCATGGTACTTTATTTTACTGTGGTGGAGCCAGTACCCAGGTTGCAAAACAAAGTCTTCTGAACTCTTCCTTTTCCCTTCCCCAAGCAGAAAACGACTCCCTGAGCAACACTGCTTGGAATTGGGAAAGGGGTGACATAGGCACTGGCTTGGCTGCTGCTGCTGATGTCTCATTGGGTCATGTGCACCCTGAGACCACTGACCCCTAGCCAGCACAGTTGCAGGAATTGCCCAAGGACTGCAACCTTTGTGCCACTGCCTTACAAATTTATTCCAGGGCCCAGGGTGCTTTTTGCCACCTTGTGGTGGGGCTAGCAGGCTGGTCTAAATATTCCCTCTGTGGGCGCAGGCAGAATTCTTCCCTGTGCTGTGTTCTCCTGTGATGGGGTGGACCTGAGTTCCAGTGCAAAGTCCCACAATCACGTCCTACAATCACTTCACTCTCCTCCCCAAGGCACACAGATTCTCTTTTGGCCTGGTGGCTGCACTGCAGGGAAATGGGGGAGGGGTGGTATAGGCAGCGCAAGACTGTCTTTTCTGTCTTCTTCGACGCCTCTTTCCTTGACACAATATTAAAACCAAGTACTGTGATTGCTCACCTAATTTTTAGTTCTTCTGAAGGTGCTTCCTTGCCTGGGTAGTTGTTGAATTTGATGTTCATGCGAAGGGACAATCACTGGAGGTTTCTATTTGGCCGTCTTGCTCTGACCCCTCTCTGATGAATAGTTTTTTAATTATCAGATAATTAATTAAATCCCTATCTCTGTGTCATGATTTGTTGGATTGTACTCCGAAGGCTGTATGGTTGGGATGAATTGGGTTTAGCAATTTTTCCCAACCTTCATGTTTATTTTTGTCGTAAAGAAAACACATCTCTTACCCTTGAGTGGTAGTATTTTTAAGGGAGGCTGTGGAGTGCAGTGTGTTTCCTAGATGACAGATTGCAATCCTTCGGTTATACACAGATGTATTTAGGGGATGCCCAAGTTTTCAGCAAGAATATTTTAATGTTGTATTTTTGTTTAAATGCTAATATAAAAATTTAACAAAAACATATTCTGCACCATCTGTATGGATATTTTATAATAAGAACTGCCTCCTAATTTTTTTTCTTCTCATTGTTATGAACTATTTTGATTGTTGTAAGCTAATGAGCAGATAGCACTCCTACAAAGAAGTCATTAGTTTCCCTATCTATGAGCAGGCAAACAGCTTTAGTAACCTGACCAACGTCAAATAACTTGTATATGGCAGAGTTGAGATTTTTCATCTTTTTAGGACTCAGTTTCATCATCTATAAAATGGAAATAATATATATACTTCAAGTTTGGTCATGAATGTTAAATGAGAAAATTTATGTAAAGTGCTTAGCACAGCAGCATATAGTAAATGCTTAATAAATGTTAGCTGTTGTGGTTGCACTTGTCATCGTTGTCATTACCACTATTAAAAAGATTATTATTTGCAAGGAGTACTTTCTACCTTTTTTAGTATTTTTTATTTATAGCCTGATTTAAGATCCAGTCTGATTTTTTTAGGCCCAGGGTTTGTAGACTCAGATATATAGAAACTAGCTTAAATATGTCCATTTTACTATGTAAATTATATTTGTTCTTTTTTGAAAGATACTTGGTGACAATTACATCCTAATTAATAACAGGATAGATAATATTAGTGGTTGTTATAATAACATATAGTGGTTGTTATAATAATATTTAATCTGTGTGACTGTAGAAGTCTTCAGTGGTAGTAAGAAGGTTTGGTATACCACTTTGTGGTTATACCACAGGACCTATTTTCCCACAGGCTTTTGCTCTTCTCTCTGAGAGTGTTCAGTATAGTGACTAAGTACACAGGCTCTGGAGCCAGATTTCCTGGGTTCAGATCCATTTTCTGCCACTTACTGGCTTTGTCATGAGGTTTGTTAAGAGGGTAACCACTTAGCACATAGGAATTCAATAAATTTTAACTAATATTATTGTTATTTGTGGGAAGGAACAATGGAGGAGTTCAAATCTGGGAAGGATATCTTTTAAAAGCAATGGGAATGGACATACAAGTAGTTACTGAAAAAAATTCTTGATTGACAAATATTATAATAATGACTGTTACAGCTCTGATTGTTAACCTGGGAATGTCATCACACACCTCACTTTTTCTTTTTTATGTTTTAGGTTGGGTTTTTTGTGAAGAGAGGATGTTCCAAAGGCATGGTTGAAATTGAATTGTAAGTGTTACAAGTGCTATAACCCCCTTTTTCTGTATAATTTCTTGGTTTATGTTTATGTTATCCTGGTGATTCCAGAAAAGAGTATTAATATAGTATTATGGAATAAATACTGGAAATAATATTTACAGAATAGCTTATCCAGACAGCTAAGTTTTTTTTAAATGCATTTTTTTAAAACTTAAATTGTAAGAATTTTATTCTGGAAAAATTTTCAAGGAAATTTTAAGTTTATCAGAGGTAATAGAATTATTACTATTAAATATTCATTAATAAGTAGGGATATTTTCCACAAATTTAAAGTATCGTTTTTTTTTTTTTTGCTGATTTTGAAAGTGATGCTTGTTTTAAAAAAATGAAAACAGTTTGGAAGTGTATGAAGTTGAAAATAAAAGCCTTCTTGCCATAATTCTTCTGGGAATAACTACTGTTAATAGTTTGGTGAATCTCATGTATGACAGGTACTTGGTACTTCTGTCACCATTTTTTATTTCCTCTCTTATGATACCAATAATTCATCATGGTATTCTTTAACATTGAGCATGGATATTCTCAGCTGACCACTCTTGGCACCTATTTTTGATGGACCAGCGTTGGTATTTATGATAAAACCAATTGACCGTCCTCAGTGTATATACTTTTAGTCTTTTGTACATAGATATACTCATTGTTTAGATGATTTTTTAGAGACTGTTGTTTTTGGAGTATTTGTGGAAAATTGTGGCATTTTTGAGGTGAAAAGCTCTTAAAGATTATCTGATTGCCCTGTCATTTTATAGGATATGGGGAAATGATCTTTCACTTAAAAATTATTGGAAAATTTTTTATTTATGTATAGATGAGAAATAGACACAGGAAGTAAAAAGAAAATAAATAAAAAATTATGCCCAATTATTAAAATATAATGATAGAATTTTATTGAAGGATACAAAATCAAAATCTGAATAAATGGAGAAGCATAATATGTTCCTAGAAACATAAAATTAATGTTTTTAACATGTCAGTTCTTTTCAAATTAATGAATATATTTAATACAATTCCAGTGAGAGTCTTAACAGGTAAGTTTACAAGTTAATTCTAAAATTTATCTTAAAGAATAAATGTTCCAGAAAGCCCAAGAAGATTTTGAAAAAGTAGAATTGTAAGATTTTTACTTACCAGATGTTACAGTATACTGTAAAGCTGTTGATGTAATTAGTATGGTATTGGTACAGAAGATGAGAGGAGCAGGATAGAGAAACTAGGAGCAGATCTAAATGTGAGAACTTCATTTGTTGTAAAAGTGACAGTTTGTTTTTATTTTTTTATTTATTTTTTTATTTTATTTTATTTTTTTTTTTTGAGACAGAGTCTCGCTCTGTTGCCCGGGCTAGAGTGAGTGCCGTGGCGTCAGCCTAGCTCACAGCAACCTCAAACTCCTGGGCTTAAGCGATCCTACCGCCTCAGCCTCCCAAGTAGCTGGGACTACAGGCATGTGCCACCATGCCCGGCTCATTTTTTCTATATATATTTTTAGTTGTCCATATAATTTCTTTCTATTTTTAGTAGAGACGGGGTCTCGCTCTTGCTCAGGCTGGTCTCGAACTCCTGACCTCCAGCGATCCACCCGCCTCGGCCTCCCAGAGTGCTAGGATTACAGGCGTGAGCCACCGCGCCCGGCCAAAAGTGACAGTTTGATTAAGCATGGAGTATTGTAAGAGATAGGAAAACCCAAACTATTTTTGCTGTTCTCAAACTCAGCATTACATAGAACACTTGTGACATCAGATGTGTCAGTTTTTTCCCCCACACCTGTTCGGTTCTGACACTAACTGGTGTTACTGCAGAGCCCACAGATTACGGGCTCAGTCCCACATGACTGTCCTCCACTTCAGATGCCATTTGCCAATCTCAGGTTATATCCTGTACTTCTGACCAACTAGCTGTGAATTGGAGTTCCCAGGAGATCCCTTCCTTCAGATGAAGTATTTGCTAGGGTGGCTCACAAAACTCAAGGAAACACTTAGTTTACCCATTTATTATTAACATAAAGCGTACTGTAAAGGATACAGATGAATAGTCAAATATAGAGCAAGGTCTGGAAGGGGCTAGAATGCAGGAGCTTCCGTTCTCATGAAGTTGGGGTGTACCACTCTCTCGGTACATGGATGTTATCCCCAACCTGGGAGCTCTCTGAACCCTGTGTAGTTCAGGGATTTTTATGGAGGCTTCATCGCGTTATAGGTATGATTGATGGGGATGAGAGCTGGGTAGGGCTGCAAGTTCCAAGCTTCTAATCATGGCTTTGTCTTTTTGGTGACCACCCTCCATCCGGGAGCCCACCAAGAGTTGCCTCATTAGAACAAGATATTCCTGTCACCCAGGAAATTCTAAGGGATTAGGAGTTCTATGCCAGGAACTGGTGGCAGAAATTAAATATATAATTCTTATTACAGGTTCAATATCCCTTATCTGAAGTGCTTGGGACCAAAAGTGTTTTAGATTTTGGATTTTGGAATATTTGCATTATGCCTACTGGTTCAGCTTCTCTTATTCCAAAATCTGAAATCTGAAACGCTCCAGTGAGCATTTCCTTTGAGCATCATCATGTTGGCATTCAAGGAATTTTGGATTTTCCAATATTTCAGAGTTTCAATTTTTGTATTAGGGATACTCAACCTGTGTATTGCTATCACAAGCGTAAATTACTCTAATTGTGTTGAGACAATTGGCTGTTACTTTTATTAAAAAAGATAAATTTAGAGCTTTACCTAACACGCTACACATAAACAAAATTTAAAAGTATTGAAGGCCAAATGAAAAAATATGTAACTTTGGAAATAACAGAAAAAATATGGAATGTTTTTTAAATCTTGGGAATGAGATAGGCCTTTCTAAGCAGAATAAAAGTCTTAATAAACATAAAAAATAAGATAGGAAATTTAGGCAGCATAGAAATCCAGCTAAAAGCAATGATACCCTGGTTAAAAATAAATGACAGATAAAACATTTCAGCACAAAAAATATGTTCAACTCTTAAAATTACTAAAATGCCAATGTCTCATGCAAATCAGTAAAAATTATAAACAACCTAATAGAAAAACGAGCAAGGCAATTTAATACAAAAATAAAATAAATGGCCAAAAAAGTAGAAAATAGAAGCTTTACCTTACTAATTATCAAGGAAGTCAAGATAATGAGGATTTTTTTTTTCCTCTCACTTTAAAAAAAATTTAAAGGTAAAATCCAATAATATGAAAGTATAAGGAAGTGGTAGTCATGCATTGTTCATGGGAGTGTAATCAGTATATTCTCTTTGGCAATATCTAGCAACATTTAGAATACAGATACTCTTTTACCCATTTATTCTATTTTAACAAATATGTATTATAGAGAATGTTTACTCATTAACACAAAATTAGCTTTCCCTAATTTTAATAGTGAAAAATTACAAACAAATGTCCAAATGTCCATCAGTTGAATGGCTAAACAAAACGTGGCATATCTGTACAATGACATTATTTAACAATAAAAAGGAATGAAATACTGATACATACTACGATATGGGTGAACCTTGAAAACATTGTGTTCAGTGAAAGAAGCCAGACACAAAAGACCACATGTTATATGATTCTATTTATATGAAATGTCCAGAATAGGCAAATCCATAGACTCAAAGGATAGATTAGTGGGTACTAGAGTATGAGGGGAAGAGGGAATGTTGGGTGACTGCTTAATGGGTATGGTAGGGTTTTTTTGGGGGGATGATGAAAATATTCTGGAATTAGTCATGATGGTTGCATAGCCTTGTGCATATAATAAAAACCATTGTTGAACTGTATGCCTGCAGTGGTTAAAATGGTAAACTTTATGTTATGTGTATTTTAACACAATTTAAAAAAATTGAATTGTACACTTTAAAATATGATATGTGAATTATATCTCAGTTTTTAAAAAGCAATTGCCAAAGATACTCTTTTTTTTTTTTGAGACAGAGTCTCACTCTGTTGCCCGGGCTAGAGTGAGTGCCGTGGCGTCAGCCTAGCTCACAGCAACCTCAAACTCCTGGGCTTAAGCGATCCTACTGCCTCAGCCTCCTGAGTAGCTGGGACTACAGGCATGCGCCACCATGCCCGGCTCATTTTTTCTATATATATTTTTAGTTGTCCATATAATTTCTTTCTATTTTTAGTAGAGACGGGGGTCTCGCTCTTGCTCAGGCTGGTCTCGAACTCCTGACCTCCAGCGATCCACCCGCCTCGGCCTCCCAGAGTGCTAGGATTACAGGCGTGAGCCACCACGCCCGGCCCAAAGATACTCTTGGGTTAGCCTTGGTATCATTGAACGATGGCTTCTCAGATGTTGAAAACTGAAACAAATATACTAAGCTGGGTATATTTCTCAAAGACAGAGGGAGTATTATCATTCAGGTTTTAAAAGTCTAGGACAGATGGCTGTAGGTATTAAACACTCCTGACTTTTTACTTTCAGTCACCAAGGCCTAATTGTTTTCTTAGTTATCTAAAGAGTTAAACTACTTGGTGTGAAGTAGCTACTAGCTCTAATAATCTAATCAGTGGCCATTAACCAGAGCCCTTTTACCAAATCTGGCATAGGGGGTGGCTTGCTTTCCCCAAACTCCAAGTGATTACATTATAGTCACCTGTTCTGCCAGGGTCCACATGGCCTTGAGAGTACCAAATGTAAAACAGCTCACCTCTAGTTGAAATTATAATTGCTATTACACAAATGGGTTAACTGGCCATGTACTCATTGAGAACAATCTCAATCATGCAGTCATTTTTCAGATATTTATTGAGCACCTATATATTGGGGATATAGCATTCTGCCCTCATGGAATTTATAGTTAGGGATATGAGGAGAGACAGATAAATAAGTGAAATATATATTTTGTTAGGTAGTGATAAGTGCTATGTAGAAAAATAAAGCAGGAAAGGAGGATAGGAGTGCCAGAGTGGAGTTTTGTATTTTTTAAAATAGTGTGATCAGGAAAGTTCACTGAGAAGGTAGCATTTGAGCAAAGACCTCAAGAAGAGAAGGTAATAAGCATGGACTATTTGGGGAAAGAACATTTCAGGTAGAGGGATCTGCAAATGCCAAGGCCCTGAAGTGGTAACCAGTGTGACTGTATCACATTGAAGGAGGAAAATAGTATAATAAAAGGTAAAGTGTGAAAATACCAGCTCATAGAGCCTATAGCCATAGAACTATAAAGCCTATAGCCAGTGTAAGGACTTGGCAATTATTTTACATAAAATGTGAAGCCACCAGGTTTTCAGCAGAGGAATGACATTATCTAACTTAAATTTTAACCAGGCTATTTGGGTTGCTATATGGAAAATAGACTTTAAGAGAGCAAAGGCAGAAGCAAGAATATCAGTTAAGTGACTAATATAATAGATGTTAGTAGCTTAAGAGATTTGCTCATGAATTAGATGTTGGATTTGGGAGAAGGGGAGAGGCATCCATCAAGGAGTACTGCAAAATATGTGGCATGCTTAAGAGTAGAGTTTCCATTAACTGAGGTAGAGAAAGCTGCCACAGGACATTTGGTAAGTAATATCAGAAATTCATTTGGAGTAGATCACATTTTATTGAACTAAGATGCCTCCACTTGTAAGATGCAGCTTCCAATTAAACTAGCACAGATAGTTTGAAATGTGCATCCTAATTTTAGAAATGTTAAACATGGTAAAGTTTGAGATGCTTAGCGGGCATTCAGGTAGAAATGTTGAATGGGCAGTTAGATATATAAACCTGTCATTTAGGGAGAAGTCTAGGCTAAAGATAATATATTTGGGACATTGTCAGTATTATGATGGATGAGATTACCAATGAAGAAGAGATACATGAAGGAGAGAAGAGGTCTAAGAACTAAACCCTGCTGCAGTGCAACTTTTAGAGATTGAACATAGGAAAGGAAACAGGATTGGCTAATGAGTCAGAAGAATACAGAACCTGGAAACCATTGCTTTGAATGGCTTGAGGGAGGAGGGAGTTGTTCATCACCTGTGTTTGATACTGCTGTTGTTAGGTCAAGTAAATTGAGGACAAAGAATTCATAATTGAATTTTAGTTTATCATTGGCCTTGACAGGGTTTGGGAGAAGGAGTGCTTTTTAAAATTTCCATTGAGTGTTTGGGAAAGGCCTGTGAGATTATTTTTGAGCAGAGAAGTGAGTGATATAAAAAGAGCTAATAATCATAAGAAGATCTGGGAGTATAGTATTCTAATCAGACCACAAAAGATGTAAAGTGGAATTAAGTTTTATTATTTCTGAGAAACAGAAGAATGGCAGTGTGGTTAGAGTAAAATGACATATTTGCTGTAGGACTTTAGTTGGTTGGGGATATTCCCTTCTGTTCCTGATTTGGAATGCTTTTAATTATGAATAGCTGATGAACTTTATCAGCATCTATTGAGTTGATCCTGTCATTTTAGTTATTGAATTAATTTCCTGGTGTTTGCTCAATTTTGCATTCTTAGAATAAACACAATATTGTCATAATTTTTTTTGATGCATTCCTAGATTTGGTTTTCTATTCTTTTATTTAGGACTTTTACATCTGTATTTTGTGAAAGATATTTATGGTTTGAATGTTTGGATAAACTTACTAGCCTTTCTAAGTACTGATTTAATTTTTTCCCTAAGTACTGATTTAATAGGAATGGGATTATTTGTCTTTTCTATTTCTTCTTGGTTCATGTGGTTATTTATACCTTTTAAAAGATTTTCCCAATTTTCTTAGTTTTAAATTTTATTGACATGAATAATATTTTCTTATGAGTTTATTATATATATTATCTTATGTATAATATATATTTATTTGTCATTTGTAGTTATATTTCCCTCATTCATTCATGTCCTTTTAGTCTCTATACTTGAAAAAACTGATCTGTCCATTTTGTTAGTCTTTTTTAATGAACTGTTTTTGCATTGTTGTTTTGTCTTACATCATGGTTTTCTATTTCATTAATTTCTATTCTTTCCTTTACTGATTCTTTTTTAAACTTTCTTTTAGTTTCTTTTGTTGTTTGTCTAATTTCATGAAATGGATGTTTATTGTATTAATTTTCAGTCTTTTGTTTTCCCTAATGTAAATAGTAAAGGTTAAAAATTACTCCCTTAGTATTGCTTTAGCTTCATCTCCCAGATTTTTTTTTTTTTTTTTTTTTCTTTTTTTTTTGAGACAGAGTCTCACTTTGTTGCCCGGGCTAGAGTGAGTGCCGTGGCGTCAGCCTAGCTCACAGCAACCTCAAACTCCTGGGCTCAAGTGATCCTCCTGTCTCAGCCTCCCGAGTAGCTGGGACTACAGGCATGCACCACCATGCCCGGCTAATTTTTTCTCTATATATTTTTAGCTGTCCATATAATTTCTTTCTATTTTTTTTAGTAGAGATGGGGTCTCGCTCTTGCTCAGGCTGGTCTCGAACTCCTGAGCTCAAACGATCCGCCCACCTCGGCCTCCCAGAGAGCTAGGATTACAGGCGTGAGCCACCTCGCCCGGCCATCTCCCAGATTTTGGTATTTTCTTTTTTGAGACAGTCTCACTCTGTCACCCTGACTAGAGCGCAGTGGTGTCATCATAGCTCACTGCAACCTCAAACTCCTGGGCTCAAGCTTTTCTCCTGCCTCAGCCTCCAGAGTAGCTAGGACCACAGGCCTGTGCTACCATGCCCAGCTAATTTTTTCTATTTTTTGTAGAGACAGGATCTCACTCTTGCTCAGGTTGGTCTCGAACTCCTGAGTTCAAGTGATCCTCCTGCCTTGACCTCCCAGAGTGCTAGGATTACAGGCGTGAGCCACCTCACCTGGCCATATTTTTTTATATTCATATTTTATTTCAGTTCTGAATATTTTCTTTATGAGAAGTTATTTCTAATTCTAATTAGTGATTTTCTTGTACAGTATTTTTAGTATTTATTTCTACTTTAATTGTAGAAATATAGAGATGTTTTTATGTTACCAATCCTTTGAAATTTGTTGAGGCTTACTTTTTATAGTGGGCTTTTGTGATTGTTCTTCATTTGGCTGAAAGAATGAGTATTCTCCTGTTGATACCTGCAGTGTTCTATATTTGTCCATTAGTTCAAGTTTATTAATGTTAACTCTTCTGTATTTTTGTTGATTTCAGTTGTCAGATTCCTTAATAACTGACAAAAGCGTATTACACTATCCCTCTATGTTGATTTGTTAGTTACCCTTGTCCTGTCAATTTTTGCTTTATATATTGCCAGGGCATCATTAGTTACAGCTAAGATTCAAATTGTTAATCCTCCTGGTGAATTGAACTTCTTATTGTTGGTGTACTAACTTTTCTATCTTTTGATGTTTTTAACCTTAAAATCTACTTCATTTGCAATTAATGTAGTTAGCAGCTTTTTAAAAAGTATTTTCCTGTTTATCTTTTCTCATTCATTTATTTCCTATTTTTTTAAATCTCATTTAAACTGGTATAGCTGGTATTATTTTTTTTCTGTAGTCTTTCAAATAAAGTGTATGGTCCACCTACAAATACTGTAATTATTTATATGTTTGAATTTACTTTTACCATCCTATTTCTCTGCTTTTTATTTTTCCCACTGTTTGACATTTTCTTTCTTGCTTTTGTTGGATTTTTATTTGTTTCATTTTTCCTTCTCTATTGTCTTGGAAATTTGCATTCTCTTGTTTTAGTGGTTACTAGAATTTTAAACAAAAATTCTTATTAGAGTCTAATTAATATCTTTATGTTCCTACTGAATAAAGACCTTAGAGTACTTTGTTCTAATAACTTCTCCAAACTTACATGCTTTTTAATTCTCTTATTTTTTAAATTCCCCAAGACATAATTATTGTTAATATAATTATATTAATTATGCTTTCAGTGTTTGTTTAGAATTAATTATCTCAGATATTTCTGTTTGTCTTGGTTTTCATTTCTTCTTGCATTTCCGATCTTCCCTCTGGGATCACTTTCTTTCTGCCAGAAGGACATTCTCTAACATTTCCTTTAATGAGGGTCTTCTATTGGAATATTCAGTTTTTATCTGAAAATGATATTTTGCTCTAAATTTTGAAAGACGTGTTTGCTAGATATAAAGTTCTATATTGTGACAGGTCTTTTCTCAGCATTTTCTGAGTATAATGCTATTGTCTGTTAATGTGAATCTAGTCTTAGTTTCCTTGACAGTAATTCTCTTTCTCTCAGGGTGCTTTTAAAATCATGTCTTGGTTGTTGTTGTTTTATAGTTTCATATCATGTTTTTTATTTATTTCCCTTGGTATTTAATGAGCTTCTTAAATCTATGTTTTCTGAGTTTTGGAAAGTTCTTGTGTATTATCTCTTCAAATATTACCACTGACCTATTCTCCCTCCTTTTCTTCTAGAATTCATTTAGACATATTAGGCTTTCTTACTCTGTTATCCATGTCTCTTTCACTTTTTCATTTTTATGATTCTGCTTTCTGTTATTTGTGTTTGTCCTTGATGATTTGTTTTCTTGGGGGGTAGGGGGAGGTGTGTGTGTTCACACTAAACTGCTCCTTTCTCTTTGAACTTTATCTGTGCTAAGTCTTTGAGGATAAGGTAAATTCCTGCAGAGGGAATTATAATTAACTTCTATCAGAGATCATTGGATACTTTCAGTTCAAAATCGCCAATATTAGTGATTCTCAGCTTGTGGTGATAGTGATGAAATGTTTCTTAGTTTAACCTTACACTGAGTATATAGCCCTTGGGTGTGGTTTTCTATTAGACTCTCCACATTGGGTAGCTATGGGCTTTGTCTGTCTTTCTCCTCTACCAGGAGATCAGGAAAACGAATGCTCAAAGTCACCGGATTGGGCAATTGCCCTCAAGGTGAAAGCCAATTTCATTTTTCCATTCTAGGTTCCCATGTGCACTAGGATTTTGGCCAGAATTCCTTACTTTCATGATAACTCATGAATTCATTTGTGAAGATATATTTTATCTATTATTTTTAGTTGTTGATAGCAGGAGGATCAATAAGGATACTTTATTTATTAGTCATTCTGCTGAAAATGAAAATTTAAAACTACTTATTTTAAAGCCCTAAAAGCTTACTGTGTTTGAAGTATTCTGATTACAATATAATCTATATATACAGCATTTATAAATTATCATTGTTATTTAGTGATTGGATACCAATAATTTATCTTTCTACCACATGCTGCTGATTCCCAGTGAAGAAGATGGATGAATAGATGGCAGGTGTGGAGCAGTAGTACTTCTAAAAGCAAGAAATAAGTAAATACCCTTCTTTCAGATTATGTATTGCTTAATATTCCTTTATAGCCAGCCATGTGATGTGTAATCCCCTCTGAGTTCAGAGCGGATGGAGGACGTGGTGAGGAAGCCGTGGGCTACCTGTATAGGCTAGTTTTGATTTCTGGAATGCTTGTACAAAAGTCAATTTTCATTTATACATTTTCTGTGTAGGGAGAGTTTCAAGGTTAAACTGTCATATGCTTTAATATACCAACCCATTTTGAATGCAGTCAACGCATGTGATTGTAGAATAGCATAATAATTAAAGGATAAGTAACTCCAGATATGCAATTCCTCTAGTAGTGCTTGGGAATTAGTCTTGGTATTTGTTCTAATTTTATTTTAACAGTTTAAATAATTTTGAATGTTGAGTAAGTAGTACCTGACATGTGGTCAGTTATGGTATTGTTACTAATGAAATGTCAAGGTTTCTTTATTGGGAAAAATAACATCATATCAAAATATCAAAAGGAATAAAAATTATAATCCTATCTGGCACCTTTGATGCAAGAGAATTTTGGAAATTTTATTTCTAAACTAATGTAAGTATTCTGAATATAAAGATTCTAAAATTATTTTTTTAATTAGGTTCAGGGCTTCTGGAAATCTTGTAATCACCCGTGAGATTGATGTGGCAAAAAATCAGTCCTTTTGGTTCATCAACAAAAAATCTACAACCCAGAAAGTAGTGGAAGAGCAAGTTGCAGCCTTAAATATTCAAGTGGGCAATCTTTGCCAGTTTCTACCTCAGGTATGAGAGGAATAAATATAAAGATGGAACAATTTTATATATAGTGTTTCCTTTTTATACCTTATAAGAATGTAAATACTTTTCAAGGGATATTGTAATGGCTATTATTTAAATCGAATGTAGCACTCCTGTATTTTGTTTTGTTTTTGTTTTGAAAGGGTCTCGCTCTGTTGCCCAGGCTGGAGTGCGAAGGCATGATCATAGCTCACTACAACCCTGAACTCCTGGGCTCAAGTGATCCTCCTGCCTCAGCCTCCCAAGTAGCTGAGACTACAGGCGTGCACAACCATGCCTGGCTAATTTTTTTTTTTTTTTATTTTTATAGAGATGGGGTCTCACTATGTTGCCCAGGCTGGTCTTGAACTCCTAGCTTCAAGCGATCCTCCCGCCTTGGCCTCCCAAAGTGCTGGGATTACAGGCGTGAGCCACCACACTCGGCTGTGCATTGTTAATACTTACTAACAGTTCTTTGTAAAAGGTAGCATCTCATCACTTACAGTATGTTATTAATTTGTAGTAATTTAGAAAATTTTAATTAATAAAAGTCTAAATTATAGAGTATTTTGAAAGAAAAATAAAGTTGTATTATTTTTAAGTATAGAGAAGTACCTTATGCTTCCATTGTAGACCCTTAAAATTTTGTTAATAAACAGTTTTTTAATCAATGTATTTGTATAGGTATTTGATGTACTAAAATTCTTGTATCTATACGAGTGCCTTCTAAAATCTTAACATTTTAAATTTATTAGAAATAAAAAATCTTGATAATGCATGGTAAATTTTAAAGTCAAATACCTTTTAAATTTGGCTTTCAGTGCTATCTAGTGACTCAATTATAGTTTCTTTTCTTCAGAAACACAACGGTGATTTGATTATGTCCAAATTAAATAAAAATTTTAAATTTTAAAGCTTTTTGTATTTATCAGCTAATGTTAGATTACCTACAGAAGTAGATGTTTGAAATTGCCTTTTTTAAAAAAAAAACCTTATAGTATTCCAACTGCTGTGTGATAGTGATCATTTCAATCCAGGGGACTACTTTTTCTTTTATTCCTAAACTATTTTTACTACATGTATGTAAACATTTCAACCTGGAAATATTGACATAGAAATTTTTTAAAGGTTATCAAAAATATGACAATTTCTACCCTAAGTTTGTCTTTATTATTTTAAAGAATAATGTATATATATGTATATATAGTATATGGTTTTTATGAAAATTTACATCTCAAAAGTTTTTTTAAAAAATAAGCTCCATCTTAACAAGTGTAACCATTGAGTGAAGTACATTTTGAAGATATTTATAGCTGATAGTTGCTGATGTTAATTTTTGTACTCTAGGACAAAGTTGGAGAATTTGCTAAACTCAGCAAAATTGAACTCCTTGAAGCTACTGAGAAGTCAATCGGTCCTCCAGAAATGCACAGGTATCACTGTGAACTCAAAAACTTCAGGGAGAAAGAAAAGCAACTAGAGGTACTTATAAATAGACAACTCATTTTTTTCTTATTGATTTCTATGTCTCAAAATGTGGGAGGGTGGGCAGTAGTTCTTATTCATTAAATACATTCATATTTGTGATTTTTTTTTCACCCAGGATTGTACTGCTAATGTCAAAGTGACAAAAAGTGAGATTGGATTTGGTAATGTAAAGTTTGAAAAATTTGACTGTTTCAGCAAATACATTTAATTGAATTTTTAAGGAACCAATAATAGTATTATGAAATTTTTTTTTTCTTAGGAAGTTACAGTATTATTCTTTTATTCATTCATTATCTATTAAACACCTGCTATGTGACAGGCACCATGTAAGGTTTTGGGTAATATAACAGTGGCATTTAATATAACATTTCTGTTGACCTAGTTCTTACATGTATTTTTTTCATTTGTATGAGGGTGGGCTTTGTAAGAAAACTATGCATTTAGCTGTGGTGTTAAATTTGTTATTTTCATCTTTAATAAACATATTAACAGAAAAATGTCCTTTTATAGCATATTATTTGTAAATGTATTTTTATTTCATGGGTCTTTTTCCATATCCCAGCAACCAAAATAAATACAGTAAATTTTCATAGTAAGAAATCTTATGAACAAAGGCTTTCTTTTAATGTAACTGTCTATACTTGCAACATATATTTTATTGTAATTATATGTTATTTTTATTATTATACTTATTCAGAGTGAATGACCAAAAGAATTGTTCTGAGCTTTTTTTATTTTATTGAGACTGGGTCTCACTGTGTTGCCTGGGCTAGAGTGCAGTGGTGTCATCATAGCTCACAGCAACCTCAAGCTCCTGGGCTCAAGCGATCCTCCTGCCTCAGCTTTATGAGTAGCTTAGCTGGGACAACAGAGGTGCACCACCACACCCGGCTAATTTTTCTAATTTTTGTACGGACGGAGTCTCACTCTTTCTCAGGCTGGTGGTCTTAAATTCCTGGCCTCAAGCGATCCTCCCACCTCAGCCTCCCAAAGTGCTGGGATTACACGTGTGAGCCACTGCACCTCGCCAGTTCTGAGCTTTGTATAATTATTTTATCCTACTTCGGATACTCCTTTGGTCCTTTTATTATTGCCTACATCCAACAATCTAATATTCCCATCTGAAACACTCACCTATGCTACCTACCGTCCTCTGGGGAAAAAACCAAAAAACCAAGCATATATTCTACTAGGTTCTGAGTGCATCTTTGTATTTGTTAATTTGCAATTTAAAGATTAAATTTTAGCTTTCTTTCATCTCGTTTCTAAGACCTTTAAGTCACAGGTGTTCATAACATACTAATCATGATAATATTACTTTTTATTTGCATATCACTTTTACAGCTTTTGTTGAGCTTTCACCTATATTAAGTGAATTGCTTCTACCCTTGAAGTGGATGAAGCAGATATTTCTCTTATCTTTAGGCAAGAAGAGTCCAGGCTCAGAGATATGGCAGGGCTTCCTCACAGTCACATGACTAATAAATTGTAGACCCTAGACCAGAACTCGGGTATGAATGTTACTTTTACACAGTTCTTAACAATCCCTGTGGAATTTTTGTGAAATTTTGCTAGCATTGTTTATTTTTCATTATTAAAAGATTTGACCTGTTGTCTTTTTCAATTAAACTAATCATTCAACTAATATTTATTTTAGACCTCATGTAAAGAGAAAACTGAATATCTAGAGAAAATGGTTCAGAGAAATGAAAGATACAAACAAGATGTGGAGAGATTCTATGAACGTAAGCGACATTTAGATTTAATTGAGATGCTTGAAGCAAAAAGGCCATGGGTGGTAAGTCTTAATTATTAGAGGCAAAAATAGGTGATTCTTTAAGTAGCAGAGTAGTTATTAAAAAGGTACCAATTTCTGTGTGTTCAAATTAGGTGCTTTTTCATTTTTTGCTTTATATATTATAAAATTTATGTCTTTTACTATTTTATTATATAGCTGTGTGCTAGTTATAATTATGTAACAAATTATAATTGTCAGTGCTCTTAATTCTTTCAGATTTTGTCTTCAATATATAGTTCTTTGGTTGTTTTTTAAAATGTTAATGATCTACAAATGTTCACATATGTAAAAATTAAATCTTTGAGTATCTTCAGATCACTGAGAATTTACTTGGAATGTGCCACTTACATCAGCTTTAGCTACAGATGAATCTTAGCTATGGTCTTCTCATATATTTCATAATTTTCCTGAGTTTACTATATTGTAATCTGTGTGATGTACATTTTATTTAAGACCACAGTTTGTGTTAAAGTTTCAATTCCCACAATGCATTACTTTATAATAGGTGGAACAAAATAGGTAAGAAAGTTTTATAGTGTTCTAAAGTTAGAATGGAAATAATTGTTACTAGATTTGAAAAAATATGTGGCTATATTTGTGGCATTCTAACTCTATGCTATTCCGTAATTTTATTATTCTTAAACTTTTTACTTTCTTCAGCTTTTTTTGATTGCATTTTTTCTATGTCCGTTATTACTACTTCATCCACTTTGTCTTTTGAAATCTTTTGGTTTTCCATTTTTTTCCTAAGATTGATTTCAGTCTTTTTTCACTTTTCTTTTTCTTTAATTTATTCTTACATTTATTTATTTTTTCTTTTCTTCATCCCATTCGGTCATGAGTTATCTTAGTGTTCCACTTACTTTTGTTTAGCAGATATTTATTAATTCCTGTGACATGACAAGGATCATTTTCACCTTGCTAGCTACATGCTTTTTGTTTTCTTTTTGACCCATTTTCCATTTGTTCTGTATTTTTTTTTTTGTTTTTGCCTTTTATAACTGAGTTGCTTCTTTATACATCCTTGTATCCCTCTTTATTGAGATATTAAAGGCAAATCTCATTTTAGTAGCCATTAGAATAATTTTCAGAAACAAAAGGATAGAAGTCAGAGTCCAGCCTAGTGATAGAAATCAATGCTCAATAAATATCAGGACTCTTATTAAATCATTATATTGGTATTTATTAGTTTTGAAGTTATCTCAGAGGGCAAATTTTATATTAATATGCCTGCCAAAGGGATATCAAAACAGTCTTGTCTTAGATTTGGTTTCTACCTGTATCTTGATTTTGGTATATATGTTAATTTAAGCTGGTAGTTCATTAACTTCTATTTCTTGAATTATTTGCAAGGAATATGAAAATGTTCGTCAGGAATATGAAGAAGTAAAACTAGCTCGTGACCGAGTGAAGGACGAGGTCAGAAAACTTAAAGAAGGGCAGATTCCTATGACTCGTCGAATTGAGGAAATTGAAAGGCAACGTCACGATTTGGAGGCCCAAATCAAAGAGAAGGTACTTTGTGGGTTCAATTTTGGATTGTTTGAATTTTACTTTAGCAAATATAAAAAGTATTTTGCAAGTTTTCCAAGAATTTTCTAGATATTACTTGTAGCTTTTATTCCTTAAGTTTTTTAACCAGGAATTCTACCACAAGGTTTTCAGAGTCTTGTTAATGTTAGAGGATTGACACTTTATAGAAATTTAAGATACAAAGAAAGAAAAATGAAATTGTGATTGTTTTAATTACAAGAGGATTCATGGTAGTATTTAGAAACAATGAGTTGCTTTTGTGAATTTATTATATCTGCTTTGTAATTACACACCCTTTTGAAGGAGGATGATATAGAAAATGTTTTCATAGAATAGTCCCTGTATTTTAAAAGTATAACTTAAAATTTTTTATGGTCATGGCTTTTAACTTTTAAGAGGATTTTGGGGTCAGAGATCATTTTGAAAATGGTTTACATTCATGCTTCCAGAATAACGCAAAATAAGCAAATCCAAGATTTTGCATAAATGCACTGAAGTCCAGGCATTGACCCTTACTTAAGAACCTCTGGCATAAATTGGTCACTTAGCTTAGATAAGTAGAGTGCTTTGTAATTAGACCAGTGGGATTAAAGCTCTATGAAGGTTAATTTTGTGAATTCAGAAAACCATTTTCAATGTGTTTGTACTATATACCCCTGATGTTGGCCATTGTGCTCGAAGATGTGTGTCAGTATTCATAAAGGGAAGATTTCAACCTGTAACTGCTATTAAAAAAAATAGAGTAAAACATGATTTCCACTATTGAAAAATCATTTTGTAGATAGTCTATTACAAATTTTGCAGTATTGTTTTCTTTGTAGTCATTTTCCCTTTATTTTTAAAATTATATATAAATGTGAACACGCTACTCCAGGTTCTTCATTACTGATTGAAGGTTGCCAATTTGATAAAGGACCATTCAATATACAAGTTTGATTAATAATAAGTTTTAACTTTTGTTTGTGAAAAAGCAGTTATGTGGAGCTCTTTCCATTTAAAGCTGTGATTGTGCTTTCTCTTTTTGGGGGCAGCCTATAAGAAAAATAATTTCTTGAGCTAGATGGTACCAAACATTTATTTATTATGCATGTTGAGTAATGCTTGCTGAGTGAGAGGGCCATATCTAAGAATATAAAGTCTACAGCAGAGAAAAAGAATCAGTGGTTTAGAATTTGCTACTATCATGTCAGAAAAGCTCCACCATGTCTTAAATCTAATATGGATTAAAGTGATTTAAAATTATTATGCTGAAGTCCAGAAGATTAAACAGTTTTTAAGAACAGGTAAGGATTTTAGGACTTGATTGGATCTGATTTTAAAGAGAATTACTCTTGATTATTTTAAATTTTAGAGAAAGAAAGAATTATAGATTTTATTCTAGATAAATCCCCCCATTTTATAGTTTAGGATACTGAATCCCAGAGGTAAGTGACTTCCTCAAAGATATGAACTAATAGTTGACCATCATTATTATGTTAATGGAATCAGTTGTAGTTAGGTTGTGGGTTTGTAATTGCTTTTTTTGGTTCCTGAATTTTCTGTGTTACTGTGGAATTACTTTTATAGTGAAAAATGTACATAATAAATTCCAAATCTCTTAATTAAGGAAACATATTTAAAAACCCATTGTTTTGCTTGTCTGTTCCTAACAGAAGCCCAGCTGTTAAGGCATTGTCAAACATCCAGGACCCTAATTTGTTTATTTGAAAATCTATATAGCCTAATATATTTTAGAATTTTTTTCCTAAAGAAGTGATCTAGGATTCTGGAAGTGGCACATTATATCAGTGTGTATTTTTTTTTTTTTTTAAGTATTAGCTGTGCAACAGGAACAAAATGGTTACTTTTGTTTGGTATTCATGCTATTCTTGTTGCTGTGCCTTCTGTTCCAGAAGAAAACTTTTTCCAACACTTGTAATTTTTGTTTCCCAAACATTCCAGGGAGGTGATAAAATGTTATGAACAGGGCATAGGGTTTAGATTCACAGGTCTGTATTTTAAATCCTCACTCTGCCATTTGCTAAATGCCTGACCTTGAGCAAGTTATTTAGTCTCACTGAGCTTTACTCTTATTAGTCAAGTGAAGACAGTAATACTAATCTTTATCTTACATGATTAACATGTATGAGGGGTGTCCGGAAAGTATCCAGTCATGTGATAAGAAAAATAGAGACAACAATGGCTGGATACTTTCCAGACAGCCCTTGTATGATTTAAGCATAAATCAGTATTACTAGTGTCAACAAATTAGTTTTCCTCTACAGGAAGAAACTACTTTTTTCTTAGCATTGGGAATCTACTACAATTTCAGTGATAATGCTAGGAGGACTCATTACAGGGAAGATTTATTACAGGGAAAGGATACAAAACAGTCAGTAAAGGGAAAATGCACATAGAGCAAAGACCTGGGAAACCATGCTCAAGCTTCCAAGGGTCCTCTCCCAGTGAAGTCTCACAAAACCTGCTTAATTCCTCCATCATCAAATTGTGACACCTTGTGAAGGTAATGTCTACTGGGGAAACCCATTAGAGACTCAGCACTCATTTAAATAAACAGAACCCAAGAAGGAAAGCAAGAGTTTAGCCTCACCCACATTGTTTGTACAAACAGGCACAGCAAACCATTCTTATCAGTTAGGAAATGGTACCAATACTCCCAAAATCCACCCAGACAACAGCCAAGGGCCAACCTTGCAAAAAAGCGTTTCTAAGAGTAGTTGTCTTAGGACTACAGTGGTAATTCTTTTCTGTACAGCCCTATTCTTCACTGTTTGGATTACATATTTTATGTGTTAGTGATGTGCAATATGTGTTGATACATAGTTTACATGTTTTATTTGTTAATGGAAGATATCAAGGAGGTAACATACTTGCTATGATAGGAGAACTCTATATTTGAAATAAGATCTGATTTTGGATGTTACCATTTTTTAGCTATGTACATAGGTTACTTGGCTTCTTTGAGATTTATTTTCTTCATGTGTACAAAAGCAGTAATATCTGTCTTGACTATCTTATAGGACGGTTTTTTGAATCAGGTAAAATAACACAGGAAAATAAATGTGAAGAAATAAAGCACACACATTCACTTTTTTTTTAATATCAATAGGAATAATCTTTTGTAGATTAACAACTAACTGTTGGTATTTTTGGTGATAATTATGAATTTTGTTGAAACAAATTGTGAAAAATTGTTGTGGGTTAACTCACATAACACGATTGGAATGGACAGGGCCATATAATTGGCTTGCATGAGTTTTTAACTAACTTTTCCCCCCTGGTTTAATTTTACAGGCAGCAGATATTAAGGAGACATCTCAAAAATGCAAACAAAAGCAAGATGTTATAGAAAGAAAAGATAAACATGTAAGATTTCTTACTGAAATTTTTATTATGTTAATTTGCCCTAACTTTTGTTTTCAGGTTTGGATTATGTGACAAATTCTTATTTGGGAATTGTCTAAGATCCTCCTCATTCTCTATTTCTTAATCTGTGAGTGAAACTAAGATTTGGAAGGTAGTAGTTGCACAGAGGACAATTAGGAAAAATTCCTCAAAACTACTCATTTATGCATTATGATCTTTGAGCTTGAAGGTTCAAGGTTTTTTAATAGGATAATGGTGGACTTAGTTATCTTAATAGCAGAAATTAAATTCTGAGGTACATATTCTGGTTTTGGTTTTGGTTTTTTTAAACACCAAATAGAGCTTTCATTTCAAGAAATCAATGATGACATTTACGTAGAAAATGCATGTGTACCTTTATACAAGATTGGAATTAATGAGATGAAGCATACTTAAACTACAGAACTTTTCATTTTGATTACATTTTATTGTTAAATTTTAATGTGTTTTGACGTAATCTTGGCTTATAGCTCTAATTTCTAGAAATACAGTTAAATTGTAAAACTTTAGCGTATTGCAGGCAATTTTTTGCTAAGGAAAATCCTATTTATTTAAATTTTAGTTCATACTTAACCTAGCAAAGTTTAAAACTTAAGGGAGAGGGACTTTTCTTCTTCCAAAAAGATGAACTTCAGAAAACATCTGTGTGATGAAACACTGTCAAGGAGATTTCATGATGGAACATGTCTTTTGTGTCTGTTTCCTTTGCTGTTTCCTCAGGTTTATCTTGTACCCCTGAATTGAATTTTGACATTCAGAAATCATATTTATTAATTTCTAAGAACATTTAATATTTATTATCTAAATATTATTAATTCATAGTATCTTGTTTTTGATGTATGTAATATCTTCACAAATCTTTCTGAGAATACAAACTAAAAATTTTTTGAAGTTTTCTTCTTTTCTCTCTATTATCTTTTTTCTTGGTATTTGTTTTTGGTTTTCTTATTTTGGTTTCTTGCTTTCTTCCTGGAGTCTTTTCGTATTTATCTGGGGATCTTTGGTTGTTTGTTTATGGTTAAGAGTAGGGCATGAAAAGTCTGATTAAAAATTCATTTTCTTGTTTGTCCTTTCATATTTGCTAGGGTCTGTCACTCTCATAATTCTTTTCAAATAATCTTTTTTATTTTAAAAAAAATCAACCTTATTTTTTAATTGTCTAATAATTTCTGCTTTACCTTTCTTTTTAAATTTCTAAGTATTACCGGGATAAAAATGCTTTTGGTTATTACATGGATCACTTTTTTAATCCTTGAGTCAGGGTTAAAAGTGTGCCCACCACCCAGATAGTGTTTATCATACCTATTAGGTAGGTTTTTGCCCATCCCCTCCCCACCCCCGCCCCCTGCTTCATTTCCATTGAGTTTTACTTCCCTCTATGCACTTTCTAATACAAGTATATTGCTATGAAATCCTTATAAACCAGGAGAAGAGCAATCTCAAGCATTAACTTCTTTTGTTTTATTAGATTGAGGAACTTCAGCAGGCTTTAACAGTAAAGCAAAACGAAGAGCATGACCGACAGAGGAGAATAAGTAATACCCGCAAAATGATAGAGGATTTGCAAAATGAGCTAAAGACGGCAGAAAACTGTGAGAATCTTCAGCCCCAGATTGATGCCATTACAAATGATCTGAGACGAGTTCAAGATGAAAAGGCATTATGTGAAGGCGAGATAATTGATAAACGAAGAGAGAGGGAGACTCTAGAGAAGGAGAAAAAGAGTAAGTTTTCTTGAAGTTAGGCTAAAATTTTTATTAAATAGAGATATGTCTATGTTGATGGGCTTTCTTCTTTCCCTGATAATCATTTAATTAAAATGTTTAAGTCTCCTTGTTTAGGAAGCTTAGCTCATGCCTTAATTACCTCAACTTCATGCCTTAATTACCTATGTCTTTCGTGTACTATGATTTGCCACTGGCTGACCATTGCCTTATGTCACATTATGGCAGCTGATTTAATTCTCTAAAAGTGCTTAGCTTTATTTTCTTTACAGAGTCACTCACTGTTACTCAGATCAAATTTAAGCTCTTTATTCTAGCCTTCATAACCTTCCATTAGCCTAGTTCCTTGAAACCTGTCCTGTTTCATATTTGGTTTTCTTTCTGGTAGACTATTGGAATAGATCTGTAGCATTATTAAGATAGAGGAGATCCTATAATTTATCTGCTCAGTGTGTATGATTAAGATTAGTAAAAAAAAAGAACTCTTTTTTATGTTTATCAAAGAGCTAGATGTGTATGGCTGGGGAAAAAAGAACTAGAGGAGAACGGTGGTGCAACCCTTTTTCCACCTCCAGATTCACTCAAAAGTAAACACTTTTAACTCTTTCAGCAGTTTTTTCTAATAGTCCTTCCATATATATTTATTATATTCTTATTTTACTATTGCTTGATAATCAATTTTAGACATTACATTTTTATATTTAGTTACTTTATATGTTGATATTACCTCATAACACACTCCTTCAATCCTCAAGTGGGATTATTATATTAGTGGTAATGATTTTTATTATAATTAATACACTTTTTTTGGGCATTTAACATTGCCAGTATCGCTTGAAGGCACTCTTTGTAAGCTAAATTACTGGTACTCCTTTCTGTCCTTGCTGTTTACTTTCCTTCCTTCTCATACTCTAAATTCTTTCATCTGTATTCTGGTTTTGATATTTTGAAAGCTGAAAACATTTACATTTATTGAGAACTATAATCAAGTTTTATGTGCTCTGGCTATGGGTTAATTCTAGAAATTTAGAAATACTAAGTATTGTTAATTGCAACAGTTAAACTTGTTCGTAGTCAAGCCAAGTAGTACATTAAGGTTAAATTTCCTATCATTGATAGCTTTTTTTAAAAGGTTTCAGTTTATCTTTTTTTTTTGTTTTTAAACACCATTTCTTTCATATAATAATTTCTCTAAATTGAGGAGAAGAAACAAAGGTATCTTATCAGGCATTCTCTTGAGTTCTGTAGCCTTTTACTCCTTCCATCTAAACTGGTTATTCTCAAGGCCTCTTACATGGTTGTGATCTGGGATTTCTCTCATTTTTCTTCTGCATTATAAACCTATTCCTGAATTCCTCGCCTTCCTTTTTCTTACATTATGCCCTTATTTTGTTAGAGTATGTCTTCGGATAACCTCCTAAGAAAAGATATCCGAGAATTAGATATCTAATGAGAGATATCAGGTCTTTGTACCTCTGAATATAAATATCTTTATGTTACTATCCCCTTTTCTCAATTTTGTTGTATATATAATTCTGGGTTGAAAATATTTTTTCTTTCAAATTTTTGAAGGCCTATTGCCATTGTCTTCTGATAGGAAATCTAGTGTTTTTCTCTTTTTTGTAGGTGACTTGTTGTTTAATTTTGATAGTTTCAAGATCATGTTTTATCCCAAGTGTTTGGAAATTTTAGAATGATTTGTCCAGGTCAGGTCTTTTCCACTATGAGGAGTACTTGCTGAGTGGTATTTATAACCTTTAGATCTAGGATATTCTTCTATATTAATAATAAATTGTTTCACTAATTAAAGTTTTCAGAGAAATAATACTTTGTTTTCCAATTTTAGATGTGGATGATCATATTGTACGTTTTGACAATCTGATGAATCAAAAGGAAGATAAGCTGAGACAGAGATACCGTGACACATATGATGCTGTTTTATGGCTGAGAAATAACAGAGACAAATTTAAACGAAGAGTCTGTGAGCCCATAATGCTCACGGTAAAAAATTTTGTTCATCTTGATAGCATCTGTTAGTTTTATTATTGTAATCATTGTAGATTTTTTTTTTAAGAATTTTTAGTCCTGTTAACACCTGGGTTTTCCATTATCAGACTTGTGGCATCTGGCATACTGCAGAATCCCTACATGAGCTTTTTAAAGGGCCCTTGATCAGTGAGGGTAATAACTGTCATAACACCTGTGAACTTTTTTCTAGAAAGAGGTATGGGAAACTAGCAGCTTATTGACAAAGGATCATGTAGAAAATTAGCTTGGTTAGCTGGTTCCTTCTGGCACTTGCTATTCTTAGGTTATAGCAGGCATTAGATTAAAACCTGCTGAAGAGATAGAAAACTGCTGTAAACAAATATGTAAATAAGGATCACATGACAAGATAGTCAAGAAAATTGCTTGCTACAAAAAAAGAGCATTCTGAGGATTTTGAAAATGAAGCCAGTAGTTCATTGACATAAAGTATTTGATAGCTCTTATTGTTGATTGTGGGTCATCAAGATTAGGTGAAGCTATATTTAGTAAATCATTTAATGAAATGTAGCCAAGGACTTACTAGAATGATTGCCATTTAAACTAGTTAAAATAAACTTGGCCATGTAAAGAGATGAAAATTGAAAAACCACATCTTTAATAATGATATATTAGATATAGATATATAACATAAAACTTACTCCAAAAACGACTTAAGGATTATTTTTGCTAGATAATTTTTTTCTTTAGGAAATAACTCACTATAGAACCTTGCAAGATTCATGAAAAGTTTTATTTTCTCTAACTCATGCTTGTTATAGTTTATTAAAAGTCATTTTATATAGTTTTCCATCTTTTATTATATATCATATTAGCAAAATTAATATGCATAATATATTCTCTTCTTGTTTGGGTATGTATTATTAGAAACATGAGAATTTCCATTTTGGATGAAGACATTGTTTCTATTAATCTGATAAGGATTAAAAGAAAATATAAGCAAAAATATCACGACCCTTAGCATAATGTATAATGCAAGTATAATTGTTAACAGATTTTTATTAAAATGCCAGTCTCAAAATGATACTTAAGTACTTTATTAGATTTGTCATCTTATCATTTGATTTTTCTAATAGTAGCCTGTCACTGAGTCAGATTACTAGCTAGCATGTATTTCCACTTTGTTGATACACTTGAATCTTTGAGATAAAGAAGTATACTGTGCTTTTTTACTTTTCCTAAAATAGCCTTTCACCTTTCTTACCACCTCCCTCCATCCATATCCCCCACATACTTACCTCACCCTTCAGGGTCTAGTTGAAATGCTACCACCTTCATAGACAAGGTGGCAATATGCAGACTTCAAATTTTAGTCATATATCTTGTCAATTAGAAATCTATTTCCATGATTTATTTGTAACAATTGTGATCTAGAATTGGAGAATTGTGCAAAGATTTATTTACAGATACACTCACAGAAGTGTTTATAATGGCAAAATGATAGGGCAACAGAAGAAAATTTACAAAGATACTGATTGGTTAAGTAAATTTTTCTCTGTCTTTATAGTGGAATATTATGCAGCCATAAAAATGTTGCTGTAGATCTCTTTTAACTAATACATAAGGACATTTATGACATCTTAATCATAAAACAGTTTACAGAATAGGATGTATAGAAAAATTTCATTTAAAAAAGTGTGAAACAGGAGGCTTGCCATCAACTACCAGATTTTCTTGGAGTCCTATGTCTCCTGTGTCTGCCTATCTGTGTCTCACTACTTCGACAGTGAAGTTGTCGCTGTGAAGTTCTTTGAAGAACTTTGGCAAATATTTTCTTCATCGATCTCATGAGGAGAGGGAGCATCCTAAGAAACCGGAAGCTGAAGAACCAACAGAGTGGCTAAATCTTCCTTCAGGTTATCAGGAAACCTCCAGACTATAAATGCCATAGAGTATGCTTACACTTGGAAAAAAACCATGTGAATCAGTCACTACACAAACCGACCAGTGCCCAAATTGACCCCTGCTTGTGTGACTTCCTTGAGACTTAAACCTGAATGAGCAGGTGAAATCTATCAAAGAATTAAGTGGCCATATAACCAATTTACACAAGATGGGGGCCTTGGAATCTGATATAGCAGAATATTTCTGATTCGTACACCCTGGGAGAATGTGATAATGAGAGCTAAATCCTAGACTGGGTTATTTCTAGCTACATTAAGAAAAAAAAAAGATGACCAGGCACAGTGGCTTGCACCCATGATGCCAGCTACTCAGGAGGATTGCTTGAGGCCAAGAGTTCGAGACCAGCCTGGGCAACATAGTGAGACCTTGTCTCTAAAATATGAAAAAAAAAAAATTAGTTGGACATCGTAGCATGCACCTGTATACCCCACTACTCGAGAGGCTGAGGCAGGGAGATTGCTTGAGCCCAGGAGTTCAAGGCTGCAGTAAGCTATGATCACAACACTGCACTCCAGCCTAGGTGAGAGGGTGAGACCCCCATCTCTAAAAAAATAAAATTTTTTAAAAGATGACTTTCTGTGGTCATACTGGGGTCATTTTTACCCTTTCTGTAAGTTGTAGTAAACCCCCCACTTTAATTTTTTATCATTTTTTCCAATACAGTAATATGGTACCAAAAAAATTGTGAAACAGTAGACACTAAATATTTATAGTACAGGGTAATGGTGTTTTTTGTGGTTTAATTTTTATTTGCTTACGTATCTGTTTTCTCACTTTTCTACACTGATTGATATCCTATAGTTTAAAGTAGAGAGTAGTGAAATAGTGTTGGCCAACATTTATGTGACAAGCACTTTACTGTTTTTTTATTGTATTATCTCTTTTAATCTACATTTAGTCCTATGAGATATATACTGTTTTACTATATCCATCTTACAGATACAACTAAAGCTTTCTGAGATTTAAGTAGTGCTTGAGCAAGATCATACATAGGATTTGAAAGAACAGCTGTCTGACCCCAGAGCTCTAGCTCTTAACTAGTATGCTTCATAATATAGTACATAAATACCTCCCTTCTCATTATTTTTTCAAGAAAGCTGATTTCCACCTGCTGGAAGTAATTGATCTCTCCTCCAAAATTCCACAGATAGCACTTTTTATGTACCTCTGTTAATGGGAGCTTTAAACATGCTCTGCTTTTCAACATACTTTTTAATCTGCAATCAATAATAGATTGTACTCCTTGAAATAGTTTTTTTTCTAACCTAATTTAATATCTTTCATAGCATTGAACCTCACATGCAGAAGTGCCTAATTAGTTAATAGTTTTAAAATAAGTCAGTAAGTTTTTATACTCTGGTGGTACAAACCTGAAGTTTCTCTTGAAGGCACTAACAGTTATAATTAAGTTATAGCAAGTTTTTTTTCCCCCCTTTTAGTTTTATCAAGTTTTATTCAGTTCTTTGTGTTTTTTCTACCTATCAGTTACTTCCATTTATAGTATGGAGTTCTCTTGAAAATTAAGAAGAAAAATATTAAAAGTTTTGGGGAAGATGAGAGATGTTTATATTAAGTCACAATCTAAGACTGAAATGAGTTTACCAGAAAGGCACTTGATATTTCTTAGATAGCATCAAAATCAATGTGCATCAGATATTATTCACATCTTGGCTTTTGTTTAACTATGTACTGTGTTGGTTGTTTCTGTGTAATAAAATAGATTAGATTTTTTAAAATGACCCTTTGATACCAAATTGTTCTTTTTTTGTCTTACCTTTTCTCAAGGATTAAACTTTAATCTAATTTTAAAATCTAAGTTAAATATAAATGTATTTTAATAATCAGTTTGGGTTTCATGAAAAAACTTATTTTTTCTTTTTGTTCAGATCAATATGAAAGATAATAAAAATGCCAAATACATTGAAAATCACATTCCATCAAATGACTTGAGAGCCTTTGTTTTTGAAAGTCAAGAAGATATGGAGGTTTTCCTCAAAGAGGCAAGTACTAACCAACATAACACTTTGATTCACTTGGGCCATGTGTGTTAGTGCTTGAATTTTTAACTTCACTAGAGCAAAAGGTGATAACTAATTTTACTACCAGTTAACTCTTGTACAAAATCACTCAGTTTTGTTCATCTCTTTCCTATCTATGCCATATAAGGCAATGAATTTGTTTTATAAAGGGAAAATAGCTGATAATATTCTGTCTGCACCATATTTTGAAATTATCATTTGAAATTAATATGAAGAATAATTGTCATGTTTTAAGAGAAAGAAACAATGATGGACCTTTGGTCTTGAACATCCTTTTTTGGAAATGTATTGGAATGAACTTAGTTTTTCTTTGAAAGAGAAATGAATATGTTTTTGCTTATTAATATATTAATAAAGAAAACTTCTTTAAAAAGAATAAGAATCCTGTATCTGGCTATAGAAAAACACCACTGACCAAGAATTCAAGCCTCTGAAAGACAGCATGGCTAAGTAGTTAGGGACATATACTCTAGCTAGGTTGGAAGAGTTTGAATTCTGGCTTCTTACTTGGGCAAGTTGCCAAAATGTTTTTTGCCTCAGTTTCCTCATCTATAAAATGGGAGGTGATGGTGGTAATATTATTTATTTCAAAAGATGGTTGTGAGTATTTAAGTCAGTTAATAAAATGTAAAAGTATAACAACGTTTATGAGCTATTATAATGTTATATACCTACATAATATATATTGTTAGTTATATATGATATATTGTTAGCTGTGTTATTGTCTGTAAAATTTCTTTTTCCTTTTGCATATGTCTTCTATTTCTTTAAAAGACTCATAGAGATTAGGTCTAGAATTTGTTTTGTCTTGTTTAAACCTTTGCTGATTGGTCTAAGGACCATGAATCAGATCAAATGATCCTCTGTTTCTCTGCTACACAATGCTTAGAAAGAATCCTTACTTTCTTCTGCTTTTATCATATTGCCCTACTCCTGGTTTGGGAGATGGGAGAGAATGTGAACATAAAGATGACTAGATAGAAGGGTTGTATGAATAAAATTATAAAATGAACTCCAAAAAGTTAGACATTTGTGTATGTTTAAGCCTAGCCAGTGAGTTGTTGATCTGATGTTAGAGCTTACTGAAGAAGACAGTTGCTTGGGTTACGTGTCTTTGAAACATGGTACACTGTGAAGTACAGGCAATATGATTTCTGTTTTGCATGTGGCCAGCTTAGCCCATACAGAATACCTTGCCTTGTGTCAACCCATTCTACCTTTGTGCTGAGGGTTTGAACCATATTGATACAGAAAAAGTAGACCCCCAAACTGGATTCTGGCCTGAAGGCCAAGTGGGTTGTACAGGAAAGAATTCAAGAACAAGTTGACAGAGTAAGGCAAGAACAAGTTTACTAAGGTAAGAAAAGAAAGAAAAAAAAAAAAAGGTGGCTGCCTCATAGAGCAGCTGCTCTCTCTCAGAGTAATAGTATCCCTTTGTGAATTTTTAGGGTTTTATTTTATACCTTCTATTTAATTTTATATTAAGCAGAGGGAGGATTATTCATAAGATTTCTAGGAAAGGGATGAGGAGTTCCCAGAACTGAGGGTCCCTCCCTTTTCTAAACCATTACAGGGTAATGTTGGGGGAATTGTCATGGCATTTGTAAACTGCCGTGACACTGGTAAGAGTTTCTTTTAGTATGCTAATACATTATAAGCAGGGTATAATGAGCAGTAAGGGCAACCTGAGGGTTTTTTTGTGGCCTTCTTAGTTTTAACTGGTTTTGGCTGGTTTCTCTGCCATCTCCTGATTTATCAGAGACCTTGGTGCAGGGCTTATGACTCTGTTGAGCAAGGCCTGCCCGTTCCCTGTTTCAATATATTTATATATATGACACAGATTCTTGATAATTTGATCTTTATTGTTTTTTCTTATGCTGTAACAATTAACTTTACATAACTGCTTGTCATATAGTACCAGAACTTTCATCTGTGACTTTGTGTGTATTTTAAATTGTGAAATTTTATTCTATATAACCTTCCCCTGTAACTGTATCTACTAGAGTGCCATTTCTTGTCCTTTAGTAACTTACAAACCATCTTCACAATTTTTGCCTTTTCTATATATACATACAATGTATAGCCGTCACAATTGTTGCCATATCTGAGTACTACCTATAGTATTTAATATTTTTCTTTCAATCACCTCACTTCTTGTTACTCAAAAAAATCTTCTAGAAGGAAATATAATATCATTACCAAATTAGAGAACCAATAATTTACATAACAGTAAGGCAGTAAACATAATGTTAGTAAATTCTAGAACTGTATTGTTTCCTAAAAGCATGTAACATGTTAAAAAAGAGATAACAAGGAGTTAAGGACATGTTGACACCATACTGTTACTTTCTCCCTGGTATAATTAGAAATATTGAAAGGGAATTGAAAGCGAAATTACTTTCTTACTGTGCAATTCAATTTTATTTAATGTAACCAGTACAACAATAAATTTTAATAACTTAATGTACCCCATATACTAATGTCAGTGATACATTGGCTGATGGCTAATATTGTTTCATTTATACCTCCAGTTCTCTATTGGTTTTTTTCTTGATAACTTCTTATTTTGATATAATTTAAAACTAACGGAAAAGTCGCTAGAATAGTACATGGAACTTCTTTATTCCCATAAAGCCCATAAATCAGATTGGCTGATTATTTACATTTATCCTCATTTACTTTATTATTCCTGCATTGCAAAGTACAATAAATTGTGCTATACCACAACGTACGCATTCCTAAAAAATCACTGTGTTATGCAAAATTGTACAATTAAAAACACACAGGAGTTATGGGGGAGGAAAAGGTTAGAGTACAACACTCAAAATTTTCATCAATAACATATGAAAAAAGATGAACCTATTGAAAATGGTGACACAGTTTCTTACATGGTAAATTGTTAACTAATACTCAAATACATGATGCTTTATTTTGAAAAAAAGACCTGAAGTTGGCTTACAGAAGTGGGTATTGGATGTGTTCAGCTTGTGAGTTATTGTATAGTGGTTAAAGCAGTTATAAACCAGTTATCTGAAATTATTAGTAGATGGAAAGTTGTAACAACAAATGTGGGTACATGTGGCTCATAATGCATGGTAAACTTATGCATTATGTAACTAGCTGATAAATGTTTGAAGGGGTATATGTGTGTCGGTGTATGTGCATGCACATAAATTATGTGTATTCTTAGGAAGCTTGGTTCAGTTGCATACGGTTTTCTGCATTCACCTAGGGAAAAATCTTTTGTTTCTTTGTGGGTGAAATTGCAGTAAGCAAATATGAAATTCACATAAAGCTCAAATTGTTTCCTAATGTGTCAATCGCTTGGAGCAAATTTGTTAAGTGTTATAACAAAACAGTTTTTCTCTTTGTAATTATTTATGTGGAGATATTAATATTTTGAGACTGCAAATACCCTGTTCCTCATGAAAGCCTACCTCGTAGGTTTAAGAATCATAAATGATTCTAACTCAGTCATTTCTTCTATATTTGTTTTCTGCCTATAAGAAAGTTTTTTCTTCTCTTCCGTTTGTTTATTTTACCAATATAGAGTCACAGAATTTTATGTGTTACAAATTTTAATGCTGAAATAATCCCAGGTTTGGTTAGTGAGACCCTCTTCAAATTGACTCCTATGTCTTTTTAATATGTTGCCATCATATTTTGTGCAATTCTTAATTTTTACCAAAGTAAGATGGTACAGGTTCATCTTTAACGTACCCTGCTTGGGCCTTACAATTAGCTCTTTTCTTAAAGATCCCTAGTTTCTTTTAGAAACCAAGGTCTAGTTATCAGATGTGTTCATTGCTACTGGTGTCTCATTGCTTCCATGTCCTCTCATGCAAACCTTTATATCTATATGTATTTCTGTATTTATCTAGAAAGCTAGAGAATGTAAGTGCAACATGAGTTCACACTGCTACTTCCAATTGCAATCTAACACTATACGATACCTTCTAGTCTTTCTCCTTTACATATTTATAATTTCCTTCTGTATTAGTGAAGAGCATAGCTCGCCATATCGTCAATATATTTACTCATTTGTTCAACCTAGCATACTCTGAGGGTAGTTTCAGAATTGTTAATCCATGCCATCATGAAATTTCTCCATTCTACCATCCCACCATGCCTCCATTAATATCTGTCAGCATTGTTTTATTTTTTTCAGGGTATAAGTCTTACACATCTTTTGTTAAAAATGTGTATATTGGCCGGGCGCGGTGGCTCACGCCTGTAATCCTAGCACTCTGGGAGGCCGAGGTGGGCGGATCGTTTGAGCTCAGGAGTTCGAGACCAGCCTGGGCAAGAGCGAGACCCCATCTCTACTAAAAATAGAAAGAAATTATATGGACAGCTAAAATATATATAGAAAAAATAAGCCGGGCATGGTGGTGCATGCCTGTAGTCCCAGCTACTCGGGAGGCTGAGACAGGAGGATCGCTTGAGCTCAGGAGTTTGAGGTTGCTGTGAGCTAGGCTGATGCCATGGCACTCACTCTAGCCTGGGCAACAGAGTGAGACTCTGTCTCAAAAAAAAAAAAAAAAAATGTGTATATTAGAGACTAGGTTTTGCTATGTAACTCAGACTGTTGTCAAAGTCCTGGCATCAAGCAATCCTGCCTTGGCCTCCCAAAGTGCTGGGATTAGAGGTGTGAGCCACTGTACCTGGCCTAAATGTATATTTTATGGTTCTTTGACACTATTTAAAAATATTTCTAAAACTCATTTTCTGATTGTACCTTGCTTGTTCATAGACACACAGTTGATTTTTGTATATTGACTTTGTATCCCTCTGACACTGTCATTCTCTTACTGAGTTCTAGGACGGGTGTACCTTGGAGATACAATGCATTTGGTTCCAGATCACCACAATAAAGCAAATATCGCAATAAATTGAATCACACAATTTTTTGTTTCCCAGTGCATATAGAAGTTATGTTTACACTATACTGCAGCCTATTAAGAGGGCAATAGCATTATGTCTTTAAAAACAATGTACATACCTTAATATTAAAATACTTTATTGCTAAAAAAAAAATGCCTACAATTATCTGAGCCTTCAGTGAGTTGTAATCTTTTTGCTGGTGGAGAGTCTTGCCTTGATGTTGGTAGCTGCTAACTGATCAGGGTGGTGGTTACTGAAGGTTGGGGTAGCTGTAGCAACTTCTTAAAATAAGACAATGAAGTTTGTTTGCATTGATCAATTCTTCCTATCACAATAGATTTCTCTGCAACATGCGATGCTGTTTGATACCATTTTACCCACAGTAGAATGTCTTAAAATGTTGGAGTCATGGCCGGACTTATTGGGTCACACTTGTAATCCTAGCACTTTGGGAGGCTGAGGCAGTAGGATCGCTTAAGCCCAGGAGTTTGAGGTTGCTGTGAGCGAGGCTGATGCCACGGCACTCACTCTAGCCTGGGCAACAAAGCGAGACTCTGTCTCAAAAACAAAAAAAAAACAATCTGCAAAGCTTAATAAAGCAAAGTGCAATAAAATGAGATATGCTTATAGTTGCTTTGTAGATTCCGTAGGATTTTCTATGTAGAAAGTCCTATCTTTGGCAAATAGATGGTTTTACTTTTTTCTTTCCAATCTTTTATCTCTTTATTGTGCTTCATTACATTGGCTCGTACTTCCAGGACAGTATGGAAAAGAAGTGATAACAGTCAGACATCCTTGCTTGTTTCTAGCCTTGGGAGGAAAGCACTCAAATTTCAACATTAAGTATGTTATTTGCAGTAGCTTTTTTATAGATGCCTTATATCAGGTTAAGGAAGTTCCCCTCTGTTCTTAGTTTGATGAAAATTTTTATCATGAGTAGCTCTTGAATTTTGTCAGATATTTTTCCGCATCTACTGAGATAATGATATGGCTTTTGTACTTATTCTGTTAATATGATAAATCAGATTGGTTGATTTTTGACTGTTACTTACATCAATTTGACATTCCTGAGCTAAACTCTGCTTGGTCATGTATCCTGTTCATATGTTGCTGGATTCTGTTTACTAATATTTTTTTTTTTTTTTTTGTTGAGACAGAGTCTCACTTTGTTGCCCAGGCTAGAGTGAGTGCCGTGGCGTCAGCTTAGCTCACAGCAACCTCAAACTCCTGGGCTTAAGCGATCCTACTGCCTCAGCCTCCCGAGTAGCTGGGACTACAGGCATGCACCACTATGCCCGGCTAATTTTTTCTATATAGATTTTTAGGTGTCCATATAATGTCTTTCTATTTTTAGTAGAGACGGGGTCTCGCTCAGGCTGGTCTCGAACTCCTGACCTTGAGCAATCCACCCGCCTCGGCCTCCCAGAGTGCTAGGATTACAGGCGTGAGCCACCGCGCCCGGCCTGTTTACTAATATTTTTAAAGGATTTTTGTATGTGTATTTTATGAGGGGTATTTTTTTATAGTATTTTGTGCAGCGTTTTGTCAGGTTTTGGTATTAGTATTATGATGGTATCGTAAAAAGACTTGGAAAGCATTCTGTCTTACTGTTTTCTGAAGAGTTTTGATATTGCTTCCTTAACTGTTTTATCAAATTTATCAATGAAAACATCTGGGTCTGGAGTTTTAATCATTGAGATTTTTATATAGCAAATTCTATTTTTCTAATAGGTGTAAAAGCTATTCTAGTTTTTCCATTCATCTTGTTTCAAATTTGGCACATTTTGTTTCTAAGGAATTTTTCCAGTTCATTTAAGTTGTTTATGTTTTTGGCATGAGTTTTTCATAATATTTTATTTTTAACGTTTCTAGGATCTTTTCACCACTAAGCCCATCAAGGAATTTTGCATTTCAGATACTGCATATTTTAGCTCTAGAATTTCCATGTAATTCTCTTTCATTATTTCTTTTTGTCTGTTGAAGTTCTCTTCCTTCATTATGACCATAGTTTTTTTGAATATAGATATAAAATGTATATATATCATATATATGTAAAATAAGCGCTTCAAAGTTACCTGCTAATTCTAACATCTGGGTCCTTGTGGGGTCATTTACTCTTTACTGCTTTTTCTCTTGTTTGTGATGACATTTTATTCTTCTCATGCATAGTAGTTTTTTATTGTATACTGGAATTGTGGATGATACATTGTAGAGACTAGATTCAGTTATTTTATTCTAAAGAGACTAGTAGGCAGTTAACTTAGCTGGACTCAAACTCCAAACTCTGTCTCCCAAGCAGTGGACAGCAGCTAAAAATCTCCATTCAGCCTTCTGCTTATTGCTTTCCTCCAGCCCTCTGAAGTTTTTCTATGCATTCATAGTTCAGTGGGCAGCCAGGAATTAAGATAAGAGTTTAAATGCAGCTTTTGAGGCTTCTCACTTTGCAGCACCCTTCTTCCAAGAACTTACCCTCTCACTTGACAACCATTCTAGTCACCCCAAACTCCATCCTATGATACCTCCAGCTAGAAAAACTGCAGCTTTCTACCTGAATTTCATCCCCACTCCTCATGCTCCAGATTGGGGAATGCCCTCAAGCCACAAGCCACAAGCCACACAAATGGAAGTCTCTCCTGGTGCTAGCTAGCCTTATCTTTTAAATGTCAGTCCCCCTCCAACTTCTATTTGCTTTTTGTCCGTCTCCAGTGCCTTAAAGTAATTGTTTTTTAAATTTTGACCTGAGTTTATAACCTTTAGCACAATACCAGATAATCTGCCAGTAAAATGGAAGCATAACTATCCCCCTTCTGTATTATTTTGAAGCAAATTTCAGACATTTTGTTTCATCTGAATATATTAATATTTCAGTATGTGTCTTTTTAAAAAATGGACTCTTTTTGTAAAAATACATAAATAATGGTATCATTTTCACAGTAAAATTTTCTTCTGAGTAACATTAGATATCCAATGTTTAAATTTCTGATCCATCCCATGAATGCCAGTAGAAATGTGATAACTTTAAAAATCATTTCAGTTGACAATATATAATTAAAATAATATTTTCTTTTCCCTGTATTTAGGTTCGTGACAATAAAAAATTAAGAGTAAATGCTGTTATTGCTCCCAAGAGTTCATATGCTGACATAGCACCTTCAAGATCTCTGAATGAACTGAAGTAAGTCTGCAAAATACTACTAGGACTAATTTGAGTATTGAGTAATTAAATATATGTTAATTATCTCTTTGTCACATAAATGTGTTTGTTATAGGCTTTATTATTTCCTTTTAGTATCTCTGCTTATGTCTAAAATAAGGAAAAATTTCGGCCCAGGAGCAGACCATGATATAGTTAGTGTATGATGAAGGTGATGTTTCAAGTCAGTAGAGCAATATTGGACTATTTAATAAAAGATATTAAAATGGTGATTTATTGGGAAAGTGAAAAAATAAATCATCACTTGATAATGCAAAAATAATTTTGCATTATTTTTGCAAAAAAACGTAAAAGTTGCAGTTATAAAGCAATTATAAGTATCTTAACTCTAGATATAAGTAGACATTCTCTAGATATAAAAACAATGAAAGCTTCAATTTTTTCTGGCAAGTAAATAGTAATATTTAGTGATTTTAAAATGTAAAAAAAAAAAACAAGACTTTTCCTGTATCATTGTTAAAATAATTTATGTTTCACTTATTGTTTATTGGCGACTTATCCACTCTCAGATTTTTTGAAAGATGTTTTAAGAAAATCTAATCACCACTTTTCCTTTCAGACAATATGGATTTTTCTCTTATTTGAGAGAATTATTTGATGCCCCCGATCCTGTAATGAGTTACCTTTGCTGTCAGTATCATATTCATGAAGTTCCTGTAGGAACTGAAAGAACCAGAGAAAGAATTGAACGGGTAAGAAATTATTGAATTATTACCCAAAACGTAGTTTTGTTAAAACTTTTTAGCTAAAAGCAAGTAAAAAGTGTCAGAAATTTGAGTAAGTGTACCATTTTGTTGTTTTTAACCATGCAGAAATTATCTTTGTATTTACTTTTTTTTTTTTTTTTTTTTTGAGACAGAGTCTCACTCTGTTGCCCGGGCTAGAGTGAGTGCCGTGGCGTCAGTCTAGCTCACAGCAACCTCAAACTCCTGGGCTTAAGCGATCCTACTGCCTCAGCCTCCCGAGTAGCTGGGACTACAGGCATGCGCCACCATGCCCGGCTAATTTTTTGTATATATATATTTTAGTTGTCCATATAATTTCTTTCTATTTTTAGTAGAGACGGGGTCTCACTCTTGCTCAGGCTGGTCTCGAACTCCTGACCTCGAGCGATCCACCCGCCTCGGCCTCCCAGAGTGCTAGGATTACAGGCGTGAGCCACCGCGCCCGGCCGTGTATTTACTATTTTTGATATGACATAAAGCAATGACTATTGTCTACTACTTTGACAGGAATGATATGGAGTTAAAATAAATAAATACTTTATACCTTTAGAGTAACTGAATAAAGTTAAAACCTAGAAAGAGACACCAGATACACTTACCATATTCTTGCTTGATAAACCTGTGTTAAAACATTATATTAATAGTTTCGTCATTTAAATTCTTGTGTTCAAGATTATCTTTCAGACAAATTACACTTTAGAATGGTAAGCTGAGATATAGAATTTTTTTGGAAAGCTTTCCCCTCTTAAAGCTTCTACTTAAGGTTTTCTCGTATATGAATGATCACCCCTCATAGGAACTCATTTAAATGTTCGGCTAGTATACAGAGCCACAGAAACTCTTAGTTCCTACATTCTGCCAATGCTGATTGGAATTTTCTTCTTACAAATGATATCCATTACTCCAAACCATGTGTGCTTTTATCACAGGCAGAAGCAGAGAAGAAATCTCTCCTGGAACAGATTTTTCCAGAACACCAAGTTGCTGTGTTAATACTGTTTATAAGCATCTGGGAACCAATTACAGACCTAAATGCTATTTATAATATTTAGTTTAATAGAAAGTATGTTTTAAATTCTTAACCAGTCTACAAATATTCCTAAGATAATTCATTTGGGGGCTCTCTATACTTCATTAACAGAAAAGAGAAATGAAGGCTTATTACCAACTCATTTTGTGAAAACATGTTACTTATAGTAAGTTGCCTGTGTCTTTGATTAGAAATGGCTTCCTATTATGGTAATCATTTGGGGAAACCAAAACTAGAACTCTCAGTGTAGGTGTACCTTTCTTGTGCCTTAATTCACTGAGCTTTAGAAAAGGGGACAAGACCATATGTATAGACCAAACCAATTTTTGTCATAACTTCAGGGATAGGTAGAGCTACCTCTGAAAGTAAGGGGAGTAGGAATTTTTACTAATGCAGAAGACAGCAGAAAGTTTGATAAGGGCTTTTATAGCTTCACTTTGGGACAGAAAGGAGCAGTTACTTAATTTGGAAAATTCTTTTACTTTTTGACCTGTGTTTCAAGTTGAATTGTTTATATGCACTTTTACTTTTAACATTCTGTTTAAGTCACCTAGAAAGTTGTAACACTGATATTTGTACTAGAGAAATAGATTTGGAATTCATATAATTTACATTAAAAGTGAAATTAATTCTTTCTTTCTCCTTTATTTTTTTTCAGGTATTTTTCATTAATCTTAATCTCTCTTTTATATAAATGACTTTTAAAATTCTTGAACACATTAAATGTTTCTTATACCTTACTGTCACAATGCCTGACTCAGTGTTACATTGTATATAAATACTTTAAATTATGATAATATACTTTTCAGACATGTATATATAGGTAAAGCCAAGTTAGGAAGTATTTCAAGCACCTGGTAAAGCCCCTGGCATTATCTTGGCCATCTTTTAGAAGATACAGACTTTTTGAGCAAATTTACTGCCTTTACATCCTCAATCCTTCTGTTTATTTCATGTCTGGATAATGGCAATAATGCCTAGATTTCTTTTTTAGAATAAAAAGATATTCTTTAGTGTGTGTTTTGCTTTATTATCAAATCTTAAAATTTTAGGTTCCCTAACAGTGATTATACCCTATTCATGGAGTTGTTCTTTCATTAATTTCTAAGACTCTCCCCTTTGGTTAAATTGTCTGCTGACCATCTTAGCTTGAGATGTCCTTTTTGCTGGAAGTGTCCTTCCTTCACTATCTCTGTCAGTTCAAATTCAATTTAAAACTCATTTTTATGAATTAGATAGTCTAGTTGGATAGACTAACCTCATCTAGTCTATCCCTTTATTCCAAATTATTCAGGACTTAGGATGTTTATTTATACTCTGCTGACTAACTGTGTTTAAACATGTCTTAGACTATAAACTTCTGGAGGGAAATAAGCCACAAGCTTAGTGGTTATGAACCTTTAAAGATTGGGGAAAAATTTCATTATAGCTGCCTATTCTTTGTAAATATACAGAAAATATATCTAATAATAATATGGTATTTAGAATGTATTTTAGTTTATGAAACCTGTGTTTTGAGAGAAAAGATCTCAAAAAACAAAAATATAAAACAATATTTTGAAATCCATGAACAATGATTCATTTGAGTATTCTCCCAAATATACAGGAACTCAATATAAGAATATTTATCTTTAAACAGTATAACTGAGTGGAGGGGAAAGTAACTGGCTTACCTGAGATAGTGTAGTTCAATTTTGGGGATACCTGGTTCTTGGTATCTCTTCTTTAGATATAACAAAGCTCCAGAAGTATACTTACTTGGGAGAGGTTGTATAGTGAAGTATAACTGACTTTGCTAGTTCTAGTTTTCTTCTAATTCTCTCTTCCTTGATGGTGTTTTACAAAATATTGATCTGAAATATATCAGCCACCTTTTTTGAGATGTTTTTGGATAGGTGAAAAAAATGATAACGTGTCTGGTATATTTTGATCTTCCAAGTTTCACTTGGTCTGTATTTTTAATTTTTTAGTCCTTTAAAACGTGTAGGTATTATTAGATGTGTGTTAATACTTGTTTTACATTTATAGGTAATACAAGAAACCCGATTAAAACAAATTTATACAGCAGAAGAAAAGTATGTGGTGAAAACGTCTTTTTATTCAAACAAAGTTATTTCTAGTAACACATCTCTAAAAGTAGCCCAGTTTCTCACAGTCACTGTGGATCTAGAGCAAAGAAGACGCTTAGAAGAACAGCTAAAGGTTAGTTAATTAGATTTGAATGTTAGAACATTAACTGGATTTTTCTAATACTTTAACTAGAACTGTTTTTAAAATATGTTAACAATTTTGACTATTTCATAGGAAATTAACAGAAAATTGCAAGCAGTGGAATCAGGGTTGATTGCCTTACGTGAGACAAGCAGACATCTAGAATACAAAGACAATGAACTTAGACAAAAGAAGAAGGAGCTTCTTGAAAGAAAAACCAAGAAAAGACAACTGGAACAAAAAATTAGTTCCAAACTAGGAAGGTATGTTTTAGCCTATTTGTGGGGCTGAGGGCGGAGGAGCATAAAGTGCTGTGTGAGAGATTATTAATTATACCTTGTAGCGACAACACAGTTCCCACAATCATGCTTTGTAGTAATTTTTCTCTAAAGCTTTACTCTTACTACCCAAAACACAATTTTAGTCCACAGAGCAAAGGGAGATGAATCCTAAGTGTTGTGTGAGTTTTCCTGTTCCCTGATCAGCTGTTCCAGTCTCTGGAGCCCTTTACGTGCTTAAAAATTAATGCAGACCCTGAAGAAGTTTTGCTAATATGGATTATATCTATTAATATTTACCATACCAGAAATTAAAACTGAGAATGTTTAAAATATTTATCAATTCATTTAGAAAGTAACAAACCCATCATGTGTTAACATAAAAATTTACTAAAAATAGCCACATATGGTGGTCTGTGCCTGCAGTCCCAGCTACTGGGGAGGCTGAAGCAGGAGGATCACTGGAGCTAAGAAATTCAAGGCTGTAGTAGGCTATGATTGTGTCTGTGAATAGTCACTGCACTCCAGCCTGGGCAACATAGTGGAACCCCATCTCTTAAAAATTGATTAAAAATAACTAGTTTGCAAACAAAATAAATTTAATGTGAAGAGCAGCATTGTTTTACATTTTTGCACATTTCTTTAGTTGAAGTTAGTAGATTTTTCCTATCTACTTCTGTATTCAGTCTCTTGTGAGATGTTCTGGTTGAACATGAAGACAGTCTGGCTTCATATTGATATGTAGCTGGTGGCCAAGGTGGGAGGGTAGCTTGAGCTCAGGAGTTTGAGATCAGCCTGAGCAAGAGCGAGACCCTGTCTCCACAAAAAATAGAAATATTAGCTGAGTGTGGTGGTGTGCACCTGTAGTCCCAGCTACTCAGGAGGCTGAGGCAGGAGGATTACTTGAGCTCAGGAGTTTGAGGTTGCAGTGAACTATGATGACACCACTGTTCTGTGGCCAGGGCAACAGAACAAGATTGTTTCAAAAAAAAAAAAAAGATAAGTGGTTGGAAAAGAGAAGAGCATTTTAATACACATTTTAGATAATTGTGGATATTCTTCTTTAATACTATATCAAAATTTGCCAACGTGTAAAAAGTTCACTTGGAATATGGAATCTGAAATCCTGTCAGTGAACTTGTATACCCTATTACATTAAAATCTGTTGTACTTCAGATAATCTTTTACTCATGATTTTGTTACATCATGCATTGGTCATTTGGAAAATATTTGTTCACCAAGTTGCATAGATCTTTCAAATATTGACACATTTTATTACATAATGTGAAAATATTCAGGGAAAAAAAGGATGGTTACATCTGTACATGTACAGATTTTTTTTCTTATAATTATTCCTTAAAGAATACTGCATAACAACTATTTACATAGCATTTACATTGTATTGGGGTGTTTTGTTTTGTTTTGTTTTGTTTTTTTGCGACAGAGTCTCATTCGGTTGTCCAGGTAGAGTGCTGTGGCATCAGCCTAGCTCACAGCAACCTCAAACTCCTAGGCTTAAGCAATCCTTCTGCCTCAGCCTCCTCAGTAGCTGAGACTACAGGTATATACCACCATGCCTGGCTAATTTTTTCTGTATATTTTTAGTTGTCCAGCTAATTTCTTTCTGTTTTTTTAGAAAAGTCTCACTCTTGCTCAGGCTGTTCTCGAACTCCTGACTGACCTCGAGCGATCCTCCCTCCTTGGCCTCCCAGAGTGCTAGGATTACAGGTCTGAGCCACTGCACCCAGCCCTGTGTTAGGTATTATAAATAATCTAGAAGTGATTGAAAGTACACGGGTGGATATGCATAGGTTATATGGAAATACTACACCATTTTATATAAGGGACTTGAGCATCCATGGATTTTGGTATCCCTGGGGGTCCTGGAACTAATCTCCCATGGATACCAAAGGGCGACTATACTGTGTACTCCCTATTTCATCCCATAAAATATTAAAAAGGCATATACTCAGGATATTGAGATTTAATAAAATTTATAATTTTTATTGCTTCAGGGACATTCTTAAGTGAATTTGGCGTTTTTAAAAATTTCAGTGCACAGTAGTGAAGAATCTAATGACTAGTACACTTCGGTGCTACCACCTTGATTCATTCTGAAGCATTAGCATTTTTTACTCACCATTGCTTTTATACCACCAGTGCAAATGTCCATATGGTGAGGAAGGCAAATGATATCTTATTATTAGCATGAAAATAGTTTTTACCTCATAGACCCCTTGAAATGGTTTCGGGTATCCCCAGAGGTCTGCAGACCATATTTCAAGAACTACTACCCAAAGGCCAGGTGTAGTAGCTCAGACCTATTATACCAGCACTGTGAGAGGCCAAGGCAGAAGGATTGCTTGGGGCCAGGAGTTTGAGACCAACCTGAGCAACATAGTGAGACTCCATGTCTACAAAAAATAAAATAGTAAAAAACTAACCAGGTGTGGTGGCGTGTGCCTATAATCCCAGCTACTCAGGAAGCTGAAGCAGGAGACTCACTTCAGCCCAGGAGTTTAAGGTTACAGGGAGTTATGACCATGCTGCTGCACTCCAGCCTAGGTGACAGAGCAAGTCCCTATCTCTCCGGGAGAAAAAAAAAAAAAAAAGGTGAGGAAGGGGAAAGAACCACTGCCCTAGATGAATAACCAAAATAATATGTCCATTGAGTTCAGAATGTCAGAAGAGGGGAGAAAAAGGTATAGGAAGAAAATTATCAAACTAGGCTGTTTTCTCACCAGTTCTGAGAGATGATAATAGGGAGGTAAGAGGTTATGCTGCTTTTCACAGAATAGATTGAGCTCCTGAATGTTTATCTCACTCAATTGCAGCCTCCCTTCTTGCAATTAGGATTATGTTTGCCTGGCCTTAATGGTCACATATTCCACAGAATTTTATACAAAATGTGAATATTATCAAAAGTCCTTTCTAAAAGAAAAACTAGCTTCCTGTCAGTATGCAAGCAACCATTCTCAGAACTGATTATAACTTTGTTTTGAATTTAGATATTTTGTAGAGACTGGAATATATAAGATGGGATAAAAGCTTTAAGATGTCAAGTCTGGGGGAAAGGAACATGGTTTCTAGTTTCAAGATTTTTTCCATATCCTACCAGTGACACAGCCCAGACCTTTTTGTTGTTATTGCTCTTTTAACTCTTACCCGTAGAATAAAGATACAGAGATTAGTAACATTATCAATCTTTAGTAATAAATAATAGCTCATTGCCTTGAATAAGGTAAAAGTTTACGTTGACCTATATAGTATGTATTCCTAAACACCTTCATAAATGAAGTCATATTTGAAATGCATTAGAAAAATTTGTTCATTTTTGTTAATCTTTTTTTAACGCAAACAATTGCCTGTCAACTTTTATTTTAAAAATCAATGATGTACCTTGGGTACTTAAAGCAAGGTCTATTTAATCTAGTTTCCTAAAATTTTTTACAACTTTAAACCTTTTTTTTAACTAAAGCCCTTTACTTCATTGCTGTCTTCTATCATCTACAAAACACTTAAACTTTACTGTGCAACTGCCGCGTTGGACCCATTATCTAAAACTAAACCTTCTCTTCTTAAAATAATATTGATTTTTGCGGTGAAATGACTTTTCATACTCATTACCATCCCACTATCTCATACCTGCCTTCATTCACTTTGGACGACTGCAGTGGTGACTTGGTTAGTGGTTTCTCCCTGACTCGTTCTCTCTCCAATCAGTTCATCCAGAAGACTTGCAAAACTTACCTTCTCTGCATGTTCCTACCCCATTCGAGAGTATTCGTTGTGGCTTCCTACCATTACTACACGAAATTTAAACACTACTCTCCTTTAGACTAGCTTTATGATTATATAAAATCTTGTTTCACTCTATCCATTCCAACTTAACCTCTCTCCCTTCCCCAAAATACTCTTCCATGAACCATTCAGGCCACTCTCTACATCTACTGACCTTGTTCATTCTTGTTTATTTTTGCTTCTGTCCTTTGTTCTTCCTCCCTGGAGGCAATGTGGTATAGTGGAAAGAACATGGACTTTGATGTCAGACACATCTTATCACTTAATATCTGTGATCTTAGGTAACTTACTGAACTTCTCTGAGCCTTAGTTTCGCCATCTTTGAAATAGCATGGTATTAACTTTTAGGATTGTTGTGTTGTCTTTTCATTTTGTTTTTTACCTATTAATCAACTCTCCTCACTTAAGTTCCTGAAAGGAAGGGACTACTTTTTATAAGCAGTATTAATAACAACAGTAGTAACATATTAATTGATCAGTTGTTGGCCAGGTACTATACTAATTGTGTTACGTGTATTACTTTTTTTAATCTTCACCACAGCCGTATGGGGAAAATATTACTATTATCTTCATTTTACAAATGAGGAACCTGAAAAGCTCAGACAAGTAATTTGTCCAGTTATACTACTTATTAGTGAGTATGGCAAAGATGAAGTTCAGAGCCATCTTTCTGACTCCAAATTCTACATCATTAGCACTAGCATTACCTAGACTATGCTGGGCACATGATATATCTCAACAAATACTTTTGATCCTGACAAATTGCACTAAATGATTGTTTAAGCTAGGAGCTAGTAGTTTATCTGTAAAGCATTGCTAAGTACATCCCAGAAAACTGTAGGAGACCTAAAGATTTTGGCTCATTGAGTTTAACTCTGATTTTTACATCATTATGTGTGTCATACAGTTTAAAGCTGATGGAACAGGATACTTGCAACCTTGAAGAGGAAGAGCGAAAAGCGAGTACCAAAATCAAAGAAATAAATACTCAAAAAGCAAAGCTTGTTACCGAATTAACAAGCCTAATAAAGGTAAAGCATTTTCTTAATTTTAGTCATTTTTTAAAATAGCAGGTAGACAAGACAAGATAGTAAAATCTTCAGAGGGCTTTATTGGAGGAAAGGTTTTTGGTTATTTCACACTTCAGTTATATAAGCAAGAGATTTTATCGGTTTCAGTTTGCTCAATTGCTTGACATTTTCTCTATGGGTAATGATAAATAGGTTAAAATTTAAGTGTTCATTAAGCTAAATTATTTTATCCCAGATGACTAATAAATACACAGGAAAACACCTTTTAAAAAATTCTATTGTAAGAACTATATGAGAGGTGTCAGTCACAATAGAAAAATTATCTTTTCATGGTTTAGAATTTTGTTTTAAAAAATAAACTATATTATTTTTCTTAGTTCTAAAACATAAGTAACATAAAAACTAAACTATTAGGGATTTTTGTTCCTAGATTTGTACTTCTTTGCATATACAAAAAGTAGATTTAATTCTTCAAAATACTACAGTAATCTCTGAGAAGAACAAATTAGAATCAGATTACATGGCTGCATCTTCACAACTACGTCTCACAGAGGTAAGACTTTTGCCTTTATTTTTTATTTTGGGTTTCCAGCCTCAGACCAGTTTGAAAATATATATTATGTATCATTTGCAATATGTAGTTTGTTATTGTATACTATTTAATTTTCAAATTTAATGCATCTTGCTAGAGTGGCTGAATGACTGCAGCAATTTAATCTTTTGTTAATATATGACTGTGAAATGATAAATATGGAAATAGTGGGTGGAGGAGAGGAAATGTGATATACCACATTAACTTAAAACCCAAAGGAGAACTGGCAACAAGGTAGTAGTGGCATAGCGTTTGAATCTCCAAAATCCTGTCCCAAAAATAGAAGAGCAACTAGGATAATATAACAACAAACCCACGGATAACATACACAGCAAAACTAAGTTTCAAGATATCCTTATTTATGTACTGCAATACTATTCTGATGCTAACCATCTGTAGTTAGTGTCAAACTGTACAACGTAAGGGCACAGTTTCCAACAAGACTGCCCTGCCTTGGACACCGACTACAAGTTCATTGTCCCCAGGCCACCTGCTCTTCTGACTACAAATTCAGAGGTTCCCATGACCTTCTCAGGTTTAATAATTTGCTGGGCTGACTCAGAATTCAGGAAAACACTATATTTATGATGATAGTTTTATTTTAAAGGCTACAAAGCAGGACTAGTCAAATGAAGAGACGTAGGACAAGGTCTTGGGGGGTGGGGATCTTGATCACAGAGTTTTTATACTCTTTTCTTGTGGAATCAGGGTGCATCATCCTCCTGACACATCTGTATGTTCACCAATCAGGAATCTCCACCAAGCTTCAGTACTCAGTGTTCTTATTGAGGTTTCATTGCTTAAGTATGATTGATTGAATCATTCCTCGTGTGGTTGAGCTCTATCTCCACCTCCCCTCCCTGGAGTTTGGGAAATTGAGCTGTTCTCATATGGTTCAAAGACCCAACCCTCTAATCATACAGTTGGTCTTTCTGGCATTTTCTACCCCCATCCTGAGTTATATCCTTAGCATAAACTCATGGGTAATCCAAGGGGCTCATGACTAACAAAGACCCTCCTATTACTCAATTCCAAGGGCTTAGAGGAACTGGCAACAAAGACCGGTCAAATTCTTTATCGTACAACACCTGTGAACTCCAAAATACAAGTGGGTGAGATAAATCAGCAGCAGCATCAAGAGTAGTGTGGTATCAAGGGTAGCAGGGGAAGGCTCAGAGAACCCAAAAATCAAGTTGCCAACAGGTACTCATCTCTAAAGGGAGGAGGCCCCATTTGGTGCAGAGAAAGTGCAGCAGATCAATTTGAGAGCAGCTGAAACTGGGAACAACCTTATAGACTCCAGAGAGGTCAGCTGGTGTTGGGGTGTTCTAGCCCTGAACTCTCTCAGACTAAGTGAAACTCCTTCACAGAACAAAACTTAGTGAGGAGAACTAGAGCTATATGATAGTTAAAGGAGATAGTAAAATATATACTATATGGTTATAAGTCTGACAGTGTAACTAAAACAGAATTTTCTGAAAATGGAAGCGGGGAAACAATATAAGTAATGCAGGATATATTTACTGATTGTCCTGTAAGTATTACCAGGAAATAAAAGGATATCACTTCAAATTGGAGGCCTTAGAGGAGGAAAATGTGGGAGAATTTCAATATTTATAGTGAGGAGCTAATAGAATCCTCCAAAAAAGTTATTAAGGACACAAGGATATTATATATAGTATTTGCATAAAGATAACCTTTAGAATAAAAATAGAAGACTTCCTAAATACCAAAAAGATATATAAAGACAGGAGGTGGATGGCACAGTAAAACCGATCCCATAGCTAAAAACTAGGTATTTTATTTACAAATATGAAACATATAAATAAATATGACATAGAATAATGGCAGAACTAAGACTAAACATCACCCATATTACCAAATGTAAACAGATATAATTCATCTATTAAAGAATTTGTGGAAGTAAGTTCTAACACTTGCAGAATTTGAGAGATACATCTAAAAAAAGATTCAGAAAAGTTTAAAATAAAAGCATGGTAGGTACAAGGGATTTTGGGAGTGATAGAAATGTAAAATTGGACTATGGTAATGATTACACAGCTCTGTAAATTTACTAACAAGCATTGAAATGCACACTTAAAATGAGTAAATTTTATGGTATATAAATTATACCTCATGAAAGCTGTTAAATAAATAGATGGGCAGAGGTAAACCAGGCAAATGGAAATATAAAAGAAAGCTTGCATTTCTTCTTGTCCTGCTATGGAGTGATACCTAATATACATTGTTAGGTGGAAAAAGGAAGAGGAAAAAAGTATGTATAATATGTTACCATTTTACAAGAAAGGATCAGGGGAAGTGATGACTATCTGCTTATTTAAAAATTACAGTAATAAACTAGAATCTGCTTTTTAAATTGTTCACGGGGCGGGAGAAGACAAGGTTAAAAGCTACGCTCATCTAAACATCTTATTTTTTTCCTGCTTTGGAACCATCTGCCTACAAAAGAAAATTAACACATTGCCACACTAGAAAAAAAAATTTTTTTTCCCGGGGCCACAGTGTTTTCTTAAAACAAAACGATCCTTTCTAATTTGCTATTTTTTATTGTTTTCTGTGCATGAGTTATATGTAGCACAATCCACGGTTTTAGAATTGTCAATATTAATTATAACAATAAGAACATCAACAAATAAGATTTTCAAGAACCAGCTGCAGGGTTTTGCTTCACGAGGCCCTGGGCTCAGAACTAGCCTGAGTTAAATACAGCTTACAGGGCAGTCAATGTGTTAACTTTTTTTTAAAGACAAACTTAGCGAAAGCAAAATGAAAAAAACCGCATCTGACTGTTTTGAGTTAACAGTATGGCCTCACAGAGAAAAATTATTGAAATGACTTTAAAACAGTAATTTGATTCTAAGGACAAAATGTATTGCAAAAAAAACTCTTACTGTTTTCAGTAATCATAGTGTAAATAATATTTGTAACATTATTTTGGAAATACAGGGTAAAGCAAATAAGAAATTATGTTAATGGCATTAATATTTTCATCAAAAGAGAAAAGAGATTCAAATATAAAACAAGATAATAAAAACCTTGACGTTTTCATTTGAATTGTAAATATCAGAATGAACTCGTAATATATTTTCTTTAAAAAAGAAAACATTTCCTAGCTCTGTCTACCTAGATTATGGCCTCAATACTATTTTCTGCTAAAATGGCCCATTGGAGAAATGGCTGATTTCAGGTCCAAGGAAAGAATGTATATATAAGTTTAGCCTCGATCATCTTGTGATACCAGAGAGCAAAGAAATTATCAAAGATGACTTGGTTATTAACAAGACCCAGGAGCCTATATAAAGAATCTCCTTCTGGCCATGGATGAAGGGATAATAGATGGAAACACATCAAAAATATCTAAATCTATAAATTTATAATGATAATAAAATAAAATAATATTGGCCACTTTGGAGAATATTAGGGTACTAGCTCATTATTTTGAAAAATGGTATCTATAAAGAGGGAATTTCACATTTATCCTTGCCTTTCCTGTGTGAACTCTTACTTAAGATAAATAAATGATGAGGGAAAGTTTCTCTTTATAGAAGTAATTTAGCTAATAAGGAATTATATCCTTTAGAATATCACCACTTTGCAGCTGCTAATGAATCAGTGTAGCACATTAGCTGTTACATCATAAAAAGGCAGCCATATATTTATGTGTATCCTGATGAAAAGACACACCACAACCTGTGGTGTAATCTTGTGAAAAAATCAAATTTTAATCTGAGTAAATCTTAAGAACAGGATATCTCAACCTCAGCATTACTGACATTTTGAACTAGATAATTTTTTTTGTAGGAGGCTGTCCTGTGCATTATAGAATTGTGTTTAGTAGCATCCTTGGCCTCTACCTGTTAGCTGCCAATAGCACGCGCGCACACAGGCACATACCCCAGTTGCTACAACCAAAAATTTCTCCAGACATTGCCAGATGTACCCTGGGGAGAAAAATGCCCCAGTTGAGAACTGCTGCTCTAAAACTACCAGTTTATTTTTATCTTATTTATTTATTTATTTATTTTTTGGGACAGAATCTCACTCTGTTGGCCAGGCTAGAGTGCCGTGGCATCAGCCTGGCTCACAGCAATCTCAAACTCCTGGGCTCAAGCAATCCTCCTGCCTCAGCCTCCCGAGTAGCTGGGACTATAGGCATGTGCCACCATGCCCGGCTAATTTTTTGTATATATTTTTAGTTGTTCATATAATTTCTTTTTTTTTTTTTGTAGAGATGGGGTCTCGCTCTTGCTCAGGCTGGTCTGGAACTCCTGAGCTCAAACGATCCATCCGCCTTGGCCTCCCAGAGTGCTAGGATTATAGGCATGATAAAACTACCAGTTTATAGTAAATACAGGAGAGTAAGAAATATACTAAATGACACCTAGGAATGCAGTCAGCAAAATCTAGGAAAAATGTAAGGAACTCTGTAGGACAAATAATTATTTCAGTACTGTCCGATGGAAATATAATGTAAGCTATGTATATAATTACAAACTTTATAGTGACCAAATTTTTAAAAGTAAAAAGAAATAGGTCAAATTAATTTTAATAGCACATTTAACTCAGTAAGTCCAAAATATTATTTCAACTTGTAATCAATATTGAAAAATTAATGAGCTATTTATATCTCCTTTTCATACTGTCTTCAAAATACCTTATTTTACACTTAAGACACAACTGAAGTCAGATGGTAAATTTTCATCAGAAATACTTGATCTGTCTTTTGATTTTATAAAACTGATAGTTGAAAAAGTAGGTTCACATACCCAAGTTGTTTCAAGTATTTTCCAATAGCTGGAGCAAGTATCAATTTTAAATTTAAATTCAAATTCTGAATTCAGTTTCTCAGTCACTAGCCACATGTTAAGTGCTTTATGTCCACATGTGCCTAGTATCTATTGTATTGCACAGTGCAGTTTCTAAAATAAATTTCAAGGAAAAAATGGAACGAAGAATCTCTAAGTTAAGAGGGAAACATAGTAACCAAATACGATGTGTAGATTTTATTTTGATCCTGATTTGAACAAAGCAACTGTAAAAAAAATAATAATAATAATTAGAAAAAACGGGGATTTGAATACTTGCTCAGTATTTGATAGTATTAGAATTTATTGACATTTTTAGGTTTGATAGTAGTTTATGGTTATGGATTTCTTTAAGTCTTTTTCTCTTAGAGATATATTGTTGTAATATTTATGAGGGAGATGATAGGCTATCTGGGATGGCTTCAAAATAATTCAGGGAGGGGGCCATGCAGGGAGGGAGTGTAGATGGGACAGTATTGGTTATGAGTTGAGAATTGTTGAAGCTGGGTAATAGGTATGTGAGGGTTTATTATACTGTTCTCTCTACTTTTGTATATGTTTGAAATTTTCCATAGTAAAAAGTGAAGCTTCCATTCTTTGCCATGATAAAATAACAGGGACCATGTTTACCTTCTCATTTTAAATCACTAAAAGATATGATAAAATATGTGAAATAGTGGTTTTCAGACATTGAACACCAGGCGGTACAGGGCAGAACACCTGAAAGAAGAGGGAAAAAACAAAGTAAGCCCTATGATTGCTTCATCTTACTGCTTGGAGAGAGTCTTAAAAGACACGAAACTATCAAAGGTCACTCGAGAAGAAATAGTTAACCAGAATAGCCCTATCTTTACTTCAAAAATTGAATTTGTAGTTAAAAACATTCCCACAAAGAAAACTTCAGTTCCAGTGTTTCCACTGGTGAATTCTACCAAGGATTTAAAGAATTAATACCAGTTCTATCCGAAGTCTTCCAGAAGTTGAAGAGGGAATACTTCTTGACTCACTGCACGAAGCCAGTATTACCAGATATCAAAACCAAAGACAAGAAAATCTCTCATGAACATAGATGCAAAAATTCTTCATAAAATACTAGCAGATCAAATCTAACAATATATAAAAAGGATAATACATCCTAACCAAGTGAGTTTTATCTCAGATATACAAGATTGGTTTAATATTTAGAAATTCATCATAACAGTCAAACAGAAAAACTAGATCATCTCAGTACATACAGAAAAAAACATTTGACAAAAAAGGCAGCATCCTTTCATGATTAAAAGCTTTCTACAACTGGGAATTGAAGGAAACTTCAATAACCTGATAAAGGACATCTGTATGAAACCAACAACTCATATCATATTCAGTGGTGGAAGACTGTAAACTTTCCCCTTATACTGGGAACAAGGAAAATGCCCGCTCTTGCCACTTTTATTCCACATTGTACTTGAGGTTCTAGCTTGTGCAAAAAGACAAGAAAAAGAAATCAAAGGTATGCAGACTGAAAAAAAGAAACCTGTCTATTTCAGATAAATGATCATCTCTGTGGAAAATCTTAAGGAATCTGCAAAAAACTACTGAAACTATCAGTGAAAATGTAGCAAGATGGCAGGATATAAGTTCAATATATAGAAAGTAATTGTGGCCCCATCTAATGAACAGTTGGAAATGGAAATGTAAAAATAATACCTTTTACAATGGCATCAAAAATGAAATACTTAGGGATATATTTGCAAGACCTATGTTCTGAAAGCTACAAAATTTTGGTGAGAAAAACTTTGCTGAGAGAAATTAAAATTAAGTACACTGATTGTGTTCATGGATTGAAGATTTAGGATTTGTTAAAATGTCAATTCTTCTCCATATCTGTAGGTTCAATAAAATTCCCAGCAGAGTTCCTAGTAAAAATTGACAAACTTATTCTAAAATGTAATGGACTTAGAAGAACAAAAACAACTTTGAAAAAGATGTTATAGGATTCATACTAATTTTAACACTTTTTATAAAAATGTTACAACAATCAAGGTGATATAGTTATGTACAAATAGATATCTATAGATCAGTGGAACCGAATAGAAAATCCAGAAGTAGATCCACATACGTATGTTGGTTGTTTGTAAAGTCCCTATGAGCTAAAAACAGTTTTTGCATTCTTTAAAGAGCTAAAAAAAAAAAAAAAAAAAAAAGTGACAGTTTATATGGCCCTCAAAGACGAAAATATTTACTTGCCTTTCATAGAAAAATTTTCTGACCCCTGATGGATACTATGAAAACAACTCTTACAACTATCAATACAAAGAAAACCACCAACAACCCAGTGAAAAAGTGGGCAAAAGATTTCAACACACTGAAGAAAGTATATGGATAGTAAATAAGCACATGAAAAGATGCCCAACTTTATTAGTAGAGAAGTTTGAATTAAAGCCATAATGAGCTGCCACCATTGACCCACCTGAATGACTAAGATTTTAAAAGACTCACTATACCAAAGTGCTGGTGAGGATTTGAAACTGGAACTCTCATACACTGCTGGTGGGAATTTAAAGTAACCACTTCAGAAAATCATTTGGGAGTTTAAGTGCTAACAGTATACCTGCCATGTTGTCTAGTCATTTCTCTCCTAATATTTACCCGAGAGAAAAGAAAGCATATGTCTGTGAAAGACCAGTACACAAATGTGTAACAGCTTTCTTTGTAATAGCTAAAAATGAAACAAATGTCCAGCAACAGCTGAATGGTTAAATAAGTTGTAGTATATCCATCCACACAATGGAATATTACTCTGCCACGAAAAGAAATGAATTACTGATACACAACGTGAATGAATCTCAGTTATGCTGAGTGAAAGAAACCATACCAGAAAAGAGTATATACTATATAATTCTATTTATATAAAATTCTACAATATGCAGAGTGCCTGGTGACAGAAAGCAAGTCAGTAGTTGCCTGGGAAGGGTACAGTGGGGTGGATTACAGAGAAGCACAAAGCTTTTGAGGGTGATCGATATGTTTATTATCTTGCTGGTGATCGTTTTACTCATGTACATATTTGTCAAAGCTCATCAAGTTGTACACAAGTAAAATTAGGCTTTTATCATTTGTTTCACTGAAGTATTTTTTCCAATATTTTTAATTATGAAACTTTAAGCATATACAGGAGTATGAAGAGTAACATAACATGCATGTTTTCACTACCCCTGTTTAACAAATGTTAATGCTTTACCATGTTTCTTGCAGATTTTTAAACATCTTTATGTATTCAAAGTCCCCTTGTACCCTTCTTCTTCCTTTCTTCTACTTCCCCAGGGTGTCTACTGCTCTCTGGCACTGTTATGTACATGATTCACTGTACAGTTCAGAAACATATCTGTTGCATAAAAGTGAGCTATATAGTGGTATCTTTTTGTGGAAAGCATCCTCAGAGAATAGGTTTTAGGAAATATATACATAAGACTGCACAGATGAATGGGAAGATTAAATCAGAGTAGAGTAGCAGCTTTATTATTCTGAAGCCAGCTTCTTCAAACCCTCTGGCTTCCTAAAAAAAGCTTATAGCTAGAAGAAACTGGAAAAAAAACAATTTTGCTAGCAGATAAGCAACAAGGAGCATTGCAGACACAAACACACATAGCCAAACAGAGCTGAAGGTTAGGTTTGATATGCTAGGATTGGTTAGTTCAGTTCACTTTGAGCAAAAGACGAAAGTGTGGAAGGCAAGGAGCCTCCCCCCACCCCTGAAAAAAAGGAAGGAGAAAAGAAAGGCAGAAGGAATAGCAATAGTCATTCTAAATAAGTAGAAGTGATCCAGCAAAAAGAAACCAAAGATAGGACCCAAATGAGAGTGGGGAGTGGAAGAGCTGGATGTGGAACTAGCTACCAGAGGAGAACTTCGTCAGTGCTTATTTCATGGGCATGTGGGGAATGTCATCTGCTCCTCATCTGTTCTATTGGTAAATAATTGTAGAGCCCATGCTAAAGTTACTTTATTGATTGAGCTTATGAATGTGATTGTTAAGTATAGGAAATGATGCTATAGAAAAGGTTTCATGAAGAAGTTAACCCATCATGCAGATACTATGTGGAGCTTTACTATATTTGGCTTTTAAATAACCAAAATCACATAATACAATATTTGATCCTGGTGCCTGAAGTTTTATTTTTAAATCAGTGTTAATGAGAGCTTAAGAAAATGGTATGTTCATGTCATGTTTACAGAAGTATGAAATCAATGACTTTGGAGTAGGTCCTCTGCTAAACTTTAAGCCACTCTAGACATAGTGAGAGATACTTTTCCAACTGCCTTAGTTCAGATAGATATACTGAGATTAGTGCAAAGCGACAGAGTGTTTTCTTCTAATCCATTTTGTTAGTAGTAGCAGAAATACCATTTTGAGTAGAGCTGACTGCTGTGTTTCAGGAGAGTAGGAACATTTCCTGGGAAGGGGCTTTGTTTTCAATCTTTGAATTACTAATTGATTTTTTACAAAGACAGCCACATTATACTGCCCAGAGAAATAATCTCTGATTAACTGCTTATCCCTCAAGATTTTGTTACTTGGAAATAATTTTACTTCTCAGCGTCTTACCAACTTCATCTATATCTAAGCTAAAATATATCCTAACAAATTAAAAGTTACAGTTCCTGTAGTTGAATGCTCATTTTTGTTATCCAGAAAGCAAAAATAGCCAAAGTATTTTACTTTATTTTATAATTAAAATAATATAGTCATGTATTATTTTGATCATGTTTTAATAATGCATAATTTCTAAACTCATTTGTATAATTTTAAAGTTAATTGGAGAAACTTTACTTAGCACATTTTAATTCTCTTTAGTCCTTGTTCCTTTCTTTACAAGCCCTTTGCCCAATTCAGCCATTACCACGTTCATAATTCACCTCTTTCTAACTTCCATGGCCACTACCAAGTCTTGGCCCTAAGTCCTAGTAAGTGTAGCCTCACTTCTTACCAATTTTGTATTCATGTAACTGCCAGAAAAATTGGTCTCATTTTTTTATATTCCACTGCTTAGAATTCTATAATTTTATAATATTATGCATGATGTGAAGCTTTACAGAAGTCTTCTAATATCTATTCTCAATTTGTAGTCTTTTTTTTTTACTTTGGTTGGCTGTTCCAGTATAGTTTTCTTACAGTTGCTTGTCATTACCTCTGTATCTTTCCCATATTGTTCTCTCACTTTTGTCAGTCTGAGTCCATTGCGACTTTTGAAACCAGAACACCCCTCCTTGACACACACACACACACACACACACACACACACCCCTTAATAAGTTTTTCCACGTTAATCCTACTTGATACTACCCCTGACTATTTTGCATTTCCTCAGCAATATTTTAGAACATTCTGTTTCCTTTGTTCATATGTTGATTTGAAAGTTCTTTCTAATGCTTTTTATTTATAATTGTTTTTACCAACCCCTTTTTAAGGTCCTTTTATTTCTTGTGCTGCATACTTAATGTTTGTTGCTGACCAGAGTCATTAGCCACACATTTTGGAGTTGAGAATGATGAGCAAAAGAAGAATGTATAGTAGAGTAGGTGGATGGTAGTTCACTTTCTCTTTTCCTTGCTCTTTTTTCTCCTCACGTTTGCTGCAGTTTACCTATACATATTCTTTTCTGTTGTTCTTGCTGTCCAGCTTCCTTTGAACCAAGGAGAAATCTTTTTTTTTTTTTTTTTCCTGTTTGTCCCTTTGAATACATGGCAGGTTGCATTAAGGAACTATTACTACCACTTCTCATTTTGTGTTTTACCTTGATCATGAAAATAAGTTCACAAAAGAAGGTTGACATAAAATTGTAGTAGGGATTGTATTCATGAGGAGACTTAAGGGTAACTAACCGCCAAGAGTTTGATGCTTCCTCACATTTTTGGAAGGCAAATAGGGCAACAGAGTTCCAGACCTAGAAAACATCCCCAGAGAAAGGCAAATGATTGGGACCCTCTATTTGGTAATATCATTAATTTCTGGACTATTTTTAGGGCTAGGAAGCTTGACTGTGTGTCAATCCAAATATAGAGATAGACAGGTACATATTCCTATTATTTTGGTTTTGACCATGGGAAAGTTTCCCAACCACTCCAAGCGTAATTGTTATGTGCAGCCATAGGTTTGATACCTGCTTAAATTGCAGGGATGTTGTGATATTCAGTTTAGTAATATATATCAAGATGCCTAATGTGTTTCCTAGCATGAAGCCAGTGTTTCCTTTAAAAGTATAGATTTACATCAGAATTAATATTAGTTATAAGAATTAAACGTTGTTTGTTTCTCCTAATACTAAATTTAGGAGTATAGTGTTTTTCATCTCACCTTCTTTCTTCTACCTGCTTACCTTACCACTCTTGCACAAAAAGAACTGAATTTCAAAGGAGACATTTTTACCTAAATGAGAGATATATAATTTTGCGGGAAAGAAGAATAATTAAATAATTTTTATATTCTTAAGTATGTATTCTGTCTGGTAACAAAAAATGGTTAACATTTGAATTTGAAAGCAGTTAAATTGAAATGAAATTTCATGCTTATATTTGTATTGAGGGAAAATTGAGGAAGAAATGTGTTAATTTATGGCTTATATTTCAGTAAAAGTTCATGCTATCTAGAACTTAATTTCATTCACACAGAAAATGTTTTTCATTTTGTTTGACTCTTATTTTAATGAACCGTTAAATAGAAACATACTGTTTTAATAATAAACTCTGTAAATAATTTTTATTTCTTCCACAAGAGGGCCTTCTTAGAAAAGCTTATCCTTGTTTAATGTCAAGGTATTTCTGTACAACTTCCATGACAACCAAACTTTCTCAAAAAGAATTTCAGAGAAATGGCAATGCTTAATAATTTTTTCCAGAATATATACCTACAAAGTAATCTTTTCTGTGATGTTAGAGGGGATATTTTGTAAATCTTCCCCCTCTCTCCTCTTATGTCTTAAACAGATGGAGTATTTTCTGTTCTCTATTAACCGTTAAAGACTCTAAGCAGAAATGTAAATAAAGCTAGTGAAGCTAGCCTGACTTCACATTATCTAATTGTGTATTATCCTCTCCCCACCCCAACCAAAAAAGCTCAGTAAGAAAAATTGCAGTTAAAAAAAAAAGTCAGGTGCTATGTGAAAGAGTTATGTCATAAATGTGTATGTATAAAAAGAATATTTTCTCAGATAAAGATTTTATTAGGCATATGCCACCAAATAGAAACCACTGAATGAGGTTTTGTCCATATTAAGTATGGAGTTTCAAATAATCAACTCAGTGATATTTCTTTTACATAATGTTCTAATACTTCATTTTAGCAAAGTCTAGAGGAACAGGAAACAGGAATAGAAGAAATTAGGGGTGTTTAGTTTCTTTCCAGCTGTCCCTTATTTTGCATTTGCCTAAGTACAGTGGCCCTTACAGAGCAGAGTAGTAGTGACTGGGAGTCTGTAATATTTTCTTTTATTTCTCTCAGGCTTTAGAAACTGAGGAATTCATTCAAGGAAACCGTAGTACTAAGTGATTAGTATAAAGGCTAGCTTGTATTTTCAGTTTGGTCCAGTATATATTCTTTTACTTTTCATAACTTTGTCTTGATTTACTTTATTTGCTATCAAACTTGTATGCATAAAAATCGCCTGAGAACCTCATTAATAATACAGATGCCCAGGCCTTGGCCCCTGAGACATTAATCAAATAGATCTGGGGTGTGGGCTAGGGCATCAGTCCCCCACCCCCAGGTGTTTTTTGTGCAGACCAAAGTCTGAGGTTTAATGGAAAGAGATAAAATAAAAATAAAACTAGACCGATTTTATTTTTCAGAAACCTGCTCACCTGCTAGTTCTATAACCTTGGGTATGTTTCTTAATATCTCTGAGCCACATCTAAAAAAAGAGATAACATATTTCTTTAAGATTGTAATGGGGGCCAGTCACGGTGGCTCACGCCTGTAATCCTAGCACTCTGGGAGGCCGAGACGGGCAAATCATTTGAGCTCAGGAGATCGAGACCAGCCTGAGCAAGAGCAAGACCCCATCTCTACTGAAAAAATAGAAAGAAATTAGCTGCACAACTGAAAATATATAGAAAAAAATTAGCCGGGCATGGTGGCGCATACCTGTAGTACTTGGGAGGCTGAGGCAGTAGGATTGCTTAAGCCCAGGAGTTTGAGGTTGCTGTGAGCTTGGCTGACACCATGGCAATCTAGCCTGGGGAAAAGAGTGAGACTCTTTTAAAAAAAAAAAAAAAAAAAAAAAGATTGTAATGGGGATTAGGTTAATTAATATATGGGATAGTGATTATAACAATGCTTGGCCTGCAGAAGATATTCAGTAGATTAGATTCTCTCCTTCTTACACATGAAACTTGCAATTTGGTCCTTGTCCACCTTGTCAACTCTGATCCTTTACATCTTTACAAATTTCTCTCTTCCAGCTATGTTAGATACTTGTTCCCTACATGGGTCTTTGAGGCTTCTGTGCCGTTCATAGTCACCTGTCCTTGAAATGTCTTCTGCTACTGCTTCTTTAGTAATTTCTTACTTATTCTTTAAGACTATTCAGTTGTCATAGCTTGTATGACCATCTGAACTTCCTACGTCCCCTTTCCCCACACACGTACTCTATCCAGTCTGCTCCCACTGAGAGGCATCATGCTGTAAGGAAAAGAGCACGTGTTCTATAAGCAGGCTTGGATCTGAGTCATGACAGCTTCTAACTAAATGTGTGAGCTTGGACAATTCCTTTCAGTCTTTTTTTAATGTGCTAAATGGGGATAATATTACTGTGCAGTGTTGTGAGAAATAAAGGGAATAATGTATAAGTTTAAGTTCAAATTTAACCTTTACCATAAAAGCAGTTATGATTTGAGATATGATTTAGATGATTTGGTTATAATCATAATCAGAATTCAGTAATTTATTTCATACAGCGTGGTGGTTTAATAAAACAGCCCTCTAACAGTAATATTCAAATTTTAAATATATTTTTCTTATAGCAACATTTCATTGAGTTGGATGAAAATAGACAGAGATTGCTGCAGAAATGCAAGGAACTTATGAAGAGAGCTAGGCAAGTATGTAACCTGGGCGCAGAGCAGACTGTTCCTCAAGAATATCAGACAGTAAGTATAAAAAGTATATAATTTATAGTTGCCGTATTTAACACATTATTTTTCAGCTTAGAGGATCTTACACATTGTAACAGGCCATGAAAAACATGATGTGTCATAAAAAATATGGAATTTTTTTTTCCGATTTTTAAACTGAATATATAATATTAAATAATTTTGTTTAGCAGATTTTCTCTACTGTATTCAAATTTGGCCACCAGTCTTATGGCTTAGTGTGAAAATTCTTAAAACATGGGTATCACTATGCAAAATTATGGGTACTGTAGCATTTGTTCTTCTAATAAAAGTGGGCTTTTTCCCCTGAAACTACCTTTAAAGAGGTATAGTTATAAATATGGGGTATAGTTTTTCCTGGAAACATTGTACCAGTAATTGGTATAGACAGTAAAAGAGGGTATTTAGAATAAGAAAGGCAAAATGGAAATGTTTCCTAGAAACTGGATGTTGAATTAGGGTTCAGTGGGAGCTGAATCTTTAGGGCTAACATCTGCTGGTAAGGAAAGGACAAAAGAGCCTTTTCCTTATTTCCATTATGTTTTATATGCTAACATACCTGTTAGTTAAATTATGAGAAACTGCCCTTTAGTCTACATTCTACCATTAATTATATACCCCTGTGACCCTAGGCTCTATCTGATAAGTGGGGATGATACCTTATCTACATAGATGCCTATTCAGAGTAATGCCAAAATGAAATTAGGAAATGAATTTTAAAATACATATTTGTATCCCTTTTTTGATTCTTAATTTCAAATGTTATGTATTTCAATAGACAATAAAATGTCAGGTAAAGATAAAAACAGCAACATGGTTCTCCCCTTGATAAGTCATACAGTTTTTGAAAGAAACAAAATTAGAAGAGAATTAATATATTCATTAAAAATATATTGATTACCTGCTACATATCAGGCATTGAAAAAAACAGACATACTTTGTTCTCTACTAAAACTTATATTCTAGTCTGGAGGATGGGGCAGACAAAAACACAAAAAGAGAATAGATAATGTCAGATAGTGAGAGATGCTAAGAAGAAAAATAAAACAAGGTGAAGGAATAGAGTGACATGGATGGGAATTGGTCAGGAAAGCCTTTTTTTGAGAAGATACTACTTTAGATAATTCCTGAATGAAGAGAAATCAGTCAAGTGAAGAAGCGAGAAAAAAGTATTCCAGACAGAGAAAACAGCTCAGACAAGCAAGCCCCTGAGACAGAAGTATATTTGGCATGTTTATAAATAAACATGAATAAAAAGAGTAAAAAATCTCAGTAGGGCTAAAAATTGTAATCTAAGCAGAGAGGAAGGCAGAAGCCAAGATTATTTGGGGCATTATAGACCATACAAGGAGTTTGGGTTATACTCTTTTTGAGATGGAATCCACTGGAGGATTTAACAGAAGAGTGATATTGCTAACTTCAGTTTATAAAAGGGCACTCTAACTTCTATATCGAGAGTAAAGTAGGGCTGCAAGGATGGAAGTAAGGAGACCATTTAGAAGATTTGAACTAGGCAAGAGGTTATAGTGGCATGGATTAGATCTGAAGAGAGAAAGAAAGGGAAGTTGACAGATTTGAGGTATCTTTAATGATAGAGCCAGCAAGACTTGATGATGGATTTGACATAAAGGGTAAGAGAGAGAACCCCTGAATTTTTCACCTGAACAAATGATGATGTCATTTACTGAGATGGAGAAGATTGAAGGAGAAACTGCTTTGCTTAAAGTGTTGGGGAAGGTGAATTAAATGAAAAATCTGTTTCCCCATCTTAAAGTTAAGAAGCCTATTCGAGTGAAGTGAAGATATCAAGTAAGTGTTGGGCACATTGTGCTCAAAGCTCAGTGGACAAGGCAGAAAATCAGCAAATACACATACTGAATAGCTAAAGGTCTGTAGAAGTTGAACTGCTTTCTAAAAGGTTAAAAAAAATAAGATTAAGATACTAGATTAGTGTCATGTGTCAAGATCTTTTGCAGGGTTCAAGATTGGTTTTGTACCTTGTAGTACATATATGGACTTAGCAGGTTGTGCTAGGCACAACAGTGTACTGCTTGCCTCCCCTCGTAGGAAAGCATCTGTTCTAATTTGTCTCCATGGAATGGACTGAGAAGATAGTACTGTGGTGAAAGTCTGCCAAAGTAATTGGATTCTTAGGATGCTTTTGTAGTTCTTCATAAGTACAGTATAAAGTTCTAACTTCTTGCTCTCTTTCAATGCCCCACATATTCTGGACCCATTCTACCAATTCAGCAAGTACCCACCATTCCAAATGGACACAACTCCTCACCCCCCATGGTATGCAGTGCTCATTCTTTTTTCCCAAGCTCCTATCTTCCGTCTGCCGTGATTTTTTTCTAGCTATTTGCTTTAAGACCCAGAGATGAACTCTAAGCCTTTGAATTCTCTTAACTCTCCTGTAGCATGAACTGATAACTTCTTTATCTAAAGTCTATAGTCTGTGTGATATATACTGCTTATTTTAATACTCAACATCAGTACATTGCTTTAAGGTATTATCCAGTGTATACATTTTGTTTTCTTTTAGAGTAAAGTATAATCTTTTTGAAGGCAAAGGACCCTGTTAATAATTCCTTTGTATCCTTGTGTGCTAGCATGCTGTTGAACAGAGAATAGATACTTACTCAGCAGATTATTTTTCTTTTAACTATTTGAATGAACGGTTTTCATTGTACCTATGGTGATGGACAATTTTTTTCTTTAGGCTTTCCAAGATCTTCCAAACACATTGGATGAAATTGACGCTTTGTTAACTGAAGAAAGATCAAGAGCTTCCTGCTTCACAGGACTGAATCCTACAGTATGCCTCTTTCTCTGTTCCCATTCTGCAGCCACCACTGCTACTACCCTCCCCATACACACATGTGTGTGCATACATGCACGCACACACACAGAGTTCCCTCCAGTACTTGCCTCCCACTCTGTACTAGAGCTCTTGGTAATAATAAGCTAGACAGCAGGAACAATGTGCTTTAAATGCCAGATTCTGAATCTATTAGAATTTTAAATAGATTCTTCCTAAGGAACACAGTGTTCTGTGCCTTTTCTTTATAAAAAGAATAGTTGGGCTAACCTGAAATACTGCAATGTCTATTTTTCAATGATAAAAAATGTCATTTTCAGTATGTAGTTAGAACATAAATTAGTTGAATACAAACAATGCAACACAATTGGCATTTTCAGCTAATGTTTTTAATTTATGTAAATTTTATATTTTGTCCTTTTGTAGATTTATCTTAAAGAGATATTTTTTCCCCTGCCAGATTGTTGAGGAATACACAAAAAGAGAAGAAGAAATAGAGCAGTTAACTGAGGAACTAAAAGGAAAGAAAGTTGAACTAGATAAATATAGGGAAAACATTTCACAGGTAATTTTTTAATTTTTACGTTTTCGTTTTATCATGTGTTTATTATTAATGAAACGGGAACATAGAATAATGCAAAATGGGATGACATACTCCTGAGAGAAGTGTGTTTCCGTGATCAGATTGATAATTGATATAAAATTTGTTTTACGTAAAGTTTTGTGCCAGAACCATAATAATACTGCTTTTAAATTGTGTTTTTGTATTGCCTTTATTTGTAGGTAAAAGAAAGGTGGCTTAATCCTTTAAAAGAGCTAGTAGAAAAAATTAATGAAAAATTCAGCTATTTTTTTAGTTCCATGCAGTGCGCTGGTGAAGTTGATCTCCATACAGAAAATGAGGTAAAATTGCATTTGAAATATATTTCTATGAAAGTAATTTTAATTGTATGCTGAAAGTACATGTAAATTACTTATTAACTTGAGAGTTATACCTGTGAGAATTTTGTTTACTAAAAAATTTTCCAAAGGAAGAAGACAACCTATGGGATTCCATCAGGGTCACTTTTCCTCCCCCTGCCCATTTTCAAGTTTCAAAAATTTATTTTTTTTTACTTTGATTTACCAATGCTTTTTTTTTTTTCTTTCAAAATATTAATTAAGGGGGTACTAGTGTTTTGTTATAGGTAACTTGTATAATGCTTAAGTCAGGGCCTTTGGTGTGCCCGTCACCAGAATAGTGTTCATCATACCCAACAGGTAAGTTTTTATCCCACACCCCACCACACATACTGCCCCGTTCTTGGTTTGTCATATCCTTTTTATCGGTTTGTGCTGGTGTGTACCCACTTATTAGTGAAAACATACGGTATTTTGTTTTCCATTCCTAAGACACTTCATTTAGGATAGTGGTCTCCAGTTCCATCCAAGTTGCTGCAAATGACGTTATTTCATTACTTTTTATGGTTGAGTAGTAAGTACTCCATGGGGGAAGGGAGGGGGGAACGTGTGTGTATATATCACATTTTCTTTATCCACTCATGAATTGATGGGCACTTAGATTGATTCCACATCTTTGCAATTATGAATTGTGCTGAAATAAACATTCAAGTGCAGGTGTCTTTTTGATAAAACGACTTCATTTCCTTTGGATAGATACTGAGCAGTGGCAATGCTGGATGGAGTGATATAGGTCTGCATTTATTGCCTTGAAGAATCTCCATACTATTTTCCATAGAGGTGATACTAATTTGCAGTCCCACGAAGAGTGTATAAGCATTCCTTTCTGTCTGCATCCACACAAGCATCTGTTGTTTTTTGACTTTGTAATAATGACCATTTTGATAGGGGTAAGGTAGTACCTCATTGTAGTTGTAATTTGCATTTCCCTGAGGATTAGTGATATTGAGCATTTTTTCAGATGTTTCTTGGTCATTTGTCTATCTTTCAAAAAACTTATGTTCATGTCTTTTGCCTGCTTTTTGATGGGGCTGTTTGTTTTTTTCTTGCTTATTTGAGTTTTTTATAGAGTCTGGATATTAATCCCTTGTTGGATGTATAGTTTGCAAATATTTTCTCCCATTCTGTAGGTTATCTGTTCACTCTGTTGATTATTTCCTTTGCTGTGCAGTAGCTTTTTAATTTAATGAAGTCCCATTTATTTATTATTGTTGCTTTATTTGCTTTTGGGATCTTAGTCATAAATTCTTTGCCTATGCTGATGTCCAGAAGAGTTTTTCCTACATTTTCTTCTAGAATTTTTATGTTTTCATGCCTTACATTTAAGTTTTTAATCCATTTTGAATTAATTTTTGTGTGTGGTGAGAGATGGTCCTGTTTTCATTATTCTGCATATGACTATCCAATTTTTCCAGCACCATTTATTTAATAGGGATAGCTTTCTTCAGTGTATGTTGTTGTCTGTTTTATCGAAGATCAGTTGGTTGTAGGTAGATGGTTTTATTTCTGGGTTCTCTATTCTGTTCCATTGGTCTATGTCTCTACTTTTATACCAGTACCATGCTGTTTTGGTTACTATAGCCTTGTAGTATAATTCAAAGTCAGGTAGTGCAGTGCCTCCAGATTTGTTCTTTTTGCTTAAGATTGCTTTGACTGTTCAGCCTTTTTTTTTTTTTTTTATTCCAAATGAAGCTTAGGATTATTTTTTCTATATCTGTGAAATATGATGTTGGTATTTTGATGGGGATTGCTTTGAATCTGTAAATCAATTTGGGCTGTATGGACATTTTAATGACATTGGTTCTATCGTTTCATGATCAGGGAATTTTTATTGATTTGTTTGTGTCATCTGCAGTTTCTTTTCATCAGTGTTTTTTGGTTCACCTTGTAGAGATTTTTCACCTCCTTGGTTAAGTATGTTCTTAGGTATTTATTTTCTTTGTAGCTATTGTAAATGGTATTGAGTTCTTGATTTGACTCCCTGCTTGACTGTTATTAACATACAGAAATGCTACTGATTTGACTGATTTGTGTACATTGATTTTGTAACCTAAGGCTTCTGCTGAATTTATTTATCAATTCCAGGAGTCTTTTGGTGGAATCTTCAGGGTTTTCTAGACAAAAGATCGTATCAGCAAACGGGATAGTTTGACCTCCTGGTTCCCAATTTGGATGCCCTTTCTTTCTTTCTCTTGCCTGATTGCTCTGGCTAGGACTTCCAATGCTATTTTGAATAGAAGTGGTGTTAGTGGGCTCCCTTGTCTTGTTCCAGTTCTTAAGGAAAATGCTTTCAACTTTTCCCCATTCAGTATGATGTTAGTTGTGGATTAGTTATTTAGAGCTTTTATAATTTTGAGTTATGATCTTTCTACACCTAGATTGTTGAGGGTCTTTATCATGAAGGAGGCTGGATTTTATTGAGTGC